>NC_090440.1:1620168976-1621418976 GCF_031143425.1 Pleurodeles waltl
TTCAAGACTCGGTGTTGCCAGCCATAAAATATCTTTAAAATGTCCAGACCTCCTCAGTGCATGTACCTTTACTGTTTTAGCCCTCATTATGACTGGCCTCTTATTTCCAATGGGGTGGATAACACCAGTTACCAGACCCATCTGAATTATGAGGTATGTGTAAACATCGCAAATGTTTTAACTTTCACCTGGAGATTTCAGCAGATAAAAGCAGCTAAAATCTCCAAGTGAAACTCTGGCCCAAAATAAGAAGTTACTGGTGCAATCAGTCCTGGACTTACCGTTTCTTCAGTATTTTCTAATTTCTCAGTGTCAACTTCTATTGAACTAGAGTTTTGCCACCCCCAGATTTCCCATTACCCCTGGTACAATCCCATTTACTGGGCCACTTATTTTGGGCCTGTACCTCTTTGTTGATCTTTTGTGAAATTTTAGGAAAAAAATAAATTCTAAATGTATAACTGCCTACATCATCAACTGCCTTGAGTATCTGGGTTTTGACTAAGGCTACCATATCAGCAAGTAACAAAGGGATCTGACTCTCATAGCAAGTGCTTCAACCCTATAAAAATGAAAGTATCTAATTTTGGGAGATCAATATATGTAAGTGGCCACAGTAGTCCCTCTACTGCACACCACACTGTTATGGTCTAAGGCGTATTCAGACATAGGTCCTCATTATGTCTGGGAAGGTTTCCATCTGTGTGGCAGCCTCCCCTCCAGGCCCATTACAAGTTTCCTGCTGGGTCAGCAGCCGGAACCTCAGTTTCCGCCCACTGGCCAAGTGTGAAACGGCCTACAGCATTGTCTCTGGCTCGTAATAGAGCCGGTGGCAATGCAGTAGTGCGTAGGGTGCCCCAGCACCGGTCACATTGTTCACTGTCTGCAAAGCAAAGCAGACATTGAATATTGTGACGGTGCTGGCCAGGTGGACCCCTGCAGTGCCCATGCCAAGTGCACGAGGGCCCCTAGGGCCCACTGCACCCTGTCTCCGCCAGCCTTTGCGTGGTGGTGTTAGTGCCATGAAATCACTGGTGGAGAAGGGGGTCGTAATCCCGAGGGCAGCGCTGCTTGCAGTGCTGCCCTGGCGGATTAGGACCACCAGCACCGCCAGGCCATCGTGAAATCGAAATCTGGCAGTCTGACCTCAGCGCTACCATTTCGGTCGTATAGTGCTCACACTGCCTCATTGGTGGCAGACTGAACGCCACCGTGAACCTGCCAGTCATTAGACAGCGAGGTTTGTAATGAGGCCCATAATGTTTTTTTAATCAATTGTAATACTAGATTTACTGTCTATTGTATTATCTGTGTTTGTGGACTCATATACGTAGGTAGCACTATTCGTCCTCTCCTAGAACGTATACAAGAACATGTCAGAGCAATTAGGAAACACATTGCCTCATACCCCCTTGCAACACACTTTAACTTACAGCATGGGGAGAAGGACATTCTTAACATCAGATTTCACGGTATTACCCATGTATCTACCTCACCCAGTTTGGGTGATAGAACTAATGACTTATGTAAGTGTGAGGCGAAATGGATACTGAAATTGCGGGCTGTAGAAAAGGGTCTCAACATTGACCGGGAACTGCATGTTTTTCTTACTTAATCTTCATTACGTTGATTTGGAGTTTGTTGTCGACCATCTCCATGTTATCCATTATTTGCTCATACTAATGCTACGATTTCTTCTGCAGTTCTATTTATTTCAGATATTGCTTTGCCCTACACTGACTGAACATGTGTTGTTACTTTTTATTTTCCTTGGCATTGTATTGTTTCAATTACTTGACTGTAACATGCTTTTTTGCTCTTTGCTTACTGTGTGTATACCTCGGGGGTTGGTTTCCTTCCATGGGACACTGGCTAATATATGACTGTGCCTACGTTCTGTAATCTTTAAGTTACATGTGTTCATCCTACAAATATTCATGCTCTATCTGTGTTTCGGTTAGTCTGGGAGTGCTATATTACCTGCTAGCCGTATGCAATGTTGCCTTGTACCAACATGTATCACGTTTGTTTGTACGTGTGACTTTTCTGTAAATTGTGAGCTTAATTGAACACTGGTTTACTTGATTTTAAACTTCAAATTGCCCCCTCTCTCTCTCTTTTTTTGAGGGTCATCCTATTTTATATTATTTTTTTAACTTTTTCTACTTTCTCGTTTACGTTCTTTATCTATTTATTATATTCATCTTTCTTTCCTTTATATTTGACACATGTGTCTATCTTCTATTTTAGTCACCGACGTGCTCAATTCGTTTTCTCGTCTTCTTTGCTGCATCCCCCTCCTCATTTCCATTACACTATGGCCGCTGCATCTCTTGTCAGTTGGAATTGTGTACAAGGTGCCGTGTTACCACCACCTTGTTCACTGTCCTCTTTCTTTGTTTTTGACTACACATCAAGTAGTCCTTCCTCACTGCTTATGACACCGTTCGGGCCTTCAAAAGGAGCGTCTTCCGCGTTTGCGGAAGTTTAGACTTGCTTCAAACCTTCACGTGACACGGCACTCGGCCGCGTATGGTGAGTCCTCCATTCTGTATTTTTTGTTTTGGTTTGGTTTCTGAAACTGTTTGATAATGCCTATCCCCTCTCTTGTTTAACTGTCGGACCACAGTTTAGGTCATAATGCTTTTGACCGTGCCTTTTCCATTTACGCTCCAGTCTCACCGCGTTAGATGTTTATTTACATACGTCTTATGGCACTTGGCCTTGTATAGTGAGGCTCCCATTTTTTAGTTGGTGTGTTCTCTATTTACTTATCTATCACTCTTACCCTGTATTGTCTTGATTGTCAGACCGTTGCCTAGATTACCGACTTTCCCTGACCACGCTTTTTTGAAACGGGTCACGCTGTCACTGTGTCTGACATTAATTCCCTGTTTTACTCCTAGGACTGGCCTTTGGACTTATCAAGGTCCTTTTCTCAGTTGTTTGTACTGTCGTATTGAGATTTTTTTCAGTGGGACACACTCTAACCACGAGCTCTAAATACAGGCAGTCTACACATTATTTTCTGTTACATACATTACCGCTTTTGTCGATTCCCCTTTTTGGCTTTTTCACTGACATGCAGTTTTTTGTCCACTTATTTTCCAGATGTGTTAACCAAACATTGTAACTTGGAGAGATTTAATTTCATAACATACTATACCTGGCTTTAGGCACGATTTTTTATTTTTATTTCCCTCCCCTCTCCAGCATGCATCTTTCAGCTTTTTTTACTTACTTTTTATCCGATTGACACCTTTACGCACGTTTCTCATTAGTCTCAACAACAATCACTCTGGGTGTATGGCTTTAGGAATGAGCACACTCCATGTTGGCTTTGATTTGGAATTTCTTTGCAAGTTTGTTTCACTTAGATGTTCTTACACGGTGTTTGTTTACTATCATCTATTCAGTATTTCTTTTCTGGTTCTGTCATCTCCACAGTGGTTTTCCTTTAACTACATTGGATCTGCGTTTTTCCGGCACTTCAACTTGGCTTCAGATTTTTTCTTTTTTAATACTCTGTGTGTTGGCTTTGCCTATACGGTGTTCAGTTTTGAACAAAATTAAACGTTAGTATGTCTACATGTCTCTTTTGCAGCCTTGAAAAAGTCACCTGTGTGACGAAACACGTGTTGGCTGTGTTTGATGGACGTTTTCTCTATGAAGCAAACTACGTTTTCAATTAAAGAGACTTTCTTCTAAGAACACAGGACGCTTACGTGCCTTTTTCTTCAACTATATTTACATGCCTTGGATGTTACTAATCATATAATACTGTGATTTATATTGTGTGCTGTGGTCTTTATTGTTCATTGTCATGTGTGTATAGCTATACACACTTTTTGTGATTATGGGTAGTAAGGCACCTGACCACTTGCACCATTTCTTAATTGTGCTCTTATTACTGTGTTTACTCCCTGGAGGTGCGGCATCTTTCCCCCTTACTACCCCTTCATCTATGTTTTTTTAAATGTCAGTACATGGATGCCATAGGTATCCACACCTTGTTGCTCAAGGTGCACTATTATTAAACTAAAAGGGAAATGGATTGGTTTATCCCAATGCAATGTAAGAACACTTACTGCATAACCAGATTTAGAATTACATAAGAAACAAACATTTATTGTCTTCCAATAATATGTATCATAATAATTATCACACTATAAAATGAACTGGATCTAAACAACTTATCTATATGACATTGCAAACTGTATCTCAAAAATTCATATACTTCATCACACTTCAGTTAGTGCAGATTGAGAATTATTTGTTGTACTATGTAGATAAAACTCACCACTGCACTACTCAGCTGCATGACTTCCCCTCGACATTGGAAGACAGTATATTTTCACACGAAAGTGTTAAGTGTGCAGTGTGTTGTGTAGGGATATTCTGAGATTCAGAATGGCTCACTAATTAAGGAGTGATGCTTGGCACCACAGGCGTACAGAGTTACTCACGTTGGTATGAATAGCAAACATCTGTTGTTTATGTTTTTATGAAACAAAAATATATGCTGAAGAAGCTAAAAGCTGACCAGTTTATAGAAATAATGTAGGAACTGTTGTAATTAGGGTTGCAGCAAGCATTGTTTTGATGCAGGAAGACGTGATTGATTTTTGTAGTTCAGGATCATTACCGAAGTACTAGGGGGCTTTCATGGGTCTTGTTTAGACCTAAAAGAAGCCTAGTAGAAAAAAGTAACTATGACACAACTCAAAACTGCCTAAGGAGAAATTATTCAGAAATGGAGCATGGTACTTACACACTTGACATTTATATATTCATTTATTATATTAAGGTAAAGTAAAACACTTTCTGGTCAGATAAATGAGTTACCAAATGACCCCAGGTGAAGAAGACAGCTACCTTCTAGTGCTAGTTTCATTTACTCGATCAATGTATTCCTCCAACTTTTACCTTGGCATGGTCCAACCTAATGCCTTCTGGGAGTCGGAGTCTTGGTTCGGGTCCCATGAACAAAAGGGACCAACACACCTGAAAGGAATGATTTGTCGAAGGAAAGCTCAGGCCTGGAATATGTTGTCCCTCTTGACAAGGAGCCATCTGGTACCCTTCAATTATTAAATAAAATCGGTTAAATAAACACAAGGCATCAGAGTGGGGAGAGTTCTTCAACAAACCATTCTTTTAAGGTCTTCAGATGTTATCTCCACTGCATTTTAGTCCAATCCTAATTGCAACTACGCAAAGTAGGAACATGCTGTATAATTTATGCGGGTTTTGGATTAATGTGATTTGAGCCATCAAAAAATTTACCATAACTCATCCTGTAACCCTAAATAGCTACCGCATCTGCTCGGATAAATAGTCCAGGAGAAGCGTGGTGAGCAGTACTGCAGGGGGTTTGTGTGATGCTGGGATGAGAAAAATAAATTATTTTTTTCTTTTGAACATGAAAGGTAGACACTAAAACTACGGGGGTCTTTTACAAATTTGGATTTAAAAGCTTTTTTGTCCACAGAAAGTTGAACGAAAACTCATATTGCTAAAGGAAGTGCAGAAGCTGAAGTATTTTGGTCGTTTCATCAAAGTGGTGTTCAAGGTCTAAAGGGAAAGTAAAAGTGAAAACCGGTAAATGTGCATCTTCAGTAAAGGCTGAGAGTCTGTTTTGAAAGTACAGGGGGTTGGTTGCCTTAGGCCTGCTCCCGCTTTAGAAGTCACAGCAAGGTAAGATATGTTGTTGGTTCTTTTACAATTACTGTTCAGAACCAGCACAACATGCTTACTTACAGTCATCGGGGCACAAAGCATGAGTACAAGAAGTAGTACTACACAAGTACGGTTATGTGTACTAATACACGCAGTGCTTAATTTGTGAAAAAAGAGTGGTGCCCAAAGCTCTACTCAGAAGCCAGTGGTGGGGGCAATTAAATGACAGCATGCTGCGTACCAAGATTGGTGGTCTTAAATCCACACCATGCCTCTTTAGTCCACTGCCAAATGTTCTCTGTCCTTCTATTTCACTCTTGCAGATTCCTGTTTTTTTCCTTCCTGACAATTTTTTCATCATTCTCTTCCTGCGTCTTTCCAGTTTGTGTGTTTTCCCATTACTAGTTCTTGGTAACTATATGATGTGGACAAATAAGTGCTGGTCCCAAAAACAAGTGCCGGTGGCCCCTAGCAGCAACCAGCAGCTCAGATTAAGCCCTCCATACACACATTGTGAATCGGCCCAAAACGTTCAACTCCTCATTAGTTAAAGACAGAACAGAGTACAGTCTTTTCTGTTTGTACTAAAAGTATATGAATATTCCCTTTTTGTTCCTGTTTCAAACGTTATGGGGCAATTTACAAAGGCAGGTAAGAGTACATAAAAGAGTACTTACTTCAGGAGTTCTCTTGTGCATACTCCAAAGTGCCTTTGTAAATAGGTCCTATCAACTATCGTGTCTTTCACCAAAAACCTTGAAGCACTGTCATCAAACTTAAAAAGGTTGCCCAATTGTTATGCATTTGAAACTTGGCTTAGTTAATGTTCATATATTTACATTGCTTACAAAGTTGTGCCTAGAAGCAAAAAAACAGATAGGTTTGTAAAATAATCATTATGACAAGCACCCATGAATAGAATGCAAAAACAAGTAACATAACATTTCCAAACGGACATTTGAGATATTTGATCTCAACAAATTCCAGTATATTATGTTGTATTATTTCCATTTAGGTAGAGCACATTTTGTTATTGTAATGCTAATGCAGTCGAAATGCAAAGTAAGTTTGGGAAATGTTGTCAGTCAATGATCTAGTTTATCCATTTACTGGATTTCAGCTGCTATTCAGAAGCAAGCACTAGGGGGGAGATTTTCAAATTTTATGGCAATACAGAGCAGAAACCAAACTTCAACATACACAAAATACACATTATTTTTTAGAAATGAAAGCATTTCTCCTTGTTAGTGCCTGCTTCAAGGAGGCACTTGCGAAGTCTGGTCTAGCTATCTTAGTAGATCTGGCTTTGTGTCAAAAACTTTGGGTGTTTGCACAGTAATGCCCAAGTAACACTCCTTGTTATGTTATGTTATGTTATGCTGTGTTATGTTATGCTGTGCTATGCTACGTTATGGTATGTTATGTGTATTTGTGAAGCACACTATCATCCATGAGGCTCTCCTGGTGCTAAGCAGGCCTGTGTGCCACTCTCCTTAGGGTACGTTAGTTGATTGAAAAGCCAAGTTTTCAGCTTCTTGTGGAATTCAATGAGGCTCTGATGTGGAGTGGAGGTCGTTTCACACTTTAGAAATGATGTAAGGGAATGCCCATGCTCCTGATATTGTTCTATTTATGTGTGGCATGTGTACAAGCAGTCGTGCTGTAGAGCAGAAGTGTCTGGATGGTTGGTGGAAGGAGATGCGTTTGTTCAGGTAGGTGGGGCCTACGTTGTGTAGTACCTTAAATGTGTGTGTGTGTGTGTGAGAAGTTTGAAATTAGTAAGTTTGTCTATCAGGAGCCAGTGGAGCTCCCTGAGATGTGGTGTAATGTGAGTTTTATTGCAGGAGGTTGACAATGAGTCTGGCTGTCCTTGACGCAAAGCAGCACAAATTTCTTTTTTCACTGAAAATTCACCTTTCCAGGACAAAATACATTTTGCGATGGAAAGTAATATGAATGTAATGCTTTGCACTTCTTTGCATGAGTACATCACATGTTACTATATCTGGGTTTTGATTTTTATTTTGAGGGGAAAGCAACAAGTGGGAATACAATGTGTTTACTGCAATGGAAAGTCATTAAAGTACAATTATGCAAAGCAATTGAGAAATATGTTTTTAGATTATCACATGAGGTGACTAGCAAAAGGAAGAACTCTCAGTACTGCTTCATGGTATTAGGTCAAAGAAAAACATTGAGACATCAGTATGGTACTTAATATGAATTTGGCTGATTTTGGAACTCTGAATCCAGATATTTCCACATCAAAATTCACTGATTTTGACTATTCCTCCCATAATAGGGAATAGACGTGTGGAACAAGAGATACTTGGTACCTTTCTCTGTGGATTTTTACTATTTCTGATGAGAAAATTGTAAGCTCTGTGCAGGTGGAAAGTACTTTTAATAAGGCTTGTGGGGAACTGGTGTAGGTGAGGGGTGTGTCGGATTGGGGAGGGTTTATTTATGTATAGTGATCAGATTATCTGCTCACCCCATACTGTTGCAGGGGTATTACATTGACTGATCTGTGATGCTGATGGCAGGCCCAGTCTTTGCAGCAATAAAGATAGACCCAGTGTCACTAGGCACAAAACTATTGTATCTGTAGTTAGCGGGCCTCATAATTTCAGGCCTGAGAGACTTGGAGCTGTGGGTGGTGGAAATTGAAATGCAGTAATCCTGTCGATGAAATTCGGTCACTCCTAATAAAAGCCTATGGGCCTGATTTTAACCTTGGCGGAGGCCGTCCGCCAAGGTTCCGCCGCCAAATGACCGCAACGCGGTCACAAGACCGCGGCGGCCATTCTAACATTTCCTCTGGGCCGGCGGGCGCTCTCCAAAAGAGCGCCCGCCGGCCCAGAGGAAATGCCCCTGCAACGAGGACGCCGGCTCAGAATTGAGCCGGCGTAGTTGCAGGGGTGCGACGGGTGCAGTTTGCACCCGTCGCGTATTTCAGTGTCTGCATGGCAGACACTGAAATACTTTGCGGGCCCTCTTACAGGGGCCCCTGCAGTGCCCATGCCATGGGCATGGGCACTGCAGGGGCCCCCAGGGGCCCCGCGGCACCCCCTACCGCCATCCTGTTCCTGGCGGGAGACCCGCCAGGAACAGGATGGCGGTAGGGGGTGTCAGAATCCCCATGGCTGCGGAGCGCGCTCCGCAGCCATGGAGGATTCCCCCGAGCAGCGGAAAGTCAGCGGGAGACCGCCGACTTTCTGCTTCTGACCGCGGCTGAACCGCCACGGTCAGAATGCTCGTGGGAGCACCGCCAGCCTGTTGGCGGTGCTCCCGTGGTCGGTGGCCCTGGCGGCCACCGGCCGCCAGGGTCAGAATGACCCCCTATGTGTTCAAATACTTTTAATGGTTATATCTTCAAGATATTATGACATGCTTATCTATGGAACTGATAGGTAAGTCAGTGTATGGGTTTTGCCAGTGTTAGGTTTGAATTTCAGCACTGCAAAGTCAGCTTGTCAAACTTCAAGGTATTTTACTTTTACTGAATTGTCATAATGATCTGGCTTGTCAGGGTAGCTGTCTCCAGACAATTATGTGAGAATCATTAGAGAGGGGCTTAGGCTCCCTCATATGTTGCAAGCCAGGAGTACATGTTTTGGTTGGGCAGACGTTGTGCGCTTTCACAAAAAAGTGCTTGCTCTCCACACAGCTATGATCATTCTTTTTAATATCTGGCTGCTTGAACTTTCAGGGGGTGACACATGGCATTGTAATGCTACTAAAGTGTCTTAGATAACTAGTTCCTTTTTGTTGTTTTCCCTGGCGCAGGCACAGATGGCAGGAGGGCAGTCATTAACATACATGGATTTTTAGGCCTGGCTTGACAGTGCAACTGTCATATGATCTTTTAACCTACGCCAATATTATTCTACAGTTATTTGCTTCCACATAGATGCATATCCATTCCCATGCTATCTACTTGTAATGCTTCATATACAACATTCTTTAAAGCCAGACCTGTTGGCATTGCCAATGCTTATTTATAAAGGTATGCCAAAAGAGCACCAGTAGGCAGCATGAAGTCATTATTATGATGAATGTGTTTTTTGGGAAACACCACCTCCTTCCCTGAAAGCAAATATTGATTTGCACATGCCTAACTGACCTTAAATACACATTTAACTGTCCTTAATATAGTTATGTCATCTTTGCTATAGTTGTCAAGAAATCAGCAAGGAACTGTCTGTTCACACTTTATGACTCACTAAGGTTATGCAAAATTCGATATAAGACTGTAAGAAATTGGGTTGCTGGTTCAGGGGAGTGAAACCCTGCTCAAGAGGCTACCACAATCCTTGACAGTGTGAAGTCACAAGCAAACCCCAAATTAACCTGTGCTCAACCCTTTGGTAGCTTGGCACACAGCAGTCAGGCTTAATGTAGAGGTAATGTCTAAAGTGTTTATGCAGCAATTCAAACAGTAATAAAGTGAAACATAACGCAAGAAACATTTTACACCACTTTAGAAAAATCGAGCAAAATGTAATACATAATTTAAGACCAAAACAAAAACCCAATCAGTACAACCAGAGATATGCATGTTTAAATATTCACGTAAAAATAGCACCAAAAAGCACAAAGTGCTAACAATGGTCATCTGGTTGCAATAGACTGGGACAAGGTCACAAGTTCACGTCGACCATGATGGAGCATTGGCCGGCTACAGAGGCCAAGATAGGCCCGCTGAACAAAGTACCTTAAATCATGGTTGCAGAGCTATGCGGAGTCCCATGTCAAGGATGCGTCACGCAGCAGAGGTGATGCAAGGTCCTTACATGAAGACGTGCCATGGAGTGGCGGTTCCAGGGAGCTGCAATGGTGATGTTGAGGTCCTTGCATTAAGATGTGTCATGCAGTAGAGGTTCTGATAGGCTGCAGGGCTGTGTACGAATTTCAGCATCGGGGATGTGTTATGTAGTGGTTCCAATGCAGACTCTTGTGAGGCAATGACTTGCACTGGGTTGGTTCTGCAAGGATCACAGATGGGCTAGTAGAACACTTTAAGGCCCACTTCCAAGGGTCCAGGACTGGGGCGGCACCACGTGGGAGAGAAGAGCTCACAGATGGCAAAGTGCAGGTGCTGGGTTCAGGGTTGTTGGAATCTGTTCTGTCCCAGAGGCTCCGATCAGGAGGCTAGCCAACTTGCCCTTGGAGTCATTCTTGTAGTCCTGGGTTGAAGATGCAGGTCCAGTCATTCTCTTTGAGGCAGTAGGACAACAAAGCAGCACAACAGGACAGCTGAGTGGCAGCCCTTCATGCAGCAAAGCAGCACAGCAGTCCTTCTGAGTCTTCCAGGGGCACAGATGTGTACTTACGATTTGTGTCTGAGGGTCCATTATTTATACCTGTTGCCCACATTGAAGTAGGAGAGGTTCCGGAGGTTCCCACCCTCATGAGGTGTCAGGAAGGCCCTTCCTCCCTGTCCCAGCCATAGCTTGTATGGGGGCACAAAAGTCCAGTGACACACCCTTTGTGAATGTGTTCAGGCAGACCCTTTGTGATGTACTACTGTGGTGGGTGACAGCTCCCCTCTCTTGTTAGGTGAGAGTGGCCCAACCTGCCAATATCTATTTTCCCTTTTGTCTCACAGTCTGAGAGCAATACACTAGACCCACCTGGCAGCTACATCTAGTCATGTGACCCCGGGACAAGCTGCAAGCACCAAATGACCAAATGGTTAGGCCCAGAAAATGCCAACTTTCTAAAAGTTACCTTTTAAGAACTGAGATCCAGCGTTACCATTAAAGAGGGCTTTTAATTAAAATTATTCAGACACCAAACTCAACCTGTCCACTTGTTCCCAATTAAAAATTTTAATTTATTAAATGTAATAAGGAAACCTAATGGTATCCTATGGAAGCAGTAAGCCTTGCAGTACTGAAAAATAAACTTGAGTGTTTCACTATCAGGGTATGTCAAAGTCAAAAGTACATGTCCAACTTTCTAAATATACTGCATCCTGCAATCTGGGCTGTTTGGGGCCTACTCTTGGTGTAGCTTATTTGTGTTAAGTAGTTGGGTGAGCCTGGCAAAAGATGTATCGAAATGGCAGGTTAAAACTGCACACGTAGGCTGCAATGGCAGCCCTGATACATGATTTACAGGGCAACTTTTGTGGGTGCCACAATCAATGCTGCAGGCCCACTAATAGCATTTCAATTCCAGGCCCTGGGTAAAATGGTTGCCACTTTACTAGGGACTTACAAGTAAATTAAATGCACCAATTGGGTCTAAGCCAATTCTACCATGATTAGGGGAGACAGCACATTAGCACTTGTTAGCAGTGGTAAGGTGCATGGACTCCTAAGGCCGATAAAAACGAGATTAGCATAACATAGGAGGAGTAAGGCAAAAAGTTTGGAGGAAGACCACCCTAAGGCTGACAGGTCTAAAAAATACCAATACCATACCATACTTATTTTGTAATAGCATAACTGTGCTTACCCTTTCCATGTTCATTTGGGTAAGGTTATATTTCCCATGGATAGTTTGTGCACAAAATGTCGTTGCTAAGTAAATGACATTATTTTGTTCACATTTAAATGAACTTGGCTGCCATCTTACTCTAAAAGCAGAAAGTTACTGCTTCTCTGATAATGCATGTTTTTGGAAAAAACGAAACGCTAAAATTGGAACATGGCGCACAGTTATGGCTATAAAAATAACTACACGTGGAACAATTACCTAATTTCTTATCTCCAGGGCTCTAGTGTATATATTCAAAGTAAATAACCTATGAATTAATATACACATTGTTTTCTCTGGTGTTGCTTTTTCGGTGCCTTCCTGAGCTCTGCAGGGGCACGCAGCTCTTAAAAGGCTGCAGCCTTTCATCCGTGAATAGGCCACCATTATAACACATTTTAACACCCTTGCAGATTAATGCATTAGCAAGAAAAGAAACGCATGTTGCTCTTGGCTCAATTATCCTTCTGTCCCAATTATTTCACCGCAGCACTTAAAGTTGTGACATTTACCAAGAAAGGCCATTTCACCCATGACTGCTCCCAGTGTAGGCAATTTATGCGCAGTGTTCCCTCAAGAGAGAATTATAAAGTGGAGGCATTGTAACACACTGATATGCCTAACTGCCCAAGTAAATCCAGTGATAAGGTGCAGCGCAATGTATACATTGTTAATGTTGTGATTACTTGGAGCCAGCAGCAAAAACAGAATGAATCTACAGCTGCGCTAAAGAAAGAACTCATTATAGTGAATTAAAAACGAAAATATTCAGTATAAAAAGTGATTAAAATAGGATTGCTTCCCCATTCGGTTAGATTGATTAAATCATTTGAATATTGTGAGCATAGACTCCTTTTTTTAAGTGTTATGTAGTTAACCATGTGCACCGTAAAAGGAGGAGAAGTTAAACTTTAGACCTTCGTTGCGAGTTTAGCTTTCTGTCCGAGGAAATAATCAATATTACCAATATTGGGGTTATCAATAATTCCAGATGCAGTATTATTTCGGTGATTCCCGTTATCCTTTATAGGCCTTAGGGAATGGTATATAACATGTGGAAGCTGGTGCTACCTCACTGATGTCTGCTTGTTATCCCAGAATACCAGACGTATTTCTGGAGGTTTGATCTGGTAAATTAGCCCCTGGAGCCTGATTTGGTATTACCACATGCAGCGTTTCTGCACGTGGTAATCCTTCTGGACTCGTAATATTGATTTTAGCGGAAACGCCTGTTTCCACTCAAATCAATATTATGGCCTCACTTGTAATGCGAGACGTCGTGCTGATTTTAGTACCTGCTGACTAAAGGTGTGCTTGTAAACTGTATTACATGGTTTGGTTTCAAGAACAGACCGCAGTCACTCCCTAGTCTCATAGTCTCTGCCCTAAATACAATGGTCACAAGCAATTCATTGTTGTCACTTTGAAAACATTTAACAATGCCTTGTCTATGCTTGAACATTGTGTTCCCACTTAAAAAATTCTATCAGCGCAGTAAAAATAGCTAGAAAATGTAATTTTGTTGATGGCTGGTAGTGCAATGATCTGCGAATGTTCACTTCTTGCCCTGCATTTTTTCTAGCGGTATCTGGTGAAATCAGTTCATTGTTTCACACCCTGTACCAAGAAGAGAAATGACTAGTAAATATAGCTAGTGGATCTGTACCTACGGCTATGAGCAGCTGTTTGTTAATCTTGCAGAAAGTGATGTTTGTACTAAGCAAATAACCCAACTTTGTGCTACAAAACATGTTCCCACTTCATGTTGAATTTGAGCCGGTGGTTTCCGGTGGAGAACACAGTACTTATTTTTGAGGGCCAGCGCTTATTTTTCTGCATCAGGCATTTATTGCGAGCTAAAGACACATCTGGGAAAGACGGAGGAAGAGAAAAAGGTGCAGGAGTGAGCTGAATGGGCAGGGAGTGGCTGTGAAAGGATTAAATAGGTGATGGCTTTAGGATTGTCTGCCTCAGTATTCTGTGCTGACACATTTAAGTGCAGCAGCCAAGTTTCCAATGAGAGCTTTGGGCACCGGCATGTTTTTATTTACAAGTTGAGCACTGTTCCCACTTATAAATGGCTCATTAAACTGAAATACATTCTCCAGCAAATAAGGCCGCCCACCTCTTGTAACTGTATATTGCACATGGTAGGAAAGATGGGGCTGATTTAAGGTCAGGTGTAATTCAACTTTCTCCAGTTTCTGAAGCTAATGCCAGATACAGAAGTGTACGAACCAGCATTCAATCGTACTTTCCCAATGGCAAAATACATCCCAGCAATATATTGTGTTTTCATTTAAGAACTTCCTGTCCTATAGCTATTAAGGGATTTTCCATAATCAAAAAACTATAGAAGAAAGCCTCTAAGTGCTAGCAACACCATAAACATTTCATTATAAACTGTTGCCATTCTGTAGGCTACAATCACGATGAGATGAACATACTTGCTTAAACTCAGGTAAGTGTAGGGTTACACATTTACTTCATGTCACTGCAGTACAAGACTTCTATTCATGGGTTTTGTTTAACATTTCATTGTCTTAGAGTTCTTTCTTACAGTAATTGGCCACACAGTTGTTGGTGCGTCAGACCTTAATAAGTAAACTTACAAGGGGACGCAAATAGGTCGATGAACCTTTTGAATCGCAATTAAGATGGTCCCACCATAACTCCAGTATATGCAGATCAATAATCAATCAATAACCCCAATAATCAGGGATAAACAATAGCATTAGTAATCAATTGGAGTCAGTAATTGTCACACACCATGACCTTTCAGTTATGAATAACCACACCTTTAGTAAAAGTTAGAATATTTATTTCCCTATATTAACATTGCTAAGGTCACGTAAATTAATCTAAAAACAAATGATACACATACAGAAACAGCACTGGCTGCCCAAAGCGCCGAAATAAACGCAATCTAATCAAAGTTTGAACTACTACACATTCTAAGGTTACAGTGCAAATCAATAGCAAGAACAATTGCGCAAACTATATCACATACATTTTGCAAAGAAAAGACATCAAACGTTATTCCCTATATTAGACTTTCATTAGTGAGAATCCTTAAAACCGGATTAGTATCAGCATGTTGGGCTTCATGCAAAACAATTTAGTAAACACAAATTTGGAAAACATCTCAATATGACTCTATCAAACCAGAGCAGTTGGTACCTAGAAAGAAAACCAACCATACAATGCAAGTCACATTTAGTAATTAATGTACCTCTCTTCAATTGGATTGGCAAGCTAAGATAGTCTTCATCAGCAGGACATCAGTTCGGTCAGCAAGGCATCAGGATTCAGCATCAAAGTTTAGAAAATGCAAAGTCTTTAAGCAGTAAAGTTAAGCACGTCTCTACTCAAGAAAATAGTGACCTTTCGGTCAGAAGAAAATGGGCAATTTGGCTGTCTTCCATCAGTGCAGTCCGGCTAAGTTAGATTCCCTAAAACGACTTCCCAAGTCCCTATTGGTCAAGGGATCGCATGTTCACACTTTGTCCAATAAAACGAAAACTTCAAATCTCTGAATTCTACCACTACTCCGTTCACATGTCACCGATTGGCTTCTCTTGTAATGTCCTCATCATTCGGCTCATCAGGTAAAAATATTGTTGCAGCTTATACTCCAGTCAGTGTCTCCATTGTTCTCCTCCTGAGAAAGTCAGTCATACACATACTATGTTCAAGAACAGCTTCTTCTAGCAGTCAGTTCTCATGAGAAAGACTTTTAGCTATGAGCACATTTAGACAGTACAGTGGAAAATCACAGTTTAATTCTCTGAACAGCCATTTTATTAAACGTTAAGAAATACAGTGTGACATGAGGCTGTGCAACTAGACCAAGACCTCTGTTAAGTTAAGGCCTACAATTAATAAAGCTAATACATAATGAATAACCCTTAATATGATGTATTACTACACCAATCAAACATATGCTCAACATTTCATATTAATACACCATTAATAACCACCATAATAAATATCTTTACTAAAACACCTGCGCTGGCACAGTTATGGTCTGTTGGGTACACACTAAAACAGGGCAGATTCTCTGCTGCATTGTCAAGGCATTTCTACAAGCAGTCTCAGGCCCTCATTACAACCCTGGCGGTCGGTGTTAAAGGGGCTGTAGTACCGCCAACAGGCCGGTGGTAAAAAAAATGGCAGACCACGGCAGAAACCGCCAACACAGACAGCCACTTTAACACTCTGACCGCCATAGCGGTAGCAACAAACACTGCAGCGGTAAGCGCCAACAGACAGGCAGAAGACAATGTACCGCCCACCTCATCACAACCCGCCAATCCGCCAGCTTTTCCGGGGCGGTACCAACGCCATCAAAAGCACGGCGGAAACCGGACTTGGAAGGGAAACCACTCACCTCTCGACACTCAACGAAGAACCAGGACGCCATGGAGTCTGAGCTGCAGGTCCTGCCAGTGCTGGTCTACCTCCTCATCTATCAGAAATACGAAAGGCGGGGGCAACGACTACGGTGAGTACTGCACCTAGTACACAGAGGGGGGGAGAGAGTGACACACACACGCCTCATGCAACACCCCCACCCTCACCCACAACACCATACACACAGACACATGCATCAACATTACATTTACACCCCGTAACCCCCTGGAAGAATGCAAGGACCAAAGTAATTGAGTTAAACAGTGATATTTTAGAAATAGGCAGATATACGTAATGAATAGAAAAACAGTATATACAAAAATATACGATATGTACATAAGACGGTACATTGTCTATTCAAAATGTCTGTGGGCCACTGGGCCAAAAATCATGGGCCACTCCTGCCTCAATACAGAGAGAACACTGCAGGGGCATCAGGTCGAAAACACACAGGCACCTCAGGGGGATGGGGAAGGGTGGGCACCTCAGCTGGAAGATGGATTAACACCACCGCTTCTCGAGGGGGCTCTATGCCCACTGCTTGGTCCTGGGGAGTACAAGGCCACAGTTTTCCAAGTGGATGGCTTCTTCCACTGGTCCTGGAGGGAGCCTTGTGCCTAGTGTGCTTCATCCTACCAAGGATAGGGTGAGTGGATGCCTTTCTCCACTGGTTCTGGAGGGGGCCTTGTGCACAGTGTGCTTCATCCTGGCAAGGATAGGGTGAGTGGATGCATATCTCCACTGGTTCTGGAGGGGGCCTTCTGCACAGTGTGCATCATCCTACCAAGGATAGGGTGAGAGGGTGCATATCTCCACTGGTTCTGGAGGAGGCCTTGTGCCCAGTGTGCTTCATCTTGCCAAGGATAGGGTGGGTGGATGCATATTTCCACTCGTTCAGGAGGAGGCCTTGTGCCCAGTGTGCTTCATCCTGCCAAGGATAGGGTGAGTGGATGTCTTTCTCCACTGGTTCTGGAGGGGGCCTTGTGCCCAGTGATGCAACACTTGGGGTGTGGCAGTTCACAGTCCCTCATCTGGGTGTCTGAGGCATGGGATTTGCAGGGAACAGGTTGCATGATAGTCCATGGAGGCAGGGCTAGACTCCATCCTGCGGTGGCTAAGGCTGCAAACTGGTGGTAGTGCTGATGCTGGTGGGGGTGCTAAATGCAAAAAGAATAAGTGATGGACAGAATGCTGAACAATGTCAAACATTCACCCCCAGTACAGAGATCTGGGCCTAAATCCATCATTTGTTTGCTGCCCATGCCATTACAGTTTGGACTCAGCCATATACAAATCAGTCTTGACCCTGTTCCCCATGGGAACAGTCCAGCCCGAACTGCCAGGCCAGGTCTTCCCTGGACTGGAAACAAGCATCCTGGGACCGGTTTCAGGGTTTCACCCCTCATCAGCCAGGCTAGCTTGAATCCAGTGGCATGGGAAGCACGGGACCCACGTCTGGGCATACCCTTCCCACTTAGGACGACAAATGCAAAAAGAATAAGTGATGGACGGAATGCTGAACAATGTCAAACATTCACCCCCAGTACAGAGATCTGGGCTTAAATCCATCATTTTTTTGCTGCCCATGCCATTCCAGTTTGGACCCAGCCACGTGCAAATCAGTCTTGACCTTGTTCCCCATGGGAACAGTCCAGCCCGAACTGCCTGGCCAGGACTTCCCTGGACTGGAAACAAGCATCCTGGGACCGGTTTCAGGGTTTCACCTCTCATCAGCCAGGCTAGCTTGAATCCAGTGGCATGGGAAGCACGGGACCCACGTCTGGGCATACCCTTCCCACTTAGGGAGACAAATGCAAAAAGAATAAGTGATGGACAGAATGCTGAACAATGTCAAACATTCACCCCCAGTACAGAGATCTGGGCCTAAATCCATCATTTTTTGCTGCCCATGCCATTCCAGTTTGCACCCAGCCATATGCAAATCAGTCTTGACCCTGTTCCCCATGGGAACAGTCCAGCCCGAACTCCCAGGCCAGGTCTTCCCTGGACTGGAAACAAGCATTCTGGGACCGGTTTCGGGGTTTCACCCCTCATCAGCCAGACTAGCTTGAATCCAGTGGCATGGGAACGCTGCCAGTGGTGGTGGGAGGCTCCAGCTCTTCTCCTGCAGCCTCGGATGGCTGCCCAATGGGGCTGCTGCTGCTGGTAGTGGTCCTACTGTCAGCGGTGCAGGTGGCGGTGCTTGCGGCGGGGCCTGCAGCAGTGCTAGCGGCGGTGCAGGTGGCGGTGCTGGCTGTGGTGCAGGTGCTGGTGCTGCCAGTGGTGGAGGGAGGCTCCAGCCCTTCTCCTGCAGCCTCTGACGGCTGCCCACTGGGGCTGCTGCTGCTGGTAGTGGTCCTACTGTCAGAGGTGCAGGTGGCGGTGCTAGTGGCGGGGTGGCTGGTGGTGGTGGCCGCAGTGCAGATGGTGGGGCTGGCGGTTGTGCTGGTAGCCACCAGGCCTTCACCTGCAGCTTCTGACGGCTGAAGTGCCTTGTCTGGTGTTTTCTGCCCCTTCCTCACCTTGGCAGATGGTGGTGTTACCTTGGCTCTGGCAGCTGGAGTTTTTGAGCAGGCCTTGCTGGGTGGTTCGTGCTCCTTGCCCTTGCTGCATGCTGTCCCCCTCTTCACCTTGGCAGGTGGCGGAATGGTTTTGCCCTTTGCAGGGGTTGGTGGCAAACTGGCTGGGTTGACGGGTGCCCCTTTTGAGCCTCTGTGAGTTGCAGGTACCACTGCGGACGTCCACTTGGTGGCTGAGGTGCTAGCCTGGGTTCTGGACACCCTGGCCCAAGGGGATGGACAGGGGGGAGGGGTAGGGAAGAGGTCAATGTTTGCCAGGAATAGCTTCTTAGAGAAATTGGGGCCGGAAGAGGGAGAGGGTTTGGGAGTGGAGGAAGAGGGAGTGGTTGTAAGAGGTGTCTGTCCGCTGAGTTTGGGTGCATGGGCTGGATGCTGTTGTGAGGTGGATGGCCGTTGGGTGGGTGGGTGCTTGCGTTTGTGAACTTTGGGAGGAGGGGTCACAGACACACTGGGAGAGGTCACAGGGGACGTGTGCCTGGATGTGGGGGTGATGCCTGCCCGTGAGGGGTGTGTTGTGATGGGCGTGCTTGTGATGGAGGTAGTGGATGAGGATGTAGTGCATGCAGGTGTGAGTGGAGACACTACTGGGAGGGAGGTGGATGATGAGGAGGAGGGGGACACAGTGGAGGCAGTCGATGTTGATGTGTCTGCATGGGGATGGTGCTTGTGTGAGTGCCTGTGAGATGTAGTGTGGTGCTTGTGTTTGCCTGAGCCACTTCTGTGTGTGATTTTGGTGAATGCTGGTCTGAAGGTGTGCTTGGGATAGGCTGGGGTTGAAGGCACTGGGTCTGGGTAGAGGAAGTTGGAGGGGGGAGGCTAGAGACAAGGGCTGCCATCAGCACTGAGGCCAGAGCCTGAAATGCTCTCTGTTGGGCCTCCACGCCAGAGTGAATGCCCTCCAGGTATGCATTTGTTTGTTGCAAATGCCTCTCGACACCCTGGATGGCATTCAGTATGGTTGACTGCCCAACAGTGAGGGATCTCAGGAGGTCAATAACCTCCTCACTGAGGGCAGCAGGGCTGACTGGGGCAGGGCCTGAGGTGCCTGGGGCGAAGGAGATGCCCACCCTCTTGGGTGAGCGGGCATGGGAAACACGCTGAGGGGCTGCTGGGAGGGCGGTGCTCGTAGGGGGAGTGGTGGCTGTACCTGTTGTTGGGATGGGCACAGAGGTTTCTGCCACCGCCAGGGAGCATCCAAGCATCCTTCGGGGGAGGAGTCGCTGTCTGTGGTCTCCCCTCCTGTCCCCGTTGTGGTGCTCCCCTCACCCTCCGTCCCACTGGTGCCCTCACCCTCGGTGGATTCGGTCTCCAGGCCCATGTGGGATGCAGCTCCCTCCGTCGCCGGTGCCTCTGCTCCTCTGCCAGATGAAGCTAATGCACACAAGGACACAGTGACAAAACAAAGAGCTAGGGGGGAGAGACAGAGGATACACTTGGTCAATGCCAGCAACGTCACTACCGTTGGCATACACAACACACAGGGAGCAGCCCTATGCACTAGGCCATGCACTTACCTGTTAAGATAGTCACCAGCCCATGGGGTACAATGCCTACCGCTATGTGCTGCACACCTGAAAACCACAAGACCCTGCCCAGTAGTAGATGCCCACTAACACTATTGGGGTAGGAGTGCTTCAGAGCCTGCCCAACAAGAGACCTACCCTGCCATCTTCGCCGTGGCCTAGTGGCACCCATAGCCCACATCCCCCACCCAGGTAACTCTTAAGGCGCGCAAAGTCAGGATTCAGAATCTGTACTCACCCCCTTGTGGCTGCTGTGATGCCTTCAAGCGCTCATCCAACTCTGGGTAGGCCACCACCAGGATACGGAACATCAGGGGTGTCATGGTGTGACGGGCACCCCTTCCTCTTTGGAATGCCAGCCCCAGCTGGGCCTCCGCTGTCTTCTTTGCGCAGTGGTGCAGGTCCTCCCACCTTTTGCGGCAGTGGGTGCTCCGCCTGTCAAAGACCCCCAGGGTCCTCACCTCCTTGGCGATGGCACGCTAAATACCCTTTTTCTGGTTGGCACTGACCTTCAGGGAAAAGACAGCAGAAAAATAATTAGTCATACCATCCGGGCTGTCATACTCATGGCCCACCATATCCCTCCCATCCCCTTATGCACATACATTGACCACCATACATGCAGCTTTCTGCCCAGGACCCCTCTGCCCACCCACATGTGGTTTACACACACACAGCACTCCATACATTCATGGCCTACGCATCATGCTCACAGTGTACTCACCTGTTTATCTGGAGGACCCCATCCACCAGTTTTTCCAACTCCTCCGCAGTGAAGGCCCTTTCCTCAGACACATGAGCCATTGTCGCTTCCGGACACAGGTCAGAGCAGCACTTGCACTGTAGGTCCTCTCCTGTTGAAGGTCAGGTAGCAAGTGAGTGAACAGATAGAAAATGTCGGTCACGTCCAAGGCGGTGCGTACCGTCACCGGCGGCGTACATCGCCATTGGCTCCTGGAACCCATAGGGTCCAATGATAACCAATGCGAAGTTGCGCGGCGGTCTTCGACCGCCTACCGCGACGGTGCACAACGCCAGCTAAATTACCTCATTTCCACTTGTCCCTCGTCACAGGTCAGACAGCCGCCATTTCAGGGGGGCAAAAGGCATGGCACCTAACTGCGTCACAGCAGACACTGACACAGAAACTGACTGTCTGATTCACATACTGGTTCTGTAAAGGAAAAAAATCATCATTAGTGCAATAGATGTGTGAATATGACCCTCTGCTCACCGTTTTCTTCCATAGGCTTCAACTGATGAGGCTGAATATGAGATGGTGACATCCTCCGGTTTACAGACCCCGGTGGACCTTGCGACAATGGAGGACAGACACATTATCCTAACCTACAGACTTGATCGGGCCACAATCCAAGAACTGTGTGCCCAATTGGAGCAAGACGTGATGTCAGCTATCTGCCAGCCTACAGGTATCTCCCCTCTAGTGCAGGTCCTGGCAGTGCTCCATTTCCTGGCAAGTGGTTCCTTCCAAACAACAGTGGCTATGGCATCAGGGATGTCTCAGCCAATGTTCTCCAACGTGTTGACCAGAGTGTTGGCAGCCGTGCTGAAACACATGTGCAGCTACATCGTATTCCCCCAGGTGGAGGATTTGGCCCCAGTGTAAGCTGACTTTTATGCCCTGGGACATATCCCCAACTTCATTGGTGCCATTGATGGTACACGTGTGGCATTTGTCCCCCCTCCCCACCCCCCAGAGAAATGAACAAGTTTTCAGTAACAGGAAAAGCTATCATTCTATGAATGTGCAGATGGTGTGTGTGGCTGGCCAGTACATCTCCCATGTGAATGCCAAATATCCTGGCTCTGTGCATGATGCCTTTATCTTGAGGAATAGCAGCATCCCATATGTGATGGGCCAACTCCCGAGGCACCAGGTGTGGCTAATAGGTGAGCCCAAGGTCCCCACACAGTATAAGTAGGTGTCTGGGTATGGGGTTGTCCCGAAGGGTTAGTGTGTGTCTAACAGTTGTCCCTCGATATTTGCAGGTGACTCTGGTTACCCCAACCTCTGATGGCTACTGACCCCACTGAGGAATGCCAGGACAAGGGCAGAGGAACGTTACAATGAGGCCCATGGGTGTACAAGGAGGATTTTTTAAAAGGGCCTTCGGCCTCCTGAAAGCCGGGTTCCGGTGCCTCCATCTGACAGGTGGATCCCTGTACTACTCACCCATGAAGGTGTGCCAGATCATCGTTGTATGTTGCACAACCTGGCCTTGAGATACCAGGTGCCTTTTCTGCAAGAAGATGAGCCTGGAGATGGTCTTGTTGCAGCGGTGG
This sequence comes from Pleurodeles waltl, assembly GCF_031143425.1. Taxonomy (NCBI): domain Eukaryota; kingdom Metazoa; phylum Chordata; class Amphibia; order Caudata; family Salamandridae; genus Pleurodeles; species Pleurodeles waltl. The sequence continues at coordinate 1,620,191,961 of NC_090440.1, forward strand.
AGCCTGTAGACAGTGAGGAAGAGGAGGCAAAGGAAGAAGATGTTGACAACAGAAGTAATATAATACAGCAGTAGTTTCAGTGACACACAGGTAAGACACTGTAACTTCACTTAACTTTTCAGTTTTCTGTTGGACATTGTACATGGCAGCCTGATTTCTTTATGTCTATGGCAACTTACTGTACCCTTTGGCATCTTTATTTTCAGATCTCTGTGTCCCACTCTTGCTCCTGCTATGTGTACTGCTGCCCACCAAAGGTCATTCCAAAGTATATTTAACTGTACATATGACTTGCAATCCTTTGATAATGTTGAACTAATACATATTTCAATCATTTGACAGGCTCCAGATTTGTATTTGTTCCAAGGGTGTATATTTAAGTGCTCCTAAGTAGAGGGGGATGTGTAATGGGCTGGGGTGATGGTGGAGGAAAGTCCAGGGTAGAGTCCAGTCTCTTGGTATCACAGGTGCATTCTCCAATGGGGCATAGGAATGGGAGTAATGGCAGTTCAAGGTGGACATGGTGACAGAGTGGGACAGAAGGGTGACAATAAGGAGAGTCTTATTTTCTTGCGGGGGTCTTGGCAATGTTCTCTGCCTTCTGGCCTGGATCGCAGGGACCATTTGTGAGGTGGTTCTCCTTCTGCAGGGGTGGGGTGCTGGTAGCTTGTTGTTCCTGTGGGGGGGCCTCCTGTCCACTAGCGCCAGCGGAGTCGGAGGGCTGTTCTTTGGTGTGGCTAGTGTCAGGGGCCTGTTGTTGTGCGGCTGCCTCCCTCATGGTGTTGGCCATGTCAGCCAGCACCCCTGCAATGGTGACCAGGATGGTGTAGATGTGTTTGAGGTAATCCCTGATCCCCAGGTACTGTCCCTCCTGCAGCCGCTGGGTCTCCTGCAACTTGGCCAGTATCTGGCCCATGGTCACCTGGGAATGGTGGTATGCTCCCAGGATGTTGCTGAGTGCCTCCTGGAGAGTGGGTTCCCTGGGCCTGTCCTCCCCTGTCGCACAGCAGTCCTCCCAGCTTCCCTGTTGTCCTGTGCCTTTGTCCCCTGAACCGTGTGCCCACTACCACTTACCCAAGGTCCCTGAATGTCCTGGGTTTGTGGGGTTGCCTGGGGTCCCTGTAGTGGTGGGCACACTGCTGATTGACGTGTCCTGGGGACAGTGGCATGGGCGCACTGCGTGGGTGCTGTGCTGGTGTTTCCTGAGGGGGAGGCTCAGTGGTGGGTTGGGACTGCGGCAGGGTAACCAACTGTTAAGGGGTCCCTGATGGGCCAGGTTGGTCATCCTGATCCAGGCGTGCAGAGCTGCTGTTGTCACTTTGGGCCTCTTCTGAGGGGGGACTGGATGTAGCTGGCACCTCCTCTTCGGTGACGTTGAGTAGGGGTCCTGTGGGGATGCAAATGCAGTGTTAGTGTATCTGCGTGTGCCATCTTGTGCATGGGTTTGTTTCCCTGTATGATTGTGATTTCCCTGTCAGCTTTGCCTTGTGTGAGTGGTGATTTTGTAGGCTGGATGAGTCTCTCTACTGGGCATGCTGTGGTGATGGGAGTCCATGCAGGTCTGTGATGGGGGTCCATGCATTGGTGTTACATGCAGGGCTTGGTATTGGGATGGGTGGGTTGTGATAGTGGGGTATGTGTGAGGTGGTGGAGTAATGGGGTGAGGGTAAGGGTAGGAGTTTGTGATGGGATGCAGGTTGGGTGGAGGGGATAAAGTAGTACAAATTTGACTTACCAGAGTCCAGTCCTCCTGCTACTCCTGCGAGACCCTCATGAAGCATTATTGCGAAGAATTGCTCCTCCCATGTTGTTAGTTGTGGGGGAGGAGGTCTGGGTCCACTGCCAGTCCTCTGTACGGCTACCTGGTGTCTTGCAACCACCGAACATACCTTCCCCCGTAGGTCGATCCACCTCTTCCTAATGTCATCCCTAGTTCTGGGGTGCTGTCCCACAGCGTTGACCCTGTCCACGATCCTCCGCCATAGCTCCATCTTCCTTGCAATAACCTGTGATCCGAATAGCTGTGGTTCTACCCAGATGATTTCTTCCACCATGGCCCTTAGCTCCTCCTCTGAAAACCTGGGGTGTCTTTGGGGTGCCATAGTTGTGGTGTGAGTGGTATGTGTGAGGATGTGTGGGGTGATGTGGGAGGTGTCATACTGTAAGGTGAGTGGATGGTGTATGGGTGATTATGTATTGGCCCTCTGATTGAGTGGGTGCTCCTGGCTTGTCTCTCTCTGCTTGTGATCTTTTTTTCACTGTAAGGGATTGTGGGTAATGTGGTGTGTGTTTTATAGTGGTGTGGGTGTTGTGTGTGTATGTGTGTCAGGTGTGTGTAGTTTCAATTGTCCATTGTGGTGGTGTCTTGTAAGTGTGTGTGTATTTTGAGCACAGCGGTGTGTACCGCCAATGGTTTACCGCAGTTGAAAGACCGCCGCAGTGATTCATAGGTCGTTATACTGTGGGCGTATTCTTGTTGGGGTAACGGTGTGGGTTTTGGTACTGCCAGTTTATCACTGACCTTTGGTCTGGCGGACTTGTGTGGGTGTCTGTAGAGTGGCAGATCTCTTAGTGTGGGTCATAATACCCGTAGCGGAATACCGCTGCGGTCACGGTATGATGGCGGCCGTCGGCACAGTGGTAGGCGGCATTTACCCCCAGGATTGTAATGAGGGCCTCAATGTGTTATTTGTACTTGACCTGAACTAAGTTCCAGATACACTGCTTTGTTAAATGTGGAATCTAAAATAGTACCCAGGAGTCTGAAACTAGGTGATAAGTGATATCCAAAAGGGCGCTGCTTTAAGCGACTTGAGACCTAGATGCAGTGTATTTGTTGCTGCTGACCTCTGCCAAGATTAGTAAAAAGGATGGTAACCCTTTACCACTCCATGTGACATGATTCATCACAAACTTGCATCCCTCTATTTCTATATGTTTCTTGTTCATGATGGTCTCCATTTGGAATTCTTAAGCAAAATGTGTTCTATAATTTTCGGCACACGCCCCCATAGAGGTATGTTCTAACACCATTAGAAGTACAAATTGTTCTTGCACCTTCTTCTAGTGATTTAACCAAAAAATGAATGACCTAATAAAAATATGTAGGGTATCATGGGTAAGTGGAAACAAGTGTTCATACCTTGTATTTTGAACTACCATCCCATCCCTCTGCTCCCCTTTCCAGCCAAAGTCCTCAAAAAGGCCATCAGCCATCAAATCACAGAACACCTGGATATCGTGTTGTATTGGCAGCGGTGGGTTGGGATTCAAAGTTTTGGTCGATGGTGGAGATATTGTCATGGAAGAAGTCCACCAGGGTGTTGCAGAGTTGATGTTTTCGGGGGCTGAAGGGTTGGCGAACTCTCTGGCGATGTTGAAGAGTTCTTTGCTGTTGTTAGAGCTGGCTTCTATGTGGTTGACCAGGGTAATCCTCTTCATCTCTTTCTCTAGTTAGTGGTATTGGTTGAGGTATGACTAGAAGGTGCCTTGGCCGGTGGACTCCTTGCTGGTGTGCCATTTCCTTCCTAGTCACTTGCAGTTGTGGTTTGATTTTCTCAGTTCAGTGGTCTACCAACTAGCCTGTTTGGTGGGTCTCCTGAGTTTGGTGGGCTCAACAGGGGTGACTCTGTTGGTGCAATCAGTGATCCAGGTGGAGAAATTCTCGACAGCCTCTTCTAGGTTGGTTGTGGTGCCAGGGTAAGAGGTGTTGAGGATGTCAGTCCACTGGCTTTCTGATACTTTGTTCCAACTGTGGTGTTTGTTGCAGGGAGGCTTGATGTCTGTGCAGTGGGATCCTTTGATGGTAAAGTGGACGATGGCACGGTCTGACCAGGTGAGTTCGGTGACATGCCTGTACTTGACTCTGTTGCTGGCAGTGAAGATTGGGTCGTGTGTGTGTCCTGCATAGTGTCGCTGACTTGTTGGGTACTTTTGAGGAGGTTGGTGGTTTTGGCATTTTTGAGGTCATCAAGGATAGAATTGAGGTCTCCAAGGAAGATGTAGTGCTTGGAGTTGATGGCGATCAATTCAAGGAATTAGTGGATAATATTGCAGAAACGGGGATATTGTCTTGGAGGTCTGTAGGTGAGGGTGCCTCTGATGGTGGTTTTGCCATTGATTTGGAGTTGGAAATTGAGGTGTTCCATGATCCAGGTGATGCCTTCTGCAGCGGTGGTGCAGTGGATGGTTTCTTTGTGGATGTTGGTGATTCCACTGCCATGTTTGTTAAAGCTGTTCTGGTGTGTTATCTTGTTGCTGCCTGGAGCTTCTGAGGCAATGTTTGGAGCGGATATGGGGTTCAGCCAGGTTTCATTGAGGAAGATGATGTCAGGGGTAAGAGGGTGATGGTGTTTCAGATTTCTGTGGCATGCTTGCAGAGTGATCGTTGATCATGAATTGAGGAGGAGGCAAAGGAGTGGGAGTGGAGTTGCTCTGAATGCTAATAAATAACTCTTGACCACATGACCTGTCAGTCTTTGGTCTCTTTCCTAAGGTTGCCACTGTGTTGAATGTGATCTTTTTTTTCCAAGCAATGTTGTCTTAAACTATAGCTTAGCCACATTCTTCAATCCTCATCACTTAGGGGGTCATTCTGACCTTGGCGGTCCATGACCGCCATGGCGGAGTGCGGCGGAAGCACCGCCAACAGGCTGGCGGTGCTTCCTTGGCGATTCTACCGCCGCGGTCGGAAAAGGGGAGCCGGCGGTTTCCCGCCAGTTTCCCGCTGGCCCAGGGAACCCGCCATGGCGGCGCTGCTTGCAGCATCGCCATGGGGATTCCAACCCCCTTACCGCCAGCCTGTTTCTGGTGGTGTCCACCGCCGGAACCAGGATGGCAGGAACGGGTTCCGTGGGGCCCCTGGGGGCCCCTGCCACTGGCATGGGCAGTGCAGGGGCCCCCTAACAGGGCCCCACAAAGATTTTCACTGTCTGCTTAGCAGACAGTGAAAATCGCGACGGGTGCCACTGCACCCGTCGCACCCCTTCAACTCCGCCGGCTCCATTCCGAGCCGGCTTCATTGTTGATGGGGCTTTCCCGCCGGGCCGGCCGGCGGTCTTCTGGCGGTCGCCCGCCGGCCCAGCGGGAAAGCCGGAATGACCGCCGCGGTCCTTTGACCGCGGTGCGGTCTTTCGGCGGGAACCGCTTGGCGGCGGCGACCGCCGACCGCCGCGGTCAGAATGACCGCCTTAGTCTTCCTTACGTATATCATACAATTCTACTAATTCATATTCCTTCAGCTTTTACAACATCGACAATTGGTTTAATCAGATTGTCCTCTCATGGAGTCCAAACATAAGCTTGTACCTCCTAGAAGCTGCTAATGCAGACGGATCTATAACTTGAGCTCACAGTGACAAGTCTGCTATTTGGCCAATAGGACGTCTCAGTCAGCTTTTAGTGGCCCAGTGCCATCTTAACAATTCTTTGGGTAGTGGGCTAGACATATTTTGGATCCTTCTGTTTCGAACAACTATGCATTTTATTTCTGCTAATTCAAGCCTGCATGAAGGAAACAATAATATATATATATATATATGTATATATATATATATATATATATATATATTTTTTTTTTTTATATAGAGAGAGATATCTATCTGTATATCTATATGTAAGTGTACATACAGGGGCCCTAAAATCCTTAAAAGCAAGAGAGAGTCCGGTAGAAGGGAGAAATGTTCTGACAGAAAACTGGGAGTGATAGAAATAACACATTCCCAGTGAAACCCTTGGAAATTGGCGGACCTAGGCAATTGCCCACCTTGCCCATGCCTTAAAACATCCCAGGAGTGGCCAGTGCATCTATAGGAGATGTTGCCATTGCGGTCTGTGGGCTAAACTAAGATCTGGAACAGCATCTTAGTCATCATCGTAACAGTATCAACACACACCAGCAGAAGATCTGTACAAGTAGCTAAGCTAGCTCATGACCTAAGATTAATAAATCAATACATACACCCCCAGCCAAGAAAAGGCTGCTGCTTGGTGTGTAAAGTATTCCATACTGGTTAGAGACCGCTGTAGCTTTATGATAAAATTCTTGGAAATACCAAGTCAATTTATTGTAAATTGTATTATAAAGCTACAGGGTTTGTTCTGCCAGCTAGAGGGAAGGAGTGACTAAACTGTAGTCAAAGAGAGGGAGCATAGGGAAAGGAAACAGCCGCTGAAGGCCAAGGCACAGGTGGTGGGATCACAGAAAGGAAAGACAGAAATAAGTTAAAGATTAAAGTGGAAGAAAGGATGAAGGAGGAGGTGAGAGGTGGAAGTAATAGCAAAGGACCACACGAGGTCCAACACTACAATTGGTATTAGCTGCTATATAGCTAAGATAACACCTCAGTTTTTATATGAGGCAGTGATATTAACCAGGAGTGGACACATAGAGTGGGAAAAGGTGGAAGGACAATGGCTGAGAAATTTGTTAGCTCTAGATGTTCTACTGTACAAGTGATTAGAATAGAAACAGACTTCCAATCATCTTCCTCAATTGCCTGTTTCTGAACCTTCCCCCTTCTGGAATACATTGGTATCCACAGACCAGCCCAAAGTGGTGTGCTTTTGTTAAGATGAAATAATCTCATGTTAGCTCAAATAGGCTAAAGAGCAAAGAAAATATTTAACCTCTTTGGCAACACAATCTAAGATGAAAAAACCTCACTGTTGTCCTCCCACAAATTATCTCAAAAATAATTGATGGAATTATGGGCAAAATCCTCTAGAGAAAGCAGCCTGAGCTATTTAATGTTTAAGGACATATGCTCAAGAGAGTCGAGGGAGAATCACACATCGTTTTCATATTTATACTCCCTACTAAAGCAACACGTGCAAAGTAAAATGTTGACATTCAGAGTAGGGCCACGTACACTGTATACACATAAGTTAGAAATAAAAGGCTTTAGGATTCCGGATTGTAACTGTAGTTGTGTTTTGCACAAGCGATGGACTAATGTTCATAATCTGATAAATTGCCTTCATTTTTTAGCAGCACAATGTATGTGTTTAAGGCCAATTCTTTTAAAGTATAACATAACTTCTCCACAGTTTATGGATGTTACTTGTATACTTGCAAGAACTTCAATAGTCTGTATTGTGAATTTATTATATGCACAGTTTACAAGGCTTTTGCATCACATAAACAAATTTACGAACTGTACTAAAAATGGCCACCCAAGAAAGAAGACTGGTGGGAAAGATGGATTTCTCTCAGACAGACTTTTTGGCGGACTAGGAGAAGGAAACAGAAGGGCAAGAGGAAAGCGTAACAGAGGCAAAGAATGAGGGAATAGTTGGGAAGTATAAGAAATGGTAAAACCAGGGAGAGGAAGAAATACAAAGAGAGCAAGGTACAGGGACTTTGAAGAGGAGGGAGGAGGTACGACGGTATATTGAAAGAAGTCAAGGAGGGAGCTACACTCTAGGAACAGATGGCAGTGCTGTGAGGCAAGGGAAGGGGTAGGAAAGGAGACAAAAAGACAAAGAGAGTGAGAGAATTACACTAGTAAAGAGCAGGAGGAGGAAAAGGAATAGGAGAGGAAAGTAGAGATGTGTGTATGGGAGAAAAGAGAACGAGAGCAACTAAGAACTTTGAGATGCTGGGAGGCCAGGACTGTGGAGAGAGGGGAGAAAAGATGGGGCAGAAGAGAGCAAAAGAGAAACAGGGACATGAAAGGAACAAGGGACAGTGCACAAGTGATTATGACAGAGTGAAGTATAACTCCAGGAGGGAGCGAGAATAGAAGTGGGAGAGAGATCGAGAGAAGATGGCATCTCATGAACCAGAAGTGATAAGATCATGTTTCCATACAAAATCCAACATCAGCAGTTAGAAGAACGCTAATGAGGATAACACAGACCTCAGAAAAGGAAACAAGTATTGGCAAAGTCAAAAGGTCACACCTGTGCAAGAGCTATAGGCTTTGCCAATGTGTTTTAGCCACATTGTACACCAGTGTGGCTGATGGTCAGCACAGCTAAAAGTTAGTGGTGTAGAGGAGGGTGGTGTGGTGTGGAGTGGAGTGTCGTAGAACCTATGAATGACCTTATAGCTGCGTACTGTACTTTTACCACTGGCCTTCCAAGTTCTAGTGCAAACCTATGTGGATGTGCACCAACTCTGGGCTTATAGATTAAATTATTTGCCAAACACCTTTTACTATACATATCCATATGTTTAGAGTAGGATCCTAATGTAGAAGACCTCTTTGAAGATTGAACAGTCCTGGTAAACTGATCTGAAAGGCACCTCTACTTTACCCTTGTCCTTCAATTTCCAGTCAGATAGTCTGAGCTTTGCTAAAGAAGTGAGCTGGTGAGGAGAAAAGGTAATGGGAGATTGAACAATAGGTAGTTTCCTCTCCAGCTTGGTTTTAGTTGATATCAAGAAAGGATACCAATAAGAGCTGGGCTAGCTGGTACAATCAGAATCATGGAAGCCCTCTCCTTTTCAACCTTAACAAAAATGTCAGAATTAAGGAAAACAGAGGAAGGGCATGCAATAGTCCCTTTGGCTAAGGACGCAAGAGTGCATTCACCCCCCAATCCTCACTCTCCCTTGCTCGTGAACTGAATAGGGGTAAGAGAGAGTTCTGTAGGGACACAAACTAATCCACCAACAGTCCTCCCCAAAGACTGACAAATCTGAGCAAACATCTGATCACCGAGACAAAATCCTGGGAGGATAGGATGAGGCTGCTCCGCTTCTCCAATACTGAATTTGAGATGCCCGAATATGCACAGCAACTAGTGAATAGATTTTGGTCTCAGAAGGCAAATAGGTCCAATATTCTGTGGGAAGGAGGTTGACATGTTGACTATACTTACAGTGACCAAAGAGCATGACAGCAGGGGAGAATAAGGTAGAAGGGCCAATTCCCTCCAATTGTATGATTCAAGCTTCTGAATCGTAAAATCTGGTGAGAATCTGTCCTACATCCCATCCCACCACACTGACATCTTTTGGGAGCAGCATTGGAGTCAGAGGGGTCAATGACACATCCTGTAATATATTCTGGGTCTTCTGCCACTTTTGCAATTCCTACCTCACACTTTGAGTCACTGGAATCTGGTGTGACAGATCCTGGCATAATTTACTGCAACTGACCAACAGATACCATGCGACCCTGTTGAGGTGACACCTGGCCTAAGGTACCAGTAACACAGTTGCTGCTAGATCCTCCTGGACATGTAACCAAACTGCTGATGTTGGAGCCTCTAGAGGTCGAAGGCTGGATGTGTGCTCCTGTTTCTTTTGGATGCTTTTGTCTCGGAGAGTTACCCAAGGCCCAGATCTGTGCAGAATATTGCCCTTAAGGGCACCTGATTCCCAGAAGAATCAAGAATCCATGCTCTCTCAGGACCAGGAAAACTATTTCCATATGAGAAATTGTTAGTACCGTTGGTGGACAATAAGCCAGCAATCATCTAGCTAAGGTTGAACAACTATCCCCTCTTGATGCAGTAGTACCATCAAGGACACCAGAACCTTGTTAAAGACTTGAGCAGTTTTTAGTCCAAATGGCAGCACCATGACCTGGAAATGGCAATCCCTTATTGTGAACCATAGAAACCGCTGGTGTTTTGTGTAAATGGTGATGTGAAGATAAGCATCATGCAGATTGATGGTAGCCAAAAAATCTCCCTACGAAACCATTGTAATTAAATTCTGCAGAGACACAACCCTGAAATGAATAAACTTTATTCAAGAGTTTACCCTTTCCAGGGCCAGTGACAGCACACTGATGAGGCCATTTGTACCAGAAAAAGTATAGAATAAAAAACAGTTCCCTTCTCTACCTGAGGAAGGGGAATAGTAGCTCACTTTACCAATAATGCCTGCATACCATCCCATAGGGCCCTATTCTTGGTCAGGGTACCTGGGAACGGGCATAAGGATGAGATGGGAGTCTAGAGGCCAAGCATTGCAGTCTATCTGATAAACATTCTTAATTATATTTAGTACCCATCTGTCTGGAACGCTCTTTTACCATTTCCTGTAGAATCCTTGATGCTTCCTCTTGCTGGGTCTGGATAGAAAGGATGAGAGTAGTTGTCAGGATTTGCTCTTAGAGGCTCCAGAAAATATAGCATGCTCTAGAATTGTAGATGTCTACTTCAGTTAGAATTTCTTTCTACATGAAGAATACGATTTTGATTCCCTCTTGGAGGACTAAGGTATTCCTGACTCCAGGTTTTAAAGAACCAAGATGAGCTTCCCTTACAGGGTAAAGTGGATTAACTATTTTTGAAGTTATTTGTGACCATTTAATCCAGCTGATCCCAAACAACATATTGCCTTCAAATGCAATCCTTAGTATTTAGTATATTTTTCTGAAACGTCTGTCTTCCAGTCCCTTATCCACAAATTCCTTCTTGCTAAAACATTAGCAACCGCAGATATAAATGTTGAGCTTGAAATATCTGATGAGATATCCACCCTAAATATTGCCTTCTGCTCCATCTGAACCAAAGCCTCTAACAGTCAGAAACCACTTGGATCACAACTGCTAGTGCCTCAAAGTCAGTGGCTATAGACTGAGAAATATAGGCTGCATATGTACCTGCCTTCAGTTCCATATTACTAGTTGTGAAAGACTTCTTTAAACTCTTAGCAATTTAATGGTCTACTGCAGCATTTGGAGTACAATCCTCAGGATTTGCTGCCATGCACCCAATCAAAGGAGCTAATATGAATCTACTTTGACATTATGTGGAATATTGTCTTCTGAGTCCTCAATTGCTTATTCCTTTTGTAAAACATTGAGATGCTTGATTGATCATCGTCATTCCATTGTCGAAAAATGTATTCTTTACTTTTCTTATGCATTGGAAGTTCAAGTGACAGAGGCCTATCACACTGCACAAAAAGACCCTCTTCATTCTTTTGGCACATATTTGCAGGAGAAAGAAGTACTAGGGATGTCTTCATCTGAGTCAGATGGGCCTCCAATCTTCCTGCCCTGTACATAGTCCCCTTTACAGCAGCATTAGCCTCTAAAGCCTTGGAGACTGCTTCATCGATCATTTATTGCACTTAAGACATGGGTAAAAGTGCCGGACTGCCAGGAGACAATGACTCGTGCATTGTTTGTCTGCTTCTGTGCAGCTCCCTGTCATTATGATTGCTAGCAGAGAAAAAAACTGCATGCTTTCTCTTTCCATTTCTTTTGCCTTTCAACATCAGTCCCTTGATCCTCGCTGGACAGTTCAGCTGAGAACAAAAGTTGCTTATATATCAGTGAGGACGTTCACCACTCCACCTATCATACAGCCAATAAAATAAATTAAAGTGTTAATTAGAAGGAGGGAGTGAAATATTTTCTGAACCACCGCTTATCTAGGCCATGATGCTCATGAAATCACTAGCAAGGCACTCTGCTGCCTCCTAAAGTGATCTGAGCGTACATGTAAAGCATACCCTATGAACCTGGAAGGGACTCTCTCTCCAGTGTACACAGCCTGCCGAAAACCATCCTGGTGAACCAAATGCAACCAGAACAGCTGTCGCCATGGCATGACTTGTAGCCTGGAAAATGGTTCAGGGAGAGCCCGTTCAGTCCTTCTTCGTAGCCTCTCCTAAAGTAAATGCATCGTTTCAGTCAGTGCTCCGCATCAGACTGGCATTTTGTATGTCTGACAAATACAACTTAACAGTCCGTGATGAAGGCAGTTACACCATATAGTTTAGCCAGATGGCTGTATCTGAGAGGCAGGACTGCCTCACTATATAATGAATTCAAATGAGGAGAAGGAGGTGTTAATGCTAGTGGGTATAAATGATGAAAGTGACTACATTGACTGATGGAAGCTAATGGAATATTCTATTTTGTGACGTGTAGCCTCACACTGAAAGCCATTACAGCATTTCCACGATTTTGTAGCCATCCCAACTATACATCATTGTCTAGTGCCCTTAAAAGTGTATGATTTTCTATTGTTCCGCTTGGTACAGTTAATATGTTATGCCTAGTATTATTAGTTGTACTGTCAATGGGTTCATTTTTTCTCTTACCATCTCATCTATGTTGTTGTATTTGTGTCCCTGTTTCTAAGTAAGGAATTACCATTTTGGTACGAAGGCATACGCAGCAACTGCTGTGTTAGGTGTTAATTTTTCCCAATGCATGCCCTACATGGCATGAATACCCTACATGGCCATTCTGATATACGTTAGACCACACTACAACGTTTCCACATAGTGGTCAGTCCAAGATCAATCTCTTTTGTTGTGCTGCCATATCTAGATACTCCATTGTGTTTTTGAGTGTCTCTTTTTTCACCTTCTAATGTCCTTTTGTTGACTAAACAGCCGCTCTGATTTTTAGCCCTCCAAAAGGCAAACATCGGTTTCTCCAACTGGTAACTGCTCACGTTTATTATACATCAGGGCTTGTTGATGCTGTTTGTGTTCTTGCCCAGGGAAGTAAGGAAAACACCCTAAATCTTGTAAATTCTTCTCATAGTTTTTATTTTACTTTGCTCTCTGATGAAGTCCATGTCCTGCCCTCATGTCCACAGATTGCATTGAATCCTTACATTATTAAATTTCAAAATTCTCTCATTCAGCCTTTTAAAGCCTTTTTTTTCCAAAATGGTTCAATACCATTTCTTACAGCTCTTTCTTCATTACTTATTAGGCTAAGACACTCCTTCTGGTGTCAACTTGTCTTTGTAGCAATATGGTTTATCCTTATCTGACTTTGCGGAAATGGATAGGTGTAGGACAATTCTGGATTTACATGGAGCAGGGAGGTGCCTCGGCCTGTGATATACTGAGAGAGTGATTGCTACCTCACTGGTGTGTTTTAAATCACTAAACAAATGAAAGAGTTAGGTACAATATCAGTGGCTTTTCTCCCTGAGCAAAATTGTTGTAACTGGCTTTCCAGGGAGCTACGGTTTTCCTGTTATATTTTGCAGTTCCAAAATAAAGACCCACAAGAGGTAGTGTGGTGACTTGCAGATTTGTTGGTTCACTCAACTATCTTAGGCAACTCCAGAATCAGTACAAGGGTGGCAGTAGCTCAAACAACAACATTCCTAAAACGATGATAAGATCCTAAATCAAACCAAACTTGTTAATTTACATAATCTACATATAGCAAACAATCTCTTTTCATGGTAATTGAAATGAATTCAGCCGCATATTTTGAGTAAATGCAGGATGTTACAAAAGGGATCTTTGGTTGACAGTCAGGTTACCCCCTGTTCAAGCAAGGACTCTCGCTCTAGTCAGGGAAAAAGGAATCACCCTCAGCTAGCCCCTGCTTACCCCCTTGGTAGCTTGGCAGAGCAGTAGGTTTAACTTCAGAGTGCTAGGTGTAAAGTATTTGTACCAACACACACAGCAACTTAATGAAAACACTACAAAATGGCACAACACCAGTTTAGAAAAATAGGAAATATTTATGCAAACAAAAGACCAAAACGACAAAAATCCACAATACACAAGTCAAGTTATCAATTAAAAAGCAAAAAGAGTCTTTATGTAGTGTAAAACACACACTAACACTGTTGGCGTGAAAATGTACCTTGGGTGCATCAAAAAGAATCCAGCACGGGCGAGTGTGCGTCAAAAAGGGCTTGCAATGCGTTGATTCCACTCACGAGCGGGACCTTGCATCGTTTCTCCTTTCGTCGGGTCCGGGCGCGTCGTTCACTCTCTCCGCAGGAGAGCGATGCACCGATCTGGTCAGCATTCTCGGGTCCAGGCAGGCTTTGCGTTGTTTTTACTCACCTAGCGGTGCTTGCTTCGGAAATCCAGCCGCACGATGATCTGAAAACCATGCAGCGTGGGTTGCGATCTCCCATCCTCCGTCAGGGATGCTGCGCGTCGTTTCTCCTGCTCCGTGCATCAATTCCTCGGTCGCGTTTCCGGCGAGCGTCGATTTACAGCCGCGGAGCCGGTGGCGTGTTGTTTCTTCAGCCGCAGATCGGAGTTGTGTCAATCTTTTCCCCGCATGTTGCTCTGTGTGTGGATTTCCTCCTCTTAGGCTGCCAGCTTCTCCTTTCAGGGTCCCAGGAATTGGATGGGTACCACAGGGCAGAGAAGGGGTCTCTCCAGAGACTCATGGTGCTGGCAAAGAGAAGACTTTGCTGTCCCTGAGACTTCAAACAACAGGAGGCAAGCTCTAAATCAAGCCCTTGGAGATTTCTTCACAAGATGGAAGGTACACAAAGTCTAGTCTTTGCCCTCTTACTCTGGCAGAAGCAGCAACTGCAGGATAGCTCCACAAAGCACCGTCACAGGCAGGGCAGCTTTTCTTCCTCAGCTCTTCAGCTCTTCTCCAGGCAGAGGTTCCTCTTGTTTCCAGAAGTGTTCTAAAGTCTGTGAGTTTGGGTAGCCTTGTTATACCCAATTTTTCCTTTGAAGTAGGCATACTTCAAAGTAAAGTCTCTTTTGAATGTGAAATCCTGCCTTGCCCAGTCCAGGCCCCAGACACTCACCAGGGGGTTGGAGACTGCATTGTGTGAGGGCAGGCACAGCCCTTTCAGGTGTAAGTGACCACTCCTCGCCTCCCTCCTAGCACATATGGCTCATCAGGATATGCAGGCTGCACCCCAGCTCCCTTTGTGTCACTGTCTAGTGTGAGGTACAACCAGCCCAACCATTCAAACTGACCCAGACAGGGAATCCACAAACAGGCAGAGTCACAGAAATGGTATAAGCAAGAAAATGCTCACTTTCTAAAAGTGGCATTTTCAAACACACAATCTTAAAATCAACTTCACTAAAAGATGTAGTTTTAAATTGTGAGCTCAGAGACCCCAAACTCCACATGTCCATCCGCTCCCAAAGGGGATTTACACTTTAATCAGATTTAAAGGTAGCCCCCATGTTAACCTGTGATAGGGACAGACCTTGCAACAGTGAAAAACAAATTTAGCAATATTTCACTGTCAGGACATATAAAACACATTACTATGGTGGTCATTCTGACCCTGGCGGTCCAGGGCGGAGGACCGCGGGAGCACCGCCGACAGGCCGGCGGTGCTCCAATGGGGATTCCGACCGCGGCGGTAAAGCCGCGGTCGGACCGGCACCACTGGCGGGGTCCCGCCAGTGTACCGCCGCCCCATTGAATCCTCCGCGGCGGCGCAGCTTGCTGCACCGCCGCGGGGATTCCGACCCCCCCTACCGCCATCCAGATCCCGGCGGTCGGACCGCCGAGATCCGGATGGCGGTAGGGGGGGGTCGCGGGGCCCCTGGGGGCCCCTGCAGTGCCCATGCCACTGGCATGGGCATTGCAGGGGCCCCCGTAAGAGGGCCCCTACATGTATTTCACTGTCTGCTGCGCAGACAGTGAAATACGCGACGGGTGCAACTGCACCTGTCGCACAGCTTCCACTCCGCCGGCTCGATTCCGAGCCGGCTTCATCGTGGAAGCCTCTTTCCCGCTGGGCTGGCTGGCGGTCTGAAGGCGACCGCCCGCCAGCCCAGCGGGAAAGTCAGAATTACCGCCGCGGTCTTTCGACCGCGGAACGGTAACCTGACGGCGGGACTTTGGGGGGCGGCCTCCGCCGCCCGCCAAGGTCAGAATGAGGGCCTATATGTCCTAAATTAACCATACACTGCACCCTGCCCTTGGGGCTACCTAGGGCCTACCTTAGGGGTGTCTGAGATGTACGAAAAGGGAAGGTTTAGGCCTGGCAAGTGGGTACACTTGCCAAGTCGAATTTACAGTTAAAACTGCACACACAGACACTGCAGTGGCATGTCTGTGACATGATTACAGAGCTACTTATGCGGGTGGCACAACCAGTGTTGCAAGCCCACTGGTAGCATTTGATTTACAGGCCCTGCGCACTTCTAGTGCACTGTACTAGGGACTTACTAATAATTCAAATGTGCCAATCGTGGATACACCAATTACATACACATTTTGTAAAGGAGCACTTGCACTTTAGCACTGGTTAGCAGTGGTAAAGTGCCCAGAATAACAAAAACAGCAAAATCAGAGTCCAGCACACACCAACAACCTGGGGAACAGAGGCAAAAAGTTAAGGGAGACCACACCAAGGATGAAAAGTCTAACACAGGACAATATTCATTCTGCCATGAAGAACATGTATAGAGAAAGTCTAGGAATAAAACTAACCCTGTGCCATCGGTCTGGTTAAAAAAGAGCTGAAGGAGTAATTGATTGCATTGTTCTCAAGACCTACTGTGTACTATCAAAGTACGTTTCATTTTTTGATATGGCTTTCTAACTTTTTTTCAAAGCAAGCATTCTTAAAATGCCGGAGCTTTTTCCCTGAGAATAGTTGAATGTAATAACACTTTAAGAAGATTATTGTTTTAGCAGGGAAAGAAAGGCATGCTGCTCTTGGGTCAATGTTACTTTGTGATGGTGGCTAACATTGTATACTGTGCATCGATGATGTATATCCTGTACCACTGTTTAGTGTTGAAATGCCATAAAAAATATTTTAAAACAATATTCCTTTGTGATGGCATGTATGATGTTGATTGAGATGCTGAACTGTTCAGGGTGGTGTAACTAACCATAATAGTGTGATTTCATGGAGTTTTAAGGTTTAGGTCTTAGCAATAGCATCCCTTCAACTTTGGATTGTTACATACATATGTATACTTCTTTATGAGGGGAGTAGTTAATAAAAGTGAAAAACATGCTATTGTACTAGGTGTCACAGGACCTGAGGGGCCCACTGCACCTATAATATAACTTTTGTAACTCAGAAACTGGGGTATAGCAGGCCCAGAGTACTTGCATACAATAGGGTGACAGGCCCCCTCACTACCCCCAAAGTTCTTTAGGAAATATGTGAGTTTTTCACTTGAACAGTCAACCATAGTATCCTTTTAACAAGGATTATAATGATTCCTTGGATTTGTAATGAGATATTTAGCCCCTGGGCAATATAATTAAATGGAGGTAGGGTGCACCTACCCACAGTTCCCTCTGGTGATGATGTTCAAACATATTCTGTAAACAATGGTCAAAATGAATAGTCTTGGAACACTGTCTAGTACTCTTACGCCTACCTCAGTGCCTTTAGTACGTAACATGAAGCTCGACCCAGAGGACACTGCAGGCAGGAGAATGCCACCCCTCAACACATTAGCCAGCCATACAGTTACCCCTATTCATAGGGAATGGCTGCATAACAAACCATCTGCTCAGTATCACTCCCGACAGCAGCAATGGGCAGAACTACAAGCTGTCCCAATTAGTACACACCACAAACACAGCTTCCATTGTCCCCACTGGGAATGGTACATGACCTCTGCATGAAAATCAATACTCACAATAGTTGATGGGCATGGCTCTTGCCCTGCAGGTGACACATACACAGTGTGGACTTTGGCCACATCCTGCAATAAGTGCTAGTAAGCTTACTAACTGCTGGGTACCAACTCGGACTCTGTTCAGCAGGTATGAGGTGCGCATTTCTTCACACCCTGTACCTACCTCATAGAGATGATGGAGGGATGCATGGGGTCATTTTTGGAAAAACAAGGTGTCAGTTTTCCTTTTATTTCCCCACTGGACGGACTTATCCTCTTATTTTTCCAAGCAAGATCACACATGATCACACATGAAAGGAGAGGTGTGGCAGCGCACCACACCCAGAAAACAACCAAGCAAATGACGAGGAAACAACCAGGAATGCAACTCTGCCTGTGCACACTGGCGGACACCCCCATGGCACCCCAACTGCAGGCCCTCATAATCACAAACTAAGCATCCAAGCATTTACACCAGTGCGTGTGCTTGATGGCCCCCTTCACAGCGCATTGCTGTGAGGGTTCTGCATACTTGTGCCCCTGTCCTGGCCATCCCAGTGAAACCTTGCATAGAGAGAGGGGTGTGGTGGTGCAGCCCCTGAGCCCTCAAGTCTTCAAGACCTAATCATAAGAAAGAGCTAGTGGTTAAAAATACTTTTTGGAGACAAATAGGACAAGGCGATAATCCCATATCGACCAAAGAACATGAGAATGTTAAATTCCGCATTAGCGCAGCTGCAAACACGCCAGTGTCCCCACAAGACAACTAAAAGGCAAAAGGACAAAACGCTCAGGGGAGGGGAAAACACCGGGCATTGCCTAGTACTGAACTAGAAGATGAATTGATCTTAATAGCTGACACTCCTCCTCAGACATATGTCAACACACCATTAAAATGCAAGAATAACATCAGCGGTTACCTGGTACAGGCAGATCAAGAGGATCAACCTGCATCATCCCAGGAATCCACAAGCTCACACCAATCATCCTGCCAAGGATGCTGCAGATGACACAACACAGAGCTCCCTGAGAATCACATAGCAATTCAGCAACTAACAGGATCCCACTTAGCTCAGAGATAATAAACCCAGGGAAGGAGCCAGCAAGTACAATCAATACCCAGAGGAGCACATGGGTGACACTAGTCACCTCTCCGTCAGGAACAGAGAAGAAACCCAAACGGGATTTTGCAATGATACCACCTTCAGTGCAGCCCACTGAGTTCTCAATAAAAGTAAACACTTAATTAAACACGAAAGACACCCTAGAAGCATGAGAGACTCTAGAGGCACAGGTCATTCAAACATCATCATTGCCCACATGCGAGGTGGGCCAGAGGGAAGTGCAACAAATGCTTAAATAGAAGCTACATTAGTGGTGTCAAGGAACCAAGAATGTCCTGACATGCAACTACTGCACAACCCAGAAATGACCACTTGTGCTCTAAGCGCTTTTGACATTGAGGAGATCGTAACTCAGGGGTTGAAACAGGCAGTCTAGAGGTAGGCTCAGATACCTCCCAAGGCCCACCCTCTCCAGCAGACTCCATAGTGGAAAACATGGACACTGACACAGTACGAAATAGGGAACAGGGCACGAGATGCTCATTGACCTGCTGGTGCTCAAGCTTCTCCAGCTCATGATTCATCCATCAACAAAATGAAGATTCCAAAATTGAAGAAAAAGGGCAGGAAGAATGCCTCCCCCCATTGTGACACTTTGACAAATATCAACATGGTACTGAACTCAATGGCCAATGCAGTACTTCTCCATGCTGATAAACTTGACGCCCAAATAAATATGCTACAATCAGTGGCATCTCTAATCACAAGAATTGACAGCAAGCTCGTCTGCTTGAACAGCCTAATAAGTAGAGTGCAAGAATCAGTACAACTGGCCCAAAGGCAAGACTCATGTCACTGTAGCCCAATATGAGGAAACTAGAATCGTTACCTGAAATTATGAGCTATTTGATCGAGGACCTGAAGAAGGAAATGAGGGGCTCAGTGGTCCGGAATGACCCCTCCCCACAACAAAGCTTTAATACTTCTGACACGAAAAACAGGCTGGCCTCATCAAGACCAAAAGGGCTGGAACAACCTCCCCCTGCACCTCAGACAAAGCCCATTGCTCACCATCTTCAGGAAGAACCTCAAGATGTGGCTCTTCAGATGAGGGCCTCTCCTCACCCTCTCCTCCCAGTGCCTTGAGACCCTCACAGGCGAGTAGCCACGCTTTACAAAAACTGATTGATTGATTGAAAGGCAGGTACCCATTTGGCCAACCAATGACCAAGTAACCGCTGACCAAATGAACCATTTGTCAAATCCTGCAGCTTCCTGTGTGGCCCAGAGGGAGCAGTACCAGGAGCTTAAACAAGGACAGGAACTTTTCTGCCTGTATCCCAAAGCTCTAACCATTAGCGCTAATGCCCAGGACAGGGGAAGTGTGCCCCAAATCAAGGAAAAATAAGAAAAGATTGAAAAAGCTGAATAAAAGGAACAAAACTAGAGATGTGAATCTTTTGCACTGGCTCCGTACCGATAGCAAGGACCCATAGGGGAATAGAGATTGCTATGCAACAACTTTAAACAGTTGTGCCAATCCTGACCCCCAAAATAATGACAATGAGGAAGCAGATACCCTTACACTGGATGCTCCCAACTCGAAACACGATGGAACACCAGAAGCACTTAACAAAACAGAAAGCACATTCCAAACCATTAGTACTGCTACAAAAACAATATAACCAAGTCATAAGATGGTAACTATATCACAAACATTAACATCATTGATGCAAACAGGTAATACCGTAGCCGGCACAAGAGATGTAAAACCAACCAGTCAACATCAAATGGGATACACAAGGTTGGTGGATCAGCCCGGCACTACTTCATTGCCTTGGAGAACGGTCCCAAAAGTCAGCCCCAATGAGTGTCTACTGCAGAATGTCACCAGGCACAGCCTCTCGGAGCATGACCACAGCGAGGGAGAATCTAGTCCACCCCCCAACACAGCTGAATGGCAGGACACTGTGCAGTGCAATAATCAGGCAACAGTGAATTCCTGCAACCTACAGATCATTTTGTACCCTGAGTACACCTCACAAGGAAAATTGGATATTATCAACAGACAAAATATCATGAAGCTTTGTTCCCACATTCCAGAATTGGAAAATACCAACTCATTGACATTGACAGACTGGCTTTTCTCCCCCTAAATATCGGGGGCAAAAACGAGCACACCTAAATAACTTTCACCAGCTCTGCTCCGGTAAGCGCCTTAAAAAGAATTAAAAAGCACTTAGAAAACTGGGGAATACAAGTCAGAGAAGTGACCCCATCTAAGTACCCACCTTGCCTAATAGAGAAGCACGAGGGCCCAAATGAGGTCCAGAGTTATATGAAGGGAAAGAATACCGAGCCAAGGCCATTGCCCAGTTCTATTTTAAAGAGCATCACAGAGGGAACTAGACCCCACCAAGCACAGAAGGAACCTTATCAATAACAGCAAGCAAAGAAGGAGGTGCCATCATTGCATTATGCAAGCACAGAGATCCCTGGACTGGACATGGCTTCCAAGTGCCCTAAGCTCCCAGCCGTAGCAAACAGCCACTGGCTATCTCTTACCGAGCAATAAGTCCTAATTTGAAAACCAGCTCATGGAATATATGAGGCCTAACAGGCTGTGAGACCAAAGCGCCAGCTATAAGCAAATTCAAGAAATGCGATCTTGTCACCTGGGTTTTCCATTCATCCCCTGGCCTGACTTCACAGACTATGAACATCAGCAGTAGCCTCACAGGAAGGGGGCCATGCCTTTAGAGGGGTGTCGATTTACGTGAAGAATGATTTGGGAGCAACCGTCGTTACTCTATGTAAAGTAAATAGTGACTACATCTTTTTTAAACTTTCAGTGGCAAAGACCAACAATGTAAAAACCAGGCTCACAACCATCATTCTAGGTTTATCTATCTTACCCAGCAAAAGCAAGAAGAGATGCAACATTGGCTACATTGGTCGCCATTTAGAAATATCTATTTGGCACCCACCCAGAAGATATGTGGGTCGTGATGGGTGATTTTAATGCAAACCTGATTCCCACGATGCTGGACTCCCCATTTGTGGTACTGGACAATCAAATATGGGCCACACCCATGGTTTATAGGCGGCCCCAAAGAACTGACAAACAGGGAGTTGTTGTGGTCTCCTTCCTAAATGAGTTTGGCCTGCCCTTATTAAATAGGAGGTTCAGCAAAGACTCACCTGCGGCTTACGCACACATTTTTTGCTTCAGAATGGCCACCCTGGACTACATCTGGGAGTCGGTGGCTCATTTTCGAGATGCAACCAACTTTCTCATGATCCCTTTCTTTGCCAGCCAGTGGTCATGCCATTCTTATCTGTGACATCCGGGCCCTATGGTCTACCCGGCCCAAGATAAGTCATCTTGGCATCAATGAACAGCTTGAGCCTGTCAAGAAAATGCAGTGGTACAGGGTGAACCAAGAGAAGTAAGGAGAAATGGTGGACCTTTTTCTGAAAACAACCCAGCAAGCAAACCTAGACAAAGCCCTATGGCAGCTGAGGAAGGACAAGGGAGAAAATAAAGAACTGCTAACTTGAATCGTCACTATGCTCCTAGAATACAGAAAAGCCCTTCATGCTTAGAGGAGGGACGAGGAAGCCAAGAGGTGGGTCGACTCATACGAGGTTATAAAATACAGACACCAGAGAAACTTTTGGCTATGAGTCAATAAATGCTTCAAGCTGAACCACCAGGTGACCAACACCAACATCGCTCCTGGGGAATGGGAAACCTACAAAAATAGCTCTTTATGTGGATCCCACAGTAGTCCATCGCCTGCTCACAATGCAGTCTGACTCATACTGTGAAGACTCACGACCAACATCAGCCTGTGAGGTCATACCATCAATAACACCTGCTCAAGTAACGCTTGCAATCAAATCAATGCGAGCAGAAGGTGTCCAAGCGACAGCCCTGCCACATTATACAAGTGGGCCCCTTTTCAATGGGCCACAGTGATGGCATCTCTATTCCAGGAGTGCTGATCAAAAACATTTACTCACAGTCGTAGAATATTAGTATTCTGGGAGTGACCTAGGGAGATCCACTGTCCCTTTCTTTAACTCATTGGCCGGTTCCATTGTTGGAGCACGTGCAGCTTGTCTCTCGCACACGTAGGGGCTGTTTGGCTCCCACAGCAGCCCTCTGTGCACTGTACTTTAAAAATCGTGAATGCCAATGCTTCTTCAAGTTGTCTGAAATGTTTTCGAATAAAATGATAATCTGGTCCGGTTGCTTTTGAGGTAGGTCTATGAATAAAAGCATGTAAAATGTCACTTTGCTGAGCTCATTTATAAACACAGGTGCAAAGTATACAATACTTTCAATCATGCATAGAGAGACTGTTCCTAATTTGAAAGCACCCAAAATATGTGTGTTCTGGTGAACTGCCTGGGGACATTGGATTACTCAGAGGCAGATCTGTTCTCGTGTATACCCGCTAGTTTGAAAAAGGTGTTTTGGGAATATGAGACTACAGAAATGCGTTTATAGTGGAATTTGACATGCCTGTATCTTAAGTCGATGCTAACTTTATAAAGAAGCATAATGTTTTTCATTCTTTACTTTAATTCATAATGGGGAGCCTTAAGATGGCCAATATAACTAACCATTCTTTGAAGCAGGGACCGATGGTACGTATATTACAATGTCAATAAATATCAAGGTTCTGTTGAAACATTTTCAGTTCTACACCAATCATGATGGATATTTAAACAGTTTTTCCAACTATTTCTACATCCTTCCTGTTAGAAATGGGGTCTTTGGTTGGCAGTCAGGTTACCCCCTGTTCAAGCAAGGACCCTCACTCTAGTCAGGGTAAAGAAGAATCACCCTCAGCTAACCCCCGCTCACCCCCTTGGTAGCTTGGCACGAGCAGGCAGGCTTAACTTCAGAGTGCTAGGTGTAAAGTATTTGTACCAACACACACAGTAGGGTAATAAAAACACCACAAAATGACACAACACAGGTTTAGAAAAATAGAAAATATTTATCTAAACAAAACCAGACTAAAATGACAAAAATCCATCATACACAAGTCAAGTAATTAATTAAAAAGCAAAAAGAGTCTTAAATCCTTGAGAAAACAGGTAAAACACTGTTAGCGTTGAAAAGTACCTGGGTAGCGTCAAAATAACCCACACGGGCGAATGTGCGTCGAAAAAGGCAAACGGTGCGTCGATTTCTCACCTGCATGCAAGACCATGCGTCATTTCTCCTACTCCGGTTGGGTCGGCGTGTGTTGTTTTTCCTCACCCCAGGGGAGCGATGCGTCGATCCGGGCAGCACTCAGGTCCGGGCAGGCAGTGCAAAATGTTTCTGCACCCAGCAAGGTTTGTGTCGAAAATCCTGCTGCACGTTATCAGCAAAACCGCGCAGTGTGGGTTGCGACGTTACCAGCCTCCGTCGGAGAGTGTTGCACGTCGTTCTTCCAGCTACGTGCGTCGATTTTCCTGCAGCGATGCCGTGGAGCGCCGATTTCTGCTGCAAAGCCAGGGGCGCGTTGTTTTTCAGCTACATCTCAGAAGGTGTGTTGATATTTTACCCACACGGCGGTCTGTGCATGGATTTTCAGTCTGCCAGCTTCACCTTCCAAGGCCCAAGTAACTGGATAGGGCACCACTTGGCAGGGCAGGAGTCTCAGCAGAGAGTCCAGGTGCTGGCAGGATAAGTCTTTGATGTCCCTGATACTTCAGCAACAGGAGGCAAGCTGAGGACAAGCCCTTGGAGATTTCTTCACAAGCAGGAAGGCACACAAAGTCCAGTCTTTGTCCTCTTGCACAGGCAGAAGCAGCAACTGCAGGTTAGCTCCACAAAGCACATTCTTAGGCAGTGCAGCACTTCTCCTCAGCACTTCAGCTCTTCTCAAGGCAGAGGTTCCTCTTGATTTCCAGAAGTGATCTAAAGTCTGTGGTTTTGGGTGCCGTTCTTATACCCATTTGGCCCTTTGAAGTAGGCCTACTTCGAAGGAAAGTCTCTCTTGCTTGTGAAATCCTGCCTTGCCTTGGGCCAGGCCCCAGACACACACCATGGGGTTGGAGAATGCATTGTGTGAGGGCAGGAACATCCCTTTCAGGTGTAAGTGACCACTCCTTCCCTCCCTCCTAGCACAGATGGCTCATAAGGATATGCAGGCTACACCCCAGCTCCCTTTGTGTCACTGTCTAGAGGGAGGTACAAACCACCCAACTGTTAAACTGACCCAGACAGGGAATCCACAAACAGGCAGAGTCACAGAATGGTTTAAGTGAGAAAATGCCCACTTTCTAAAATCTTAAAACAAACCTTACTAAAATATGTATTGTTACATTGTGAGCTCAGAGACCCCAAACTCCACATGTCTATCTGCTCCCAAAGGGAATCTACGCTTGAATCATTTTTAAAGATAGCCCCCATGTTAACCTATGAGAGAGATGGCCCTTGCAACAGTGAAAAGCCATTTTGGCAGTATTTCACTGTCAGGACATATAAAACACATTAGTATATGTCCTACCTTAAACATACACTGCACCCTGCCCATGGGGCTACCTAGGCCCTACCGTAGGGGTGTCTTACATGTAAGAGAAGGGAAGGTTTAGGCCTGGTAAGTGGGTACACTGGCCAAGTCGAATTGGCAGTTTAAAACTGCCCACACAGACAATGCAATGGCAGGTCTGAGCCATGTTTACAGGGCTACTAACGTGAGTGGCACAACTAGTGCTGCAGGCCCACTAGTAGCATTTGATTTACAGGCTGTGGGCACCTCTAGTGCACTGTACTAGGGACTTACCAGTAAATCAAATATGCCAATCATGGAAAGCTAATTACATACACATTTTATACAGGAGCACTTGCACTTTAGCACTGGATAGCAGTGGTAAAGTGCCCAGAGTAACAAAAACATCAAAAACAGAGTCCAGCACACATCAACAACCTGGGGAACAGAGGCAAAATGTTAGGGGAGACCACACCAAGGATGAAAAGTCTAACACTTCCCCTCCATCCAAAATCTTCCACAATAAATCTCAATAATCATTCAGATTAATTTGTATCTGACTCAGTTCCCATGTGTCATACAATCATGAAGCATCAAGTCATCCAATTTTTCCTGTTTGGTTTTACTGGCTTTATAATTTAGTGTGATATGCCACTGCTTTACTGTAGTATAGTACCTGTGTTCTGCATGTAAGACATGTACAGTGCATTAATTGCCCTATTTCGCTTTTTTATAAAGTACTTGTAACACCATAGTAAGTGGAACAAAAGATAAACTCATTCCATGAGGGTTACATTTAGTATGTACTGTGCAGTGTATATTTCAAAATATAACCAAAACATAAGGCTGCTGGAAGCCCAGATGTACTCTGGCTGGGCTGTCCTCTAAAGGGGCTGCAATATCACATGGCAAAGAAAAGTCCCATTCCTATGTGAGAAAACCATTTTGTATATGCATATCAGCCCTAAAATGTGCCTTGTAAGCAAACAGAGCACAATGCATACTATAAAGATTGGCACACTATATATTTGAAATATGTTCCCTAATCCTATTTTCACTGAGTAGGTTAATCCTGGATCACTGTGTGAGGGAGTGGAAGTGGTAGCAGTCTCAGAGCCTGGGAAAAACAATGTTTCAATTGCGTATATTTCCTACTTTGGGGTGTGTCAAAGTGAGATTCATCTTGCAGCTGTTCAAAAGATTTTTTTACCGAGCTGCACATAATATGTCCAGGGTGACAATGCCTTTGCCGTGCCATGCAGGCCAGCAGATCATACCACCATCGTTTGGAATGGCTTTATTGTTCAAAATCAGGGCTCCATTGTGTAGATAGGCTTGGGGATGGAGTTGTTTGTGAGCTTTCTCCAACACCTCAGATGTTGTGCAACTAAGGGGACGGTGCTTGGCTTTATCTGAAACAAAAGTTCTATATATCAGGTCCGAGTCAGATGGGCCATTCCAGGACCTCCTTCTCAATGGGCACCCATTCCAGCTCTTCCAAAGTGAGTAAGAAAAAGGTATGTCAAATGGCCAAGGCGATGGGCTCAATAATAGAGTGACATGTCTGGTAGTCACAGGCCTCCTGATATTGTGACGGCCTGCAGTTTGGATATCTTAAGCTGTGGCTTTTATGCATTATTTGTGAAGTCTTTGATTTGTTCATTTTGGTGATCGTGTAGTTTGGAGTGCCTATTGGAAACACGCCATACAGGTAGTTGAAGCGAGATGCTGAAACCATTTTAACAGATTGGGTGCAACCCCATAAGGAGAAGGTTAAATGGGACATTTTCTGGAAGTCCTTTGATGTTTTCATTAGCGAGATATCCATGTTGCTATGAGGTGCAGCCTGTAAATCATGACCAATCAGGATCCCTTAGTACCTGATTGTTGAGGATGACCATTGGCATCGGGAACCATGAAAAACGTCTGGAGGGGTTGAATTGTTAAGAAGCAAGGCCTGGCTCGGGTCAACTGATTTTATTACCTGAGAAGCAGCCGAAGGCTTCCATCACCTCTAGGAAGGCCAGAAAAGAGATGTCTGCATGTTTCTGGAGCATAACAATATCATCAGCATATAACAGCAGTTTAACATCTCCAGCTGTTGTGAGGATCCCAGTTATACCCTGGGTAGATCTGATTTTTATCACCAGTGACTGTAACAAAAAGTAAGCATGGGAGAGGACATCTGTGACGTGTTCCTCTGGAAATGGAGATCAGACTGGAGAAGACGCTGTTGCGATTAAT
Source organism: Pleurodeles waltl (assembly GCF_031143425.1). Classification (NCBI taxonomy): domain Eukaryota; kingdom Metazoa; phylum Chordata; class Amphibia; order Caudata; family Salamandridae; genus Pleurodeles; species Pleurodeles waltl. Next base: position 1,620,219,017 of record NC_090440.1, read on the forward strand.
GATGGCCATTGGGGAGCTACATAACAATTTAACCAGATGTAAGAAGTGATCTTTGAAGATTGCTCTTTGTAACATGATAAAAAGATAGGGCAATTTTATGTGGTCAAATGCCTTTTCAGCGTCTAGTGAAATTGCCATTCTGGTTCTTGGGGCTTATGCACTTGCCAGATGATGTGTGAATGTAGACACATGTGGGTAGTTGATTATCTACGTGGCACAAATCCCATCTGGGATTTGTGTATCAAGGCTGAGATATACCTTTGCAGTCTAGTGGCAAGGACTATGGCCAGCATTTTCATATCGGCATTGAACAAAGATATAGGCCTATAGCTGCCATGCTTCTGAGCGTCCTTGCCTGACTTGTGGAAAAGAGGGATGGTAGGCGCATTGAATTTAGGACTAGGGGAGGTAATTCATCACATGTTCTTGTACGCTGAGCCTAAAGGAGGTGGCACTGTTCTGAATGTCAACTTAATCAAATTCGATGAGAAAGCCTTTATTACCGGTGACTTTCCAGACGGCGTCTCTTTGATGGCATACAGCACCTTCACATCAGAGATATCATGCTCTAGCACGTCAGATGATTCCTCCATAGGGCATGGGAAATGTATGCTTTTTTAAAAACTATGTTCTGCTGGTGTGGTAGCCTCTTCTATAGTCCAAGACTACAATGTTCTGCATATGCAGACAAATTAGTTTGTTATCTGAGCCTGGTTGGTAGTCAAGCCCCTGGCTGCCGAGATGGCCGGTATAGAATGCTGAGGATACAACTGGTGCAATTGTTGTGCTAACAACCAGCTATTTTTTTCACCAAATTTATAGTGTTTTTGCTTTCTATGTTTAAGGGCCCTTTCCACTAAGAATGTGTGGAGCGTGTTCAGACCAAGTTTGACACAGGACAGAAGTTGGCAGCTATGGCAGTGGTGGGGTACTGTTAAGAAAGGGCAAGGATATGTCTTTCCTTCTGCCATTTAGTTTCCCAAGATTTCTGTTTCGGTACAAACAATTCCTTCATTAATTGTCTAAGCTTTACAAACTGCCCATAATGTCTGTGGTGTGCCCTCATTAAGCTTTAGATGGTCTTGGAGATGGTGTTGCAATGCTTCTTTTTTCTCAAATCCTAATATTTCTAGACTGCTATTTTCCTGTATCCTTGCAGAGGGTGAGGAACTCCCAATTCCAAATCTGTCTGGAGGAGAGAATGATCCAATACCTCATGGTATATTATCTCGCTGGTCAAAATGTTTGGGGCCATGGCACCGACCACAAGGAAAAAGTCTATTCTGGACTCCATAGCATGTAGATGAGAGTAGAATGAATAAATCTGCTCTCTGGGATGGAAAAGATGCCAGGAATCCATCACCCAGTGGTCAGACATCAGGTCAGGGAGGGCCATAAATACAGATTTTTCTAAGTCTAAAAAATGCCAGGGAAGAAACCTGAAACTATTACTTTAGGTGTAAAAAATTGATGGTACTATGACATTTAGACATAGCCCTCATCAGTTATGCACCACAACATGTCAGCAAGAGTAAGGATTGGGAAAATTAAAGTTCTGTCAATGTAATCTGTCACTGAAGAGATATTAATCATGGACTGAGGTATACAGGGTCTTAGCAGTAGCATCATATACAGACACATTTTTTTTCAATTATGCTCTGCTGCTTGAAAGCAAGTGTAAAGCTGTAGACCATGATGGTTTATGGCTAATGAACAAATAGAGAAGACGCAAGGCAACATGAAATATGTTTTGTTGTGGGAGAATAATAGTGTCACATTTAGTTATAGCCCTTTTCAAATATGTTCAACTGCTTGTCAGTAAAGGTAAAGCTGGATACAATGCGGGTCAACAGCTAATGAACAGTCAAGAAATGGAAATGAGGCCATGAACTGAGGTATGTTAGAGGATCACCAGCATTTGCAATCATTTACCACATGTTCCCACTAAGGATAAGACTGTAAACAATGGACGTTATACGAGCAGAGAGCTGTAAGGGTATGTGTCATATATAGGACTACATATAAAAGATTGCAACAACACAAAACTATTGCCAAAGATGGGAAAATGTGTAACAATATTATGTGTGCCAAGTCTTAATTTTATTTTTGTCGTTTTCCAGATTAGCTGTGCTATTTGGATTTTTTTTACTAATAAATCTCCATTGAATAAATGTATTATGGAGTGTTTAAAACTAACAGTGAGCATATATATAAAAGTTAAAATTGCAATTTTGTTATAAGGAAGATTAGCACAAGAAAATAAGTCATGTTGTTAATGAGGAATTTGTCGTAGACTGTCTTTTACAGTTAGTGAAAAACAACAAAATGCATGTGTGCCTGCAATGCTTTTTCCAATTTGCCGCAACCAGTCATTGCAAAATGACTGACTTTCTCTACTGAATGGTGTGCTGTGTTTGCTTGTCTTTTTCCTCTATCTGCATATTCACGCCATGAGCAGTCAAAAAAATACATGTCATCTATCTGAAAAGAATTTCTCAGTGATTTTTGTGTTTTGGAGAGAGGTTGGGTTTTTGAGTGTGAGAGAATTATTAATCTATATATTTGTAGTGTTTGTCTTTGCTAAACATTCCTTTTATGAGTTGCATTTCAAATGTACGTTGTTTTAGGATTAATTTTTTGTTTTATCTTAGTAGTGCAAAATTGGGCACTCTTTGGGGAAGGGTTCAGATATTGTTTTGTGGTATTACCTATATTAACCTCACCAATGTTTTGGACCGAGAATGTGCTGATGATTCTCACCTAACAAAATTTAGAAAACTGAGGCTTTTGGGGAGAGGGGCTACATCTTTCACCTGTGCAGTTTTTAAAATAGGGTTTACATTTATTTTTTGTAGTTTGGAAATTAGGAACATAAACTTTAAACAATTTAAGATTGACACAAAGGAATCTTTGTTTCAATATCTGGATGACACTCCAGACTTTATTTCAAAGGGTGACAGTGACCTTGAGATAGATTCTCAGGAGGAGCAGGATTCCAACTGTGGGAAAAAGAGTATTGTTGATGCTAGCTGTAGTGAAAGTGGAGTTGAAAAATTATCCCAAGGAGATGTTGGTGAGACTCTCTGGGATGACATTCTACCAGGCAATGATAACAATAATAATGGGGTTGGGTTTATTGTAAGAAATCCAGGGGTATGAAATGTTCCACTTTGAAATTACCCCCACTTGCATATGTGCAGGTATTACTAACAATTTAACAAATAGTTCATGAAATAAACATATGTGCTTGGGAATTGCTGGACAAAATGGCAAAATGGATCAGTAAACATCCACATTCGTAGCTCCGCTGATATGATAAATAGGATCTTGACTCTAGGCCTCTTGAATGAATGGATTGGTTTACCTGTTAACATGGGTCTCATCAAGAAACGCAATGTAAAATACTACTGGGATTTGTCACACCCTTCTCAGGTCACACATTTCCTTGGGCAGGTTAAGCTATTGTGGCAATTCCTTATTGCACAAGAATGCTTCACATAAATGAAAATGCTACTGCAAAGGTAAGGGTAGATGAACGTTATGACTCGTGTCATAAGGTTAGAGCAGTACTTGATTCACTAAACTGTGCTTTCAAGAATGATTTGTGCTGAAAAATCGATTATTGAAATGAAAAACAGGGTAACTTACATAGTAAAAGACATTCCCGGATTGATTTTCAAAAACTGTAGGTGTGTGACAGCAGTAGCAGTTATCTCCTTCAAGTAGATCTATATTTTGAGAAGGATGTAACAAAAGTAACAGAAAAGGGGTTTGTTTTCAATAAGGTCACAAGTCTTCTCCGCCCTTGTGATTTAGTATACCAGATGTGTCTCCTAATGGCTGATGACTATTACAGGAGTATCAGTCTTGCAGAGGAGCTCCTTGTGAACAAACCTCTTTTTACAGCCACAGTGAGGGCAAACTCTATATGACTGCCTCCAGAGATTGCAATGGCCAAATTTCAGGTAGGCATTTTGAAGCATATGAGGGAAAAAAGGGAATTGGCATGTGTATTTGGGAAAAGAAAAGTGAACACAAGCATGTACTACTATTGTCCACCTGTATCCTAGCAGATATGTTGTGGCATTGCAAATTATTCTGGATTACAACAAAGGAATGGTTGGGATAGATGTAACAGAAACATTTGCAGCTGAGTGACCAAAACAGAGCTATTGGTCCAGGATTTGGCATAAACTGACTGATGTGTCGATCATAAATACTTATGAATTGTATAAGCTAAAAACGTATTCATGCAATGTCCAGAGGCACCACCGTTTTATAGTGGGTGTTGTTAGAGGTGCTTTGACTTGGACAGGATGGGGTCTCTCAAGAACAAACACCTACAACACCATTATTTTCTCCTTGCACTGAGGAGCACAACTTTGGTCTGTTGTCTGGACGAAAGGAGAGATACTGTGCTGTGTGGTCTAACTGTGCTGTGTGCTCCATCACTGATGTCCTAGTTGTAAAGTTAGGGCGCATGACAATTTCTATCCCTCCTTAAATCATTGCCACGCCTCTCTAAGTGAATAGGGAGGAATAAAGCTAGCTTTGTGTTGCCTTACAATTTTTTTATGAGATCCACAGTATTTCACATTATTGTAGTGTTAATAGTTTATTTCATTAGGTATAGGTAGATTATGGAACAGTTTGTCATAAATGTTACTTTAAAAAACTAAATAAACACAATTTACCAAAAATACAAATATATCAATGATAAAAGAAAATATGAAGTGTTTATGTTGTTTTGTTTACTCATTATAATACAAACCTGTTACGTATAGTGTGTATAAAAAGTTTATGAGTTGATTTCACAAGTGATTTGCATAGATATGTTGGACTTACATGCACACACTACTCTGAATTTGGCCCTTGTCTTCACTAGTCTTTGTTTTTTATAGCAGGAAGAGCCACATTTAACAATATTGTTCACAGAAGGTGTTGTGCGTAGCCATATTGTTGGAACAGGAAATTTGGGACTCCTAGGCAAGAAAGGTAATCTTAGTATGATTTATATTACCCTCCCTCTATGATAGCTGAATGGTAGATAATTTGAGGGAGGTTTCTTTAATATATTATGGGTTAGTAAAAACACCAATCAGAACTAGGGATTTTACTAAAAATGATTGCTCCATGGTCCACTTCCTTCAGACTAGTTTTTTTGTACCCGCCTTTTTAAAAGGTAAAATCTTCACCTACAAAGGGTCTGCATGATGTATCGAATCACTGAGGTCAAATTTCATAACACCAGTGCAGTCCTTCTTAATTTACATAGTAGCTTTGGGAATGCCCCGCTTCTAGAAGCCAATTTTCAAAAGCTCTGAGATAAATAGTATGGCATGTGTGGTAGTCATAGCAAAGAAGGGACAAGGACTCATCACCATATCCTGAGGGGTTAGTGAGCAAGGTCTACAAATCTCTTTTACATTGCCTATGATCAATTAGCTTTTACCCATGGATTTTATTTATTTATTTTATTGTAGAGTATTTATACAACTGTGACTTAGGAGTGATGAACCATTTTACCTGTGGCTGAAAGTACCTTGCAAAATGTATAAGATTATCAAAGCAACAGTACACCTTTACATAAGCTAAATGGGGGGTTATAGTAATGTATTTTGCAGCAACATTCTATCCTTTCATAATGCAATTGATGATGAAGTTTGAGAATTTATGGTTGTAAGAAATTGGGTTAGTGGTTGGGGAAGTAATACCCTGCTCAAGCAGCAACTACAATTCTTGTCAGGGTAAAACACAAGCAAACTTCAAATTGATCTGTGCTTAACCCTCTGGTTCTTTCACAAAAAAGCAGTCAGGCTTAACTTAAAGGCAATGTGTAAAGTATTTATGCAGCACTTTAAACAGTATTAAAGTGAATACACAATACAATAAAAACGCACACCAATGTAGAAAAACAGAGTAACATTTAATAAATTATTTGACACCAAAACGACAACAATCCAATCAGCAGAACCTGAGATATGCAGTTTTAAATGTTTAGGTAAAAATAGTGCTTAAAAGCACAAAGCGCCTATTGTGGTTATCTGGTCGTGCTGGCCTGGGGCAAAGTCAAAAGTTCTGGCTGATCGCAATGGAGCACAGGCTGGAAACAGGGACAAAGTTAGGCCTGCTGAACAAAGTACCTTAAATCCTGCTTTCGGGACATTGCAAGGTCCAGCATCGAGAATGCACCATACAGCTGCAGTTCTCAGGAGCTGTGGTGCTGCAATGCGAGATCCTGTGTTGAGGATGTGTCGCACAGTGGCAGTTCCAAGGAGTGGCAGGGCTGGATGCAAGATCATGCTTTGAGGGTGCTCCGTTCAGTGGCAGTTCTCAGGAGATGCTGGGCTCTGAGGTCCTGCAGGGAGGATGTGTCATAAGGCAGTAGTCCTAAGGTGCTGCAAGGCTCTGTGCCCGGGATGCCTCGCACACCCACTGGGTTCAGATGCAGAGCTGCGAGGTGATGTGTCAGGCTGTGTTGGTTCTGCTATGACCACAGTTGGCCTGACAGAGCAGCTTCAAGCCCATTTCCAATGGTCCAGGACTGTGGAGGCACCACGTAGGGGCAGGGCTCACAGCAGTGAGAGTCAGGATGCTTTTTTTCAGGTGGTTGGAGCCTTTTCTGTGCCAGCAGCTCTGAACAGGATGCCAGCGAACTAGCTCTTGAAGTCTCTCTTGTGCTCCAGGGTTCAAGATGAATGTCCAGTCCTTCTCACTCAGGCAGCAGGGCACCAGAGCAACAGATTAGCAACCCTTCTTGCAGCAAAGAAGCACAGCAGTCCTTATTCAGAGTCTTCAACAGATCCATATGTGGAATGAAACATTGGTTTTGAGGGTCCACTATTTATAGCTGGTGCCCACTTTGAAGTGAGAGTAACTTTCAGAGTCCTCCCTGTAAGGTAGTGTCTGGAAATTCCTGCCTCCCTGTCCTGGCCCCACCTTCTCTGGGTGCACAAAGGAATAATGTGAAATCCTTTGTGAGTGTGCTGAATCAGTCTTTGGGATGTGCAAGTATGATAGGTGGCACTTCCTCTCCCTCACCAATTCAGAGGCGGCCCATCCTGCCAACACCTATCCCCGCTTTGTCCCACTGTCTTGGAGCAATACACAAAGATCAACTGTTAGCTATACTTAGTCATTTGACCCAGAATACAGGCTGAAGGCACCAAATGGTTAGGGCAAAAAATTGGCAACTTTTTAAAAGTGAATTAATCTTTCTTTGCATGATTAATTAAAATCTTTGCAAAAACACAACACATAAAAATTCATCTGCTGCAGACTTAAAATAACAATTCACTGTGGAATGCAAGAGTCCTTGCAAAACACATATTACATAAAAGTCTTTTAAGACATTTACAAATATACAATCACAATTTACTGTAAAGTGGATGATATAAAGTGCTATGAAACTAGGGGCCAGATGTAGAAAGGCTTTTGCGCCTCGCAAACAGTGAAAATTGCTGTTTGCGAGGCACAAAAGCCACATCGCAATGCCCATTCCCATTTTGCCAGTCGGTAACCTGGTTACTGACTCGCAAAATGGGACTGCGAGTCGCAAATAGGAAGGGGTGTTCCCCTTCCTATTTGCAAGTCGCAGCGTGATGTGGGATTGCTTTGTGACCGCGGTCGCAAAGCGATCGCAGTTACCACCAGTGTCACACTGGTGGTAACCCATTCGCAAAAGGGAAGGGGTCCCCATAGGACCCCTTCCCATTTGTGAATGCCCTTGAAAACATTTTTTCAGAGCAGGCAGTGGTCCTATGGGGGAAACATCCTGAACAACTAGGTCTAAACCACTTCTTGCCTGAACCACTACTGCTAAACAACTAAAAAGTCTCTACAACTAAATACTGAACAACTACTGTCTAAAAAACAATTGTGCCTGAATAACAATTGCCTGAACCACTAATTTTAAGGTAAGGTTTTCTTTTTGTTTTGTATGGTTTATTAGTTGTTTATAATATATATATATAAGTTGTTCACGCAATTGTTATTCAGGCACAATTGTTGTTTAGACAGTAGTTGTTCAGTACTTAGTTGTAGAGACTTTTTAGTTGTTTAGCAGTAGTGGTTTAGGTTATAGTTGTTTATGACCTAGTTGTTCTGTCACATATTCTGGTAAAAGCACATTGTAGGGCCTGAGATTTGTTTTTGATTGTCTCTATTCGCACTGTCAGGTTTCCTCTTGCGTCTATGTACTCCTACGTACTTATACTCCATTACTTTTTCAATGCTCTCATTTTTCCAGTGCCAGGCCTTTTAATTTGTTACCCTCTTGCCACAGAAAACTACCTTGGTTATTGTCAAATTCACTTCAGACCATTTAACTTAATGCATACCTCTAATTTATTTTTTAGTCATTGGAAGCCGATTTTGGTTTTACTTAACATAACAAAGTTATGTGCATACAAGAGGTTAATAGCGGCTTTCCTCCCAGCTTTGGTGGTTGGGAAATGACAAGATCTTATGCCAGTGTGAGATCTGATGTGTAAAGGTTGAATAGCAAGGTGCCTGGGACACAGCTTTGTTTAAGCCCTGCTGTTGTGAGGAGCTTTCTGGATGCATAGTTACTATCACCTAACTTTATCCTTATCCGGATACTGGAGCCTTGGAGTTCTATTGCCCTTTACAATTTCTCTGGAATGGGCCATGATTGCAGCTTTTCCTATCAATTACCTCTTGGGACCGTGATGAAGGCTGCCTTAAAGTCAACTAAGCAGATGTGAAGAATTGTCTGCCCATGGTCAGCTTGGGCCATGAGCACAGAAAGAGCCAGCATGTTAGAAATACAGCCTTGTTTTTGTTGAAAATCTGTCTGGTTCAAGGGGATTGCCTCCTTATCTTTTGACCAGGTTTTCAGATCTTCCAACACCAGGCCCACAAAGTACTTTGCTTCCACATTTAATGGAGAGATCAGACTGTAATTAGATGTATAATTCCTCTTGCCTCCCTTGAAGATTGGATGTATAATTCAACCCCTCCAATAGTCTGAGACTTCTTCCTTCTGGAGAACATCAATGAAGACGGGAGCTGATTTTTCTGCCCAGAACTTGTCATGTAAATAAAGATTTATTCATTCACTCATTCAACTTTCTAAAAGTGGCATTTTCAGAATTGTGACTTAACATCTGATTTTACCATTACAGAGGGTTTAAATTGCAATTCTTTAGGGTCCAAATTCGACATGGCTACCTGCTCCCGATTGAATGTTATCACTTGTTAAATGTAATAAGGTACCCAATGTTATCCTATGGTAGAGGTGTGCCTTGCAGTGATTATAACTGTATTTAAGAGTTCATTCAGTATAAGAACATGTAAAGCTTAAATGTACATGTCCAACTTTTATACTTGTATACTGCACCCTGCTTTCTGGGCTGTGTAAGGCCTACCCTTGGAGTGAATGTGTATTAAAAAGGAATTTTCCCAGGCCTAAATGGCAGTTGAAAATTGCCAACTTGCTGCAATTGCAGGTCTAAGACATGTTTGAAAAGGTTTCTTAAGTGGGTGGCACAGTCAGTGCTGCAGTCACACTAGAAGCATTTAGGTTACAGGCCCCATGTACAGGTAGTGCCACTTTGCCATGGACTTAGAGGTAAATTAAATTGCCAATTGGATGTAAGCCAAAGTAACTGTGTTTAAGGGAGATAGAATAAGAACTTTAGCACTGTAACACTGTTTAGCTGGTATAAAGTATACAAAGTCCTAAAAGCCAAAAAAAACAGGTTCAGAAAAAAGAAGGGTGAAGGCCAAATTTTTGGGATGAACCTGTAGAGAGGGTGAAGTTCAATTAGGGTACACTAAAGAGGCTTCAGATACAAAGGCAGTTTTAGATTCTTTCACAAAGTTCAGGAGTTAAGGATTGGCATACAAAACTTTGAACAACGTTCCCCTTCGCCCAGGCCATAATACTGATACAGATGCAGGGCCAAATAGGCTTTTGGGAAGCACAACGACTGAGACACCTTTGAAGTGACGCAAAGGTAATGCTTACAAAGGTGCCTGTTGGATGAGGTAATGGGAGCCCTTGGGTTTCCCAGGCACACCAGGTGGTCGAGGTCACCCAGTACACCCATCTGCAGAGATTCCTTCCTCCCTCTGCCAAATTAGGGCAGTTTGCAATTTGTACTGAAACAGGAAGAGCAGGTTAGAAACCACTCTTCTATTTTTCCGTGGATCACTCTTTCCAGCACAGGTCATTTTTTTAATTAGGTGCAACGGCCCTGTGTGTGACTCCAGACCCCAGAAATGACACTTCTTAAGGAGGGAGCTACAATGGCAGAAAACCACTACTGTTTGACAGAGCATTGGATCCGGAGGTTGCACAGTGGCTGTGAGTGGCCACAGGAACATTTCTTCTGTGCCCCCCTTTTAAAAAAATAATAATAATAATAACCTATTGTAAGAAATTGGGTTATTAGCTGTGTAGGTTGTGAGGCCTGCACACGTTATAGGTCCACAATATCTCCTAACTGGGATCCTGCAGCCCACTGTAAAACTTCACTCTCTCCGGGTGGTGAAGCAGAGCAGTCCAAGGTCTACTCAAGCGAGGTGCTATGGGCCAGTAATCAAATTGAACTAGAAAATTATGAGGTTTACCAGAACCAAAGCACGCTATCAAAAAAGGCCTGTAGGCCAATTGCTACGCTAAGGGCCAGATGTAGCAAAGGTTTTTACCCATTCTGTGTCTATGGGAAAAAGTGTTCGTACATATGGCCCTAAGTGTTTCAAGATTCAATAAACTGAAGAGAAATCCACATACTATCATACATAATTTATTCATGACATGATACACAATTATCATTACTGATTATTGATTGAAGTATCATGCAAATGTTGCTTCATATTTGATGCGCTAACAATGTACATCTCAAAGTAGATCAGTGTTCCCCTAACAATTCTGTTGTTGAGGCCCAATGCATTTTGGCTGGTTACACCGTTTTTCAGGGGTAGCTAGAACAAATAAACAAACAATACTTAATCAAGCATCATTCTGTAAAGATTGAGCATTCTATGAACAAGAGGACAGCATTTTCAGACATAACAAATATAAAAGGATAACATTGCTTGCCTTAGTTATCCAAAAATAATAGTTACATAACCCCTCCTGAAATAACCCTGTGTAATGGAGTGAAAGCACCTCATGCTAAAAGTATTCTATATCAACTCCTAAAGGTTTCAAACACTTGCAGCTTTCTGAGTGCGCTGTATCATTCCAATTTTTATTATGGGCAAGTAATCGCTATTCACTGGCATGCAATAATTACACTCAATAAATGATTCCAGCCAGTGCGTTTTGTTTAGAAATTGAAACGTACATTTTTTACACCCACACTACCAAATACTATGCATTAATTTACAAATATATGCATCAGGCAGATTGAAAATACCTTCTGAGACGTTGTAAATTCACATTTGACTCTTAATGGGTGGTGACCCCTAATGAGTTTTGACCCCAAAAATCACAGGTCTCACCCACCTTTACCTGGTGGGGTATTACTTTAATAAAGCAGGCCTATTGGCTTAGTTGAGAGACGCATCACAACAAAATATAAGGCAAGCCAAATGAGTCTATCAAGGTGATATCACAACAAAATTATAAGGCAAGCCTATTGGGTTTGTCAAGGGGCACCACATAAAAAAATAGATCAACAACCACATGTTAAAAATGTCACCATTATATGCTGAAATGTATAGCTACGTTTAAAAGCACTCATTATTGTCAATAATGCATAACAATATTCATCAAAAATCACTGTCAGCAATATAATGTCAATAAAGCTTTATCATCAACATAACATGTATCTGTGTTTGTCTTATACACTTTTAGACCACATTACATGCTGCCATAGAAACAACCACTAGAGGTGCTTGCACTCTGAGGCTTTACAAAAAAAATCTCCAACCTGAAGAGTCTTTTAAGATAGTGTTGAAATTCTTGCCTTCAGAGAGTTTTAACATGCTTGCAAAAATCCTTGGGGTCATGGATTCCAAGACCCAAGAAAGCTAGGGTCAATTTTCCAACATTAATGAAGGTGGCCTGCAGCACTCCTACTGCACCCAAGCACTTTCTTAAAAAAGGTTGTGTTACCCCTCCTTTCTTTGGTGCACCACAAAAGGCAGGGAAGCATGCAAATCAGCCTTTTCTGAGGCATTATGGTGCGCTCTGAACCCGGGAGCCATGAATATTTTATGAGTGGCTCTCCCTCTGCATTTGGGAGAGCTGCTTTCACTTTTACTTTCTCTCTTTTATTTCAAACAGGGGTGCCCTGTCCCACCTAGGACACCCTAAGGCAAGTGTTGTGGTCAGGGGTGTTGGGAGTCTCAAGCCCCTGTGACCCTGGTCAGATCCTTCATACCCAGCCTTCTGCAGAGGCCAGAACAGGAACCAGTCTGCCTTCTTCCTCCTGCCTGTGCTACATGCAGGTGCAATACTGGCTGTCATGTGTCCTCCTCCCCCTAGACATGGACACAAGGTGTGGAGGAAACTGTCTTGGCCCTCGGGCCTCTCCTGTGTTGGGTACTAGGGATGGAGTCCCAGGACCCTGTTGTTGACTTTGAGGTCCCAGGCCCAAGGATGGCATCCCGGTCCCTCCTTCAAGTTGCATCAGCCTAGGGGATGTGGTCCCTAGCCCTAAGGTGAGTCTGCGGAGGGGTCCTTTTCATACCCACTCCCTGGAGAAAATTAAATAAAGGAATCTTGCACTGACACTGGATCCTGGCCACCCTGGGGGTAAATATAGAATTTGCTGTGAAGAGATACACTCTTCATCCCTTGTGGGGGGTGTCAAAGGTCAAATTCTTTAGACGTGGCTATCTTGAACCTCGAAGGGTTGATTTCAGCAATCTTGGGCTCATTTTTCTCCTGGTAGCAAGCTGTAAACACCTGGAGCCTTTAGTGCAGGCCTCATGTGGTGCACTTTGCAGGGAGCTGGTTTCACTGGCTGCCTCCGCCAGCTTTTCTCCTTTCCTTTCTCTCTGGTGCACCTCTCCTCCTGCTGGGTACAGGAGTCCAGATCTTTCCTCAACTGATCTTTAGGGGATATAAGGGAGACAGCCTCACTGGTCCTGAAGAGACTCACTGGTCTTGGGGTAAACTGTAGGTGGAAGCCTTAGCCCATTAAGGCATCAGGGGGCTTGTCCTTCTAGCTTTCCATGGTGTTACATCTATCCAATTCCAGTGTTGAACTTTCTTCTTTCCCTTGTGCAAGAGTTTTAAAATGAGAGTGGAAAGTTATAGATACCAGGTAACCCTGGCCAATCGTAGGGAGACACATCACCCCTCCACCCCTGTCCCAACTCTCCTATACAGCATTAGGGGGCCAGTAGTCTCTGTTCACATATCCTCAGGGGACCCCAGCTCCACCCCTAGCTGACATCACTGCCGGGGACTTTCCTACCAAAACTTCAAAGGGAAGCCCCCTCCTGTGTTGGCTCCAGAAGTCTGGTCTTACTCATTTGTTTAGTGGGCTTGCACTGTCCCAACTCTAGTGCAGCATGACAGCTAATTAACAGATCCATACTTTCTTCCCCACCCTTTCCACCTCAGGGGCTGAGTGAATCACTGTTAACTCCTTGTGTGTGGGGAGGCCTTTGTTCCCTCTGCAGGGAAGCAGAATAATTAACGTGGCCCAGCAGGGTGAAAAAAGTCCTGGAATCTGATCCTGAGCCAGAGAAATATGACAATTCTGGAGAACCCATAAAGTGTGCATGTAGATTCTTGGGTCCTGTGTGTTGAAATTTGGTGCTCATATTTCACCCCAGTTTCTTACTTTACTTGACTTTGTAAGCCCAAGGGAAGCAAAACTACACTTTCAGGCAGATTTCCCCCTAGATAAATAATACAATGACACTGCAGATAAACCAATAAGCCCTACCGTCCTTACCTGTGAGGGCCCACTAATACATTAAGGCCTATCCCAGATCAACCTCTAACCTTCCAGAGGCCCCTCTGTGCCAAGTTACCTGTGTGCAGTTACCTGGCTGTGCACAATGGTAGTCTCACACATGTAACGCGCAAATGTGTTTGCACACATGTTAAGGTGTAACCATCCAAGTACCTCTTAACATAGCTGTGTTGCAGCAGCCATATCGTGAAAGACATACACTGGTGATAAACATGTCCAGCACATTTACCATGTGATAACCATGGGTGAAACACAAGTAGTGAAATTCACCCACAGCAAAATGTCAGAAACCGGGTGATCACAACAGGAAAAAAATCCAGGTGTATTACATACACAGAATCCATGTGCATGTTTTGAGGCTGGCAAAGTCATAAAAAACAAATGTGCAGAGTGCGATATGCTTGTTACTGCAATATTACATACCTCAATCATGACACCACTGATGAAAGTGAGACTAAACTTGAGATCTACAGAACACATCTACAATTGTTCGATGTCCAAGCAGTGTTTAAGGAGCTGCATGTCAATGTCTGGAAAGTCCTTGGGTTATAATTATGTGTTATTGTATAACATTTCTTGTTCGGATAATGTGACTCCAGGGGTAGCATATGGAGAAAGAATACTCAACCCTGGAGTTTGCAGTGTTTCTTAATCCACCTAGTGCCCTCTGCTTCCATAACCTAATTGAGTTGGGAATATTTGGTCCAATGCATCCCTTTTCCTGATGGTAAATCTTCTCAAGCCCATATTTGGCACCTCCGTGTGGAATATTCATTCTTTCAGGCAGCCATTAACTCTCTGTAGGGTAAGGACCATCTAGCCATTTTTGTCGCTCTAGGTGACATCAATTCATAATATAAATATGGCCTGGCTGTAGTGTGTGAAGCAGTCCCACCTATGACCGTGATTAATAACTGTAACTTCTTATTGTCAGTGTGTTTTTTGTATAAGAAATATTTGAAAGGGCACATCGCCAAACCAGACCTGCATTATTGTTTTTACAATTGCTTCCTTCTGAGCATATTTCTTCTCTGTGGGTGTTTTCTTTGAGTAGCCTTCCAACTAAGGCCCACAAAATGAATTTATAATATTCCAATTAAATGTCCCTTTCTTAGACGAGTATTGGAGTTTTATTTATACCTGATGCTCTTTTGTCTTTTTTTAACTCATGATGTTGTTTGAGTGATGTTATTTGGATGCTCTGTGCTTTTATTTGTACTTTTATGATGTATCTTCTTATAAATCAAATAAAAGGATTATGATGGTGATGAAAGGGCGCCTCATCTTTGATAATATGCGGTGGTCAACTGGACATCGATTTCCTATCATTCGATCGGACTCACTTTCACCTGGGCAAAATCAAGCTCCATAAAAGACACAGTTGTCAACTTAATTGGATAATAAATCAAAGGGAATCCCTTCAAGAGTATAGCTTTTACTGACCATGACAGCTTAGAACCCATGCCAAACATACTGATCAGATGAGCTTCTTCTGCTTTAGGTATATACAGGCACAAATCAATCGACAAAACTAAAAAAGGAGAAAAAAAACAGTAAAACAAGAAAGTTTATCACATTTAATTGCAATTTCCTTTTACCATGCCTCTTCATGTATTACTGTTTCTCATGAACAATATTATAGACACTTTTAGATCATTTGGAGCGAACATTATTTGTGAAGGCAATTAACTTACTCTTGAAATTACGCCTCTAGCTGTGGTCCCATTATATTTGATTTTACCCGACGGACCAGGAGGCTGAAATCAGATTAAATTGACATTGGAAGAAAAAAATATCGAAATGCAGTTAACTAGCTTTCAGTTAGCATCAAAGCCTGTTTCTGGATTTGCCTTTAATGCTCATATGTGAACTTTCCTTGTCTTTGGCAAACTATGTTTTTCTAAAAAGGTACTTTCATGAACTTATTTTTTCCTGGAAAAGTACTAAATATGTAAAATGTCAATACATTTCTAATTACTTTTGTAAAATTGTGTTAAATGCTCTGCCGATTTATCCATGCGTTTGTTTTAATCCTGATTTATGGCGATCAGGGAGCAACAAAACGTTTCGAAGGTCTGTAATATGAACATTTTACTGCACAGACCATTTAAAAAAAACTTCTGTGCCCTTAAATTAAAATCAAGCACACAAAACCCTTATTCAGAGGAAGATAACAACATACTTTGGTTCATAATATGTGGAACCACATACAGTTATGTCCATGAACACGTTTTACAACTGTGAAAGTGATAAATTAAGGTTTTGGGGTGGGACGGAGAGGGAGCACGGGATGTCATGTGAGAAGGTAAAAACACTGATACACCACCATATATTGTGAGGATTTTGGAGAAAAGGTTTCTTTGTCGGAAAAAAAGATATGTTAGGTTACACTGTTGTCATAGTTTCTCATGCATTCACCCTAAGAGTTTGTGAATTCCCGAGAAAGAGTAATGTTAATAGTTTTGTAGTTGTGAGTAAATAAGGTGACACTTTGGCCCTCATTACGACTTTGGCGGTCTTTCACAAGACCGCCAAAGCCACGGGCACCAGAAGACCTGACCACCACATTACAATTACTGCACGATTTCTGCCACATTTTGGGCGGAACTCCTACGGTAGTCGTGCTGGCGGTCAGAGGCGCATGGGCGGTTCCATCACCGGCCCGCACCGCCAAAAGGACTCCACAAGCCGTATTATGACCTGTAATACGGTCTGACAGTGTCCTGATGACAGGGTACTGCAGGCGGTGGAAGCACCTATTCCCTGACGGACGACCTCCTCGCTGGACAAGGTAAGTCAGGCATCTGACAGGGGAGGGAGGTGGGAGGGTGAGGGGTGTTGTGCATGCGTGTGTGAATGGGTGTTGTCTGCGTGTGTGAATGTAACTGTGTATGCATGTTTGTATGCATGTGTGTATGCATGGTGGAATGCTTTTATGAATCTTGAAGTGAATGCATGTATGGATGAATGTGAGTGATGTGTGTATGGATGCTTGTGAGTGAATGTGTGTATGTCAGTGTTGGTCAATTAGTGTATGCTGGGTGCATGTGGTTGTCTGTGTGCGTGTATGAGGCGAGAGGGGTGGGGGTGGAGGGAGGGGGTGCTGTTCTGGTAGGGCGGTGGGGGCTGGGGGGTGCTATACTACAAGGGGGTGGGGGAGCTGTACTAGGAAGGTGGTGCTGTTCTGGTAGGGAGTCGGGGTTCTGGTAAGGAGGGGATGGGGGATATTGGGCTTGCAGGGGAGGGGAGGGAAGTCGTCTGCCAGTGACAGGAAAGTAATTTCCTTTCATGGTAGCCTTTCCACTGGTTTTTTTTTTATGGAAACCCTGGTGGAAAGCCTACTTCTAATACCGCCGGCGGTCTCCATTGGTCTGCCAGGTCGAAGATGCTAATCTATGGCCAGGCAGGCCCAACCGCCCTGGTGGTACAGACGGTACAGGTGGTACAAGCAGGGGTGTGGCAGGTTGGCACAGGCCAACCTGCCACACTCATAATGTGGCGGTCTTCACTGTCAGCCCATCAGCGGTGGGTCCGCCACCGCAAGTCTGGCCGTCATGAGACCACCAGACTCGTAATGAAGGCCTATATGTTGTGAGTCGGCCCTACAACAAGAGAGATATTAAATGATTTCCTAAATATTGTGCTAAATAAACCTGCCACTTCTCTCCGCAAAAGTGCAGTATCTAAATATGTTCGACATTGTATTTCATATAAATATTGGTTCTTTTGTGCCATATTACAGAATTTGTTACAGGGTCCGTTTTTTATTCTTCCAGAGATATTTAGTATTGTTGAATGAGACCCAAACATTCCAGCACTGAACCTCAACTCCCTGTTAGCCTGCTGGATGGAAGAGTGAAGTGACGTCCTGTGTGTCTTCTTGCTATGCTTTTCAGTAGCTTCACATTAGTTCTTTGTCTCTGTTACTTTATTATGATGCAGATCAGAAAGCTCAAAAGTGCTGCTATTTCAGGGTGCTTTTGTGATATAACTTATAGCGTCCTACCTATGCTCAACAGCTGCCTCTAGAGTGGAATCGTGCAGACAGGTAAAGCAGGCAACACTGCATTAATCAGCATGGGCCACTATTTTAAGACCATGCTGCAATCACCAAAGGGGATCTCAACTCATTAACTGCAAACTGGGCTCTCATATACACCACAGCCCTCAGAACATGGTTTGCTTATGCCAGTGTTTAGAAATGCAAGTTTCGGAAGAAGGTAGTTTGAGCCAGCTTCTCACACTTGCTCGTTTAAGTTCAGTTTCAAGGTGCTCTACCAGCTCTCTTCCACTGGAAAGATGTCGCTGGCTCTTGGCTCAAGTGACCACATAAACAAATAAGTGCATAGTTGGAAAGAAATGTAATCATTACAAGGTACTTATACCACCAGGCCTTAATATCAACTAATTGTAAGGCAAATTTGCTCCAACATACACAGTGCTTAAATCTGAAGGACGTGTACCTGGTCAGTTCAATTTGTATCCAACATTGTAGGTTTCTCCAGTTTATGCCACAAATTGAGGCATTTAATTTATTTGTGTTGCCCTTTGGCTTTTTTTTCTTCAGCGTCATCATGCGTCACCAACGTGAGGAATCCAGAGGTCGAAGCTCGAACATGCAGAAGGAATACATTTGAAAATGTATCCTACAACACAGGGTCCTCCACACTGGTCCTTATGATCCCCCAACCCTGGAAAGATTGTCCAGCTCTGCATTACCAGTGACTGCTGCACATGCCAGGCAGGCTCAGTTTTGGGCATGTACGAAGCGGGTCCTCTCTCCAAGATGGTGGCCACAATGCTTGCACAGTGAAACCTTGAACCATTGGGCTTACCCTAGATGATTGGGTTCTGGGCTCATAAGATGCTGCACAGTGCTCGATGCTGCCCCATGGCTCTTAATGTCACAAGGTCTCCCAAGCAAATCCGGGAACTGTGGTAGGATGCCTTGCATGGAGCAGGGGCCTGCAGTTGCACCAGGACTGCTCCAGTGGTAAGTCCCTGACCCAGAGCAGGGTACAGCAGGAAAGCCGTAGTGCCACAAGGGGCAGCTTGAGGCACCCAGGGAGACTGTCTGCTGACCCGCTTAGTAAACAAGGGCTCACTACACCCTTCGGGGCAAATTCTTTTAGGGCATTCTCAATGGAGCATGCAGACTGGGGAGAGCTAAACTGGCCCAGTGGGATTCTAGTGGTGGCAATATAGCTCAGTTCATATGGAGCAGAACCACAACTATGGGATGGGTTGCGTCTGCTTCCGCCATTTCAATGCATAATAGGGATTAAGGATCAGATGTACGACCTTTTGCTTTGCGACTCGCTATTTGAGATCCTTTTGGGAATCGCAAATTGTGAATCGCAAAACAAAATGTACAACAGTGTTAAGCACGTTGTTTGCAATTCTAAACGGGGTCGCAAATGAGATACTTCCCCAATATTCATGAGGTAGGTGCCAAGTTGCAACCCCATTGGGAATGGCCAGCACTCGCAGGGATGGTGGCCTGCTGAGGACAGCAGACCACCATGTTTGTGACTGCTTTTCAATAAAGCATTTTTTTTTAAATGCAGCCCGTTTTTCTTAAAGGAATATGGGATGCATTTCAAAAAGAAAAATGAAAAGTTTTCTTTTCATTATTTCATAGTAGGCAGGGGTCAGTGCCTGCTCTGAAAAAATATTTTTGCATGCATTCCCAAAGGGGAAGGGGTGCCATGGGGACCCCTTGCCATTTGCGAATGGCTTACCAACAATGTGAAATTGGTGGTAATCTGAATGTTTTGTAACCTCATTTTGGTTGTGAAACATTTGTATATACCTTTCAGATTTGGTATTAGGAAGGGACGACATGAACACGCCCCTTCATAATACCGAATTGCAAAACCCAAATTGCAATTCGGTACAATGGTCTTTGTACATCCAAAATAGCATTTTGCTAGTCACAAATGGTACAATTCTGTGAATCAGCCTGTTTGCCACTAGGAAAATGCTTTGTACATGTGGTCCACAATGGCTGAGGACTGCCCTGTGCCCAGTGCTGGATATTGAGTAACATCTTCTGAAAGAAATGCACAATAGGGGGTCCTGGTATCCTAAATTGGATTAAATTTATCAAACATTTTTAAACATGATTAGCTTAGATGTTTCATTAGACTCTACTAATCTGTTATGGAGATATACCCAGTACACCACTGTGACTTGGTGAGAGTTTCCATTACATAATCCTTTGGTTCATAACATGATCAGACTTTAATAATTATCTAACGACTTGGAATGAAAAACTGGCGCTGAGAAGAGGCTTTGGTTCTGAAGATATCAGAGGCATTTTGGAAAAGCTGAACTATGGTGAAATCTAAATCTAATGAGGCATTGACTAGAAGGTCAATCATGATCCCTCATGCCCCGGAGCAAAAGAGGAAGCCCTTACCTTAAAAAAAGTAAAGACCACACTTGAGGGCCATGCTGAACAATTTGAAAAAGTCCAACAAATAAAACAAAAATAGATTTGATGAAAATAGTTGTAGGCATCCTCCTACTGAATTACAGGAAGCTTGTCGATAGGGTAACTCACAATCAGTCCTGATTGTGCTCAATGAGGCCCTTGGCTCTCAACACTAAAGACACAAGCAAAGGCTTTATTGGAGACAGTGACACACAAAAAGAAACATATTAGGAGCCAAAAGCCGATTTGAGTGGAATAACAGCTGCATCACAAGCCATCCTTCAAAGCTCGGCAGCCAGTGTTGAGCAATCCTTGGAAACCTGGCTGGTAGCATATGTATTTCACAATGCCCCTCCACTCCTCACAACAATCAATAGGGTACATCATGTTCCAGGGCATGGTCCCATTCCAGGGCCTCCCCCAAGACCCATGGTGGCCAGCCTGCTTAATTACAGGGACTGAATGTTGCTGATGGCAGAGCAGCATAGATTCTGGTCTGTTGAGGGAAGCAGTAATTTTATATTCCCACATTACAGAACATGAACACAGGAACTGAGTAGCTCCTTCAAAAAGCAAAATTCTGCCAATAGGTATGAAGTATGCAGTGATATTTCTAGTGAAGAATCAGTGAGTAAGGAAAATTTGGTGCATTTTTTGCTATCCCCAGCAGAGGTGTAGGACTGGTTAGAGGAGAATGGAGTCTTGCTCTCGGACAGAGAGAAATGGTGCAGAGCTGGGAAATGCTCCATTCCCCAAGATCACAGAGAAGAGACAGATCTGAAAGAAGGAGCTTGAGACAGGAAACTGGGAAGGAACATACCAAAGTAGCTGCAAATATTGAACAGTACAGACTTTCCCAGGAGATGGAGTTGGGTTAGAGCCCTCCACTGATGCAAGCAGGCATGAAGTTGGATGCTAAAGCCATTGAGGATATCATGTGCGCAGACACCGAGATGGCCCAAATGAAAGCTTAGGAAATAATGTAACTGTATATGCTCTCTGCGTGACCAGTGAATGAGTCTCGGTGAGTGTGGGTGTGTATGCTGATATTTTGGTGGATGTGTTAGTACGAGGCGGGCAGGGAGAAATAGCTACTAAGCAGGGTCCTGGACTGGAGTTGGTCCTTGGAGTTTGTGGGTTCTTGAAGAGCTACCCCTTCCCTGCATATGAGTGCTCTCCAATGGAGACAGATTACTACATATTTTTGGATTTATAATTTACATTTGGCTCATCATGTTTACACTAGGATGGAAGAGGGGAGAGGTGAGAGACAGCCAGATAGTTATAAGTTCACAAATGCCTTGGTCCAGTCCAAGAGTGAAGGCTCAGTTCACTCTTCAGCTTGTTAATATTGGTAATTGTATTTGAAATGATGGTGTATCTGGGATATGAGGTGCTTTGTTAAACAGATGTACCCTCAGGAAGGCAGGGCTGATAAACTGGAGTGTCCTTGCCTTGTGTAATGTATAATGCTTAGGCATGCATCACGTGGACTGTAAAGGTTGTAGTGCTGGAAAGGTATGCAAACTGCCTCTGTTTGAAATGCTGGAAAGACCATATAGTAGATTTATTGGAGATCCACCTGGTGGATACAGGTCTGGAAATGCTGCAGCATAAATTGAGGGGTCATGTAGTGGACACAAGCTACTCTTCTATTATTAGAGGGGCTCTGAAATGGTTGGCTCCTAGGTTTTTGCTCAGTATTCTGCAATAGATCCTGATGATGAACACACAGTAATACACTGTAGATGTAAGGGTGTCCCTCTGGTTATAACTAATTTGTATGTACCCCTTTCATAGTTATGTACAAGAAAAAGCAAGGGCATGTGGAGCAGAGATTATAATATGGGCTGAAACTATGAGTACAATTTATCCACTCCTCTGCTGTGAGGCAAGAAAAGTGAATCAGTGTGACACAAATTCCATTGTTTTTTGCGGCAGTGGCAATTGATTGGCATGTGGCAGGAAACACACCCTGGGGTGAGGAAATACTCCTACTACTTATGTTACATGATTTGCTTGGTTGCACCACAGTATATCAAGAGCAACATCATGACAGCACAATATCGCATTGTGACGGGCTGGATTGCGATCGCCCGCACACATCCCTGACCTGTGCTGACTCTGCCCTTGGTGCTCGTTGTCTGACCCGCCTCCCGTCCCGTGATTGGTGGGATGGTCATGAATGGCGGGCCGCTGAGAGGTCAAAACTGCCACTGGCAGCATTTGCGGGTGTCAACGGTTTGAAAGAGACAAACGAACGACCACGGGAGGAGGAGGAAGAACCTCGACCACGAGAGGAGAAGAAAATCGCTCATCAGAAGGACGAAGGAGAGGGAGAGTGGTGTCGCCTCGAGACCCGGGACACAGCGTCTCCCAACTGCTACTCGAAACACCAACCGGAGGCATCTGACGGGTTCAGCTGAGACAGGCAACCGGGAGGACGGAATGCTACCACCCGCCATGCTTCTGGAGAAGCGTGGCAACTCCAGGTGCGTGGGATCACATACCTGTGAGAAAACGAAAGAGAGAGAGAGTGTGAGAGAACTGTATGGAAAAAGGGGGGGGAGGAAGGGGATAACAGGTAAAGGAACAAAACGGGCACGGAAAGGAGGAAGGGGGGAACCGACACACCACCAATTGAGCACCATAAAGCACTTTTTAGACAATTGCACTTTAAAGGCACTGCGCACAAAACAGCAGAGGCACAAAGAGAAGGGAAAGAGGCACTAAGCACTATAAGAAGACCACAAGGACCATTCCAGGATAGCGCATAGAAGAGACAGATAAAATAATAAACCTTGTTCAGAAAGAGAAAGACAGGAAGAAAATAGAAAAATAAAAGAAAGATCAAAACCCAAAGGCGACCTGACCACTTACCATATTTCCTCTGTTATCTCCACATGTACTTCCCGGGGACACCTGTACGCCAAGGAAACAAAGAGAGAGACGAGTGAAGAAATACCACAACAGAAACCGCCAGTTTGCCCGCCGCCCAAAGAAGAAAACCTTAAACATAACTGCACCTTAACTCACCAAATATCACCTTAATCCAATAAAACACTGGTACACCGGAACAGCACGTTTGAGTATTCCTTCCACGCGGGGCACAGTCACACGCATCAAAAATATCATCTACAAAATTATTGAATCAACTACCAAAATATTTAGTCAAAAATATCATGTAACAGACTATCGTCAGAATAAGCTAAGCACAAAGTAAAAAATAACATTTAAGTAAATAGAAATAAAATATTTCTACCATTGTGTAGAATTTATTTAAAATATTAAAATGATATTATAATTTAAAAATCTATGTAATTATATATGTGTGTGTGTGTATACCAACAATAATTAAACAATATAGATTTATAAATAGTAACTATTGCTGAAAAGTACAAATTAACAAAGCTGTCTATCTACCTGTCTGTCTATCTATCTATCGATCTATCTATCTATGAGATTTTAAAATTAAAATTATTATAAATTCTAACTCCAGTTTATACAAAAGTAGGTGAAGTGTTAGACATTGATTTCTTTTTTTAAATCTGTTTTATTAATTTCTGTATATATTTCCGTCACAATTGCACAATTGAGTAAGTCAAACCACATTCCAACATTCTGGTGTCTTAGGCAGGCATTAAATCAGTCATTTGGTCCTGAGCAACATTAGCCTGAAATAACATCTCTTCCTTACAACAGTGTCATACAGTGGAAATTCTGTTACAATGCCTGTATTACACAATCTCCATTGTTGCCGCTATTATGGTCAATAATACAATGCAAATCTAATATAAAGTAAAAACACTGCAGCCCCCATATGTGTACCCCCATCCTCCTTTCTAGATCTGGATAGGGCCAATAAATTACTATTGCTTACGATGTTATCATGAGCATGTTGGTAAGTGATATTCTAGCAATTACAGCATTTCATCACTGACAGTACTCCGCCAGTGATGAGTATTTAATTGAGAAAGTGATTGATGCTGGGTCCATACAGTAAGCAAAAGAAAGCCAATACCTGTATTAATCCTCCGCATACTTTTTAAAGAATCACTGCGGATGTCCATCATTCTTGGCTTACATTTTTGCCACCAATGTTTCCCAAATATCATATCCTGTAAGTGCCTTCCCCCTGTCCCGTAGGGCTCTCAGGACACATGTCTCTACATGTGCCCATTTCAATGTCATGGCACGCCAGCTAGCCAATTCCGGTGTTTAGTTTAGTATCTCTCAGTACAAAGGCAATGGCCTATGAGATGGCTTGGAGAGGCTGACGAAGCAGAGGGTAAGTGAAGTGAGGAGAAGTCTGAGAGGTAGGTAAGATACAAAATCATGATAAAACCAATAACTAATTCATTAATGATTTACAGTTAGCAGCAGTACCTCTGATTCATTAGGCCAGGTCTCAAGACTTTGGATCTTGAGTACTAACCTGTTTACAGAAATTTCAAGACAGCAAACACCACAAGGGGGGTAGTGTCAGATTTTCATATTCTCATAGCCACCTAGTAATGCTATATTCCCAATGCACAACAAAGTGGTAGGACCCATCTAGCTCTCCACCTTGAGTAAGCTGCGTAAAAAATACAATGCATGTTCCTCGCTTTCCTCAGTTTGGGACCACACAGGGCATACCTTACATTCGGCTGTGAGGGTCAACCATGAGCTAGTAAAAGAGGATAATGGGAAAATCACTCATATGAATTTAATGAAAAAACAGATCTAGTTAAAATGAAGTTAATATAATTTAAGGCCTGGGCAGTGCAGGGGCCCCCCTGTGGGCCTATCCCTGCCTTTCTGCTGGCCATTCCATGATGGTGACCGCCATGGAAAGGCAAGTCATAATCAGCACAGTGGTTCCGAGCTCAGCACCACAGTGACTGACCACGACTTGCACCACCACCAACCTGTTGGGATCTCTGATCCTGGTGGTGGCAGTGGTGTGCTGGCGGTCCGACTGCCAGCATCGTAACGTGGAAGTCAGACTGCCAAGGTTGCGGCGGTCCGACCTCCACCATGGGGACAGCAGTCCATGGACTGCAGTACTAGTAATAAGGCCCTAAATCTTCTTAAATTTTAATTTGTACTTCAGGACTTGAAATGAGTTGGTCTGGCTCCCCAGCGTCGAGGAAAGACCTCATAATTCCAGTCTGTGGATAAGAGTATTGCAATTCTCCCTTTCACATGTCCCCTTTTAGAATTACTTGCTGGTTTATTAATTACATGGTATTTTTCTACAGAAAGATTTCTTGTATATACACAATATGAGCATTGATGTTTCATCTGATTTTGAGATTAACCTACATGACATTAGCATCGTTAATGTAGAAAAATAAACATTCTAAACTTTTAGTAAAGGTGTGGTTATTCATGACTGAAAGGTCGTGGTGGGTGTCAATTACTGACTCCATTGATTATTGATTTATTGATTATTAATGATAATTGATTATCGTGTATTGATTATTGATTATGTACCGGATCTATGGTAAGAACATCTTAATTGCGAGTCAAAAGGCTCATCGACCTATTTGCGTACCCTTGTAGGTTTACTTATTAAGGTTAGATGCGCTAACACCATCAAACTCAGGAAACCCACAATTCAACTACACCACCAAAATGAATACTGGGAAATGAAACTGCAAGTGAGAAGAAAGGAAATGGTGTACCAGCAAGGAACCCACAGAATGAGCCACCTTCAAATCATCCCTAAATCTAAACCACCAGTTACTGAAACAGACAAAGAGGAGCGCCCTGCCCGACCACCGAAAACATCATCACACTTTCTCAGGAACTCTGCAACACCCTGGCGGACTCCTTCCATAACAAGTTCTCCATGGTCCACAAAATCCTCAAGCCACAACCCACCACCGCCAATTCATTCAGCCTCCTTGCTCAAACCCCGATGTTATCTACTGCCACCTGCTCACCTCCTAGGACCAGCTCACCACACAAAACACTACAGCCATCATGAACTCTGTCCACTCAGGAGCACCCACGGACCCATGTCCCCACCACATTTTCATCCTCAGGAGCAAAATAATCAGCATTGAGCTCACTGCCATCTTCAACTCATCCATAACCATGGCCACCTTCCCTGAAGTATGGATACACACAGAAGTCAAACCCCTCCATAAGAAACCTTTCATTGACCCCAGTGATCTCAAGAACTACGATCCCATCTCTCTCGTCTCCTTTCCCACCAAAGGTTCTAAAAGGCCCTCAACCATCAACTCACAGAACATCCAGAGACCAAAAACCTTCTGGTCCCCTCCGAAACTGGATTCCCCACCAACCACAATAGCGAAACCACGCTGATCACTGCCACTGTTCACATCAGAACCCTCTTTGACCAGGGAGAAATGGAAGCCCTGATCCTCCGTGAGCTCTCAACAGCATTCAATACTGCATCCCACCACACCCTTAACAAGTGGCTTCATCACATCGGAATCCAAGGAAACGCCCCCAAATGGATAGCATCCTTCCTCCCCATAAAAACCCAGAGAATCCACCTACCACCTTTCACCTCTGAACCCAAAAACATAATCTGTGCCATCCCTCCATGCCCATCCCTCAGCCCTACACTGTTTAACATCTACATCATGCCCTTTGCCAACATCAGTAGGACTCACTGAATGAACATTATATCCTATGCAGACAACACCCTGCACATCCTCTCACTATTTGAAGGCCACCAAGATCAACTTCTACAGGTACATGATGGGCATCGCCGACTGGATGAATAACAGTTGCCTAAAACTCATAACAGACAAAGCGTAAGTGCTGATCGTTGGGAAAAACACCTCCCCAGTAATGACTCCTGGTGGCCTACCCAAGTAGGAGCAGCACCCATTCCAACAAACCATGCTTGTAATCTTGTAATCAACCTGGACAGTAAGCTCACCATAAAAAGCCAGATCAATTAAGTTTCTTCCACCTGCTTCCTCACCCTTCACATGCTCTATAAGATCTTCTAATGGCTCCTTGTGAACACCAAATGAACTGTCACTCAAGCCCTAGTCACCATCCAGCTGGACTTTGGCAATGCATTCTACATAGGAATCACCATGTCCCTCTTGAAGAAACTACAGACCATACAGAATTCAGCAGCCAGACTAATCCTCGAGCTCCCCAAAACAGACCCACACCACCCCCCCATCTCAAGAAGCTCCACTGGCTTTCCATTCAGAAGAGATTTCAATTTAAGATGCTGATCTACACCTACAAGGCCCTTCACAATCAAGGACAACCATGCATCAACCACCGCTTGAACCCTTAAAACACCTGTGCTTCACTTCCCTCTCCCTCACACAACCACCCCGCATCCACCAAAGCAACAATGGAGGATGCTTCTTCTTGTACCTAATGGCAGAATCCTGGAACGACCTTCACCTATAGACCTCAACCTCTCTTCTGGAATTCAGGAAAGGTCTGAAGACCTAGATGTTCAACTGAACCCCTTAGCAGTTATGTTCTCAGCGCCTGGATAACCTTGCAGGTGATTAGTCGCACTCTATAAATCCTGTTTGATTGATTGTCTATTAAAAACTTGGAAAACAAGAAAGAGTAGCATCAGATTGAGAAGACAGGTGAGATTTGAGAAATCTTAATCCCCCAATGCTGGTTTCCCCCCCGTGCTGGTTCTCCAGCTTGAGTGACTATATTACTTTCATCTACACAATTTACAGTTGCTGAATCATTACCTTCTATAAGCTTCTTTAAAAATCTTAACTTTAAAACAGTTTTGCTATTAATCTCATTGGATTGACCTACATAATTGAACCAATTCCATGACAGCCAAAAATATTGTCCATAACACTTTCAACATATGATCAATGATAAGATGTTTTCCAGTGGTTTTTATAAGTAAAACGTTTTTTCATTGCACAAGGAATCTAGAATATCTTAAAAGCCATACAAGGCTTCAGACACTTGGACACACTTTCCAGGAAGATGACAGCAAACACTGTTTGAAAATCTAGGGGCATATTTATACTTTTTAGCGCAAAACTGCATTAACGCAGTTTTGCACCTAAATATTTACCAATGGGCTTCCAACATTTCTGAGCACCAGCCGGGCTCCACATTTATGGAATGGTGCAAGACGGTGCAAAGGGTAGGCTAGCTTACCAGCCGAGTGGGGCTGGCGGTAAGGGAGAAGGGGGTTTTGCACCAAAAAAAGACATTAGGCAGGTTAGAGTAAAAAAAAAAAAAACTCTAACCAGCCTAGGGTCATTTTCTGATGCAAAACCATCCATACCACATGAATCTTGTCTTAGAAAAGACAAGAGTCATGCCTACCACCCCAATGGCCAACACAGGGGACCAGGGTCCCCTGGGCATGGACAGTGCACCCAATACCATGTAGGGGTCCCATTTCAGGGCCCCCAATGGCACTTAAAAAGAAAATACTTACCTAAACTTACCTATACTTACTTGGGATGGGGTCCCCATCCTCCGCTGTCCCTCTGGTGTGGGTGGGGATGTCCCTGGGGCATGGGGAGGGCACCTGTGGGCTTATTCTAAGGTGTTCCACCATGGAAATAGGCCCACAGGTCCCCTAACGCCTGCCCTGACCCAGGCATTCAATAATTATTATTATTTGACCCTTCCTCCCCCATGCGTGATTTTAGCACACACAGGGGGATAAATATGGCACTAAGGCCATAGAGTCATTTTTTGCACTTGAACACCTACCTTGCATCTCATTTACGTAAGGTAGGTTTCCACTACCAAAAAATGACTTTAACTCCATAACCTTAGCTCTAGACGGGTCTAGTGCCAAATATAAATATGGAGTTAGTTTTGCACAGAATTTACGTAAAACAATTATGCAAATTCAGGGCAAAACAAGTATAAATATGCCCCCTAGTGTGTTTGATAGACCATTGATGTTGTTTAAATCATCACTCAGAATGGTGTTAAAGTGGCATAATGTCTCCTTTCCTTCTTTACTCAAAATTTATGAAACATGACATTCCACATCAATATATGGCAAAGTGAATGCCAGAGGAATCACGCACCAAGATATCATACGTGTTTTTTTTTTGGGTGTAAACAAAAACGCTTCCAGGTATTGCTATCATGTTACTAGCGGTTTCTGGAACTGTTGGCAGTTCACTGGTAGTGCTAATGATAAATCTTTCATATTAGGATATTATTGTCTTCATGAAAGAATATTGTTTTTTCAACTTAATTATCAGAATCTGTAGTAAATCTATTCATTTTCCATTACTTAGATAAAAAAAAAAGTTGATAATGATCCGAGAAGGAAGCCTTTATTCAAAGATTTTTTCTATACCCCCCTTTTAGCTACTGGTATATATATATATATATATATATATATATATATATATAATTTTTTTTTTACAAAAAAAGTTCAGCTTTGAAGCATTTTACAAACTGCAATCCTTTATCACTCAGTAAAGAGAAAAGGAGTGGTTGTTGTGGTTCCTAGGTAAAAATAAGAATTAAAAAAACTAGTTGGGAAAATAAAAAATAGCTCTGTGGAAAAAGAAACCTACCTCCTTACTGAGTCATAGAGAAGAACGGAGTACATTTTCTTTGTTTAAGCACCAGTACTTCCATGGGGTATCATGAAGTAAGTGTTTCTTCCATTAATTGCAATTGCACCACTGCTTCACCTCAACTGGTCTGTGACAAAGAGAAAAACAACAACAAAATGTTCTCCTCTGGACTTTGGAACTGAGCCAGCAGCTCCAATCCAGGCTATTTTGGTGCCCTTCCACATGCCTGTCAATGCTAGGTGCTCAACGTGGTCTAGCACAGCGGCGTTGGGACCATGACAAGGTGTGTATAGCTGCCTCATTCAATTGGTGTGACATACTTCTATCGTAGATGCTAAACCAACAAGGTAATGTATGGCATGCTAAGATTAATCTCAGCCACTGGCAATAACTCTGGCTACATCCCAATACATCATTCTCTAGCCTTTCACACCACCTCAACTGCAAAAACAACAAAGTGATTGATGGAATGCTTAAACTAATCTCAGCCACTGGCAATCGCTCAGGGTTGCATCCCAGTCCATCATTTTTCATCCCCCATGCCACCTTAGTTTGGACACAGCCAAACGTGAATCTGCCTTAACCCTGCTCCAATTGCCACCCTAAGTGTGATGGGTATGCGCCGACTTGGGTTCTGTGCTCACTGTGCCACTGGAATCAAACTATACCTGGCTGATGACCCCATAATAAGGGCAGTACCAGTCCTGGGCTGCTTGTTTTCCAGTTCGGGGAGGACCTGCCATGGCAGTTTGGGCTGAACTGTTTGGACACAGCCAAACGTGAATCTGCCTTAAACCTGCTCCAATCAGAACAGTTCAGCCCAAACTGCCATGGCAGGTCCTCCCCGAACTGGAAAACAAGCAGCCCAGGACTGGTACTGCCCTTATTATGGGGTCATCAGCCAGGTATAGTTTGATTCCAGTGGCACAGTGAGCACAGAACCCAAGTCGGCGCATACCCATCACACTTAGGGTGGCAATTGCAAAAACAACAAGGTGATAGATGGAATGGTTGAATTCATCTCAGGCACTGGCATTTTCTTGGGACTGCATCCCAGTTCATAATTTTCTGCCCACCATGCCACCTCAGTTTTGACCGAGCCATTTGCAAATCAGTCTTGACCTTGCTCTAATTGGAACAGTCCAGCCCAAACTCCCATTGCAAGGCCTCCCTGAACTGCAAAACAAGCAACCCAAGACTGGTTTTGATCTTACTGTAGGCTCATCAGACAGGTATAGCTTGATTCCAGTGGCACAGTGAGCACGGGACCCACATCTCGGCATATCCATCTTACTTAGGACAACAACTGCAAGAACAACAAGGTGATGGGTGGAGTGCTTGAATTAATCTCAGCCACTGCAATCTCTCGGGCTGCTTACCAGTTCATCATTTTTCATTCACCATGTCCCCTCAGTTTGAACCCAGCCATTTGCTAATCAGTCTTGCCCCTGCTCCAGTCCGAACAATCTTGCCCAATCTGCCTGGCCAGTTCCTCCCTGACCCAGAAAACCAGCAACCCAGGACCAGTATTGCCCTTATTAGGGGCTCATTAATCTGATATAGCTTGATTCCAGTGGCACAGTGAGTACAGGACCCATGGCTGGGCATACCTATCGAACTTATGGTGGCAACTGCAAAAACAACATGGTGACGGATGGAATGCTTAAATTTATCTCAGCCACTGGCAATCGCTCAGGCGTGCATCTGAGTCCATCATTTTTCACCCACCATGCCACCTCAATTTGCACCCAGCCATGTGAAAATCAGGCTTTACCCTGCTCCAGTCAGATCAGTCCAGCCAAACTGCCAGGCCACGTCCTCCCTGAACTGGAAAACCAGCAACCCAGGACCGGTATTGCCCCTGTTAGGGGCTCTTCAGCCAGGTATAGCTTGATTCAAGTGGTACAGTGAGCACAGGACCCACGTCTGGGCATACTCATTGCACTTATGGCGGCAACTATGAAAGCAACAACATGATAGATGGAATCTTGAATTAATCTCAGGCAATGGCAATCACTCAGGCCGCATGGCAGTCCATCATTTTTCACCCGCCATGCCACCTCAGTTTAGGCCCAGCCATATGCAAATCAGTCTTGTCCTTGCTCCAAGCATGACAGTCCCGCCCGAACTTCCAGGCCAGTTTCTCTCAGGACCTTAAAACAAGCAACCCAGGACTGGTTTCACCCTTATTATGGGCTCATCAGCTAGGTATAACTTGATTCCAGTGGCACAGTGATCATGGGACACACGTCTGGGCATACCCGTCACACTCATGGTGGCAACTGCAAAACAGCAAGGTGATGGAAGGAATCTTTAATTCATGTCAGCCACTGCCAGTGGCTCAGGGCCGCATCCCAAATCATCGATTAGCACCTACCATGCCACCTCAGTTTCCAACCATATGAAAATCATACTTGACCCTGCTCCAATCGGAACAGTCCAGCCCAAACTGCAGTCCAGGACCTGCCTCATCCAGAACACAAGCAACGTAGGTCCAGTTTCACACTAGTTAGGGCTTTTCAGCCAGGTATAGCTTTTAGGCCCAGAGGCACAGTGAGCATTGGACCCATGTCTGGGCATACCCAGGTGCAGTTAGGGCTTCAAATGCAAAAACAACAAGGTGATGGTTGGAATGGCTGAATTCATCTCAGCCTCTGGAAATTGCTCTAGCCACATCCCAATTCAGAATTTTATGCCCACCATGCTGCCTCAGTTTGGACCCAGCCATATGCAAATAGGTCTTTACCCTGCTCCTCACAGGAACAGTTCTGCTCAAACTTCCAGATAAAGTAGTCCGTGAAGCAAAATACAAGTAACCTAGGACTGATTTCACTCTAGTTAGGGCTGTTCAGCCAGGTATGGCTTGGTTTCAGTGATACAGTGAGCCTAGGACCACTGTTGGGCATACCCAGGCTCACTTAGGGGTCAAATGCAAAATGATCAAGGTAGTGGATGGAATGCTTAAATTAATCTTAGCCACTGCCAATCACTCTGGGCTACATCCCAATCCATAATTTATTTGCCCATTTGCCCTTGACATGCTCCTGCCTGGGAGAGTGTGATACACCCAGCTTGCACTCTCCTGGGTAGGGAACAAAACTGTGCTCCATCTTGGGTGGAAGCAGAGAAAAATGCTGCTCCATCCCAAGTCGGGAGGAAGGCAAATCAATTGACCTAGCTCCCACCAACATGCACAGCAATGTGTTCTGGCCTGGGTACTGGCAGGATTCAGGGGGCCATGGCGCTCCCCCCACAACCAGCAAAAATTGTGACAGTTGAGTGTGTCCTAGTCCAACACCAGGGCATCCATTTTAAAATTAAAATTGCTGCTCCTGCTGTCACCTAGTATGGGTGCTGGCTAGGGAGCCATGAAGAAAGGATAGAACGAAAACATGGGTAACTAAGTGGGTACCAGGACACCCAAACAAATGTAAAAAAGGAAAGAAAGTATAACAATGAGCTTCAGGAGTCACTCATTTATTATTCACTACTCCAGCAAGGAGTGACCCATAATGCCCAGCAAAGGCTTTGCAGTCATACTTTTCTGATCCTGGTTGGGCCCCTAGAAAGAATAGGAGCACATCAAGTGTTCTAGAAAGCTGCAGGTAGCACAGCAGCCCCTGAACGAAATTTTCAAAAAAAGCAAGCCTTATGGCTCACTTGAATCCATGACCTCAGGAGAGCTTACCATAATTTTTCAGCTTAGAGTGCAAGGCCTCCTTTTTGTTGGTTCAATGGCTATAGGTTATGATGTGAAAATGTTTTTAAAAAGACTCAAAGATATGTTTGATGTTGTAATAAAAAATGCTTTATTGAAAACTTATTGTGCAAATAGCTTTTATGAAACATTACAATGTATGAATTTTAAAAAACAATATGTATTTGATTATAGTTAGTGGTGACTTTTTGACAAAGCTCTATATATGCTGACCTGCTGACCCCTTGATGTAGCAAATAGACCCCTTGATCTTTATATTTTAGTATTTTGATCCTTTGACAAAGCCAATAGAGCTGTCTTATTTAAAATAACATAGTTTGTTGCCGGCCAGGCCCTGCGCCTAAATCCACGCAATGCATGCACATTAATTTCTCACTTGATGCTAAAAAAATTGAAATTCACTTGAAAAAAACAAAAGTTAAAGTGATGTTATTGTTAGGAATTGTAATATTATCTTAGTTTAACTTGAAAAAAACCTTAGACATTCACTGAAAAAAAAACAAAGATGAAAGGGTCATTATAGTTAGATGAAAATGCCCTTTGAAATATATGGTTTTAAGCAAACAAAACCATTAAAATTAATCAGTTAAAGTTCCCTAATTCCCGTAAGTAACCATAGCTCATGCTTTTGTCATACACTGCTAATTACCTCAAATATTACATCACTCATGACATGTCCAATGATATCATCAATAACATAATTCCACATCTGAAACAATATCATTGTGAACAACACCATGCATGGCAAGGACGCAAACTATAGTTACTTTAGATAACTATGACTGGTAAGTTTAAGTGTATATATGTATCTATATATATATATATATATATATCTATATATATATATATATATATATATATATATATATATATATAGATAGATATAGCTCTATGTAGCTCTCTCTCTCTCTCTATATATATATATATATATATATATTTGTATATTTATATACATATCTACATATCCACTTAACCTTACCAGCTATAAATTTCTCAAGTAACTGGCGGTCGCCATTAGGTAGTTATAGTTATGACCATGTTTCCATGGAAAAAGTGTTTTGGACTTGCCTATATCTTTGCACCATTTGATGAATCTTTGCAAAACTTTCCAAAAGAAAGTGTGCTGGTGATTCTTGTTGCACATGAAACGTTTCGGGGTGATCTGTCAAGCTGGGGCAGAGAAAAATGGAAGGATCAAAAAACGTGTTTCCCATGTTAATTCCCAAAAGTGATTTTAACACAACAGTCAGAACAGCTGGATGGAATTACAAAAAAATTGG
This sequence comes from Pleurodeles waltl, assembly GCF_031143425.1. Taxonomy (NCBI): domain Eukaryota; kingdom Metazoa; phylum Chordata; class Amphibia; order Caudata; family Salamandridae; genus Pleurodeles; species Pleurodeles waltl. Next base: position 1,620,253,882 of record NC_090440.1, read on the forward strand.
CAGAAAGGCAGCTTTCGGAATGCAGATTAAATTTTTTGTTATGTGGTTTAAATCTGTTTTGAAGTTTAAGATCAATTAAAGGAAAACAAGTTTGTATATTTAGGGCAGCGGACTCATTTGCAACATTTTTTTCATTATCACGGTGAATTCACGAATGCCCGCACCCACAGGAATGCTGTGATTACTTTGCCACAACCTGCCAAGAAAGTTACAGCCACCATTTTAGGTGCCATTTTAGGTAACGGCACACGGTCACCGGGACTGAAAAATAAAATGAAAAATGGCATAAGGCGTCAGGGTGAAGGTACCCTGACCTCAGGGCTGTGATATAGAGGTCTCTGAGGGTGAAATTATGACCTTAAAATTTCTTTTTTTCATGATGCATGATATTTGTGATTACATCGTGATGCTCAGTGCGGCCCCCTGTGTAAAGCTGTGAAAATTTGTGAATATCAGCAAAAAAATATTTAAAAAAAACATTCACAGACTCATTCATACACTAAATCATTCACTCATAGAAGTACTCAGATAGTCATGCACCCACCTAGAGACCCACTCAGAAAGTCATACACCCACTTTCAGACCCACTCAGACACTCACGCCTCCACTCACAGACCGACTCAGACCATCACGCACCCACTCACAGACCCACTCAGACACTCATGCACTCACTCACATACCAGCTCAGACTTTCATGCACCCACTCACAGACCCACTCAAACACAGATGCACACCCCCACAGACCCACTCAGACACTGACACACCCACTCACAGATCCACTCAGACACTGATGCACCCACTCACAGACCCACTCAGACTGTCACAGATCCAACCCGCACACCCACTCAGACCCCTATGTATCCACTCTCACACCCAGACAGACACTCTCACACCCAAAGACACCTTCTCACACATGCATGCAGGGAAGACTGATGAAAACATTGCTTCCACAAGCATGGAGCTGCTATTAAAATTAACTCCCTGCTTGTGAGAGCTATACCGGCTCCCAAAGGATTTGGAGAGGTGACTAGGACTGCAGGGGCCTTGAGGATCTCGGACCGGGTCCTGTAACTCTCATATTGGGATGGAAGAGGGAGAAAAAGAGAAAGATTGTCATTGCATGGTTTTTCCAGGCAATGACGTCAAAGAGTAAGACCAGCAAGATGTGTGGTTCGAATGTTCTAGTTACGTTTTGATGCAAAGCATAACAGAGTCTCTTCTGACCTACTGGTAAAGCTGTTAGACTGTCACTCAGTAGGTTGATGGTTCAAAGTCTAGTATCTCAATACAATGGGTCCATTGATTTAATAGTGTTTGGACTGTTAAACCTTCCTCGTACTGAAAAATTAATTTCTCTTTCCTTGAAGTGTGTGGGCTCCATGTAATAGTTATGTCTGAACAAAGCACAATAAGGAGATGAGTCACCTATCGCCTAATGGTTAATATCTCAGACCCTCTCTCCAATAGTTGAGGGTTCCAGTTCAGGTATGCCTGAGATCATTGCCCTGCTTTGATTTCTCTTCAAATGTTTAAGGTTCATACAGAAAGGTGATCTCACTTGTGTTTATTGACAAGTACACTTTTCTTTTCAATTTGTCCTACATATATCATTCTACCTACATCATTAGTCAAAGCCTAAATACCTCTCTCCCTCTCTCTCTCTCTCTCTCTCTCTCTCTCTCTCTCTCTCTCTCTCTCTCTCAAGTTCTCTCTGTCAATCTCTTTCTCTTAATTTCTCTCTCTCAATCTCTTACTTTCTGTCTCTCTCTATCTCTCTCTTCCATCCCATAATGGGATGTTGGAGAGAGAGAGAGAGAGATAGGCCCTCATTATGAACACGTGTCCGTACCGCGCCGCCGGCTGTAAAAACCACCAACAGAGGAACGGTCCGTACCGCCAAATAACAAACCAAACAAAACACAGGCATCCAGAAAACCACCCACCACCAGTAGAGGAGTGCCGACGACGACGGCAGAGTCCTCCCACAGGCCAACGGAAATGCCCAACCCGCCCATCAAATAATGAACCACTAGTCCACCGCCAGTTCTGGGGCGGGAACCACCGCCAAACAAAGTCAGGCGGAAATGAACCAAATCCAATGAAACACTCACCGGAGGCCTACACAACGTGCTGAAGCAGACATGGATAGAGAACTGCAGATCATGCTCCTTGCCATATAACTCTGCGACCGAGACCGCCGACGAAGACGACGACGGTAAGTACTGCAACCTATGAAACAAGGGAGGAAAGGGCACAGTTACATACCCACCCACTCTACCCACCTGGCAACGCCCCCACAACCCTTCACAGCAGCACAAACCATACACCCCACAGCAAGAAGTACTTACAGACACAAGACAAATCCAACTTGACCATAGTACATTCAAATTCCCCACACCCACAAACAATGAAACAAAAGACCAGGGTTCAACAGTGTGCTGCCAAAACACAGGACACACAGAAATATTTTATTAAAGCTCACAAAGCCAACTACTTCAAACAGGGCCAATGGCCAGTCCATAGTGCCACAAGTGCCATGGGCCACAACGGACCCAACCTGACTCCCAAAAGTTCACAGCACTCCACCTAATGGGGCAACAAAGGGGCATCCAGGCACCTGATGGAACGAGGACGGGGTCGTGGGGGTGGGGATTTGTGACGGGGTGGGGCTTGGACTTTCGTTTGGAAGGTGGAGGGGGGATGGTTTGTTCTTTGAAGGTGGGGGGGTTTGAGCGGGTGGAGCCAGGTGGACTTGGCTCTGCACAGGCCTTTTTTTTCTCTGGGGAAGGGGCACAGGAATGTGAAGGGTGGACAGGGGTGGGCTGTGAAGTGGAAGGAGTGTAAGGGGCAAGGAGGTGTGCATGCTTAGGGACAAGATGGGGTGGGCCAGGGGAAGAGGTCAGCATGGGAGAGGAAATGTTTCTTCAGAGCAATTGGGGTGGTCCTGGATGAGGACATCGGAGTGGAGGCAGAAGCAGTGGATGTATGTGGTGTAGGGGTGCGTGTAGTGGGTGTAGGTGACTGGACAGTATGCTGTGGTGTGGTAGATGTGTGATGGGTGGGTGTCTTTGTGTGTTTGTGTGTTTTGGAGGGGGTGAACACAGTGGGAGAAGACAGGCAGCTAGTGTCGATGTATGTTGTGTGGGTGTCTGCAATTCTGGTGAGTGTGATGCATGTCTCAACTACAGTAGTTGTAGTGAGTGCAGGTGTGGTGTATGGGGTGCATGTATGGATGTCTGCTATTGTGGTGAGTTCAGTAAGAGGAGCAGCAACAGTGACTGAAAGTGCAGTGCATGAGGGTGTGGATGTAGAGGGGACAGACAGGGAGGCGGACGAGGTGGGCACACTGGAGGAAGAGGATGTTGTTGTGTGTGCATGTGTCTGTAGGCTGTGTGAATGCTTGTGGTGGGAGGTGTGGTGCTTGTGTTTAGAAGTGTGTTGATGTGCTTGACTGTGTGTCAGAATGTGTGCTTTGGATGGGTGAAGGGAGTGGGGTGGAGGTTGGAGGGGGGACAGAATGGCCAGGGAAACTGGCTGCTGTCCAAGAGGAGGCCATAGCCTGAAAAGATCCCTGTAGGGCAGACATTGCACCGTGAATGCCATCCAGATAGGCATTTGTCTGCTGCACCTCTAATGCTAGCCCGTGGATGGCATTGACAATGGTTGTCTGCCCTACAGAGATGGTTCTCAGGAGTTCAATAGCCTCCTCTGTGAGGGCAGCAGGGCTCACTGGGGCAGGGGAGTTGGTGCCTCGGGCGAAGGAGATGCCCACCTTTCTGGGTGAGCGGGCACGGGCAACTCGGTGGGGAGCAGAAGGGAGGGCGGTGATGGGATGGGTGGTGGAGGAAGATGTCACTGTAGTGGTGTGGCCACTAGGATCCGCAACCGTTGGGGAGCCCCCATCGGAGGAGGTCTCGGAGTCACTACCTCCAGTGGTAGCTGCCTCCCCCGTGGTACTCCCCTCACCCTCCCACCCACTGGTCCCCTTGGCGTCAGACGTCTCTGCATCCGAGGATCTGTGGGCCGGTACTTCCCCACTTGCCGGTGCCTCAGTTTCTTCGCCAAATGTTGCTGCTGTACAAAACCAACACAAGAGAATAGGGATGGGAGACAAAACAGGAGAAACACTTGTAAATAGCTGAATGGAGGTACATATTGGCCATACATATACCCACCCAGAAGACACATCCAACAGGCAGCACCGTTCACTATGCCCATGGCCATGCCCCTGACTACTCACCAGAACACTGCTCTACACCCATGAACTACCTAAGGAGGAGACGTTTGGGAGACCTGACAAAGACACCACTACACCCTTTGGGGACCATCATGTGCAGAGTCCCTGCCTCTAAGCAGCATGAACCCTAATGCACACACAGACAACCTTCCAGACTGAAGTTTGTGACATGAGTACGCCACTGCCAGGATACATTGCATGAGGGGGGTCAGTGCCCGAGAGGCACCCCTTCCATGTTGGGAGGACTTCCCCAGCTGGGCCTCACAGATCTTACGCGCCCAGCACCGCAGGTCCTCCCACCTCTTTCTGCAGTGGGTGCTCTGCCGGTTGTAGACCCCCAGGGTCCACACCTCCTTGGTGATGGCATGCCAAAGTGCCCATTTCTGGTGGGCGCTGACCTAAAAGGGTGACACAGATATGGAACACAGAGGTCAGGCACTTGCAAGATAGGTACAGCTGGGTATTAGTCCACTATTGGAGAGACAGTACTCTCAGACTTACAGGCCATACCACGCAGCATGCCATGCACCACGGCCCATGCAGGCTCAGAGGTGCACACATATGTCCAATCTAAACCATCCATTACACCCAAACAGTGCACCCTAAACCCAGACTCACCTGTACCTCTGGCCGTCCGTAGAGTTTTGCATACAGGGGCAGGACTCCGTCCACTAGCCTCTCCAGTTCCTCCTGGGTGAAGGCCGGGGCCCTTTCCCCTGCAACACGAGCCACATCCATGACCAGAGGCAGGCCACAGCAGTACACACAGTGGAGTACCTGTCCGCACAAGATCAGGGAGTCAAGTGAAGTATAGATGACGAAATCGCGTATGTACCGCGGCAGTGTGCACTGTCACCGCCGGCGGCGATCATGATATGCCAGGATTCCCCACTGGCATCCATGTTAACCAATGACGGTGCAAACGCCGGTAAACACCGCCTTAAGCTGTGACGTCAACCGCTAGCGGTATGAGGTCCCTTCCTCAACGAAAGGCCTGGATTACAGTGGGCAGACATTTTGGCAGTAACTACACATTTATAAATAAAATTGTGCACAATGCAGGCCCTACTAGCCACATGAAGCACCAATGCATGTGACCATTCCGTAATATACAACACATGAAAAACACTGTTCCCTCATTGAGGTGTAGATGTAGATCTGTCAAGAAGCTGTTAATGTTGAGTCACTACAATAAAATATGCAGTGCACAATTGATGACAATGTGTGCCTATGTATGTGTGTTCATCACACCTTTTTGATATCCCTTGTAGGTACCGACCCTTGTGGTGAGGAAGGGCACCATCGGTGTACAGACCACTTGTGGATATGAGGACCATGGTGGAGCGTCAGATCATAATCAATTACAGATTCACACGTGCAACAATTCAGGAACTTTGTGCTTTACTGGATCCTGCACTAACTCCGGGAAATCGTAATCAGCATGCCATCCCTACTGAAGTGCAGGTGGTCTCCGCACTCCATTTCCTGGCCATGGGATCATTTCAAGTGACAGTGGGCATGGGTGCTGGATTTTCACAGCCAATGTTCAGCATGGTACTGACAAGATTTCTAAATGCATTTGTACGACACCTGCAGTCCTATGTGAGGTTTCCTCAAAGTACTGATCTCCCTGCCATCAAGTCTGAATTCTATGCCTTTGCCAACATACCACATGAGATAGGTGCTATTGATGGCACCCACATACCGATTATCCCCCCAAGAGTCAGTGAACAGGTGTACAGACACAGAAAGAACTTTCATTCTATGAACATCCAATTGGTATGTACTGCAGACCAGTACATCTAACATGTGAATGCCATGTTCCCAGGTTCAGTCCATGATTCCTTTGTGTTGAGGAACAGTAGTGTGCCACAGAGGATTGAACAACTCGAAGAGGACTGAGGGTGGATCATAGGTAAGTGTTTCTGTCACTAACTGACACATAGCAGACAGCCAGGCTATCTGACTACGGGGCTTAACAATGACTACTATGTATTGCACCTTTTTCTAGGTGATTCTGGCTATCCAAACTTACGTTGGCTCCTGACACCAGTGAGGAATCCTAGGACGGATGCAGAGAGGAATTATAATGAGGCCCATGGACGTACTAGGAGGGTAATAGAGCTCACAATAGGCCTCCTGAAGGCTAGATTTTGGTGTCTACATATCTCTGGGGGTTCCCTGGCCTATCGGCCTGAAAAGGTGTGTAGAATAGTGGTGGCCTGCTGCATGGTGCAGACATTCTATCCCCCTCTTGGAGGTGGAGGGTGCTGTCTGTCCAGAGGGGAGGAGAGTGATGGTGAAGATGAGGAAAGGGAAGATGTCAATTCCAGGACCCAACTGATACAACTCTACTTCCAGTAACTGTGTGGGACTTTGGGCTGACATTGGGGTTTGTGACAAATACTGTCAGTGTGCTTAGTCATATAAGGGGGGGTGATAATGATATGTGAAACATGGTCCAGTTCTGAATGGTACATATTTATATTTTCTGCATTTACTTAGGGCCCACATTTAGGCACACAGGACTCCCTTCATGCAACGATTTGACAATAAAGTGGTTATCAGCCAGATGCATCCATACTTCACTTTGTTCCCATTTTAACACAGGGGACAGTGCCACAGGTGTGATATGTGTTTTATTGGTTGCAGGGAGTGAATAGTGCTATTTACAGTGATGGCAAGTCGTAAGGGGTGGGTAGTATTGATATGTCCATCATTTCTTACATTAGTTCATATTGCCTTTTAGCATTGTGTGGTGGCTGATTGAGTGGGATGGTTGCTGTGCAGAGTGTTGCTGAGTTACTTCTTGAAGGGGGCCTTGTTTTCTGCTGGGGTTCCAGTGCCATATCTTGGCCTGAGGGTCCATTTGGGCGCCTACTGTTGATCTTGAGGGGAACATGGTAGGCCCTTGGGTTTCCTGTGAGGGAAGTTCCTGGGATGTTTCTGTTGATGGTGTAATTTCATGGTGGGTGTCCGGTGCTGTAGTGGGGGCCTCCTGTCCTGTGTGGGTCTCAGACTGGGTTTGTACCAGCTGCAGCAGTGCTCCTGCTATGCTGACCATTGTGGCGTTGTGCTGTTTCCACTGCCACATGGTCTGTTGGTGGTATTCCTGCTGCATCCTTTGACTGTGCTCCAGGGTGGACACTATCTGTGCCAACCTGTCATGGGTATGCTGGTAAACCCCAATACCTCTGATACCACGTCCTGGCCTGCTGCATCCATCCTGTGGCCTCCTCTCTGGCCCACTGAGACCCTTGCACTTACCCTAGCCCCCTGTGCCTGTGTCCCTTGCACAGGATCAGGCAATACTACTTGTACTGGGGCCCTCGCCTTCTCCCATGGTAGGAGTGGGAGACTGTGGCCTCTGTACCTGTGTTCCACCAGTCTGTGGCCTGGATCTACTGGTGTGGGGATGCTTGCCCTGGGCTGCTGGTCTTGACTGGGTGGTAGGGGTGACAGTGGTTTCCTGGGTGGGGCTGCTGCATGGTGACAGTCCAGGATTGTGTGAGGGGCCTGCCTGCTCGCCAGTGTCCAGGGTTCCTTTCCCAGAGTCCTGTGAGGTGCCTCTGTCTCCCTGGGGGTCACTGGCACTCCTTGTCCCATCCATTAGGGTGGAATGAGTGGTGGTGCCTGTTGGGGGACATAGACATGTCTCTTACAAATGCATTAACGTTTGGGGTGCCCATGACTGGGCTATTTTGTGCTGGGGTTACTTTCAGTGACCATACAGGGTGCCTTTGTGAGGTTTACACTGCATTTGGTTCGAGTGTGGGGTTGCATTGGGGTGGAGGGTATTGTTCCATTTTGGGTACTTGCAGGGGTAGGTGGCTGTGCACAGGGGAGGGATGTGGGCCTGTTAGTGGGTTTGTGGTCATGCAGGGGGGGGGGTGGATTCAGTGGCTGTTGTCTGGGTGTGGTATTGGTCCTGGTGGGTGTGGGTGGGATGGGGTGCTGCATGCATTACAGGTATGGTGTATATGGGGTAAATGTTGATGATTTACCCGAGTTCATCCCTCCAGTGAGTCCTGTGAGTCTCTCAGAGTCCAGGATGGGCAGTACATTTTCCTCCCAGTCTGTGTATTCTGGTGGTGTTGGTGGCGGTCCTCCCCCAGACTTCTGCTCTGCAATGTGGTGCCTTGATGCCATGCCCCTGACCTTCCCCCGCAGGTCTTTTCATCTCTTCCGGATGTCATCCCTGGTGCGTGGATGGTGTCCCACTGCATTGACCCTGTTCACAATGGTCTGCCATAGCTCCATCTTCCTTGCAATGGGTGTGTGCTGCACCTCGGCCCCGAATATTTGTGGCTCAACCTTCAGGATCTCGTCCACCATGGCCCTTAACTCCCTTTCTCTGATGCGTGGATGGTGAGTGTGGTAAATGGTGTCGGGACTGGGAACACAGTGAGGGTGCTCTTCTGTAGGTCGGTGTGCGTCTCGTGTATGGTGGCGTTCGGTGTCTGCCTCTGGTGCTCTCCAACTTCTTGGCCTGGTTTCGTTGCAAAGGATTGTGGGGTATGTCTAGGGGTGTTTTATGGGGCTATGGATGTGTATCAGGTGTGTGGTTTGCACGCTTATCCAATGTGTGCACTTCTTGCTGTTAAGTCCACTTGCCGCCCGTGGCGGTCGGCGCCGCCAATGGTCGTCCGACCTCCACTGTCCGCCAAGATGATTTGTGCATCATTATTTGTAGGGCGGGATGTGGGTGTGCTCGGTGGTGGCAAGATGGGGAGGTCCAGCATTCCCGCGGACAGGGTCATGGCGGGGAATGGTGGTCTGGTGATTTTTGTCGGGGTCGGAATTTTCGTTCATTATATGGCGGGTTTCCATTCACCGCCAACGGCGGCCTTCTGTTCACTGCTGCCAAAGCGGTCGGTGGAGTTTACCGTGTTCATAATGACTGCCATAGTCATTGCAGTGGTCTCTCCATCCAATGACTTCACAGAAAAAGACACAGTCAGAAGAAGTCACCTGTGGCATAATGGGTAAGGAGTCAGACTTTTACGTTGAGAGTTCTAACCCAGATGTATTTGTAGTAATTTCCCTAATATAATTTATTTTGAAATGCAAATGTTTAAGGTTGTCATTGAAAATTCACCTAAATATAACGTTACTTTAACCTTTGGATTTTCAGTGAATTTCTACGTTTAAAAAAAAAAAGTAAATACATTTGTTTTGTGGGTGTATGTATGGTAAAATGACTATAAAATGTGTTGTGTTCAGACGTTACTTTAGTAGGGAATTTGTTTTCATTGTAACAAAACACAATATGTTTCACAGTTTGTAAAATCATTGTAAAATGCTTGAGAGTACGAAATAGATAAATATTTAATAGATTTTTTTATTCTCTCAGCTACTGTAACTCTGATATTCAGACATGTCACTAAATTTCTTTTGAGGTTTCATTACTTTCTCAGAAGAAGGGTTACCATAGTAAGGTATGTGCATGGGCTGGCCTCTCTTTTCTGACCTCTTTCTTAGATGAAAATAATGCATAGTAGGGTGTGTCGCATGAGACTATCCTGTCCCCTGAGACCTGTCACTCAGATGACGGGTGTGCATAGTGTGGTCTGTCCAGGGACTATCCTCCCTGCTAAAACTCCTCTCTGATAATTGATGTGTGTAGTGCACTTTACTAGGGACTTACTAGTAAATCAAATATGCCAATCATGGATAAGACAATCACATACAATTTACACAGAGAGCATATGCACTTTAGCACTGGTTAGCAGTGGTAAAGTACTCAGAGTTCAAAAGCCAACAGCAACAGGTCAGAAAGAAATTGGAGGCAGGAGGCACAAATATTGGGGATGACCCTGCATAAGCAAAAAAGTCCAACAATGTGCATAGTAGGGTGTAGGAAAAGACTGTACTCTGCTGACAACCATAATCCTACTAGAGTCTTGCAAGATCATAATTTTTTTAAAAAAAAAATAACAATTAACCATCTACTCATCAGTACTTATCTCTTACACACTTTCTCTCAAAACCAAGCACCACCATATTCATTCCTATTAAGCAAATGTATTGTGAACTCATCTACTTATTTTTACTATTCACAATCCCATGAGAGTCCTGCAAGATCATAACATTTAGTTAAACACAATATACATTTATTATCTCCACAGTGACTATCGCTTAGATACCTCCTCTCTAAATCTAGGGGGACTGCATACCCTTCTGCTGCCCCCTTATATAGCATTTTTATTTCATTTCCACATCACCCCTCAATTTATCACAGTAAACAGTAATGGTGGCCTTTTCATTACTAACATTCCAAAAGCCAGCCAATCAGAGCTCTCACAGGATTCACAGGAGTCTCTCACTCCCACAAGTGCATGAATGCTTCCAAAAATACAGATGCAGAGGCAATATATACAGGCAGAACCACCGCCCGCCAAGCCAAAGTGCTGACTGTCAGCGGCGGGATGGTCTGTTATCTTGTTAGTCCGTACTCCAGCACAGTCTGTGCTATTGCCAACCACCGAGCCAACAACAAACACACAGTCCATGTGTTGGCAGATAGCCAACAGCAGTTGACCTCCGTGGTACACAGCTGGCAATCATGTGCCCAGAACATTCCGTAAATCACACTATAAAACATGCCCCTTAACAGACCATGATCCTTTACATCTCCACTGCAATCAAGATTTGATTTTGTTCAGAGAGATTAGGCGCCTCTTTTTTCACTATCTCTAAAACCCCTTTCACACACTTTTCTCCATCTACTCCCCACACCACTTTACTTCTTTAACTCCCTTTCACCCTATCTCAAAAGACCCATTTCTTAGAGGATGAGTTGAACATCATGGTGGATAAAGTCATAAGAATATAGCCACAATTGTTTGGAGCCCAAGTCCAGCACACTCCTCTCAGTAGGAAAATGGAACTGTCAAAGGATCATTGACAGATTGAATGCTGCAGGCACCACCTTCCTCACAAAGGAGGGCATCAGGAAGAGGTGGAATGAGCTGAGGGGCAAGGTGCATTCCCTGGCTCCAGGCAACAGATGGAGGCCAACAAGACTGGTGGTGCCCCCCCCCCCGGTGCCCCATTACAACTCTTTCCCTGGGAGGCGAAGGTCTTGGCCATCCTGCATCCTGAGGGCTTGACAGAAATACCTGGGGGAGCAGAGTCTGGTAAGTTATAACACAAAAACTGTCCCAAAACTGCATTGTCATGCACGCTCACAGCTCAGCATTTGCCAGTGTGTTGTTCATTGACTTTAAAAACATTCAATACCCAGAGTACCTTAGATGTAAGACTGTCAATGTGTATTGTTGGACCTAACATCACAACTGCCAAGGCACATCACATGTCATAAATTGGAAGGGTGCCTGTAAGTGTTTCAATATCAAAACTTCTTCCCAGGACTCATGGTATGTCTCAGTATGTTAAGGTATGCTCCAACATAAATGCAGTTTGGCCAAGATATGTAATTCCCAACATTTATCAAGTGTTGGGAAGTAAAGGGAGTGACCTGACTGCAACTCCCAGGAGGCCTGGTTTCTGTAACTCCAACCACCATCCCAGTGTTCACTTGCCCAAATACACCTATTAGTGAACACTCAAATGAAGTTTACTCACCTGGGAGTATACCATGTGTCAAGTGTTGGTAAGCAGAGGGTGTGACCTGACTGCAAAACCCAACAGGCCCTGTTTCTGTGATTCCAACCACCACCCTAGTGTTCACTTGCCCAAATGCACCTGTTAGTGAACTCTCAAATGAAGTTTGCTCACCTGGGCGTATACCATTTGTCAAGTGTTGGGAAGGAGATGAAGTGGCCTGATAGCAAATCCCAATAGGCCCTGTTTCTGTAACTCCAACCACCAGACAAATGTTCACTTGTCTCAATGCTTCTGTTAGTGAACTCTGAAATTAAGTTTACTCACCTGGTAGTATACCATTTGTCAAGTGTTGAGAAATAGACAAAGCAACCTGACTGCATCTCCCAGGAGGCCCTGTTTTTGTAACTCCAACCACCAGCCTAGTGTTCACTTACCCAAATACGCCAGTTAGTGAACTCTCAAATTAAGTTTAGTCACCTGGGATTATACCATTTATCAAGTGTTGGGAAGTAGAAGGAGTTACCTGAATGGAAAGCCCAATAAGGCCATTTCAGTAACTCCAACCACCAGCCCAGTGTTAACTTGCCTCAATACATCTGTTGGTGAACTCTCAAATGAAGTTCACTCACCAGGGAGTACACCATTTGTTAAGTGTTGGGAAGTAGAGGGAGTGACCTGATTGCAAAGGCAATGGGCCCTGTTTCTGTAACTCCAACCACCAGCCCAGTGTTCCCTTTCCCAAATAAACCTTTTAGTGAAACCTCAAATGCAGTTTACTCACCTGGAAATGAGCAATATACAGGTCATGCTCAATTCAGAGATGCCTCTGTCTTCCTAGCAAATTTTGACCTGGTATCCCAAGATTGAACCAATGAGGACTGGAATGATACCTTATGAAGTGTGTACACCAAGTACTCCCAAGGCCATAAGCTGCATCAGCAGATTGGTAGCAGCAGCAAACACATTAACACATCACAGCATACATGATGACTGCAGATACAGATGTAACAAAGTTGAGTGTTTGCCTGTTTCACACTCAACTAGGCCTCCAAATGGTCAAATGCGTAAGTTGCCTCTCCACAGTGTTGACTTCGCTGTTGGTAAGATGTAATTTTCATTCCCTCATCCAAGGTGCAACTGTTCTAATGAGCTATTTGCTAGTCTAATCGTTTTGGCAAGCATCAAATACTCAAAAACCATGATAAAATTGCACAATAAGCTAAGCTACTACTTAAGAATGGTCCATGTCTCTAATTACTATAACACAAAACCTTTGGAGGTAGATGTCACACTTCACCCAATTACAATGTACCCTCTCATGCAACAGGTTGAGCTGGCACAGCCCCTGGGTAAACCTTGTCCACCAACCAAGCTCACACTCCTGCCCCGTATGAAGCCCTCAGTGATGATGGCCCTCCTGGACTTGTGGACATGGAGGATGGTCCTGGCACATCTGGACAACCTTGGCAGATGGCAACAGTGAGTCTCACTGTACCCAAAACAATATATCCCAGGCCTGTTGTGTCAACATCACAGGCAACAACGCAACCCCAAACCTGTGTACCTAGCACCATTTCAACTATCTTGTGCTCCCCCAGTCCTGGATCCTGATGTTCAACCCTGCACGCCAAGGACACCGGCTCATGGGGGTAAATGTGTGAGAGGGGTGCTGTAGGCCAGCAGAGTGGGGTCACTGGGGCTGCTGTTGACCAGGATACCATCAGCCACATCTTGGGGGTCTATCAGGAGTCCCAAGGTATGATGGGCCAGGTGTTAACTGAAATCTGGGAAACGAAGCAGATGCAGAGGGACATGGTCCAAAAAATGGATGACCACAATTCAAACATAGGCACCATAACAGGGGTGCTGAGAGACATCCACCCAACCATGAGCAGTGCTTATCTCCAACATCCACTCCTTCCTGTGGGCCAAATAACTCAAGCCCAAGTACATCTGCAGCAGCCACAGGACAGGATGGCCTGCCTGAGGCACAACCACCCTCTGACACCTCTGCCTCTACAGCAGCTGATCCTCCCTTGCAAGCGGGGACGTCCATGCAATAATCCAGGAGGTGAGCATTGGCAAGACACCCATCACTGCCAGCAAGAAACCTCTTCATTAATGTCCTCGTTTGTGTGTCGCATATACTGTACACTCACTGTACTGATCCTAAACCACATTCCAGTTCCAATGGGAGGGGTTTGCTGGACTTCTAGTGGTGTGGCTTCTACTCCCATGATGTTATTCACCATGACTGACCCCTTCACTGTACAGTTATGTTTCTTTCTGTCCCAAATTATTTTTCTGTATTAGCATTGTAATAAATTCACCCACCACAGACTCATTGTCTGCTGTCTTAAAATTCACATTTAGCTATGTAGACATGTCAGCCATACAATGAAGATACAAGCTACTTGTGCAAGTAAGGATATGCTACATATACAAGGTGTCCAGCTCAGGATTACAGCCATTACACACCAACACATACATATAAGTGCCTTCTTTTAGAAGAGATTTTATTACCTTGTTCAGCAAATAGGCTGTCAAGATGTCAGAAACAGAGAAATTCAGACACAACGATATCAGACTGTGTAGGCCACCAAATATACTGGTACAGACCCCCAGAATTTTGTACAAATGGACATATCAGACATTCTCCTGTTAAATAGGCAAAAATTGATATGGGTGATGCCATCAGCTGGAGTCTTTTCCCCTAGCACTCAAAAGAAGCCCACCTCATATAATGCAACACCCAGACAGATGACAGTACAACTGTCCCTGATCTCAGGGTCATTACAATCCAGTGCGACTGCATCTGGTGGTATGACACAAACATGTCAGTGATGTGCCACAGACACTTTGGCCTACAATGATGAAACACATTAACAGCTACAACCAGTTCAGACACAAGGAGTGTTTAGCCAATGTGAAGGAGAACTGACATGATTGTGGCCTACAGCGAAATTTTTACTGTCCACATGATGATACACATGAAGCATCATGGCCACCACACCACCACAAACAAGTCCAATTGAGTTTTTTGCACTTCAGTCCTATCACTGTGCAAGGTGTCTTGATACAGGTCTTCTACACCCAAGGTTTGTGAAATATATTTGCAGGAACAATCCATGTCCACTTTGTGTGTCCCAAAAGTACAATATACCTGCCTCTCTTTCCCAGGGTACCTATTTTTTAAACAAAATGAGTTTGAGCAGTAGCCACTTTGTCCACATTAACACACATGATGTAAGGACCAAAATCATGTGATATAGCATGACTGACTTGAAAAACATTACACCCATTACACATCAAAGCTGTCTACTACTCAAGGGCCATGTGTCTACAACATGGATTTGTGCATTACCAAACTATCTGCGCCACATGTGCCCATCCGAATTTAACAGTATATTTTGAGTATGTTTCGACCATCAAAAATACTGTCACCAGCAGTGGACAGCACACTGCTGTAATATGCCATTTGTGAGCAGTGACACACTACACTGGTGATTGTGTAGGAGAACCCATACAACAAGGCTCCATTACATTGTTTGAGATGATCAGACACATATACTGATGTGGTGATGCATTTAACAGGACCCAACACTGTAGTTACAACTGCCAAAATGTTATATGCCTTACCTAGTTCACTGGACATTAGGTACAACCCACAGCCGCCGAAGGAAGTTGACCATGTGGTGGCTGGTTTCAACTGTAGTAGACACAGCCATAAGATAAAGTTGGTGACTGTGATGGGTGTGGGCCAATAGCTATGGCTGTCGGTAGTGATGACCGCATATGTGGAGTACATGTACGCCGCATTTTGCTAAATCATTTACTTGACTCCTGACACTGCTGCCATCAACACATCCACCACTTCAACTGCTGGGTGCCACCTCTGGGAGCTATCATGCCAGGCCAAGCAGGTGAAAGGGCCCCTGCCTTTTCTCCTGAGGACCTGGAGAGGCTCCTGGAGGATGACCTTCCCCTGTATGGTCAGCTCTATCGCTCACCAATGGAGAAGGTGAGAACCTCATAGGCATATCTGTCTCTGTTTGACACCATCCTTTCCTTCCTCATAGGCTATAATGTGATTCGGAGTGTCAGTGAGACTTTCGGGTGCTTGTTGTTACTTTTGGTGTACCATGCATGGGATGTACATAGTGCTGATAGTGGAGACAAGTACTCTATGTATTTCACATTACCATTGTGTTGTGTGATGTGTGATGAGCTCAGGATCCTCCTTCTGTTACATTCATATATCTAGGCAAGAAGATTTTACAGCCATACAATTACATATCTTTGGATATGATGTTTGTGAATGTAAAGCAACATGTATGGGCATTACAACATGAGCTGTGGATGTATACTGTTTGAGTCATTTTAGGATCTCATTAGCAATGTGTAAGTTCCCACAGTTCACTCAGCCCTCATCTGGCCCTGCCAAATTGTTGTATGAGACAGATGTAAAATTTGGTGTTCCCTTCAGAGTGCCACACAACCCTGAACCCACATAGAGGATGGGTATAGGATGTACCGTCATGCATGGAAGTGATGGAAATGTGGGTGTGATGTAGGTTTGGTATGCCCAGCCTGCAGAGAACAAGGCCTGTCAAATGTTTCTCCCAGTATGGGACATAAACCAGTCTGGAGTAGATTGACTGTGGCTATGCAGCTGTGACACCAGTCCCACTCCCTGTCCCTGTAGACCTGCAGATCATTGGATGTGGCCACAATGAGTCTTCAGTGGCAAGACTTGGCCTCAAAGCCTATGTACATTGACTACCTTAGGAATGTGTACTGTAACCCCCTGACCTACTACATATTTGCATTGACCCTCATTAGCAAGGTGTGTCATTGACTTATGACAGGTCCCCTACTTCCACAGCTCTGTTGTCACCTCTACATGGGTCATATTTGTACCATACAGATGTATTGCCCAAGTTACAAACCTACAGGGCAGATAGTTGGTAGATTCAGGGGAGGGCATGACATGTGACTCATTAGCTTGGTTACATGCAACCAATCAGACCAAACATGCCTTAGTATGTTGGATGCCATATCTGTAGGATATGTTAAAAGGTGTGTTCTATGCTACAAGTACATACTACACAAACCCACTCTGAAGTGGTATGAGACTACATTGGGTAGGTGACATGTCCATACAAGCACAAGGAAGAGACTTTCTGTGCCACCCATGGCAGCCCTTTCATTGTCACTTAAGTATTAAGTTGTAATCTGTACTATGGTAGTTGCCTGTACTATGCATTGATTCAATGTGGCTGGATTGATATGTGTGTGCCCAGTCACGCCCAGGGAGTCTACCTTTCCAAAGGACACAATGGTGTGTTGTGTTTCATTGTGGCTCACATCACAATACATGTTGCTTGAGTCTGGGCTACCTGATGTCAATGGTCTAGCTTAGTCAGTATAGTCCATGAGCAGGGTAGTGATTTAGGGCCTGATTACAACTTTGGAGGAGGTGTTAATCCATCCCAGATGTGACGGATATACCACCAGCCGTATTATGAGTTCCATAGGATATAATGGACTCGTAATACGTCTGGTGGTAGATCCGTCACTTCACCGTCACTTTTGGGACGGATTAACACCTCCTCCAAAGTTGTAATCAGGCCCTTAGTCTGCAGATTACACCAAAAGTCTGTATTTCTGCCCCTGTACTTATCAGCATGTGTGCTTTACACTTGTGGTGTGTTGACAATTACAAACATTTGTGCCTGGTTTTTCTGAAATGTGTGTGGCACAACCAGTTGGACAAATGAATGGAATTGTCACCTTTCCATTTGTCTTTTGTACCATTAAGGTCACTGCCCATCAGAAGAAAGGAATTCGGAGAGCCATCGCCCAGATGGTGCGGACCCTAGGGGTCCATAGCCAGTGGAGAACCTACTGTCACATGAGGTGGGAGGACCTGAGATGCTGAGCCAGGAAGGTCACTGAGATCCAGCTGAGACTGTCCTCCCAACGTGGATAGGGCGCCCACCAGAGCCTGCACCCCCTGATAGCCTGAGTTCTGGCCGTGGTCAATACAGAGCTTGATGGGTGTTTGATGGGAACACAGCAGCTACAAGGAAGTGAGTCTTAGGCATGTTCCTGCCTGTTACATTTCCAAGTTGAAGTGTTAGAGTCTGCCATCTCCCCCTGAAGATTGGAGTTGGGCCATGTGTGACACACAAGATGAGTACTTTTTTTTGTAGGTATAGATATTGGTGCATGCTGATGTGCCTTGCCTATCGGCCCAGTGACCTAGGGCACAACAGAGTGCTGTCCACTACCAACATACTCTCCAGGGCCAATACATGACTGAGTACACTGACCAATCAGGTCATGTTGTTTGTCGTTGTGTGTCTCATTTGTACCAAACAATCCACTTTTCTTCAGTGTGTCAGCCTCAACAACAAACAACATGATGTAATAGATCCCTGTACTCTACCATGTGTCTTCTCAAGTGAGTGTATTGACATCAGTCCACCACAATTCACTTGTCGTCGGTATGTGATGAGTGCTAGGTGCCTCACTACTGTCTCTCATATGAAGGCGGTCATACATGTGACATAGCATATATTGCGCTTTGGGTGCAGTCACAGAGCAATACTTTCCCTTGGTAAGTAGTGAATTTCCACTGACATGATTTTTGTGAAATTACTGTTCTCAGCTGCCTATGGAAAATATAACAAATGAAATATCACATTAACTATAAAAATATATATATTCATTGGAACCAGAGTTGCGGTAAATTGAAAAAATAAATACATAAATGTTTTATTAAAGTAAAAAACACAAGAATACTACCCTTCATACAGAATTATTTTCTTCTCCTATATACATACATTTATATTCAACACATATTTGTAATCCATCTATAGAAAACAAATATAATATGCAAATAGTGGGGCCACAGACACATTCCCAAAAATATCATTCACTATACACACACTCATACCTTCACAACATACCTACCAACTTTCTCAATTATACAACTAATCCACAATTTAAAACCAGACAAGTGAAGGGAAAAGATGAGGACAACAAAAAACTAGCTCCTAATAACGATTAGCGAGTTTAACATATGATTCAAAGTGTTAGAGAAATGTCAAAAGAAATATATATAATCACAGTTCATAACAGTATAATTCCTAATACATTATTAGATTGGTAATATTCCATCAATTGAGGTTATTCATAACATATATCAGTGTCATACAGACTTATCTGACCAACTATAGGATCAACAGAAAATTCATACCAAGGATTCAAGGGGTAACCACAATCTACCAAAATACTCTACAAAAACAAACATAAAAAGAGGATCAATATGACATAGTAAAAAAAGAGCCACTACACGGATTCCATATGAAGAAACAAAACCACGTGGGATACCTACCCCTCAGATATTATGACAGAAGTCCAAAAAAGCCATACATGGGTACATCCACTGATAGAAGAAATATGTAAATCCCCACTTGCATACTATACAGGGAGTACACCAAAAACCTGGGAGAAAGAAAACCAAACAAAATAGACAATCAAAAGAAAATAAATACCATTCTATCCCCTAGAAACTGTAATGGGCTTTACTGGCCTGGGGGACGATCATCATCCTGCAAGAACACATAGACATGAGGGAAAGTACCTTAATGATGTTGAGGTATCGGGGGAACCAATGACCTTATGCCACTCCTCCTCAACCCCACCCCATTAAGCCAAGAAATGATTATGTGGATAGATTACGTAAGGGAAATTGAAAGGCATCCCTATCCCGTACACAGAAAACACACTAACTGTACATGGCCCTGCTAAAATGATCAGGGGGAATTATCTCTACTGTGTCCCAAAGGGACAGACCAGACAGGTTAGATGTCCTCATAGGAAAATCCAGGGTTGTAAAGAGAGAACTCATGCCTGCCTACTCTAAGGTCACACCTATAGGAAAAACTGCATCTTAACTGATACTCTGGATCCATTCAGTATGCAAACAATTCAGAACACTTGCCAGGCTAAAAAATCCAGAAAGAAGTGTCACGTGTTACAGCCGCAAGAACGTCTTCATCCAAGCATGTCCTAGAAGAAGGACTAAAGTTTATCATATCAGCGTCATTATGGGAGTCTGGATCCTCTCATACAATAACAGATAAATTCAACAAATAGATTTCCATATAGCCACCACAACCAAACAGGGGGATCTTCTATTGTAATCCGGACTACCACACGGACAAGAAAGCTAAAGTTAAAACAGGAATCTGTCTAGAACCCCTAAAAATACATCATGAGCAGCTTTAGCAGGTGCATTCTATTCTAAAAATTGAGTATCCCTACAGTGGAACCATCTGTTAAGAATAACAATCAAATCTAGTAACAATTGCAAACTAATAAACAAAAACAGAAATTCATAATTTCAAAAGATAAGCACATACCTCAATAGTAACATAATGTATGGTAACAATGACCTCCCTAACCGCTGCTCAATGACATATCAGAGGGTTAAATAAATCGGAAGACAAAGGAGAGCCATCAACAGCACCATATTAAAGCCTTCCTTAGGGCCCTGGTGTCTTCCAGAATTTCAAGTGAAAATATAACCCCGCCAGCAATAAAAAAATGAAACAATCATATGATCCATGCTAATAAAAAAAATAAAGGAAGAATACTCACAAAATTCCAGATCGATACTATGAGCTAAGGACCAGGTCTATAATAGACTGAGTTCTTAAGAAGAAGGGAATTATTGTGTCTCTTATCACATTCTCCTAAGAAATGATTTTATTAAGGCCATATTTTTATGCCCCCAAGGTGTAGATCCAGAATACAACTCTCATTCTTCTCCTCTTGTCTCTATCATGTCCTTTTATAAAATGAACTTTTGCCAGGATAATCCATCTAAGCTGTTTTTCCGTATGGTTCCACTGTGTCCAATGTGAAACTAAAGGAGCTCCCATTCCTTGTACCTACATGTTAGCATGTGTACCTTTCACTTTTGAAATTTCATTTTCACTGCTGTTTAATGCATGGCCTACTTGTCCTCATAGGATGATGTCTGAATCCCTCACATATGTGTGCATGCTGGCATGTGTTTGGAATTTGGCATATTTGATGGGTCTACAGTTAATTTGGTGGCACAGACAGGAGTGTGTCACCATTGCTTGGTGGCTCTCACATACCCTCACCCGTCACTCCATGTAATTTGGCTTGTAGGAATACAGAAGCAATGAAGGACATGACAGGCAGGACTACAGGTCTTACTCACATTGAGCATTTCCATGTCTTTTGACAAAGTGCTAAGTATATGGTTAAGAGTCATTACCTAACTTTTGACATGCATCAGGGAGTTGCTTGCAGGAATGTGGAAATCTGTGTTTGCATGACAAAAAGGGACGGTGATGTGCCTTCCGTTTGGGAAACATGTTAAGGGCCTTCTACAGGTACTGGAGATTCCCTGATCCTATAAAACATCCAATGGACTATTGGCTTTTACTTATGCAATCTGAGTAGACTATTCCCAGCAGTACCAATCAAGACAGGTGATTTCCCTTGGGCCAGCTGATTAATTGTGGTTTAGATATTTGTGGAAAAATCTCCCAGACATTTTGGCCAAACTATCTCTGGTGTACTTTATCAGACAACATTAGTACAACTTTCATGAGTCTATTTAGTCAATGGATGTATTGTGAAGTTACCTTTTGGGATGTTTTACAGTGTGCCATGAATGCTTCTATGTCACCTTCTTCTGGCTACTGTTCTTCATGCTGCAATATAGCTGGATTATTTGGCCATCATTTCATCATGATGTGGTGTTGGGTGTATGAAGATTAGCTGGATGCATGACCTTGTGTGGGATCTGTGAGAATGAACTTGGCATTGTCATACTATTTTGCAACAGCAGGTTACTGAGGGATGCTACATAATTCAAGGTGATAAGGACTCCTACTTGCTCCATGGATATTGTGATTGCACAACTCCACCCATGCAATGGAAGTTGTCTGTGATCCAGATTTTCCTGTGGGCAACTGTTCACAGTTCATATAGCATGCATGCATAAGGTGTAGCAAACGTAGGAGTCACTTTGCTGTAACTTGTGGCTGGGGACTACTGTACAGTATGGTAATGTTTGGGGATTCAGCTGTTGTTCAAGTGTGATTAGACACATGTAGTGACCCTATTTGTCTTTGTAATTTCAGCATCAGCAGAGGCAAGTGGAAGAAACAGGGCCGAAACCAGTGTGGAAGCAGCTGGTCACAGTACCTCCCGACATGAGGGATCAGGCACGGAGACACCTAGTGGTCCGGAGTGTGCGGGGAGTGACACGCAGGACACAGGACCAACATCTTCTGATTGTTCCTCCAGTGCTACTGCTATATAGTGGTGGACCCATCAGGACCTGTACCTGTTCCATCCTTGTCTGCCACCCTCAGTTTCATTTCCACCCTCTCAGTTGATCCCCACCAAGTTGGCCATGCCTGTTCACCCAAGAGGGTGGGCATCTCTTTTGTACCAGGCACCTCACCCTCTGCCCCCATAAACCCTGCTGCTCTGAGTGAGGAGGCTATTGAACTCCTGAGGAGTATCTCTGTGGGTCAGACTGCATGCCATTCTGAATGCTATCCAGGTGCAGGGCACGCAGCTTCAGCAGGTGATTGCATGTCTAGAAGCTATTCATAGTGGCATGTCTGGCCTACAGAGATCTCGTCAGGCTCTGGTCTTATCACTGACAGCAGCCTTCCACCCCACACAATCCTACCCCCCACCACCTACCACTTCCCCATCCAATTTACCTCGTCTCATACCCAGATACATATACACATGCACCCACCTCAACATAAACAAGCACAACACATAAGCACAAGCATTACAAGATACACAGGCATGCAAGCACTCAATAGTCACTCACAGACACCACCACACACACCATTCCCACAGATACCATCACAACATCCACAGACCCCCACACCACACTACCCAAATCCCTAATCACCACCCCAATACCCACAGACACACACATCACACACACCATACCCCCACACACCATCCCAATACCCACAGCCATCACACATACCATACCCCCAGACATTACTCTAACACCCTCAGGCCTACACACCACACAAACCATATCCCCTGACACCACCCCAACACCCACAGTCACAGACCCACACACACCATACACCCAGACACCAGTCCAATACCCACACACCAAATACACCATGCACCCCACAACCCACACCAACACCTACAGGCACAGCCACCACATCTACCCTAGCCATCACCTCCACGTCATAGTCCCCCAAGAGATGCAAACACCCACATACACACATGCAACTGACACCACTCAAACTCAAGCATACCTCACACACTCACCAGTACCAACAACACCCACAGCTGGCACAAGCACTTCCTCAATCTCCCAACCCCTAATCCCTTCTGCTGGCCCTACCCATTTTCCCAAAGAAAGTTTCCTGTTTGACCTTGCCCCTGTCAAACCCCCCTCCCAAACCAAAAATACCCCACCCACATTCCGACCCATCCCTGTCACACCTGTCCCAACACCCAGAAACAGCTGCACCCCTCCCAACCCCAAGAAGAAGCCCACCCCTCCCAAAGTGAAACTCACCTCTTCCAAAACTAAACCCACTGATCCTAAATCAGACCCCACCCCACCCAAGTGTGATCACTGAGATGTCTGGCAAGCCCTCCTGATGCCCCTTCCTGTGCCGGTTCCTATGACAGTGATTAGGAAGTCAAGTTTAGGTGCACAGAAGTGTGCATGCACTGATGTATGTGGACTGACCATTGGCATTTTTTAATGAAAATTTTAGTTATATTAATAAACCTAAGCTATTTTTTGGGGTACACATTTGTCCTGCCATTACTTTTCTACCTTTTTGTTGTTCCTGAGTAATTTGTGATGTATGCCTACAGTTGTGTTTGATTCACCCTGACTGCTGATCCATTTGATGTGGTTGGCAAGATCTGACTCTAAGATCAGTGCTGGTGTCACCCAGGACATGGGGAGATGTTCAATGGATGGATATGTGGGTGGTAATCCAGTTGGGGTGTAATTGCATTATGTGGTGTTTGATATGGTTAGTATTTCATCTTGGCTTTGCCAATGTCAACATCTATTGGGTTACATTTGTCCTCCGATGATGATTGTACATTTGTATCATGTGTGCAAGCTAGAGCTTTGTTTGTCCACACATAGAGGGTGTTCAGTGATGCTACATTTCTATACATTTGACTGACCATGTATCCCTTTTCATGTGAAAACCTTCCAGTTTCATCATCTACATGTGTGAACCATGCTGTTGCTGTTGTATTTGCTTTCTTGACTTTCACTTACACATTTTGCACATAGGCATGGCACTTAGTTATACTATTGGTTGTCCCAGAGGTACATGGAGCCCCAGTTCGTGTGCAAATAGTGTTTTAGGAGCATGTGCAATGTGAAATGTGTCCCAGGCCATCATTGTTCCGGTGGTCCCCCTGATGCCAACATCCATATTCTGCAGGCATTGTTTACATTGTGAGTTTGGATAATTGTCTCACAATATATTGTGCATCACATTTACCTTCCATGCTCTTGCAAAGTGGGCGATATGTGTGGGTCCATTACAGGAATGTTGCATGGAAGAGGTGTTTGGTTTAAATGACATATTCATACACATGTGTCTTTATATTACAACAAGCCATGGCATGTGGGCAATGTGAGGGTGTTAGTTCAATTACTAGGTGTGATATTGATGTGGTGTTGCTGTTGTGTGACACAATGTTATGTACACTTCACTGTCTCTGAAACTGGGATGTGCAGACGTGTGGTTTTGTGGAATGTGGCGGTGCAGTGTCAGTGAACTGCCCACAGGGGGCGTCAAGGGGCAGTGATTGGGTTATATGCTATGTACTGCTCTGACCCAGGACACACAAATGCATACTTGGTCCAAAGCGCACAGCCCATACCAGGTCTGTGGCGGCACGGAAATTTGCTATTTGAGTTTGGGGACTCAGATGTGTGTTTTTGTCTTACCGTCAGTTGCGTCCACAGCCTCATTTTCTTTTTGGGCTCCTTCCATCAGCAGCAGCCTAACAGGACGTGAAGGATCTGCTTCATGACAGCACAGGATGTGTGAAGCTGCCTACAGGTGAATTCCTGCTGTATATGCCTCCATTTCTGCCAGCTGAGAGTGGTTGTTGAACCGCCACAGTGATGTCAGAAGAAAGCAACATAATAATATGGCAGGTGGAAACACTATCGGTCCGGCCTCCGACAGCCTCATTGGCCTATCATGCCCATGCCAGCGAGACCCCGGCAGTCTTTTGTCTATGCAACCAAATGCATCGTAATATGGTGGTCCGACCTCTAAGCCGACGGTGGTCTGTCCGCTGCTGCCATGGCAGACCACACACCACCAAACTCATAATCAGGCTTCTAATTTCTCAAAAACTACTGAAAGGATTTACACCAAATCACAAAAAGCACAATCTTTTGTCCAACATCTAGCTTTCTGCCAAATTTGGTGTCATTCAATGCAGCAGTTTTTGCAAAAACCTATCTTTAAAAAGTCTATGGAAAATACATAGAAATTTTACATTTTGGGACCCCTCTTTTTTCTCTCCCCAATTGACAGATCACCTCGAAATTTCCCAGGAAGGAGGTGAGTTAGATAAACTTTTTGTGTCAAATTTTCATGATTCATCAAGTGTTCCAAAGTTATTAGCAAACCAATCAATGCTCCATCTGGGGAAAAAATGACTGCCACTAGGTCATATATATGTATAAAGTGTATATATATATATATATATATATATATATATATATATTTGTCTGCAATGTCACAGACAATTAAAGATACACCAAATCTTAATTGTTTGCAACACTGCAGAAAAGTGAAAACTACAAAAGGTAGCGTTAGTGCCCAGGGTCCCTGCATCTAGGTTCCCTGGATCAGAGTTCTTTCCCTAAAACTGTTGTGATTCATTGACACAATAGGTGACACCTTTAACTGCCCCCATAAGTCCCTAGTTAATGGTACTTAGGTATCCATGGCAGGAGGTACCAAGGGAAGGCCCCTGAGTGCAGCAGCACTGATTGTGCCACCTTCTAGGGCCATGCACCCAGATACACCCAGTTCTACCATTGTTGGCTGAGTACTCTGGGGCAAACCTTAAACACAAACTCGGCATGGCACACTGTCTATGTGCCCTGTCCACTATGCACTGTATGCACTATGGGTAAGACACCCCTCTGTCAGGCCTTTAAGCCTTAAGGCAGGGTGCACTACAATGTGTGTGAGGGCATAGCTGTATGAGCAATATGCCCCCACTGTGTCCTTGCCAAACCTGGAACATAGTGAGTGAACAGAGCAGCCATTTTAATGTGTTGGGCACTGGTAAATACGAGTTTTACATCTATATAATGGACACTCTGATCCCTAGGTTGTTTAGTATCGAACAACTTAGAATGATAAATCCAAAGTGGTTCCAGTATTGAATTTATTACTAAATGTGACCAGGGGTCACCTCAGAGGTGCCCCCTAAAAAAGCTAACTACCCCGGCATGGTTGCTGGCTGGTCTTATCCAGCTTGCCATCTCCAGGCAACCAATCAACATCCTTGGGGTGAGAGATCCTTCTCTTTGGGTTGCAGAACAAAGCCCTTCCTGGGTGGAGGTGCTAACACCCCCTCCCTCAGGAATGTGCACTGCCCTGGTGGCAAGCTTCCCAGGGCTTACCGCCTTTGAAACTCGACCCCCAGGCCTACTGTTAGGAACAGATGGCCACCCCCATTGCAACCTCCCACTTTTGGCAGGTGCAACAGTGGGAAATTCAAACAAAGGACAGGAAGAGTGGCCCTACCTGGCATGCACCACCTATAAGATGTTGCCTGCGAGTTGGACTCTCCATTTCATTTTCCTCCATCTTGGGTGGAAGGGAAATAGCTAACCAGGTGTAGGGAAGTGACCCCTGCCCACAGGAAGTGGTCACTTAGTGGGTGTAGCCACCCTAAGGTAGTTGACCCATTGGTCACTACTAGGTTCCCCCTAAAATTTCCACTAAATGCACTATTTACTGGGCATCCCTAGGCCAAGAAATCTGATTCAATGGATAGAAGACTAGCAACAAGAAGATCCAAGACACGAGAACTGTGGACCTGCTGCACCAAAGAAAAAGTGCCAAACGCTGCCTGCTTCACTTAGGAACTGACAATCACCGCTTAGGAACTGCTGGACAACTGGAAAAACTCTAAAGCACCCCAGAGGACCTCCAGGCTTTGCAAATTGCCAGAGAATTCCCTCCAGCCAGTGATGTCCACTTCACTGACCAGGAGCTAACTCCGGAACTGGACACTGCAGTCAGACCAAACTTAACACCAATATCCATGAAGACAAACCCTGACAGTATACCAGGTTTGGTAGCACTGTGCCCTCTAGCGGCTGAATCGCACCAGTACACTTGGTAGTGGTCACCTGACTTTGGACACCAGGAGAAAAAGTCCACCCGGGATTGAAAAAGTATCAGGAGGAAGCCCCAGTCGAAGGATTACAGAAACAACCTGAACCTCCCATCAGAGTACCCCCGTGGTCCTGCAATCAACCTTTGAACCAACCTAAATCCTGCTTCTGAGGGCATCCTTGCACACAGCTCCTGGCTCACTGATTCACTCTGCACCCGGCCGCATTGTGCCTTCACCGAAGAACCTGCTGTGCTCTAAGGGTCCACCACCCCATGCGACCTCGACACATCAAGGGGACCCCCAGTATTCACCTATAAACTTACTTGTGCAGTGGTTTTCCAAGTGGTCCCAGCACTGGCCCTGCACCAGCTCCAGTGACCTTTTCCTGCTACACAGTGTGGCCACGAACTACCTCGACCAACCTGCAAAAGAAGAACTTAGAAATCAACTGTGTACTTTTATATGTATTTTTAAAGGTGATCCTCCATTGATTCCTATGGTGCATAATTATGCATAAAAGACTATTTTTATTACATTTCTGAAATTCGTAACTTGAAAAGTACTTAACCACTATTGATGATCTTGGTCTTAAAAAATACATACAAATCTAAAGTAGTTTTATAAATTGGTCTTGAGTTATTCCTTTGAGTGTGTGAGGTGCAAGATTGATACTGTGAGTACAACAAATGCTTTGCACTTCTCCAAGATTGGCCTAACTGCTCTACAAAGCTACCTTAAAAATGTGACCATTAGGTGATCTAGTCTTTACCCATGTAAACCAACATGTGGTTGCCTGGGCCCCCTGCATCGTACATAGAGGGCCAGCCTCCGACAGCAGACCACTGCACTAACATGTGCCTTTTTCAACAATGCTGCCTACTTGGTAGTGAATGAATACCCTCATCATTTCCATCAATATTTTGAAATTGGTGTCAGAAAATGTCATTATCCCTCTTTCTTCACACCTTGTTACATAATTGCACAGGTAGCAGCCCCACTATGTTTCTTGTTTTCATCATACTTCCCCTAAGAATTGTCTGTTCTTGGCAAGCATGTTATTTGAATTTCATAATCTTTGTGGCCCACATCTTTTAAGCAGCCTGAATCAATGCACAGGGTTAATTGAACTATGGGTACCTTGGCTAACTATCGTATAAAGCATTACTATATTCTTGCTGTGTACAACAGACAGATTAGGTGAAACAGGAAATTCTTCTAACTGTCTTAGGTCAGTGAAAGCGCACACCCAGTGGCGTAACAAAGGCCCCTGCAGTGTGGGCGGCCGGGAGCTCCAGGGGCTCCCCTCAGTACAGTGCACTGGGCATATGTGGCAGGCCCCTGACTGGTCCAGCTGGAAGGGAGGCCCCCCTGGTATTTTGCGGGGGGGCCTCAAGTTTTGTTACATCACTGCACACACCCTCACTACATTCATATGTGTCTTCATTCTGAGCAACATTTTTCTCCATGCATGAAATAATTGTTTCTATTTTCATATAAATGACTGTATTTTTGGTCCGAAAACCGTGGTGGTAAAGGAATAGAGTTGGAACCATCAGAAAGTGGACAATTATACACATGTTAGCGGTCCTATCCATTTTGATCCAGTTAAGTCATATGCAATCTCAACCCATCTATGCAGCCACATCCCACATGCACCCAACAGCATTCATACATTCTTACTTGGTTTACTGCATTAAGCATGAACTTGAATCTTTAGCAAATGAATGGGTAAAGGATTGGGGAGCTGTTTCATTGTTCTTCATCAGTCCCAGAACATGTATATGTCAACTGGCCACTAAGAAAAACTGGTGCTATTGTGTGATCTAAAGGCTACAAATTAATGGTGACTAAATGAACGGCTTTTACAGACTCTGAGGCAGCCACAACCAGCCTGCTGTAGGGTCTTGACAGTGTAAAACCTACAATCTACAAATGTTTTAAATATTGCAGACTGTACCAAAATATTTCCCACAGCATAACTTAATGGACCACAAAAGAGTAAAGTCCATGCTGGTTTTCAGAAAGTTCGGCCAATATTTAAATAAATGCTACTACGGCATTCATATTATGTCAAAAGAGTTCTTCAGCACACCCATTAAGGCTATCCCTAAATCCCAGTTGGACTTTATATGCATCATCAACATCAGCCAGTTTCTATTTTAAGAGGCACTTCCAATCTGCACACATAATCCACAGACATCCATGAACAGAGAAACCATACCAAAAAATGTGGTTCAGTAAACACATAAAACTCCTTGAACAACGTATTGTAAATATCTTTCAAAGATACTTTTTTCTAACCTGTCACTATTTGTATTGACAAGAGAACATCCTCTTGGCAAGTTTCAATGGCTCTGTTTGTAGCGTGATTATCGATGCCCTTGGAAAATCTTAAATAACAGTTTTCATTGTAATTTATTAAAAATACAGTGCAACATTTCGAAGACTACTAACATACATTTAGCAAATTACAAGTGGGAATAAAAAGAATAAAACTTAATTTCAATTGTAGATGCGAGGCGGTCCTACTTCTGCTAAAGGTTAAATTGTCTTTCCGTGTTAAATAAATCGTCAGTTTCATAGTAAATTTCCATAAACTAGGACTGGTCTGACTCTTTTTTTGTAACAGTAGTCACAACGATAACAATAGTAGGACTACAGTGCCTGATGTATGCAGCACCTTACAATATATGTGATATTAGTTCATTTACATGCTTAAACAATAAATTGAAAGCTGAAGTTAAGGCGTGTATATTTTTAAAATGAAATTTGTATTCTTTAATTTGTCAGGTGAAGATTCATATGGCAAAACAGAAAATGCGCCACATTAATTCCACTATCAGTCGATGTATCAAGAACTAAGAGGTGCGTTAACTTAATTCCACAAAGGCATTGCTAGAATGTGTTTTCTGTGTCTTTACATTCATACGAATTATTATATATTATATGTTATTTGCTATAGTGGCTGTCATTGCAAAATGATTACATTTCCCAATACTTGTAGTCAAATTCAACATGCTATAAAAAAAGTAAACACATGTTTAAATATTCTCAGAAATGGAATTGAATGCTAGTTTTCAGTATGCGTTGGCATGTAATTTAGCTTGAAGATTTCTAACAAGATTGTTGTGTGCCGAACTGTAGGTGAGAAGTACATTCAAGACATCAGAAGTAGTTGGCGATCAAGTCTAGTGGGAATATGAGCAAAATGGTCCAGAATATCCCGCCTGTTGTAGTTAGAGAAGACAACTAATTGTTATTAGCAATCCAACACCATTAAAGCACGTAGGTGTTTGAAAAGATAATGTGGTTCACTTGACTTGAATTTTTGAAGAAGGTGGATTCAGAGTTATGAGGCCATTAGGGAAAAATCTCTCCATTCCATTTGAGGTCGTAGGATCTGAAGGGGAAAACAACCCTCTAAAATATTTTCCATGGTTATAGATTGTTCTCAATTACATCCACTTGCTGCCTTTGGATCAGTATTACATTTTATAACAATGTGAAGTGCGTGTACTCTGGATGGCACAATTTGATTAACTTGGCCCTGATAGAATGAAAGATGCTGCACCAACTGATTCTCTTATGTTTTAAATGAAAAGAACAGCAAGAATGTTACTGGTTTGTTTATGAACTGGACACTGATTGTAACATGTAAGCCTAAAACTGAAAACACAACAGCTTAAGTGAAAGCCCAACCATGGGCCTTATTTAGAGTCTAGCGGACAGGATATTGCATCACAAACAAGGCGGATAAATCCCATCCCCCAAATTATTTGTTACATTTTATAGCACTTGTAATAGAGTAGACGGAATATCTGCTATGTGTTGACACGGCATCCCACCTGACAAACTCTAAATATGGTACTAAATATTAAAAGTAATAACATAGCATGTATGGCATAAAGGATCCCTGGGGATGCAACATATTTGGAATGCATTATAAAATGCATATGGATCACTGATATTAATATTTTATTTTAATGATTAGTATGGTGGTGCTTGTGGCAGACACCACTTCATATTGATCATAATGATAAATATTTCCCATCAAGGCTTCCATTTGCACAAATTTTCCTCGTGGCGCAGCAGTTGTTGATCGTCTGAAGATTCAGAAATGCATTTGCTGTTTATTCATCGCTATGCTCCTGAGGAGAGAATGTGTCCCTTTGTTAGGGTGGGAGGCTTTTATATATTTACAGCTTCGGTCTTCCTTGTGGCATGTCCCTCTTCCTCTGTAAAAAATCTAATTGTTATATATCTTTACAAATATGAAAAATATAGTTGTTTTTTTTAGACTGGGCATATTTTATCCTGGTTCTGAGTGCCCAGACATGTGATTGTTCATCATGTATGCATATTCAAGTAACTCTGATTTGAACAATCAGATTTGCTGTGCTTCATCTGTGGTTGTGGCTCTGGATGTAGAGAGGTATTATGTTTTGAAGAGAATTTTTGCTAAATCAACATGCTTAAAAGGTCATGCAGAAAAGTTGGAACCTAAATCTGTGGGCAAACAAAAGCCAATGAAGTTGTTCAAAAGCTGGGGAGGGTTGATCAATCTCTTCACGTTGAAACAGTCTAGCCATAATGGTTTGCTTACATTAGAGTTTCTAGTAGAAATC
The DNA here is from genome assembly GCF_031143425.1 of Pleurodeles waltl. Lineage (NCBI taxonomy): Eukaryota > Metazoa > Chordata > Amphibia > Caudata > Salamandridae > Pleurodeles > Pleurodeles waltl. Next base: position 1,620,285,769 of record NC_090440.1, read on the forward strand.
ACTAACATTACAGAACAATATGTGCAACTGTTTGAAAAATTGAGGTGCACAAAATTATAAAACCTGTAGAGCAATAGCATAATGAAGGGGATAAAGTTGTGTTGTTACTGCCAGGGTTGGTTCATCCTGAACACAGAGGAGTGCGATTACTGGAGTTAGGAGCAAAAATGCTACATTTGTGCACATTTTGCAAGAGCTAAATGTGATCTTACTAATTACTACTTTGATCTATATGAAGAAATGACTACTGTAACTGATGTAGAGGGAGGAGCATTTCCTGACAGGGCATATTGTGATCCTTCACCCCTGCAATTGATGGAGATGGTAGAGTCTCCATTAACTATCCCCGAGGTCAAGATTGTGATTACATATTTGGCAATAGGTAAGACTCTGGGTGTTTCTGGACGTCCTGTTGAGTTTTACTTTATCTACATAGATGGATTAACACCTAAGCGGGTGGATCTTTACAATGCTTGGTCCAACGGTGTCTTATTTGACCCAGCCAAGGAAGCCCTAATAGTGCCTCAACCTAAACTAAACTGAGAATCTTTTGACAGGACACCTTACAGATCTTGTCTATGCTCAACACAAATTAAACAGTTCTTGGGAATATCATAGAAAACAGAATGCTTTAAAAGGTTGCCAGTGATGACCCACATGGACCAAATTTGCTTTGTACTAGCAAGGAATACATAACCTCTCATCTGAAGGTTGGCAAGTGGCTACTCCCACTTCAATCCATTGACTTGTAGTAATCAAAATAGCTCTTTCAAAAGGAACTTCATACTGTTGGAGGACAATGCATTTAAAAAATACTGAAAGGAACAGCTATCAGAAAACAGGTAAAGACATGGATAGCCATGTTGCATGCCCACCCACAGGCAATGGTTGGCATGGAAAGTGTAATATCAGAATTCTAGGGAATAGAAAGAGGAATGCAACAAGGATGTACCACTTCTCCTTTAATTTTCACCTTGACAATTGAGCCTTTTGATAAAATATTCAGAATTAAATGTAGAATCAGAGGCATATATATTAACAGGTTGGTACCTAGGGACATATTGTCCAGGAATTGACATAGGGCAGCGCTGCATGTCTTTCTGCTGTGCTGTCCTACACCAATTGGAAAGGGTAGAAATGCACTGTATTTACAAGATATGTTGAATTTGTGTCCTTTCCCCCTGTGCTGGCACACAATTTGATGCCTCACACCAATACAGGCACCCTTGCACTATGGTTTGGATTGTTGCTGTGCAGGAAGAAGCACAACAAACAGAAATAAAGATATTTAACATCATTGCACCTGCACTGGGGAGGGATACAGTTTTGCTGCATTCCTAGGTTTAAAGATTCTTGTAAATCTGGGAATGCATCAAAACCCATGACTTGTGCTGTATTTCCTTACACTATATCTACATCGCCATGAAAAGCCACACAAAGTGACTTTGGTTGGCCTTGTAGATCATATGAGTGTGCACACTGTGCCACCGCAATGTCAGAAAAAGTGAAACACCAGCTTCACAAGGGGCTTGAAAATATGCCCCCTAACATCTAATGAAAGACAATTGACATACTACTTACATCAAAGTCACCTACAGTGATTCAGGTCTGTTGATGGCAATGCATGATCAATTCGGAGAAATGTCAAGCCTAAAGTAAAATGGCCTGAATCATGTATATTCTCAATAAGATTGAAACTTACTGAAGATAAAATGGATTCTCCGGGACAAAATCTATGGTGGGAACATCAGAACATTTTGATACCTACAATTCCAGGTAAATCATAATGACTGGGACATAATCGTAGGTAGAGCCAATGGGGTTCATCAGCCCTTAGGAGCTGTGTACCCTTATGGAAATCATTTCTCCTATTGTTTAATGTTAGAATAACAAGAGCAACTATGATTGCATTCTCACACTTTCTTTAGTATCCACTCATTATTTATATGCTCCTGTTCATAAAAAGTTTAAAGGAACTGGACTCCATTTTCCTTCTGTGAGATAGGGTCTATTCAGAGACAGAGTGATAGTGCCCATGCTTAAACGTCCATCTACTGAGTGAGACTTGGAAGCATCAGACTATCCGTAACATTACATAGGGCAGATGCAATGGGCAGCTAGGTTGCTCGCTGATACCCAACCCCAAATAAAAATTAATTCTTCCAAAACAAGGGAGAAAAGGATTGAACACTTTGGTATCAAGACCAATACATATGAAAGGGAAACAGCCTCGGTCGCTGAAAATAGCATTGTAGCTTAACCATTGTCAATCTTTCGGGGTTGCATTACATTGGATTCATTTTCTCCCACTGTGCCACTCCAGAGACCTGCCACATGCCAATAAGTACTAATCTTGATCTTCATGGGAAATCTCCACCCTAAACTGACAGTCAGGGGCCATCTCTAGAAAGGAATACAAGCAAATCACTGATCAGTTTTGGCTTACTTAGTGAGTTGTAGCTTCTATCCTATAGCACAGCGAACAAGGAACCCACATCTGCCCATTTCCTTGACATTAAATTCACAAATCGTGATGGCAGTGATGCTTGCAAATGGTCTAATAGAGCGTCTATAATCTGAGACAGTATGATTAAAAAAGTGCAAATCATGAAAAGGAGACCGCTATAAGGCTGAGTGAAGAAGGCAGAGGAAAATGTTATAATAATACAGATTAGAGGCAGTGAGGTAAAAGCATTGCCACAAGCAAACTACCATAAAAGGAAGTAAATCAAGTTATGCAACATGGGAAATGCAGGAGCAAATGTACAATTAAATAAATAATACTCATAGAGGCATAATGAAGACAACAAAAGCAGAAACAGAGGGGAGAAAAATAAAACTAGCAACAGAAGAAGGAAACACAAGTGATAAATCAAATGAATAATGGAAAACAGTAAAAATACAACAACACTGATGCGAAAAGCCAGTAGAAACAAAGCCAGTAAATGTTGAGACTATGGTAAAGGAAGGGTAAAATACATAACATACATAACTGGACTTTGGTCCAAAATGCCGGAGTTTGTGTTTTGCTTGTTTTGGCATTCTTTCTCTAGGCGTGGCTTATTTTACAAATGAGTGTAACTATTTTCCTCAATCAGACAAATTCCTGCCCGTTCTGACTATTTTGGGTCGGTTCAAAAAGTCACGCAAGTAAAAGATGTGAATTTACTCAACTAGGTTTATTCCAGATATTGGAGAACATTTCTATCTTTTTGTTACTCACAAAGAATCACAGGAGTACCTCAGAAAATCGCTGGCAGAAGGTTGGCACAAGTACTCCAGTTGGTGAAATGCACTCATGAAGAGTTTCCAGTAAATAGTGAATTTGCATGTGCAAAGCATGCAGAATTGTTGATTTGTAAGCATTTATTTATTTTGTGTGATTTTTCTTGAAAGAGGAAATATACTTTGCAGTGGAGAAACAACTTCTTCTTGCCTTGCTATTCCCATCCCTTTCTGAAACCCGGAAGGCACTTACTTCCACCTTCCACAGGCATATTTTTATGTGCATTGAAAGGATGTGAAACTACTTCCACGAGGTTTGTGCATCTCCACAAACCTATGAGATTGTGGTGTTTACCTACCTACTACCTACCCATTTAACCTCAGTAGCGCACCTTTGTAAAACTAAAGAAATCCTGATTTTGTGAAGCAGAATGTGTAATCTGTGATCATATTTTGGGTGCAAGCTGGCTTTCATCAAAACTCTCTCTGAATCCTTGTTTTCATTGCAGAGCCAGGAGAAGGGAACATCAATTGTGAGTCACACTGTGTTAGAACTCGCAGCTGGAGAACAGTAGGGCACACAGTGTGCTCTAAACAGAGTAATATATCACTGGTGTTCACCATTGTCCAATCACTGTTTCCGGAGTAGACTGAAAACTCAAAGCAAACGTTTTAAACACCCTGGAAAAAAAAGCTTGTGTGGTGTCATACATTGCCAACCAGATGATGCTGTTGGCGTCCAAAAACATTATAAGGACAGAAAACATAATTGGATAGATTTGTCAACGAAATTTGCTTGTCTGCATCACGATTTATTGTTTTTCTTTTGGTGTTGACGGAGAGCGAACATTAACATGAAGTATCACTGTGTAGCAAAGAGAAATCTAATTAAAAGTGCCCGAAAAAAACACAAACCAATCCACGCTATCACACGAAGAACAAATGCACATCATTCCACCTCTCGAGTTCAAAATTGCAGGGAAGGCTGCTCCTAAGCTTCACCAATTACTGGTTTTATAAAAATTCGTCCTCTGCTTTTTAATGCATATTGAGCTTAAAATGTTGTTGAGTACTGCGGCAGAAGACCTCTATTTCAAAACTACTCAGGAATTAAAATAACACATCTTTACAATAGCATAATTTATTTTCTGTCACATCAGAAGTGGTCTCCTCGGTTTCCGTCTTAAATGCGTGGGAAAATAATTTTTAAAAGCTGGTGCCCTATGACTTTTCATTCTCATCTTCCCGCTATCGTTTTTAGGTCGAGCTTTCGCTGTCAGGACGATCTCTTGTATTTAGTTTGTGGAGTTGGACTCCTCCCATCGCTTCTGATTTGTGTGATCGCTTGTCTTTTAAAATGCCTTGCTTTCCAGTGGGTATTATGTCTTTCTGGTCCCTCCTTTTTTAACTCGTTCAGTCCCCTGGAGCATCGCCTCATGACTTGTCAACTTCCGTTTTTTCCATTATTGTTACTGGCTCAGGAACTTTTTTTTTACTTTGTACTTCCCTTCATTAGCGCCGCATGCCTATCCCTTGATCAGTGCGGCATGCTGCCCTTTATCTTTAAAAACGGTGGCCGCCTGCCTTTCTTATGTTCTGCACGGCTTGCCCACCTCAATTTTTAATTTTATTTTTTTATTTTGTTCTATGTTTGTGTTGCACGATGGATATCTTTGCAGGACAGGACGTGCACCGTACACCGTATAATCCTTCTCCTTCTCCTTCGGGACGTTTTAGTTGCAGCAGATCCGTTTTCTCACTCTGCCATCTCTCATTAACGTTGACCCGCCCCTTAGAGATACATTACAGACAGCTTCTCCAGCCTATGGAATCATACTTCCTGGTTTCTATCCTCAGCCATTACCAAAGCTAATGTACGCCAGCCAATGTACGCCTTCCTTTGCCTTTAAACATAGGAAGGAGTTCTAAGGAGTTGTTGCGTCCTTCTGATTCCACCAACCTTAAGGTCAGCTCTGTAGCTTTTCTATAAGCTCTTTCGCCTCACAATTCTTTATGCAGCCAGACCGCTCTTGATAACAAATAGTGTGTGTATAACCTGTCTTTCGAGTTGCATGATTCTTGATATCAGACAATAGTAATGGTGTATTTAAAATCCTGAGAACTATGCTAACTTAAAATATTTCTTTTTGGCAACTTAACTTTAGGTTCTTGCATTAGTTCACACTGTAAATTGTAGTGTGGACTTAGGGCGCAAAACTATATTCATTACAAATTACATCTCAACGGCATGTTATGCATTTATTTCGCTATGCTTAATATTTCTAAAATACAGTATGATTTGCAATTATTATTCTGTAGGAAAAGCTCCAAGAAGTGTACTTCGCCAATGACTTGAGAAACATCAGATATGAATGTGGAAATTAAAATACAACTTAAAAAATGTGTTAAGTTTAAGTAAATTGTAGCAACAGAGACCCTTTGTCGCAGAATTGCGAGCTTGGGTATGATTCGCTCTTTGGTCAGTGCCTTCGCTAGGGGAACCTCATTATATCTAATTAGTGGTTTATCCGGAGTGTTAGGCTGTAGATGGGGCCATTTCCTTCCTGCCCTTGCCCTTTGAGCTGGTCATTTTAGAGTCCCCATGTAAACAATGGCATTTTGGTTCAACCTACAATTCCTTTCCAGTCCCGACACCACACCCCAATCCTAATTGGCTGACTCTAATTTTGCACTGCAATAGTGTGAGCTTTAGTTAACCTCAGCTTGTGAGAATGCTTTAACTGTGTAAAGTTACTAGTGTTTTTTTTTACTCTTTTCTTTTGCCATTCGCCAATCCCTGAACAATCAGGGCTGCATTTGCTGTACTGCCGCCATGAGAGTTCTTAAGGTTCTCTCTTGAGACCGATACTTGCAAGACATTTTGTTTACTTACATAGGGTTAAGAGCCCACCCATTGCTTACCGCACTGCGTTGCCCACCCTATTGCCAAAGCTGATAATAGCTCTCCCACAGACGAGACCTATTGGCAGGGCCAATGCTTGTTGTGATTGCATTTAACAGGTCTGACTCAATGAAACAGGCACTGGGTCCTATTCAATAAGAGTTACTGTTACTTAGACTACCAGTGCTCATAGTGTACTCCTGTAATTCATTAGTAACCCAGGAAATCAGTGTTAGCTGTGTAGGCTTGTATGCACTTAGGCCCATATTTATACTTTTTGACGCAAAACTGCGCAAACATAATTTGCGTCAAAAAGTATAGCGTTGGCTTGCATGACTCCAGGGCACCAGTCTGGTGCCAAATTTATGGAATCCTGCACGGGTGGGCTAGCGTCAAAGAAAATGACATTAGCCTGGTGGGGGTGGTGATATGGGAGAAGGGGTTTTTGCACCAAAAAATGATGTTACGCTGGTTAGATGCTATACAAATTCCTCTAACCAGCATGGCGTCCTTTCCTGTCACAAAACCATCCATACCACATGACTCCTGTCTTATGAAAGACAGGAGTCATGCCCACCACCCCAATGGCCAGCACAGGGGACAAGGGTCCCCTGGGCATGACTATAGCACTCAGTGCCATGTAGGGGGGCCCATTTCATTTAAAAAATACTTACCTCTAATTACCTATATTTACCTGGGATGGGGTCCCACATCCCCTGGTGTCCCTCTGGTGTGGGTGTTCCTGGGGCTTAGGGTGGGCACCTGTGGGCTCTTTCCATGGTGTTTGACCATGGAAATGGGTTCACAGGTCCCCTAACACCTACCCTGACCTAAGCGTTAAATAATGGCACTAAGAATGCTTATCGACATTATTTAGGGCCGTCTCCCCCCATGCACCATTTTTTGCACAGGAGGATAAATAAGGCGCTAAGGTCTTACAGTCATTTTTTGGATGGGAACGCCTAGCTTGCATCTCATTGATGCAAGGTAGGTTCACACATCTGTAAAATGACTTTAATCTCAATATTTTGATGCTAGGCAGGTCTAGCATCAAAATATAAATATAGAGTTAAGTTTGCGCTGAATTAGCGTAAAAAAATTACACTCTTTCAGCGCAAACACGGTATAAATAATGCGATCTTTGCAATGTTTACCTTATTCATGGACGTACTAGTCGTAGGTTAACTGAATGTATGATTCTGGTAGTTTTCTATGCATCTTCTTATTTATCTATAACCCTACCCCTTACTATCTGTCCACGGTGTAGAAAATCCTGAGTACTGTGGGTATGGAAAATGTGTTTTTTCACACAATTTGTTCTCTGCGTTATTCCACGTGATTAAAAAAATGGCTCTCTACACTCCGTTCGGCAAAGATAAAGGCACTTTCACTCACATGTGTAGTACTTGTAGAAATAGTTTTGTGATCATTGTGAATAAAAAATGTATGACTTTGTTACTTAAGTTGCTCACTACAAAGCGTGTATCATGCACGGACGGCTTAGCACTGATGGCACCCAGTGGGACATTCTTTAATGGGGCTCACCAATTACTTCTTTGTCCCTGAATTCACGCACTACCTACCTTCAATGGAGCCCCTGAACTCTACACAGCTCCTCATGCACTTGTATTTACTTTCTTTTATAGCCTTACTCATACTAACGTAGGGTGGCAGAGCACTTTATGTCACACACACGTTATACAGAGACAATGAATCAGGTAACATTACATAAGACAACTAGGGCTACAGTTTATAGGAGTCACATGCCATCCATACTGGTGGTCAGTATATTTTAAGAGTGCTTGGTCTGGACAAGCACAAACTCAGGATTTAAAACGTGGCACAGTTGGTTCGGGTTAGCATTACTAATAAGAATTTATTTCTATCCAAACGAAAGACTAGGGAAAAACATAAGGTTCTAAACCTTTGCCTTGCAGCTTGCATGCAACTCTTTGATGCCAGTTCATAGCTCACTGTGCTATATTAGAAGGATTTTAACTTATGAAAGGCAAATAACAAATGTATCTCTGTAACAAAAGCAGCCACCCACTAAGCTAGCTACAAAAATACAATTATGTGATCTTATACATGCTTTGCGTCAGACACATTAACCCTCTGCCCTACTTTATTATTGAGCCAAATTTGATAGATATAATTTCTCCACCGGGTAGATTAATCACCAGATTTATCTTGGCATTTTTATTACTGTCTGAAAGTTGGTGGGCACACCAAAAACTCTCCAGCACGTGCTTTTAATCCCTTGATATTGAGATACCTTTGAGATGCTTGAAGAAATCACCATTCCCTAATAATATTCCACCTTATTTGTAATTATCAGAACTTGCTTTACACCTGTGTCTTGCTTTTGTTTAGGTACCTTGCGACACCCTGGATACTAAGTTACTGTTCAATAAGAACTTTGATCTTCTGTGATGATCTTTTCTGAGCTCTGGAATTACATGCTTGCCCATATGGGCATGATGAGCCATATCCTATTGTGTGAGTGTGTTAAGCAATGGGATCTTGACACAATGAACGTCTTCTATACGCTCCCTGGGACAAGATTGCTGTCCATATGTAATTAAATAAGCGATCAAATGTAGGCATTTATTGAGACTTATGGATAGCCAACAGAACATTGAGTGTCACCTACTAGGGTGTTCTTTTTCATTTAGAGAACTGTGATATTGTGGAGTGACATGTATAACTTATTCATGATCGATTTCCATTGACTATAAAATGTCAACAAAATATGTTTTCTGACACATCCTTCTGCACCCAACCCTGGGTGTGTTGTTCTTCAAATGTAACAAGTGATGTTAGTAGAGATGTAATTTAACATATTGTGTGGTATAAAATATGAGATCATAAGCAGTGCATGAATGTGGTGCATGTTATAGTTAGTTGACTTATCTATAGCTGCCATTTTTCAGTGGTGTATGTGTTTTTAATGTTAGTTCTTGTCTCTTTTCAAGCCCTATGTATAACATAATTTTTACCTTTGTTTTTTCCAGTGAATTTGTAAATGCAAATGAAGGTCTTAGCACCTACCCTAACGATAATGTCAGTTTAACCAATGTTAGGGAGTGGTCAAGATGCTGAAAAGATGGGCCTGGTAAGTAAACAGATGTGGAAAGGGTGGCTGTACTTCTCTCTCTAACTGTTTTAACACCTCTAAAAACACATAGGCGGTCATTCTGCGGTCATTCAGGAGACCGCGGATGCCATTCTGGCTTTCCCGCTGGGCCGGCGGGCGACCGCCAAAAGGGCTCCCGCCGGCCCAGCGGGAAAGGCCCTGCAACGAGGAAGCCGGCTCCGAATGGAGCCGGCGGAGTTGCAGGGGTGCGACGGGTGCAGTTGCACCCGTCGCGACTTTCACTGTCTGCAAAGCAGACAGTGAAAATCTTCATGGGGCCCTGTTAGGGGGGCCCTGTTAGGGGGCCATGCCAGTGGCATGGGCAGTGCAGGGGCCCCCAGGGGCCCCACGACACCCGTTCCCGCCATCCTGTTCCTGGCGGTAAGAACCGCCAGAAACAGGGTGGCGGGAAGGGGGTCGGAATCCCCATGGCGGCGCTGCAAGCAGCGCCGCCATGGAGGATTCCCTGGGCCAGGGGAAAACCGGCGGGAAACCGCTGGTTTCCCTTTTCTGACCGCGGCTTTACCGCCGCGGTCAGAATGACCCTGGAAGCACCGCCAGCCTGTTGGTGGTGCTTCCGTGGTCCCCGGCCCTGGCGGTCATGGACCGCCAGGCTCGGAATGACCCCCATAATGCCTCAAATTACCAAGAACCCATATATACCATCACATTTTCAACCTTTGGTTTAATTCCTGCATTAACATCTCATTGCTCAGGTACTTCAGCTTGCGACTCAGGAAAGGCTTTAAATTCAACAGCTCCTCTTCCAACAAACTGGTATTTAAGAGTGCCTGACTTTTGTTTTTAAATCAAAATGTTAGCACTCCAGTTGTTTATTAGAACTCTGGGATGAAGTAGCACTTTGTTAGACCTGGCATCCTTAGGGTGGTCTTACCCCAGACCTCTTGCCTTTCACCTCCTGTTTTGTTGCTGTATCTTTTGTAGGCTTTAGGACTCTAAGCACATTACCACTGCTAACCAGAGCAAAAGTGTATGTGCTTCTCCCTAAACATGGTGACATTGGTTTATCCACAATTGGCATATTTAATTTACTTCTGAGTTCCTTGTAAAGTGATATACCCTTTACCCAGGTCCTGTAAGTTAAATGCTACTAGTGGACCTGCAGTACTGATTGTGTCACCCACTTCACTAGCCCTTAAACATATCTCAGGCCTGCCATTGCAGATCCTGTGTGTACAGTTTCACTGCTACTTCGTCTTGGCATTTAAAATCTCAGGTGAAGCCTTAACTTCCTCTTTTCTTACATAAACCTCACCCCTAAGGTAGGCCCTAGGTAGCCCATAGAGCAGGGTGCCATGTAAAAGGCAGGACATGTACTTTTAAGTATTAAATGTCCTGGTGATGAAAAACTCCCAAAGTCATTTTTCATTACTGTGAGGCTTGTTTCTCGGGAAACAACCTTAACAACGCAGCTCAAACCACTCTGTGCCTTTACAATGCAGCCCGAACCACTAATGCGTCATTACAACACATTCCTTTGCCATTGGAATCATTACAATGAATTGCCTTAGGGAAAGCATTGTTGGACTGATGTTGGACTTTACACTTTCTCTACTGTGGTACAGACTGGAGTTAGAATAGTAAATTATACTATTCCAAAGGCCAGTGCTTTCCCTAAGGCAAGTCGTTGTAATGACTTGCGTGGTAAAGCAATGCATTGTGGAGATGCATTCACAGTTCCGGCGAGTTATTAAGGCAGGTGTGATAAATGCCTACATTGTTTCGACACACTACCTTGTTTCTCTCATAGGCCAGCACTGGGACTTCCTTAATATACTTTTAAGCTGTAATTTCTGATCAGAAAAGAGGAGCTACATCATGTTTCATATAATTGGAATGGTAATGATAAATCCTTTTTACTGGTGAAGCTGGATTAATTATTACTATTCAAGACATGCCAATGGGCATTTATCTGCTCTCACTACTCTGTGTGCCTGACAGTTGGTCTCCAATACACATCTTGTCTGGGTTGGGTGACAGCTACATTTGTACATTCCCTCCAGACACAGGACACTTAACTGCATCTCCATTCATCTGCATATTGTGGGTCTTTCTAGGCAGGGAGAATGGGAAGGGCTTACACTTCAGAGGGTAGTGGCCTGAGCCCACACAAAGGGTTGATAACCCCCATCTGGTAGCCTGGAGCCAGGATTTGGCTGAAAGGGTGCCCTGCGCACTTCAGAAAAATCCTTTGAAGTTATCCCCCCATCAAAGGCACTTTTTGATGTAAGTACTGGGTCTCTGACCTGCTAAAGTCAGTACACTATTGGACCTGGAAAGGACTATGCTGGAGTAAAGGCTGCTGTGCTAAAGGTTTGCCTCTCTGCTATGACTGACTGTTCTGATGAATTGCTTCCCTACTTTTCTGAGCTGCCCTGCTGCCTGCTGACCTCTCACCTCTGGCCTGCTAAAGAACCAAGGACGTAACACTGAGTGACTCCAAGAGCTTGATGGTTTGCCCCCTGTACTCCCCGAAGTCTCAGGCACATCAAAGACCTCACTATATGCTTGTTGTTTACATTGTTACTACAAGCAGCAAATCTGCAAAAACAAGCCCTCTGGGATTGGGAAGTGTGCCAGATCATGAAATGGTGCTATTGAAGGTTGAGTGCTTCGATCAGCTCAGTGCTTTGTATTTTCACTCAACCAAGACTGCTTCGCTGCTCTTCCTGCACAACTGCAAGGGCGCATGCTCAGAAGGATCAGGATCCCTGCTGTTTACGTGACTGCTGCTCTGAAGACAATTCCTCAGGCGGCCCCTGTAACAATGTGGTTGCCAGGATGATACCAGTGCTGCATTGACAGCCATCAGCCCAAGGAGCCCGAGTGTGACACTGGCTCTCCCTCCATCCAAGTGGACGAGCTTGTGGCATCTGGCATCTGTTTTCCAAGGTATTGAGTGTGGTGGGGCCCACTGGGTGATTGCTCTCAGTCCATGGCCCCTTACATGCCTCTATACTTATCTAACTAACTTGGTTTAATGAGCTGCTTTGTACACCAAACAACAGCAATGTTTCTTACCTACTGTGGAAGCAACAATAACGGGAGCCAAGTCATTAATGTTTCTCTAAAGCTCTGCTTTGGCATGTATTCATTTAAAATTGATATCTCATGATCTATTGATTAACTCTTTGTTGTTTTGTTCTTGTATCATTCAGATAGATATCTCATATGTTTCTAAACCAGTCTGGAGCCTTTTTGTGGTGTTTCCATTGCTTTGTTTTGTGAGTGTGTTGCTTAAATAATTTACACCTTGCCTCTTAAGTTAAGCATGTCTTCTCTGTTCTAAGCTACCAGAGGATGAGCACAGGTTCATTTAATTTGTGTATCTAACTTACCCTGACTAGAGTGGTGGTCCTGCTTGTACAGGGTGCATACTCTGACAACCAGAAAACCAATTTCTTACATATTTGATCACTAAGTAGTTAACTGACAGACTGCTGTTGGTGTTGGAAGTATGTGTTTCACTATGCAGGCATGTTTTACTGACATGAATGAAAACGATAATAGAAAATTCACAAAAAATGTGTACTAGGTTTAATTTTCTAGAGCATTAACCATAATTACTATGACAAACAGTAACCCCTCATCTCATTTTGTATGATTACTGCAGTATCCTTAACATGAGTTTTTTTTTTTTTTTTTTTTTTTTTTACAGATTTGTTTTTATCAAAATGACGTCAGGTGTGCCACCCTTTTATCATAATTGCAGAATGATAGTGCTCAAGTTGTTCAGTAGAACTCTCTGGTGAAGCTGCAGCAAAACACTGGGGAATCAATTGATATGCTGCTAATACTGTTAAACGTAGAAGGTTTACTCAGCATATCAGACTTTTTCTCAGTAGACTGAGGAAGATAGCGTGAGCTCATAGAAAAGGTGTTTTCATTTTTAACATCTGGGACACCGTTTCTCTCAAACATGATTCTTCAAATCCCAGCAGAGGGCAGCGTTTTGCACAGGGTCAAATTACCTTAGAATGCACTACATTTCCTAAAAATAGTATTGTGCCACCAACAAGCGATTTATTGTGGGAATAAAATATGTTATCAACTTTCATATGTGCTTTTTGTGACACTCAAAATTAAACTTTCATTAAATGCATTTCTGTTGGAACAATGTTCCAGACTTCTTTTGACTGCCAAAACATGTTATCCATATTGTGGTCTGCCAAGACATGCAGGACCCTTTAGTATCCTCAAACATGCCCCCGGTGATCAGGGCGTGTTCACCGTGCTGCATTATACTTTTTAATTAATGTTCAGGATGCAGGGACCATGTCCCTGAGCCATGTAATCACTATCATGCATATTGTTCATGTTGTGGCCAGCCAGTCAGGATTTTTTAATTCCATTCAATTTGGCGAATCAGAGTATATCTGGACACCAACTGTCCAGCTATCAGTAACTTATTCTGGAAGGTAATCTTTTCATTCCCATCCCAATAACCTCTTTAAACACATATTTCTTAAATACTACTGAACGAATGTAAACCAAATGTTGAAAAGCACACTTTTATGCCACATTTGGTGGAATTTCATTCACCCGTTTTTACCGTTTTGGAGAGCAAACTTTCTTAAGGGAATTGCAATGGGAAATCGGTGATTTGGGGACCCCCTATTTTTCAAGGAGTCAGTCACAACACCCAAATATAAAAATTGAATTTAATGGCTTTCCCAGGGGGTGAGCATATGAATATTTATAAAACAGATCTGCCATCTTTCTCCAAAAATCACCGATATTTTAATCTAATATATATCTAGTAATTCATATAATGGAATGTTTAAAAATAGTGAATATTATTTAAAAATAATGAACTTTTAATATAAACATGTCTATGAGCCTTCTTTTAACATTGCTTTTAATCTTGCATTTTGTGGGATGAAGAATGTTAATAGAAAGACTTCGAAACAAAATAAAAAAATAAATAAAACCAACTTCACAATCCCCTTTGAATATTTTTTAAAAGAATGAACCCCAGGCCCTGGCCCACCCGATGGTCAAATTATAAAAATAAAAGATGCCAGCCAGTGTTTTTTTAAATATGGTGTGAGACCAACTGTATAGCTGCTTTACAAAACTGTTTTTTTATTTCGGCCAGGGGAGCCTTCTGAAGCGACCCCCAACAAGGGCTAGGGAGGGAGAGTATCCCTGCCATCACCTTATTTCAATTTTTATTTAAAACAAATCTCAGAACAGCGGACTTAGGGCCGGATTACGAGTCAATGGTCTCCCGCCTGCTGTATTACAATGTTACTGCTGCCCCAGTGGTGGTGTTCCTGATGGCAGTGTAGTGGCGGTGAATGCAGTCAGCAATACAAGGTATATTTTCCATTTGTGTTGATGCATGTGTGCACATTTTTACCAAAATGTACACATATGCACGACTTATATATAAAAATACTTTGTACATGTACCATTTAATTTCTGGAGACTGGGCCATATATGCTCAGTCCAGCAATGCCAGAAAAATGTGAAAGTTACCCTGCCCTTTGGTGAAGTTGCTGCTTTGAAGGGGGGCCCTGGATGAAGGGGTCCACTTCATAGACTGAAGGGAAAAGAAGGAAATGTGGGAGAGAGTACTCATTTCCTTCGATTCTGCCATCTTGAAGCAAGCGGCCTCCCCGCCACATTCGGCTTGATGGAAAAGCAAATAGTAGTGTGGACAGCAGTACCCTTGTCTATGCCTTCTGACAGCTGCTTTTCCCCAGCTGCCGTCAAGGTGGTCGGCGAATGGCTGGCAGTGTCTGCGGGACTCCGGCTGTCTCTAGTACAGCAAAGTGCCAACATCCTAATTCGGCTAACAGACCGCCTAGTCAGAACAGGGGTTTTCCAACGCTACCGTGACGGCGGTGACAAGACTGCCAAACTTGTAATCAGGCCCACAGTCCCCAAGTCCTGTCTTGGCTGCCGCAACATGTTTCCTCATGTTGTGGCCAGCCAATATGAGTGCTGACTCCTGCAGGAGCCTTACATAAGCAAGAATGAGTTGACCCAATGTGTAAAAACTAGGCCGCTTAGGCCAATCTGAATGCATATTTTCTGAAATTGGGTTTGAGGGACTCTTGCCACATAGTCAAATACCTTTGATCATTAATTTCTCAAAAACTCCTGAATGTTTAATGCCAAATCACAAAAAGCATGCTTACTGGGCCAAGATATAGCCTCCTGCTAAATTTGGTGGTATTCTGTTCAGCAGTTTTTATATAGAAAATGCATGGGGATTTTTCATTTTGGGACCAACACTTTTTCTCGGTCCCTGCTTGATGGATCACCGCAAAACATTTTGTGAGGAAACTAGTCAAGAAAGAGCACATTAATGGAAAGTGTTGTGAAGATTCATCAAACTGTACCAAACTTATTAGCAAATTAAAGGGATATATATATATATATATATGCACACACATAGACACAAACACACCAATGCCTTACACACATTCACACATATATCTATTTACCAATAAATAATTAACAACATTAATTTGATTTTTAAATAAAACAACAAAACCTTAAATGCAATATAATTACTTTTATATTATTTACACATGTACATAATATTATTTTTGCATTTAATTGTTATTTTATTTGTTAAATAAAATAACTTCAATATAAAGTATTAACACACATTTTCAAAATGAAGTGTTCCTGATGTGAACGTACCATAATTTATCTGCATTGTAACGACTTCTGTGGTACTTCTCACAGTGTAATGACTCCTGATCAATAGTCACAAAAGTAGATATCTTCTACGTTGTATAAGTACAGGCTCAACCGGCAGCCAAGGAACTTGTTATCAATCAATCAATCAATGAGTAGGTTTGTAGAGTGCTTCTTGTCACACATGCTAGTAGGGCCCAGTTGGTAGCCAAATAGCCAGGCCTTCAAGGACTTTTGGAACTCTGCAAATGATGGGGAGGTCTGGCAATCAAAGGGTAGCTCATTTCATGTCTTTGCTACTGGAAAGGAGAAGGAGTGACCTCCACGTCGGGGGTTGAGGGTTGGAGGAAGAGGAGTGGAGCAGAGATGTCTGGTGGGCTGATGGAATTTCAGGTAGGTGCATCTGTAGTTGCATAGGGTCTTGTATGCATTGTTCAAAATCTTGAACTGGTATCTTTTCTGTACAGGGGTAAGTGGAGTTTTTTGAGATAGGGGCTGTTGTGGGTTTGTCTTGGGAGATTCAGGACAAGTTTGTCTGTGATCATCTGCATGGTCTGCAGTAGTCGGAGGAGGTAAGCTGGATCTTAGCGTAGAGTGTTGCTATAGTCCAGTTGACTGGGGATGAGGACCTGGGTGATGGTGCATCTTGAGCTTTGAGTTAGACATTTGAATATCTTACGAAGAATGCAGAGGATGAAGAAGCATGAGGAGGAGAAGGAATTGACCTAAGTCGTCATGGTTAACTTGTTGTCAAGAATGATGCTTAGGCTGCTAGCGTGGTCAAGATTAGGATTAGTTCCCAGTTCTGAGGACTACCAGGATGGGTCCCATGGGGAGCATTTGTTTCCAAAGATCAGTAGGTCTGTCATGTCCGTGTTGAGGTTCAGGCAGTTGTTCTTCATCCAGTTGGCAACGTCTGTCATGCAATTGTGGAAGTTGGTGTTGGTGGTGTCTTCATAGGGTGAGTTGTGTGTTGTCAGCATAGGATATGATGTTGAATCACGTTGACCATGCTGGTCAGAGGTATCCTATAAGTATTGAAGAGGGTGGGGCTGAGTGAGAATTCATGGGGTTCTTCACACATTATTTTATTGCATT
This sequence comes from Pleurodeles waltl, assembly GCF_031143425.1. Taxonomy (NCBI): domain Eukaryota; kingdom Metazoa; phylum Chordata; class Amphibia; order Caudata; family Salamandridae; genus Pleurodeles; species Pleurodeles waltl. Next base: position 1,620,302,805 of record NC_090440.1, read on the forward strand.
GATAGGTGAAAGGGGAAAGGTGGACTTTTTGCATTCTTCCAATAAGGAAAGATTTGATCCATCTAAGAAAGTTGTGCAGCCTTGTGATGAGTGTGTGGTGGAGACTGTATTGAAGGCTGCCAAGAGGTCTAGGAGGATCAGAGATGCAGTCTCTCCTCTTTTGAGTGGGTTTTCTATCTCGTTGGTAGCCACAATGGGATCTGTCTTGTGCTGTGGTTGCTGTGAAATCCAGATTGGGAGTTGAGTGGGAGTTTCCTTTCCAGATGTGAGGAGAGTTGTTGGTTCGTGGATTTTTCTATTATTTGGCCTGGAGCAGGAGATCAGTCAGTAGTTGTTGGGCCTGCCGATGGCTTATTTATTTGGGCATTAACTTGTGCATGTTCCCGGTCCTTAGAGAAGGTGGGTGTGGCAATTGAGTTGAATAAGATGGTGAGTACTTGGCTGATTCTAGCTATGCCTAAGTTGAAGATGTGGTGAAGGCATCTGGAGCCCCTGTGTGGACTTAGTTCATGATAGAGGCTGTGTCCTGTGGCTCTATTCAGTTAGTCGTATGTCTGTGGTGGTTGCAGGGTCATTGTGTTGCTTGAAGATGTCAGTGGTCTTGGGCAGGGGTTTGAAATTTCCTAGATGTTGGTGATCTTGTCGTGGAAGAAGTATGCAAGGCTGTCACAGAGTTCCTGTGAGGGGTTAATTTTATTTCTTGCAGCTGAGGGGTTGGAGAATTCTTTGATGATGTCGAAGAGTTCTTTGCTGTTGCCGGAGCTTGATTCAAAGGCTGAGGCTAAGGATTTTTTCCTTCAATTCAACTGTCTGTGGTAGAGGTTGAGGGCTGTCTTGAAGGCAGTCTTGTCAGTTGTGTCCTTGCTGGTGCACCATCCCCTTTCTAGCTGTTTACAGCATTGTTTAGCAGTCCACCCAGGATGGAGATGAACTCCCAAATCTTGGTGGTGTGTTTACATAGTGAGCGTGTGTTAAGAAGGTGCATGCAAGTTGGTATTTGTGTTGAATTGTTGTCTGTGATGTAATCAGGGTGGATCTTGTCAGTGGGCTGGTGTGTGTGCTGTGGCAGGTGAAATGACAGTGGATGAAGGTCCTACTGTGGAACGTGGTCAGCAGTGGCAGTGTTTGTTGCAGCATCCAGAGTCAATGGTGAAAAGCTCAGTGATGGTTTATCTGAGGGGAAATTGGAGGACCAGAGGTCAAGGCATTGGGCACAGTCCAGGTGGCATGCCTGTTGTGCTGCCACACTGCAGACTGCATTAAGTAGGCACTGGGCTGGGTAGGGCTTCTGTTGGCAGGAACAACAGTGAGTAGAAAAACAATGCATGTGGCGATGTGGCGATGTCATTTAGTGAAAGGTGGCTACTGTATCAGGTTGGAACAAGAAGGAACTGGATGCTACAGGCAAGTGGCAGCCTAGAGGCCCAGGTGTCCACTAGCTTGTTTGTGCTGTGACCTGCAATAAGTAGGTCCTGGAGTGGGCAGGGCTTCTGTTGGAGGGAAGAATGGTGAGTTTTAAAAGTTGGGTGGGAAAACCCAGACAGCAGTGGTGTTACTTGGTCATATTGTGGCAACAGGATCAGGCTGTAACAAGCAGGAACTGGAGGCCACAGGCACATTGCACGCTAGGTGCCCAGGTGCCTGAGTTATAAAGGGTTGTATTTGTTTTGTGAGGATAGAACCTTTCTAAGATTTTAAATGAGGTAGTGTGTGGTGACGTTCCAGTTGATGACATCTGATGTCTGGCCAGCTGGAACAAAACCATGCTTGTGTTGGGTTCCCAAATATGTATATCTGGTCTACGTCACAACAATTTTGGTTATGAGAATGGGATGCAGGCGATGGAACCAGAAACTGAGCTAAAAAAAGGTTGTACAACTTTTAGGTGTAGGAAGTAGAAGAGGAAGTTGTGTTTCAGTTTCTGTAAAACCTTATATCAAGATAATGGGTGTGATAACCCTATGTAGGAAGACTATACTCATGAGAGGTGAAAGCTTTACACCACTTTCTGGATTACTATCTAGACATTTTTCCCTGGCTAAAGGGGTCATTTGGGACAAAGATGAACTAAGAGACAACTGAAGATGCAATTATGGTGCCCAGGTTTAGATGATCAAGTTAGTTCCTGGATAGAGAATTGTAATATGTGCAAAGAAGGAAAAAGGGACTTAAAGTAGGTGTACAGTATTCTAAACACCATATTGCTAACCAAGGCAAACCATGGCATAGAGTGTGCTTGGATTTTATTAGTCTGATAATTGAACTCAGGAGTGAGTTTAGGTATGCATTGCTTGTGGCAGATGATTTTTTTCAAAACAGATGTGCATAATATTTTTGAGAGAGATCATGTCTATGGTCACCATTAAGAATTTAAATCAAATCTTTTTGGAGGAGGGTGTCCCTTCAATATTGATAACTAACAGTGTAACAGAACGTACTTAGTGTGGGATGCATATATTTTTTATCCTTGTGTTGTATTACACATCATTGCACTTCATTGCATATCCCAAATGGCAATGGAATAGTGGATGGTGCCAATCAGTTTGTGAAAGGTACTATTCAGTTGGCATATGCAAGTGGGTATGATATTAGTAACATGGTGAATGACATGACATGGGCTTACAGGACAAACAAAATAAATGACTCTGATGTCTCTTTTTGAAGTGATGCTTGCAAGGTGATTGGGTTTGAAACTCGTTCCATCGCGGTTGAAGGAATTGGTAGTGAAAGAAGGGAGTGCAGATAAATCCTAGTCATCTAAGGATGCAAGAGTAAATTCTGCAATAGGAGTCAATGATTGGGTGAAGGGTATATCTGAATGAGTGATTAAAATATTCATAAAATCTTTGGGTTCTTGCAAGGTTAGACATGTCCATTAGTACTATGTGGTACTGAATAACAAGGAGCGTTTAGATCACAGGTGAGTTTCCTTATATCAAAGAGGCAGGGAGTACAATAAAAAGGAGGAACAAAGGTGTATTGGATTCATGCTGATAAATGATGAAGATTTATGTTTGAGTGGGAACTTGTTGAATTTCTTCTTAGAGGGAGGTGTTGAGTCTACTTTTAGAAGTAGAGGGCAAATTACCCATCAAATATGTCATAGACCACCAACGCATTAACAGGATTACGTGAGTAAAAAAATATTAGATTGCGATTATTGCTTTTATTTCTTTGATTGATAGGAATGGTTGTTTAGTTTAGTTCCACTGTTACATTTCTTTTTCTCTTATTTATTATTTGTGTTTTATTTATGGAAGGCAAGGGGTGTGTTATAAAGTATTGTACTTGTTTTTTAAGGTTAGAGAGTCTAAATGAAGGAGTTGTGTGGTGATGTTCCAGTTGGTGACAGTTGATGCCTGGTCAGCTGGGAAGAAACCACACTTGTGCTGTGCTCATCAATAAATGCAACTTCCTCTAAGAACTGTGTACCTGGTATTCTTCACAATAGAACTCTGATAATCCCAGTCATTCCTCGAGTCTATAAATCCAGAGGCATTCAGGGTAGTTTAGCTTTGGTGGATCCTACAATGTTTTCATATTCTAGATTTGCAAGCAAAAATTTTGGCGGTCATTCCGAGCCGGGGACCGCGGGAGCACCGCCAACAGGCTGGCGGTGCTCCCAAGGGCATTCTGACCGTGGCGGTACAGCTGCGGTCAGAAACGGAAAACCGGCGGTCCCCCGCCGGTTTTCCGCTGCCCTGAGGAATCCTCCATGGCGGCGCAGCTTGCTGCACCGCCATGGGGATTCCGACCCCCTCACCGCCACGACCGCCAGGAACAGGATGGCGGTGAGGGGTGTCCTGGGCCCCCGTAAGAGGGCCCCTAAAAGATTTTCAGTGTCTGCATTGCAGACACTGAAAATCGCGACGGGTGCTACTGCACCCGTCGCACCCTTCCCACTCCGCCGGCTCCATTCGGAGCCGGCTTCCTCGTGGGAAGGGGTTTCCCGCTGGGCTGGCGGGCGCCCGCCAAGGTTAGAATCACCCCCTTAATGTCCTTATATTTATGTGTTGGAAATCTCCAGTAAATGTGGGGAATAGCAGTAGTCCTGCAAGCCTGCATTTCGACCCTTGTCCAGGTAAAACTTATGCCACAGATGTGTGCTCTTTCCCATCACATGATACAGGAAATGCCTAAAAAAGTGACTATATGCAGGTTAGAAAAGATGTTTGTAAAAGGTCAAAGTTTGATATTGGTAGATGGCTGCATATCTTGGGCCCAAGGCCAGCGACTGACAACCAGAGACCTTCCACTTGTGTGATAAACCTACTCTCACAGATGATGTTTTTATTTCAACTGGACTAGTGTTAAAATCCTTGATGGTATGACATGCTGTTTATTGATCTCTGCTATTGTTCAGAATTATGGGTAATCCATAATTTGGAGTGCTACATAGGAACACTAAACCTCAAACCATATTCTTTAGTACATTTCAAAAATACATAGCTTTCCTTCAAACTCAGTTTTTTGGTTTTCATAATGAAAACTAAGGCCCTCATTCATGGGGATTTGGCGTAGGGCAGTGCTGCACTGCCCTACTCCAAAGTGAAAGGGCAGGAATGGACTGAATTTATGCACCTTACTGCACAGAACTAATCCTGAGAGGTGTTTTCCTCTCTCTCTATGTGTGCTGCAAAATCCACTGCAACGACCATGGAATGTCTCCCGAGTGCAGACTATGGCAACCCAGCAATTTGCGCTGCCTTGCCTTACTCATATCTATGTGCCATTCAAAGCTACGCAAAGTGGATTTGCATTGCCTCATAGATATGATTTTGTAGATTGTGCTGACGGAGCATAACAAAAAATTATGCTTCAGCAGTGCAAAGGGCTCATAAATTTGCCCTGAAGTTCTGGTCTCCAAGAATAGTGCCTTTGAGCACCACTTGTACATGTAGCATTAGTATGTGCAGACAAGGATGTATTTGTGTGCTAAGAAGTAGGGCCTAAGCAGTCGCTCACAAAGTTATACCATGTGTAGGGGTTGATGTGTTTGCCTTTGAAGGGGACGCAGCAGATCAAGTTATACTTCACCTTTTCAGGTGCAGCAGAACAGATCTGCATATGGTTGGAAGCTCTCTGTAATGGTAGAAATGGTAGAGTGCCCAAAAGCAGCGGACTGCACCTTTTGGTGAGATTGATTTAATTATCTCATCCTTCAATTTGTATCCTTCTCAGTGCAAACAGTGTCACTTTACTCTGCAAGTTTGCTGCATTACAAATCTGGAATTTCTTTGCGTCAGTAAGACTTCATATTGTAAATTCATGACTTTCATTATCCTGATCGACATATTCACCTCATTTGCCAGTTAAAATATGGACACCCAGTCCACCCGTTATATGCGTCAGCATCATGGAAAAAGTCCTCTTCATGGAAATTACATCTTCCTAAGACACAGTTAATTTCACACTGCTGTGCCCACTTGATCTATATTAGTAAATGTCATTGGCAATGTGGAGGCGATTGACAAAACCATTTTGAAGCTACTGTGTCTCAATTAAAGCTTATTTTTTCTTTGACTTTTTTATTAACATGTTGGGACTGTGTGGGTGTGCAACTTACCAGTGATCCCCAGCAACAACCTGAAACCTCAGAAGGACATGTGTATCCTCAATTAGAATGTCATAGAGCACAGGGGAGTCAAGCCAATATTATAATAAACTAGAGCATCAACACTGATGCGCCAGTTGTCTTGTGTTTCCCCTGCCCCACCTAACGACACCATTGGTGCACCGTATTTACAATAGAGCACAACATGATGCAAGTTAGGCCAATAGCGTCAACATTTTTGCCGCTATCGGGCGGTTTGCTCCTCTAGCATAATAAAGTGTTGATGCTAGTGGAGCAAAGTGTAAGGAGGCTAACAGCTGAAATATGGGTGCGTCATTTTAACGCTTACTCTGGGCAGGCGTTTTGTGACTAAGGGACTGATTTAGAGTTTAGCAGACAGGTTAGTCTGTCACAAATGTGGTAAGATATAATGCACTTGTAATAAGGCAGATGGGATATCAATTGCGTTTGTGATGAAGTAGCCCTTTTGGCAAACTCCAAATTGGGTCCTTAATGGTACGCCCACCAATTAAATTGGACGTGATCATATGTTGATGAGCTACTGTATTTATTTATTAATAACCCAAAGTAAATTGCCACCACACACAGAGACTTTAATTGAAGACACATAGGGGGTCATTCCGACCCCGGCGGTCTAGGACCGCCGGGGTCGGCGGGAGCACCGCCAACAGGCTGGCGGTGCTCCGCCGGGCATTCTGACCGCGGCGGTACAGCCGCGGCCAGAAACGGAAAGTCGGCGGTGTACCGCCGACTTTCCGCTGCCCATGGGAATCCGCCATGGGGATTCCGCCCCCCTCACCGCCATCCTGTTCCTGGCGGTTTCGACCGCCAGAAACAGGGTGGCGGTGAGGGGTGTCGTGGGGCCCCTGGGGGCCCCTGCAGTGCCCATGCCAGTGGCATGGGCACTGCAGGGGCCCCCGTAAGAGGGCCCCACTTTGAATTTCAGTGTCTGCTCAGCAGACACTGAAATTCGCGACGGGTGCCACTGCACCCGTCGCACACCTTCCACTCCGCCGGCTCCATTCGGAGCCGGCTTCATCGTGGAAGGGTGTTTCCCGCTGGGCTGGCGGGCGGCCTTTTGGCGGTCGCCCGCCAGCCCAGTGGGAAACCCAGAATGACCGCCACGGTCTTTTGACCGCGGTACGGTCTTCTGGCGGTCCCAGCCAGGCCGGCGGCTACCGCCGCCGGCCGGGGTCAGAATGACCCCCATATTGTCATATGAGTACAGAATAGCAATAGTGACAGAAGTGCCATTTTACTTAAAACACCAATGATGCATTTTGTTGCCTCCAGAAATGCCACAAGTGTTATAATCAGCAAATAAAAACAAAAAAAAATTACTCACACATAACTTTAAAATAATAATTTACAAAACAAAACCAATAATAGAAAACAAAATAATTAAAAAATATCATCTTATACACGTATATTGAAAATGTAATATAAAGTACATAAAAATGATATTCTTTATTTCTTAATCTTCTAATCTGTCCTACGTTAGTTTTGACGGCACAGTATTTTTGACACGATATCAGTGTCAACCAATATTTTCTAAACAATATTGTGGGACACCGAAGCATATAAATCTTGCCTTTTTCACAAACATTGCATAAAGGCCTTTCCATTTTATATATATTTCATAACTGTTGGTCCTGACCTTCTCTGCAGGGTCAACCCCAAAAGTTTTGCCTTTAGCCCTCCTGGTTCTCTGAATTTGATGGATTTATGACTCTGAGCACTATACCGTGGTTGTATGATGGAACCACACATGCGGCAACCACGCATGCTTGAACAACACGGTCGGAAAAACGCCCGTGTGGTTTCCACGCATGCCTTTACCACGCATGACTTTACAACAATTTTTCGTTGTAAAGGCACTCCTAGTAAAGGCATGTGTGGAAACGGCATACATGGTTGTTTCATGCCACCCCACTCTAAAAACAGATGTACCCCGACCCCCCACCCTACCCCACCCACTAAAATAAAACAACCCAACCCCTAAAAACAAAATTCCCCTGAACCCCCACCCCCCTTAAAAACAGAGGTAGCCTGACCCCTACCTTTAAAAATTACTCTGAGCCCCCACCCCACCTCTAAAAATCTGTCCCCCACCTGCCCTGAATACAAAATTACCCCAACTCCTCACCCCCGTCCCCAAAAACCCAACCACCCCACCTGCCCTAAATACAAAATTACCCCGACCCCTAAAAACCTGCCCCCACCCTAAATACAAAATCACCGACCCCCTCTCCTCCAACTCTAATAACCCAGCCCCCTCCTGTCCTAAATACAAAATTACCTCAACCCCCATCCCACCCCTAAAAACCCAAACCTCCACCTTCTCTGATTACAAAATGACTCCTACCCCACCCCTAAAAACCTGACCACTCACATGCCCTGAAAACAAAATTACCCCAACGTCCCACACCACCCCTAAAAACCCGACCCCCCCATCTGCCCAAAATTCAAAATTACTCTGACCCCCACCCCTAAAATACTGCCCCACCCTAAATACAAAATGATCCCGACCCCCACACCCCCACCCCTAAAAACCCACCCCATCCGCCCTAAATACAAAATGATCCTAACCCCGACCCGTCCCTAAAAACCCAACCCCCTATCACCCTAAATACAAAATTACCCCAACCCCCACCCCTAAAAACCCGTCCCCCCACCCGCCCTGAAAACATAACTACCCCAAACACCCAAATACAAAATTACCCTGACCCCCCACCCCACCTCTAAAACCCAACCCCCCTATACACCCTAAATACAAAATGACTCCGACCCCTGCCCCTAAAAACCCAACCCCCTAAATACAAAATTACCCGACCCTCCCACCCCGCCCTAAAAACCGGAAATAACCTAACCACCCCAACCACTTCACCCCGCCCCACCCCTAAAAACTACCCCCAACCCTGCCACAGCCCCACTCACCTGCCCACATTTTCTTACGATTAATCTTCCTTTTTCTCTGCCTTTACCACACATGTGCATTGTTCAGAACATGCATGGTTAAGGCAGAGAAAAAAGGCCTGCGTTGTTCAGGCAAGCATCGTTCTGCTTGTGTGAACAATGCAGGAGTGGTTCCGGACGTGTTGTTCTGGATCTTTCCCGTATAGTGCTGCTAACAAGTGCAAAATTGCTTGTGCTTTCTCCCTAAAACATGGTAAAATAGGTCTACACTAGATTGGCATATCTAATTTACTTATAAGTCCCTAGAACAGGGTACTATACGTATCCAAGGCCTGTAAAATAAATACAGTGGGACTGCAGCACTCATTGAGAAACCCATTAAAGAAGCCCTTTAAAACATGTCTGAGGCCTGCCCCTGCAATTTGTAGTGCAGTTGTAAGCGACCACTTCAACCTAGCAAAATAAGCCTTTGCCAAATATAAACCTTCCTATTTAATACTTATGCCACCTCTAAAGTAGGTCCCAAAAGTCTCTCTCCACTTTCATTTTGTTGATAATATTAATTTCTGCATTAAATGGCTATCTATTTTTCTCTATGAACATCCTTACAAAAAATTCCAAGAATTGATTTCCTAGGCAAGGCAAATGTAAGTATTGATTCACATTATGAATAATCCTCCAAACCTGTTTTTCGAATAGAATGTATCTTAATACATCTACTATCCATAAATTGTTCTAATGGTTGTAAACCCCCTGATTACGCATTACAATGCCTTCATTTTCTAAACACATTTTAATACACATTTTAATAGGGTGTTTTTTCTATTTCTTCTATTTGTAACCATTCTGATGTTTTACTTTCTGTTTAAGCCATTATGATGTTTTATCCTCATGTCCGATTGCAGAGCATGATCATGCTCCAGGTGAAGTTCTCTGTCATGCTTATGCATAGAATGTTGACGACTTTATATTCTTGGAAAAGTGCTCAACTAATTATGTTTCATTAGACCAAATAGCTAGAACCTCCCTCTTCTGCTGATGAGAAGCAAATTTAGCTGCATGCCAGGGGCTGTCAATAAGGCCATCATTAAGCTTTCTGAATTCTGATGGGGCCAGTGACTGCAGTTATTGACCCCATCAGAATTATAAGATCTTCAAGAGCATCACAGATCTCTTAACTTTCACATAAAAGCAGCATAAATTCTTTTAATTCTTTATTTTTTGGTGGGTCCCTAGGATCCAACTCATAATCGGCCAGATGTTCCCCACCCCCAGTGTTACTATACCCAGGTATCAGTAACTCCAGGTATGGCCATTTACCGGGTCACTCATAATGAGGACATATGGATGGATCACAGCAGGCTAAGATTAAACTATCCAAAAAGTCTAATCATACTACTGATGCAGGAATGCTTTACACTGAACCAATACAGTTGCATCTCTGTGACTATTTTGCTTCGCTGTCACACATGCCAAAAAGGCTTACACCCTGGGAGTGGTTGTGGATAACAAATTACATTTTGACACTTGGTGAATGTGTTTTTTAACACCTACTGTTTAAAAGGGGAGATCTCATAACAGAATCAAAAGTCACCAAAAAAGCATGATGGGAACTCTGACCAATTCTGAAGCAGGCTATGGTTGTTGAAAATGTGGAGGACTTCCAAAGTATCAAGATCTAGATTTACTAAAATTTTGCATCAGGGTTGCACCACTTTTGTGGTGCAGTACTGACGCATTTCCATGTTGAGATTTGCTTGTCTTTGCTTGAGATTTTATTTTCAAAAGGAATGAAAGGCGGCGTATAGCACTGTCTTGAGTTACCTTGCAACAAGGAGGCATTACATAGGTTGAGCACAGGTTTTCCTGTGCATTCTCCCATTTATTTTGACTCAAATTCATATTTACTAATTTACTAAAATGGCCTTGCACCAAAATGCTGTGCTTACTCGAGGCTGATGTAACGCAGAAAAATATCTTGTGCTCAAAAGAAATTCTGACCACAATGCATGGTCCCTTGTGTCATGGTGCAAGGGTGCCTAAGCTGGCCTAGGCAGCCAGAAGTATGCCTGAGCTATGAGAGAGTACACTTGAATCATATCTTAGTAATGTGCTGCATTTTCTGCTCTCTCCTTTTCAGGCAATACAGCACAGCAACATCTGTTGCTACGCTGCATTGCATCAAAGTTTCTTAAATGAGGCCCCAAAAGGACAGGGTGCAACATGTATAAAATTGTGCATGTTAGAAACTAAGTTACTGGTTCACTAAGGAGTGAGCCCTGGTCTAGTAACAACCACATTCCTGGTCAGAATAAGACATAAGGCATAAGCAAACCCCAAACCTGTGCTTACCCTCCCCCCCTTGTAGCTTGGCACAGAGCAGTCAGGCTTAATTTAGAGGCAATGTGTGAAGTTTTTGTGCAACACCACACAAAAATATCCCACCCTAGGTTTCAAAAATAGTGCTTACCTTAATAAATAAAACAAGACCAAAACAATAATAATCCAATCAGTAGAACTGGAGTCAGTCATGAATTTTTAAAGAAGAAACTGTACAAAAGTGCCTGAATGCATAAAGAGCCATCAGGGGATATCTGCTCACGCTGGACTGGGTCAAAGTCAAATGTTGAGGCCGACTGCGATGGGGCACGGGTTAAATGCAGTCGCAGATTACTTCCATTGAAGTTTTACCTTCACATTTTTTGTACCATGAGTCCCAATCGCATTGGAGAGGGTGATGAGGAGCAAGGAGAACTTCCTGGATGGGAGTGACAGGGCACGAAAGGCAGGCCAGACACAATGGATGGGAGGGTTGGAGCTTCACGTTGGTGGTCCCCATGGGTTGATGATGCTGCTGCGTAAAGAGACTGACTTGTGGCAGCTCACACTCATTTTCAGTGTGAGAAGCTGTGGGTCCAGTGCAAACTGGCCCATTTAAGATGCACAGAGCCCAAAAGCTTGAATTTAAGAGCTCAAGGTTTGGGACCTCAGAGGCACCTCTTGGGTCAGCAAATCACTGAAGATGGGTCCACAAGATGTTAGGGAGCCTGTTATGTCCCTGAGGCTCAGATCAGGAGGCTAGCTTCCTATCCCTTTGAGTCACTCTGAGGTCCTGGGTTCAAGATGAAGTTGCTGGTGTAATTCTCCTTCCCCAGCAGGTCAACACAACACGGCAACAGTTCCCTATAGAGCTACAGTCCAGCAGAGTGGCAGTCCTTTTAGCAGCACAGTAATCATTCTTCCCGGCAGAGTATCCACAGTTTGAGAAGTGTACTCAAGTGGTGGTGTCTGAGGTCCTTCTTATAAACAATGATGCCCTGGTTCTAGAAGGTCGGAGAAGGTTCTAGAGGCATGTCTTTGCAGTGCAGAGATGTCCTGCCTTCCTTGCCCTTGTCCAAACTAACCACAGAGGGTATGCAGCTCTTTGTGTGGAGACAGGACACAGCCTATTCAGTTGTAAGTGAGGCTTGGCCCCAATCCTCCTTCCCATCCTGCCAGCGATGGCCCATCAGGGTACACCTAATCATCCATTGTGTGTGGCTGTCTAGGAGGAGCACACAAGGCCCAACTGCCAAATACACTGAGTCATTGACTGGAGACAGGCTGCAGGCACCAAATTGCTAAGGCAAGAGAATGGCAACTCATTAAAAAGTGGCATTTTCTGAATCGCAATTTAATATTCAACTTCACCATAAGTTAGGATTTTAAATTGTGATTCTAGAGACACCAAACATGAACTGGTTATCTTTTCTTATTTAGACATTACAATAATAAAATGTAATAAGGTGTGATGTATATATGCATTAAAAAAAGAAGATTTGGGCCTCGCAAAAGGGTTATTGTGCAAGGTTGAAATGGCAGTTATAACTGTGTATACTAGCTCTTCAGTGGCAGGCCTGAGACATTTTAAAGGGTTACTTAAGTGGGTTCCACAATCAGTGCTGCAAGCCCACTAGTAGCATTTAAATCACAGGTCGTGGGCACATGTAGTGTCAAATTACTATGGACTTATAAGTAAAGTAAATATGCCAATTGGGTATAATCCAATACTACCATGTTCAGAGGAGAGCGCACCAGCACTTTAGCTCTGATTAGCAGTGATAAAAGTGCACAGAACCCTAAGGCAGAAAAAACAAATACAGCAAAAAAATAGGAGGAGGAAGGCAAACAGTTTGGGGATGACCCTGCAGGAAGGGCAAAGTCCAGCAGTGCAAATTACACAGTCCTAAATATAAAGATATATTAGCCCTTGTCTTATTTTATCCTTCAAATGAACTGGCATCCATTGATTCATAGAATTATCTATGCTAGGTTTGACATTTAAATTCCCACTTTGTACAGTCATGTTGTATTTCTATTAAACCTCCATCACAAATACTTAGATTTAGTAAATAGGCTTTTCTCGAGTTCTAAATTGGAAATATCAGCGAAATTCTGATCTACTGTTTAAATTAAATCCGTAATACAGGATCTGAGAAAAGCGGCCCTCCGTACTGGCACCAAGTTTATGGAATTTATTACCAAATGGAGTGTTCTACAAAATCCCCTATTGACTGGCAAAACAGTCTAAAATGTAAGTATTCTGAATTATTGTTAAAATGTTGTACTTAATTGATACCACCAGTTATTACCACTTTGTTAAGGGAACGAGGCATTCTTTAAAATGGAGATTCGGCGTGCAAGATCGTGACACTCAAAAACTGGAAAATGTTATTCATTATTTTTGTCTTGTACATACACACACAGCGCATGCTGAATCTCTTTCCCACTTGTTATGATTTACTATTCAGAAAATGACAAAAATATAACAATTCAAATGTATACACTACTGGTCAATTTCAGAGAATAGTTTATAAGTAGCAAAGACTAAACACTAAAAAAGATTTTACCGAACAGTGTTTACAATTTTATTTAAGAGATTATGGGGGTCATTCTGACCTCGGCGGTAAAAGGCGCCTACCGCCGGTCAGAAATCCTCCATAATCCCGCCGCGGTCGCGGAAACCCGCCACGGTCATTCTGACCCGCAGAAGGCAAACCTCCGAAAATCCGACCGCCACAACAGACCGCCAGACCAGCGGTCGGCGGAAAGGTGGAGGTGACCAAACCTCCACCGCCACGCCAACAGAAATACGCCCATCCCATTACGACCCACGAATCCACGCGGCGGTCATTCAAACGCGGTATTCCATTGGCGGGACACACCGGCGCGGTCAGAATACCCACCAACGAACAAAACTCACCCACATTGGACGATTTGAATCCCACACACCTGATACACATACACACACCACTCCCACACACACAATACAATATAAAACACCCACCCACATCACCCACAAACCCCTACGCTTACAAAATCGTAAAGAAGCCAAGAGAGAGACACCAGCATCCAAAACATAACAGCCACAGCCACTCAACACCATCACCCACACACTATCCACACACAAAACAACACACACCACCACACTCAACTCACTTAAATACACATACTCCACCCCACACATCATACACACCACCCCATGGCACCCCAAAGACAACCCCGCTTCACAGACGAAGAACTCAGGGTTATGGTGGAGGAAATCGTTCGTGTAGAGCCCCAGCTGTTCGGCACACAGGTACAATACACCAGCATTGCCCGGAGGACGGAGCTATGGCAGAGGATTGTCGACAGGGTGAACGCAGTGGGACAGCACCCCAGAAATCGGGAAGACATCAGGAAGCGATGGAACGACCTACGGGGGAAGGTGCGTTCCATGGTATCCAGGCACAACATCGCCGTGCAGAAGACTGGCGGAGGACCCCCACCTCAACCCCCACAATTCACATCATGGGAGGAGGAAGTCTTGAACATCCTGCATCCTGACGGCCTCGCAGGAGTCGGCGGAGGAATGGATACTGGTAAGTTGAAGCTTCAATACTGCTTCCCCCCCACCTGCATGCCAAATCAGACCCCAACCCTCACCCCCATCCTCGAACCCCACCCTCACCCCCACCCCCATCCTCACCCCCACCCTCACCCCCACCACCATCCTCACCCCCTCCCTCACCCCCACCACCATCCTCACCCCCACCACCATCCTCACCCCCACCCCCAGCACACCTATTCCCCGCCAATGTCTCACCATCACAACCCACACATCCCAAAACCTAGGCCTGCATGCGTCCACTAAGCATGGACACCCATCACCAAAGCATGCCCAATGCATATACACATCCCCCCCACAAGCCACCCTCACCAAAGACCCCACACACGAATGCCAGCACTTGGGGACACGGGAACCCACAGATACACCCATATGCCACACATTGAAACTATAACCATACCTCTATACCCCTGCAGGACCCGACCGTCAACACACCGCGGCGGAGGGGCCAGAATTATCCACACCCCCCACCCAAGAGGCCGTCAGCGATGACAGCAGCTCTGTCGATCTGGACACCGATGACCAGCCCGGACCATCGGGGACCTCTGGACAGTCGGTTCCCCTCACACAGGCACAGGCCACTATAGACCCTAACCCCTCTGGGAACACCAGCACAGCTCCCACCCATGCCTCTGTCTCCAGGGCGCGTCAATCTGCGGTGTGTCTACCACTACAGGGCACCCAGGATAACCCACCACCCCAACAACAACAG
Organism: Pleurodeles waltl; assembly: GCF_031143425.1. Lineage (NCBI taxonomy): Eukaryota > Metazoa > Chordata > Amphibia > Caudata > Salamandridae > Pleurodeles > Pleurodeles waltl. The sequence continues at coordinate 1,620,317,934 of NC_090440.1, forward strand.
GGACCTGGGGGCAGTGGTAGTGGGCACACCGGCCAGGGGGCAGAGGCCCAGGGAAACAGGGCAACTCGGCGGGCAGCTGTGCGACAGGGGGGGGAGGAGAGGCCCAGGGAACCCACTCTCCACGAGGTCCTCACCACCATCATGGGAGCATACAACCGCTCCCAGGAGACGATGGCGACGGTACTGGCCCGGTTCCAGGAGATCCAGGTGCTGCAGGAGGAACACTATCGGGGGTACAGGGAGGACATCAGAGCCATCAACACCACCCTGGTTACCATGGTAGGGCTGCTGCAGGACCTCGTAAACAGCAGGGCGGACACTGAACAACACCCAAGGGCCCCTGCCACTAGCCGGGACCAAGAACAGCCATCCACCTCCGCCGGCGCTAGTGGACAGGAGGCCCCCGCACAGCAGCAGCCCACCAGACCCCCACCTCCTGCAGGAGAAGAACCACCCCGCAAGAGGGCCCTGAGATCTCGCAAGACAGAGTAGGATGTCAAGACCCCCGCCAGCAATGGATACCACCTGATGTCATCCCACTGTCCCACATTGTCACCCTGTCCATCCTCGAACTGCCCATGCTCCATCTCTCCACAGGCCTCTGGACAATGCACCTGTGTGACTGTTACTCTGGACTCTGCCATGGACATTCCTTCACCATAGCCCCCACCCACTTGAAACCACCCATCCCATTTTGAGCACTTTAATAAACACCTATTTTGCACCAAAATATCAGGAGTCTGGCTGTGATTTCAATAGATTGTAATTGACATGACAGTGCAAATATGTCCTTGTACATGGTGAAGTCAACAAACAGCTGCCACAAAGCTGTAGTCCATGGGGAAACGAAGCACAGGACTCGTAGTGGGGACCCCAGATCTGAAATAGGGAGGGAAAAGCCAAAACTCAGTCATCATACACTGGGGCAAATAGACAGGCAGCAGAGATGCTGCAGAGTAGTTAACTTTTACAAAATTATCTTTGAAATGTTACCTGTGTCCTATTGGAAGTACTGTTCAATGATTCTGTCCCTGTTGTCTGTTTCAGCCCCGTCGTCTTCCTCCTCGTCACTCTCCTCAGGTTCCACCGCTGCCACAACACCACCGTCTCGACCATCCTCCTGCAGGAAAGGCACCTGGCGGCGCAAAGCCAGGTTGTGAAGCATGCAGCAGGCCACGATGATGTGACACACCTTCTTAGGTGAGTACATTAGGGATCCACCTGTCATATGCAGGCACCTAAACCTGGCCTTTAGGAGGCCAAAGGTGCGTTCGATCACCCTCCTAGTACGCCCATGGGCCTCATTGTACCGTTCCTCTGCCCTGGTCCTGGGATTCCTTACTGGGGTCAGTAGCCACGACAGGTTGGGGTACCCAGAGTCCCCCACTAGCCATACACGGTGTCTCTGTAGCTGTTCCATCACGTAAGGGATGCTGCTATTCCGCATGATGTAGGCGTCATGCACTGACCCTGGGAATTTGGCATTTACATGCGAGATGTACTGGTCAGCCAAACACACCACCTGGATGTTCATTGAATGGTAACTTTTTCTGTTCCTGTACACCTGCTCCCTGTCTCTTGGGGGAACCAAAGCCACATGGGTCCCATCAATGGCACCAATTACGTTGGGAATATGTCCAAGGGCGTAGAAATCACCCTTCACTGTAGCCAGTTCGCCCACCTCAGGGAAAATGATGTAGTTCCTCACGGATTTCATCAGGGCAGACAACACTCTGGATAACACCTTTGAAAACATGGGCTGAGACATCCCAGAAGCAATTCCCACGGTTGTCTGAAATGACCCACTTGCCAAGAAATGGAGTACTGACATGACCTGCACCAGAGGGGGAATCCCTGTGGGTTGGCGGATGGGGGACATCAGGTCGGGCTCCAGCCGGGCACACAGTTCATGGATAGTGGCACGGTTAAGACGGTAGGTCAGGATAATGTGGCGTTCTTCCATTGTCGACAGGTCCACCAGCGGTCGGTACACGGGAGGATTCATCCGTCTCCTCGCCCAACCCAGCGGACGGTGCCTAGGAAGGACAACATGGAGCACACAGTCAGGCAACCCACAGGTACGTACTCACAGCTTGCACAGTAAACGATTCTCTATGCAGTGAATGGCGTGTATGAGTGGCTATGCAAGGCCTAGGCCTGTGTGACGCAGTTGAAATTGAGCCATGTGGGCCCTGGAAATGGCGGCTGCCTGACCTGTGAAGTGTGACAATGGGATGTGAGGTCAATGCGCTGGCGTGGCACACCGCGGCGGGCGGCGGGCCAAGACCGCGGCGCGAAGCCGCATTGGTTAACATTGAAGCCTATGGGTTTCAGGAGCCAATGGCGAAGGGCGCCGGTGGTGGCGGGACGCACCGCCGCGGTACGCACCGCCGCGGACGTGACCGCCATTTTCTATCTACTTATCCACTTGCGACTTGAACTTTCACAGGAGAGGACCTATACTGCAAGTGTTGCTGTGACCTCGGTCTGGAAGGGACAATGGCTGCTGCGACTGGGGAAAGGGCCCCTGCCTTCACTGGAGAGGAGTTGGAGAAACTTGTGGATGGGGTCCTCCCCCAGTATGCGCAACTCTACGGTCCTCCAGACCAACAAGTGAGTTTAATTCTATCTGGATTTGGGGCCACTGGCTGGCTTGGGGGCCTGGCGGGGATGGGGTGCATGTTGGGGCTGGCGGGGGGCCTGGCGGGGATGGGGTGCATGTTGGGGCTGGCGGGGGGCCTGGCGGGGGGCCTGGCGGGGATGGGGGGCATGTTGGGCATGGCGGGGGGCCTGGCGGGGGGCCTGGCGGGGATGGGGTGCATGTTGGGCATGGCGGGGGGCCTGGCGGGGGCCTGGCGGGGATGGGGGGCATGTTGGGCATGGCGGGGGGCCTGGCGGGGATGGGGGGCATGTTGGGGCTGGCGGGGGGCCTGGCGGGGGGCCTGGCGGGGATGGGGGGCATGTTGGGCATGGCGGGGGGCCTGGCGGGGGCCTGGCGGGGATGGGGGGCATGTTGGGGCTGGCGGGGGGCCTGGCGGGGGCCTGGCGGGGATGGGGTGCATGTTGGGCATGGCGGGGGGCCTGGCGGGGGCCTGGCGGGGATGGGGGGCGTTGGGCCACTGGAAAGGAAAATGCTGAGTAACTTGAACGTGGTATTTCTCCCTCCCTGTACGTGTCACATAGGTCCGCGCCCATGTGAAGATTGGGATTTGGCGTGCCATCGCCAAGGAAGTCCGGGGCCTGGGGGTCCACCATCGACGGGGCACCCACTGCCGCAAGAGGTGGGAGGACATCCGCCGCGGGACCAAGAAGACCGCCGAGTCTCTGCTGGGGATGGCCTCCCAACGTAGGCGGGGTGCCTGCCGTCAACTGAGCCCCCTGATGTTCCGGATCCTGGCGGTGGCCTACCCTGATTTGGATGGGCGCGTGAGGGCAGCACAGCAGACACAAGGGGGTGAGTAGAAGCATCATCTACTCTGTTGTCGTGCAGTGGAGGTGTCTGGGTGGGGGAGGAGGGCTGTGGGTCCCCCTAGGCCAGGGCGATATCTGTAGGCTGGGCACCCCCGTAAGCCCCTGTGTCCCCAGCCACCACCCTCAGTAGTGTGTCAGTACAGCCATCCCTGGGCCGTGTCATCCATGGGTGCAGTTGACAACTCTAGGCGTGTAGGGCATGTTCCACGGAATGCGTAGCGGACCCCAAGTGCGCAACTTAGTGCAGGGGGCATCTGTGTCTGTCATGTCCGCTAACTGTACCGGAGATCCATGTACTCAATATCCCTTTATTTCTCTCTCCCCCCCCCTTTTTGTTTGTCTTTCTGTGCTTGTGTGCATCAGCATCATCAGGCGGAGGAGAAGTGGCATCGGGGCAGGAGGGAGCTGCATCTCACATGGCCCAGGAGGGCCATGCCACAGAGTCAGACTGGACCAGTGAGACGGAGGGCGAGGGGAGCTCCACGACGGGGACGACTGGAGCCTGCAGCGACACGGACACGTCCTCGGAAGGGGGCTCCCTTGCGGGGGTGGCACCATCCGTGCCCCCCGCCATTACAGGTACAGCCGCCACCCAGCGCACCATCTCCGCCCTCCCAGCAGCCCCTCCGCGTTCGCCCCGTGCCCGCTCTGCCAGGAAGCCGGGCATCTCCTTCGCCCCAGGCACCTCAGGCCCTGCCCCTGTTACCCCCGCTGCCCTCAGTGAGGAGGTCATTGACCTCCTCCGAACGCTCATTGTTGGGCAGACTACCCTTTTGAATGCCATCCAGGGGGTGGAGAGGGAGGTTCATCGCAGCAATGCGTACCTGGAGGGCATTCATTCGGGTCAGGCTGCCCATCAGCGATCGTTCCAGGCTCTGGCCTCAGCACTGACGGCAGCCATTGTCCCTGTCTCCTGCCTGCCTCTACTAACTCCCTCCTCCCAGTCTCCTGTTCCTCTGCCTGTCCCACCCACACCATCAGACCAGCCTGCACACACCTCAACACCCAAGAGAAGCTCATCCAAACATAAGCACCACAGATCACCCAGACATTCACACACACAACATTCCGATGCAGACATGCCAACAGTCACTACCACCTCTGTGACCCCCACCTCCTCGTCTCCCTCCTCCCTCCCTGTGATGTCTACACTCACACCTCCATTCACCTCACCATCAGCCAGTGTTTCCATCACCAGCACACCCTCCACTCCAGTCCGCACACGTGCAGTCACCATCCCCACTGCCATTTACACGTCCCCTGTGTCCTCTACCACTGTGTCTGTCACCCCCTCTTCCACACCACACAAACGCAGCCACCCACCCACCCAACAGCCATCCACCTCACGACAGCCTATCCCTCCTGCACCTGCACCCAAAGACAGCAAACGTGACTCACCTACAACCACATCCTCTCCCTCCACTCCCATTCCCACTGTACCTACCACTCTCCATTGTCCCAAGAAGCTCTTCCTCGCCACTACTAACTTCTTTCCTGACCCTGAGCCCCCCCCTCCTTCTCGTCGGGGTAAGAAGAGCACCTCAGCCACCACCAGCCCTGCAGCCCCCTTGACAAGGGTGCAGGGGTATTGGAGCCCGCCAGCCCGCATGTCTGGATCTTCACCCAGCAGCAAGGGGACAGCCAGCCCACCCCCTGGGAAGAGGAGCAGAAGGCGGAAGGGGCGCCGCAGGAGCCCGCCTTCTACATCCCCCCCGGACACCACCCAGAGACAGTCACCAGCCACAGCTCCAAAGGGAGGCAAGGGCCACAGGCCGACGACTAAGGAGGGCAAGGGCAGCAAGTTGGAGAGGTCAGGCAGCAGGCCTGCTGCCCAGGAGGAGCCCACAACCCCCATAGCCGCTGCCCCGGGAGAGCCCACCACCCCCATAGCCGCTGCCCATGGAGGACCCAGCCCAGCTGGCCAGGAGGGCCCCACCACCCACAGCCCAGGTGGGCAGTGAAGGAGCACCATCCCCGCTGCCCAGGAGGGCACCACCAGGCAATTAGCAGTTGGCCATAGACCGTCCGCCGTCTCAAGAACCGCTGAACTGGGCCCCGCCGTCTCAAGAACCGCTGGACTGGGCCCTTCAAGGCAAGAACCGCTGAACTGGGCCCCGCTGTCTCAAGAACCGCTGGACTGGGCCCTTCAAGGCAAGAACCGCTGAACTGGGCCCCGCCGTCTCAAGAACCGCTGAACTGGGCCCTTCAAGGCAAGAACCGCTGAACTGGGCCCCGCCGTCTCAAGAACCGCTGGACTGGGCCCTTCAAGGCAAGAACCGCTGAACTGGGCCCCGCCGTCTCAAGAACCGCTGAACTGGGCCCTTCAAGGCAAGAACCGCTGAACTGGGCCCCGCCGTCTCAAGAACCGCTGAACTGGGCCCCGCCGTCTCAAGAACCGCTGAACTGGGCCCTTCAAGGCAAGAACCGCTGAACTGGGCCCGCCGTCTCAAGAACCGCTGAACTGGGCCCTTCAAGGCAAGAACCGCTGAACTGGGCCCTTCAAGGCAAGAACCGCTGAACTGGGCCCCGCCGTCTCAAGAACCGCTGGACTGGGCCCTTCAAGGCAAGAACCGCTGAACTGGGCCCCGCCGTCTCAAGAACCGCTGAACTGGGCCCTTCAAGGCAAGAACCGCTGAACTGGGCCCCGCCGTCTCAAGAACCGCTTAACTGGGCCCTTCAGGGCAAGGACCGCTGAACTGGGCCCCGCCGTCTCAAGAACCGCTTAACTGGGCCCTTCAGGGCAAGGACCGCTGAACTGGGCCCCGCCGTCTCAAGCACCGCTTAACTGGGCCCTTCAGGGCAAGGACCGCTGAACTGGGCCCCGCCGTCTCAAGAACCGCTGGACTGGGCCCTTCAAGGCAAGAACCGCTGAACTGGGCCCCGCCGTCTCAAGAACCGCTGAACTGGGCCCTTCAAGGCAAGAACCGCTGAACTGGGCCCCGCCGTCTCAAGAACCGCTTAACTGGGCCCTTCAGGGCAAGGACCGCTGAACTGGGCCCCGCCGTCTCAAGAACCGCTTAACTGGGCCCTTCAGGGCAAGGACCGCTGAACTGGGCCCCGCCGTCTCAAGCACCGCTTAACTGGGCCCTTCAGGGCAAGGACCGCTGAACTGGGCCCCGCCGTCTCAAGCACCGCTCCGCTGGGCCCCGCCGTCTCAAGAACCGCTCCGCTGGGCCCCGCCGTCTCACGCACCGCTGAACTGGGCCCTTCAAGGCAAGAACCGCTGGCCCTTTGGCAGACGTGGCAGGGCAGGATCTATCTCGGGCAGGGCTGCAGGATGTCCTCTGGCCAACTTGCCTCCTCCAGTGGCAGTGGGGTCTGTTATGGACTGTTTGGACTGTGGCTTTGCTCTCCCCAGGATGGCCCAGTGGGCAGGCCACCCACTGTATGGACTGTATGGACTGTGGCTTTGCTCTCCCCAGGATGGCCCAGTGGGCAGGCCACCCACTGTATGGACTGTATGGACTGTGGCTTTGCTCTCCCCAGGATGGCCCAGTGGGCAGGCCACCCACTGTATGGACTGTATGGACTGTGGCTTTGCTCTCCCCAGGATGGCCCAGTGGGCAGGCCACCCACTGTATGGACTGTATGGACTGTGGCTTTGCTCTCCCCAGGATGGCCCAGTGGGCAGGCCACCCACTGTATGGACTGTTTGGACTGTGGCTTTGCTCTCCCCAGGATGGCCCAGTGGGCAGGCCACCCACTGTATGGACTGTATGGACTGTGGCTTTGCTCTCCCCAGGATGGCCCAGTGGGCAGGCCACCCACTGTATGGACTGTTTGGACTGTGGCTTTGCTCTCCCCAGGATGGCCCAGTGGGCAGGCCACCCACTGTATGGACTGTATGGACTGTGGCTTTGCTCTCCCCAGGATGGCCCAGTGGGCAGGCCACCCACTGTATGGACTGTATGGACTGTGGCTTTGCTCTCCCCAGGATGGCCCAGTGGGCAGGCCACCCACTGTATGGACTGTTTGGACTGTGGCTTTGCTCTCCCCAGGATGGCCCAGTGGGCAGGCCACCCACTGTATGGACTGTATGGACTGTGGCTTTGCTCTCCCCAGGATGGCCCAGTGGGCAGGCCACCCACTGTATGTACTGTTTGGACTGTGGCTTTGCTCTCCCCAGGATGGCCCAGTGGGCAGGCCACCCACTGTATGGACTGTATGGACTGTGGCTTTGCTCTCCCCAGGATGGCCCAGTGGGCAGGCCACCCACTGTATGGACTGTTTGGACTGTGGCTTTGCTCTCCCCAGGATGGCCCAGTGGGCAGGCCACCCACTGTATGGACTGTATGGACTGTGGCTTTGCTCTCCCCAGGATGGCCCAGTGGGCAGGCCACCCACTGTATGGACTGTTTGGACTGTGGCTTTGCTCTCCCCAGGATGGCCCAGTGGGCAGGCCACCCACTGTATGGACTGTATGGACTGTGGCTTTGCTCTCCCCAGGATGGCCCAGTGGGCAGGCCACCCACTGTATGGACTGTTTGGACTGTGGCTTTGCTCTCCCCAGGATGGCCCAGTGGGCAGGCCACCCACTGTATGGACTGTATGGACTGTGGCTTTGCTCTCCCCAGGATGGGCCAGTGGTCATGGAGTCCCCTCGTGGATCTGGCGTCGTGTACTCAAGTGGCTGAGGTGCCCCCCCTTCCCTTCCCCCTGAGGTGCCTGTCCTATTTTCTTTCTGATGCCCCTGCAGTGTTCTCTCCGTGGAGTTCTTGTCGTGGGACTGGGCCTTGCCCCTTTGCACAGGACCCCTGTGATCCACGGACAGTGGTTGGACTACATTTAGTAGCTGTATATATTTTGTACATAGTTTATTTCAATATATCTGGCCGTTTATGATCTCTTCTTTTGGTCTTTGCATTATTTCGGAGGGGGGTGGTTTGTGGGTTGTGACAGTGATCTGTGGGAATGCATTGATGTGTGTGTTGTAGTGGGTGTGGGTGGGTGGGTGTGTGCCGGTAATCTTTTCCCTCCCCTGTGTCGTAGGTGCAGTACTCACCGATGTCTTCCGCGCCGCCGGGCGTGCTCCTGGTATATGAGGAGGAATAGGAGTGCGGGGATGACCTGCAACTCTGGCTCCATACTGCCGGAATCTCCCGTGGAGTGCGTAGAGGTGAGCGTTTTCCCGTTCGTAGTCTGTTTCCGCCGTGTTCTTATCGGCGGTGCTCCCGCCCCGGAAAAGGTGGCAGATTGGTGGGTCGTAATAGGGTGGGCGGTACTTTGTCTGCCGCCGGGCTGTTGGCGGGAACCGCCGCGCTGTTTGTTTGTACCGCTGTGGCGGTCGGAGTGTTAAGTTGGCGGGCTGTCTTGGCGGTTCCCGCCAGGGTCAGAATGCCATTTTTAATACCGCCGGTCTGTTCGCGGTCCGACCGCCGCCTCTCCGCCGACCGCCAGGGTCAGAATGAGGGCCTATATATAAAGAAAACATTAAGAAACGCAAGCAACAGTGGCCTCTTCAAGATTAACATACTTCAAACACAGATATTTCCTACTCCTGAAAAAAAAAAATCAAAAACCTCCAATGCATCCTTGTCAGCCATCAAACTTTCACCACTCGCAGACCTGCCAGTAATCCCAACAGTTGCACTCATTTAAAGCTTAACAGTATAATTAACCCACCAAAAATGTACTAGATAAAAACTATTAGGAACATCGAGTGGGGGTCTATGGCAGAGAGTGCTACGGGACTAATTCAAAAAAGTTAACTTGCACTTTTGTGTTTACATTTGTTTGCTATTTACAAAGGTATTTTACGAGTAGTTCTTTCGGAGTGTTTGCCGGTGCTTAATTTGTAAACCTAAACGTGCCTGTAGCCAAAGCCCTCCTCTAAAAACACGCAGCTGCTGCAATTCAATGTGCGAACACTGAATACTGAGGCAGCGTAATCTTGAAGGCATCTCGGGCCTCTTCAATTCATTTAAAGCCACTCCCTGCCCCTTCAGCTCACTCTTGCAGCATTCGGCTTTCTCCCTTTTGTGATGCTTTTTCATTTTTCTCTTCCTCCGTCTTTCCCATCCGTGTCTTTTGCTCGCAGTAAATGTGCAGGCCCTCAAAAATAAGTGCCAGTGCTCCTCGCCAGAAACAACAAGCACCAATTAAGCACTGGTATTTGCACATAAAAAGATAGGACAGTCCTCCCAAGCCTTTTAGGGACATGGCAAAGGGCATGTTCTTTCACAGCTGGCAGGAGGGCGCATGTAAAATAGGTGAGTATTTGTTCCTAAATAACAGATTTATTACATTTGAGAAAGCCAGAGAGCACTTTGGGCTGGGAACTGGACAATTTCCACAGTATGCTAGGGTGCGTCATTCAACATGCTCCATCTGGAACTCATTTCCTGACGCCTCAAATGAACATGTGGCCAGGCAAAGGTTACTGGACATAGCTGGGTGTAGGAAACAAATGACTGTGTTGCGGCATTGGTACTGAATGGGAGTGACACAGAAAAGGCTCTAGACCTCTGGGCTGCAGACTGTCCTGAAGACCTGACGAAGTCCAAGTGGAGAAGAGCATGCAGGTAAGTTAGCATGATGTCATCTAATGCCCGTTTCAAACTAATACAATCCAATTATGTGCATAAAACCTGTGTAGCACCCCGTAAGCTGCCCTTGATTTATCCATGTATGCTGACTCTTTGCATTAGATGTGGTGGGCCGATTTATCAGACATGAAATGGGTATGTTCAAGGGTGGAGCGGTTCTGGAGGGACCTGGTAACAACTATGAACGTAATACCTGGTATGACAATGGAGAAATCTGTAAAAACGTGTTTCCCAGGTAAATGGCCAAACCAAAAACATTGTAAAATGGGATTCTGGATATGGGCATTGGGAACAATCCTGGTGAAAAGGTGAATTGGTATACATCGGGTGCCTCTGGGAGCCAAGGGGTCAGAGCAACGGAAGAGATGACAACGTTACGGAAATGTTAATACAAATATCTGACCTGCCAAATAACAGACTGCCTTGGATGGGCTGGGAGTAAATGACATAATATGCACTGCCTGAGAAGATATTGTAATGAACTCCTGTAAGGGATTGGAGGTATTGACATGGCTACAATGTCCCAAATTTGTGACCGTGTTCTTTCCGGGTTGTTTTGGCATTGTTTCATGATGAATATTTTAATACAAAGATTTCTTTTTTTTGTGTAAGGACTTATTGCCCAGAAGGGCTCTTGGAATCTCTAGGGGCATAGATAGTATGACTTCTCCACAGCGGGATAACCACCTTTTTGAGAAGTTACGTAATGAGCTCAGTTTAGAGCGTGAAAAGCCCAGCTCATGGATTAGGGGCATAGAGGAAGACAAACTCTGGGCAGTGAAATATTCCCATCTGCATTTTCTTATCGATTGCTCTTCAAATAGATTGGCAGAATGTCTCACCCTCTCAATACGCTCAATCTATGTGTACGCGTACAGACATGCACAGGATTTGCCTGGGCCTGCTGGGGCTGTAGCTGGGTCTACTGCATGCTTGCCCTTCTTAGCTTCAGAACTAGTGTCAAGAGACGTGGTAGTGGTTGTGTTGCAGATAGGGACTCTGGGTGATTGAGCCTTGCTCTTCTTGCTCATGCATTCCCGATAACCTCTTCCCAGACAGCATTTTTATAGTGCACACCAACTGACTGAGTCATTTGGCACTGGTCAAATAAATGTAACTTTCCGGTTAATCAAATTTCAAGAAAAAGTAACATTAGCTCTCTTTGGCAACATAGTATGAGCAGCGTAAATACATGTCTTGGTATTTGTAACAAACCTACCAAATACAATGCAGTAAATGAAATTAAAAACATTAAGGGGCTCATTTACAATCCCCTTGCGCCACTGAAGTGTTACTTTTTTGTGATACTCTGGTGGTGCTGTGTACTGCTCCATATGTAAAGGTGGCATTAAGCCACCTTTCGTGGCTTAACACCGCCTTGTAAATATGGGCTGCCCAACTCAGTTTTCTGCTGCAAAGGGGAGTGCAACTTGTGTTGCTGTGTGCATAGCTGTGCAACACCCATTTGTTTTTGACACTGCCCCAGATTTACGAGGAAACTCCTCCCCAGGGGTGGCTTTAGAGTGGAGAAAAGGGAGAAATACCTTCACATAGAAGGAACAAATTGCCATCTATGATTGTATGTTGAATGTGTCCCTTCCTGCACATCAACAATCATCCCCAAAATGCAGGCATCCTTGCACCATGGCACAATTGTGGCTGAGTTGGAGCTAGGCCGCTGATTTAGCGCCGACGCAGGGGAAAACACAAGGATGCACCATGTTCTGGTAAATATGGCGCATCCCTGCGTTTTAGCAATGATGCACCTCGATGCAGCAAAATTGGTTGCAGCACCAGGCTGTGCCACTTCCTCGTATATGAGGCCCTAAATGTCCACACCAGGTTTAAGGAATAAGAAAAGTTTGTAAGTGGAAAATCATACAAAATGGAGAAAATTGACCAAAGGTTCAATGATTAGAAATAAGAAAAAATCCCTTTGAAAACAAATGCAAAAAAGTGTTGTTTGGAAATCAGTGGAAGGTACAAAATAGTCAAAAATGTCTACATTTCCTCTATAGGTCTGACTAAGACTTAGCCGGCTACAACTTTAGTGCAAAGGATCAGACTGACATGGGACAGGTCACTGAGAAATGATATTTGAGCTAAACAAATTTAAGTGGGACCAACATGGAGGTTATATTTAACAAACACTCTGGTGGAGGGGCTATCTTGGTGAATGATGTAAGCTCCAAGATGGACAAGGGAACCATGTAAAGTGAAGCAGAGAGTACTTCCATCCAAATCCATAGTGATTGATCTAGGTGGAAATTTCTATGTTTGGACCTAAGTCACTTTTTGATACTGAAGTATTCCAGTTGTCTTAATTGAAAAGGTGTGTCTGATGATGGTTGATTGAGGTCAGATTTGCTTTGCAGCAGTCCTTGAACACAATGTCAGGATGAAGTAGTGCAACTGTATGATTGCTTTGCTTCCTGGTTCAATGGATGCTTCCTGATCAACACAGCCTCCTGGAATCGACAAATGAAAATATGTTCTCATTAAATCAACAAAATTAAGGGTTTGAGGCCAAATGATATTTAACTGTTTTTATGCTCATTAGTTCTAGAGCAGGCCCAAGGATAACTGCCCCATTAATATCAGTAGAAGTGACCCTCCCACAGAAGGAGCAGTATTTACTTTGTAGTATATCTGTTAATTGTGATTGCTAAATCTGATGTAACAGCCTCTTCTGGCAAGACATTTTCAGGCTCCAGCAGTCACAGTTTTTGAGGCAAGCAACTGTCTCTGAGCCGAGATACATCTAAAATGGCCTCCTGAATTCAAGTACGGATCATAACATAGTCCTTGGAAACATGTCTTAGAGAACAAGGTTTTATGTCTCAAGCAGGAACTTTTCTAAGGCATTCTTGTCTAAAGAGAGCCTAGTCTCGAGAAAAATACATATTAAGTCTTGTTTCTTCAGTGGTTCCAGACTTAGGGCCTGATTTAGATCTTGGCAGTGTTACCGGCAAACTGCAGCAGTGGTGGTCCCGAAAAGACCATCAAGTTGGTTGTGTTCCGCCTACTCTACTTAGATGTTACAGTCCTGCAGGCGGTGTACTAGCAGTGGTTTGTTGACGAAGGGAGAATATTGTGGGATCCAATGGACCCTGGACAATGCCAGTGGCTATGGAGTGGTAAGTGATACACACACATTGTACTCTCGCCACACTGTACTCTGTGTGGTGTGTGTCCCCTTGCATCACACACCGCACACCACATGACACACACAACATTATCTATTGCCAAAACACAAATTGCCATACATCCATGACAAAATATACTCACACTATCGATGCTGCACCCACACATGACACAACCACAACAACCAACACAACTACACACTCATTTACACAACCACATGCACACACAAGCACAACTAGACACATCATGACAATGACCGCCTCGCAACAACACTCACCTAAATGTTGCATGCAGCAACACAACACAAAATACAGAACAACATCCACGCTATATGTAAGTGGCACAAATACTGACACAACCACATCACCCCCTACACTCCTTCCACTTCAACCAGTTAATCGCATCACACACACACATACACCTACTGAGTCACACACAACTCAATGCACAACATGACAGGTACATGTCCCCTTGCAATGTGCATGCAATGAAGTTAACAGGTGTGATTGAAACATCATTGTGGTGCCAGCATTCATTTGGCAATGAATACTGACACCATAATGACAGTTGTGTATCTGAGCAATGTGTGTTGTGTATCAGTGTATCCCCAACTGTGTATGACACAATTGTCCCACGACATATGCATGTCACATTTATGTAAAAAAAATTACTGTAATATGTATTTGTCTGCAGTGGTCCAGAGCTCATGTGCAGTGACCCTCCAATGTCACAGCCAATGTGGGTTGCCTACCTTCGTGACCAGCGACGGTGGGGGCATGTTTCCTCTGTGGTCCTGTGGCAGCAGCAACAGAGGGTCCTGTCCTCAGTCACTGTCAGACAGTAAAGATCAGCCCATTTCTAAAGCATTGTCGCAGTATCTGCTATGACAGCAGCACAGACCAAGACAGGTATCTCTGACATTTGTGAGAGCTGTCTTGTTGAAACTAGTTGAAAGGTTGAAGTCAGTGCTTCATTTTGAAAAAAAGATTAAGTGCCAGGGCTCCTCTTGGAAGGCCACTGCAGCCTCGACCATGCATTGCCCCTGTCAGTAACACCTATTACACTCCTACAAGTGTGACAATTCAGACTATTTGAAGACACACAAAGCTATAATTATTGGTATTATTGACTTGCAATGCAATTTGTCTTAATAAACAGGGTTGTTGTGCTCATTTCAAAATTAAACAGACAGCGCGACCATGTGGTAGACTATCACTAGAGATGGTGCTGACAATTAAGTGTTGGTGCCGAGCACCGGAAACCACCAGCACAAATTAAGCACTAAGGGCCTAATTTACAAGGATTTTGTGCAGCATTAGTGTTATTTTTTCATGCTAAGGCAGCGCATAATGGTTACCCACCCACGCCATATTTACAAACTGGTGCAATGTCACCATTGCGCTAGTTTGTAAAGCCTTACTCCAGGTATAATGTATGCAAGGTAGGCATTACCCGTTAAAAGCCCCTCAGAAGTTGCGCAGTGAAATCTAGAGATTTCACTGCACCATTCTTCACTAGCATAGTGTAATTTTTTTAATGCTTTCTCAGGGCAGGCGTTAAAGGTGACACTGTGCTGTTATCTTTGCGGCCTCCTTAACATTGCTTGACTAGCATCAAAATATTGATGCTAGTCCAGCAATGTTAAGGTTTAGCGCCACAACAGCGTCAGAATTTCTGACAGTGTTGGGGACACTTTGCGCGGTGGAGCACTGTATTGTAAATACAGCGCTCACATGGGGTCATTAGGGGGGGATTAGGGCAGCACAAGTTTATTGTAAATGAGCCCCTAAGTACATGCAACGCTATGTACTTTCCAAGCTATCTCCTCCCACACATCTCCTGACTAATCTTAATTGTAGGGTATTGTTGAATGTTTATCTACATTTGTGAAAGGGCCTACTGTCAATCCAGGGAAGGTAGCTGGTGGCACTCAGTTATTCTAGCTCAAAGGGGCAGACAATTGTGTATTTCTCATAAAGAAAAAGCCAAAAAGATATCTAGATGATACTGCTAAATGTCTGTATTTTAGGCCAAATTACGCAAATGTTGACGTGTTCTGCCTAGTAGCTAACACAAGGAGTTTTCTGTTGGAGAGCGGAAGCACTGTTGGAACAACGGACATTGGACGCTGGACGTCAGAGTACCGGGTGGTTCGCAGCTGAGCGGCTGAGCAGGGCGTGGTCGGAGAGGAGCATGTGCAAGGATGCAAGCCGGCTGGAAGCGGCTGGGAAGCGCCTCGATCGGCTGAGCAGGGCACGGTCGGAGGGGAGCGTGTGCAAGGACACGAGCTGACTGGAAGCGGCTGGGAAGCACCTCGACCGGTGCATCGCTCGTCATCCTTGCCGGAATTTATCTGTCCTCCAGTCGCTGCAAGTAGGGCACCTTGCCTGCCTGCCTGCCAACCCAGGTGAGCGGCTCTCCCCGCGGTCTTGCTCGTTTGCTTGCTTGTTTTCTCACAGACCCCCGCTGAGGCGGCCCGATTGGATGCGGTTTGGGGGGGTGATGGAGAGCCCTGCACCCCTGTATCTCTAGAAGCAGGACTTATTCCTCCGGGATCCAGACTCCCACAGCGGCACATCTGCTCACGCCCGCATCACTGGGAGGCGGACTGGGACTCTTCTGGGACAGCACTCCGGGTCTGCATCGTGTGGGCCTGAGGACCTGGGAGCCTCTCTGTTGTAGCAGCTAGCTACGTACCCTCCCTGCCTGCGCCCTCTTGAGGAGTTACCTTCCCCGCAGCCTCTCTCGCGGACCCTCGCCAAAGCAGCCCATCCGGGTGCATCTTGCGGGGGGCAAGGGAGAATCCAGTCTCTCCGCTTTCGCATCAGTAGCCCTTGCTTTTAAGACACAGACTCTCCTCCTGACGGTCCCGCTCTCGCCAATGATACCGCGAGGTGGGTTGGGCCGGAGCCTAGTAGGCACTGTTCTTCGCGGACGCGGCCAGTGCAACGGTGAGCCAAGGTATATAGTGCATCAAGGAACTTTGGGCAGCTGGAGGCTGTTGCTGATCGGCACTGGATGCCCATTAAGCCGACCTTGTCTGAGTCAGCTGGAGAATAATTGGTTGAAATTTGTAAAGAACGCGTCCGTCCTTTTGTGCCCCAAATCGCAAGTCAGCTGTATCAGCCTCCTTGTGCCCCTATCGTGGTTATTCTCCACTATGACCATGAAGAAGCTCCGTTCAGGTCGCCTTCTTCTCTCAGGAAGATCTTGCTCAAAAACCAAATCCAACCCCATACGGAACAAGGCCAACTCAGCACTCTTGCTGAAGGGACAATCGCAGAAGCATCTTTTCTCCTTTTGGGGTAAAGAGAACTCCTTATCACAGGAAACAAAAGGTGAAGTCATCTCAATTGCACCCCCGGATTCAGAGTCACTTGGAGGTCCTCCTAAGAAGCCCCCCGGGGAGCTCTTAGGTGAGTCATTCCAGGCAGAAACAAGCCAGGAAAAAGGAGCTACGGTCTTGGAACTGTGCCGTATAGCCCCCCTTGATGAATCTGTTGTGACTGTTCGGCCCGCTTGGAGCCAGCCAGGGCCACTGCATTGTCCCTCCTCTTCACCTGCCTGGCCAGTCAGTTCTCTTTCTCAAGCTGACCTGGATCTGAAAAACTCTTTGGAAAGTGCTGCCATTACTTCTACAGCATCTATTGCTATCGGACCCTGTGACTTTACACTGCCGGACCTGGACCCAGTTTTATTTCAGAGATACGGCCCCCAGGCAAAAGATCCTTCGCATCCGTCTGTGATCCCTAGGTCCAAGGGCCTACTGACTCCAACTGGTCTGGAGCTTTTTAATAGTGCTCCGCCATTACAAGACTCATTATATATCCAATCTCATTTGTCTGTGTCGCCACTCTTAGATGTCAGTGGAATCCAGTCCATTCCACTTTTGGAATCTGAGGCCAGGCTCTCAGCTTCTTTGTTCAATTTGGAAAACCTCCTTGCTTCTATCTTAAAGCTCCTGGAGAAATCCGTAGGGGGCTCAGATTGTATCCTCGACTCCGTAACAATAATTCTAGCTGAGATGACTAAAGATAAAATGGAGGCGGCACCTCTTGACCTTATTCAGCCTAACGTTGCCCCTATACAATCTTTTGTCGACCAGAGGGCATCCTGGACTTCCCCTAGGGCACCCCAAAAGGTGCACTTGTGCAAGGATGTGGGCACTCAAGCGGGAAGCTCCCAAGGCATCTGTCCTAGTGATGTAAAGCCACTAACAGTTAGTCCTGTGGACTTCATTCAATTTATTTTTGACTCTCCCACTCTGAAGGGCAATCACCTGGCACACTGCAACCAGCCCCCTGCGAAGGTGTTCCCCATCTTTGAAAGTGTAGTCAACCAAAAAAATGGGCCCACAATCTTCCCCCCATCGCTATTCCCGGTAGAAGACCCTAAGAGGGGAACCATCGCTAAAGGTGGGAAAAAATCTAAGAGATTTATAGAAACCAAATCGACGAATCAGCAGGAAAAAAAGAAGGAAAGTAGTGTTCCCGAAGCGATAATTGATGGGACAATCTCTCCTCAAACTCATATAGAGCCAAACACGATGCAGCATAGTATGCCCTCTCCGCGTAGGCCCAATTTTACTAAAAGGGGACCTGTAAGCATGTACTTAACTGACCTCTCTACCATTCCAGCCTTGAATCCAAATGCCCCCCCCATTTTTGCCCCCCAGACGGGAGACCATCTCCATTGAATCCTCTATCTCGTTGTCCAGGGAAGGAGCCCCTTCAACAGGCTATAACACGGATGCTCAGATTGCTGACTTTTTCCCCATTTTTGATGCCAACTTAATTTGAAATAGGTCCACCTTGTTAAGATGCCTTTCTGAATCTAGTTCATTGAAGCACATCTCCAGCAAAGATATTGACCTTGTCTCCCTACGGATGGTAGGCGGTGGTTTCAGGGCTAGGGTCACCTTCCGCTCTTTGCACTCGGCGAACCTGGACCTCTCTCACGCTGACTTTTTGCAGTGTTGGGGGATTGATGTGTTCCCACTCTCGTCCCACACTGGAGGGGAAAAGTTTGTGTCTAAGAGCTCCGAGAGGCCCCATCCCCCAGTCCACTTTAAAAGCACTGATTTTACCATATACAGATCTAGAGTAGATCTACAGGCTTTTAAAGTATCCCTATTAGTGGACGATAGGCAGGTGTTACTCCGGGAGACACAACACACACTGAATCTTCTAGCCACCTCTGCCCTGGAAGATTGGGGCTGGCTCCCGGGAGCCCTTGTGCAAGAACGGGGGCCAAGGGACCCACTCCAGCCTTCTTCCTAATGGAGGTTTAAAAATCATTTCCTGGAATGCAGCCGGGGTAAAATTTAGAAGGGAAAAACTATCTTACCTCAGCACACTTAAACCAGAATTAGTTTGTCTTCAGGAGACTTGGGCAGACACGGACCTATTGTGGGCTAATTATACTGTAGTTGATTGTAAGGCTTCTTTGTCTCGAAGGGAACATGCTAAAGGGGGGGGGGTAGCTTGTCTACTGTCCAACCCTCTCAAATGGGATTATTCCTGCTATAAAGACCTCAGCAACCTCTTCATGGCTCTTACGATGCAATTGCATAATACCTCGCGAGGCCCCACTTCTCTGCTACTAATTAATGCGTATGTGCCCCCAGAGGTCGTGTACGATTCTCTGTTAGAAAGGGTCTTTGCCTTCATAGAGGACACCCTAGATACTGAGTTCCCTCCACTGATAGCACTAATGGGAGATCTAAATTGCAAAATTTCCAGCTTTACCCTATGTCAAATGCACGACGTAGAGAGAGAAACAGTGTTGCGCATCCCAGATTGTGTTTTCCACCCTCTAATTAAAACAAACAAGAGGTAAACTTCTCCTCAGTCTTCTTAAAAGAAAACAACTGTATTATCGCTAATGGCAGGTCCACTTCGGATTCCCCCGCCTCCTTTACACATATTTCTCTGGGGGAAATGGCCATTTTAGACTACTTAGTACTTAGTTATTCCTTATACGGTCTATTGGAAGATCTTAGGATAATATACATCCCCTATATCGATTATAACTTGCTTTTTATCACCGTAGAAACCTCCATATTGTCGCTTGACTCTTGGAATTCTGGTGGGTTTACCCAGAGTTTTTCTAATAAGACTGGGAGGACCCAGTGGAATTTTAAGAGGATTGTTAGTGTCTCTGCAATTTTAGCACCCGTGGTTGCTAACCTGATTAGTTGGGAGGGAATGGAGTTGCAAAACTTTTCTGATCTCCTGAAACAATTGGTGGCTAACAACTTGTCTGGGGGGCATAAAGTAGCCCGGAAAACTATCCCTGCGTATTGCTTGACTTAAATAGAGAAATAAACAACATGGTCAGGGCCCAGCATTTAGTTTTCTCTGAACAAAGGAAAATCAGGGTTGTCATACTAAAAAGGATAAAGAAGCGGCTGAAGATCTGTCTTGCAAAAGAAGCGGGGGACAGGCTCTGGATCCAGCTCCGAGAAGCCGCTACAAAGGGAAAGGCAAGATGTTTTGGGGAATTGGTGGGTGAAGGCTGTGGGTCAAGAATCCGTCCCCCCCGTTGCAATCTTGAGGCCCGCTGGTCAGAATCCATCTCCTCCCTGTAAGCCTCTAATGGGGTCGTACCCTTCCGGTCTACATAAATTCCAGGAATTCTCACTCCCCCTTCCCCGTCAATAAAAGAGATCAACTGTGCTATTGGTGAGATGCGCCCTTCCGCTGCAATAGGGCCAGACAAACTTCCTTTATCAGTTATAAAACAGGACAGGAGCTCTTGGTATAAGATCTTATATGTGGTCTTTAGAAGATGTTTCCACTCTAGATGTAATCCTCCCTCGTGGGTTGGTAGCATAATTGTACCCTTATACAAAAAGGGCGACCGATCCTGTCCTGGTAATTATCGTTAGATTGCCCTCCTTGATGCGGTGGGAAACCTTTTCACCAAATGTCTGCTCTCTAGACTAATGTCTTGGGCAGAGGAGAATAACATCGTCCCCTTGGAACAATCTGGATTCAGGCGCAAACATAGTACCCTAGATAACATCATGGTGCTTCAAACTATTACGGAAAAATATGTAAAACTGAGAGGTGGGGTTGTTTATGCCGCCTTCATAGATTTCTCCACGCCTTTCGATATAGTAGATAGAGATCTTCTATGGGCTAAGCTATTCAGCCTGGGGCTACCTTTACCCCTCCTGGAGTTAATAATAGCTTTCCACTCCAATACCTGGTGTAGAATCCTCCTGGGGGGTGATAGAGGTTTATCCCACAAGACTTTTACATCTAACGGGTTAAAACAGGGTTGTCTATTGGCTCCCCTGCTCTTTTCCCTCTACATCTCAGATCTCCCCTCCTTTTTGATCAAGGGTAAGGGTTTTCCCCCGCTAGTGGGTGGGCACCCAATTTGCTGCCTGTTATACACTGACGACATCTTAATTTTTTATTTAACCCCTAAAGGCCTTCAGAATCGTTTGCAACGCTTGTCAAAATACTCTGACTCACATTATCCGAAAATTAATGTATCCAAAAGTAAGGTTCTCTGTCTCTTGGGGAAAAAAAGTTGACTTTTCCCAATTATCATTGGATATTGGGCAACCAAAATCTTGAAATCTTATCCCTTTTTAGTGAAAATAGTGAGCGGGAACCTTAGCGATGTTGCCCACATCGCCTCTAATAAAGCAAAGGCCGAATGTCAGGCAAGAGGACTGAGGGCTCTATATACAGCCACAGGGAGAAGTCACTTCCCTTACCTTTTATCAGCGTATCGAGTTAAAATTCCTGCATCCCTGTTATATGGGGTGGAACTCATAAACATATCCAAATGGGGGTTCTTAAATCAAGCAGAAGGTAAAATTCTCAGAAAATTATTATCTGTTAATAGGGCAGCCTCAGTGGCGGCTCTGAGGCTGGAAATGGGGCTTAGAAGTGCGTATGCTCAAGGATTAGCGGGAGTTATACGATTGGCCACCTCAATTTTAAAGAGCGAGGAAAACACTATAAGAACACTAATAAAGAAAGAGCTCTCTTTAGATAACAGCAAGGCCAAATTTGCATTTTGTAAGAATTTTTCCATTGCTCTGGAAAGGTTGGAGTTGGATTGTAGCCAAGTCCTAGAACTTTCCCCATTACACTTGAGGGTGATTTTGACGAATGCAACGTGGGTCTTGAGCTTCTGCCAAGACTTGGAGAGCTGTAAAAAAAGAAGCTCCTTTGCGAATATAGTTAACACTCTAGTAATAAAAAAACCACAACTGTATCTCATTTGGAACATCCCTCATAGCGTTAGACGCTTTTGGACGCTGCTTCGACAGGGATTGCTCCCTTTGAACACACTATTAGGAAAATGGTATGGTACCGCAAAGGAGTGCATCTTTTGTCTGGCAGAATCTCAAGACTGACATCACATATTATTTGTCTGCCCTTCTCTTGCCCCACTCCGGTGTAAATGGATAAATCCAATCTGTCTTCAGCTCCCTTTGTTGTCAGTGTCTGAGTTTCCCCAAGCCCTGTATGATCCTCCGAACGAAAGATTCTGCTTTAAAATATTACATTTTTTACAATGTATTTTAAACTTATTTTAAGAAATGTGTGCCGTATGGCAAGTCAGGTGGCTTGGTTAAATAATAGGATCATTCTTTTTAACTTGCCCATAATAATAATAATTTTACTATGACTTAACATGTGGGACTGAAGAAATCAGGCCCCTTTTGATAGAGCGCGAGATTGGCTCATGAAAATGTTGCTTTTGCACAGGTATATGCCACCATTACTATGGTTAACGTGGTTCTGTCCTCTGACAGTCCGGTGTTCCTACCTCCTCTGAATTGGTGCTTCATTGAGTTCGTATATACAAAGTCGGAACTCAGGACATAGGATTTCGACGCAATATTTTATTGTATATATCATTTAATTTATTTCCGTGGACCCAATTGGATGTAAAGTGTAAATAGTAATTTTGACTCTTTGTTCATCTATACTGTAAACTTTTATGTGGTTCTCAGCTAGATGTAAAGGGTAAATTTGATTTTTTTTCCGGCTGTAATGTAAATTCCTTTTTTGTTTTTCTCTTTTTATGTGGACCTCAGCTGAGTTCCAAATCATAAATAAAATAAAATTGAAATTGACAAGGAGTTTTTCATGGCCACGTGACCACACTAATAATTAAAGGAAATGGGAGATGCCTCCCTAACCTGTCATCTCGGTTTCTGTACCTGTTCTGATGACAAAAGAAACATTTTCACGTGGGAAAGTCTTTGTTTGTAACTCCTACATAACTTACACTTTTGCAACTCTTCTATTCAAGATCTAAAACAGCCAACTCATAGTATCAGAACTATCAATGTTTTGCATTTCCTAGGGTCAACCTTGTCACAAAATCAGGACCATTTTACAGTAACAGATGCGTCACTGGTAGTGAAGGGGCACAGCAAAAGAACACATGTAGCTGATTCCTTTCAGCAGGTTTTATTTTACAGCTAAATCAAGGAGAGTAAAATAGGCATTTGAACTTCTTAGCAAACCTCATCCCTAAAATATTAACACATTTACTCAATCCCAAAAAGCACAAACACAAAAAACTTAAATCAACCCCAATTATTGAACTTTGGCACCATCCTAATGATAATTCCTCTTGGTTAGTTGTTTTCAAATAGAATCAGAATTGTTGGAACTGTGATTTCTGGTTGGCTAGGGTACTCACCTCAGCCAGGCAGAACCCACCACTCTAGTCAGGGCAAGACGGTTACACACCAAAGATAACCTGTGCTCACCCCTTTAGCTTGACACAGAGCCATCTGGCTTATCTCCTGAGATCATGTGTAAAGCAATTGCACAAAGCACTCAAACCAGTGACACAATAAATACACCACTAAAGAGACTCCACACAGGGTATATATAAAAATATGTTTCTTTAATTGTAAATGTATCTAATAGACCAACAACATGCAAGACATAAGTACTGCATATATTGTGCAACCGCTAACACAGCACTCATTATCCTGATGATACAAGAGTCAACTGGATAGACATTATGACATTAGTG
Organism: Pleurodeles waltl; assembly: GCF_031143425.1. Taxonomy (NCBI): domain Eukaryota; kingdom Metazoa; phylum Chordata; class Amphibia; order Caudata; family Salamandridae; genus Pleurodeles; species Pleurodeles waltl. The sequence continues at coordinate 1,620,341,117 of NC_090440.1, forward strand.
AATTTTTAGAGGCTCAGGAGTATCGTCCTGCAAATCACCACATGTCTCCATAGAGGTAGAAATCACAAGGTATCAGCTAAAGAACATAGGGTGCAATCCAGTATGAAAGACATACTCCGCACAAGTAAAGGGAGTGAAAAGAAATGTACATGGGTCACTTCACTTGTGTGATTAATGCAACCTGGTTTTAGGACCTAGACATATGACATGTCGGAAATCCACACAACTGCATGACTCCCCCAAATAATGATACAGGCATAGGCCCATCAAACCAGTGCTCTTATTAAATGTGATACAGTAATTAGCGAGGAGCCATAGTCCGCTGGAGCACGGGTACGTCTATTGCTGGTATTACAGTAATGTGGGCAGCTCCTGATTGGGGATTAAAGGGGGCCTCCATCCAGAACTTCTCCGGTAATGCCAACGACAAAAGAACAACACAAAGGGGGCACATACACACTTCCCAGTGCCAAGGAGACACCTCAAAGTGTCATCCCTACACTAATCAGTGAAAGGCAGCCACATGTGAATGTGCGGTGCAACTGTTGAAATGGAGGCAGCAATGTCCAATTCCCCAAGCTGCCTCGAACTTGCAGCATGTGCGGAACCTCTCCGTGGCCTTGCAGACCTCTGCTGTGAAATACCAAAGAAAAGGAAGCCACCTGAGTGTTCAGGGCAGCTCCAGTCTGGCTCCAATACTTCGCCTGCTCCAACCCAGAGCTTGGCAGTCCTTTTTAGTTGGACATTCCTCTCTCAGGGCGGTGGCCGGAGAGCACATTTTAGCTGGATTCCTTAGCTGCCTAAGCCATGTGGCCTCCCTTAAGAAAATGGCTCATCACGCAATGTCTTCTCCTATCCAAGTGCTCGCCACACACTGAGGGACTAAGTGCAGGGCATGAAAAATGAGTGAACCATTCCTAATGCCCTATGGAGAAACAAAGAGCTCACCACATATCTGTGGGGCAGATAAAGCCCTCCTATGCACTAGATTAAAGGAGGGAACAAACAAGCAACCTTAACCCCATGCTTTCCTTGGGAGAGCACTGGTAGGATAAACACCAAGGAAGCAGCAGTAGACAAGGGGCCAGTACAATAAAGGCACTTGATGGAGATTGCTCCTTGTAGTCTAGCCATACCTAGCCAGTCCAGAGTCGGGGGGCAGGCTGGCAGCAGGGCAACACTCAGAAAAGCAATTCATGGAGTCTTTTATGCCAGTCCAGAGGAGTCCTTCTGCAGTACAGCAGTCCTAAAACAGAGGTTCAGTCCTGTTTCAAAAGAGCACTTAGATCATGGGGTCAGAGCCCCTGTACTTATAATTGTAAATATATTTTTTGGAACTGTGACTTCAAAATAACCCTTTCAAGTGAAACACAACGCCCTTCGAACCCAGCCCTGTCTCCAGATATCAGTAGGGGGGTAATCAGCCCATTGTGTGAGGGCAGGTCACAGTCGATTGACATGTAAGGTGTGAACAACCCTCCCTCTCCTCAGCCCAGGATGACTATCAGTATGCAGATGCCTCTTCTATTACACCCAGCCCCCTTGTGCTATGTCTATTTCTAGAATGTATGTACAAAGTGTGACTATCATTCTACCCTAGACGTGGATTGGAGACAGGCTTCATAGCACTAGAGTTATAAGCACAGAGAAATGCCCACTTTCTAAACGTGGCATTTCTAAAATAGTAATGTAAAATCTAACTATACCAGTAAGCAGGATTTTGCACTACCTTTCCAAACATACCAAACATGTCTACGGTATTCCTCAATGAACAGAAATTACCACTTAGACATATACAAGGGAATTTCGAATGCAAACCTATGAGAGGAGCCCCTTTCACAGTAGTGAAAAACGAAATAGACTGTTTGTCACTACGAGTACATGTCACACATAAAAGTTTATGTCCTACCTTTTACAGACACAGCAGTCTGCCCATAGGGCTATCTACGGCCTACATCAGGGGTGACTTAAGTGTAGTAAAAAGGAAGTTTATGTCTTGGCAATTAGTTTGAAATGCCAAGTCAATGTGGCAGTAAACTGCACACACAGGTACTTCAGAGGCAGGCCTGGGACAACTTTGTAAAGCTACTTCTGTGGGTGGCGCAATCAGAGCTGCAGGCCCAATAGTAGTATTTAATTTACAGGCCCTAGATATATGGTATACCACTTTACAAGGGATGAACAAGTGAATTCAATATGCCACACAGGTGTAAGCCAATTATACCAAGTTTTAGGGGAGAGACCATATGCACTTTAGCACTGATTGTCAGTGCAAAGGGCCCAGAGTCCTAAAGCCAACAAGAGAGGGAAATAGGAGGAGAATGGCAAAAAGTCTGTGGATAACTCTGCAGAAAGAGGCATTTCTAATATGAATCTACAGAATGGCTGATTGATTCTTATTCAATGTGTTCAGTTCAGTTTTTCCAAAAATGAGTCTTAAGATGTTTAGTTAAAATAAAAGTATAATAGACGTACTTTTGCACTTGGAGCCACTGAAATAAATATAGCCAGAGAAAGCGCAGTTGGGTTTTGAGCTCAGAAACCCCTGTGACAAAGAAAGAGGAGCCATGGAGAAGCTGGACCACAGTGCACACTTATAGCGTGATTACATCCCTTGCAGTGTGGTAGACAGTGCAGGTGCTGGTGGGTTTTGGGACGCACTACTGTGACGCATAAACCCCTTTGACAAAGAAGGAGGAGCCTTAGTGGAGGTGCAGTGCAGGCTTATAGTGCAGTTACATCCCCAGCAGCTTGGGACCTGGCCAGGCTGTGCCCGGGCAAAGACCAGGTTAAAAAAGGGCCCGTCTTCACCCCTCATCACCCAGAGTAGGCTTGGTTGTCCTCCCTCCCCCTTTGTTTTTTTGACCCAGGATTCCAAGCACTGCCCAGGTGACGCCTTTCAACATCTGCTAAATTGCTCACACTGTTTGGATAATCACATAAGCAAATGTATATTTGCATTTAGTACAGGGTTTGAGTCAAATTATTTACCAAATACTTCTTGATCTATATGTAGGCACGGAGCCAGCCTTTAGCATGGGTGAGCTGGGCCCAGGTCCAGGGCACCAATATTTTGAGGGATTAATGGAGCTGTGTGCATTATGTTTATGTCAACAGCAGCAACCTTCTCATCCTGCTGCTTGTCACTGCCTGTTCATTTCTGTGTGCTTTTCCAGTTTAAAGTGGTTCCAATCCCTCATCATTATACCACGGGAGGTGCTTTTAACACCACTTTAGCCCCCTTCCTTGCCCTCTCTTCACCCTAAGCCCCTGCTGACACATCAACAAAACCATCAGGTGCTGACCAGTGAACACAAAAGGGACTCCTTGCTGCCTCATTTAATTCACTACCATCAGCAAGGGCACCACATTTCTCTCCACCCACATCCAGAGCACTATCTTAGCAAAGGCCGGCTCTGTGTCGGTATAATCAAGAATAGTAGTGTGGGAAAAAGAAGGAAAGCTGATGTCTTGCAGGGTGCAGCTCTGCTGAAAACAAAACCTGCAAAATACTCTTCAAAGAACTGCACCCTGAGGGAAATTGATGTTCAAATCGAGAAAAAGTAGAGACGATTTTGAACCCAGAGATAACTCTGTGCCCACTTCCTGCCAATAAATCGATTGGCAAACTAGTTGCAAAAAATCTAGTAAAACTCCTATCCCATGTGGTAGACCTCCCACAGCCATGGTGAATGGGAATGTAAATGAACTGAAATGAATCAGACTACTTAGTACATGATCAGTTAGTGTACTGGGCTAGCTGGAGCTGAGGGCCTCTAGGCCTAACACCCCCAGAACGATTGATCTCATACTCATAAGGACGTTTACATACTTTTTAAACCCACATAGTTTTTTTATTGTGTGATCACCCTTGCTCGACTCCGTAATCCTATCTTTTTAGCTCGGAGTTAACGAGCAGTGAAGTGCAGTGTTTAACCAGAGTGGGGAGAGGTGTGAAATCACAGCAGGAATGAATCTGCTGTTATCACATCCTCCATCATCTACAAACACACAATAGGGACACCCAACAACAACCCCATGAAAAGAAAGAATCAAATGACAATTAAAATACAGAGATGCCAATCTGAGCGAAAAATGTCGTCCTCATAGACCCTTGAACATACATATGAATATTGGTTTTATTTTGTTGACCTGTAAGAGCAATCATAGGGTGCAGCGCTATTTAAAACATAACTAAGCAAAATAAAGATTGCATTCTTAAATCTACATCTGGTAAGAAGTAATCTATCAATCATGCTATTCCATGTATCTAATATTCACTTTTAAATAGGTGGGCATGTGTGCCTGTACTCACACCCTTGCAACCATCTATGTGAAACTGCAACAATTTTGAATTCCGGCAGGTGTACCTCATCCATTTTATCAGTCTTGGAAGGATGAAAGGCTATCACTGAGTTGGACAGTACACTTGCCATTTGCTGTCCTTAAAACAGATTAGTCTGTTGTGACAAGCACTTCCTGGGCTAAAAATTATAGTCGTAAAATGAAAAAAGTAAAGGTTTCATTAACGGTAAGGCTCCTATGGCCATTCACTAAAACACCAAAAAAGAAGTCTCTTTAAAGTATCAAAAAGCATTAGATAAGGTTCTTTCACTTAAACAAAAGAATCATTGCACTAGAAAAGAATAATGCACTATTGGGTTGTGGAGTAATTGTAGGCAGACAGAATTAATTGATTTAGCAGTGGTGTTTTTTCATTAAAGAGCATTTCAATTGAGGTACTTCAGTATGCTTGCAATGCATTTTTAAAGTGTTGATGGCTATACCCATTGCATCCTTTGACGCCTCTTGAAAAGTCCCTGAATGACAGGGATGAAGTGCAATTATGTAGTGCACAATAAAGTTTTGTCCTGTTTGAGTATGAGTCCTTTCCATGTTTGTCTAGTAAAGTGCATGTGCATGCAACATTTGGGCCAATTCACAAAGAAAGTAGTAAACATACACTGAGAGGTTTAAATATTTGTCCAAGCGTAGAGATACTATCGTCCTAAATTCACAAATTTCACATGGAATCCACATGGAAAGCTTCAACTGGTGAAGGTTTGCATAGGGAGTCCTTTGTAAAATTATGTTATTTCCACATTTTTAGGGGGTGATTCTAACCCTGGCGGTCGGTGTTAAAGCGGCGGCCAACCCGCCAACAGGCTGGCGGTAAAAAATATGGAATTCTGACCCTGGCGGGAACCGCCAACACAGACAGCCACTTTAACACTCCGCCCGCCACGGCGGTACAAACAAACAGCGCGGCGGTCACCACCAACAGCCAGGCGGCAGACAATGTACCGCCCACCCTATCACGACTCACCAATCCGCCACCTTTTCCGGGGCGGGAGCACCGCCGATAAAAACACGGCGGAAACAGACTACGAACGGGAAAACGCTCACCACTACGCACTCCAGGAGGAAGGAGGACAGCATGGAACCCGAATTAAACATCCTACCTGCTCTCGTCTACCTTCTCATCTACCACGAGTACGAAGTCCGGCGCAGACGACAACGGTGAGTACTGCACCTACGACTCACGGGAGGGGGGAGGACGAAAGGTTACGGGCACACACATATGCGACCCCCACCCCCCCAACTATGTACACACCAATGCAGAGCAACAAGTCACAGTGACACCACCCAAACACCCCTGAAAAATGCTAGGACATAATCAAATTTGGAAAAAATATTTATGTACCAAAAAGCTCCTGAAAATTATTTTGAGACGGCGGTGCCCAGTGGAGCGGTGCTTGAGACGGCGGGGCCCAGCGGAGCGGTGCTTGAGAAGAAGGGCCCAGCGGAGCGGTGCTTGACAGGAAGGGCCCAGCGGAGCGGTGCTTGAGAAGAAGGGCCCAGCGGAGCGGTGCTTGAGATGAAGGGCCCAGCGGAGCGGTGCTTGACAGGAAGGGCCCAGCGGAGCGGTGCTTGACAGGAAGGGCCCAGCGGAGCGGTGCTTGAGAAGAAGGGCCCAGCGGAGCGGTGCTTGAGATGAAGGGCCCAGCGGAGCGGTGCTTGACAGGAAGGGCCCAGCGGAGCGGTGCTTGAGATGAAGGGCCCAGCGGAGCGGTGCTTGAGACGGCGGGGCCCAGCGGAGCGGTGCTTGAGAAGAAGGGCCCAGCGGAGCGGTGCTTGAGACGGCGGAGCCCAGCGGAGCGGTGCTTGAGAAGAAGGGCCCAGCGGAGCGGTGCTTGAGATGAAGGGCCCAGCGGAGCGGTGCTTGACAGGAAGGGCCCAGCGGAGCGGTGCTTGAGATGAAGGGCCCAGCGGAGCGGTGCTTGAGATGAAGGGCCCAGCGGAGCGGTGCTTGAGACGGCGGGGCCCAGCGGAGCGGTGCTTGAGAAGAAGGGCCCAGCGGAGCGGTGCTTGAGACGGCGGGGCCCAGCGGAGCGGTGCTTGAGAAGAAGGGCCCAGCGGAGCGGTGCTTGAGAAGAAGGGCCCAGCGGAGCGGTGCTTGAGAAGAAGGGCCCAGCGGAGCGGTGCTTGAGAAGAAGGGCCCAGCGGAGCGGTGCTTGAGACGGCGGTGCCCAGCGGAGCGGTGCTTGAGAAGAAGGGCCCAGCGGAGCGGTGCTTGAGATGGCGGTGCCCAGCGGAGCGGTGCTTGAGACGGCGGGGCCCTGCGGAGCGGTGCTTGAGATGAAGGGCCCAGCGGAGCGGTGCTTGAGAAGAAGGGCCCAGCGGAGCGGTGCTTGAGATGAAGGGCCCAGCGGAGCGGTGCTTGAGACGGCGGGGCCCTCTTCAGCGGTGCTCTTCTGCACGGCGGGCCCTGTTCAGCGGTGCTCTCCTCCATGGCGGGCCCTGTTCAGCGGTGCTCTTCTGCACCGCGGGCCCTGTTCAGCGGTGCTCTTCTGCACGGCGGGCCCTGTTCAGCGGTGCTCTCCTCCACGGCGGGCCCTGTTCAGCGGTGCTCTTCTGCACCGCGGGCCCTGTTCAGCGGTGCTCTTCTCCACGGCGGGCCCTGTTCAGCGGTGCTCTTCTCCACGGCGGGGCCCTGTTCAGCGGTGCTCTTCTCCACGGCGGGCCCTGTTCAGCGGTGCTCCTCTCCACGGCGGGCCCTGTTCAGCGGTGCTCTTCTCCACGGCGGGGCCCTGTTCAGCGGTGCTCTTCTCCACGGCGGGCCCTGTTCAGCGGTGCTCCTCTCCACGGCGGGCCCTGTTCAGCGGTGCTCTTCTGCACCGTGGGCCCTGTTCAGCGGTGCTCTTCTGCACCGCGGGCCCTGTTCAGCGGTGCTCTTCTCCACGACGGGGCCCTGTCCAGCAGTGCTCTCCTCCACGGCGGGCCCTGTTCAGTGGTGCTCTCCTCCACGGCGGGCCCTGTTCAGCGGTGCTCTTCTGCACCGCGGGCCCTGTTCAGCGGTGCTCTTCTCCACGGCGGGCCCTGTTCAGCGGTGCTCTTCTCCACGGCGGGCCCTGTTCAGCGGTGCTCTTCTGCACCGCGGGCCCTGTTCAGCGGTGCTCTTCTCCACGGCGGGCCCTGTTCAGCGGTGCTCTTCTGCACCGCGGGCCCTGTTCAGCGGTGCTCTCCTCCATGGCGGGCCCTGTTCAGCGGTGCTCTCCTCCACGGCGGGCCCTGTTCAGCGGTGCTCTTCTGCACCGCGGGCCCTGTTTAGCGGTGCTCTTCTCCACGGCGGGCCCTGTTCAGCGGTGCTCTTCTCCACGGCGGGCCCTGTTCAGCGGTGCTCTTCTGCACCGCGTGCCCTGTTCAGCGGTGCTCTTCTCCACGGCGGGCCCTGTTCAGCGGTGCTCATCCAGCAGGTCAAGGGAGCCAGACCTGGCCTGGACTCCCTGATCAGTCGCCCTCGGACCATGACGTTTCTGGACCCTTCGGGGACGGACTCCTGGCCTCCTTAGTGTCCTCCTTCCCAGCTGGGATGTGACATGTGGGGTCCACCTTCTCCGCGCTCCTGCTGCCCTTCCGCTCCTTTGATGGGGCTCTCGGGCCCTTGCCTCCCCTAGATGGTGTGGGTGGTGAAGTGGCCGCACATTGCTCCTTGGGGGCAGCCCTGTCGGTCCTCGCACGGCGGCCCTTGTTTTTGCGGGTCCTCTTGCCGGGGGGGGGGGGGCTGGACGTGTCCTTGCTGCTGATCGATGTGTCACTGCTGGCAAAGGGTGGGCTCCAGAACCCATGCACAACAGTGACACCCGAAGCTGGGCTGGTGGTGGCTGCGGTGCTCTTGGGACTCTTTGCAGATGGAGGGGGGAGCTCATCGGAGGGAAAGAGGTCAAGATTAGCCAGGAAAAGTTTTTTAGGGCCAAGGTAAAGGGTAGGAGAAGTGGAGATGGAAGTGGAGGAAGAGGAGGTGGTTGTAGGAGAGTCAGGTGTGCTGTCATTGGGTGAAGGTGCTGGTGCTGTAGGCCGTCGTGAGGTGGATGTCTGTTGGGTGGGTGGCTGCCTGCGTTTGTGTGTCTTGGAAGAGGGGGTGACAGACACAGTGGGAGAGGACACAGGGGACGTGTACATGGCAGTGGGGGTGGTGACTGCACGAGTGTGGACTGTACTGGAGGGTGAGGTGGTGATGGAAGCACTGGCTGATGTTGGGGTGCATGCAGGTGTGAGTGTAGACGTCACAGGGAGGGAGGAGGGAGACGAGGAGGAGGGGGACACAGGGGTGGTTGTGACTGTTGGAATGTCTGCATCTGGGTGTTGCTTGGGTGAGTGTTTGTGGGATCTGTGGTGCTTGTGTTTGGATGAGCTGCTCTTGGGTGTTGAGGTGTGTGCAGGCTGGTCTGATGGTGTGGATTGGATAGGCTGAGGAACAGGAGACAGAGAAAGGCTGGAGGCAGTAAGAAGAGGGAGGCTGGAAACAGGGACAATGACTGCCGTCAGTGCTGAGGCCAGAGCAGTGAACGCTCGTTGATGGGCAGCCTGACCCGAAAGAATGCCCTCCAGGTACGCATTGCTCTGTTGCACCTCCCTTTGCACACCCTGGATGGCATTCAAAAGGGTCGTCTGCCCAACAATGAGCGTCCTTACCAGGTCAATGAGCTCCGCACTGAGGGCAGCAGGGGCAACAGGGGCAGGGGCTGAGGTGCCTGGGGCGAAGGAGACGCGCGCCTTCCTGGGCGAACGGGCACGGAGCGAAGACTGAGGGGCTGCTGGGAGGGCTGGGCTGGTGCGCTGGGTGGCGGCTGTACCTGTAGAGGCGGGGGGCACGGAAGTTGCCGCCACCGCTAGGGAGCTCCCATCCGAGGACGTGTCGCTGTCGCTGCTCTCACCAGCGGTCCCCGTCGTGGTGCTCCCCTCGCCCTCCGGATCACTGGTGCCCTCGGTGTCTGTTCCTGGGCCCACCGGGGCCTTGTGTCCTGCAGCTCCCTCGTGCTCCGATGCCAAATCTCCTCCGCCTGATGATGCTAATGCACACATGCACAAGAAGATGAAGAGAAAGGGTGGGGGGAGAAAAAAGAAGACCAGGTTGAGTGCATGCAATGTCAACACCGTTGGCGGAGAGGACAGACACAGGAGCCTAATGCACTAAGCCGCGCATTCGGGGTACACTACTCAGTACTACTGACTAGGACAACAGGCCAAGAGACGTCAAACGCGCACATGGGAGATGCTGGACCCTCAATGGCTGTACTTGTCACCCTACAGAGATGGGGGCCGGGGGCACAGGGCCATGCCTAAGGGAGAGAACTACACTACAGAAAGCGCCCTGGCCTAATGTCACCCACAGCCCTCCTCCCCCACCCAGACGCCTCCACTGCGCAGAAAGATAGGAGAATGTGCTGATACTCACCCCCTTGTGTCTGCTGTGATGTCTTAAGGCGCCCATCCAATTCAGGGTAGGCCACCGCCAGGATCCGGGACATCAGGGGGGTCATGGTGCGACTGGCACCCCTCCTAGGTTGGGAGGCCATCCCCAGCAGTGTTTCTGCGGTCTTCCTTGTTCCGCGGCGGATGTCCTCCCACCTCTTGCGGCAGTGGGTGCCCCGTCTGTTGTGGACCGCCAAGTTCCGGACTTCCTTGGCGATGGCACGCCAAATCTCGATCTTCTGATGGGCGCTGACCTATTTGACATGTACAGGGTGGAAAGGAGGAAATCATCAATGACCTGCATGTTAGATGTGATTGGCCCCCCCCACCAACTTTGCCATATGGCACATGCTCTCATCTGTCGGGCGTTGCACTCCTCATTCGCCCCCCACCCCACCAACTTACATCCACCCCAATCCACACAGGCATAGCCCAGTCCATGTGCACCCGGTGTACTCACTTGTTGGTCTGGAGGACCGTAGAGTAGCGCATACTGGGGGAGGACCCCATCCACGAGCTTCTCCAACTCTTCAGACGTGAAGGCAGGGGCCCTTTCCCCAGTCGCAGCAGCCATTGTATCTTCCAGACCGAGGTCACAGCAGCACTTGCAGTATAGGTCCTCTCCTGTGGATGATCAGGTCTCGAGTGATTAATCAGATAGAAAATGGCGGTCACGCCCGCGGCGGTGCGTACCGCGGCGGTGCGTACCGCGACCGCCGGCGCACATCGTCATTGGCTCCTGAAACCCATAGGGTTAAATGTTAACCAATGTGGCTTTGTGCCGCGGTCTTCGACCGCCTACCGCCACGGTGTGCCCCGCCAGCGCATTGACCTCACATCCCATTGTCCCACTTCACAGGTCAGGCAGCCGCCATTTCAAGGGCCTACAGGCATAATTTTGACTGCGACACACAGGCCTAGGCCTTGCATTGCCACACATACACGCCTTTCAACCCATTGCCATTCTTTAACTGTGCAAACTGTCTGTACGTACCTGTGGTTTGCCTGACTCTGTGCTCCATGTTGTCCTTCCTAGGCTCCGTCCGCTGGGACTTGCGAGGAGAAGGACGAATCCTCGCGTGTACCGACCGCTGGTGGACCTGTCGAGAATGGAAGAACGCCATATAATACTTCGATACAGACTTGACCGTGCCACTATCCATGAGCTGTGTGCCCAGCTGGAGCCAGCCCTGATGTCCCCCATCCGCCAACCCACAGGGATTCCCCCTCTGGTGCAGGTTTTGTCAGTCCTCCATTTTTTGGCAACTGGGTCATTCCAGACCACAGTGGCCATGTCATCTGGAATGTCTCAGCCTATGTTTTCAAAGATTTTGAGCAGAGTGTTGTCTGCCCCGATGAAACTCATACGGAGCTACATCATTTTCCCAGAGGAGGGTGACTTGCCTACAGTGAAGGGTGATTTCTATGCCCTGGGACATATCCCCAACATCATTGGTGCCATTGATGGGACCCATGTGGCTCTGGTACCCCCAAAAGATGATGAGCAGGTGTACAGAAACAGAAAAAGTTATAATTTGATGAATGTCCAGGTGGTCTGTTTGGCTGACCAGTACATCTCCCATGTAAATGCCAAGTTCCCAGGGTCAGTGCATGACGCGTATGTGATGCGAAATAGCAGCATCCCCTATGTGATGGAGCAGCTACAGAGACAACGTGTGTGGCTAATAGGTGACTCTGGTTACCCCAACCTGCCTTGGCTACTGACCCCAGTGAGGAATCCCCGGACCAGGGCAGAGGAACAGTACAATGAGGCTCATGGGCGAACTCGGAGGATCATCGAAAGGACCTTTGGCCTCCTGAAGGCCAGGTTTAGGTGCCTGCATATGACAGGGGGATCCCTGATGTACTCACCAAAGAAGGTGTGCCACATCATCGTGGCCTGCTGTATGCTTCACAATCTGGCATTGCGACGTCAGGTTCCTTTCCTGCAGGAGGATGGTGCAGATGGTGGTGTTGAAGCAGCTGTGGAGCCTGCGGAGAGTGAAGAGGAGGAAGACTCAGAGGACGACACAGACAACAGGGACAGAGTAATAGAACAGTATTTCCAGTAGCACACAGGTAATAATCACCCATGCCATTTTACATTTCCTGAAAGCCTCCTGCATCTCAACTTTGTCGATTTCCCCCCAGACCTATAAACATGATGTTTGATTTTCCCTTCCCTTTTCTGTGCTGTATGAGCCACTGCGTGACCTCGGCTTGGTTGGCCCATGGACTAATGCTAAGTTACCTCGGTATGTGTAATTCACAATGTTAATAATACGTAATTGATATGTAATGTGTCATCATTTGTAAATAAGACAGGCTGAGTCCTGATTGATTTCAGTGCAATGTGTGATTTATTATTAGTGCATAGATATCGGTACATGATAGTGAAACAGTGATGGGTGGGGGTGGAGTAATGTCCATGGCGGAGTCCAGTTCTCAGTCTCACAGGTGCATTGTCCATATGCCTGTGGCAGGATGGAGCAGGGGCAGTTCAAGGTTTGACAGGGTGGCAATGTGGAACAGTGGGAGGACTTCAGGGGGTATGTGATGCTGGCGGGGGACTTGACATCCTACTCTGTCGGTTTTTTTGATCTCAGGCTCCTTTTGCGGGGCGGTTGTTGTTCAGCAGGAGGTGGGGTTCTGGTGGGCTGTCGTTGTGGTGGGGCCTCCTGTCCACTAGCGCCGGCGGAGGTGGTAGGCTGTTCCTGTTCCTGGCTAGTGACAGGGGCCCTGTGTGATGCCACATGGTCCCGAAACGTGTCCTCTACACGGTTCAGGGCCTGGACTATGCTCCCCATAGCGGTTGAGATGTTGCTGAGTTGGTCGCTGAACCCCATGTAGCGTTGCTCCTGCTGTGCCTGGATCTCCTGGAACCTGGCCAGTACCATCGCCATCGTCTCTTGTGAGTGGTGGTAGGCCGCCATGATGGTGGTGAGGGCCTCTTGGAGAGTGGGTTCCCTGGGCCTCTCCTCCACCCCTGTCGCACAGCAGCCCTCCGAGTTGCCCTGTTTCCCTGGGCCTCTGTCCCCTGGACGGTGTGCCCACTCCCACTGCCCCCAGGTCCCTGTTGTTGTTGGGTTGGTGGGTTACCCTGGGGGCCCTGTAGTGGTAGACACACCGCTGCTTGACCTGTCCTAGAGACAGAGGCATGGGCCCGCTGGGTGGGAGCTGTGCTGTTGTTCCCAGAGGGGGTTGGGTCTGCAGTGGCCTGTGTCTGGGTGAGGGGAACCGACTGCCCAGAGGTCCCCGATGGTCCGGGCTGGTCATCAGGTTCCAGGTCGACAGAGCTGCTGTCATCACTAGGGGCCTGTTCCGGGGGTGGGATGGACATTTCTGGTCCCTCCTGACCGGTGTGTTGTCGTTCGGGTCCTGCATGGGGTAAGAGGGTATGGTTATTGTTTCTGTGTGTGCATTAGCTTGCGTTTTATGGGTGCCCTTGTCCCCCAGTGCTGGCATTCCCTTGGGGGAGGTGTTGTGAGGGTGTTTTGTGGGGGGGGGGGGATGGGTATGTGCAGTGGTCATGCTTAGGTGATGGGTGTCCATAGTTTGGGGGTGGCATGCAGGGGTTGGTGTTGGGTGGGTTGTGCTGGGGAGACATTCTCAGGGAGGATATGTGCTGGGGGGTTGGGGGTGAGGGTGGGGGTTAGCATGCTGGGGGGGGGAGGTGAAGTGGTTGGTCTTACCAGAGTCCATTCCTCCGTGTACTCCAGCGAGGCCATCAGGATGCAGGATGTTTAGTACCTCTTGCTCCCATGTTGTGAATTCGGGTGGAGTGGGTGGGGGTCCCCCGCCAGTCTTCTGGACTGCGATGTTGTGTCGCGAGACCATCGAGCGCACCTTCCCCCGTAGGTCGTTCCATCGTTTGCGGATGTCATCTCGATTTCTGGGATGCTGTCCCACCGCGTTGACCCTGTCCACGATCCGCTGCCAGAGCTCCGCCTTCCTTGCTATGGTGGTGTGCTGGACCTGTGAGCCGAAGAGCTGGGGTTCCACTCTTATGATCTCCTCCACCATGACCCGGAGTTCTTGGTCCGAAAAGCGTGGGTGCCTTTGTGGTGCCATGGGGTGGTGTGTATGAGGTGTGGGGTGGTGTATGTGATGATGTGTGTGTTGGTGTGTGGTGCTTTGTGCTTCTATGTGGTGTGTGTGATGTTGTGGTGTGCCTCTGTGTGTCTGGCTATCTATTCTCTGATGTGTCTCTCTCTCCTTCGTCTCTGGTTTTTGTTGGTAGGGGTTTGTGGGTGATGTGGGTGTGTGTTTTATATGGTATTGGATGTGTGGGAGTGGTGTGTGTATGTGTTTCAGGTGTGTGCCTTTCAAATTGTCCAATGTGGTAGGGGTTTGTAAAGGTGTGTGTATTTTGACCGCGGCGGTGTATACCGCCAATGGAATACCGCGGTTGAATGACCGCTGCGTCGATTTGCGGGTCATAATGGGATGGGCGTATTTCTGTTGGTGTGGCGGTGGAGGTTTGGTCTTCTCCAGTTTACCGCTGGCCGCTGATGTGGCGGACTGCAGTGGAGGGCGGATTTTCTGAGGTTTTGCATTGTGGGTCAGAATGTCCGTGGCGGCTGACCGCGGCCGCGGCGGTATTGTGGCGGCCTTCTGACCGGCGGTAAGCGGCTTTTACCGCCGAGGTCAGAATGACCCCCTTAGTCCCATATTTATACTTTTTTAGCACCGCATTTGCGTCATTTTTTGACGCAAAAGTGGCGCAAACTTTCAAAATACAATTGTAAGTTTGCGGCGCTCTTACGTCAAAAAGTGGCGCAAATGCGGCGCTAAAAAAGTATAAATATGGGCCTTAGATTGTGTTTCCTCCGTAAAGAGATTTCAGTGGTGGAGAACTCCACAGAGGGGAATGGACTCCCCTGTGCAAATGCATTTGTTCTTTCTCCATGGGAAATATATTTTCTCCACGGATAACCCCATTGCTTTACCCTCCCCCCACCACCATAATCGGGAGTCATTCATTTCCCTTCCAACCCTGGATATGGATTTACGTCAGCCTATTGCTGGGGTAAAAACTGGCCCTTACAAGGCTGTAAAGGGAAATGTGAGAAGTTTGTAAATGCTCACAAAGAAGGCTAAACACCCTCTGCAATGCCCAAAAACGCTCTAAAACCCACCCTTGCAACTTGAAATTACCCACCCTTGAGTGGGAATTACGGGTGCTCTGATCTCCACAACCATGGAGGTGATCTCTTCACCTGTAGTAAAAGGATTTACGACTGCCAGGAATCTCTTTGGGAAATCTTGGCAGGCATAAGATGGGTGAATGTGGTTGTAAAAGACTTACATTTACAAACACATTTAATTTTTTTAATAGAATCAGTTGTGTTTTTTCTTACTAAATATGCTTCTTTGGTGGACTATGTGTTTAGTACGTTTACTTGTCTTACTTAAATGTGTTGTTGTGTGGATAATTTATGAACGTACATTTCTTTAACCGAACTTAGAGGGCTTGCAGTGGTAATGGCTTTCTCCATTTATTTTATAATAACCAATTATGAGTTTGCTCTTTTGAAAGGCACCCACAGTGCAGGTAAATCTTGAATATGTTTAACATGTTTTCCGAAATACATGAGGCAATGTTACCATTAAATTGGGGCTATGTAGATTCTAAATCCTTGTGCATGGACGGGTGGTGGCAGGAAGAGGAGATGTCTGGCTGCCGCAGCAATGCAGGATGAACTGATCATAATAGTGATTATCCCTGCAGCTCCTCAATCATTTTAACCTACCGTAATCCAGTGTTGTTTTGACAATTTCTTCTCTTTGATTTATAAGGAAAGGATGGGCCTAGTTTTTGCTACCTCTAGGCCAGGAGTCGCCAACAGGTCAATCTCACGTTTTCAGTAGCTCACAGGCTGTCTTGGAGGAGCTTGCTTGTCAGTGGAGTTCAGAAGTATGGGTCTGCATCCGGTAATGTGAGGCTTCCAAAAGATACAGTGCAGAAGCAGCATACAGCGAACAGCACACCCTCTTGTTAAATGAACAAAGCCTAGCTGCTGGCTGGTAAGAAGCCTGAAAATACAAAAATGCTTCCCAGCACACTCTGTTGTGTTTTTTTCTATCTTGCTGCTCCTTTTTAGGCCTCCTTTCTGTCTTTTCTGCTTTATTGGTCTCCTTTCTGTCTTTTCCGCTCCTTTCTTTGTTTGTTTCTGTGGTTCTTTCTTTCATTCTCTACTTCAATCCCTCTCTTTTTCTTTCTCTCCTTTTTTCCTTTTGTGCATCCTTTGCTCCATTCTCACTTTCACTTTTTCACTGCTTCATTTCTTTCTGTTATCCCTTTTTTCTTTCCTTCTCACATTTGTTTTGTTTCTTCACTTTGCATTCTCCTTTCATTACTTTTTTCATGTCTTTCATTCCTTTATTCTTTCCTCCTATTCTCATTCCTTACTCTCCTTGTATTCCTGCACTCCACTCATCCTTCCTTTACCTCCTTTATTGCTTCTATCATCAACATCAATCCTTCAGAATGTATGACACTTAATGGTCCTAGTTGAAAATGTAATGTATATCTGAAAAAGACTGTGCTTTAGTTGTAATTGTAGAGGGCTGTAATTGGGTATTTTATCCTAGGGCCCATAAAACCCATCCTTATAAAACCTATACTATCCCTTCTACCTGTAATTCTTAATCTTGATTACATCCGAGGTGCAACACATCCCACTGAAACACTCAACATTCAGTGATGGTTCAGAAGTAAGAACAAAGGGACAAAACTGTTTTACCCACATGTCACCCTTCCAGTGTCAGCTCTTGTGGCATTGGTGCCCTGCACCAATTCCATCGGGACTGGATACTCTAAAAGGGCAGAAGTTAAATTGTGTGACCCTTACATATCCTTATTGTTAGACTTTTCATCCTTGGCGTGGTCTCCCTTAACTTTTTGCCTCTGTTCCCCAGGTTGTTGATGTGTTCTGGACTCTGATTTTATTGTGTTTGTTACTCTGGGCACTTTACCACTGCTAACCAGTGCTAAAGTGCAAGTGCTCCTGTTTAAAATGTGTACGTAATTGGTTCTCCATGATTGGCATATTTGATTTACTAGTAAGTCCCTAGTAAGGTGCACTAGAGGTGCCAGGGCCTGTAAATCAAATGCTACTAGTGGGCCTGCAGCACTGGTTGTGCCACCCACATAAGTAGCTCTGTAATCATGTCTCAGACCTGCCACTGCAGTGTCTGTGTGTGTATTTTTACACTGTAAATTCGACTTGGCAAGTGTACCCACTTGCCAAACCTAAACCTTCCCTTTTCTTACATGTAAGGCACCCCTAAGGTAGGCCCTAGGTAGCCCCAAGGGCAGGGTGCAGTGTATGGATAAGGTAGGACATATAGTAATGTGGTTTATATGTCCTGACAGTGAAATACTGCCAATTTCGTTTTTCACTGTTGCAAAGCCTGTCTCTCTCATAGGATAATATGGGGGCTACCTTTAAATATGATTAAAGTGTAGATTCCCCTAGAGAGTAGATGGACATGTGGAGTTTGGGGTCCCTGAACTCACAATTAAAAAATACATCTTTTAGTAAAGTTGATTTTAAGATTGTGCATTTGAAAATGCCACTTTTAGAAAGTGAGCATTTTCTTGCTTAAACCATTCTGTGACTCTGCCTTGTTTGTGGATTCCCTGTCTGGGTCAGTTTGACAGTTGGGTTGTTTTTCACCTCACACCAGACAGTGACACAAAGGGAGCTAGGGTGTAACCTGCATTTCCTGATTAGCCATCTCTGCTAGGAGGGAGGGGTGGAGTGGTCACTCTCATCTGAAAGGACTGTGCCTGCCTCTAACAATGCCGGCTCCAACCCCTGGTGTGTGTCTGAGGCCTTGCCTGGGCAAGGCAGGATTTCACAAGTAGGTGTGAGTCCCCTTTGAAGAAAGGTGAATTCAAAGACTAAAATTGGTATAAGAAGGGCACCCAAATCTACAGACTTTAGAAACACTTCTGGAACCAAGAGGAACCTCTGCCTGGAGAAGAGCTGAATAGCTGAGGAAGAAAAGCTGCCCTGCCTGTGACTGTGCTTTGTGGAGCTATCCTGCAGTTGCTGCTTCTGCCAGAGTAAGAGGGCAAAGACTGGACTTTGTATGCCTTCCATCTTGAGAAGAAATCTCCAAGGGCTTGATCTAGAGCTTGCCTCCTGTTGTTTGAAGTCTCAGGGACAGCAAAGACTTCTCTCTGCCAGCACCTGGAGTCTCTGGAGAGACTCCTACTCTGCCCTGTGGTGCCCATCCAGTTCCTGGGACCCTGAAAGGAGAAGCTGGCAGCCTAAAGACAAGAAAATCCACGCACAGAGCGCCGTGCGGGGAAAAGATCGTCGCAAATCTGATCTGCGGCTGAAAAACGACGCGCCGCCGGCTCCGCAGCTGAGAAACGACGCTCGCAGGAAACGCGACCGAAAAATCGACGCACGAAGCAGGAGAAACGACGCGCAGCATCGCTGACGGAGGCTGGGAGATCGCAACCTGCGCGGCGGGATCTTCAACTCATCGTGCGGGGTTATTTTCGACGCACACCCGCCCGTGCGGGGTTATTTTTGACGCACACCAGGTACATTTTCACTCTAGCAGCGCTAGTGTGTTTTTAAAACTACTCAAAGACTCTTTTTGATTTTTAATTGATAACTTGACTTGTGTATGGTGGATTTTTGTCGTTTTGGTCTTGTTTTGTTTAGATAAATATTTCCTATTTTTCTAAACCTGTGTTGTGTCATTTTGTAGTGTTTTCATTAAGTTACTGTGTGTGTTGGTACAAATACTTTACACCTAGCACTCTGAGGTTAAGCCTACTGCTCTGCCAAGCTACCAAGGGGGTAAGCAGGGGTTAGCTGAGGGTGATTCTCTTTTACCCTGACTAGAGTGAGGGTCTTTGCTTGAACAGGGGGTTACCTGACTGTCAACCAAGGACCCCATTTCTAACATTGGTGATCAGCGGTTGGGATTTGGACTTGTATTTGTACTTGACATACAGTGATTAAGTGTACACTACTGTTTTGAGTTCAGACCACTACGTGACCACATACTACTAGTCTTGTGATTTTTGTTTTTCTCTATTTGGACTGTTTTTGCTCTGCATTCAGTTTCCTTTTTCGCTGATCCGGTGATTGACTTTTCTGGAACTTCATTTGAGAACTTGCTTTTCTGCATTTGGAACTTTGCACTCTTTTAACCTTTTATCATGTCTCTACTTGGAGATGCACCAGTTGAAGCTGTTTTTGACCTGAAGCAATTGGATAGTTATAACAAGGCTCAGCTAAAGCAGTTTTGTAAAAATTTTGATTTGGTTGCCCCATTAAGAGCTCTTCCAAGAAGGATGAGCTGAAAAAGGCGCTGAGGGCCTGGGTGACAACCAGAAGCACTGGAGGGCACACTGAGGATGAGGAGGAGGATGAGGATGAGGAGGGAGAGCAATCAGTACATAATGGTATAGTGGGGGGGCCTGTTATTTCCAGGGAAAGAGTCTCTAGGGCAAGTAGCAGTGTATCCTCCAAGGGTCTGACACCTGAAGAGTTACAGGACAGACAGGCAGAAAGGTAGTACCAATTGGAGCAGAGAAGGCTAGCCCTTGAGGAGAAGAAGATAACAATGGCTCATGAGCTTAGCTTGAAAGAGATAGATCGTAGAAGCCAGTCCAGTAGAGATGGTGGCAGCAATCCTACAGTGCAGCCTGAGAGAAGGGTTATAAGAGGGAGGATGATATCTACTTGTGGTTCAAGGGTTATGAGTCAGCTCTCCACATTAACCTGGTCCCTGAAGCTCATTGGGGGGCAGCTCATTGGGGGGCAGCCCTGTGGAAGCATTTTGAGGCAGAGGGGAGGGACACACTGACAGCCTTAGGGGATGCTCAGGATCTCACCTACCCTGTCATGAAGGAGGCCTTACTTACCAGGTATGGTCTCACCCCTGAGCAGTACAAGGAGAAGTTTAGATCCTACAAGAGAAAGGAATCCCAAACATGGTTGGAATGTGTTGATTCTTTTTGCAGGTCACTGGATGGTTGGGTGAAGGGCAGTAAGGTAAACACGTATGAGGGGCTTTACAATTTAATTGCTTGGGAGCACTTGTACAATGTATGTTTTCCAGAGCTGCGCCAGCACCTCATTGACAGCAAGCTGACTGACCCCAGGAAGCTTGCACAGGAAGCGGACCGCTGGGAGAGCACCTGGGTCCAAAAGAGGTATGGGGGAGACCACGCCAAGGGTGGGCAGGGTCCCTCTCAGAAGAAAGGGGGGGTAAGGGCAAACAGGGGGAGTTCTCTAAAGGGCCCCAAACTGATTCCCAGGGTATGGATTCCCAACCCCCCAGTGAAAAGAAGCCATGGTTGTCCAAAGGGAAGCCAGTGGCAGGTGGTCCCCCACGTAAGTGCTATGCATGTGACCAGGTGGGTCATGTGAGGGGGGACCCCAAATGCCCCAGAAGTACACCGGCACCCACTGGTGCACCGTCCCAGGGTTTGGCCAGTGTAGCGCTTGGGGAGGAGTTGGTTTCAGGTGGGTGGGAACCCGCAGAAATGACCCTTGTCTCACTAGGGGACAGTGAGATGGTCCAGAGAAACCTAGTGCCTGATAACACTAAGAAGTACAGGCATTGGGTGACCATCAATGGACAGAGGGTAGAGGCTCTGAGAGACACAGGAGCCAGTGTGACTACAGTGAGGAGTCACCTGGTGTCTGAAGAGCAGATTGATCCCCGGGTACTTCACCAAGTAGTTGCGGTAGACAACTCTGAGCGCCTCTGCAGAGTGGCGCAGGTTCCCTTTGAATGGGGGGGGAGTCTCAGGTTCCTGGAAAGTAGCTGTGAGTCCAACCATGCCTGTTCATTGTTTGCTAGGTAACGACCTGCAGGATTCCCCTTGGAAGGAGGTGGAACACAGGTCTCACTTGGAGATGTTGGGTCTGCCTGGGTGGGTATGCGTATCCACCCGGTCTATGGCAGCCAATCAGGGTAGTCAAGAGCCCCTGGAGCCTGAAACAGTGGCCCAGGGGACCGCCAAGAAGAGGAAGGGCCGGGGGCACGGGAAACCGGCCCCAGAAGTTCCCACGGTCCGGGAGGAGGCAGAGCCTGAGGGTGATGCCCCGGAGCCTACAGGGGAACAGGTGGCTGAACTGGGGGAGGTCCCTGAGCTGTCACAGTGGCAGCAGGAAGGGGGACCCACCAGGGAAGCATTCTGCACAGCGCAGAAGGAGTGCCCTACTCTTGAGGGTCTGCGGCAGCAGGCTGCCGCCCAGGCGGCTGGCGAGGCGCCAGGTACTCACCTGATTTACTGGGAGGATGGCCTCCTGTATAGTGAGCCTAAGGTTCCTGAGCCTGGGTCAGCTCGTATGCTGGTGGTACCCCAGTGCTTCAGGGCCTTCCTACTGGGTTTGGCTCATGATGTGCCTTTGGCAGGACATCTAGGGCAGGACAAGACCTATAAGAGGCTTGTCTCCCACGTTTACTGGCCCTTGATGCACAAACAGTCAGCTGCTTATTGTAGGTCTTGTCAGACTTGTCAGGCAAGTGGCAAGAGTGGGGGAAAATGCAAAGCTCCCCTCCAACCTTTACCTGTAGTCAGTACTCCATTTGAAAGGGTAGGAATTGACATTGTGGGGCCTCTGGATCCCAAGACAGCCATGGGCAACAGGTTCATCCTGGTCTTGGTGGACCATGCCACGCGGTGCCCAGAAGCCATTCCTCTAAGGACGGTCACTGCCCCCGTGGTGGGACGTGCCTTGATGGGGGTTTTTACCCGCATGGGGTTCCCCAAGGAAGTGGTATCTGATAGAGGTACAAACTTCATATCCACTTATATGAAGTCTCTGTGGAAGGTGTGTGGGGTAACCTACAAGTTCACCACCCCTTACCACCCCCAAAGTAATGGTCTGATTGAGAGATTCAACCGCACCTTGAAAGGCATGATTCAGGGCCTGTCAGAGCCCTTGAGGCGTAAGTGGGACGTTCTCTTGCCATGCCTTCTGTTCGCTTACAGGGAGGTGCCTCAAAAGGGACTTGGCTTTAGCCCCTTTGAGCTCATCTATGGCCACCCTGTGAGGGGACCGCTCAGTCTTGTGAAGGAGGCTTTGGAGAAAGCTCCTAGTAAACCACCCCAGGATGTATTTAGCTACATGCTGGCACTAAGAAACCAGACTGCCCGCTTCAGGAGTCTCGCTCTGGAGAACCTGGAAGCAAGCCAGGAGGATATGAAACGGTGGTACGACCAGAATGCCACTCTGGTTGAGTTTCAGCCTGGACAAAAAGTGTGGGTCATGGCACCGGTGGAGCCTAGGGCTCTCCAATATAAGTGGACTGGGCCTTTTGAGGTGGTGGAAAGAAAGAGCGAGGTCACCTATCTGGTAGACTTGCAATCCCCCAGGAACCCTTTGAGGGTCCTCCATGTCAACCGCCTCAAACCACACTTTGAGCGAACTGAGCTATCCATGCTCCTAGCGACAGATGACGGGGTGGAGGAAGAGAGTGAGCCTCTTCCTGACCTCCTGTCTGCAGGAGAGAAAGATGGGTCTGTGGAGGGAGTGATCCTCTCCCCCTCCCTGACTGAGGAACAGCAGAGGGACTGTCGCCACGTGCTGGGACAGTTCGCCTCGCTGTTTTCCCTGATCCCAGGAGTCACACACCTGTGCACACATGATGTGGACACTGGGGACAGTACACCTGTTAAACATAAGGTTTACAGGGTGACTGACATGGTCAGGGCTTGCATTAAGGAGGAAGTCTCCAAAATGTTAACTCTAGGGGTTATTGAGCACTCCAGCAGTCCTTGGGCCAGCCCCGTGGTCTTGGTCCCAAAGGCTGCTGCTCCTGGTGCCACTCCAGAACTTAGGTTCTGTGTTGACTACCGGGGTCTCAATGCGGTCAGCAAGACTGACGCACACCCCATCCCCCGAGCTGATGAGCTCATTGATCGGTTAGGAGCTGCCAAATACCTCAGTACGTTTGATTTAACATCTGGGTACTGGCAGATTGCCTTAACTGAGGGGGCAAAGGAGAGGTCAGCATTCTCTACCCCAGATGGGCACTTCCACTTCAATGTGATGCCCTTTGGGATGAAGAACGCCCCTGCCACCTTTCAGAGGTTGGTCAACCAGGTGTTGGCAGGACTGGATGAGTTCAGTGCCGCCTACCTGGATGACATTGCTGTGTTTAGTTCCACATGGGAGGAACACCTGCAACACCTCTGGAGAGTGTTAGAGGCCCTGCAGAAGGCAGGCCTCACTATTAAGGTGAGCAAGTGCCAAATAGGGCAGGGTTCTGTGGTGTACTTAGGACACCAGGTGCGAGTGGCCAGGTGGCACCCCTACAGCCTAAGATTGACACGATTATGGCTTGGGAGCCTCCCAAGACCCAGACTGAAGTGAGAGCCTTTTTAGGTCTCACAGGATATTACAGGAGGTTTGTTAAGGGATATGGTGCCATTGTTACCCCCTTAACAGAGTTGACTTCTAAGAAGCAACCCAAGAAAGTGATCTGGACAGAGGCTTGCCAGAACGCTTTTGATGCCCTGAAGGCTGCCATGTGCACAGCACCTGTGCTGCAGGCACCTGACTACTCCAAGGAGTTTGTTGTGCAAACAGACGCCTCAGAGCATGGTATTGGAGCAGTACTCTCACAGCTTAATGAAGAGGGCCTAGATCAACCCGTAGCCTTCATTAGCAGGAGGTTACTACCCAGGGAACGTAGGTGGAGTGCCATAGAACGCGAAGCGTTTGCTGTGGTCTGGGCACTGAAGAAGCTAAGACCCTACTTGTTTGGGACTCACTTCCGAGTTCAGACCGACCACAGGCCCCTCAGATGGTTAATGCAGATGAGAGGTGAGAATCCAAAACTGTTGAGGTGGTCCATTTCCCTACAGGGGATGGACTTTACGGTGGAACATCGTCCTGGTACAGAGCACGCCAATGCTGATGGTCTGTCCAGGTTCTTCCGCCTTAGTGATGAGAACTCCCATGAGGTTGGGTAGTTGCTCCCCAATTTTAGCTGGGGGGGACACGTGTTAGACTTTTCATCCTTGGCTTGGTCTCCCTTAACTTTTTGCCTCTGTTCCCCAGGTTGTTGATGTGTGCTGGACTCTGATTTTATTGTGTTTGTTACTCTGGGAACTTTACCACTGCTAACCAGTGCTAAAGTGCAAGTGCTCCTGTTTAAAATGTGTACGTAATTGGTTCTCCATGATTGGCATATTTGATTTACTAGTAAGTCCTTAGTAAGGTGCACTAGAAGTGCCAGGGCCTGTAAATCAAATGCTACTAGTGGGCCTGCAGCACTGGTTGTGCCACCCACATAAGTAGCTCTGTAATCATGTCTCAGACCTGCCACTGCAGTGTCTGTGTGTGTATTTTTACACTGTAAATTCGACTTGGCAAGTGTACCCACTTGCCAAACCTAAACCTTCCCTTTTCTTACATGTAAGGCACCCCTAAGGTAGGCCCTAGGTAGCCCCAAGGGCAGGGTGCAGTGTATGGATAAGGTAGGACATATAGTAATGTGGTTTATATGTCCTGACAGTGAAATACTGCCAATTTCGTTTTTCACTGTTGCAAAGCCTGTCTCTCTCATAGGATAATATGGGGGCTACCTTTAAATATGATTAAAGTGTAGATTCCCCTAGAGAGTAGATGGACATGTGGAGTTTGGGGTCCCTGAACTCACAATTAAAAAATACATCTTTTAGTAAAGTTGATTTTAAGATTGTGCGTTTGAAAATGCCACTTTTAGAAAGTGAGCATTTTCTTGCTTAAACCATTCTGTGACTCTGCCTTGTTTGTGGATTCCCTGTCTGGGTCAGTTTGACAGTTGGGTTGTTTTTCACCTCACACCAGACAGTGACACAAAGGGAGCTGGGGTGTAACCTGCATTTCCTGATTAGCCATCTCTGCTAGGAGGGAGGGGTGGAGTGGTCACTCTCATCTGAAAGGACTGTGCCTACCTCTAACAATGCCGGCCCCAACTCCCTGGTGTGTGTCTGAGGCCTTGCCTGGGCAAGGCAGGATTTCACAAGTAGGTGTGAGTCCCCTTTGAAGAAAGGTGACTTCAAAGACTAAAATGGGTATAAGAAGGGCACCCAAATCTACAGACTTTAGAAACACTTCTGGAACCAAGAGGAACCTCTGCCTGGAGAAGAGCTGAATAGCTGAGGAAGAAAAGCTGCCCTGCCTGTGACTGTGCTTTGTGGAGCTATCCTGCAGTTGCTGCTTCTGCCAGAGTAAGAGGGCAAAGACTGGACTTTGTGTGCCTTCCATCTTGAGAAGAAATCTCCAAGGGCTTGATCTAGAGCTTGCCTCCTGTTGTTTGAAGTCTCAGGGACAGCAAAGACTTCTCTCTGCCAGCACCTGGAGTCTCTGGAGAGACTCCTACTCTGCCCTGTGGTGCCCATCCAGTTCCTGGGACCCTGAAAGGAGAAGCTGGCAGCCTAAAGACAAGAAAATCCACGCACAGAGCGCCGTGCGGGGAAAAGATCGACGCGAATCCGATCTGCGGCTGAAAAACGATGCGCCGCCGGCTCCGCAGCTGAGAAACGACGCTCGCAGGAAACGTGACCGAAAAATCGACGCACGGAGCAGGAGAAACGACGCGCAGCATCGCTGACGGAGGCTGGGAGATCGCAACCTGCGCGGCGGGATCTTCAACTCATCGTGCGGGGTTATTTTCGACGCACACCCGCCCGTGCGGGGTTATTTTTGACGCACACCAGGTACATTTTCACTCTAGCAGCGCTAGTGTGTTTTTAAAACTACTCAAAGACTCTTTTTGATTTTTAATTGATAACTTGACTTGTGTATGGTGGATTTTTGTCGTTTTGGTCTTGTTTTGTTTAGATAAATATTTCCTATTTTTCTAAACCTGTGTTGTGTCATTTTGTAGTGTTTTCATTAAGTTACTGTGTGTGTTGTACAAATACTTTACACCTAGCACTCTGAGGTTAAGCCTACTGCTCTGCCAAGCTACCAAGGGGGTAAGCAGGGGTTAGCTGAGGGTGATTCTCTTTTACCCTGACTAGAGTGAGGGTCTTTGCTTGAACAGGGGGTAACCTGACTGTCAACCAAGGACCCCATTTCTAACACTTATCAAATTCATATTAAAGTGTAGCTCAGAATGCTTTTCAATGATCAGAAGTAGCTATCACTGGAGAAAAGGTTGGAGACCTTTATGCTAAACTATTCCACCATCTGGCTGCAAGAATCCTGCTAGAGGCATATTTTGCCTTAGAATCATTGCTTGGTAATGGCGTGATGCGATGTACAGGTGACGCCACAACATACACCTGCCTCATTAGCCCACATCTCAGTTGTATTGTGGGGCCATGCATCTTCTGCATCTAGGCCTGCACCATCTGCTATTCCACCTGCAGCAGTTAATTCCTCAGTGTCTATTTGGAGATCCCAGGGCAGTATCATAGCAGACTGTATGCCTGAGACACTGAGTCCTTATGGAGTTCATTATGATGGAGTGGTAATGAGAGGTTGCTTGCTGCTACAGTATTAGCCCCTTGTCTGCCTTCTAAATTGGAGACTGCATCAAACTCTAGTCTTTTACTTCTTTTGGTATCTAGTTCCACTACTTGTACTGATTGTAGAGCACTTGCCAACTGCCACCCCAAGAGTGCTTCTGCCCCTCTTATTTCTCTCTCTGAGACCTGCTGCCTTTGGCTCATGATTGTTTTTGTCACCTTGACTGTGACTATCAAGTTTACAAGTAGACTTCTTGTGTTTTCTTCCGGCAGGATTTGCCCCACCTTCAGTGTGAAAATGAGTGGAACAGTAGAGCTTTGGACAGGCTCTAACTGATGTATTTGAGACTCTTTGAATCATCCATAAAGTTTGTTGCCATAAATCTATACTAATCTCTATCACATGTCCACCCCATCCCACATGGATTGCTCTCTTGTTAGAAGTGCAGTGTTTTGGACAGTTGACTCAAGCCTGAGTTACAGACAGAACTTAACTTTTTAACACTGTCTTTTTGTTTGGTGGGACTTCTAATATAGCTGGCATTTGTGGGCAGAGTGCAGAGAAAAATGAATGTTAAGAACACAGAAGAAAAACCTCCATTCTGTCACTTGATACAATGTCATTACATTTATCCTTTGGCCATAGACTCATAAGAGTAAATGCAATGTTATTAACATAGAAAGTTAAATGAAGCCCTTTGAGAATAAAAAGTCCTATTAAAGTACTGATATATACATTAAAGAAAAAGAGCAACAAATTGAATCTTGAGGAACATCACATGATTGGCAGGGATACTGGGCCAGATGTAGCAAATTCCGATTTTGCGAATCGGAAATTGCGAGTCGGTGCGACTCGCAAATTCCGATTCGCAAAATCGCATGCAGAACGGTGTCTCAGACACCGTCTGCGATTCTCTATGGGGTCGCATTTTGCGACCCCATAGCGAGTCCCTGCACTCACAGGGATGGTGGCCTGCAGAAGACAGCAGACCTCCATGTCTGTGACTGCTTTTTAAATAAAGCAGTTTTTTTTTTATTTTGCACCCTGTTTTTCCTTAAAGGAAAACGAGTTGCAAAATTAAAAAAATAACGAAAGCATTTGGTTTCGGTTTTTCAGAGCAGGCAGTGGTCCATTGGACCACTGCCTGCTCTTAAAAACCCTTTTTGGCAACATTCACAAAGGGGAAGGGGTCACATGGGAACCCCTTCCCTTTTGCGAATGGGTTAACACCAGTGTGACACTGGTGGTAACGGCGAATTGCTTTGCGACCGCATTTGCGGTCACAAAGCAATTTAGCGTAGCGATGCGAGTCGCAAATAGGAAGGGGACACCCCTTCCTATTTGCGAGTCACATTCACAATTTGCGAGTCGGTACCGACTCGCAAATTGTGAATGAGCATCACAAACGGCATTTTCCATGGCGCAAACTGCGATTTTCGCAGTTTGCACCATGCAAAATGTTTGCTACAGCTGGCCCACTGTTCTGTACTGTTCTGTTCTGCCTGTCAACGAGAGTGGAAGTGACACAACATTTGACCAGAAGTGACCTCACACACCATTTGACCATCTATTTCATCATACCAGTGGCTGCATGATCCACCCTTAATCATTCAAGAACCTCCTATTCACTACCCAAAGGATAGCTGGAGACAAATGTAGGTTACAGTTCAAGCTGTGGTAGTGACCAAGCAAATCACAACCACGAATATTTGTAGGTAGATTGACACAAGCTTTTTCATATAGCTCCATAGAGCATAGCCTCAGTAGTCTATGTTTTATAGAGCATGGGCAAGAAGGACCCTTCCTTGTGAAAGCAAGATAGTTTTCTCCTGTAATAACATCATATCCTGCAAGCAATTTAAAGGTATTCTCTGCTGCCAAATATAGTATGATTAAAACAGTACTTAAAGGAATATTGGTATCCTGCAATATTTTCTATTGATTTTCCAAGATATTCTTTTGGGGTAGATGCCTAAATATTTTATAAAATTTGTTTCTGAAGGTTGAGGCCAATGCAACGTGCTCAGTGTATTAAAGAATGCTCCAATCATTTCCCCTGGCACAAGATCCTCAAATCCATCCATTATTTTACAACTCCTTCTGGAAATCCCTTAACCTCTGTAAAGTATGTATAACACCACCATTGTTAGTAGTGCTTGGTGGATCATTCACCAAATAATGATCAGAAAAGGGCCACCGTATTGATCAGAAAAGGGCCACCCTTGTTATGCAGTGTGCCACTAGAGTGAAAGGAGCTCCGACGAGGCATTTTCACTCTAGTTCTGAAGATGCCTCGGCGCCCACATTTCGAACTGTTAGCCCCCCTCCCCCTGAAGTTTGAGTCTAGTTGCGCCCTTGGGTGAAACATACCCGCAAAGTAATTACAAACACCAAAGGTTAGCCACATGCATTGTATATTCAGGCACCAGTCTGCACATTGAATCCGGAAGAAGACATATATGCACCTTCTCGATGATACTCGGAAGTTTCTGAAAAATAATTTTTCAATTGAAATTGAAATCTTTGACAACTGTAAAACACATTTATCAATGGGTGTCTACGAAAATACGGTAATACCCAGACTTTGCCTTTAATATGTTGTCCCCTTTCGGTGATACTTTCATCTTCTCAGATTGTATTTGTGTTGTTTAATTTAATAATGTAGATTCGAATTATTTTGAAAATATAGAAATCAATAAATAGCCGTACTTACGGATATTTCTTCTAAAACAATTCGGTCACGTCATACATTATAGTTACATCGTACACGTTAATAAACATATAATTTCATCCACGTTATCAATTTCACTTTTTGGGGTCAATACCCCGACGTCTCCGAGCAAACTATCTCAGAGCAATATATTTTAATATAACAGAATGGCACAGTCTCTCTGCAATCACTAGGGGCTTGTTCCCATTCCCCTTGAATTAATCTCGTGTCAGAAAATGTCAACATTCAGACAACATACGTTGTTTACTTTGTCTGATCATATATCAAATCTAAATTACACCTCACAATAAGCATCGCGGCAGATCACGTGCATTGGTTAATCAATGAATGCAAAAAGATTGCTTTTCTAGTCGTGAGTAATACATTATGGTTTCTCATCTTAAATTATAAAGTGGATATCCTTCATCGAATTAACAATGAAAACGTTATCTAAGTGGTACAGAAATGTGCCTGCGTTCCAGATCACTGGATGTATAAAACCTCAGTTTGGAAAGTACGTCCAGCACTCATAGCCATTGATTGTTGCATAATATATTCATACACCCAGAGGAACTTTAGGTTAATTGGAGGAAGTTACCTAGCTGGTTCACCCTACAGAAAACCTATATAGAGTGTGGCAATGGTCAGCCCCTTTCAGCTATTGACTTTGTGGCGCTGTCATTTACAATTGAATTGTCCGACTGTTAATCAGTTCACTATGTTAGGTATCCAGCTCTGTGATGATGCTATTTTGCCTAATCATGTCTGTGTTAACATCAACTCCAGGCAAAAAGTGTTCCCATCAGAAGACTTAGCTGCCTCCCCTGCTAGGGGCTGCGGACTACTCCTTTAATTTTCAGTGCTCCTCAGATCTCCAGCCAGTGTCGCCAGGCATCTCATTTGCTATGCAGTGTCAACTGTGGAGTTCATCTAGGAACTGTATTGTTTCAGGTTGTTGGACTTTTTTGCTTATGAAGGGTCATTCCCAATCTTTTTGCCTCCTGCCTCCTATTTTTTTCTGACCTGTTGCTGTTAGCTTTTGAACTCTGAGCACTTTACCACTGCTAACCAGTGCTAAAGTGCATATGCTCTCTGTGTAAACTGTATATGATTGGTTTATCCATGATTGGCATATTTGATTTACTAGTCGGTCCCTAGTAAAGTGCACTGGAGGTGCCAGGGCCTGTAAATCAAATGCTACTAGTGGGCCTGCAGCACTGGTTGTGCCACCCACATAAGTAGCTCCGTAATCATGTCTCAGACCTGCCATTGCAGTGTCTGTGTCTGCAGTTTTAACTGTAAATTCGACTTGGCAAGTGTACCCACTTGCCAGGCCTAAACCACCAGTACCAACACCACTACAAACACCACTACTGCCATCACACCCTCTGCTATTGCCATCAACGATGCTGCTACTATCATCATATCATCATAATTACCACCCTAACTACTGCCATCACTGTTACACAAACCCAAGAATGTTCTTGTGTGGTAGCGCATGTCAGGGCATTGTGTGTTTGAAGGTGTTGGGTGTGTGTAACTGTGTGTGAATTTGTGCTTGTTTTTCTATTGTGACTTGCAAGACCTTGGTAGCTATACTACTTCAGAACCCCGTTTAATAAAATATTTTAAAATAATGCTGCATGATATTTGTTAACCCCACTTTCCCATCCCTTAAATTACAACCCTTGCTTTGTCCAATACTTTACTCACTCCCTTTGTACTTTAAAGGTGCTCCTATATTCTATTCTATATAAATATAGAAATAAAAAATAGTTTCATTTTGGAAACGTGATAAGTGTGATATTCTTGCATTGACCACCATTCAAAGGATTGTTTCTCGTTGGTTTCTTTCAAATTGTATTACTGTTTTAATATGGGACCTTGGAAAGAAGTATTGAAAATTAACTTCACAGCCCAATAGCAATACAAATTAAATATACTAAAGGTACAATCAAATAATAAAATGAGTGTACACCCAGAGTAATAGAAAATGGGAACAAGGGTGTCAATTGGAGTAGAACAAGTATACATGCACAAATAATATATATATATATATATATATATATATATATATATATATTTACTAGAAGATGAAGGATCACAAGAAAACAACAGCCAGCTAGGGCAAAAATCTGGATCTCAGCAATCTGGATCTCAGCTGTGCAGCCACTGAGCAAACCATCCTGTACTACCTATATATATATATATAGATATATATATAGATATATATATATATATAGTTTACAGTACCTGTTTTATGGACACTGAAATCCATGCACTTTACGAAAAAAAAGCAAAATCAGGAAAACAAGCCAGTAACACCTTCCGCCTAGATTGCCAGTAACTCCTAGGGTACCTTGAACTCTGGGGCAGCAAGTTTACCAGCCATTTATGAGTGGGTCTCTGAAGATTCCCTTAGAAATGAGGGATTACTGGAGAAAATGATAATTCCAGTTCTAATTTGCCTGGTTAATTCTTATTTCTCCCTGGTATTTAATTCCATGGGATTCTTGTAGTAACTTTTGTTGTCAAATACATTGGATTTAAAAGGGCCCTTGTTAGAAATGGGATCTTTGTTCGGCAGTCAGGTTACCACCTGTCCAAGCAAGGACCCTCACTCTAGTCAAGGTAAAGGAGAATCACCCTCAGTTAACCCCCGCTCACCCCCTTGGTAGCTTGGTTCAAGCAGGCAGGCTTAACTTCAGAGATATCCGTGTAAAGTATTTGTACTAAAACACAAAGTAACTCACAGAAAACAATACAAAATGACACAACACAGGTTTAGAAAAATAGAAAATATTTAACTAAACAAAACAAGACCAAAATGACAAAAATCTAACATACACAAGTCAAGTTATTATTCTAAAAGCAAAAGAGTCTTAAATCCGTTTGTAAATAGGTAAAACACTGTTAGCATTGAAAAGTACCTAGTTGCATCAAAATGACACGCATGGGCGAGTGTGTGTCGAAAAAGGTAAGCGGTGCGCCGATTTCTCATCCGCAAGCGAGACCTTGCATTGTTTCTCCTTCTCCAGTCGGGTCGGCGTGCATCGTTTTTCCTCTCCGCAGGAGAGTGATGCGTCGATCTGGGCAGCCCTCGGGTCCGGGCAGGCGTTGCATCGTTTTTCCATGCACAGCAAGGTTTGCGTTGAAAATCCTGCCGCACAGCGTTAGCAAAACCGCGCCGTGTGGGTTGTGATGTTACCAGCATCGTTTCTCCAACCGCATGCTTCGATCTTCCAGCCGCGCTGCAGACGGTGCGTGGATTTCAGCGTGAAGTTTCTTCAGCCGCTCTCGGAGGTTGCGTCGGAAATACCCCCGCATGGTGGTCTGTGCGTGATTTTCAATCTTGGTCTGCCAGCTTCATCAAGGCCCCATGAACAGGATAGGGCACCACTTGGCAGGGCAGGTGTCTCAGCAGAGAGTCCAGGTGCTGGCAGGGGAAGTCTTTGATGGCCCTGAAACTTCAACAACAGGAGGTAAGCTCAGGACAAGCTCTTGGAGATTTCTTCACAAGCAGGAATGCACAACAAAGTCCAGCCTTTGTCCCCTTTCACCGAAGCAGCAACTGCAGGATAGCTCCACAAAGCATAGTCACAGGCAGGGCAGCACTTCTCTGCTCTTCAGCTCTTCTCCAGACAGCGGTTCCTCTTGATTTAAGTGACCTAAAGTCTGTGGATTTGGGTGCCCTTCTTATACCCATTTTGGCCTTTGAAGTAGGCTTACTTCAAAGAAAAGTCTTTCTTGTTTGTGAAATCCTGCCTTGCCCAGGCCAGGCTCCAGATACACACCAGGGGGCTGGAGACTGCATTGTGTGAGGGCAGGCACAGCCTTTTCAGGTGTGGGTGACCCCACCTCCCGTCCCTCCTAGCACAGATGGCTCATCATGATATGCGGGCTACATCTCAGCTCCCTTTGTGTCACTGTCTAGCGAGAGGTGCAAACAGTCTAACTGTCAAACTGACCCACACAGAGAATCCACAAACAGGCAGAGTCACAGAATGGCTTAACCAAGAAAATGCTCACTTTCCAAAAGTGGCATTTTTAAACACACAATCTTAAAATCAACTTTACTAAAAGATGTACTTTTAAATTGTGAGCTCAGAGACCCCAAACTCCACATGTCTATCCACTCCCAAAGGGAATCTACACTTTAATCATATTTAAAGGCAGCCCCCATGTTAACCTATGAGAAAGTTAGGCCTTGCAACAGTGAACACCGAATTTGGAAGTATTTCACTGCTAGGACATGTAAAACACATTAGTATATGTCCTACCTTAAACATACACTGACCCTGCCCATGGGGCTACCTAGGGCCTACCTTAGGGTGTCTTACATGTAAGAAAAGGGAAGGTTTAGGCCTGGCAAGTGGGTACACTTGCCAAGTCAAATTGGCAGTATAAAACTGCACACACAGACACTGCAGTGGCAGGTCTGAGACATGATTACAGGGCTGAACATTACTACTACAAGTTAAGTAGAGCTGGCAACACTCCATAGAAAACCGGGCCATATAAGAGGCAACCATTGTTTTATTCACCTCATTCCTCAGCCTACGATCAGCCACAAAGTTAAAAAAGGTTTCTTCAATATAGCTCTTAGACAGAGATGCATTCTTAACCACTTCATGCCATACAGACATTTTACAAATAGAACTAAAATATATGTTTACGTACGACAGCCAAGGAATAGAAGAAGCATTGTCCAACTTTAAGCAATCTAAAACAATCAATTTAATAAAATGTGTCTCCTCTTTAGACCACATGGAATGCCAGAGTAACAGAGCAAGTGCTTTTAGCAAAAGCAGGTCCTGTATGTTCTGCATTCCAACATCCTTATGAAGTACCATAGTTGATGCTGAGGTGGGAAGACATAGAAGACACTTCAAGAAATTATTTTACTCAATTTAAAGAGGACCGCTATGAACATAGCCCCATGAACCAGCACCAAAAGTAGCAGTAGACACTCCTTTAGCCTTGAGATCCCAGCCATTTCCCTGACAGGGTGCACACCAAGTTTTTTTGAAAACCTGAACACTTCATGACAACACCTACCCATCTTATATTTGACATTGAATACTTTTTGTACCCACTTGCCATTACCAGTAAATAGACATTCTAGGTAACAAAAGGATTTAGTATTGGAAGTAGTAGATTGCCAATATGAAAAGTTCTATACTTTTTGGGCTTTGCTCCGCAAATCATAGTGTAGGTTTTGGATATGTTAATCACCATATTTTTTAATTGTCATGAACTTCCCACATGTTAATCAACCTCAGAAGCTTGATTGTGCACTAGAAAACAGTACTGCATGGTTGGCATAGAATAATACTGTACTAGAATGGCCTCCAATGCTGGAGGAATCAACCACCGTGGCCTAGAGGCAGCTGTCTAGTCTGTTTATGAAAAGCAAAAACAGAAATGGAGCTAATACACAGCACTATCTTATACCTCTACCCACCCTAAAAAAGGTTGAGCATTCCCCTTAGGACCAAATTGTTCATAGGAGGAGATGTTCTCATAAATGTGTGCAAGGAAACAAATAATCTCCTTCGGGGCACCAAGGGCGGCCAAAGTAGACCAAAGGATGGAACGGTCAACCAAATTGATTGCACTACTTAAGTCCACAAAACAAAGTCATAAGGAGCCCGGCTTAGCCCTGGTATACTTACTGATTAATAGGCCCAAATCGACACATAGTTCGACCGTGCCTTTGTTCTTCAGAAAGCCAAAATGAGCATTTGATAGAATAGAATTATTCAGTGCCCATTCTTCGAGCCACATTAAAAGGATCCTGCTGATCAACCTAATAGAGGAATCCAGGAGGGAAATGAGTTGGTAACACTTGGGATCTGATTTCTCACCCTTTTTGAATATTGGCACTATGATTGGCAGAGCCCAGGATGCAAGGATCTCATATTCTGCAGCTGCATTAAACACCCTAGTCAGAATGGGCCAGAAAAACGTCTTGGCTGCAATAAATGTGTCGACTGGAACCCCATCGGGACCAGGAGCCTTACCAGGGCAAGGAAGACCTCATCAATGGCAATATTCAAAGGGGTGGGATACCAAAGGAAAGGGCCCACACATGCTGTTGAGCTACCAGATGCCTGGCCCGATTTAAAGGTGGCTACAAATGAGCAACCCAAGCATCGCAAGGAACTAGTGAATTCAACTTTGGGAATACAGACTGTTTTAAGAAAGGGCATTAACTGTGTCCCAAAACAACTTAGAGTCTTTCATTTCAGCAGCCTGCTTCAATTTATCCCAGGCCTTCCTAGCTGCTAAGGTCTGTTTATAGGATTTTCAGAATAACCTGATGGCCATATGATCCCTAGGGGAGCTATGTGCAGCTCTTCTCAAAAGCCAGGACGCCTGGATGCATGGGTGATCAAACCACCTACATTTATTACTTTTAGAAGTCCTTGGGACCCTTATCAGCAGGGAACTCATAAAACCTATAATCTGATTAATCTTTATCAGCAGATTACTATGGTCAGCCACCTCTTCCAAACAATATGTAACCTTTTCCAGGTTCTTAGTTATGGTTTCTGCCAGAATGCTATTAGGCGAAATTTCTCTCCATTTTATCCTTACACCATTGGGCCTAGTTTGAGTAATGTTCAAGATTGCAGCAGATACTTCACAAGTCCAATAATGGAGGAAGAAGGGTAACATAATAAGGTAATGGTCGCTTAGCACTGTTGGAATATTTCTAGATGTGCTAAACCAATCCCGACCCGTGGCAGAAATCAGAACATGATCTTTATTAGAATTAGCGTTTCTCCCTACAAAAGTTGGGATCTGTTCCCCATTGTGACCTAATTTGCAATCTATCATAAGGAAGTTATATTTATATATAGCCATATACAAGGCTGTCCCATAATCATTAAGGCAAAAGAGTGAAATACAATCCTTGCCCAGACTAGGAGAGCCACAAATTCTACCCACTGAATAAGAACACTGCTGTAGATTACAATCTCTTGCCCACAGCAAAATAGGATTAGAGTGAATAGGGTGTAAAAATGATTCTAAACCAGAGTCCAAAGCATAAACCACTGAACTCCATGAGTTATCAAAACATTATTATAAAAATTAACCAATACAAAATCGGGGTAACCTTTTGAAACTAACCACAAAAACTTAATATTCGGGCCCGCCATGACAGAACGCTTGTTAGATATTAAAACTTGTAAACCCCCTTTCACCCACTCTGCTTCAGAAGGTACTGTCCCCAGAAAATGTGAAGTAAAACCCTCCACGTGCGTTGGATTCACACACCACGTTTCCTGTATACATATACTATCAAATGTCCTAATAAAGTATAGTAAATCCATTGTACCCAACTTATTCTGCAGCCCACATACACTCCACGAGGCATACTTTAGAGACCCACTACCTTTCCTGCATTGAGAACTCCCAAAAAGAAGAGTGTATGGCTGCATAATATTACTCACTCTGTCTATGCAGATAGGTTCGGAGGCCCCCTTATTAGCTGCAGAAATCCCCTGGTGTCAGAAATAGGTAACTGTTTAGGTTGTGACATGTCTGATACAAAAGTTGGGCGGCTCCCCCAGTTCTATCCTCCTCATATAGAGAAACGCAACCCCCACTTTTGGCCAGTCAATCAATGTCTTGTAAAGAGCTTTTTGCCTGGAACCTATTTGACAGGGCTATCGGTGGAGCACATAGATAGTTATGGTGTGGACCAAGTTCGTAGCTGGGCAAACTGTGCCCTGACACTTCATATTTTTACAGATGACAGCAAAAGAACTCCAGAGGGAGCAATATTATATAATGATACAATTGCCTTCCACCTTGCCAAAACTTCTCCAGCCAGTCTAGGATACTTAAAATTAACAATACAATCACCAGAGTCTAGGGTACTTAAAATTAATAATAATAATACAATCACCAGAGAAGTTTTTCCTTAATGAACCAATCTACCTAACTCTTCTGGCCAACAGTATTTTGGATTCAGTGCCCATTCTTCGAGCCTCATGAGCCTCACTGAGCCAATGGAGCACTTTGGTCTTTAATTCCTCCGGGGATTCACGCAAACCAAGGATCGGGGGTGGAGAGGCATTGGCCAAATTTGTAACATAGGGGCAACAAGCAGGAGGCAGATAAATAGTCACAGAGTACCCCCAAACCCCGGCATAATAATTCCCAGAACAATCCGGTAGAGAAGTTGTCGAATGCTAGACTGGCTCAGAATGATAACCATGTGAGCCCGGATGGTCCTTATTCAGAGGTTTAGACAAAGGCAGCATAGAAACACCGTCAACACGGTTAGCAGATTTTGCTTCGGGGCTAGATGAGATGACTATTGGTGCAGAGATTACTCCACAAGTGAAAAAAGCAATAATGGAGGGCCTAGTACTTTTTTCCTGCATTTAGGTATCCTTCAAGGTCTGTCTGTCTGACTAGCCACAGATAAAACATGAGGTAAAACAAGCTCACTGGCCCCTGAGCCAGTAGGCCACTTACAATGCAAATAATACTCCATAGCCACCAGTCTTTTTATAATTGGAGTCAACATGTCATGCATAAGCCCACCCATTTTACAAAGCATTTGATCTAAAAAGACAGTCAAAGACTCTGCAAAGATTACGAGAAAAACTGCAATCATTATTATTAGTAATCTCAGGGACCTGTGGACCATGAGTCATGGCAAGTCTTCTTTATGTACCCTGGCGTCTTTTCCATTTATTAGGTGGACTGCCATCGGGAGCTCTATTTAATAGAAATGAAAGGGAATCACTCTGGGTTGAATCTCTACCAATACCCTGCTCCACTGGACAGGGCAAAGAATCTTGGGTACTTTTCAGTGAATTACTAATAAGCTTGTGAGAAACTGAATTATTCAAGTCTGGGAGCGATATTGTGTTAGTGTGGCAGATGAACGTTTTTCAGTACTCTCAATATCCTTGTTATTTGCTTCCACTGTCCTCCTTATAAAGCCATCTAGTGTGGAGTCTCTGACTCTAATGGGAGGGGGGCCTTCTTTTTACCCATGACCAGGAGGAGGGGGCAACACAAGCACCAGAGAAGGAGTAAGTCAAAGGACAATACCTCGATACCTCGAAGGTGCACTTCACAAGTTGGAACCAAGGGAGGTAGCCCAGGACAGAACACCCGGGCAAGTGCCTGAGCGCATCCCATGCACATCCAGCTCAGCACATCTGAGGTGTTCCTTAAAAGCACCTCCTGCCGTGAAATGCGAGTGGGTGGGTGGCCGCCTGCTGCCACAAATACTGCTGGAAAATGTAGCTTAGGGCCCCCGGTCACAAAGACAGTGTCCCATGCAGTGGGACTGAGGTGTTCCTTAAAAGTACCTCCTAGCATGAAATGCGGATGTCCTGCCTCCTGCTGCCACAAATCCTGCTGGGAAATGTAGGTCAGGGCCTCCGATCACACAGACACTATCCAGCGCAGCAGGTCTGAGGTGTTCCTTAAAAGCACCTCCTGCCATGAAACGCTGGTGGGCTTGCGGCCCCCTTCTGCCACAAACACTGTCAGAAAATGTAGTTCAGTGCCCCCAGTCACTCAGACAGCATCCCGCGCAGAGGTTTAGAGGTGTTCCTTAAAATTGCCTCCTGGCACAAAATGCGGGCAGATGGCTCCCTGCTGCCACAAATACTGCTGGAAAATGTAGTTCAGGGCCCCCGGTCACACAGACAGCATCCTGCACAGTTAGTCTGAAGTGTTCCTTAAAAGCATCTTCTGTGCATAATACAGGCAAGTGGCCCCCTACTGCCACAAATACTGCCAGGAAATGCAGTTTAGGGTCCCCAGTCACACAGACAGTGACCCATATAGCGTGTCTGAGGTGTTCCCTAAAAGTGGTTCCTGGAGTGAAATGTGGGCAGGCAGCCTCCTGCTGACACAAATACTGCCGGAAATGTAGTTCAGGGCCCCGGTCACACAGACAGCATCCCCATTCTCTTTTTTAGCCAATTTTTTGATAGATCACTTCACAAAAGCACTGTTCATAGTGGGTCACAATTTGACTAAGCTCATAAATACTACTGAGATATGTTGCAAATTGCAACTCTCTATGACTCAAAGCCTGCTGAGGTCAGCAGACCATCACGTCTGGGACTGGTTTTAAATAAATCAATTATTTTTCAATGTAAGCCGTTTTCTTCAAAGGAAGTCAGGATATGTTAAAAAAAAGGAAATTTTTATTTAACATTTTTAAGATTAGGCAGTGGTCCATAGGACTTTAGGACCACTCCCTAACCTTGCAAAATATTTTTGTCAACATTCTCAAAGGGGATGTTGTCTCATGGGAACACCTTCCCAACGAGAATGGCTTGTTACTATGGGGGTGATTCTAACATTGGCGGGAGGCGGAGGCCGCCCGCCAATGTTCCCCCGACAAAATACCGCTCCGCAGTCACAAGACCGCTGAGGGTATTTTGAGATTTGCCCTGGGCTGGTGGGCAGCCGCCTAAAGGCCGCCCGCCAGCCCATGGCAAATCTACCTTCCCACGAGGACGCCGGCTCCGAATGGAGCAGGCGTAGTGGGAAGGTGCAACGGGTGCAGTTGCACCCGTCGCGTATTTCAGTGTCTGCTTTGCAGACACTGAAATACTTTGCGGGGCCCTCTTACGGGGGCCCCTGCAGTGCCCATGCCATTGGCATGGGCACTGCAGGGGCCCCCAGGGGCACCGCGGCACCCCCTACCGCCATCCTGTTCCTGGTTGGAAACTTTCCGTTTCTGACCGCGGCTGAACCGCCGCGGTCAGAATGCTTGAGGGAGCACCGCCAGCCTGTTGGCGGTGCTCCCGTGGTCGGTGACCCTGGCGGTCATCGGCCGCCAGGGTCAGAATGACCCCCTATATTTTGAAGAACTGATAACCATCAGCTACTATTACTGTTTTGAACATTGCTGGAGAACACAAACTTTAGAGAGAATAAGAACTGCTGCTAACCATGAGAACCTTTAACATTATGGCCCTCATTACAACCCTGGCAGTCAGTGTTAAAGGCTATGACTCAAAGCCTGCTGAGGTCAGCAGACCATCACGTCTGTGACTGGTTTTAAATAAATCAATTATTTTTCAACGTAACCCGTTTTCTTTAAAGGAAATCAGGATATGTTCAAAAAAAGGAAATTTTTATTTAACATTTTTAAGATTAGGCAGTGGTCCATAGGACTTTAGGACCACTCCCTAACCTTGCAAAATATTTTTGTCAACATTCTCAAAGGGGATGTTGTCTCATGGGAATACCTTCCCATTGAGAATGGCTTGTTACTACATTTTGAAGAACTGATAACCATCAGCTACTATTACTGTTTTGAACATTGCTGGAGAACA
This sequence comes from Pleurodeles waltl, assembly GCF_031143425.1. Classification (NCBI taxonomy): domain Eukaryota; kingdom Metazoa; phylum Chordata; class Amphibia; order Caudata; family Salamandridae; genus Pleurodeles; species Pleurodeles waltl. The sequence goes on from NC_090440.1 coordinate 1,620,381,367, forward strand.
CAAACTTTAGAGAGAATAAGAACTGCTGATAACCATAAGAACCTATAACATTATAGCCCTCATTACAACCCTGGCAGTCGGTGTTAAAGTAGCGGTAATACCGCAAACAGACCGTCGGAAAAAAAAATGGGATTACGACCGTGGCGGAAACCGCCAACATCGACAGCCACTTTAACACTCCGACCGCCACGGCGGTACAAACAAACAGCGCGGCGGACACCGCCAACAGACAGGTGGAAGACAATGTACCGGCCACACTATCACAAGATGCCTATCCACCACCCTTTCCGGGACGGAACCAACGCAAACAAAAACACAGCAGAAACAGTACACAGAAGGGAAAACCCTCACCTCTCCACACCCCACGAGGAACCAGGACGCCATGGAGCCCAAATTGCAGATACTGCCAACGATGGTCTTCCTCCTCTTCTATCAGGAGCACCGACGACGGCGGCGACGGCCACGGTGAGTACTGCACCTACAACACAGGGGAGTGGGGGAGGGAAAAGAGAGTGACACACACATGTAACACGCAACACCCACACCCACAACATCATACACACAAATACATGCAGCAACAGTACACATACACCCCCCTAACCCCCTAGAAAAACGCAAGGACAAAAGGAATTGATTTGAACAAATGTAATCATGTGAAATCTCATTATCAAAGTTCAAAATCCAGTAAACGCAATTATGTACACCAACTACACAAGTCCGGATAGTGCACCAATCATTGTCCGTGGACCACTGGGCCAAAAATGCATGGGCGAAGCCCACACATGACACCTGACTGGAAATGGAGAGAACACTGCAGGGGCATCAGATCGAAATGAAACAGACACCTCAGGGGGAGGTGGAGGTGGGCACCTCAGCCAGATGAACACACAACGTCACTGCTGCATGAGGGGGCTCCATGCCCACTGCTTTATCCTGGGGAGTGCAAAGTCACAGTCTCTCAAGTCTCTCCAGTGGGTGGTTTGCCCACTGCTTCATCCTTGGGAGTGCAAAGCCACAGTCTCTCAAGTCTCTCCAGTGGGTGGTTTGCCCACTGCTTTATCCTGGGGAGTGCCAAGCCACAGTCTCTCAAGTCACTTCCCACTGCTATATCCTGGGGAGTGCAAAGCCACAGTCTCTCAAGTCTCTCGAGTCTCTCAAGTGGGTGGTTTGCCCACTGCTTTATCCTTGGGAGTGCAAAGCCACAGTCTCTCAAGTCTCTCCAGTGGGTGGTTTACCCACTGTTTTATCCTGGGGAGTGCAAAGCCACAGTCTCTCAAGTCTCTCAAGTGGGTTGTTTGCCCACTGCTTTATCCTGGGGAGTGCAAAGCCACAGTCTCTCAAGTGGGTGGTTTGCCCACTGTTTTATCCTAGGGAGTGCAAAGCCACAGTCTCTCGAGTGGATAACAGTCTCCACTGGTTCTGGAGGGGGCTTGGTGCCCAGAGTGCTTCATCCTGCCAAGGACTGAGGTAGTGGATGCCTTTCTCCACTGGTTCTGGAGGGGGCTTGGTGCCCAGAGTGCTTCATCCTGCCAAGGACTGAGGTAGTGGATGCTTTTCTCCACTGGTTGTGGAGGGGGCTTGGTGCCCAGAGTGCTTCATCCTGCCAATCACTGAGGTAGTGGATGTGATAATCCACTGGTTCTGGAGGGGGCTTGGTGCCCAGAGTGCTTCATCCTGCCAAGGACTGAGGTAGTGGATGTGATACTCCACTGGTTCTGGAGGGGACTTGGTGCCCAGAGTGCTTCATCCTGCCAAGGACTGAGGTAGTGGATGTATCTCTCCACTGGTTCTGGAGGGGGCTTGGTGCCCAGAGTGCTCCACGTGCAGTGTGACCGTTACAATTGCCTCACCTGGGTGTGTGTGCCACAAGATTGCCGAGGTACAGGTAGCATGATACTCCATGAAGGCTGCGACATACCCCACACTGTTGCGGCTTCGCAGTCCACCGGCAGGTGACAACTGTGATGACAGCAATGCTTCATGGAAGCTGCCCAGGGTCCTGGAACTCACCACCAGCCTCGGACGGCTGACCACCGGGGATGGTAGGCATGTCTGCGGTGGTGTCACTGTCCGAGGACGTCGCAGGGCCGCTGGCGGTGCTTGCGGCGGTGTCAGTCGTGGCGTGCATGCGGCGCTGTCAGTCATGGCTGGGGCAGGGCCTGAGGTGCCTGGGGTGAAGGAGATGCCCACCCTCCTGGGTGAGCGGGTGCGGGACAGACGCTGAGGGGCTGCTGGGAGGGCGGTGCTGTTAGTGGAGGTGGCAACTGTACCTCTTGATGCTGTGGGCAGAGAGGGGCCTGCCACCGCAAGGGAGCTCCCATCAGTGGAGGAGTCACTGTTGCTGGTCTCTGCTCCTGTCCCCGCCGTGGAGCTCCACTCTCCCTCCGTCCTACTGGTGGCTTCAGACTCCGTTGCTTCACCCTCCAGGGCCAAGTGGGATGCAGCTCCCTCCTGCTCCGGTGCCAATGCTCCTCCGCCTGATGATGCTATTGCACACAAGAACAGAGAGTCCACAAAAAGGGGGGGAGACAGAAGAAAGACATGTTCAGTGCATGCAACACCACTACCGTTGGCGGACACAACAGACAGTGAGCAGCCCTATGCACTACGCCATGCACTTATAGTTCCTAGATCAATCACATGCCCATGGGCACAAGGCCTAAGCCCAATTGCTGCACACCTGGAAGTCACAGGAGCCTGACTAGGTGTAGATTGCTCTAACCACTAGTAGGGTTGGGGTGCCACATAGTCTGCCTCACAAGGTACCTTGCCTACCAAGATCGCCCTGGCCTGGGGGAACCTACTGCCTACCTCCCCCGCCCAGACACCTCATAATGTGCGCAAAGTCAGTTGAATGAGAGTGTACTCACCCCCTTGTGGCTGCTGTGATGCCCTCAAGCACCCATCCAACTCCCGATATGCCACCGCCAGGATCCGGAACATCAGGGGAATCATGGTGCAACGGGCACCCCTTCCACTTTGGGAGGCCATGCTCAGCTGGGCCACCGCCGTCTTCTTGCTCCAGCGGCGCAGGTCCTCCCATCTTTTCCGGTAGTGGATGCTCCATCTGTGGTAGACCCCCAGGGTCCGGAAGTCCTTGGCAATGGCACGCCAAATACCCTTCTTCTGGTAGGCACTGACCTAGAGGTACGGTACAGGGGGAAAGGACATTACTTACCCATCCGGACCGTCACACTCATTGCTCCCCATTCCCACCCTTGCCCATCCGCACATGCAGGCAGCTGCCATTTCAGGGGGCCCCATGGCATTAATAATAACTGTGTCACACCTATGTAGGCCTGGAGTATTCACAGTTACAGGCACATTGCGGATTTATAAATTTGTGCAAATTACATTTTGGGATACCTCAGTGTTGGCTCACTCTCTGCTCGCTGTTCTCCTCCATAGGGCACGTTTGCTGGGGCAGGTGATGAGATGGCGTCATCCTCCGGTGTACAGACCCCTGGTGGACCTGTCCATAATGGAATAGAGACACATAATTATCACATACAGACTTGATCGTGCAACAATCCATGAACTGTGTGCCCAGTTGGAGCCAGACCTGATGTAAGCTATCCGCCATCCCACAGGGATACCCCCTCTAGTGCTGGTCCTGTCAGTACTCCATTTCCTGGCAAGTGGTTCCTTTCAAACAACAGTGGCCATTGCATCAGGGATGTCCCAGCCAATGTTCTCTAACGTGTTGTCCAGAGTGTTGTCTGCCCTGCTGAAACACATGCGCAGCTACATCGTGTTCCCTCAGGTGGAGGATTTGCCTACAGTGAAAGGTGACTTTCATGCCCTGGGACATATCCCCATCATCATTGGTGCCATTGATGGGACACATGTGGCATTGGTACCCTCCCGCAGGAGTGAACAGTTGTACAGAAACCGGAAGAGCTACCATTCTATGAATGTGCAGATGGTGTGTTTGGCAGACCAGTGCATCTCCCATGTGAATGCCAAGTTTCCTGGCTCAGAGCATGACGCCTACAGTTTGAGGAATAGCAGCATCCCTTATGTGATGGGGCAACTTCAGAGGCACCTGGTGTGGCTAATAGGTGAGGCCAAGGACCCAATACAATGTGAATAGGTGTCTGGGTATGGGGTTGTCCCTAAGGGTTAGTGTGTGTCTCACAGTTGTCCTTCGATATTTGCAGGTGACTCTGGTTACCCCAACCTGTCATGGCTACTGACCCCAGTGAGGAATCCCAGGACAAGAGCAGAGGAACGCTACAATGAGGCACATGGGCGGACTAGGAGGGTGATTGAACGAACCTTCGGCCTCCTGAAGGCCAGATTCCGGTGCCTCCATATGACAGGTGGTTCCCTCTACTACTCACCAAAGAAGGTGTGCCAGATCATCGTGGCCTGCTGTATGCTGAACAACCTGGCTTTGCGACGGCAGGTGCCTTTTCTGCAGGAGGATGGGCCAGCTGGTGGTCTTGTGGCAGCTGTGCAGCCTGTGGACAGTGAAGAAGAGGAGGCAGAAGAAGAAGATGTCGACAACCGAAACAACATCATCATGCAATACTTCCAGTGAAACACAGGTGAGAAGATGTAACTGCTTCCCACATCTCATACTATTGTTGGAGCTAGCATAAGTCTGTCATTTTCACTCAGTGTATGGACCGTGACTTGTTACTTTGGCTTTCCATTTCACAGATCTGGCGGCACTTTGTGCTCTCTGCTATGTGTACTGCTGGCCTACAGCTGTGTTACATTGGTATGTGAGAAGTACATTGACATTGCTATATACCATGGTTATTGTAATTACACGTTTGTGAAAGCACAGACTGACTCCAGATTGTTTTGTGATTGAAGTGTGTTTATTTCTGTGCCAATAAGTGGAGGGGGTTGTAAAATGGGCTGGGGGGATGGTGGAGGAATGTCCATGGCAGAGTCCAGTCTATTTGTTTCACAGGTGCATTGTCCAGAGGGGCATAGGAAGTGGGGCAATGGCAGTTGAAGGAAGGACAGGGTGTCAAGGGGGACAGAAGGGTGACATTCAGTGGGGTCTCATTTCCTGGCGGGGGTCTTGGCAATGTTCTCTGTCTTGTTCCTGGATCTCAGGGACCATTTGCGGGGTGGTTCTCCATCTGCAGGGGGCGCGGTGCTGGTGTCGTGTTCCTGTGGCGGTGCCTCCTGTCCACTAGCACCGACAGAGGTGGAGGGCTGTTCATCATCCAGGCTAGTGTCAGGGGCCCCTTGTTGTGCCACTGTGTCCCTCCTGGTCATGACAAGGTCTTGCAGCACCCCTGCAATGGTGACCAGGGTGTTGGTAATGGACTTCAAGTCCTCCCTGATCCCAAGGTAGTGTTCCTCCTGCAGCCACTGGGTCTCCTGAAACTTGGCCAGTACCGTTGCCACCGTCTCCTGGGAATGATGGTAAGCTCCCATGATGTTGGAGAGTGCCTCTTGGGGAGTGGGTTCCCTGGGCCTGTCTTCCCCCTGTCACACATTAGTCCTCCCAGCTTCCCTGTTTTCCTGTGCCTCTGTCCCCTGAACCGTGTGCCCACTGCCACTGCCCCCAGGTCCCTCATCGTCCTGTGTTAGTGGGGTTGCCTGGGTTCCCTGTAGTGGTGGACACACTGCTGATTGACGTGTCCTGGGGACAGAGGGATGGGCCCGCTGGGTGGGTGCTGTGCTGGTGTTTCCTGCGGGGGGAGGTTCAGTGGTGGTTTGTGACTGTGTCAGGGGAACCGACTGTCTCGAGGTCCCTGATGGGCCAGGCTGGTCATCTCGATCCAGTTGTGCAGAGCTGCTGTCATCACTGTGGGTCTCTTCTGTGGGGGGACTGGCTATGTCTGGCACCTCCTGTCCGGTGACGTTGGGTAGGGGTCCTATAGGGGTGTAAAGGCATGATTATTGCATCTGTGTGTGCCATTGTGTGCAATGGGTGAGTGACCCTGTACTCCAGTGCTTGCATGCTTGGCTTGGTCCATGTGTGATAGTTGGTTTGGGATCTGTGTGGGTATCTGTAGTGGACATGCTTTGGTAATGGGTGTCCATGCTTTGGTGTTGCATGCAGGGCTTGGTATTGGGATGGCTGGGTTGTGATCGTGGGGCAAATGTGAGGTTTTGGAGTGATGGTGGTGAGGGTGAGGTTGGGGGTATGAGATGGCATGCAGGTGCGGTGGGGGATATGGTAATAAAGATATGTCTTACCAGAGTCCAGTCCTCCTGCGACTCCTGCGAGGCCCTCAGGATGCAATATTGCCAAGACTTGCTCCTCCCATGTTGTTAGTCGTGGGGGAGGAGGTGGAGGTCCCCCGCCAGTCCTCTGTACAGCAATCTGGTGTTTGGAGACCACGGAACGTACCTTCCCCCGTAGGTCGTTCCGCCTCTTCCTGATGTCATCCTGTGTTCCTGGATGCTGTCCCACTGCGTTGACCCTGTCGACAATTCTGTGCCATAGCTCCATCTTCCTTGCAATAGAGGTGTGCTGCACCTGTGATCTGAATAGCTGTGGCTCTACCTGGACGATTTCCTCCACCATGACCCTGAGCGCCTCCTCAGAGAACCTGGGGTGTCATTGAGGTGCCATGATGTGGTGTGGGTGATGTGTGAGGTGGTATGTGTTGTGATGTGTGAGGGAATGTGTTGGCATGTGTTGTTTGAGGTGCGTGGATGTTGTGTAAGTGATGGTGTTGTGTGTCTGTGGATGCTGGTTTTGTTTTAGGTAGTGTCTCTCTCTGGCCTGCTTTCAAATTTCTGGTAGTAAGGGTTTGTGGGTAATGTGGGTGTGTGTTTTATAGTGTTGTGAGTGTATGGGTGTGGTGTGTGTATGTGTATCAGGTGTGTGTATTTCGAATTGTCCAATGTGGTTGTGTTTTGTATATGTGTATGTATTTTGAGCACAGCAGTGTGTACCGCCAATGGATTACTGCGGTTGAAAGACCGCTGCGTTGATTCGTGGGTCGTGATAGTGTGGGCGTATTCCTGTTGGCGTGACGGTGTCGGTTTTGTAATCGCCTGTTTATCACTGACCTTTGGTGTGGCGGACTTGTGTGGGTGTCTGTATTATGGCAGATTCCGAGCTGTGGGTCGTAATAGCTGTAGCGGAATTCCGCGGCCGCGTCGGTATGTTGCCGGTCTTCTGCACGGCGGTAAGAAGCATTTACCGCCAGGGTTGTAATGAGGGCCTATATGCCTTCAGGAAACCAAGACAAAGGACAATCTAGCCCTAAAGATTACGATTCAAAGATAACACTGGCAGTAAATTTATCGGACAAGGGGATACTTTCAGGTGGACTGGAAACATATATTTCTACAATGTTGAATCATATGTCGATTAATATTGGGAGTGGTTCCAATTACATCTTAGTAACAGAGTTACAATTAAATCACATAAGTTACCAGATAGCCTTACTGTACAATATATACACCTCTCCTCTTCCATTAAGGAAATAATTAACTCAGGAAGTACTATAACAGCATTTAAAGGTTCAACATGCGGTACACCCAGATAGAGAAATTATTATGACAGGAGACCTAATCCTCTTGCTAACTAAACTTAAAACAAAATGATTACTTGAGGAGCGAGAGGGATTTGACTTAAGACCCTGTCATATGTATATATATCTATAGATTTGTAGATTTATAGATTAGTTGGATAGTATTAATTACAAATGCACTTTGTATACAATAAACTGGTACATGAAAATAATGAACATATTTGCGCAATAGTGAGCAGTAATCAAAGGGATGTTATTAGTCGATGTGCACAAAAATGTTTAAAGAAATACTTTGAATTGTTTGAGTAAATTGTTTTATACTAAGGTATAAGCATTGACGATTTGATGATTTTATTGATTGCAATATATTTTATTGTAATGGTTTTTGATAGCTGAACAATACATTTCTTACTTACTCACTACATTTGTGTAGTGGACAAAACATTCATGTTTTGTGACTAGATTTAGCAACATGAACATCAATACGTACCATTCCATATTGGTATATGGAAGGGACACCCTAAACAGGCCCCATCCTAAACACAATTCTGTATTTGGTCACAAATATATTACTGAATGCCAACTTGGGTTTGTTACAATTCAACAGGTCTTTTTGTAGTCACAAACTAGCTGCTTCAGTGAATTGTGCCTTTTACCAACACAAGAAGGTTGGACCTAACTTCTTTACTTGTATATAGTGTTTTGCTCAACAGAATATGTCAACTCATTGTCTTGTAACTAACAATCATGTACTGCCACATAGGTTCAGTCTTGATGATTTCCCTGGATGTAGTGAATTCCACTGTAACTCTGAAATAGAGATCATAACAAACAAAATGTCAGCATTGAACCAACTGGTGGAAAATGTTGTACCTTCCACTGTGTGTGAGAGTGTATGCATATAGCACCTCATCCTTGTTTGGAATTTGCAATTAGACCATGCATGTCTTGTTTTATTTAAATCTAGTGGTATTAAAGTGTGGGCACTTGAAGCTTATTTGTATTCTAGTTCAGTCAAGCACTATTTGCATTATCGACTGCAATTAACATTGTTTTAAGGGCATAATTAATGACCTCTCCTTCCTTGAATTATGCCTTCTTCACTGAAGCACAGCGTGCACCACAAGAGGAAAGATTAATTATCACCTGATAATGATGGCAATTACATTAAAAAACATGATTAGAACAACTTACCACTGCAATGTTATGCTTGTTTTGTTCTTTGAACATTTAAATAACTAAAAAGGATTGTTTAGGAAGCACAGTGCTTAGTTTCCTCCTTACTGAGACAGACAGAGACATAGCATAATTTGTATAGAGGAATATTTAGCAATTCCATAATAAAGTTCTGTAACTAGAAGTGATAGGATGCTGTAAATGTAAGTGAAACTTTTGAAACAGGAAGAGACACTTTGGGGATGTCTTTGTGAAACACATGCAGAGCCACAAGCGGCACTGAAGCATGATTCTCTTCTCACAGCAACGGTACACTGTGGTCCCAATGCAGAGACAGCAAGAAGTGACAGGCCGATAATTGGGCTATATTTATTCCTATGACACAATATTTCTGATATCACCCATTTGTATGCTCTTTCCTCCTTGTTTTTACCCCATACTCCTCCCTCTCTCCCTTCACCCTCAATCTCCTCAAGAAGGGCCTAAGGGCCTGATCAAGAGTTTGGCGGAGGGGTTACTCCATCACAAATGTGACAGATATCCTGTCCACTGTATTACAATTCCATTGTAGCCTATGGAACTTTTAATATGGCAGATGAGATATCCGGCACGTTTGTGATGTATATACCACTCCACCAAACTCTAAATCCGGCCCTAAGTGTCCACAGGTTGTCTCAGGAGCATTAACGAGTAAAGGCATCCAAAATGGGAGGAATTCATGTACTGAGGATACCACCTAAAATGTTTGTTAGATCAGCTGTGGAAAAATGCCATGCATAAAGGGATCTGGACCTCATATTATAGAAACGCATCAAACCTCTTCATAGGGCAGTTTGTGTTATTGGAGAGGGTAACAGGATGGGAAATTGCTTAAATCCTTTGCCTTTCCGAATGCAGGAGATTTGGTCCTCATGCATATACCCCCAAAAGAATCTGGAGCTCTTGAATCAATAACCAATTGGGTCCTACTCTTCCACCGCTCAGTGCTACTCTGGATATAGCTCATGGTGGTGTTGGAGGGCTATAAGCAGCCACACACCTGTGGAATAAAATGTTACTGGAGCACTGAATGTTGAACTATCTCACCAGCACAGTAGTTGAAAGGGTGGCGCCCATGTACAGTCATGAATGCAGTCAGCCAATCCAGCCATAATACTCCAAACCTTTTTAAAAGAACATGACAGTGCCATGAACAACACACTAGCTTGTACAACCTTTGTGGAAATTGTGACCCAGATAGCATATAGTAGAGCAAATAGCAGACCAGCATATACTGGCCTACTACTTCTTATGTTCATTATCACATCAAATCGCACAAAGATATTGGGATCTCTCTTGTTAGGAAGCCACCTCTGATGCAAGCAAGGCAATTATTAATAGATCAATATGTAATGTGGAAGTGGCAGTGTAGCATGAGCAAATATGCAATGAACTGACAAACATAATCCAGAACCTGAGTGATTGTAGGAGTAACATATTTACCAAACTGGTGACAGGAATGAACATTTCACAACAGGGAATGAAGCTGCTTGTGAGGAACCATAAAACAACCCATTCTATCTCTGTGAAAAATGTTGGTTGTGGAAATGTCCCTCTGATAATCGTTCAAAAAAGGATGACATCAGTACCAAGTATGCTGCTCTAAAATAGCACATGTGGAAGATCAAGTCATCCCAGACACAATGTTTTAGCTTCAACTGAGCCCTTCAGTATGGCCAACAATTCTCAAATCACAGTGAACACGTAGGTAAAGGTGAACACTACACTTCAATTAACAACATTTTAGGTATTAAATTCAGAAGTTGTTCAATAGGAATAATCAGTGGTGGCTGGCATCTATCACATTTGAATTACATCTACAAAGAAGGCTTCCATGGGTAAAATGATACACATGGTGTTTTGATAGAGACACTAGAGAAAACAACTCAATAAGCGCTAGAATTTTGGATAGGATCTTTTCATAATGTCTGTCCCTTGGAGACCACATCATCTTTATGTGTTTTTAGCCAGTGATAGAACTGTTTTCATTTGTGAAGCAATCTCAGAGGTGGGTTATGATATCTATAAGGACAAGGTACAAAAGACATGCCATCTCCATGACACTTGGTAGCTATCTAAAATGCATTTTTTTCTATACAGTAGACTCCTCTGAAAATTGTTAAATGTCTGCAAGCAGCAGGGCAACAAAGGACTCCTTGGAGAGTGTGAATTTCTTCAGATCAACAGATAATCAGCAGACAATATGCTGATAAAACATCATCCTGTCTGCCAAGTGTATTCCACACTTAATTTGAGAAAGTTCTATGTAAGGAAATAGTAGAAGCATTCTTCAAGGCATTTATGTGAGAAGAGGCACAGCTAGAAATTCTGCTTGCAGATGACAAATCTTTAGCCTAAAACAACGTGAACAAATTCAAGTGGCTACTATGAATTTGCCCATAATCAACCCAATTTAAATTTGAAATAAATAAACTGAAAAGGGGGGACTTATTTTACAGGAGTGACTCGTGAGGTGATGAACCTTGCTACATCGCCATAGAAACATTTCCAAGATTTCATTCCAACACGTTAGTGGCTTTTAGTTATGACTTTTGTGACGGTGCTATAATAAAATGTTTCTATTCCAGCCGGAATTTAGAATGGGCTTCTTGGAGGCCTCAACATTATTTGTACTGCTCATCATTGTCTACGACATAGAGAAATAAAAAGATTGGTACTGTACCTCCTATTGTTTCCTTAGATTGCTTTGTTATCTCTCACATATTCAGATAGTTGCACTGTAACGGACCACACCTCGAGAGGTCTCTCGGTGGCCTTAAGTATGATTTAGTTCTACATTCCAAAATCGATCTGACACTGACCGAGCCATGTAGCAGGCTTTGGTAATTGCTTTAGCTCTAAGTTTCCCAAAACAAATGTGTCTCTGAATGGAAAAAATAGTACATTTGTTAATGTCAAACTGCCCACTTCTAAACCTTGGATGGAATTTGAGTTGTATATGAAAAAAGCATGACCATTTAGGTCTGACATTTTTCAAGAGCGGTATTTACATCACCACCCTCTTTAAAAAATGCAACAAAATTCTTTATGTGATGCAAGAGAGCTGATTCTCTGCTTCGATACGTTTGATGTTCAAGTAGTGGTGCCATGCATTAAGCTCTTTCAGCAGAAGGTCTTTGCAGCCCATCTGCTAAGGGATATTTAAAATGTCCCGAGGAGCAGTTCAGCTTGAAATATTAGAGCACATAGAAATAAATCATCTTCTGTTCAAGTCTTGTATTTGAGGCCCATTTTTGAATCCTTGAGCACTGCTGATAGTTATCAGCAAATATAAGCCTATTATCAAAGTTCGCTGGGCTTGAAACAACTTTCTGTATGGACAATAGTCATGGTTGGAAGACCGTTTAGCAAACAGTAAGCGCATTAATTAGGGAAGGAGATTTATTTGCTACTGAGTGATTCAATATCACTACTGCAAGTAGTTTCATTGTAGGATTAGCTTCAAACATGGGCGAAAGCACTATAACCATCTTTGAGTACAGGTAGGTACTTCATTTTCTGAACCCAAGCAGGTAAAGATAAGAATATGTCACACTGGGTGCGAAAGACAAACAAGTGAAGAATATAATATTGTTTTCACTAGCAAAATGTTCTCAATATGCACAGTGGGAGCGGCTTTGGTGGCTGGAGTCTTCCCCCTCTCCCGCCGGGCACTAGCCAACCTCTGATGCTTCACAGGTGGGGGACTGTTTGTGCTGTGGCTCCGTGCCACAATGGCTGCCCTGGTAGCCGGTGCACTCCACATACCGGTGACTACAGGAACGTTTGTTTGTGACAAAAAGTAGACCAGGGATGTTTGATTCACTACTGACTTGGCAGAAAGAAGCAGACCAAAGACGTAGGAAGGCAGAGAAAGAATTACAGAGACATAAGACCAGGACGGTGACTGAAAAGGTATATGACTCTGACGTAGCTGAACATCAACAGAAAATTTTAGAACATGACCGAAAAACCTGCACCAGGTGACCCTATTGTGCCACCCCCGGTTGGATCTCAGGCGAGTGCTCCGCCACCCACCCCTCCTGTCACCAGACCTATAGAGGATACACCCCGCCCGACTGTATACACCCCTCGACTGGCCCCCGTTTGGCCCACCCCTGACTCCTGTTTAGACACCACACATACCCCCGTCCCATGACCCCACGAAAGCGCACCCTCTGCGGACACTTGTTCTCTAATTCACAAGAGGAAGATGTCATTGAAGAAATTACACGGAGGTGGATGACTAATTGGAATGACTATGGGGTCAGGGACATTGTCCACACTATGAAACAATGGGATAGTTTAGTTCAGTTACATGCAGCTACCCTTATGTGCAACATTATAATACAAGAATATGAGGATGATGGTTCCTCAGCTCCCGCAGGACTGGTGGACCTCCGAAAACGCGCCTCTACTGGACTGCCATTTGGTTCTGGTCTACATGATTATGTTGTTACTCTTCTCGTATATAGGGACCGCCTGTGGACATGTAGCCCTTCTATAAGGGCATCCATGTTTCCCATGAGAGAGGTTCCGCCGGTTTGGCGAGAGCCAGTGATGGATAACGCTGGCCAAGTTATTACCGCAGGGCATTTTCAACAAATGTGGGTACACACCCCATGGAAAAGATCTGAAACATATACCCTAAAAGCCGCCTTACCTGACCCCCGTAAGAATCCTGCAGGATATTATAAAGAACTGCAACAAATTCTTGATTCCTGTACTATGACGTTGTCCGATATTGACATGTTAATGGCAGCAGTAGTCCCGCAGGAAGTATGGTCAAAAGTACGGAGGCACGACCATGCTTAACTAGGGGGCACGTGGGACCAATTGCAAGCAGCAGAAAGGGACAGGGTTGGGGGAGCGAAACCAGACCCACTTATATTGGCTCTCCCACTGCGTATTTTGGATTTAATGAAGACCATACTTGCACCACACAGGATAAATTAGGATAAATTGGCCGCCTGTAAACAGAAAAAGGACAAGGGTGTTTCATACTTTTATACAAGGTTTGAGGGTGTCTTTTCTGATTACAGTGGCCAAGACATGACTAATGAAGGGGGGATAAGACTCTTTGTTGACAAATTCGTGGACAATTTATTACCAGACATAAAGGGAAAATTGAAATTGTGTGAAAGTACGTGGCCAGTCTCTACTGCCACTGGAATACTGACAATGGCCCAATATTATGAGAACAGGGATATAGAAGAACAAGAAAAGAACGAGAAAAAAACAAAGGAGTTGAAAACGAAGGTGTTATTTCAGCAGGCCTACCCTCAGCCCCGTCAACAGCAGTCCAGATCAAGGTCACAAGGACCTCCCAATGACAGAAGGCAGTCCCAACGCCCTCCCCGTTCTTCCCTCTCCTACAATCAGTGCGCCTATTGCAAGCTGGAGGGCCACTGGAAGAATGACTGCCCCAATAAGGACAACTCCACAGGCCGCCCCATGCTCCCACCGCAACAGGACAACAGACATACCCCGCCAGCAGGCCCCTTCAGGGTCCCACAGTACCCCCCGCACAAATTATTTTGATGCTTCATCCCAGCGTCAATATTTTAATGACGACTATGATGCGTATGAAGGTCAGGGGTCCTCCTTTGACTAGGACAGCCTTCGACAGAGGGGGATGGGACCAGTTTCTATTCCTGTTAGGCAGAATGGCCCTCACGTTGAGGTACAATTAGACTGTACTTCACATGATTTTTTGGTAGATACTGGGGCCACCAAAAGTTCTGTTAAACAGGAAGAGGTACAAGGGGTCCCTCTGTCTGGCAATATTAACGTCTCTATGGGTTTTTCTGGTGTTCCGGTGGCTAACCCCGTCTCCCAGCCACTGCATGTTTCTATAGGTCCTTACACCATTAGCTCCCCTCTCATTCTTACTTCAGCCTGTAGTGAGAATTTATTGGGTTTGGACCTATTAAAGAAATTGTACGCCACCATTTATTGCTCTCCGGATGGAGTTCATGTCACTTTAGGTCCAAATATTTCCCCGTCACAATTTTTGTCAAAACCACTTCCACCCGAACTTCGAGATTTGCCAGACATTTTATGGGCCACACATAAGGACGATGTTGGATGTCTGGACATACCACCGTATGTCATATGCTTGATAGCCAATGCCAAATTGCCTCGTCTTCCCCAATACAAATTATCCCAACACATTGAACAACAACAAAAAAATATTGTGACCCAGTTGATTGATTTGGGTGTCATTGAAGAAACACATGGTAATGATTGTAACAGTCCTGTCCTTCCTGTTCATAAAAAAATTATCTGATGGCACTGCGTCTCCAGGACTCCGATTTGTTATTGATTTACGGGTGGTCAATAAGATTGTAATACCCCAGTTCCCTGTTGTTCCTGAAATTACGACATTATTAACAATGATACCTGCCTCCGCTACTTGGTTCTCTGTTATCGATCTTAAGAATGCATTCTTTAGCATTCCCATTCATCCAGATAGCAGACACATCTTTGGGTTTTCACTGGGTGGTCGCAGTTTCTGTTCTGTCGCGCTCCACAAGGTTATACTGAATCGCCTAGCATTTTTAGCCAGGCCCTCAAGGGTCAATTAGATACCCTTGTTTTTCCTTGCTCCTCGACGCTGGTTCAATATGTGGATGACCTTTTAATAGCATCCATTTCAGAACAAAATTGTAAAACAGATACTGTAGCCTTATTGAAACATCTTGCACACCATCACCATAAGGTCTCCCTCTCCAAATTGCAATATTGTAGACAGGAGGTTATATACCTAGGACACCTCCTGTCTAAGGAGGGACGTACGTTGATGGCTGAGAGAATTCAAGCTTTACGAGACATACCGGTTCCAAGGACACAGAGAGAGGTTAGGGCCTTTATAGGTATTACCTCCTTCTGTCGTCAATGTATTCCTAATTATTCTCTTTTGATAAAACCGTTTTTGCATCTCACCCACAAAGATTGTCCTGAAACAGTTGAATGGAATGACGATTTTCAGTTTGGTTTTGATGAATTGAAAAATACACTCTGCACAGCACCTGTACTGGGAACGCCTGATTATCGTAAAGATTTTCAGTTATATGTGAGCGAGAGAAATGGATGTTCACTATCAGTGTTAACCCAAGAGCATGGCGGCAAACAACGCCCCTGTGCTTATTTTTCGGCCCTACTGGATCCAGTGGCCCGTGCACTGCGGAGTTGTCTACGGGCAGTAGCCGCTGCAGCGGTCGCAGTGCGCCAGTCGGCTGGGATAGTCATGGATTCACCCCTCACCCTGTTGGTCCCACACACTGTTGACGCACTAATAAACAAACCAAAAACACAGCATCTTACTAATGCACGATTAACTACTTATGAACTGACACTTTTAGCTAGTCATATAACATTAAAAAGGTGCAACACGCTCAATCCTGCCACTTTATTGCCAATTACTGAAAAAACTGAAGATTCTTATGATGACATACATGACTGCATTCTCCGGACGGAGGTTTAAACAAAAGGGAGAGTGGACTTACAGGACACTCCACTGAAAGACCCTGATGGCATATTATACGTAGATGGCTCATGCATCAAGGTACCCGATGGCACTACCTCTGCAGCCTATGCAGTTACAACAGCTACCACTGTAGTTGAAACAGCTAGAATACCACATAACCCTGCTCAGGCCGCAGAATTAATAGCTCTAACACAAGCCTGCGAGTTAGGTAAAGGACTTAGGCCCTCATTCTGACCTTCAGGTTACCGTTCCGCGGTCAACTTTCCCGCTGGGCTGGCGGGCGGTCGCCTTCAGGCCGCCCGCCAGCCCAGCGGGAAAGAGGCTTCCACGATGAAGCCGGCTCGGAATCGAGCCGGCGGAGTGGAAGCTGTGCGACGGGTGCAGTTGCACCCGTCGCGTATTTCACTGTCTGCGCAGCAGACAGTGAAATACATTTAGGGGCCCTCTTACGGGGGCCCCTGCAATGCCCATGCCAGTGGCATGGGCACTGCAGGGGCCCCCAGGGGCCCCGCGACCCCCCCTACCGCCATCCGGATCCCGGCGGTCGGACCGCCGGGATCTGGATGGCGGTAGGGGGGGTCGGAATCCCCTCGGCGGCGCAGCAAGCTGCGCCGCCTTGGAGGATTCTATGGGGCGGCGGTACACTGGCGGGAGCCCGCCAGTGGTGCCGGTCCGACCGCGGCTTTACCGCCGCGGTCGGAATCCCCATTGGAGCACCGCCGGCCTGTCGGCGGTGCTCCCGCGGTCCTCCGCCCTGGCGGTCTTTGACCGCCAGGGTCAGAATGACCGCCTTAATGTGAATGTTTACACGGACAGCCAGTATGCATTTGGCGTAGCACCAAATTTTGGTTGCTTATGGGCAGAACGAGGATTCCTCACCTCACATGGGATACGTATTCAACATGGGACCCTTATAACTAACTTACTTTCTGCCCTGGCATTGCCCAAAGCAATGGCTATCATGAAGTGTAGTGCACACAAAAAGGTGACAGATGAAACTGGACGGGGCATCGCCCTAGCCGATCAGACAGAAAAAGATACAGCGTATGCAAAGACAGGACACATGTATGTGGTAGATAGTACAGAGAAGGTTTGTCCCCATGAAATATTTGAGAACACGGTAGAGAGTGTTAGGAAGATACAGGATGAGGCAACTGAACAGGAGAGAAAGGAATGGGAAGAAGGGAACGCCAAGTTAGATGAAAATACGCTGTGCTGGACAGATCTGTCACAGAGGGAAAGATGGATGTTACCCAATGCATTTGTTCTGCCAGTAGTGACTATGGCCCATGTTCCTGCACACGTTAGTGCAAAAAGCATCTGTAATTTGCTTGATCTGGTTTGGTCTAATAAGAATATCAGAAGAGTAGCTGACCAACTGGTTCAATCCTGCATGATTTGTTTACAACATAACATAGGGAAGGGTGCCTCAGTCCGCGCTGGGCATTTTTCACCAACAACGTATCCCTTTGAAGTACTACAAATGGATTATATTGAGATGGAAAGGTGTAACAACTGGAAATATGTCCTAGTTGTGGTCTGTATGTTTAGTAAGTGGGTAGGAGCTTACCCTACTAAAGATAATACTGCCCTTACTACCGCAAAGGTACTTCTGAAGGAGTTCTTCCCACGGTTTGGGGTCCCAAGGTGTGTCTGGTCAGATAATGGGAGTCATTTTGTAGGACAGGTGATGAAAAGGGTATGTGAAGGGTTGGGCCTCCGCCAGAAGTTTCATGCAGCTAACCACCCCCAGTCAGCAGGACTAGTTGAAAAATATAATGGCACACTTAAATTGAAGATGTCAAAGATATGCGCAGAACGAGGTATACGGTGGCCGGACGCGTTGCCCCTGGCTTTAATGTCTGTCAGGATGACGCCTCGCTCTAGATCAGGGTTATCACCCCATGAGATAGTGATGGGAAGGCCAGCAAATGTCTGGGGGGTCCCTCGACCTCACAATTACTCAGAACTAGAACATCCTGTTTTGATTGACTATTTAAATGAACTCACTAATTCTTTGCGTTCTATTCACCAACAGGTGCGTGAAGCACTCCCATCTGTATCCACTGATCCAGGTCACAAGACCTGGCGACTGGGTTCTCACAAAGAATTTCCAGCGGAAAAAGAGTCTCGAACCTCGATGGAAAGGTCCGTGACAGGTCCTTCTTGCTACTCAAACAGCAGTTAAAGTCGAGGGAGCTAAGAATTGGATACATGCATCCCACTGTAAGAAAGTACCCCTACTCGTACCCTCTGATGAAAAAAAAAGTGGTGACCACCCGACGACTGAGGACCATTTCAGCAACACTACGCCGAGTGATAAAAAACAGAACGACAGTGTGCTGCAGGAGGTTATCTCAGATTTAGGTCACACTGAACAATTGTTTCCTGACCATACCATACCACAGTCCACAAGATACGATTTCCGCCCACGAAAATAAGAAAATGAACAATGAACTGATTGCTTGTCCCCTGTACTAAGTCTGACGATAGCTGCAGGGCCGTTATTTTGTCTGTCGGGCGGACCAGAGTGTGTCAATAGGACTGCTGGTATCACCCCACAGTGAAGCAACCACCAGTCACGGGCAGCACTTAGGTCAGACTGAACTGCTAGTGGGACAAGCAATAAAGAGAAATGGGTGTTATACAAGAAGACAAGAGGAAAAAGAAGAAAATAAGTAATTTAAAAAGACTATTAGGCCCACGTATCGCTTGTCTCACCATAACAATACTATTTTTGGTACTTCTGTCCTGCATTGGGTGGGTAATACATGATTCTGGTTCAGAGGTCTCACCAACTACGCCACCGCCTTCAGAACACAGCCATGTTTCCATACCACCCCATGAGGAAGGATGACGTAAGGAATATGAAAACAATACCTTCATATCTATGTTACATCAACATCAGCTGGCTGTAAATAGAACAAATTGTTGGATATGTGGCTTGCTACCGAGTTCCGTGCAAAGAAGGTTGCCATATATTTCATTCCCTTTTTCTTTTGATGGCTCATGCAGCGCCTGGTATGAACTATTAGCCATTTGGGCTACCTCAATGGATGCTACTAATTCCGGACTATTGGTCACCCACCCATACCGGTTATGCTGGCCCACTGGAATGAGAGTTTATGGAACAAAGGAAGAAAAGTCAGAATATGCTGACCGATGAAATAGGTCTACTGACATATATTTTTTATCCTTTAATACTACACCCCGGATTGGCCGAAAAATTGTTTGTAACACAGGTCAAGGCTCCACTTTGTTTTCAGAAAAGTGGTAATAGAAGTGTAGGTGCCAGTAACTGTAATGCTACAGTAATATTGAATGGAACTAATTGGCCTACCATGATACCATCACGAAACTCGTATTTTGTTTGTGGTAATAATGCCTACACCTCCTTGGTACCCACCTGGACCGGCACGTGTTACATTGCTTGGTTACTACCACCAACTTACACAGCTGGCCCTCAACACCACAGGACTCGGAGAGGGGTAATATCTGCAGAAGATACCTCAGCACAAGAAGCATTGGACTACTTTAAAGGAGTCCTTCCATTTTGGGGCCCTATGATGAACAGTAGGGATATCAGACATCTCACACGAGTCGTGGAAGCAACAATAAATGAAACAGCAGGAGCTCTGAGTAACATCACTGCAGAGCTTGCTGCTGACCGTCTTGTTACTCTTCAAAACATATTGGTTCTTGACATCATCTTGGCGGACCGTGGTGGAGTTTGTACTTTGATCGATCGAGCTGCTGCGTTTATATACCAGACAATGCCCCTTCAGTGTATAAAGCTATTCAAAGGTTGCATATGATAGCTTCCACAATACACCAAGACGAAGGAACATTGTCCTTAACCGACTGGTTTTGGGGCTTGATTTCCCAATGGGGCTGGAAGATACTAATATTCCTTTTTGTGCTCAATGCTGTATTCCTCACCTGTTGTCTTTGTGTACAGTGCCTACCTGCTTTGTGCGGTTGCTGTATGGCATCCCTTGCCCCCTGGCCTGTTCGCCCTCCTCAACACACGGCTATGCTGTCCCTTGAGCAGGAGATAAAAGAACTTATGTCCATTAACATTGACACTGAATGACGTTCAAACTTGTCTCACAATGGCAAAAGGAGGGATTGAGAAAATGTACATAAACTTAATCATACACCATAGCTGCTAGGCATCTGTTTATCTTTATTATGTTGCCATGTGCTTGACAAACCTCCTGAACTTTGATGATTGACCTTGTGTTCACAGCCTTGGGCTGCAATCTGCTTATCGCTGTAATTTACTTGTTCTAACTGTAGTTCCGAGAATGTTTGTGCTTAATCAGTAACTGCCAGAACAGGTTCGTACAGGTCGTTGCCATCTCCTGCCAGCTGCATCTGTACCTTCTCCCACCACACGTGTATCCCTGAAATATTCTGAAGGCCGCAGAGGACCTTGAATACGCTAGGGGTAGAGTTGTCCTCTGATTAAGCAGTTTTGTGTGTATATAAGGTTGGGTGCCCCAGAGTGAAGGGGCAGCCTCCGTAGGATAGTCACTTGACTGTCCTGGGACTCTGTATTAGCTCGAGCTATAATCCATGTAATAAACTTCTCTTTATTCCTCCAGTTGGTGACTCCGCTTGATTTGTGTACTCTCTGCTAAACGGACCCTGAGGACTAGGGTGTCCCTCCACCGCTGGGAAGGAGACCCCGGGTGGGGATTCTATCTTTCCTGGTTCCTCAACAGAAGCCCCCTGCACTACGCCGCGCTCTTGGGCTCCACTGTTCAATTCCTGGGAAATGGCCTACAAGGCTATGTACGACATCTGCACATGTAGATGACACAGGGGCATGAATAGCTGTACTTGGCACTCTACAGAGGTGGGCTGGGGTGCCACATGGTCTGCCTTACGGAGGGGCCATGCCTACGGAACTCGCCCTGGCCTAGGGAAACACACAGCCCTCCTCCCCCACCCAGACAACTCCACTGCGCGCAGTCAGCAAAATGAGAGTGTACTCACCCCCTTGTGTCTGCTGTGATGCCCTCAAGCGCCCATCCAACTCCGGGTAGGCCACCGCCAGGATCCTGAACATCTGGGTGGTCATGGTGCGACGGGCACCCCTCCCACGTTGGGAGGCCATCCCCAGCTGAGCCTCTGCCGTCTTCTTGCTCCAGCAGCGAATGTCCTCCCATCTTTTCCGGCAGTGGGTGCTCCGTCTTTGGTAGACCCCCAGGGTCCGGACGTCCTTGGCGATGGCACGCCAAATATCTTTCTTCTGGTGGGCGCTGACCTACATGAAATGTACAGGGGAAGAAGAGAAGTCATTACCAACTGCACCGTCAAAGTGATTGGCCCCCATCCCTACCCTTGCCATGTGGCACATGCATTCACCGTCTTTCATGCACGCAGCACTCTGCCCCCTTCCTTCTTACATCCAGCCCTCTCCACACAGGCACAGCCCATACAACATGCTCCCTGTGTACTTACCTGTTTGTCTGGAGGACCGTAGAGTAGGATGCACTGGGGGAGGACCCCGTCCATGAGTTTCTCCAACTCCTCCGATGTGAAGGCAGGGGCCCTTTCCCCAGACGCACGAGCCATTGTCTCTTCCAGACCGAGGTCACAGCAGCACTTGCAGTGTAGGTCCTCTACTGTCGAAGATCAGGTATCGAGTGATTGAACAGATAGAAAATGGTGGTCAGGTCCGCGGTGGTGCGTACCGTCACCGCCGGCGTACATCGTCATTGGCTCCTGGGACCTATAGGGTCCAATGTTAACCAATGCAGCATTGCGCCGCGGTCTTCGACTGCCTACCGCAACGGTGTACAACGCCAGCGCAGTTACCTCACATCCCATTGTCCCACTTTAGAGGCCAGGCAGCTGCAATTTCAGGGGCCCACATGGCTTCATTTTCATCTGCGTCACACATACCTAGGCCTAGACTCAACACACATACAGGCCACCTTTTGTGTATGGATAGTGTTCTGTGTAAATTGTGGGTACGCACCTCTGAGTTGGTTGACTCTGTGCTCGCTGTTGTCCTTCATAGGCACCGTCCGCTGGGACATGTGAGGAGATGGCAGCATCCTCCGGTGTACCGACCATTGGTGGACCTGTCAACAATGGAGGAGCGACATTTGATAATCACCTACAGGCTTGACCGTGCCACAATACAGGAACTGTGACCTGATGTCAGCAATCCGCCATCCCACAGGAATCCCCCCTCAAGTGCAGGTGCTGTCAGTGCTCCATTTCCTTGCAAGTGGCTCTTTTCAAACAACTGTGGCCATGGCATCAGGGATGTCCCAGCCTATGTTTTCCAACGTATTGTCCAGAGTGTTGTCTGCCCTTCTGAAACACATGCAAAGCTACATCGTTTTAACTCATGTGGAGGATTTTCCTACAGTGAAAGGTGATTTCTATGCCCAGGGACATATCCCCAACATCATAGGTGCCATTGATGGGACCCATGTGGCTTTGGTCCCCCCCCACAGGAGTGAACAGGTGTACAGAAACCGGAAGAGTTATCATTCTATGAATGTACAGATGGTATGTTTGGCAGACCAGTATATCTCCCATGTGAATGCCATGTTCCCTGGCTCAGTGCATGACGCCTACATCCTGCAGAATAGCAGCATCCCTCATGTGATGGGTCAACTCCAGAGGCACCGTGTGTGGCTATTAGGTGAGCACCTGGAAGCAAGTCATTGGGAATGGTTGTCTGGGTCTGGGGTTATCCCTACAGGTTAGTGTGTGTCTAACAGTCTAACAGTTGTCCCTCGCCATTTGCAGGTGACTCTGGTTACCCCAACCTGTCATGGCTACTGACCCCAAAGAGGAATCCCAGGACCAGGGCAGAGGAACGCTACAATGAGGCCCATGGGTGAACTAGGAGGGTGATCGAGCGGACCTTCGGCCTCCTGAAGGCCAGGTTCAGGTGCCTCCATATGACAGGTGGATCCCTATTCCCTATTCTACTCACCAAAGAAGGTGTGTCAGATCATCGTGGCCTGCTGTATGCTTCACAACTTGCCTTTGCGACGCCAGGTGCCTTTTCTGCAGGATGATGGTCCAGATGGCAGTGTTGTGGCAGCTGTGGAGCCTGTGGACAGTGATGAGGAGGAAGCAGAGGAAGAAGACATGCACAACAAGGACTCAGTGATCCTGCAATATTTCCAGTGAGACACAGGTAGGAATACAAACCTGCCTACTACATGTACTTTGACACTACTACCTCTTTCCTGTCTGTCGTTTTTAACCAGTGTATGGTCACTGAGTTGTCACTTTCCCTTACGATTTCACAGATGTGGGTCCCACAGTGTGACATCTGCTTAGATTCCTCATGAACTAGAGCTGTGTGACATAGGTATGTTGACTTTACTATTTAAAAAACATTTTAGCACTGTAACTGCTAATACACTATTTTGAAATCACAGACAGACTCCAGATCGTTTTGTGCTTTAGGTGTGTTTATTTAAATGCTCAATATTGGAGGGGGTACTGAAATGGTGAGGGGTGATGGCTGAGGAGTGTTCATGGCAGAGTCCAGTCTATTAGTCTCACAGGTGCATTGCCCATATTTGCATAGGAAGTGGAGCTGGGCAGTTTAATTATGGACAGGGTGACAAAGTGGGACAGTAGGATGACAATCAGGGTGGTCTCATTTCTTGGAGGGGGTCTTGGCATCGTGCTCTGTCTTTGTCCTGGATCTCAGGGACCGTTTGCGGGGTGGTTCTCCGTCTGCAGGGGGTGGGGTGCTGGTGTGGTGGTCCTGTGGCGGGGCATCCTGTCCACTAGCGCCGGCGGAGGTGGTGGGCAGTTCATCGTCCATGCTAGTGTCAGGGGCCCCTTGTAGTGCCACAGTGTCCCTCCTGGTGTTGAGTAGTTCCTTCAGCACCCCTACGATGGTGCCCAGGGTGGAGCTCTCAGGGTGGTAGGCTCTCATGATAGAGGAGAGGGCCTGTCCGCCCCCTGTCGCACAGCAGCCCTCCCAGTTCCCCTGTGTTCCTGGGCCTCTGCCACTGCCCCCAGGTCCCTGTTGTTGTTGGGGTGGTGGGTTATCCTGAGTTCCCTGTAGTGGTGGACACACTGCTGATTGACGTGTCCTGGGGACGGAGGTATGGGCCCGCTGGGTGGGTGCTGTGCTGGTGTTTCCAGAGGGGGGAAGTTCTGTGGTGGCCTGTGCCTGTGTGAGGGGAACCGACTGTCCAGAGGTCCCCGATGGTCCGGGCTGGTCATCTAGATCCAGTTGGACAGAGGTGCTATCATCACTGTGAGCCTCTTCTGTTGGTGGTGTGGACATGTGTGGACCCTCCTGTTGGGTGACGTTGGGTAGGGGTCCTGAAGGGGTATAAAAGGATGTTTATTAAATCAGTGTGTAATAGTGTGCAATGGGTGGGTGACCGTGTACCCCAGTGCTAGCATTCCTGTGTGGGAGCTCGTGTGATGATGGTTTAGGGGGGTGTATGGGTATGTGCAGTTGTCATGCTTTGGTGATGGGTGTCCATGCTTTATTGTTGTATGCAGGGCTTGGTGTTGGGATGTGTGGTTTGTGATGTTGGGACATATGTGAGGAGTTGGGGTGCTGGGGGTGAGGGTGAGGGTGGGGGTATGTGATAGCATGCAGGTAGGGTGGGGGATGTAATAGTAAAGCTTTGACTTACCAGAGTCCATTCCTCCACCTATTCCTGCGAGCCCGTCAGGATGCAGAATCGCCAAGACTTGCTCCTCCCATGTTGTTAGTTGTGGGGGAGGAGGTAGGGGTCTGCCGCCAGTCCCCTGAACCGCCAGGTGGTGTCTTGAGACCACGGAACGCACCTTCCCCCGTAGGTCGTTCCACCTCTTCCTGATGTCCCCCTGATTTCTTGGGTGCTGTCACACTGCGTTGACCCTGTCCACTATTCTTCGCCATAGCTCCATCTTCCTAGCTATGGAGGTGTGCTGCACCTCTGATCCGAATAGCTGTGGCTCTACCCGGACAATTTCCTCCACCATGACCCTGAGCTCCTCCTCCGAGAACCTGGGGTGTCTTTGCCGTGCCATGGGGTGGTGTAAGTGATGTGTGGGGTGGAGTGTGTGGTGATAAGTGTGGTGATATGTAGTGGTGTGTTGTGTGAGGTGCGTGGAAGTTGTGTGGGTGATGGTGTTGTGTGCCTGTGGATGCTGTTGTTCTTGCTGGTGGTGTCTCCCTCTGGCCTTCTTTCGGAATTTTTTGTCGTGTGGGTGTGTGTTTTATATTGTAATGGGTGTGTGGGAGTGGTGTGTGTATGTGTATCAGGTGTGTGTATTTTGAATTGTCCAATGTGGCTGTGTTTTGTAAGAGTGTGTCTATTTTGAGCGCGGCGGTGTGTACCGCCAATGGAATACCGCGGATGAAAGACCGCCGCGTGGATTCGTGTGTCGTGAAAGTGTGGGCGTATTTCTGTTGGTGTGATGGTGGAGGTTTTGTTTTCGCCAGTTTATCACTGACCTTTGGTGTGGCGGACTTGTGTGGGTGTCTGACTTTTGGCGGATTCCGAGATGTGGGTCATAATAGCTGTGGCGGATTTCCGCGGCGGTGTTTTGGCGGACTTCTGCACGGCGGTAAGCGGCTTTTACCACCAATGTTGTAATGACCGCCTAAGTGTTGTGATGGAGGGTAAATCTTGGTTCTTTGTTATGCGGACGGAAGCCTGGGACTGGATCGAAGGCTGGCACAAGGGGGGTAAG
The DNA here is from genome assembly GCF_031143425.1 of Pleurodeles waltl. Taxonomy (NCBI): domain Eukaryota; kingdom Metazoa; phylum Chordata; class Amphibia; order Caudata; family Salamandridae; genus Pleurodeles; species Pleurodeles waltl. Next base: position 1,620,407,218 of record NC_090440.1, read on the forward strand.
CGTACACCAAGAAGTGTGACGCCAGCCAGGACCTCTGACCAACAAGCTAGAGTCGCAAGGGTGCATTTGACTCTGTCCACATCCGACCTGAAAACCGCAGAGGATCGGGAAAATCGTAAAGCTGGACAACAGGAAACAGAGATGGATCCAGCAGAAACTGAGTCACGACAAGTGGGGGCCTGTGATGCTATTAATTGTGTTTGACCAATGACTTTGTGTTTCACCACTGCGCATATTAGTAGCTCAATGTTCACCAGTAGCACATTATGGGCCTGATTACAACTTTGGAGGACGGTGTTAAACTGTCCCAAAAGTGACGGATATACCACCTACCGTATTACGAGTTCCATAGGAAATAATGGACTCGTAATACGGTAGGTGGTATATCCGCCACTTTTGGGACGGTTTAACACCGTCCTCCAAAGTTGTAATCAGGCCCTATATGTTTTGTTCAGTTTATCTGCCTATTGGCTTTGACATGGTGTTAGAAATTACATTCTGTATTCAGGTCAGCTGCCTATTGGCTTCAACATGGCGTTAGACATTACATTTGGTATATAGGTTAGCTGCCTATTGGCTTTGACATGGCATTAGCCATTACATTCTGTATTCAGGTCAGCTGCCTATTGGCTTCAACATGGCATTAGACATTACATTTGGTATTTAGGTTATCTGCCTATTGGCTTTAATGTGGGGTTAGACATTGCAGTTGAGACATTGCAGATGAGCTGTGTTTCTCCAAGCTGTGTTTTTCCACATGATAGACCAAGCTGTGTTTTTCACACCAGACTATAGCTGATAAGAGAGAGTACATTTGGTGTTTTCCTTTCTGCTCAGCCTTGGGAAGAGGAGAGGTCTAGGAGATCTGGCCAGTCTCCAAAGGCTTGCATAGTTTTCACGAGTCTGAAAGGAGGGGGCACGATTTTGGAACGATGGCTCTGGGCAACGGCAGAGTTAGGTAGATTGAATCTGCTTGACTTCAGACAGGAACGGAGACGTCAGTTGCCTGTCTCCCGTTTGGGTAGAAAATCTCTTTCTCGCAGTTGACCGGAGTCATCAACTTGCCGACCCCAGAAAGATGAAGCTGAGCTATAGGCCCTACGGTGATGCAATTTTGACTTTTATGCTTTGCTTTGAAGTTATGCTATAATATAATCACATGTATTTGCTGTGTACATTGGAACTGAGAAGTACTTTGATATATTTTGCTTTCATTGCTGCGACTACTTTTGAACGTGTGCTTCCAATCTACTAATTTCGTCTCTCAGGAACCTCGTGGTGAAATATTAATTACAATAAATGTCTTCTTTAAACTCAGAAGTGCATTCCAGAGAGGTTCTGTAAGCTCGGTTATGAGATAAGAGCAGGAAAGCAGAACAGGGCCGAAGAGTGATTATACTTTGAAGGCAAGGCAGATGGTCTCGAGACATAATTGACTCAGGGTGGTGGTATGCAATGAAGGAGGATTGACGGGGGCAGGTACCCTACTATGAGAAAAATGTTGATTATTTGGTAATCAGGTAGAGCCGATGTTTGATACAAAAGAGAACACGGGGTGTAGGGCTTGTGCGTCCACTTTCTAAATGCTGATTGGTGCCACCAGCCAGTCCTTTACTAGTTAGACCGTTCTAGGGCAACAGGCGCTGTGCAGGTTGGGGAGGTGGACATGTTTGGGTCCACAATGCAGGGTAGCAGGGTGGGGGGGATTGGTCGGGTTGCCCGGGGACAGTTCCAGTCCCAGTATAGGCCTATGGTTTTAGCTCAGCAACAAGACACTTACAGGGTAGAGGCAGGGTCAAGGTTCAGGAGGGGGCGATACACAAGAACACGACATGCCACAACAGACCAAAGCAGAGGTCAAGATTATGACCTGGAACGTCAATGGCTTGGCAATAAAATTAAGCACACTGTAGTCCTACAATACATTTGCCGGCATGCATCAGATATCATACTGATTCAGGAAACTCATTTGAAAGGGAACAGATACAAGGCACTAGATCGAATGGGCTACCCCCTGGTTGCACATGCGGGTTACACCACTAGTTCGAAGGGGGTTGGAATAAATGTCCGTGCAAAGGTTGGATATACTCCAGAGGACACGCATGCAAACCTCTTAGTTAGGTATATAATGCAGCCAGACACCTGGGAGGGTCAAACGATAAACATCTGCTCTCATTATGTGCCTCCCGGGAGGCCCTGGGAACGTTACGTGAGTTGGGAGGAGAGTTACTGGGCCTGCCCAAGGGCATCCTGATCCTGGGTGGAGAGCTGAATGATATCATGGATGTGAGAAGGGACAGGATGTCGGGCCCATGTGGGGTGGGCAGAGATAGAGTCCCCTTATGAAGTTCGTGGAAGTGTGGGCCTGGTGGACCTCTAGAGTGAACATAACCCGGGGGGAACCAATATACGTACTTTTCCACAGCACACAACAGTTTTTCATGAATAGAGTATATTTTTATGCTCTATTCCCAGGCGGGGCAGTTCGGTGGGGTGACTCATCTTGCAAGGGGGATCTCGGATCATACCCCAGTGACGGTGGTATTTGAGGGTCCTGGGAGGGGTTGGGGGCTGCCTCCAAGGTTGGACTCTTGGCACTTCCTAGATCCGGAGTTTAGGTATAAAGTGAGAGAGCAAACCACTCTGTTCTGGGTCGGTTGCATCACCAGTCACCCTATGAGAGGCATACAAAGCAGTGATCCGGGGCAAGGTGCAGGCGCTGATAGGAGGAGTGAAAAGGAACAACAGATCAAAGTAGAAGGTATGAAAGCAGAGATCAGGACACTATGCAGGTCGGTTGGCTGTATACGGAACAATGTCAATAACTTAGACTTTGCCAGCAAGAGTTGAGGGACTTGGCAGAGAGCAGGGTAAGGGCACATGCGCTCGCAGGTCAGCGACGGCTCTGCGATGTGGGAGATAAGGCCAGCAAATTAATAGCCTGGCTTGAAAGGAGAGACAGGGGGAGGAACTGGGTCATGACAGTCCGAGATGCGGAGGGACAGGAGTGCAGGACCATTAAGGACATTGCTGAGACCTTTGCGGACTATTACGAGCCGCTGGGCCATTACAAGGGTCAAGTACTCCGGAAGGGAATGTGCGCTGCTCCTAAAGGATTTGTCCCTGCGGACCCTCACAACTGAGGACCGCGATGAGCTGGAGGAGGAGCTGTTGGAAGAGGAGGTTAGTCAGGCCCTCCGAGACTTACAGTCCAGAAAGGCAGGCGGACCCAATGGTATCCCGGTCGAACTATACAAGTGCACAGTTAAAGAGGTGGCAAAATATATGCTGCAAATGTTCAGGACAGCAAGGATAGAAGGGATGCCATGGGATCAGAGATCAGCCACTATAGTGGTAATCCCCAAAAAAGGGAAAGACCCTAACCCTGTGCTTCTTACAGGCCCATCTCATTATTAAATGTAGAGGTTAAGGTCTTGGCGAAGTTCCTGGCCAACAGGCTGTGGAGGGTGATTACAAAACTGATTCACACGGATCAGGCAGGGTTTATGCCCCAGCGGGGGACTAGGCTCAACCTCCGTCGCCTGTATGGGGTTGTGCACATGACCAATGAAGCAGACCATGAGGACGTGGTAGTGCTGGCGTTGGATGCCAGAATGGCATTTCACAGTATAGAATGGCCATACCTATTCGCAGCCCTGGACAAGATGGGATTCAGTCCTAGATTTTGTGAATGGGTGTGGCTTCTATACCGGTCCCCCCGGCACAGGTGCGGGTGAACGGGTCAATATCTCACCAGTTTGCGCTCAGCAGGGGGATGAGACAGGGTTGTCCCTGGTCCCCTATGATTTTCGCACTGGTGCTAGAGCCGATGGTGACTTGGATATGGCAAGATCCTTTGGTATGTGGGACAGAAGGGAAGGGAGGATGAGAGGAGCGCTATGCGGTGAGACCGAGAGTGATTGTGGACAGGCTGTTCAATATCTTCCAAATATTTGGTGGTTACTCGGGATACCAAATCAAGTGGGACAGATCGTTGATCTACCTGCTCATGGGAGGTGCCCTGGAACTGTCTATGCGGTGTGTCGCCCCAGTGGTGACGGAAGGGTTTAGTTACATAGGTATTTATGTCACATGCTATGTGCCCAGGTTCCTGGAGGAAAACCTGCTGGTGCAGCTGAGGCATCTCCAGGTGGATGTCTTGCATTGGAGGGGGCTCCCAGTCTCTCTGATGGAACGTAGTGTGCTCTTCAAGATGATGTCCCTGCCCCTGCTTCTTATTTTCTGCAAAATACCCCATATCAGGTGCCCCCCAGAGTGTTTCAGAATATTAACAGCAAATTGAGGAAGCTGCTGTGGGACGGGGGTAGCTCGCCCATCTCCCTGACTAAACTCCAACGGGGAGTGTACGAGGGAGGCCTGGTGGACCTGGATATGCGTACGTATTACTGGGTAGCACAACTGTACATGGTCAATGACTGGGTGTTGACGGCAGGAACGACGCAGCATTTCGGGTGGATAGAGAGGCAATGGGACCTCAGGGATTTCTTATGCTGCAGTATGGGGGCAAACAGTTGGGTCGACTGCTGTTTCATACGCAGTCAGTGGTTAAAGCCTGGAGGATGGCCAATAGATTTCTAGGATGGGGAGGGAGACCAACAAATAGAACCCCACTTTGGTCCAGCACACTGTTGCAGGAGGTGGGGAAACTCCAGGGATTTAAGAGGTGGAATCTCATCAGGATAGAGTACATGGGTGATGTGTGGAGAGGAGGAGGTCTATTGACCTTTGAGGGAATATGAGATGAGACAGTTGCAATGCTATAGGCTGTTGCAACTTGGCCACGCGCCACACAGAAACATAGTAAAGGGACAGCAGCTATCAGAGTCATCGCCCCTGGAAGATAGATTACTGACAGAGCCATTGACAAGTAGGGCTATCTCCCTGTTATACAAGAAAATTATGGACAATTCCCCTGACCCTCTGAAGACATCGTGGGCTGTCTGGGAAATTGACCTAGGAACGCTTGAGGATGAGGACTGGGTGGAGGCGATGCAAAGCCCCACAGTGGTGACCATAAGGGCCTGTTTCTGTCTTATACAGTTGAAGGTTCTACACAGAGCATATTACTCCAGAACTCTATTGCATAAGATGGGTCACACCAACTCCGACAGATGTGCCAGGGGATGCAACGCAACAGATTCCTTCTTCCACACCCTGTGGGGATGCCCAAAGATTCAGGAATATTGGGAGAGGGTGGTTCAGATAATGGGTATGGCAACTGGACTGCACATAACCCTAGGGGTGAAATGGATGCTGTTGGGCATTACGGGTGATGAGGGGTGGCCGATACACGTGAATATTTGGCTAAAATTGACAGCCAGAGTGGCACGGGGATGGGGGTGAGGGACCCTTCACGAACTACAGACTTGGAGAGGGACATAGACTGGTGCCAAGGAGCAGAAGAAGTGATTTACAAAAGCAGGGGATGTGTGAAGAAATACGAAAAATATGGTCAAAATGGGAGGCATGTACAGACACAGTTGACTAGCTAGGAAGGAGGGATTCTCTTCTGGGCTCTAAGGAAGGGAGGGGAGACAAGAGGGACTGGGTGCGACACAAGAGACGATTTAAGATCAGTGGTCATGTATTGTTGGTCGCTGGCCGGATGTTATTTTTTACCTTGATTGAGCTACCATGCCTATGTAATTGATATGGATTCCAATGTATGCTGAGCTTTGTTTACAATAAAATAATTTTTAAAAAAACAAAGCTATGGTTATGTTACCTTTTGAAACTCTGATCAAATACAACTTATTTAGTTTATATGTTTGTGTAGCATATGGCACAACAGAGGTACTGAGTACCTTTACAGACATTATTGCGGTACAGCATAATAAAACATAGGCACTTAAAGAATCCAGGTGGGCACATCCAAATGGGAGATAGTGGTGCAATCAAGAAACAAAGTAAGGGTTAGCATGTGTAGTGAAATTTCCAGAAGAAAGATCCACTGCTTTTTTTAAAGTGTTCAAATTTAAAGCTTTTCTAATAATTTCTTGAAAAGAGTTTCAAAATATTGAGGCACACACAGAAATCAGGTGCAGTGTTTTGTGTTAGTGAGGTGCATCTCCACGGTGGCCCTTGATGCATTTTATGTGATAGAAAATCTGCTCGCAAATATGATATTGCAGTGGGATTAATACTGTTGTTTAAAGTAGAATGCATTGAGAGTAAAGCATCCAATCTTGAAAGTGATCTAAGCATCTTAAGTCAACCTGTGAATGTCCATGTGAATAGGAGTATAGTCTTTCTGCTGCAGCTGCTAGCACTGCTGTATAAAGCAAGTGAGTACTGAGAAAGATCCACAAGCAAATTGTTACCACCATAATTATTTGATAGGGGCAGGAAATGCACCAGCTTTATAAAGTGCCACACATGAACTATTGTTTATCTACTTTGGGACAAAAAATGTATAAGAAGGAATAGTTGTTTTGTTTTCTTCAACAATTGTGTGTGATTCAGGCTAAATTACATAACTAGAATGAGGGAGAAAGCTGATCCTGGATGCATATGAGTTCTGTTAGAAGCCATCTGCCTCCCTCTCTGACGTCAATAAAATTGCAATATGAGGGTGGGGATAAGGATGTAATATCTAACCTGCCTGGGACATGACAACAAGTCATGGCATAGTCACTCACATTACTCTCATTGTCCTCTGGTCTTTCTCAACTGTGCCCTAATCCAAATGAGACTTCCTGAAAGATGTACTCTTGGGACATGTGGAATAAGAGTAAAGTTAATTGGGTCGGAATAAATCAATAATGAGATGGTATTCTGCAAAATAAGACCATGATCCCTTGTTAGGACAGGGTGTGACCTCATTTCCTTGACCACAATTCAAGTCCCATATATGTGATTTTAATGATAGCACCCTGGGTTATAAGCAGGCATTGGAAACATTAAGGGTAGACATTTCCTTTACTCATTAAAATCCAATTTTGGGTTGATTAAGCCTTGGGTACAAGTTAAGATGAAAGGCTAGAAATGCTTGCTTCACTTTGTAAGGAACTGCAAGTAGAGTTGTCCAGACCAATACTTTTGGATAAATGTCTGTCCCCCTAATAACCCAGTGAAAAGATTAAGCTATAAAGCCTTGTGTGTCATTCCAAGATCCATTTAATCTACAGTCTACTTTGGTTCATGAATACTGTTCTTGGAACTTACCTTAGTAGCCTGGAAGTGCAGTCCGGACTCTGAGGATAAATGTAGTCCACTTGAAATAATTCATGTAGGTTGCTTAAGTGGTAGACTAGAAAGGTTCTGGGACAATTGAGCAGCATGTGGTGAACCACAGAAGTTGGGTCTAACTGAACTAGGGTTATTCAAGTCCTATTGTGGTTTTCTGAAGAGCTGACAGTTTTTAACTCATCATTGTTGCCATTTAAAAATTATTATGGTGGGGAAAAATATATTTTGCAGACTTGGATTGAGTACTCCGTGGCACCTATCTAAGATAGATATAACCTCCACCTATAAGGAGAGTGCCTTATTCTACTCAGATGAAAACCTTCACTGCAAAAGCATTCAGCTCGTGCTGTGAAATCCTCAATCAAAGGTCAGTCATCCTTTCTTTAAATAGAGGTCTGTGGTGTTACCCCTGTACAAATGTGGTGAACTTAATACCTAATAGTATCTGAAATCTTTGCTCAAAACTTTCCCATTAAAAGTCACCTTTACTGTTTGAAAATAGGTGGGCCCACTTCCTTCACTAAGGACTGATATTCAGATTAAAGACCATACATATATTTCATGAACAAGCATTTCTAAATAGGTCAAAACCCAGTGTCAATCTGGCCCCATTAATTCACAAGTCATTCTATCTTATTCCAAATGTCAACTTGGTTCCGTTGTCACAAGATAGCCTCATAGTCAGAAAGAGAGGATTTGGAGGCGGATAATAGGGATTTGGAAGCATTACAGAAGCTGCTCAGCAGTTCCCTTATGATTGTTCTGATATCTCAATTGAGATCCACTTACTTTCAAAAAAAGGATCTTGCCATCTCTGCGTATTGCCTCACTTGAGGCTTTACCGGCTCTGTGCACTGATGGCTTCCTACAGCAAGTTTGTAGAATGTCCATGCATTTCTACTTTTAGTGCATGTGAACCTTTGGATCTCAGACTAAAAAAGCAGAAGGAGACACTTCATTTCAAATGGGAGGTATTCTAACCCTCACTAGATGTCAGAACTGCTTTCAGAGAGCCATGGGTCATGCATGGGCACCTAGGCCCAAGTGTGGAGGTTGAAATATTTTACTCTTGATGTCCCAGGCCTATCCTATTATGGACCCCATTCAACTGGGTAAGTACCGCTTCTGCACTTGACTCTCTATCGTAGCTGTGGTCGAGCAGTCAAGGCTCCCTTGGGGGATGTAGATACAGGTCAGTGAACACAACTCAAAACTCAAAATGTTTATAGTACAAACAATAAATCAATGTCAAGCCAAATACTTGTTTTTATAAGAAAAATAAACGTTTTATTTCTAATTCTAAACATGTAAAGGATTACAACATTCAGGACAACAACATAGCCCCCCTTGAGGTCGGGGCTCTATTAGTGGTCAGGCAAATCTCAGTCCCAGCCTCCTTTGAGTGAAGTGTCCAGAGTTATTTTCCATTCACAGGTGGGTGCTTCAGAGAATGTAAACTATTAGGTTTACATACAGGAGTTCTCCCGTCTCACCATTTAGGAGCTTAGTGAAAAGTGCCTATGGTGCTGCTCCACCATTAGCAGCAAATTCCCCCAAAATAACTGGTTTTAGTCTTACCTAGGGGTGGGAGAAGAATTCTGCTCCAACAGCAGAGTTCATGGAGTTTTGCCCACTCTGGAGCATGGCGTTCCAAAAAACTCCACGAAGTGATGTGGAGCAGAGTTTTTTCTCTTGCTCGCGCTCACCAGCATTAAGTTAGTGAACGCGAACAAGAGAAATCGCTAAGTTGGCGAGCAAGATTTCTGAACACAAGCTGTCACATTAGGCCATGACCGCTTGCAATGAGAAAGCTGACACTTGTGCTGAGGAAGCTGCTGCTCGAGTAGACAATCTACTGGAGTGGCAGAAAGAAGTAAGCACCCTCTGGCATTCCGTGTGATGATGTGTGCATCGATTTTACAGTGCGGGAGAAACTACTGGCGCTGAAAATTATTGCGAACTGTGTGACTTACCCAAACTCCACCGCTCACAGAACTCTGTGTGGTGCAGCAGAGTTTTTTCAGAACTTCAAAGAGTTCTGCATTGCAGAACTCTGTGAACTCCACCCAGGCCTAGTCATACCCACTAAGGCGGTATGGCAGTATTAAGAGGTATATTGAGTGAACTCTCCTTGAGTGCTCCCCAATCCCGATACTGTATGGTAAAGTTGTGCCACTCCCAATGGGCACAGCAACACCCAGTGGCATAGGCTCTTCCTGTTGGGCAGCGATGACGGTAATTTTCAAGTGATGGGTTTCCAGTGATCAGAGCTGTTCTCGCGCGATGAACACAAAAGTTAAGTTGCTCTTCCCCCTTGCAGAGGGTGAGAAATGGTAATATGATCCTCCGGCTCCCGATCTGAGTTTCCATGAAGGTACAACGTCCTTAGCAGCATCCCAATGAGCCTTCGGCACTTCGTCAGGTGCCCCAGGCGATCACCCTCCTTACAGCGGCCCCTCCTGAAATACAAGGGCACTGATCTCAGCTGTCACAGGTTCTATGCACCTGGCCCAAACTAAGTTTACTGGTGACCCTCGACAGTATACAGGGTCACCATGGCACTGTGGTTTAATGCTTCCCATTCAGCACTAGCTCAGATCAACACAGCCCTCTCCTGGCATATGAAGGTCACAGAGCCAATACTGCACACAGGCAAGGGCCTGATAGATGCGCAGCCTCACACCTCACTGAGGAAGTCCTTGTTCAGGGCTTCCTGCTGGACCTTACTCCCTCCAATTCTCTCCACTCTCTCACAGGGTACACTGGTCTTGGCAAACTGGCAGGCAATAGTGCTCCAGGCTCCAGGGCAGGAGATCTTGGTGTCCTTGGTGATGTCCCCTCACCTATTAGCGAGACTAGCAGGCCTTTCCTCTCCAGTATTGGTCACAAGCAGAAGTCTTGCAGAGCTTCCCCTTTTCACACAGCACATCTGGCTCCTTAACCTCCCCTTCTTATTGTCTTTTCCAGACATCAAATGTAATTTAGAGCCTGAGACTTTGCTGTTTTACTATGGGGTTCTGTTTCTTTTGAAGTAGGCACTTCTCCTTTTCTTCTCCCTTCATGAAAGAGGTCTTTCACAGTAGGCACAACTCTGATGCTGATTGTCCACAACATAGTTTATCAGAATGACCAGAGTTCACACCTGGATATCAGCCACAGTGATCTGTGCATTAGAAGGTTAATCCCAGACCCCCAGCTCTACTCTTTATGATTCTCTTATCATCCCCATCTCCCTTCCTGAGAGGTGTTCAGGCCACTTCCTGTGATCTATCACTGAATTAAAGAGCAGTCTTTTGAGATGTAAAGAGAGTCTCTTCCTTTCCCTCCAGTGTGTGTTCCCACCCCGCTCACAGGAATGCAACAATCCACAAATCTGTCTGGAGGGAATCCTCTCCACCTCATGCCTTCACCAGACAGGCATAAGCTACCCAAAATAGAACCATAGGTCCTCCATACCAAGTACAGTTGCAGACACATTTACTCAGTGTGCACTCTCAGCACACTTTCTGTTCATCACTAATAATTCTATGCATTGTATCCTTACATGTACCCATGCATTCAGCACACAAAGTGCGTGCATTGTTCAGAACTGAAGGTTTCCATTTTTGACAAGGGAGTGTTGTTTCAACAGATGCACTGCCAGCTCACATACGCCTATGTGCACACAAGCATGCATACACCCAGCACATGTTTTTTCCACACATACACTGCATCGCACTACATCTCACATGTAATATATTCCTCAGAGGCATACATGCACCCAGTACATATACTAACCACACATGCATTGCAAAGCACTGCTTCATCTTTATGCAGGAACCTTCCCAGGCACACATACTGTCAACGAAGAGTCACTATTCCTGCACTGCGCTGCACAGGACTCCACATCTACCTGGTGTAGGCCAAGGTTGAAATAAGCATGCAACAGCAGAAAAATGTGAGTAAGCCTGTTGGCCTAAATCAAGTGGCATAGGGCAAAGAGGTCCTGTTCAATACTACTGATCACTACATGGTGTGCTGCCACTACCTCGCTTGTGCTGCTTAACTCTTGGTGAAAGCGGTAGCCTTCCACCACTTTGAGGGTAGCGCTTTGGTCATCCCAGTTGCTCCAACAAAACTTCAGTCCATGAGACAGGCCTCTGTCATGGCGCACATGCATGACCATTGTGTGCCTAAGACAAAAAATCAGTATTAAGAATGCAGACAACAATGAAGTTGTGCACTCAGGGCAGGGGTACACATCTCTTACAATGTAGAGGACTTTTTTTAATCTCAACATTAGGGTTGCCATATACTCTGGCTCAATCAATCTTTTGACTCATCTGTAGTCACCAGGAATATCTGCATACTCAAAACGTGGCTTTTAAAACTAGTTGAACTTGGGCATTTGCTGTACCCATAACATCTGCACAGCACCCTGCATGTGGGTTCCCAGGTGCTTAAATGGCAGATTTCACCTAACTCAATAGTGCCACCTTTACTCACCTGAAAGAATGAAATACACAGTAGCTCAAACAAGGATCTGTGACCTTGAGTTCCCTTCAAGGTTTCTTCTGCATGGTAATCACACTAAGCTCTCTTGCCATGTAGCCACAGGAGAGGAGCACTTCAGTCATTCATCTCAACCCAATTTCCACGTGGCCTGAGGGATGGGTTGGGTTGGGTAGTGATATAGGGCTTTCATTTCTCTGTGATCTAAGCACCCTTGCATGTACCACGTTTTGGGCACTGTAATTTATGTTATCTTGCCTCCAGCACATTACTGAAAACTGGGAATGCTTCATTTTTCCTAAGACGTCCTTCCTTTTGTGTTTATTTCTGTATTTAGGTATGTTTTCTCAGCCTCTGCACTTGTTGTGTAACCCAACTGACGATAGCAGATCTATTTCATTCTAATGCAGAGTCATGGTGGTTTATTTTTAATTAAGATGATCAGTGAAGATATTGCAGAATATGCACACAAAGCCAACAAGTTCAAGCAAGAGGTACTTCAGCTGGCAAAGAGACTTGCCTAGCCATGGAGTTGGGTAATTTGGTGCTACATACATTTATATGCAAATTATAATCAACAGCTGCTGTTTGAACCATTTGGTGGGAACTGATGTGGTAAGCCTTCCAGAACTTTTCTTCACATATTTTGTGTTTCATAGACTAGTATAGCAGGCACTGCTCTGACCATGCTGAGAGAAAATCTGTTCTTGATCTCTGATTTTCCCCTGCCCATGGTGTTGAGCTTCATGCTTAAGCACCCATGCCTATTTCATTAACCTTAACCTTGGTTCATTTCATGTTGACACCTTTCTCCTAAAAATCCTCTGTTCTCTTTTTGATAGAATAGGAAAGTTCTTTTATGGAACATGTTTACCTAATATTCTGTCTACTCTATGTCTCTACACTTTCCAATTTTTTTTCTTGATAATATAGAAATGTAGACTATAAGACACATTGAATATGCGCAGCCTATTATATAGATTGATTACATTGCTGAAATTTAGTTTTCCTTGTAAGTTTGACATTTATTAATAAAACCTTTATGATTTGGACATCATCCTCTCTATCGTCCCTGTGGAACCACATTGGTTTCATTATACTTGTAATGTATTTGTGATGCTAGTAGACAACAAGAGGTCCATACGACAAGTGGAGGATCCTGTATAATGACAATACTAAAGGACTGACATACAAGGACCTCTGCTCCAACATCCCTTGGGGATATTACTGCACTCTACAAATATATATCACATAACTCGTGTGGCCCAGAGAAAGTTCACTGACATGTCCACAATTGAGTAGTCAACATGGTGTTTCCTAACGCTAGTATTTTAGTCCGCTAAATTAATTTAAAGGAATGTCATCGGCCTCAAGTTTTGTCTTATTGCTGCGGGGATTTCTGTTCTGTGATTGAACGGCTTGCATTCTTGTTTAGAAATCCATTGACATATCCTCTATGCAATAGGACATCTGTCCAATGCATCCAGTAAAATTGATCTAAAGCTTTTTTGTGTTCTTTAAGGTCTGCTGAGCATTTTGATAGTTCTGATGTTTTTCTTTGAGATTGGTAGGCTGACGCAGCAGGAAAAAAATATGAAAACATTTAAAATAAACTTATTGTATTTCTTTTTCACCTACTCATCAGATGTTCTACTGTTGGAATTTCAGGTCTCTTCATTGGCTGCTAGAAGGAAAGCTCACTTGTGGAAGAAGAGGGGGCATTTTATACCCATGAATCCAGACTACCTCTAGTTATTATCCTGTTGAGCCGTATGCAAGCCTCAGATTTTCAAGACCATTCTTTTCTGCATGCATTTGTCAGTCCTCACCTGCTCAGAGGCTATAATATTCTGCACTCTGTTTTTTATCCAATAAGAATATAGCCATGCCCCTATCGTTGCATTTATACTCTAGCTGGCTCTCTGTTCTTTGAAGATCAAAAGGGAACTGAATCCTTGCCTTGTTGGCATTGCTAATGCAAATAAGTAGCTTTTTTGATTTAAATGTTTGCAATACGAGTAGAATTTTCAAGATATTATCAGAAAAAAAAATTAAGTAACTAAGGGCCAGATGTTCGAAATTCTCATTTTGCATTTCCCAAATACATCACCTTAGAAATCACTATTCAGGAAATGCAAAATGGAATGAACAAAAATAGCAATTACTACAGAGTAGAAATCAATATGAGGAAATCACAATTAAGAAATTCTAAACCATTCCTTCCGATGAAGAATGGTTTTGCAATTCGATTTTGAGATTCGGTCCATTAAGAAATGCTAATTGCTTTCGTATATTATGTAAGAGACCAGGGACCCAATTCAGAAAAGTCACTTGTAAGTTCATGTAGTAGTACTACTGTAGTACTACTGTACATATCATATTGCACTTCAGATAGTTACAGAAATAGATCTTCATCTAGGCTTGTCCTATATCTCAGGTGTGGGGTTCTTCACATAGAGGGCATAGACCTAGCATAGACCTAGCACATGTAATTTAACATTTCAAGTGCGAATGTGGAAGAGGTCGGAAAATGGGAACGTTCTTGTGTTGGAGTAAAACACATGCCTCTCATCATCACTCAAAAGTACTGCAAGGGGTTCAGCTCACCTCAATGGAGCCTGTGAATAATTTCTGAAAAAAATAATTCTCTTACTTTAGAAGTTGCATACTGGCAAATATAGCCCATTGTAAAATATTTAAAAAAATAACAATAAATAAATTTATAAATACATTTATTGTAAAAAATTAAATGTAGACATTGCTTTCACACATTTACCTCACATTGTACTAATGCAGACATAACAAAGAAAATTAGACTTAAACTAAATTAATATTAAAGGCAGGTCTTTTCTCATTTGCGTAAGATCTGAAATGATCACTTTTACGACCACCTTTCAACCGAAGGATAATATTGCAGAAGTCTTCACTAATTAATATATTTAATGATGAAAGAAGGACTCAAACTGATTTCTTCAACTCAGGTCTTTGCATTGCACTAAAAACAAAGTGGTATTAAGCGAAATAATTCCTATTAGTTTTCAGCATTCTATTAGCAAATAGCTGAGAAACATAATGATGTGAACAGTTCTGTGTCACACAATCTGAATTTGTCAGCTGTAAAGCATAAGATTTATGTTACCTGAACTCAGCAGCTGTAAACATCTGAGTGGAATTTCATTAGTCATGCAAAACGTATTAACCTCTTAACTGCTGGGACTACCCCACTTTATTGAAAATGAGACATAGGCCCTCATTCTGACCCTGGCGGTTCTCTACCGCCAGGGCCAACGGGGGCGGGAGCACCGCCGACAGGCCGGCGGTGCTCCCTTGGTCATTCTGACCGCGGCTCTTTGGCCGCGGTCAGAACGGGAAAACCGGCGGTCTCCCGCCGGTTTTCCACTGCCCCTTAGAATCCTCCAAGGCGGCGCAGCTCGCTGCGCCGCCGAGGGGATTCTGACCCCCCCTACCGCCATCCTGTTCATGGCGGGAAAGCCGCCATGAACAGGATGGCGGTAGGGGGGTCGCGGGGCCCCTGGGGGCCCCTGCCGTGCCCATGCCCATGGCATGGGCACGGCAGGGGCCCCCTAACAGGGCCCAACTAGGCTTTTCAGTGTCTGCGATGCAGACACTGAAAAGCGCGACGGGTGCTGCTGCCCCCGTCGCACGCCTTCCACTCCGCCGGCTCGATTCCGAGCCGGCTTCCTTGTGGAAGGCGCTTTCCCGCTGGGCCGGCGGGCGATCTGAATCAGATCGCCCGCCGGCCCAGCGGGAAAGTCAGAATACCCCTCGCGGTCTATTGACCGCGGGGCGGTATTCAGGCGGCTTCCGACGGGCGGGCGGCAACCGCCGCCCGCCTAGGTCGGAATGACCACCATAGTTCCAAATTCAGCAGCGGGTCACATGTAGATCCTGCAAGGTTTTCCCAAAGAAACTAACTATTGAAAATGATTAGGAAAAAGCAGCTATTTATGACAATCTTTTCATCTGTAACCTTTTGTCACAATGGCCAATTTACCAAAGCAATGAAAAATTACCTTTTCTAGACCCTTTTGGTTGTGGGGCTATATAGGGTGCATAGGTTCTCCAAGAACATGAGAAAACAGGAGCCAACAACAGAGTTGCACCATACAATGGATTTCATTGTGTACTGAGTATAGACCAATTTATATAGTGAAATATGTAGAGTAGAAAAAGGATGTCAAGGAAACCTATGTATTTCTGAAATGGTCACACAACATGAAGTTTAGGAGCTGTGGTTGTTTGTAAATCTCTGAAGTTGCAGGTACCCATATAAGCATTTGATTTAGAGGATATTTTTTTTAAATCACTTCTTTTTTATACTCTGGCTTACATTTGGAATGCACAAATGCAGTGAAATTAAATTGGTAATATTGGGCATTCTACTATTTTGAGCTCCCACATGTCTTTTGATAAAAATGGTTCCTCACTTGTGTGGGAAGCCTGGTGCCTGCAACAGGAAATTACCCAAAACACAACATGAACACATCACATTTTTCTATTGAAATATGGCTCTTTTTTCTTACAAAGTGGCTAGCTGTGGATTTTGAGCCATCGCTCAACCAGCACCTAGGAAATCCTAGCAAACCTGTACATTTTTTAAAATTAGACACCTGGTTAAATCCAGGATGGGGTGACTTGTGTGGCTCTCACCAGGGTTTGATATACAGAATCCCTTGCAAACCTCTAACATTGACTATAAAAACTAAATTTCCTCAGATTTCTGAGTGGAGAAACAAACTTCCATCCAACCTGCATTTAAAAATGGTACCTCGTATCTTAATAGTGTGGGTAGGCTTAGTGCCCAGGACAGGAAACGGCCCAAAATGTAATATGGATGCATTACATTTTTCCACTGAAAACCAACCCGTGTTTTCTAAAGCAGTAAGCAGTGGATGTTAGGCACTAGCTCAGGTGGCACCTACAGAAACTTAACGAGCCTGCTCATTTTTGGAAAAATAACATCTCGGGAAATCCTGACTTTTGTGGCTCTCATCAGGTTGTTTAACACAGAATCCCTTGAAGAACCTCAAACGTTGACAAAAAAAACACATTTTCCTTATTTTTCTCACATTTTTGTGATGGGAAGCCCTGGAAGCTATGGGGAAATACCAATCTTCTTCCACCCTGCATTTCTCTAAGCCTCCTGATGAAAATGATACCTCAATTGTGTGGGTAGGTCCAGTGCCGTGACAACACATGGCTAAAATGCAACATGGACACATCACATTTTTCTACTGAAATATGACCATTTTGTTTGGCAAAGTGTATGGCTGTGGAA
Organism: Pleurodeles waltl; assembly: GCF_031143425.1. Classification (NCBI taxonomy): domain Eukaryota; kingdom Metazoa; phylum Chordata; class Amphibia; order Caudata; family Salamandridae; genus Pleurodeles; species Pleurodeles waltl. The sequence continues at coordinate 1,620,424,217 of NC_090440.1, forward strand.
TTTTGGCCCTAGCTCAATCAGCACCTAGGAACAGAGCAAACTTGCCCATTTTTTACAACTAGACATCTGTGGGATTCCAAATTGGAGTGACATATATGGCTCTCACCAGGTCTTTTTTTACCCAGAATCCCTTGCACACCCCAACCTTTGATTAAAAAAACACGTTTTCCTCGCATTTCTGTGAAGAAAAGTTTGGGAGTCTGTGGGAAGCCAAAAAACTCCTTACACCAAGCATTCTCCTAAGTCTTTAGATAAAAATGGCACCTTGTTGTGTAGCCATTTTATTTATAGCATCATACATTATTTTTGCCGAACTAGGTCTGCCGCTGTGCACTTTAACCTAGATATATTTTCAGCTTTGTTTGTTATTTTAAAAATGGCCACATTTGCGGTCTTGTTTTATTTCTCTCTATCTAGCTGTTCTTTGCCTAGGTCAGCACTGCGTTCTTAAACAAGATATTTCTTTCACTCTGTGCTTTTCTCAAGGCTGCAGTAAGATAGGTTGCCGGTAAATGTGGTAACGCTTTGTCTCTAGTGTTCATAGAAACATGCACATCCTTACGCTGGGACATTTTCTCAGAACATCAGCTGTTTTATTATAAAAAACACTTCTCTGTCCCATACATGTTAGAGGGAGACTCCAGCCAGATGACCACAACTGTATGCTGATTGCTGAATGCTTCACTACAAGCTGCTTATGTAGACTACAGGCCTCTTGCTCATGTAAGAGGAATGACTTCTTCCCAGGGGAACCTGAAGAGCAGAACTAGAGCTTAACATGCTGTGCTCTAACATAGTCTAGGTAGGAAGTATTTTAATGATTCTAGTGACAATATGGTGACGGTATTTTTATGCTTTACCCTCCTCATCACCATTTTAATCCTGTCATGCTTCATCATCCTGGTTATTGCAGAACATGTTTTATTATCAAAGATGAAGTTGTTTCGCTAAAACCTTATTGAAACATATGCTGCCTCTGATTGTCCTTGTATATGTGAGACTAATGTAAATGAGAGAAACGGATGCGATCTTAGTGACCACGATTTCCCTGAGGAGTCAGTTGTGTCATGCGCTCGGCTGCCCAATCATCCCTGCCCTTGGGTAGAGATGAGGCACTGCTAGTTAGCCATAGCAAAACCCGGATTAGGCCGACAGGTGTCACCTGCAGTGGGATAGACTCAGTCCCCCACAGTGCAAGTGATTCTGGCGCTCAAATCCAGTAGTCTCATTAGAATAATGAGAGCCTGCACGACAACCTCACTTGTGTGAGTAGGCCTAGTGCCTGCAACAGGAAGCAGCCAAAAACACAACATGGATACATGACATTTTTCTACTGCAAAGTGAGCACTTTTTTCCAATGTCATGGTTGTGGATTTTGGGCCGTAGCTCAGGCGGTACCTCAAAAAGCCTAGCAAACATATATTTTTTGAAACTAGAAAGCTAGGGGAGTTCCATTACATTTTCTTACCTACAAAGCCCTGCAAGCCTCAAACTTTACCTGAAATCACAGATTTTCTTTACATTTCTCTGATGGAAACTTCCAGAATCCAAAGGAATTCTCAGGAATCCTACCACCCAGCATTACACTACTTGTGCCAACACAAACACCGCATTACGTGTGTGTCTGGGCTTAGTGCCTGTGACAACAAATGGATCTAACCTAGTTCAATGAGAGCTCTTGTGAGAGGACCCCCCCTTTGATCTCGGTTTGACCTAGCGGTTACCCCTATTGCTGATCTCTCCACGTAGCACTTTAGAGCCCTTTGCATCAAGGTTTCTTGGCCCACCCACACAATTGAGATACTGTTTTCATTAGGAGACTTGAGGGAATGCTGTGTGGTAGGGAATTTGTGGCTCCCCACAGATTTCAGAACTTTTCCTCACAGAAAGGTGAGAAAAATGTGTGTTTTAGTCAAAGTTGTAAGTGTGCAGGGCATTGTGGGTAAGAAAAGGTGTGGGATGCGTGCGATGATAGGCAGCCAGGTGGCAGCCTACCCAAACCCAAAAAATGCAGCTGTTCATCAATGCAAGTGGGATGGTATTGGGAGTTAGCCACACTCTCCTGGCCCATAAGTTAAAACAACAACCTAAAAAATCAAATGCCCTCTCACCAGCCATTGGGATCGAATGCTTAGTCAGCAGTGGAGCAGAAGGACTATTGATATTTTAGGGGTGAGGGTGGGGCCTGATGTTAGAGTTTGCAAGACCCACTCCATTATTTTATTCGAAATATATATTCCTGTCATACGGTGGGCTTTCTTTCCCCTGGAGCAAATTGAAGGCACACCTTCTGTCTACCCCGGGGGTAAAAAGACCAGTTTGTCTCTTATGTGGTGGAGTGTGGCCAATGATAGAGTGCAACACTGACACCACTTTTATCGTCCAGAAAGGCAAAGTCTCTAGTATTAGGTGGATTTTAAACCCCTCTGGGGGCAAGTTTGGGACAACCTCCCCAATTGGGGCAAACAGAAGGACACTATTTACCCACTAGGACAGGGGTATGTCTCAATGCCAGGGTAAGCCCCCATTCCTTTTGTATGTTTTGGCACCATTTTGAAACCCCTGGTGTTGAATGGTGGTTTCTGCCCCCCCAGGAGGATGGTGGCCCCCTAGGCGGATGGTGGCAGATTGGGGGTGAATACCTTATCCACCACCCAGGAGGGACAGAAAGTCTATTTGGCTCTGGAGTGGAGTCCCCCCAAAACAAATTGCATGAATTCAGTCCCTAATGTCTAATGGGCTTTCGGCCCCTCTGCAGGCAGATGGTGGGTAATACCTCTAATCTGTCCCCTAAAGGGACAGAAAGAATGTTGCACCATTAAGGTGGGGGGGGGGGGGATTCATGTCTATGGTTAGCACCCCAAGCCCATATTTGAAAAAAAAAAACTTTCCCTGGTGTGTAGTGGGCTTTCTGTCCTTCAGGGGCAGATTGGGGGTAATTACCCAACCTTATTTCTGATGCTTCCCTCTTTTCTTGGGGTAGGGGGATGGCAATGCCCATGCTGGGCAGCCTTCATTTCTATATTTTATCAGAAAACTCTCTCTAGTGCCTAATGGGCTTTTGGCCCACAAGGGGGCAGGCCACGTGAAATTACCAGAAAGACTGCTGCCTCATTTAGTTGGGAGTGGGGACATAGTCATGCCCATGCTGAGCAGCCCCTGCCCCTATAATGTTATTTTTTTTAAATCCCTGGTATCTAGTGGCCTTTCTAGATTCCCAGGGGCAGATGGGGATAATTACCCCATCTCCTTCCAGAGGCGGAATAAAGACTGCAATATTTACAATTGTCAGGGGGGCACAAGCCCTTTCCTAAGTGAGTCTCCCCTTATCCCTGGTGGCTTGTGGGTGTGTTTCTGCTTGGGGATTGCTCTTCTGTGGTGATCTCCAAGCAGGGTTCAACTGGGAAGTGGTACCATTGGAAAGAGGAGATACTTCCATTTCCATCAATTCCTCTCCCAGGAGAATCAGTGCTCAAGTGACTGAGATATTCCCCCCAAGCAATGATTCATTAAAAGTAAAACAAGCCCATTGGTTCATTTTACTTTCTGTTAACTGTTATAGTGTCAGTGCGCCGTGTATGCTGGTTGTCATTGTAGAACATACAAAAATACAATCAGGCTGCTTGGGAAGCACTTTTTGAGAAGTCTGATAAAAAAATATAAAGGACTCCCTCTTATACGGAGTACCTGAGGGGACTTTATAGCCCACTGCAAGTGTCGACCAATGGGGAGGGAATGCAAATGTCAGCCATTAGCCAAAACCCCCACTGAAATTGTTAAAACCCTCTAGACAACCATTAAATACAGTTTTTGTTGCAGCATGCTGCTAACATCAACGTCAGCGCATTTTACTGCTGCCAAATGAAAACATTTCCAACAGCTTTTACCGCAGAGAAAGTCAAATACCAACAGAAGAAATGTGTTTATGTGATACAGCCATTGTTGCTTACAATTTGAAATACTTCTGTCATAAAAGTGAGTTTGCAACATGGCTCTGGGTGTCAGAACACTGCAGAGAAACAAGGTTTGAGGAATCCATCGAGTTTTGTCTTGCTACTTTGTTGTCTTCTTTGAGGCATGATGAGAGTACTAATCTTAGAATTCACTGCATGCAATTCTGTTATTCGAAATTGCTTTTAATGGTGTTATTTCATATAACTTGCTCTCTTATGACAGGACCAGTGTTTAAAATGTATCTAACACTTTGTAGGGACGTATACCATCTCTAAATAATACAAATCAAACAAATTATGTAGGGCCACATGAGTGCCAATTCTCATAGTGGTTTCAAAGAAGTGGTCACATACAATATAGGCTGTTGCTCTTGCAATATAAGCTGTTGAAATCACATTTTTCCTCTTTTACAATCCATGTTTTAGAACTGAAATGGAAAGGGAGATGCTCAGATTTAAGGGCCAATTACGAGTCTAGCAGTCACAAGGCCAACAGACTTGCGGGCAGACCACTGCGGTTGTGCCATTCCATCTGTCACATTGCGAGGTTGGCGGGCAGACCCTCTAACCTACCGCTGTCCGTGCCAGGATCCAAGATACCAACGGGCTGATGGCGGCCCTGGATGTAATCAGCCAGTTTGGCGCTGAACTCAGCACTCTGATTACAACCTTTTTCTGCACCTGCCCTGCACCCTTGAAATGCGCACTGTCAGCTGTGCGCATTTCATGGGTGCTAGTGCACCCCGCGTGCCGGCGGCTCAGTTATGAGTCAGGAACAGTGCTGCTGCAATTTTCCCACTGGGATCACTGGCAAAACCTTGGTTTCCACCGGTCAGCCAAGTCGGAAAGTTGTAATTGGGCCACTGGGGAGACAACAAGCACCGTGGCAGTCTCCTCGTCGAGAATTTGGATGTTTCCGTCTGCCAAACTCCTAATGACCCCCGTAATCTCTTTGTATCACCCCATATCTGTAAAATTCTGTTGTTTTGTTTTCTTTCCTATAAAAAGCTATCCCTTGTCCATAATAATTGGAGGTGATCGGTGAGCTCTTCTCCGCTGGCACAGTTAACTGAGTTTTTGGCACTAAGTTCGGCCAAAAACTCCGCTAGCCAAGCAACGGAGCGGAGCTCACTGGGGTGTGCACTGGGCTGCACTTTACACTTTGCTCAAAATAAATACAACATTTGCTCTACGACAGGCAAGGCGACCCATAGCTAAGGCTTTACTTTCTGCCGGCCGGTGGTGTGGAGATGCTGCAAGCTGCTGCCTAGGGGCTGCGCTTTAACTGGCTCCGGATCAAGGTCTTATACCTTTCACTGTCTTCAGCAGCCCGGAGCAGGGGGAAGAGTGAGGCATTTTGCTTTCTCATCTATGTGTGCACACAGGGCCGGCACTGGGCAGGGGCAGGATTTGCATATATCAGGGGTCTGTGCTGGGGAAAAAAGGAAACTTGCAGTCAAAGCTCCACTTCTAAAGAACCTGTCTCCCCAGAGTCCCTGGGAAAGGAAGTGGTGTTATTGGGTACAGTACTGAGGCCAGCAGGGAGAGCTGATGACCAGGGGAGCATTAGCTGCTGAGTGGTAGTCTGGCAGTCCCTGCCAGATAGAGATGTGTGTGGTCTGGAAGAGTGTCTTAGAGCCCAGTGGCAATCAAGCCCAGGCATTTTGTGAAAATAGCAGGGTGCTGGTGGTGAGCTGGTTTGCTACTGCTAGTTTCTGGTCCCTAAAGAAATGGAGGTCTGAGGCTTTGTGTAAGTGCAGAGGAAGCGATTGCAAGGCTGGTGTAAGACAGGTGGTGTGCTTGGCCCTCAGTAGCAAGTTTGTGTAGGAGGGCATTTGGTGAAAGGAAGTGTACAGGTGTGGTTGAGAGCAGCAGGCTCCAGGTCAGTGGGCTATGTCAGCACAAGAAGCCTGAAACAGCATTTTTTGCCACCTACTGCATACCACCCTGGCCTGAAAGCGCCAGATCTTGGAAGCGCTAAGCAGGGTCGACCCTACTTACTGCTTCTGAGATTGGGCACATTCAGGCCAGGGTGGTAGGGCAGGCAGCATTCCATGGCATACAGAACTCTGCAGAAATTCATTGAGTTTTGAGCTAACTCTGCAGAATTTCATGGAGTAGAACTCCGTGCGCTCCTCCCACCCCTAATAATAACCCTTTAACTGCTGAGGCTTTTCCACCCCCAGTGTTCTTTTGTATATGGGGCAACACTTCATCCTTTAGCCTTCATAACTTTTATCCCTCATAAGAAATCCATGCCAAATTAGCCTCTCATTTTCCAATAGCCGGGTAGTTCTAAACATACCTAGGGTTTGTGGATGCTGTACACAAATTAATATGTCTATTTCTGAAAATGACATCAATGAAAGGTTCACTTTGCTAGGATCACTATCCTTCCAGATTTTCGGAAGAAGCAAGGCTGTATAAAAAAACATTTTTCTTTATCCCAGGTAGTCCATTTTTACTAAATTTTATGACTTCAACCTACTTGGAGTTTCTGATGGAAACAGGTGTGCAACTCAAGGGTGATCCTTAAAAGCCATACATTTCTGAAAATGGAACAAGATTCAGAAATGGGTCATTTGTGTAGTTACCTGAGTGTTTCCCTAGACAAACAAGTCAATTATATAAAAAATAATGACAATAAGCGGAAAACAGTAGCAGTTGGTGACTTTTTTTGTCACAATAGCTGATTACGAAAACAATTTACCATAACATCTATTAGACTCTTCTGGTAGCAAGGATATACAGGATATGTAGGTGTCCAAAAAACACAACACTGTGCCAAAAACTGAGTTGCACATCATAATGGTTTTTCAAAATATAGTGATAATGCAGAAATTCGTATAGTGAAAGCTAATGAATGAAAAATCTCTATGAAGAAAGCCTACTTCTGAAATGTGCACAAAATACTGAATTTATGAATAAATAGTGTTTATTTTTACACTTCTGTGTTTGGGGTTACCAAAGCTAACATGAGATTCCAGGGCCATTTTCAAATCTAAAAATGCAGAGAAATGTAATTGATAACAACAAATGTTCAACTATTCTGTATTCCATCATGTCTCTGGATAAAAAAATACCCCACTAGCCTGGATGAGCCTACTTCTAGTGATATAATACACTCTAAAACCTGACTTGGAGACATCACATTTCACTTTGCAAAATCAATCCTTTTGCCCACTTAGGCAGTTTATCAGTATAAAATATGCAACTGTTTTTTGGAAATAATGTTTAGCTTTGTCAATGTATTCTAGTCATAGATGCAGAGAAACCTGTACCAGTTCAACTCTACATATATTTCTCACTGAGGAAGCGATGCAGAAAAGAATACCTTGGACAAGGTTCTCGCAAACCTCTAGAGTCAGTCTCTCTTAAACCCATTCCCCTTTCCTTTCTATGAACAGATTGCAACAGAGTTGTGAGAAATTGTCACATATGGATGTAGGCGGATGTTGGGAGACTTTTATCTGCTCCTTATGTAATCCTTTGGCACAAAGTTAGCCCCTGATTATGGGTACACCGGTCCTGGGACTGCTGTGTCCACAGAGTGTGGTCTGATCGCCGCATCCTTGGCGGTCTGACCAACAAATTATGTGAATGGCTGTCGGACGACCACAACGCCATCGCAACTGTCAGGATCTTCGATCCTGTGGTGTCAGAAGTGGTGAGTCGCAGTGGTGATGATACCGGCACCGCCGTGCTGATCACGGCCTGCCTTGTTGCGAAGCTTTTTATGGCTGGAACCACACTATAAAATGCTCTGCAGAAATGCAGGAAAGGAGCCCCAAACAGGGCCCCAGGGCGATTTTTCCCATTAGGCAGTGTGTCTGAGGGCACATGTTGTGCCCCCCACGCCTGCACTGTGGTTGCACACTGCTGTTATGCATGACATTGTGAATGGCAACAGTGCACCTGAGGTGTATCTGGAACTGCACTGCATTGGCACGTACTTAAGGCATGCTGCTGCAGTGACACTGCCGCAGACACTAGCGCCAGTCTGGCACTAGTGTCGTAATACCATAGTAGGGAGCTTGGCAGCTTGGCGGTGTCCAAACGACCGGTGTATTGGCAGTCTGACGATCGGACAGCCAACATCATAATCAAGCCTTAGTCAACTTTATGGAAGTTGAAAAGGTCCAGCGGGAGGAGGCAGGAGGCTGTAGCTGAAGACAGTTTCAGGAGTTCAGATACCCTTTGACGAGGAACGGCTGAACAGGATTTGCTGTCGCTGAGAAGAATGTAGCAATAGCACTAGAGAATTCAGGCCAACCAGCGATGTACCTTGGGCTGATCGACAACCAGGTTGGACCCTGTCTTCCCTCAGTTATCAGAACTGATTTTAGTAGAAAATCCCAAGTTTTGGATTTTGGCTATCTGGGCACATTTAGCATTACAACCAGGGTCCAGAACTGATGGGACACCACTTGGGGGCTCAGGAGTCAGGCTGGATCCAGGTGCAGGTTCAAGATGGTGGGAGTCTTTTATGTCCCTGTGGCTCTAAACAGGAGGCCAGGCAAACTAGCCCTTGAAGTCACTCTGTTAGTCATGGGTTCAGGTAAAGATGCAGGGCTTAAACGGCAGGGGTGGCCCATGAGGGTTCAAGCAGGCTCCAGACAGCAAAGTGGCCCTTCCAGGTAGAGCAAAGCAGCATTGTGGTGTTTACAGCAGGCCACAGCAGCAGACAGTCCTCTGAGAGTCCTTCCAACAGTTCCAGAAAGTTAACTGAAGAGTGGGTCTGAGAGCCTTATTTTATACCTAGTGCCTCCTTGAAGTTGAGAGACAATTCTAGAGGTTTCTGTTTGCAGCACTTGGAACCCCCTACGCCCCTGGCTCAAAGCTGACTGCAGAGACAATGTGGAGGTGGCAAGCCATGTGTGTTAAGGCAGAACACTGCCTATTCAGTTCCAATCAGGCTGTGCCTACTCCACCTCCCCATCCTGCTAGCAGATCAGCCATTTAGACACACCTAACCTCTCTATTGTATGACAGTCTGGGAAAGAATCACAATTTTTTACTGTCAGTTACACCCAGACGGCAGGCATCAAATGACTAAGGGTACAAAAAGGCATTTTTTAAAATTCTATTTTAAAATCTGACTTTACCATCAAAGAGGATTTTTAATTACAATTTCATAGATACTAAACCAAAAGTTAGTACTTAAATGTTATATGGCAACCAAATGTTATCCTATTGGACAGATAGGCCTAACACCTGCTTCCACTCCAAAGTTATCACTTATTGGAGGTAATAAGATAACCCCATGCTAGTCAATGGGAGAGATAGGCCTTAAAATTAAAAACAGGTTTAGGAGTGTTTCACTACCAGGACATGTAAAACTTAAAAGTACATGCCCAATCTTTTAATTACAATGCACCCTGTCTAGGGTCTACCTTAAGGGTGTTATATGCCCAATTTAAGAAGAGTTTAAGGCTTTGCAAGGGGTTTATATTGTGAAGTCGAATTGGCTGTTTAAAACTACATTCAGGCTGTAGTGGTAGACCTGGCACATGTTTTAAGAGGCTACTAAAGAGGGTGGCACAATATGTGCTGCAGGGCCACTAGTATACGCCCTACCTACATGGTATATCACTCTACAAAGGGACACCTAAGTACATTAAATATGTTGATGAGGTGTGAACTAATTTTACCATTTTAAGGGGAGTGAGCACCTGCACTTTAGCACTGGGCAGCAGTGGTAAAGTGCACAGAGTTCTAAGGCCAACAAAAACAAATGTCATTAGAAAAATGGAGGTAAGTAGGCATAAAGCTTGGACGAAGACCACCCTAAGGATGCCAGGTTTAACAGAATATTTCTTCATTCTAAGCAAATTTGAAACTTCAAAATTACTTTGTAACCCATGGACTACTCTATTCTTGACAAGTCCTCACATTTTTGAGCGAGAAAGATCAGGGAGCTGCATGGATCCACAAATTTCTTACCACCCAGCATTCCCACACTCATCTTGATAAAAAACTGAGCCACCCTTGTTTGGGTGGGCCTAGCACTCACAACACAACAGGCTCCAAAAAGCAATGTTGAGACACCGATATTGTCATGGCAATGGGGATAGCTGCCACATTTCGGGTGGGAAGCAGGCGCCACCCAGGCAAACCAACTAAACTTAGGTATTTTTGAAAATGAGACAACCGAGGAAGTCCAGGGTGAAGTGCCTTTCCCTTGCATGGATCCCATCAAATTTTCTTTTCCACAATGCCCTGTAAGGTGTTTGGACAAAATATTGTTTTAAAAATATCGATTTGCACAAATATCAAGTTTTTTACATTGTGACAGAGAAATATAGTGATCCAGATTTATCCTTTTAGGTAAGTAATGTTGTTACCAATAATATCTGTGTCATTAATATCATCTACAATAAATAGTGGTAAAATTATTTTATTTTTTTATTATCTTTATTAGCTTTAGAGCCTCATTACGAGTTTGGCGTGACTTGAAGGTTGCCGCCATGCTAGCTGCCTCCCCACCGGGCCCATTACGACTTTCCCACTGGGCTGACGGGCGGAAAACAAGGTTTTTGCCCGTCAGTCCAGTGGGAAAGTATTGGCAGCATTATTGCCAGCTCGCAATTGAGCCGGCGGCAATGCTGCCACACAGGGGGCCCCTGCACCCTCACAATGCTTACTGTGATCCTCATTACAACCCTGGCGGTCGGTGTTAAAGCGGCGGTAAAACTGCCAATAGGCCGGTGGTAAAAGAAATTGAATCACGACCATGGCGGAAACCGCCAACATAGACAGCCACTTTAACACTCCGACCGCCACAGGGGTACAAACAAACAGCATGGCAGTCACCGCCAACAGAGAGGCGGATGATAATATACCGCCCACACTATTACGAGAGGCCAATCCGCCACCTTTTCCGGGGCAGAACCAACGCGAACAAAAACACAGCGGAAACAGGACTTGGAAGGGAAAACACTCACCTCTCCACACCCCACAAGGAACCAGGACGCCATGGAGCCAGAACTCCAAATACTCCCCGCAATAGTATTCCTGCTCCTCTACCAGGAGCATGAACAACAGTGGCGACGACCACGGTGAGTACTGCACCTACAACACAGGGGAGGGAAAAGAGAGTGACACACACGCAACACGCAAAACCCCCACCCCCACCCTCACCCACAACAACATACACACAAATACATGCTGCAACATTACATTTACACCCCCCACCCCCCTGAAAGAACGCAAGGACAAAATGAAATGATTTGAACAATTGTAATCAATTAAAATACAGTACTCAAAACTTTAAATACAGCATAAACAATTATGTACACCAACTATACAAGTCCAGATAGTGCACCATTCATAGTCCATGGACCACCGTGCCCAAAATGCATGGACGAGGCCCACACTCGATACCAGACTCCAAACGGAGAGATCACTGCTGGGGCATCAGATCGAAATGAAACAGGCACCTCAGGGGGAAGGGGGGGGGAACCTCAGCCGGAAGAATACACGAGGCCAGCTCCACGAGGGGGATCCATGCCCATTGATATATCCTGGGGAGTGCAAAGCCACAGTCTCTCAAGTCTCTCCAGTGGGTGGTTTGCCCACTGCATTATCCTGGGCAGTGCAAAGCCACAGTCTCTCAAGTGTCTCCAGTGGGTGGTTTGCCCATTGCTTTATCCTGGGGAGTGCAAAGCCACAGTCTCTCAAGTCTCTCCAGTGGGTGGTTTGCCCACTGCATTATCCTGGGGAGTGCAAAGCCACAGTCTCTCAAGTCTCTCAAGTGGGTGGTTTGCCCACTGCTTTATCCTGGGGAGTGCAAAGCCACAGTCTCTCAAGTGGATAACAGTCTCCACTGGTTCTGGAGGGGGCTTTGTGCCCAAAGTGCTTCATGCTATCAAGGACAGAGGTAGTGGATATCTTTCTCCACTGGTTCCGGAGGGGGCTTTGTGCCCAGAGTGTTTCATCCTGCCAAGGACTGAGGTAGTGGATGTGATACTCCACTGGTTCTGGAGGGGGCTTGGTGCCCAGAGTGCTTCATCCTGCCAAGGACAGAAGTAGTGGATGTCTTTCTCCAATGGTTCTGGAGGGGGCTTTGTGCCAGAGTGCTTCATCCTGCCAAGGACAGAGGTAGTGGATGTCTTTGTCCACTGGTTCTGGAGGGGGCCTTGTGCCTAGAGTGCTTCATCCTGCCAAGGACTGAGTTAGTGGATGTAATACTCCACTGGTTCTGGAGGGGGCTTTGTGCCCAGAGTGCTTCATCCTGCCAAGGACAGAGGTAGTGGATGTCTTTCTCCACTGGTTCTGGAGGGGGTTTTGTGCCCAGAGTGCTTCATCCTGCCAAGGACTGAGGTAGTGGATGTCTTTCTCCACTGGTTCTGGAGGGGGCCTTGTGCCCAGAGTGCTTCATCCTGCCAAGGAAAGAGGTAGTGGATGTCTTTCTCCACTGGTTCTGGAGGGGGGCCTTGTTCCCAGAGTGTTTCATCCTGCCAAGGAATGAGATAGTGGATGTGATACTCCACTGGTTCTGGAGGGGGCTTTGTGCCCAGAGTGCTTCATCCTGCCAAGGACAGAGGTAGTGGATGTCTTTCTCCACTGGTTCTGGAGGGGGCTTTGTGGCTAGAGTGCTTCATCCTGCCAAGGACTGAGGTAGTGGATGTCTTTCTCCACTGGTTCTGGAGGGGGCCTTGTGCCCAGAGTGCTTTATCCTGCCAAGGGCTGAGGTAGTGGATGTCTTTCTCCACTGGTTCTGGAGGGGGCTTTGTGCCCAGAGTGTTTCATCCTGCCAAAGACTGAGGTAGTGGAAGTGACACTCCAACGACGGTGGGGCAACATGCAAGCTGCCCAGGCTCCTGGAACTTACCACCATCCATGGACGACTGACCACTGGGGATGGCAGCCATGCCTGCGGTGGTGCCACTGGCTCAGGATGTCGCGGGGCCGCTGGCAGTGCTGGCGGCGCTGTCAGTAGTGGTGGTGCTTGCGGCTGCCTCAGTGACATCGGTGCTGGCGGCGGTGTCAGTAGCGGCGGTGCTTGCGGCGGACTCTGTGGCATCGGTGCTGGTGGTGGGCTCTGTGGCATGGGTGCTGGTGGCGGCCTCTGTGGAATCTGTGCTAGCGGCGGCCTCTGTGGAATCGGTGCTGGTGGCTGTCTTTGTGGCGGCAGTGCTGGTGGTGGGCTCAGTGACTGCGGTGCTGGTGGCGGGCTCAGTGACTGCTGGGCTGGTGGCGGGCTCAGTGACTGTGGTGCTGGTGGCGGGCTCAGTGACTGCGGTGCTGGTGGCGGGCTCAGTGACTGCGGTGCTGGTGGCTGTGCGTGTCGCGGTGCAGGTGGCGGTGCTGGTGGCAGTCTTGTCCGCCGCGCAGGTTGGCGTTGACATGGACCTGCTCTTGATCTTCTGGCCCTTCACCACCTTGGGTGGTGGCGCAGCTGTCTTGCCACTATCCACTTTTGTTTTGCCTGAGCCCTTGGTGGCAGGTGTTTTCGCCTTCTCTCTCTGGGATGTGGGCAACCTTTTGACTTTTGGAGGTGGCAGAATGTCCTTGCCCTCGCTCCGTGGAACACTGGTAGCCCTGTTGCTTGGCACACTCCAAAAGCCTGCAATTGCTGGCACCACTGTGCCCGGTGATGTGGTGGCTGAGGTGCCAGGTTGGGACCTGGAAAGGTGGGCCCTAGGGGACGGACGGGGGAAAGAGGTGTAGGGAAGAGGTCAACATTAGATAGGAAAGTCTTTTTAGACACACTGGGATGGGTAGATGGAGGGGGTTTGGGAATGGAGTAAGAGGTAGTGGATGTAGGAGGTGTACGTTTGTTGACTTTGGGTGAAGGTGCATGGGCTGGAGGCTGTTGTGAGGTTGATGGCTGTTGGGTGGGAGTGTGGCTGAGTTTGTGTACTTTGGGAGGAGGGCTCACAGACACACTGGTAGAGGACACTGGGGATGTGTGAATGGTAATGGGGTGGTGAGTGCACGTGAGCGGTGTGTGGTGATGGGTGTGCTGGAGGTTGTGGCTGAAGATGTAGTGCATGCAGGTGTGAGTGGAGACAAGACAGGGATGGAGGAGGGAGACGTGCAGGAGGGGGACACAGTGGAGGCAGTGGATGTTGGTATGTGTGCATGGGTATGATGCTTGTGTGAGTGTCTGTGTGATGTGTGGTGCTTATGTTTGCTAGAGCCACACTTGTGTGTTGAGGTATGTGCATGCTGGTCTGATGGTGTGCTTGGGATAGGCTGAGGTACAGGGGATTGGATCTGGGTGGAGGAAGTTGGAGGGGGAGGCTGGACACAAGGACAATGGCTGCCATCAGTGCAGAGGCCAGATCCTAAAATGCTCTCTTTTGGGCTGCCTGGCCAGAATGAATTCCCTCCAGGTATACATTTGTTTGTTGCAAATGCCTCTCGACACCCTGGACGGCATTCACAATAGTAGACTGCCCAACAGTGAGGGATCTCAGGAGGTCAATAGCCTCCTCACTGAGGGAAGCAGGCTGACTGGGGCAGGGCCTGAGGTGCCTGGGGCGAAGGAGATGCCCACCCTCCTGGGTGAGCGGCCACGGGACACACGCTGAGGGGCTGCTGGGAGGGCGGTGCTGGTAGGGGAGGTGGCAGCTGTACCTGTTGTTGCGGGGGGCTCAGAGGTGCCCGCCACCGCAAGGGAGCTCCCATCAGAGGAGGAGTCGCTGTCGCTGATGTCACCTACTGTCGCTGCCGTGGAGCTCCCCTCGCCCTCTGTCCCACTGGTGGCTTCAGACTCCGTTGTCTCGCCCTCCAGGGCCACGTGGGATGCAGCTCCCTCCTGCTCCGGTGGCACTGCTCCTCCGCCTGATGATGCTAATGCACCTAAGAACAGGGAGACCACAAAACAGGGGGGCGACAGAAGAAAGACATGTTCAGTGCATGCAGTACCGCTACCGTTGGTGGACACTACAGACACAGCAGCCCTCTGCACTACACCATGCACTTAGGATTCCCTAATTAATCCCAGGGACATGGGGTACAAGGCCTATGCCCGATTGCTGCACACATGGAAGTCACAGGAGCCCGACTAGGTATAGTTGGCTCTTACCACTGGTGGGGTTGGGGTGCCACATAGCCCGCCTCACCAAGGAACCTTGCCTACGAAACTCGCCCTGGCCTAAGGAAACCCACAGCCCACCTCCCCCACCCAGACACCTCGTAATGCGCGCAGAGTCAGATGGATGTGACTGTACTCACCCCTTGTGGCTGCTGTGATGCCCTCAAGCTTCCATCCAACTCCGGATACGCCACTGCCAGGATCTGGAACATCAGGGGGGTCATGGTGCAACGGGCACCCCTCCCACGTTGGGAGGCCATCCCCAGCTGGGCTTCTCCCTTCTTCTTGCTCCAGCGGCGAATGTCCTCCCATCTTTTCCGGCATTGGGTGCTCCGTCTGTGGTGGACCCCCAGGGTACGGACGTCCTTGGCGATGGCACGCCAAATATCCTTCTTCTGATGGGCGCTGACCTAGAGGAATAGTAGAGGGGAAAAGGATAATCTTTAACCGTCCAGACCGTCACAGTCATTGACCCACGCTCCCACCCTTGCCCTGACGCACATACACTCACCGTCCGCTCATGCATGCCTCAGCCCCCCCATATCTTCCATCCACACCACTCCAAACAGGCATTGTCCATACAGCATGCTCACAGTGTACTCACCTGTTTGTCTGGAGGACCTTAGAGTAGAGTGTATTGGGGGAGGACCCAATCCACTAACTTCTCCAACTCCTCAGAAGTGAAGGCAGGGGCCCTTTCCCCAGACACATGAGCCATCGTCGCTTCCAGACTGAGGTCACATCAGCACTTGCAGTGTAGGTCCTCTCCTGTCGAAGGTCAGGTATCAAGTGAGTGAACAGACAGAAAATGGTGGTCACGTCCGCGGCGGTGCGTACCGTCACCGCCGGCGTACATCGTCATTGGCTCCTGGGACCCATAGGGTCCAATGTTAACCAATGCAGGATTGCGCCGCGGTCTTCGACTGCCTACCGCGACGATGTACAACGCCATCGCAGTTACCTCATATCCCCTTGTCCCACAATACAGGTCAGGCAGCCGCCATTTCAGGGGGCCACATGGCATTCATTTTAAATGCATCACACCTATCTAGGCCTTGCATACACACAGTGACAGGCACATTGCGGATTGACAAATGTGTGCAATAAATATTTTTTTTAATACCTTTTAATACCTCAGTGTTGGCTGACTCTCTGCTCGCTGTTCTCGTCCATAGGGCACGTCCACTGGGGCAGGTGAGGAGATGGCATCATCCTCTGGTGTACAGACCACTGGTGGACCTGTCGACAATGGAAGACAGACACATCATTATCACTTCCAGACTTGATCGTGCCACAGTCCAGGAACTGTGTGCCCAGTTGGAGCCAGACCTGATGTCAGCTATCTGCCATACCACAGGAATCTCCCCTCTAGTGCAGGTCCTTGCAGTACTCCATTTCCTGGCAAGTGGGTCTTTTCAAACAACAGTGGCCATTGCATCAGGGATGTCCTAGCCTATGTTCTCAAACGTGTTGTCCAGAGTGTTGTCTGCCCTGCTGAAACACATGTGCAGCTACATCGTTTTCCCTCAGGTGGAGGATTTGTCCACAGTGAAAGGTGACTTCTATGCCCTGGGACATATCCCCAACATCATAGGGGCCATTGATGGGACACATGTGGCATTGGTACCCCCCCCGTAGGAGTGAACAGGTGTACAGAAACCGGAAGAGCTACCATTCAATGAATGTGCAGATGGTATGTTTGGCCGACCAGTACATCTCCCATGTGAATGCCAAGTTTCCAGGCTCAGTGCATGACGCTTACATTTTGAGGAATAGCAGCATCCCTTTTGTGATGGGGCAACTTCAGAGGCACCTGGTGTGGCTAATAGGTGAGGCCAAGGACCTAATACCGTGTGAATGATTGTCTGGGTGTTGGGTTGTCCCTAAGGGTTAGTGTGTGTCTAACAGTTGTCCCTCGACATTTGCAGGTGACTCTGTGTACCCCAACATGTCATGGCTACTGACCCCAGTGAGAAATCCCAGGACAAGGGCAGAGGAACGCTGCAATGAGGCACGTGGGTGAACTAGGAGAGTGATCGAAAGGACCTTCGGCCTCCTGAAGGCCAGGTTCCGTTGCCTCCATATGACAGGTGGTTCTCTCTACTACTCACCAAAGAAGGTGTGCCAGATCATCCTGGCCTGCTGTATGCTGCACAACCTGGCTTTGCGACGACAGATGCCTTTTCTGCGGGATGATGGTCCAGAAGGAGGTCTTGTGGCAGCTGTGGAGCCTGTGGACAGTGAAGAAGAGGAGGCAGAAGAAGAGGATATCGACAACCGAAACAACATCATCATGCAATACTTCCTGTGAGACACAGGTAAGAAGACATCACTGCCTCCCACATCTCCTACAATTGTTAGACCTATCATATGTCTGTCACTTTCATCCAGTGTATGGACCCTGACTTGTCACTTTGCATTTCCATTTCACAGATGTGGGTCCCACTGTGTAACCTCTGCTATATTACCTCATGGACTAGAGCTCTGTGACATAGGTATGTTGACAATACAATCGACATTGCTATTTTCCTTAGTTATTGCAAATACAAATTTGTGAAAGCACAGACTGACTCCAGATTGTTTTGTGATTCAAGGGTGTTTATTTAAGTGCAAATTAGTGGAGGGGGTTGTAAAATGGGCAGGGGTGATGGTGGAGGAATGTCCATGGCAGAGTGAAGTCTATTTGTTTCACAGGTGCATTGTCCAAAGGGGCATAGGAAGTGGAGCTAGGGCAGTTGATGGATGGACAGGGTGACGAAATGGGACAGAAGGATGACATTCAGGGTGGTCTAATTTCTTGGCGGGGGTCTTGGCATTGTTCTCTGTCTTTGTCCTGGATCTCAGGGACCGTTTGCGGGGTGGTTCTCCATCTGCAGGGGGTGGGGTGCTGGTGTCGTGGTCCTGTGGCGGTGCCTCCTGTCCACTAGCACCGGCGGAGGTGGTGGGCTGTTCATCATCCTCGCAATGGAGGTGTGCTGCACCTGTGATCCGAATAGCTGTGGCTCTACCCCGACGATTTCCTCCACCATGGCCCTGAGCTCTTCCTCAGAGAGCCTGGGGTGTCTTTGCGGTGCCATGGTGTGGTGTGGGTGATGTGTGAGGTGGTGTGTGTTGTGATGTGTGAGGGGATGTGTTTGTGTCTGTTGTCTGAGGTGTGTGGATGTTATGTGAGTGATGATGGTGTGTGCCTGTGGATGCTAGTATTGTTGATAGTGGTGTCTCTCTGTGCTTCTTTCTCTATTTTTGATGTAGGGGTTTGTGGGTGATGTGGGTGTGTGTTTTATATTGTATTGGGTGTGTGAGAGTGGTGTGTGTATGTGTATCAGGTGTGTGTATTTTGAGTTGTCCAATGTGGTTGTGTTTTGTAAATGTGTGTGTATTTTGAGCGTGACGGTGTGTACCGCCAATGGAATACAGCGGTTGAAAGACCGCCGCGTGGATTCTTGGGTCGTCATAGTGTGGGCGTATTCCTGTTGGCGTGATGGTGGAGGTTTTGTTATTGCCAGTTTATCACTGACCTTTGGTGTGGCGGACTTGTGTGGGTGTCTGGAATTTGGCGGATTCCGAGATGTGGGTCGTAATAGCTGTAACGGAATTCCGCTGCTGCAGCGGTGTGTTGGCGGTCTCCTGCACAGCGGTAAGCGGCATTTACCGCCAATGTTGTAATGAGGGCCTGTGTAACTCCCATTGTCCCTGATTTGATCTGTTCTTGTAGCAGGCACAAGGCCCATCCACACAGTAAGGTAGAGTGTGGACATGTGGGTGGTAGGACTTAGGTGGATCCCTGCATGTTCAGGAAGTTTCTGTCACAAAAAAGTAAGGAAATAGTGTGATTTTAGGCTAAGTATGAAGCTTGCAGGGCATTGTGGGTAAGAAAACCTTGTTGGGTCCATGCAAGGCACACCACCGTGGCCACATGTAATTTAGGAAGAACTTGATGAACTGTGAGAGGGGTTCCAGGCAAAAACCAATGCCTGGCACAATAGATCATCCTGGAGGATCCTCAGTAATGTATAGAAGCATGGGGTCTCATGCTATTTCGAGATTATAATTGTTCTTTGTTCATTCCTCCATTGGTTCTGTGTTTTTTCAAATGATTTATTTTTATATTACATTCACAGTTATTTCAAAACATTGCACACAAAAGTGTTAAAAAATAGTGCAGTAATTCACGTAAGTGCTACTCTAGTGAGCAGCATATTTTACACAAAATTCACAAAATCAAATAACTATGATTTAATGGTTTTAAATAAAAGTGCAAATTGAGTACTGAGGAGAATCACACTGTAGATCTGATGTCTAAGGAGACACTGCTAATTAAGCATTACGTTTATTTGCTGCACAGGTCAAAAATTTAACAAAAGCAAGCAGTTAAACGTCTAACGTCGTGGCTAGCAGGGACTCGATGACAGCTCTTCTGCATGTTTCAAATTCCTCTTGTTAAAAAGATTGGTTTGAACCAATATCTATATTGCATCAGCAGAGCAGGATAGGTAAATGTTCAATAGACTCCCATTGATGGTTGAATAACCTGCATTTCTTTCAACAGGCTGGATTGCGCCAGCTCGGGGACAGGTGTAAGGTTGGTAGCTCACCAAGTAGATACATGGTAGGCTGCCCTTTAACTGTGGATAGAGGCCAGCTGCCAAGTAGGTTTGCGGATGCAGAGCCTTATAGCTGTTTATGACCAGGTAGGTGTTGGATTGGTTTGCAACCATGCTTTTATCATTAATAAAAGAGATATGTTACGTAGCCTTTTTGACTACAGCGTTAAAGACCGAGAACGAAGTTACTGAGTTCGAATGGCCCCTTGTAGTATGTTTGAAATTGCGCGATCAAGGTATACCCTGGCTGCTGATGGGGAACAATGGGTCTGCATTTCTGTCCATAAAAGCTGATTTAATGTGCTGTGTTTTGAACTGGAACGTCTTTGACAGAATTTTACGAATTACCCCTGACCCGTTACTTTTAGGCTGTAGAGAAGCTGTGTGCCCCTATTGTGCAGGGCTTCGGAGCTGTATGACGTGGTCAGGATCAGTTTTCCCCTAATTATCTCAAGGAAAGATCTCAAAGAGGACCCAGAGAAATGCTTTACCAGTTTTCCAAAAGCATATTGAAGAGATCCTGCCCTGTTCTGAGTGTATTTATTATGGGGCAGGAACGATTCTCGGCTGTCGATTAGGACGGGTACATGTAAGTATTATCTTTGAAACTCTTGCTGTTGTTTAGGAACCATTTTCTCACCTTTTTGATTTTGTTCCCGATGAGCTTTGTTTTGGTCATTTGTAGACTTACTAAAAGGTTGTTCTTGACAGAATATGTTTTAAATGGTGGGCTTCATGGGTTGATGGTTTTTGACAGGTGAGTGTAGTTGTCACAAAGACTTCCCATGTGTTGGTTGGATTATGGAGGTTGTTTGATGAAGTTGCTAGAAAGGTTTCAAGCACTAACCCAATGTTGCCATGGAGTCCTTCCAGAATAACCTCTTCAGATTAATTGTGTGCGTCGTGGTTCCCAGAAGGTGAGCTACCTTGTGGGTTGGAATGTCAAGGTTAATTTTGATGCATAGTGGGAAATGAATGTGTTCTGTACGCTGCTCAATTCTAAATTATTGGATGTGGATAAATAGTGGCCTGTTCACAAGTGTGTAGTCTAATATCGACTTTGAACTTGCAGTACTGTGGGGTGGGGTGGCTGGTCCTCCTTCAGTTGGCCGTTGAGGTCTCTTGGCTGTGAAATGCACAGTAATATATGAATGATTCACCCAGGTGGGCTTTTTTCAGTGTTTTGGGTTGGGTTTACTTGGTAGGGTTTCCCCTAGTGAGAATTGTGCAAGGTTATTATCTCATCAATTGTTGGTATAGCACAGAGATTTATGTTTAAGCTGCCTATAATCAGTACTTAGGAATTCATATATTCTGTTTTGGTCGCCGTGATGACTGATTGTTCTTTTGCTTTCTCAATGAATTTATGTAAACATTCATGATTAAAAGTTTAAAAGACGGCTGCTGGGGCCCATTTTCGAGCAGTACCCATTGCATCTAGGAGACTGCAAGTTTTAGTTTGGTGATTTTTAAGGCTAACTTGAATGAGACGCAGGTCGAGATTCCTCACTTTGGTCTGTCTTTGAGCTTGCTGTTTTGCACTGGGTTGAACAGTTCGATGATTTTTTTTTTTTTTAAGGTAATATATGAAATCACTGTTGTTTAGTGTTGATTTTAGGCCGCTGACGTTCCCAAAGCAGATTTCAGCCCCAGGGCACCATGAAGTTTGGGCTTCAGTCTTCTCTGGCTGGTCAGAAGACTGATGGCGTCCAGGACCAGGAGGAGGCGGGAGACAGGAGTTGGGGTATCTTGATTGAGTTTCACTAGCCGCGTTTCCACTGATAACGAGGCCTCCTTTCGCAGATGCTGACCAAGGTCTACTCCCTTGGAGTAGGATAGCAGAGTGTTTTTGTTATTCACCTTTTTACTTATGGTTATTTTCAGAGGCAGTGTGATTGTGCTTGGGGCAGGATGTGAATTTTCCTGTCTTGTGCCCTTTAAAATGAAATATAAACTTGTAGTTTCCTGGGACCTGGGGGGGGGGGCAGTCCTTGCTGTTTCTGTGTTTCTCAGCCGTGCTCTGATTTAAGAGGGCTGGGTAGATGTTGGTTTGGTATTCCGTTACCTTGATTCCCCAGTCTCTGAGGTAGTTTTTTTTTCAATAGGTCAAGGGTGGTGGTTGTGGGTGAGAACCATGTTATCAGTGTTAGTTCTTTGCCCCGCTTACTACGTCTTGATAAGAATTGTACGGACTCAACTTCCTGGAATCTTATGTGGTCCAGGTCTGGAATCCCATGGAGCAGTGTTAATGTTGAAGTAGGTGAAGGTGAAATAGAAAAATAGAGGAGTCAACGCCTGACTGGTAACTGGGTCGTGCCATTCTAATATTCTTTAGCTGCTGTTCCTCTGTGTGAATGGGTTGATTGCACGCTGGAACAATTTCGTTTTCAGAAATATGTTGCAAAGGTGGCAGTTTGCCGCCGTGCCCAGGTCCACGTACTCTGATGGATTTATTTGCCTCAGTGCTCATTCACCTTTGTAAATATGATGAGCTCTGAGCCTGCATTTCACATTTATTAAATTCTTCTACGTTATGTCTGCACATATTGCACAGCTGGGTACAATAAGAGAAAAATAAACATTCGGTTTTCTATTTTTTGCAGCAGTGCAGATAATCATAATTCAGAAAGTATGAAAAATATAAAACTACATATTTCCTGAGTAGCTCAGTAGGTAGTGTCTTGCTCCCATTTCCCTCCCTACCTTTTGACACATTGCAAGCCCACACCTGCTTATCAAACACTTAAAATCTGATCACGTAGTTGCTCGCCGAACTGGGATGACAGACTCAATGTTGTGCATGACATTTTACAGATGCTAATGACTTCTTTTTTAAACTAGCAAACAATTTCAAACGCTGAATTCTAATGTCGGAAAGGTTATTTTCCAGGTAAACATTTTCAGAATAAAATGTCACATCAAAAGTATAGCCCGTTCCCGTGCGCACGTAAACATATTTACAAACAACTTCCTTGTTAATTTAGAGCACATCGTTTGTGCAGTTAGATAATAGCTCCTCATCATGACTGTTTTGCATTGGGCTAAGCTGCGCGAGGGTGCTTAAAAAACACTTCTAAAAAAAAATGTGCTGAAAGGAAACTGCTTGAGAGCAGGCTGTTTAAAAACCTGGTGGGCAGATTTACTAAACTTAGACGCAGTGGTGCAAGGGAAGTTACTGAGCTACGTTGCCTCAAAAGGAGAGAGTATACATGCACCACAGCCAGTAAGATATGGCACAGTTCTTGTCTCTTAGATCCCTAGTGCACTTCTAGCTGCTTGGTGCTGATTCAGGCACTGTTGCTCCGCCACGCAATGGTACCCGCTTGTGGTCAGAATCGTTTTTGTGCAGGATGGGATACCTTCTGTCACAAAAAAAGTTCTTAGAGACTTTTTTTCTCTGTACATTTGTGCAGAGGAATGCTGCAGAAATCCAAAGAGCAATTCATTAGGAGAAATAAAGATATCTGTTCTGTTATGCCAACGTCAGGTAAGCAGAAGGCACACTGTTTTGTCAGTATTTTACTGACTTTCGTAAATATGAGTTAGCATCTATATGCATGGGTGGATGCACAAGAGCACCCATGCTCCAGACATGTAGCATCTCCTTGATGCAAAGGAACTGAAGGCTGCAGTATCTGCTGCCTTAACCTACTTTTGGGTTAAAATCCCATTCAGAGCTACACAAATCATGATTTGCATGGCGTTGTAAATGTCAACATGGATTTTGCATCGGGTACTACTTATGGGTTACAAAATGCTTTTTTCATATCTATGTGCGGTAATCTACTCCCCGCATGTCCTATCTTTTATGTACAGAGATTTCCTCCTTGGCAGTGAAGGTCTCCGCACACACAAGCCAGTATATGTTTTAGTAGTAAATGTAGAAGGGGCAGATGGAAGTGGCTTGAAAATGGAGACTATTCACAACTAAAGGGAAGGGGTTAAGGGAGGAGCCAGATGAAGTTTTGGGAAGCCCCCGGGGGGTTGGTTTAGTGAGGGACTTGCACTGACCCCCAAAAGAGTAAGCCCATTGCTATTCACAAACTCTCCTTCTATTTGAGGGCTGTTTATGAATTTAGTACAGAATGCTATTCACAATCCACATACTGAGGTCAATGCCTCTCTCTCGTTTGTGTTTTAAGTGTGGAGATCTCCCCCCCCCCCGACTGCAGGGATCCCAACTCATGTTGATGTACTCTTCAGTGGTAAATGTGAGAGGAGCGTGAGAGTGGCTGGAAAATGGGGGATTATTTCTACTAAATGGAAAGGGTTAATGGAGGTGTAATATTTAAAACAAAACAATTATGTTAAATAATAAGGCTAATTTTATATATTTATTTTAGGAATAGAACAATATACAAATGTTACAGCATGAATACCTTAGTTTTAAATTAAGATTCTTGTTTATGGCCTCAATACGAGTCTGCCGGTCCAAAACCCAGACTTGCAGACCTGTGGGGAGTAGTCCCTGTGAGGCTGCCAGGCTCCCCCCCCACACCCTATTACGAGGTTTCCACTCGGTCGACTGGTGGAAACCTCAGAAATCTGAGGTTTTCACTGGTTATCCCAGTGGAAACCATGCTATGGCACTGGCCTCGGCTCCTCATGGAGCCGAGGCTAATGCTATCGCACAGAGGGTGCCCCATTAGCCTTGGAATGCACACTGTCTGCAGTTGCACACAATGCACATTCCAAGGGTGCAGGGGGGCGCCTACACTGCCTACAACATTTTCGTGGGCAGTGCAAGGGCCCCCCCACTATGGCCCTAGAACTTCCTTTCCACCAGCCCCATGAAATGGCAGGTGGAAAGGGAACTTATGATCAGCACTGCACCACTGAACTTAGCGCTGTTGTGGCTGGCCACGACTCGACCGAAACGACCCTGTCAGGAACCATTTTCCTGGTGGTGATGGCGGTCTCCTGGTGGTCCAAATGCCAAGGTCGCAATGTGGTGGCCAGATATGCCAGGAATGCGGCGGTCTGACCGCCACCACAATTCTGACAGTCTTAAGACTTCCAGACTCATAATGAGGCCCTTAGAGTATATTAAATCAAAATATAATCACTCTTATGAAGTTTAAATTTCAAAACAGTCCCCTGAAAAGTGGCAAAATATGTTTTAGGTGTTAGAAATTGTTAAACATAATGTATACAATTATATAAAAGAAATTACTCTTAACCCCCTCCCATTTACTAATAAGTATTTACCATCTAAATTCACCCTATGTTTTCCTCCCACATTTACCACCAGAGTAAGACCAATGCTTTTCAGAAATGGCAATTCTATTTTTACCACTGCCAAAAAGTAACCCAAAACAGTAGTAAATGTACTCAGAACTGGAGTAAGGTTTAGGACCACACATGGCCAGTCACTGGTACTGCTATAATCCCCCATAGAAAATATTAGAGGCATAAACTTAAAATAACCCTTATATAAAATTAACTCATTTTAACTTTAAAAAAATATATTTTACATTTAATTTACTGCCATAAATATAAATAAAACATATTTAGTAGTTTATTATTAGTAGTTAAATTTAAAAAAGAATGTGACGATTTAAAAAAAAGATTGATATACTTTCTATACATAGGCCCTCATTCTGACCTTGGCGGGCGGCGGAGGCCGCCCGCCAAAGTCCCGCTGTCAGGTTACAGTTCCGCGGTCGAAAGACCGCGGCGGTAATTCTGACTTTCCCGCTGGGCTGGCGGGCGGTCGCCTTCAGACCGCCAGCCAGCCCAGCGGGAAAGAGGCTTCCACGATGAAGCCGGCTCGGAATCGAGCCGGCGGAGTGGAAGCTGTGCGACGGGTGCAGTTGCACCCGTCGCGTATTTCACTGTCTGCGGAGCAGACAGTGAAATACATGTAGGGGCCCTCTTACGGGAATTAGGACATGTAAGTCTACCCCTTTGAGGAACTTTATAGTTGTCAATGGTGAATTGCCAAAAGTACTGTTACTTGTACTAAATCTAAATATGTAAATTTACCTTTGTAAATAGGACCAATAATGTTTCCGTCAAATCAGGACTCAAAAGGATGTCTTTCGTGTGGGTTGCTAGTTTGAATCAAGGTAAATCTCCATTTGATCCTTCACTTTAAGATACATTTCACTAACAACAGGTCTTATTAATTTGTTTGATATTCACAACAGAGGAAGTAAAGCAATAACTGAATCATACATACATGTGCTCTTGAATAGATGTATACTTGATAGTCAATTATGCTATGTTATGTTATATTACATTATGCTATTTTATTTGCTTTTAAAGGGCACAAATATCCAAAGGCCCAAAGACAGACAACACAATACTTGGTTAATCAGAAGCCAAATAAGTATATCTTAAGGTTTTTCTGGAAGATTATGCAGTTGTTGATTAACCAAAAGCTTTGATGGAGTGTGTTCCACATATGGGAGATCAAATAAGAAAATTACTCTCTGCCAGCACTTGTTTTCCTGAAAGCTGAATATCATCAGGGGACCCCCATAGACAAGGAAGTTTCACATTTCAGTGGGGTTTTTTGGGTCACCATTAGTAGCTTGACCTGAGAAACAATGGAATCCTTAGAGAAATGGGTGAACTGTTGTGTTAACCAAACCAACTAAATAGACATTTGCTAAAATGAATGGTTCATGGATCCAGATGAAATTTAATTAATTTATCAAGCTGTATGAAGAAAATACAACAAATGAAAAAGTAGCCATTTTCGGAATGATTTTCCCTAAATCATTTACCCAAATAACAGTTATCTAAAAGATACAAATGTATAAAAAGTATTTGAAATGTTTTGGTGACTGTTAGACTTGGCATCTTTGGCGTGGTCTCCCTAACATTTTGCCTCTGCTTCCCAGGTGGTTGATGTATGCTGAACTTTGTTTATGCCGTTTTTGATACTCTGGGCTCTTTACCACTGCTAACCAGTGCTAAAGTGCAAGTGCTCCTGTGTAAAATGTATGTGTAATTGTCTTTCCATGGTTGGCATATTTGATTTACTAGTAAGTCCCTTGTAAGGTGCACTAGAGGTGTTCTGGGCCTGTAAATCAAATGCTTCTAGAGGGCCTGTAGTACTGGCTGTGCCACCCACATGAGTAGCCTTGTAAACATGGCTCAGACCTGCCACTGCAGTGTTAGTGTGTGCAGTTTTAACTTGCCAATTTGACCTGGCAAGTTTACCCACTTGTCAGACCTTAACCTTCCCTTTTTATACACGTAGGCACCCCTAAGGTAGGCCGTAGGTAGCCCCATGGGCAACTTGCAGTGTATGTTAGAGGTGGGACATGTAATGATGTGTTTCGCATGTCCTAACTATGAAATACTGCTAAATTCAGTTTCCACTGTTGCATGGCCTATCTCTCTCATAAGTTAACATTGGGGTTTCAGTTAAATATCATTAAAGTGTGGGTTCCCTTTGAGAGCAGATCAAAATAAAGAGTTTGGGGTCTCTGAACTCACAATTTAATAATACATCTTTTAGTGAAGTTGGTTTTTAGATTGTTAATTTGAAAATGCCACTTTTAGAAGGTAGGCATTTTCTTGCTTTAACCATTCTGTGACTCTGCCTGTTTGTGGATTCTCCGTCTGGGTCAGTTTGACAGTTGGGCTGTTTGTGAATCTTCTCTAGACAGTGAGACAAGGGGAGCTGGGGTATAGCCTGCATATCCTGATGAGCTATCTGTGCTAGAGTGGAGGGAGGAGTGGTCACTTACACCTGAATGGGCTGTGCCTGCCCTTTCACAATGCTGTCTCCAGCCCCCTGGTGTGTGTCTGGGGCCTGGCCTGGGAAAGGCAGGATCTTGCAAACAAGACAGACTTCCCTTTGAAGTTTACCAACTTCAAAGGCAGAAGGGGGGGTAAGTATTGGACCCAAAATCCCTGAAAATTAGATCACTTATTGATTCAGGAGGAACCTCTGCCAAGGAGAAGAGCTGAAGAGCTGAGGAGAAAAGCTGCCGGTGACTGTGCTTTGTTGGGCTATCCTGCAGTTAGTGCTTCTGCCTCGAAAGGGGACATAGACTGGACTTTGTTGTGCATTTCTGCTTGAGAAGAATCTCCAAGGGCTTGAATTGAGCTTGCCACCTGTTTTGAAGCCATCAAAAACTTCCACTACCAGCACCTGGACTCTCTGCTGAGACTCCTGCCTTGCCAAGTGGTGCCCTATCCAGTCCCTGTCCCCTTGAAGGTGAAGTTGGCAGAACAGGAACTGAAAATCCAAACACAGAGCGGCGTGCAGGGACATTTTCTATGCATCACCTGCAACGCGGCTGGTAAATTACGTGCCGCCTGCTTCGCGGCTGAAATCGATCTAGGAGGCTGACCTGGTTTGTAGTGGGTACCTAAGGTACTTACACCTTATACCAGTTCCAGTTATACCTCATTAGTGAAATGTAGGCAGTGTTCTAGCAGCTTAGGCTGTCTAGTGGTAGCTGTAGCAGAGCAGCTTAGGCTGAACTAGGAGACATGTAAAGCTCCTGCAATACCACTACTGTATAGTTACACAGTACTTATACACAACAAAAGACAATACTTAGTGTTACCTAAAATAAAGGTTCTTTATTTTAGTGACACAAGGCCAAAAATATCTTAGAGGCAATATTCCTTCTGGAGGTAAGTATTATACACAATATATACACTAGTAACCAAAATCAGGTAAGTAAACAGTCATAGAATAGTGCAAACAGTAGAAAATACAATAGATTGCAATGGGCCTATGGGTAACACAAACCATATACTAAAATAGTGGAATGCAAATGTTGAATGGCGGAACCCCAGGATGTATGGGATAGGCCCCCCAATACCAGATTTGGAATGGGGGTACAATTCCATGATCTTAGACACCTCACATGGCCATATTCAGAGTTACCATTGTGAAGCTACATATATGTATTGACATATATGTAGGGCACGCTTATAATGATATCCCTGCACTCACGAAGTCTGGGGAATTGGCCCTGGACAACATGGGGGCACCTTTGCTAAGGCAAGAGTACCCTCACACACAGTAACTTTGCACCTAGCCTCCAGTAAATGAAGGTTAGATATGTAGGTGACTTATAAGTTACTTAGTGCATTGTAAAATGGCTGTGAAATAGTGTGTGCGCTATTTCACTCGGGCTGCAGTGGCAGTCCTGATGAAAAGTTTGTATGAGCTCCTTATGGGTGGCAAAAGAAATGTTACAGCCCATAAGGATCTCCTGGAACCCCAATGCCCTAGGTACCATATACGAGGGACTTATAATGGGGGGTCCAGTGTACTAATTAGAATTGGAATATGAAGTCACTAAACTATAGTGACAAATTTGGAGAGTAGAGAGAGCATAAGCACTGGAGTTCTGGTTAGCAGAACTTCAGTGACACAGTCAAGCATACTGACTACACATATAGGTCACAAACTATGAGCACCGGGGCTCCTGGCTAGTAGGATCCCAGTGAGACAGGCAAAGCACACTGACAAATAGGTTTTAGACTATGAGCACTGAGGTCCTGGCCAGCAGGATCCTAGTGAGACAATGAAAACACACTGACAAACACTCACAAAAAGGCAAAAAATGGGGGTAACCATGCTAGAAAGAGACTACTTTCCCACAATCAGTGCTCCACCGGCATCACAGTTGGGAGATCTACGTATCACTGTGGGAAAAACGATGCGCAACACCCTAATGCGGCTGCTGATAACGACGCAAACTCCACGCAGCACGGTTTTCTAACACTGTGCAACCGGATTTTCCATGCTTCATCCCTGGGCATCAAATGCATCCCGGCATCCCGACTCTATGCAGACCTGAGGTGCCCCATCCAAAAATCGACTCATCGCTCTCTTGTGAGGGAGAAAAATGACACATCGCTGACCCGACCACAGAAGAAACGACGCACGTCCACCCTTGCGAGTAACGAATTGATGCATCGCTGACTTTCCCAATGCACGCTCGCCCGTGCATCTTTATTTTTGACACAAACCCGGTACTTTATGCAAAATCATTAGTTCCATTATTTTCTAAGGAGTCAGACTCTTCTCCTTTTGCAAATTAATATATTTCCTTGTAAATGTTGGATTTTTGTCATTTTGGTATTGTTTGATTTAGATAAATATTGCCCTGGTGTGGTGTCCATTTTGTAGTGTTTCACTGTATTACTGTGTGTTTTGGTACAAATACTTTATACATTGCTTCTGAGTTAAGCCTGCCTGCTCCTGCCTGCTCGTGCCAAGCTTCCAAGGGGGAGAGTGGGGGTTAACCAGGTGGGTTTCTCCTTTGCCCTGACTAGACTGAGGGTCCTTGCTTGGACAGGGGTAATCTGACTGCTAATCAAGGACCTAACGTCTAACATTGGTGGCAGCAGTAGGATTGATCTTGTATTTGTACTTGACATTCAGTGATTATGTGTTTACTACTGTTTTCATTGCGGACCATTAAGTGACCACATACTACTTGTTTTTTGCTTTTTCTCTTTTTGGACTTTTTTTTCTGCTTCCACATTTTGGTGATCTTTTTGTTGATTCTTGAACTTCTCATTGGGAACTCTTTTTTCTGCCTTGGAACTTTGCACTTTTGTTTGCCATCATGTATCAGTCTGGAGATGCACCAGTTGTTTTAGAGTTAGGGAAACTGGAAAGTTACACAGTTGCTCAACTGAAACAGTTCTGTAGGGATCTTGTCTGTCCCATTAAGAGCTCCACCAGGAAGGAGGAGCTACAAAAGGCACTGAGGGTCTGGGTGACAGCTAAGGCTGGGGAGCACACCGAAGAGAAGGAGGAGGATGGGAAGGTGTAGAGTATTCACTGTGGGGTAGTGGATGTACCTGTTATGACTGGGGGGAGGATCTCCAGGGCAGGTAGCAGTGTGTCACCCAAGGGTCTGACTCCTGAAGAGTTGCGGGACAGACAAACAGAGAGGGTTTACCAGCTGGAGTTAGAGAAGTTTAGGATGCAAAGAGATGCAGTATAAGGACACGTTTAGGTCCTAAATAAAGGAAGAGTCCCAAACTTAGTTGGACTGTGTAGGTTCCTTTTGCAGGTCACTGGATGGTTGGGTGAAGGGCAGTAAGGTAACAACATATGAGGGGCATTACAATGTAATTGCTTGGGAGCACTTGTACAGTCTTTGCTTTCCAGAGCTGCGCCAGCACCTGATTGACAGCAAGCTGACTGACCACAGGAAGCTTACGCAGGAAGCTGCCCAATGGGAGAGCACCAGGGTCCAGAAGAGGTATGGGGGAGACAGGGTGGACAGGGTCCCTCTCAGAAAAAAGGGGGGACAGTGAGGGTTCTCTAAAGGGCCCAAGCCCAGTTCCCAGGGTAAGGATTCCCAGCCCCCCAGTGAGAAGAAGATAAGGTTCTCCAAAGTGAAACCTACGGAGGTGGGGCGGGGGTTCCCGCAAGTGTTATGCATGTCATCAGGTGGGTCATGTATGAGGGGATCCCAAATGTCCCAAGGGGACACCGGCACCAACTGGTGCTCAGCCACAGGGTTTGGTCAATGTAGTGCTTGGGAAGGAGTTGGTTCCAGGTAGGTGGGAGCCAGCTGAAATTACCCTTATCTCACTAAGGGTCAGTGAGATGGTCCAGAGAACCCTTGTGCCTGAAAACACTAAGAAGTACAGCCAGCGGGTGACCATCAATGGACAGAGGGTAACGTCGTTGAGAGACAAAGGAGCCAGTGTGACTACAGTGAGGAGTCACCTGGTGTCTGAAGAGCAGATAGATCCCTGTGTACTTCACCAAGTAGTTGCAGTGGACAACTCAGAGCACCTGTGCAGAGTGGCGAAGGTTCCCTTTGAATGGGGGGAGTCTCAGATTCCTTGAAAGTAGCTGTGAGTCCACCATGCATGTAGATTGTTTGCTTGGCAATGGCCTGGAGGATTCCCCTTTGAAAGGAGGTGAAACACAGGTCACACTTGGAAATGTTGGCTCTTTCTGGGTGGGTATGCGTGTCTACCCGGTCAATGGCAGCCTGCCAGGGTGGTCAGAAGCCCCTGGACCCTGAAACAGTGGCCAAGGGGTCTGCCAGTAGGAGGAAGGGCAAGGGGCGCTGGAAACCAGCCCCAGAAGTTCCCTCGGTCTGGGAGGAGGCTGGACCTGAGGATGACCCCCAGAGCCTACAGGGGAACAGGTGGCTGAGCTGGGGGAGATCCCTGAGCTGTCACAGTGGCAGCCGGAAGGGGGGTTCAGCATGGTGGCATTCTCTGAGACACAGAAAGTATGCCCTGCTCTGGAGGGTTTGCGGTAGCAGGCTGCAGACCA
Source organism: Pleurodeles waltl (assembly GCF_031143425.1). Classification (NCBI taxonomy): domain Eukaryota; kingdom Metazoa; phylum Chordata; class Amphibia; order Caudata; family Salamandridae; genus Pleurodeles; species Pleurodeles waltl. Next base: position 1,620,456,050 of record NC_090440.1, read on the forward strand.
GGCGGCTGGCAAGGAGCCATGATCACCTGATCTATTGGGAGGACGGCCTCCTGAATAGTGGCCTCAGGTTGCTGAGCCTGGGTCAGCCTGTGTGCTGGTAGTACCCCGGTGCTTCAAAGCCTTCCTACTGGGTCTGGCTCATGATGTGCCTTTAGCTGGACATTTGGGGCAAGGCAAGACATTTGACAGGCTTGTCACCCACTGTTACTGGCCCCAAATGTGCAGGCACTCAGATGCACACTGTAGGTCTTGACAAACTTGTCAGGCAAGTGGCAAGAGTGGGGGAAATGCAAGGCTCCCCTCCAACCTTTTCCTGTGGTTAGTGCCCCCTTTGAAAGGGTTGGTATTGCCATTGTGATGCACTGGATCCCAAGTCAGTCATGGGTAAACGATTGGAGGTGAGACTATATATTAGTAAGTCATCCCTATGTAGGCCTTGAGAGAGAATGCATGACATTGAAAATTGGAAAGTGTAGAAAATTAATGTCAGCATGTCCTTACAATGACAAGGGCTAAACAAATGATATGTTCACTGTAGTTGGCCTAGCTGTCCTATAAAGAAAACCAGAGTGCAGATTAAAACACTAACAGGTCTAACTCAGCCCCCCACCGACAAATAATTAAACCACATTTTTTAATAGTTAATAAAAGTCTAATTCAATAGTGAATTCAGTTTTTTTCAGTAAATAATAAGGAAATGTTTGCCATTATCCTATACCTCTCTGAGGTTTCAGGAAGCAAATTTGCACTAGCTTTCTAGCTCCTTCCAGTCGGTGCTCAGTCTGGTGTGAAATTCCTCCCAGAAGCACAAAATCAGCAGAAATGAATGAGCAGTGGTGCCTCCTGTGAGAAGATTACCCATTAAATCAAACTTCCACAGGAGCAGATGCCTTTTACCCAACTCCCTCCAACAGATGCGTGCTCAGACTTTAACTGATTATCTGAACCCTGCATCTGTCAGGGGGAAAAGGGAATGGAAATAGAAAAAAGAGACCTCCTCCAGATCCAGTTTCAGCCTGTGTTTCCTACTTGAAGATAGAATATTCAGTGTGTGTCTCTGAAAACCTGCACCTTTCTTCTCATTGGGATTTCTTTAAAGGAAGGACCTGCATTCAGGTGATAAGAGCATAGATAAGTACATTCCTACTGCGCATACAACTATTCAGCCATTCACATTCACCCAATTCTATCGTTCTCCTAACCTGGATCTTTTGAAAGACTAGCCTCTCTCTAAGAGAACAATGTTAACTTAATATCTTCTTTTCTCCAGGAGACAGAGGTTTCCAAGGTTCTCTGGAGAACAGTTCAAAAGTTCACAAATATACAAACTACTAATGTCTTCAACAGGAAACGAAAACTCCTTCTCAAGGTTCCGTTTTCTCAATCACAGTTCATAGTAATTAGTATGAGCAGTGAGGTTTGTCTCTAAGACTGACAAGTCTGCAAAGCAAAGAGTTCTTGAATATATATGTACATATTTATATATTGGCAAGTCTGGAAATCATACAAAAGGATTCCTTACTGCAGTTGCTTGAAGTTCTGTTAAGCCAAAACAAATTCTTCTCAGAAGCCGAAAGCCAGTGGTTGGAAGAAGGAAAAAAGTCAGCTTTTTCAAAAGGGAAAAAGTATAAGATGTGCACACCGTAACAAGAAAAATAATTAATTACTCAAAATTGGAAGAATTCTCTATGAAACGAAGGTCCTCAGGAACGCTGCTCATTCTCCTCAGGATGATAGTTGAAGTGCAGGGCTCCCAGAGGGAAACAGCTGGAGGGAAGCTTCAGCACAAGACTAAGGTAGAAACACTAGGGAGCTGACCTCACAAGGATTTGCGGCCACCATCTTGAGTGGCAGTTAAGCCTGAAGAACCTAGTTCTAAGAACAGCCTCCGCAAGAAAAACCGGGAGTGAGGACGCCGCTGCAACCAACGTGGGTACAAGGAAAAGGCGAATCGTTTTTGCTGAGGGAAGAACTTAACAATGCTGGCAATAGTTTTCCTGACACCTCCTCTAAACTCAACAGAGTTGCAGAGTGGGTGTTATGCAACTCCTATTGACACGCAGAGTCAAATCCTGCGTGACAGATCTGTCTAAAGCACATGCAAAAGTTGTGCAAGGAAACAGGATGCTAAGGCTGTTTTTGAGTATGCCCTGTCTGGTTTCTGAAGGAATCTGCTTCTCTCCTGCCAGTCTTCGATCTTTGGGTTTGTTGTGGTTATAGGGCCTGCTTCAAACTGGATTTTAATATAAGACGTGGAAGGACACTAAGATTACCATAATACTCTTCTCACACACACACACACCCCCAACACTCCAAACCCATGTATTCTGTGGCCGAAGAATTTATTCATCTTGAAAATGCCCTATAAAAGTTGGTAGGTCAGGATCAGGCAAACTTTACTCCATTGGTCAGAGAGTAAATAGGGTGTCTTAGGGTGTCCCCACCTACAGACTGCTGAACCTTACAAAGTTGAGTCAGACTGATCCTGCTGCACTTGGTATGTGTGACCTTTGATAAGGACCTGAGAAGGTCAGGCCTCCCTCCTCTTGAAGTCCAAGGACAGAAAGATCTCCAAGAATCGTAAGACTGTGCCCTGGGGAGACTACATCAACAATAAAAAGCTGAGAGGACTTTCCAGTGAAGGACTCCAACTAACCAGTGGCAAGTGGACCTGAGCTAGACTTTGCTGGTGCCCTCTGTCTGACACTCTGTGAGTGTCTAAATGCTACCCCTTGTGTCCTAGGGGCATTGGAAGTGTAGTCCTTAGTTATTTGGCTACCAAAAGAAGTGTGGAATCTTTTTCTAAACTTATTGCTCCAGAGTTTCAAGAGGACCAACCACTAAAAATGCCAGACAGGCTGTTCCATGACATCAGATTTATGTCAGGTTTGTCCCAAGTGGAGAAGATTGTTCCCCAGAAAATGACTAAGTCCATTGAGATTGAGACTTAGAAAGTCTTTTGAACTTTCATACTTCTGTGCCTTGGCAGGGCCAACCTACTTGGTGTATGTGACTCTTGACCCATTGAGGTTGACCTCAGTTTCCAGCTAGGTCTCGTCCACCACAACCATTGACTACAATTGTCACTTTGAAATTCACATCTTCTGTTCCCCTCATTGTTTCCCCTTATTGTTTTTTTTGTCATCTTGGACTCAGTTTGTTTATTTTAATTTTCTCTGTTTCTATACATTTAAGTAAAGTTTTGTAAGCTTTGTTTTTATAATTTTGTATTTCTGAACGCTTTGCACATTTTCCATGTTTTCCCACTCATTTCAGTGACCTCAATTTCCGATCTAAAAATTGAAAGGCAAGTCAACAGGATGAGGATAGCTTATTTGCTGAAAGAAAAAAGTGTTCCATAGATAAATACCTCTGCTTCCAATGCATGAAAGAAGTATCATTGCTTGTTTAATAGACTCACTATTTTATGTTATCTTGAATAACTCTTACGTTATGAATAATTAATTTTGATGTGTGCAGTCCGGCTAAGTTTACCCCGACACCGCCTTTGCAGAAATATATGGAAAGTAGCCGATGTGATTTTGATAGGAAGAAACTTATTCAAAGGTGCATTAGTTGCAGTTTCTTTCATTATACACCGACATTGATTTTCTGGAGACTGAAAACAGATCAGCTTTCTGTTCCTAATTAACTTTGAGTCCCATGTATTTCTTCGACAGCAGAAGCAGAAACAGAAACCTTTGGTACTTAAAATCATTGGCCAATCAGACATTCACGACCTCGTATTGCCTGAGAACATGATTACTAAAGCTAGCAGGAGAGTGAAAGGGTTGTGGGCCACATGCCACCACAAAAGAAGGGATTGTAGCGGCTGCATTCATCTCTGTCAGGCCATTTCTACAACTATGTTGGACAACAGAGCTGGTTTTGGTTTGGTGTACAAATATTTTTGGCGTTTGTGCTTGGCTATGTCAGAAGCTATCATATTTGCTGTGTGTATTGCATTGAATGTACCATATTGGCATACTTAGTGTATATGTTGTAGAAGCCCTACATAGCACATGCGTTACCATTACACAATAGTTAGAAATAGATCAGAAGGGACACTATTTACCTACACCTATGTAATTTTCATAGAAAAAGTTATTTCGGGCCCCATCTTGATGGGCTTTGATATGTCAACGGAGGATCCAGCGCCTGTTTTGTGGACCTGCACTGCATAAAGGTAATTCATATAACCCGATGTTTCTCTGAGTTAGTGCTTTGTTTTCAGCCAGCCAGCCAGCTCAGGAAGAGAAATAGTTAAGCATTGGTCAATGTTTCCAAGCGGTACTACTTAAAAAATATAGCATTAACTAATAAAAACATCAGGTTAAATGAATTCACTTTACACATTGTGGCCCAGATTTGTACTTTTTGATGCAAAACAGCGCAAACGCCGTTTTGCGTCAAAAAGCTCAGCACTGGCTAGTACCACATTTTAGCGTCGTCTGGGTGTCAAATTAATACCAAGATGCAAAACGGCACTAAACACTGGTTAGATTCAAATTTTTGACTTTAACCTTTGCTCCTTGTGGTAAAGGAAAATGACGTTAATGCCAAAGAATGACTCTAACTTGTTTTACGGCACATAAATTTGTCCCAAAACAGATATGCACCATTTATAACTGCATTAGCGTCAACTTCAGATGCTAATGGAGAAAACATTACAAAGGAGAGGCAAAATAGACCCAGAAAGCCAGGAGAGACCCCAGGGTGACCCCATTCAACCAGGAACCAGCCAGGAGAGCACACACAAGTCCCAGGGGAGGGAGAAGAAAAAGGTAAAGTGTTGTTTTAGTACGGAGGAGCATGAAATACTTGTGAGAGAAGTGACGGAGCACCAACATCAACTCTTCCTCACCTTCAAATTGCCAATTTGGCAGGAGAGAGGCAATCTGGCAGCGGATAGTTGACAAGTACAGCAGTGTGGCAGAGGTGAAGAGAACCGTAACTGAGTGCAAGAAACGCTGGCATGATTGCAAGTAAAGGACAAAGGAGAAAATGGCAAGGAACAGGAAGGCACCACTGCAAATTGGAGGTGGAAGTCCAGCACCACAAGAGGACCTAGACGAGATGGAGGAGATGGTTGCAGCAGTCATCCCGGAGGAGCTGGTCACTGGAATTGCAGGACAGCGCAGACTACCAGGAAACACCACTAATCCAGGGTAAGTTGCATGGGGGAAACTAATGCTAAATTGTCAAGTGCAAGAAGGGGAGGCACATAGGACACACACAATGCATGCCTAAGGAGCGTAGAGGGACACATTGCACATGACGCAAGTTGCACCATGCAAACGTAAGCAGCACATGTTCATACGCCTTGGTAGTGCCATGTACCACAACACATACACAACCTAGACATATATCAATCACCAGGGCTAAATACCTACATGACAGGACTCACGGACCCGGGTAGGTTCTTCGACGGTCTTGGCAGCATTGCAAACCTAAACTGCGTCTGACCATTGGTCTACGTGGCCCTATGGAGCGCACTCCCCTAATTGGGGTTGGGCCATAGTTAGGAATCATATGTTCCCGACTGATGTAAGTGATTGGATATTTTTCTTGGTTATCAGTAACCCATATACTTCGATTTAGAAGGCACACTTGTCCTCTATGATTAGGAGATTTCGATAGTCAACTAGTTCCTGACGAAGCATCAATGGACCCTTATGGGCCACTAGGATGCGAAACATGTTGACCCAACAAAAGGGGTGGTTTGAAAATTGTCCGACCTCCCTCCCACTCATTTTTCTATAGAGTGATTGATCATTATTTCTGTTTCACTCTTTTTTGACTACATCTTTTTAATCTTGGTCCCTACCTTCCATTTGGTTTAATAAATCATTTACCCATTGGAGGTTTCGAGAGCCAATTTTAATCTCTTTCTGTTTTGATCTCCTTCTTTTGCCATGGCACCATCATTGTAAAAGATCTCCAGCAAAGAGCCCCCCCATTTGGGGTGGTGCCCGTCAGACATTGCAGCGCCGGTCTGACGAGGAGCTGTACCGATGATGAAGCATGACATCCTCTTGGATGTGTGAGGTTATTTGCTCCTAAATTTTAGGACTCCCATGAGTGTTTCCTTCTTTCTAATTGGAACAGTGTATTATATTTTTCATAGCTTTGTTGGGAGGACATACACTGGACCATAACCCCTCCCTATCCCTCTCTTTTTTGAATTTTAAATACCTACATGTACTTATGCAGCACATAGGATGGAAGGCATGTCTAATGACTGTGCCTCTAGTTGTCCCTTGCATAAAGTCAAAAAAACCCTACCAAGAGGACCAAGACATTAGAGGCTAGTAAGTCAGTCAATACCATTCCTGTGGTTACATCATGGTAGTGTCCCTTGCAGTAACACCTTGCAACTGACTTGTCTCATTGCCAAAACTGTAAAATGCAGCACTCAATTCATTGCAGTCTTTCACAACAGTACCCAGACATGTGCCGGTAGCACCACCACCCCTCACATAAACAACACAGCCACATAAGGCAACCACCTCTCCATCACGCAGTAAGGATGCCCCTCTGGGTGCGGGGAAAAGTAATCTGACAGGCGCTGGGGGAATAGCAGGGTGGTCCTTTATCACTGGAAACATGGCACTACCTAGTGTAACTACACTGTGTAGTATGGAGCCACACATTTTGATGTTGATCAGAACTGTGCCACTAGAGAAAATATGTACTATAGATTGCAAACTGTAGGTCACAAAAAATACAGGCTGAGCCCACAACTACTCTGACACAACCATGTGAGAAACATAGGAATTGGGAAATAACCACACAAATACAACACATGGTGTATGACTGTGAACTAATGGTGTACAATTTCACATTGATGGGCAGGGGATGGTGCATGTGCAAGTCTGGTGTTGGTAAGACTGCCAGTGCAGTGTACCCTTTGGGGCTGGCAGTATAAGTTGCACGTTGGGATGGTGGGTGGAAATCTGTCTTCTCATGGTACCTCTGAGGGGCAGTTACCACAACATTGTTAATGGATCAAATAGAGTCCGTGGAAGTCTTAGGGTGCATTGGATGTGACAGGACTTGCTGCTTTTAGCCCTGCAAATCAGGGAGTGGAAAGGCCGAAGGGGCTGGGTATGGGGCCCCCTGCACTGCCCATGCCAGGTGCAATGGCTTTGCAGGGGCACCCAGGGGCACACCACACCACATCATAACCAACCTTTGCATGGGGTTTTCATCACCATGTAAAGGCTGGTGGAAAAGTGGGAAAATAGCTGGACGATAGAGCAGATCGTAGTACTGGTCTGGTGTCACAAGACAGGTGGCACTGCAAGTCTGTAGGCTGCCGGGAAACTGCCAGTGCCAAGCCCTGTTGTCCATGGGCATTCCCCATGGACATGAGCTACTACCACTTGCTCTGTTGAGGGTAGTCATATAGACAATGGCAGTCAGGTGGTCATAGGACTGCCGGACTTGTAATGAGGGTCCATGTATGCACCAATAAGACTACCTGCAAAATCACCATCAACTAGCATTGAGTCCCTGACCTAAGTTCAACTTCAGTTAACTGGCTATGTCCATTGATAATTTTACCATCAGGCACTGTAATGTAGAAAATTATCTACAAAGCACCAAATGATACCCATGCTGGCCATCCCTAGGTCCACCCCTGTGCCTGTGTCAATTTAGCTGCACTGCCACAATGCTGCATTGCTTGCATCATAGTTCAAGGATGGCTGCATTGAGGGGGAGATCATAGTTGTGTAGGAAGAAGCACCTTCCAGCACAGACAGAAACTGAAATGGAAATCTCCTAGGTCCATGTGTGCTGTGCAATGTAGCACACATACACAGACATCAACATGTGGAGCTATCAAAGGAAACAACAGCATAGTATCTTGGCAGTGCCATCCCTGGGGTGGTGTAAGGTTGCAGTACTGCTCGGGTATATGTGAAACATGTAAGACTGGGGACAGGGGCATATTGCAATGTGTGTTGCTGTGGCTTGACCATTTCAACTCCCATTGCAAGGCCCTACTGTTGGACTTTTTTGCTTATGCAGGGTCATCCCCAATCTTTTTGCCTCCCGGCTCCTATTTTTCCTGAACTGTTGCTGTTGGTTTTTGAACTCTGAGCACTTTATCACTGCTAACCAGTGCTAAAGTGCATATGTTCTCTGTGTAAATTGTATGGTTGATTGGCTTATCCGTGATTGGCATATTGAATTTATTAGTAAGTCCTCAGTACAGTGCACTAGAGGTGCCCAGGGCCTGTAAATCAAATGCTACTAGTAGGACTGCAGCACTGGCTGTAATCATGTCTCAGACCTGCCATTGCAGTGTCTGTGTGTGCAGTTTTAACTGTAAATTCGACTTGGTGAGTATACCCACTTGCCAGGCCTAAACCTTCCCTTTTCTTACATGTAAGGCACCCCTAAGGTAGGCCCTAGGTAGCCCCAAGGGCAGGGTGCAGTGTATGGTTAAGGTAGGACATATAGGCGGTCATTCTGACCGCGGCGGTCGCCGCCCGCCAAGCGGTTCCCGCCGAAAGACCACCCCGCGGTCAAAAGACCGCGGCGGCCATTCCGGCTTTCCCGCTGGGCCGGCGGGCGACCGCCAGAAGACCGCCGGCCGGCCCAGCGGGACAGCCCCTTCAACAATGAAGCCGGCTCGGAATGGAGCCGGCGGAGTTGAAGGGGTGCGGCAGGTGCAGTGGCACCCGTCGCGATTTTCACTGTCTGCACAGCAGACAATGAAAATCTTTGTGGGGCCCTGTTAGGGGGACCCTGCACTGCCCATGCCTGTGGCATGGGCAGTGCAGGGGCCCCCAGGGGCCCCACGGCACCCGTTCCCGCCATCCTGGTTCTGGCGGTGGACACCACCAGAAACAGGCTGGCGGGAAGGCGCTCGGAATCCCCATGGCGGTGCTGCAAGCAGCGCCGCCATGGTGGGTTCCCTGGGCCAGCGGGAAACCGGCGGGAAACCGCCGGCTCCCCTTTTCCGACCGCGGCTTTACCGCTGCGGTCAGAATCGCCCAGGAAGCACCACCAGCCTGTTGGCGGTGCTTCCGCCGCTCTCCGCCATGGCGGTCATGGACCGCCAAGGTCAGAATGACCCCCATTGTAATGTGCTTTATATGTCCTGACAGTGAAATATTGCTAAATTTGTTTTTCACTGTTGCAAGGCCTGTCTCTTTCATAGGTTAACATGGGGGCTACCTTTAAATCTGATTAAAGTGCAGATTCCCTTGGGAGCGGATGGACATGTGGAGTTTGGGGTTTCGGAGCTCACAATTTAAAAATACATCTTTTAGTAAAGTTGATTTTAAGATTGTGTGTTTGAAAATGCCACTTTTAGAAAGTGAGCATTTTCCTGCTTATATTTCTGTGACTCTGCCTATTTGTGGATTCCCTGTCTGGGTCAGTTTGACAGTTGGGCTGGTTACACCTCACACTAGACAGTGACACAAAGGGAGCTGGGGTGTAGTCTGCATTTCCTGAAGAGCCATCTGTGCTAGGAGGGAGGGGAGGAGTGGTCACTCACACCTGAAAGGGCTGTGCCTGCCCTCACACAATTCAGTCTCCAACCCCCTGGTGTGTGTCTGGGGTCTGGCCTGGGCAAGGCAGGATTTCACATTCACAAGAGACTTTGCTTTGAAGTAGGCCTACATCAAAGGATAAATTGGGTATAATAAGGGCACCCACAACCACAGACTTTAGAACACATCTGGAAACAAGTGGAACCTCTGCCTGGAGAAGAGCTGAAGAGCTGAGGAAGAAATGCTGCCCAGCCTGTGACTGTGCTTTGTGGGGATATCCTGCAGTTGCTGCTGCTGCCAGAAAAAGAGGGCAAAGACTGGACTTTGTGTGCCTTCCATCTTGAGAAGAAATCTGCAAGGGCTTGATTTAGAGCTTGCCTCCTGTTGTTTGAAGTCTCAGGGACAGCAAAGACTTCTCTCTGCCAGCACCTGGATTCTCTGGAGAGACTCTTCTCCTGACAAGTGGTGCCCTATCAGTCCCTGGGCCCTTGACAGGAAAAGCTGGTGAAAATTCAAGGAAAGCGACTTTTGACGACTCCGGACCGACGCCACTGCTGAATCCGGTGACACCGCCTGCAACTGACTCCGTGATCTTCGTTGGAATGCGATGACCTTCGCAGGCCTGACACCGCTGCAGCCCAGCTGAAGTCCGCAACTCCGTGGAAGTCACTGCACCATGCCATTACCAATGCTGCTCGAAGTGCGCGGATTCAATGTTTCGCACAGACGCCACGATCCCCGACTTCACGCATCGGCTTGTTTCCATTCTTCACCAAGGTACTGTACCTGGGGCCGATGCCCCGCCCAACAGCCAAATAGTACAACCGGCCAGCACCGACACAGGTGAGGACTCTGAGGATGCAGGGACCATCTTTGAGAGGACAGTGATAGGAGTTTTTGCTGCAGTGATGCCATATGTTGTTCCACAAATGGCAGCTGCCTGAAATTGGGATTCCACATCTTCAACCACTGAAGTGTGTGTGTCCCTCTCTACCTCCCACCACCACCAAGGGCAGAGAAGACACCACACACATAGGAGGATGAACATGTCGAACAGATCAGCTTCACTTGTAAGAGTTCCCTGTAGCACCAGCCCATGCCGCATGGGGAGTGTTCTCCTTTGTCCTGTGCTTAAGATCATGCCAGGGTTAGCACAGTTGAATATGTGCACTCTTCACCCACACACGGTTGACCTGTCTACTATGGACTGTCATTGTCTCTCCCTTACCAATTGGCAATTCTTGTTCCGCCGCAATTAATGACACTTCACCCAAGCATGTCCCATTACATGTCCCTCAACCCTGGATTTGTGTTGTGTCACAATTGTATGGGTTTCACAATTGGGGTCAGTGACATGGACATTGTAAATATCACACCACAACACTTGTAAATAAACACCTCCTACACAAACAGTATGTCTTTGTGTATTTTGAACCATCTACTATGCTTAGTAATTGTGATGTGTGTATCCATGTCATTAGTCACAGAATATCAGTACAAGAGTGCAAGACTGTGGGGGCACAACGCTACCCACAACATGACAAATGTTAATGCTAGTCTCATCACCTACAAGCAATCTTCTGAGTATGTTACAAATGGAGAACACATGTATGCTTCACTCACTATATATGGGAGGAATGGCTGTAAAACTGTTCTAGATCAATATCGTCAACTGGGAGTACCAGTAGAACACATTGGTGTGATACAGAGGTACCTAACCTCATTAGTGATTGCCACCAATCAGTTGTGCAGGATAGAGTTCCAATTTAGGTTGTTGTCAGATGTGCTACAGTTCCCGAAATTCCTACACAGGACCCCAACACTGACAGCTGAAGTACCACACCTACCTGTCCAATACAAAGTAAACATAGTCACCTTGAGTGCTGGGTACACAGGATGACAGATGCATAGACAAGTAGATGTGTTGTTGCTGCAAATGTTACAGCTCAGTTGTCAATAGGTGATGTACATGCCAAGTGAGGTATTCGTAGGCAGGACAGAATCCCTAGACCAACACACAAATTCCACTGTGCACTCATGGGAAGACCCTGAGACATAAGCATATAACACAAAATGTATAGGATTATGCAAAAATGTTTATAAAAATTTCAACTAACCTAAAAAATTAATAAAACCTACCCTATCCTAAACTTACCTATTCCAACTATGCTTATCCAACAACTAAAGCTATCTACCCTATGCTAAACTTAACTAAAACCTTTCACACCACACTCTAAACATTGCCCCACCTTAAGTTACAAGACACATGCAGGACAAAATATACTAATACTATACATATACTAACTAAACAAATATACTTTTTTTTGTATTTTTTTTAATACATTATTATTTTTCCCCACATTTTTCATTAAAGACAACACATGGATACCCCACCATGACCCCCCCCCCCACCCACCCACCCACTAATAACACATATGTAAAAATTCCACCCCCCAAATCCACTTATCCTATCTAATCTACATACCTAAACTAACCTAACACTAACCCCCTAAAACCCACAATAAAAAATGTTTTACCATCAGAAGGGAGGGGACAGAACTTGGAGGTAGCAGATGACAGCAGAATCAAAGATTTCCCTTCTTTAGTTTTTTTTAAATGTATTTCAACATCTTAGTGTTAGCGGCTACCTCTTCCTCAAAGCTGTCCAAATGTTTTACTACGAGGAATACGTCCCTCTGCAGAACCTACAGCAACTGTGTGGCCATGGCAGCAGGTTGTGTGGGCTGTTTTCTGATGTGGTTTCAGTTGCAGCCGATGTTGTGGGTGTGGTGCCAGCTGTGCCCTCCTGCACTGCTGATGAGTGAGGAGTCTGCTGAGCCTTCTTAGGCAGTGTGGGGACTTCTTGTGGGAATGTCCGCCAATCCCTTGTTGCCTTCTCTGCACAGTAGCGGCAGCTATTCGTTTGAACTCAGACGCCACTTCTAGGATATGGTGGTACCTCACTTCCCTCTTCTGAAAAACACGCTTCTCGTCATTGGTCATGTTGGCAGCTGTAAAATGGAGACAGGTAAACATCAGTGTCAGCATTGTGTGAAGTCTATACAGTTTAATAGCTTACACTGATACATCTCAGTACAGATTCACTCTAACTCACATTCCAGAAAAGACAATGGTCCTGATAAATGTAACGTCAACACTGCCTTTGCACCATATTTTTGACACTAAAGCGACGCACACCTAGAAAATAAACCAAACTTTTGGAAGTGTGCACCACTTTTATGTAAAAAAAGGAATGCAAAGGCGGTGCTAACTTTACATAGGTCAGGCTCAATCTTCCTCATCATCTGTGTCTATTTCCAACCATACATCACCAGTAACTTGGACATGTCATTGGGAGGATGGGATGCTGTTGGTAACCATAAATGGTCAGAGTTGATAGGTACACATGCAAGCCTGATCAATATGACCGTCACCCACACTGTGAAAATCACATCTACCTACAAATTTGGTATTCCTCTCCCCTTCAGCCAAAATGGGGATGGCCATGCAATCCATCATATTAACTGTCCTGGTCATACACCAAGACCTGCCCGCTCATACATGGAGACAAGGAGTGGACGTATGTTAAGAGGGCTGCCAACTAGGAAGCTGGTATCCATAGGTCTGTCACGTCTACATTCATGTGTCGAGGTGTAGACACCCATCAATACCAGCTCTAGCACTCTATTCCTTTCTGACCCACTTCCATTCCAGCACATGTTTGGCCTTGACCTGCATGCAAGCCAATTACATTCCACAAAAGTGTAACATACGTGGAGTGCAAAAACTGAGAGCCATGCCGGGGGACAATTGCCAGCCCAGTCCTCCATCTTCATGAAAAATCAACAAGGATGTACCAAATTGGGTTCAATATGGTGCATCCCTGTGTTGTGAGAATGAAGGAGTGCGCCACTGCTAATTTTCTCACAGCGTTGCACTCTGTCATTCTTAGTCACATATGGCCCTACATTTGGCTTGTCACCACCTTGTGTACCTGATGGGGGCCATTGTGCACCACAAGCCTCACAAGACGTGACCCTCTGGTGGTGCTTGGGGATCCTTTAAATGGACCATAATGTCACCATCCAGCCTACTTTGACATATCATCATTGGACAGCTGATCGTATCTGGCATTGAATTCAACACACATCACTCACTCACATCAAACCCTGGATTACTTCACAGGACACACATTATCACTCTTCAATACATCTGGGTTTTCAAATCGCGCTACTTCCCTATCATGTAGGGGGCTTGTCCTCCTGTCAGACATGAATGGTAAACCATGCTTGGTGTCAAATCATAGTCACTGTAAGTGGACGACAAATTTCAGTGTGAAATAGTTGAGAGGAGTGAGCTAGTCATCCTAGTGAAAATCAGTGCAACAGACAGACCACTATGATCACACAATGACACAGGCACTCAGGTGAGTTAGAGCCACACATTTGAACACTAGCACTGGGTCAGAGGCTCCTGTAGTGCTACACCCTGCAACATCCATATGTGGCATTGTCATGCAGCTGTCTGTGGGCACGACACCTCCGTTGCCAAATGGGACTTTTTGATCATGTATTTTCCATCTGAGGAATATGCATATGCAACGCTAATTTTCAACTAATGTGTTTGAGGTTAAGTTTGTGCTGCTAATGCGACACACAATGATGCACAGGCGGTGCTACCCTCTTACTATTCCGGTCCCTAGTGCTGCCCAACATGATGTGTGCCTCTTAGCACACCCCTGACAACACCATGTGTGGGCCATCTATAGAAGACGGCCCAACATGGTATAAGGGGGGGTTGTGTAATAAAAACATGACACTACCCTGGCTCTTTGCAAGACTTATAACTCAGATTTTCAAGCTTGTCCTGCAAGGCACCCAGAGGCTCATAGTGATAGAAATGCGGCTCGATAGTAAGTCTGCAATGATCATGCATTGATTAATTCATGACTGATGTGGCAAAGTTTTCTAATGGTATCAAATGCCCCGTATTCATTGCCCCTTAAGGGAGGTAAACCCCCTTTGCTATCATAATGGCTGTGGCAGGGGTCATGTGCGTGAAATGTTGAAGAAGTTGCACTATGCATGCATTGCGTCACTTTGATGACACAATCCAGGGAAAATATGGTAGGCTGGCAGTGCCTTGGCACTTCATACATGATACTGTGCCGGGGCACAGGTGACGGTATGGGCTCTGAAATGTGTGCCTTTGTGGTGGTTGTGCAGGACTCATCAGAAATCTGACCTGCATTGATATCATTGATGGACATGTGAACTCCAGGCCTAGACTGGCGTAGATACTCTTCGTACAGGTTGCATACAACCTGTCCACAAGCAGTGCATGCAGCACTCCAACTTATCTGCTACTGTCATTCAAGAGCAGTGTACAGTCATTAGTATGCTAATGGGAGACTCACCAACAGTTGAGTCGATCTGGATCCCAAGGTGATTGAGCAGATCCTGCCCTGGCCACCAGATCTGCTCAGCGATGCTTCAGCTGGTGCTCATTTCTGCTGGTCTTGTAAATGTGATTCAGGTGGTGGAGCACCTTGCCCCACAGTGGGCACCACAGTCGCCTGACCTCGATCCGGTAGCTGAGGATCACCCGGCCACCCATCTCAAGCATCATTGGCAGGTAGTGTGATATCAGCCAATCAAAACCACCAAGCTCATCTTCTGACATTCTGGTCATCATTCCCCTGCCAGACATGTTGACTGATGGTCAGAGTTGACCGCAAATAATAAGAATGAAAAATAAACTGAAACTTAACCCCACTAACTTATCCCGACTATCCCAAATAACTATTAACCCAGGACAGACACGAAACAGTACAAGTACAAAACTGGACAAAAACTACACAAAACCACAAATTCTGTGACAATATGCACACAGAATACAACAGGACACGACACAAGGGACACCAAAAACTCCCAAACACAACCAAGACTCAACCACCAGCTCCAATACACAACCACACAGTCACAAATGCACAGACTGTAAAAAGAAAGTGAAACTACAACTACAGTACCATGCTTGTAGACAGGATTTCCTATTACATCACTTCTTGTCCCTGTGCATCACATTTTTCAGTTATGCATGTTTTAATTTGACGGATTTGACATTTGGGAAGTTTTTTTAGATGCATAATGCACATGCACCGTTTACATTGACTAATCGGTGTTATGTGTCGATTTCACAGAAAGCTGCATTAAGAGGATAGTGAACGTAGAATTCACGCTTAGGGCCTGTGTCATTTTCTTTGTGTTTGCAGATGTTTTAAACACATTTGCATCATATTTTTAGACTCATTTTCTGATTGCATGGTTTTTTGCATTGTCCTTATATGCATCCTGATTCAACATACATATGACATGGGCTGTGCTGCAATGTGGCATATTGGGTATGGCCACATGTGGTAGTCCATGCAACAATGTGGTAAGGGTGTGATTGGTCTGTTCCACCAATTTGTGTGTTACGGAGTCAACAGCATGCAATTGTTTGCACATAGTGCATATATATGTATGTGTGACAACAGTGTATCCACAAATGTTTTGCCATTTAGTACAATGCAATATTTCTGAAATTTGATTGTGGATTGGTATGTGATGTGTGAAGTTGTCATACAGAGCATACTATTTGAAGCTGCATACGCAGGTCAGGCATTGTTGATGATGAGTGAGCTATTGCTACCTAGGAAATGTGACCCGACATCTGTCTCCACATTTGGAATTTGAGTTTATGGAGAGCTGGTTGAAGACAGCATATTTGCCTGATGTGTACATCTTTGGTGCATAGTGTGTATGACACACTCTGCCTGCAATCCACTCAGAATATGGTTGAATCACATATTTTGGATTTCACTCATTGCATTTACCAGTGGCTGTTGTTTTTGTATGGTGGACGTGCAGCCCTAGCTACATATGTTCTCATCCATGCTAATGTGCATAACACAGATGTTGGACCTGACATGCCTTAGGGTGGTCACCCCTAACTTTTTGTCTACCTCCCTCCACTTTTTGGACCCTGTTTTGCTGGCTTTTAGACTCTGCGCACTTTACCACTGCTAACCAGTGCTAAAGTGCATATGCTCTCTCCCTTTCTAAACATGGTAACTTTGGATCATACCTGATTGGACTATTTAATTTACTTATAAGTCCCTGATAATGTGCACTACCTGTGCCTAGGGCCTGTAGATTAAATGCTACTAGTGGACCTGCAGCACTGGTTGTGCCACCCACTTAAGTAGCTACCTTAACCTTGTCTCAGGCTTGCCACTGCAAGGCCTGTGTGTGCAGTTTTACTGCCACTTCGACTTGGCATTTAAAAGTACTTGCCAAGCCAAGAGCTTCCCTTTTTCTACATATAAGTCACCTCTAATGTGTGCCCTAGGTAACCCCTAGAGCAGGGTGCTGTGTAGGTAAAAGGCAGGACATGTACCTGTGTAGTTATATGTCCTGGTAGTGTAAAACTCCTAAATTCGTTTTTACACTACTGTGAAGCCTGCTCCCTTCATAGGCTAACATTGGGGCTGCCCTCATACACTGTTGAAGTGACAGCTGCTGATCTGAAAGGAGCAGGAAGGTCATATTTAGTATGGCCAGAATGGTAATACAAAATCCTGCTGACTGGTGAAGTCGGATTTAATATTACTATTCTAGAAATGCCACTTTTAGAAAGTGAGCATTTCTTTGCACTTAAATCTTTCTATGCCTTACAATCCACGTCTGGCTGGGCTTAGTTGACAGCTCCTTGTGCATTCACTCGGACACACCGCAAACACAGGGTACTCAGCCTCACTTGCATACATCTGCATATTGAATGGGTCTTCCTGGGCTGGGAGGGTGGAGGGCCTGCTCTCACACAAAGGACTGCCACACCCCCTACTGGGACCCTGGCAGACAGGATTGAACTGAAAGGGGACCTGGTGCACTTCTTAGCCACTCTTTGAAGTCTCCCCCACTTCAAAGGCACATTTGGGTATAAAACAGGGCCTCTGCCCTACCTCATCAGACACTTGCTGGAGAAGAAACCTGAACCAGAAAATACATCCTGCCAAGAAGAACTGCCTGGCTGCTCAAAGGACTCACCTGTCTGCTTTCTACAAAGGACTGCTGCCTTGCTGTTGGCCTGCTGCCTTGCTGAACTCTTGCCTGGCTTTGAAAGCGCTCTCCAAGGGCTTGGATAGAGCTTGCCTCCTGTTCCCTGAAGTCTCAGGACCAAAAAGACTTCCCTTTTTCATTTGGACGCTCCGTGCGACGAAAATTTCGACACACAGCTTGTTCCGCGGCGAGAAAAACGCCGCACACCGACGCTGATCGACGCGACGCTCTCGGACGACCGGAAATCCGACGCACGGCTTCGCAAGGACAATGCCGCCTGACCTCTGGAGGAGGAATCGACGCAACGCCTACTGTGAGATCGTAATTTCGACGCACAGCCCCGCAGAACGACGCACAGCCGGAAAACAAGCAGGAAAATCCACGCATAGACCCGGGACATCTGGTAATCCCCGCGATCCACAGAAAGAGACTGTCCGCGCGCCGGAAAACGACGCACGACTTCCCCGCGTGGAAAATAACGACGCAAGTCCGTGTGTGCTGGGGAGAAATTGACGCACACACCCTTTTTCCACGCACCTCTTCTTTTGTGGCCCTCTGAGGAGATTTTTCCACTCTAAACCAGGTACTTGTGCTTGAAAGAGACTTTGGCGGTCATTCTGACCGCGGCGGGCGGCAGTCGCCGCCCGCCATGCGGTTACCGCCGAATGACCGCCCCGCGGTCAAAAGACCGCGGCGGCCATTCCAACTTTCCCGCTGGGCCGGCGGGTGACCGCCAAAAGGCCGCCCGCCGGCCCAGCGGGAAAGCCCTTGCAACGAGGAAGCCGGCTCCGAATGAAGCCGGCGGAGTTGCAGGGGTGCGACGGGTGCAGTGGCACCCGTTGCGATTTTCACTGTCTGCTAAGCAGACAGTGAAAATCTGTATGGGGCCCTGTGAGGGGGCCCCTGCACTGCCCATGCCAGTGGCATGCCAGTGGCATGGGCAGTGCAGGGGCCCGCAGGGGCCCCACGACACCCGTTCCCGCCATCCTGGTTCTGGCGGTGAAGACCGCCAGAAACAGGCTGGCGGGAAGGGGGTCGGAATCCCCGTGGCGGATTCCTTGGGCCAGGGGAAAACCGGCGGGAAACCGCTGGTTCCCCTTTTCTGTCCGCGGCTTTACCGCCGCGGTCAGAATAGCCCAGGAAGCACCGCCAGCCTGTTGGCGGTGCTTCCGCTGCCCTCCGCCATGGCGGTCATGGACCGCCAGGGTCGGAATGACCCCCTTTGTTTATATTCTAAAGACTTAAGACACTTTATATCACTTTTCAGTGATATCTCTACAATTTCCCATTGCAACTTTATTCTTATTGACCTACAATTATCCTGATAAATATTATATATTTTTCTAAACACTGTGTGGTGTATTTTTGTGGTGCTATATGGTGGTATTGTATGATTTATTGCACAAATACTTTACACATTGCCTTCTAAGTTAAGCCTGACTGCTCGTGCCAAGCTACCAGAGGGTGGGCACAGGATAATCTTGGATTGTGTGTGACTTACCCTGACTAGAGTGAGGGCTTTTGCTTGGACAGGGGGTAACCTGACTGCCAACCAAAAACCCAATTTCTAACATTGGTGATCAGCGGTGAGGATAGGACTTGCATGTGTGCAGTGACATACAGTAGCTAAGTATTTCACTACCTACCCACAGTTGAAGGTCAACTTGGCTTTTATCTCTTATTGCAAATCCGTTTTTTTTTTCCTGACAATTTTCAAACACTAAATCCTCACTCAACATGTCTCTGACTGGGTCTCAGGCAGGGGACTTTGACGTAGTCCAGTTGGATACATATACGGTCAAACAACTAAGAGGATTCTGCAGGGCATTGAGGGTACCCACCCAAGGGGCCTCCAGAAAGGAGGACTTTCAAGTGGCGCTGAGGGCTTGGGCAGAAGCCCATTTAGAGGATGATGAGGAAGAGGAGCCAGAAAATGGCACCTCAGAGGAATTTTCACTATCTGTGGATGGTGTTACCACTGCAATTGTGCCCCCTTCCAGACCAGGGAGCAGTGTCTCTATGCAAAGCCTGACTGCAGAGGAAAGGAGAGAGGAAAGGGAGTTCCAATTGCAAATGATGGCAAAACTGAAAATTGAGGCTCAACAGGAGGAGAGAAGGGCAGAGAGAGAAGCCAAACAAGCTGAGGCTGAAAGAGCAGCCAAACAGATTGAAGCTGAAAGAACAGCCAAACAGATTCAAGCAGAAGCTGAAAGGGCAGCCAAACAAGCGGAAGCTGAAAGAGCAGCCAAACAGGTGGAAGCTGAAAGAGCTTTGGCTGAAAAGAAACTATTGTTGGCTCATGAACTGAGTCTCAAGGAGCTGGAGATCAAGGCGAGACAGTCTGAATCCAGCAATAATGGTGGCAGCATACAGACAGGACCTGCTGGAGAAAAGAAGGTTCGTATACCCAAAAATGTGGTGCCCAGTTTTGTGGTGGGAGATGACATAGATAAATGGTTAGCTGCTTATGAAGTTGCACTAAGGGCTCATGAGGTTCCTGAAGGGCAATGGGGGGTAGCTATGTGGGGTTATGTGCCGCCATTGGGGAGGGACACACTTCTCACATTGGATCAACCTGATCAAAACACATACCCACTTCAGAAAGCCACTTTACTTGCCAAGTTTGGGCTGATCCCTGAGGGATACCGTCAGAGGTTCAGGGAGAGCACCAAACAAAACACACAAACATGGGTAGATTTCTTTGACTTTTCCAGTAAGGCACTGAATGGATGGGTGCGGGGCAACAAAGTAAATGACTATAAAGGGTTATATGACTTGATTCTGAGAGAGCATATGCTTAATACTACTTTTACAGAGTTGCGCCAGCACTTGGTAGATAGTAAGCTGACTGATCCCAGGAAGCTTGCTGAGGAGGCGGACCTCTGGGTTAGCACCAGAGTGTCCAAAAAGGTACCTGGGGGGGACTCCCACAAAGGTGGTCAGGGTTCCCAACAGAAGAAAGAGGGGGGAGATAAACTTACAGATAAGGAACTCTCAAAAGGCCCCCAAAAGAATTCCCAGGGAGGGGGTGGCAACCATTCCTTCTCTAGATTTGGGAAGAAGCCAGGGACATTTGATAAGTCAGGGAAATCCAACCCCAAATGTATGGAGTATTACCAGTATGGTCACTATAAAGGCGACCCCCAGTGCTCCAAAAGGGCACCGTCCACTACCGGACAGACACCTGGGCTAACTAGTGTAGCGTTTGGAGGGGAGATGGACCCCAATAGCTTTGGGGAGCAAGTAGAGATTTCCCTAGTGTCCCTGGGAGAAAGAGAAATGGTCCCCAAAGCCCACATGCCCCGAAATACTTCCAAGTACAGGCAGTGGGTCACCATTAATGGGCAAAAGGTGGAGGCTCTGCATGACACAGGAGCCAGTATGACTACTATTCAGAGTCAGCTGGTGTCCACAGAGCAGATAGTCCCTAATACATTCCACCAGGTCATAGTCGCTGACAATCGTGAGAGTCACCTACCGGTGGCTCTGGTTCCCTTTGAGTGGGGGGGGTCTCTGGTACTCTGAAAGTAGCTGTGAGTCCTGCCATGCCTGTAGATTGTCTGTTAAGCAATGATCTTGAGCACACTGCTTGGAAAGAAGTAGAGCTCAGATCTCACCTGGAGATGTTAGGGCTACCTGAGTGGGTCTGCATGACCACCAGGTCCATGGCTGCCCGGGAAGGGAGTCAAGGGTGTCTGGAGCCTGGAAAAATGGCCCAGACAGCCGCCCAAGAGGGGGGCCAGGGGCGCGGGAAACCCGCCTCCAATGTTCCCACGGTGGTAGACGAGGTCCCTGAGGAAGAGGAGGCCCCCGAGCCAACCGGGGAGGACATAGCTGCCCTGGGTAACCTACCTGAACTTGCTGGCTGGCAAGTAGAGGGAGGGCCAACCAGGGAATCATTCTGCAAGGCGCAGAGAGAATGCCCCACCCTTGAGGGTCTGAGGAAGCAGGCCACAGACCACGCAGCAGGTGACGCCTCTGGCGCTCACCATATTTACTGGGAGAATGATCTCCTTTACAGTGAGCGTAGAATTCCAGGTCCTGGGGCACACCGTGTGCTGGTGGTCCCCCAGTGTTACCGGAAATTCCTACTAGGCCTGGCTCACGACATTCCCCTGGCGGGACACCTGGGCCAAGACAAGACCTTTGACAGGCATAACACCCACTTTCATTGGCCCAGAATGAGGAAAGCCTCAGATAACTTGTGCAGAGCTTGCCCCACCTGCCAGGCTAGTGGGAAGGCAGGGAAACGGCTTAAAGCTCTCCTGATCCCACTCCCAGTCGTTGGCACCCCCTTTGAAAGGGTGGGCATCGACATTGTTGGTCCCTTGGACCCCAAAACTGCCCTGGGCAACAGGTTTATCCTGGTTTTGGTGGACCATGCCACCCGCTATCCAGAGGCAATCCCTCTGAGAACAGTGACTGCAAAGGTGGTGACCAGAGCCCTGTTGGGAATATTTACCCATGTGGGATTCCCTAAGGAGGTTGTGTCTGACAGGGGCTCAAACTTCATGTCTGCATACATGAAGACCCTGTGGGATGAGTGTGGGGTGACCTACCGGTTTACCACCCCTTATCATCCTCAAACCAATGGGCTGGTTGAGAGATTCAACCAGACCCTGAAAGGCATGATTGGTGGCCTGACTAAGGCCATGAGGCGTAAGTGGGACGTCCTCTTACCCTGCCTGTTGTTTGCTTATAGAGAGGTGCCCCAGAAAGGGGTGGGGTTCAGCCCCTTTGAGCTTCTCTATGGTCACCCTGTCAGGGGACCCCTAAGCATCGTTGAGGAGGGCTGGGAGAGAGCTCCCCAGGCCCCTCCCCAGGATGTGGTCAGCTACATGCTGGCCCTCCGCAAACAAACCCAACGCTTCTGGAAGGAGGCCCAGAGTAACCTCGAGGCCAGTCAAGAGGTGATGAAGGAGTGGTACGACCAAAAGGCCACTCTAGTTGAGTTCTCACCTGGAGACAAAGTTTGGGTGATGGAGCCAGTAGAGCCCCGGGCTCTCCAGGACCGCTGGACTGGCCCCTTTGAGATCAAGGAGCGTAAAGGGGAGGCCACTTACCTCGTGGACCTCAAGACCCCTAGGCAACCCCTAAGGGTCCTCCATCACAACCGGCTCAAACCTCACTTTGAGAGGTCTGAGGTCAGTATGCTCCTAGTCACCGATGAGGGCATGGAAGAGGAGAGTGAACCTCTCCCCGACCTCCTCGCTGTCAAAGAAGGGGATGGGTCAGTAGGTGGTGTCATTCTCTCTGACTCCCTGACTCCAACACAGAGAGGGGACTGCTATGAGCTGTTAGAGCAGTTCTCCCCCCTGTTCTCCCTTACACCTGGACTAACCCACCCTAGTGTGCATGACATTGACACAGGTGACAGTGCTCCTGTAAAGAACAAAATTTACAGGTTGTCAGATAAGGTGAAGGCCAGCATCAAGGAGGAGGTCTCCAAGATGTTGACTTTGGGGGTTATTGAGAAATCCAGTAGTCCCTGGGCCAGCCCTGTGGTATTGGTTCCCAAGGCTACTGCCCCAGGTGCGAAACCAGAACTCCGGTTCTGTGTGGACTACCGGGGTCTCAATTCAGTCACCCGGACTGATGCTCACCCCATCCCCCGAGCTGATGAGCTCGTTGACAGGCTAGGCGCTGCCAAGTTCCTGAGTACGTTCGATCTTACTTCCGGGTACTGGCAGATTGGCCTGACTGAGGGGGCTAAAGAAAGATCTGCTTTTTCCACTCCTGATGGCCATTACCAATTCCGGGTGATGCCATTTGGGCTGAAAAATGCCCCCGCTACCTTCCAACGGTTGGTTAATGGGGTCCTAGCTGGTAAAGATGCCTTCTGTGCAGCTTACCTAGACGACATAGCTGTCTACAGTTCCAGCTGGGAGGAACACCTGCTCCACCTCAAGGAGGTGCTTCAGTCCCTGCAACAGGCAGGCCTGACTATCAAGGCTAGTAAGTGCCAGATTGGGCAGGGTTCCGTGGTGTACTTGGGACACCTCGTAGGTGGTGGAAGGGTGCAGCCGCTCCAGGCCAAGATTGAAACTATCAAGGCCTGGCAACCACCTAGAACACAGACTGAAGTGAGAGCCTTTTTGGGCCTCACTGGATACTACCGCAGGTTCGTCAAGGGCTATGGTACCATTGTGTCCCCCTTGACTGAACTCACTTCCAAGAAACAACCTAGGTTGGTGAATTGGACAGAGGCCTGTCAGAAAGCCTTTGATTCTCTGAAGGAAGCCATGTGCACTGCCCCCGTGCTCAAGGCCCCTGACTACTCCCAGGAATTTATTGTTCAGACAGACTGCCAACCAAAAACCCCATTTCTAACAACAGACTTTTCCGTGCAATGAATGAGGTCATGTTTACCCTGTGTCAAGGTTGTGCTCCATGACAGTGGCAGGACAAATTACCATGGATAGACTGCTCAGACTCAACTTCTTCAATTGGTTAATACCACTGGGAAAATCATGATGACCATAGCTACCAATGATGCCCCCCTGCCATCGTCACACATGTTCCATGCAGCCATAGCAACTCCCACACTGATTTGTGACAGTGTTCAGTTCCAACATGATGTAATTTCTATTTTTCAACATCCCCAACCTCAGGTGTGGGCCCCTTGCATACATCCTATTGGGACATGATGTAGTTGGGTGTGAGGAGCTATTGATGAGCAAGTTGTCAACATGAATGTACAACATATGTTCTGGTCCATGGATTGTGTCCTTCAGTTGACACAAAACAGTGATGAGGCTGTAAGTGATGTGTGTGATGGTGGCAGTACAGTGTAACACATCACATATGATGTCACACCATCACTTGTCAGATTAGTAACTGTTACATACTCCCTGAGGTTTGACTCTCATTCCTATGGTATATGTAGTGGAGATTGAATAGACCAAAGTCGGATTGGTTGTATATGTGAACTGTTTATTTACAAATTTAACATGGCAATTTCAGTGGTTGTTATGTTAAAAGTTGTCAACAATTTGCTGTCAGCTTCGTACCCCAGCAGCTGTGTTGTAGTGTTCCCCCTCCATATCGTCAGCACCATCCTCCTCCTCCTCAGGCAGGTCAAAAACCTGGTCGTACATTGACACGTTCATTCACACACATATGTTGTGCAGGATGGCACATGTGAGGATACTTTTACACACAACGGGTGGGGTATAAAGGAAGCTGCCTCCTGTCACGTCCAGGCGTCGGAATCTAGATTTCAGGATGCCAAATGTCCTTTCCACCACATTGCGCGTTTTTAACGGTGTACCTCATTGTAGGCATACTCCGCTGCTCTGTTTGGATTTTCAATTGGGGTCATCTCCCATGACTGTATGGCGTAACCCTGATCTACTGCAAAGGATGAAAGATGGAAGTTGTTGTTAAAGCTTGCAGCAGGTTTAGTATGTAGCATGGCAGTTAGCATTTGGAGTTGGTTGTGATACAGACATGTTTGTGGTATGGTGTGAGGACCTGGCCTTGTGCTAAGTTTTACTAGCACTGTGTTGTTGGGCATGACAATCTTGGGAATTGGCTCAAGGAACTAGGACATATAATTAGGATTCCTAACTGATGCTCAGTATGCATGTACTATGTGTTGTGTAGTGCATCTTTGTAGCAGCGTGCTATCACTAGAGGGGACATGACCCTTCCTTGCAACACAAAGGGGTCAGATGTATGGACAACATGGTAGCGAACAAAGACTGAACATCCCAGCCATTTTGACATTTGTCAGTACAGATGAAGTGCAACACTTAGGCCCATTTTCATGAATAAGTGACAGTGCACAACACAGCTCCAAAATTGGCAGCGCTCTGCTGCATCATTTTCACTATCCAGGAATGCACCATGTGTAATATGTTACAAGGCAACCTTTTGTTGTCCCCTGCGCTGCCGTCTAATATGCATCCGTCCACCAACACTGCCAGCCGTGCACCAGGGTGCTTGGCTGGCTGCCCTGTGGAGGTGGATTTATCTGTGCAGGAAGGGACACCTTCCTATACATATACTATTTTCATGGGAAATTAGCTCTTTCTGCGTGTGCAGCAGCATGCAACATGCATAGGTGCACATTCACATGAGGTCAAATGCCAGTCAATTTCCTTATTGCAACCTGCAAACGCCACCCCTGGGGTGGTGTTTGATGTTGGTACTGCCTCAGGTTTTAAGTGACACCTACATCTGAGTCAGCATCATCATACTATGTATCTTGTGCTGACACACCTACGGCAACACACATTGCATGCCTCTTCCATGCAAAGTGCTGCATTGGAGGGGTCCTATTTACAATGTGGCTTCAAGTCACAAAAAAGTGGCCATCCGCCAACTTGTACATACAGTGCAGGCCATGACGATGGCACTAGGGGCTCTTTCATATGTCCTTTAGTGATCTTGAGTGGCAGCTGATGTTTGCGCATCAGGTGTCCAAGGTGTGTTTCCTATTGTTTCTGGATGATCAACATTACTACCAGTGTCTCTCCTATCTTCCAATACATGAATAATCATTTATACTGTCAACTCATGCACAGTGCAGGTTATGGGATGGGGCTCAGCTACTTTACAAATGTGTCCCTTAGCAAAGTGTATTTAAGGTCAGTGATATCCTAAATACTCCTACATGGTCCCACTATAGCATCCATGATCTGCACTGTCTAACAGTGACTCTGCCCCATGGTAGGCCATCTATTGTTTACAGTACAGACATGATGGTGTTGTGGGTCAGTAAGTGGTGCATGTGATGTGGCACAACAGTAGGTGTGGTGCCACTTCTCACAAATCTGGCACATGGTATGTGATGGCCGTTATATTGTATTCCTATGTGTGTGACCCAGTGCATCAAGCAGATGTATATGCATGCTACAGGTAAATCTAGTATGTGTTGATGAGATGTAGTTGGTATTGGCACCAGTTGCCTGGCATTGGATGTTTGTTCTGGCAGAGACTTGCACAGCATGATTTAAGGGGTCTGTGCCTATGTCTGACTTTCGTTGCATGAGCATTGTGTATGCCATTGACATTGCTGTGCTATTCTTTGTTTGGTGTAATGTGTTTGTGAACTGTACGTAGTAGCCAACCTGTGGGCACTGGTAGTGGTTTATGGACATCTTTTGTTAGCAAAGGGTACATATCTCCACCTGTCATTCACATGGTGAGCCTGTCAAGTTGTGGGTGTGTTACGTACATGTGGATGTATGTGTTTGTGCTGTGCACTGATTATCCTGTACTGCAGCATGATGCATATGTATTGTTACCTGCACATCTGTGTAACCCTCTCAATGTGTTTTTGGAGTGGTGTAAAGCTTGGGTGTCCTACAGGGTTGGTGTGTTGTGTGTATATTGCTAGGTTTGTTGACTTACCCTCAGGTAGGCCATTGCCATATTGGCCATCCTGGAAGTGTTTGTTGAACCTGCTGTACCTGAATATGGAGGCATCATGGACGCTACCAGGATACTTGGCTAAGATGTTTGTAAATAGTCCACGGTGGTCCACTATGGCCTGCACATTTATGGAATGCGTATGCTTCCGGTTTCTGAATAAATGTTCTGTTGCTGCAGTTGGGACAACTCGGACATGGGTACAGTCCATTGCACCCAGAACATGTGGGAAGCCAGAAAATTGGTAAAATCAATGTTTCATATCCTGCTCTATTAGGTGGGTGGTGGGGAAGCAGATGTGGCGGTGTAAGAGAGATGATTGCGTCTAACACCTTCAGAAGGAAGACCGAGAAAGACGGCTGTGATACACCAGCAAAAAGTTCACCCGTTGTCTGGAATGAGCCACTTGCCAGCGTATGCAGGACAGCTAGCTGCTTTGTGACAGGTGGCATATTATGTGGTGTCTGCAGGCTGGCTGTGATCTGTGGCTCAATGTGGTGCAGCAGGCATAGTATGGCTTGCCGGTTGAGTTGGTATGTCCTAATGAGCTCTTGTTCCCTGAGGCCAAGGAGGGTTGTCCTGTTCCTGAATATTCTCTCCTGCCTCCTGCCTCCTGTGTTGCCTTTTGGGTGGTGTAGTGTTGGTTGTGGTTGCTGCAGTAATGGTGGTGGTTGCTGTTGTGGTTTTTGTCCTCTGCGTCGTCTCCTGAGCTGGAGCAGTAACACTTCCATCTTGTCCTGTGGGTTGTCAATGTTGCTTTTGTGTGTTGTCCTCAAGTAGTGGTGTGTGGGCCTCATTTGAATGCCTGGTCTGACCCAGGCATTAAAATTGTACACAAATCGAAATTAATGTCATTTTGTGGGTCTGCCTCCCTCCTGTGCTTCATTTTTGCACGGGTGGATAAATATGGATCTAGGGGCTTGAAGTAATTTTTGGGAACGGGAACACCTACCTTGCATCTAATTGACCCACGGTGGTTTCACCTATCCAAAAAATGACGTTAACTCCAATATTTTGATGCTAGTCTAGCGTCAAAATATAAATGTGAAGTTAACTTTGCGCTGAATTAGCGTAAAAAATTTACTCTATTTCAGCGCAAACTGAGTATAAATGTGGGCCTCTATGCGCATAAAAACAGGTGCTGGGCTCTTCTAGTTGACAACAAAGCACATTACAATAACACATCTGGCTTTCTGAAACAATATTACAAGCAGACAAGAATGGAATTGCATGGAAATTAAACTGTAATGCAACTTTGGTAGTCCATTCTCTCTATGTTTTGAAAATAAATGACACTACCGTAGATATAGTATTATCACTTACTTCTAGGTGCCCACACTTTTATCTATTCCTTGTGCAGATTCTGCCTTTCCATTGAAAAACAATTGCTCACATTAAAAGTGTCACATTAATTGTGGTTCAGTAATTCCACACCCAGAATTACTGCTATTGTCGGTACTGATACTTATGGAAAGCAGAACAAATATTTGAATCCAAGTAGTCCATGTAGATTCCCTTCTGAAATCCACAGTTATTAATAAATTTCATGACTTTTTGCTGGCACAAATGTCACAGGATGTGATGTGGTGAAATTGCCATAGGTAGGAGTGTGACCTGGTAGGCCAAGATCGTGGTCACTCTTTCTTAGAACTCCTGTCGACTGCACCAAAGTCAACTTCACCCTGGTGCTGACAGGCTTAGTAGGGCGGCCGGAGCCTGACAGCACTGATCCCGTGGTGTGCTGCACATGTGTTGTTTCCCCAGGTGGGTCCCTGCCAATGACGATCCAGCATGCAGGTGCACAGGAGCTACAAGGCCCAACATGGCAGCTGCCTGAAGCTGCATTGTACATAACGACCCCTGGGCCAATTGGATTGTGCGGTGAGGGCTTGCGTGATCAGGGCTCCCATCCTCCTCTCTTTCCCATTTAACAGAGGCAACACCTGGCTGCAGCCGAGGAGACTTGACTGTGCGAGCCCTGGGACTAGGGCTGTTGGCCACTTCATGAGCAGCGCTGCCCGTGAATCAATGTAGAGTCGGGCCGTGCATGAGGGATAAGCGGGCCCAAAGCTCCTATCAGCAACTGAGTGGAGGTGAGTGCTCCAGATGCCTGCACAGGAACCACAGCCCTCCTACTTCTCTACAATTCTGCCCCCCCCTTAAGCCGCAAATGAGGAACAAAGTAGTGGAGGACTGAAAGTCTACTACTGCATGATGCTGATGAGAGATAACAAATGGCACACTCCAACTTCCCACGCTGCCTATCCAGGCCTGGTGATGTAAGTGGGCCATGGAGCAGCTGATGGGCTTTTCCCCAGACTGTGGAGAAGTGAAGTAAGTGGCTGGGGCACAGTTGCAGTTCTGGGGCATAGTTGAGGTGGTTTGGCCATGGGGTGCAACAGACCTGCCAGAGCTCAGAGTCAAAGCAAGCTGGATTGTAACAGGGCCCCATCCTCGAGCTCAGGAGAGAACCAAGACCAGGCACCTTCCGTCATTCCCCCCTTTCCAGCAGACAAATCTGGGGCCATTGTTTTGCCCATTAAATCCTCTCTGGTAGCTCAGGAGTCCAAGAATAATGAGGTAGGAGTGGGGCCTACCCCTTCTGGAACAAATCTTAGGAGGGGAGATTAATAGGGTGACGGACGAAGAGGGATGGGTCTCCATGATGGAAGGCACTCTGGGGGACATGCAGGCCATGGTAAAAAAACTCTTGAGTACACCACGGCGCCTGGAGGGGAGGGCTGAGGATGCAGAGAATCAGGCAAGATGCTGCAATCTACATTTAGTTGCTCATAATATGCGTTTCTTGCTGAATCAGTATTATGAGGCAACTTGTAATACGTGTCATTGATGTGGAAGAATGTTGTACTCCTCTGAAAAATGCCAAATTCATTAGCGGTACTTACATTCAACATGTATTGGATGGTAATTTAAATGTAAAAAAAAATATTTTGGATGGATGAATCTCCACAAAATGCGTTGGTCGCAAGGTAGCTCAAAAAGGTAAGGTTCTCCCCTTATATTTGGCTTGCTGAGGGTGTCAGAAGTTTGAATTAATGGTGAAATAAAAGCCTTTTAGTCTTCAAACGCCAGTAAATTGACAACCATTTCAATGGACAATATTGAGACCAATACTCAACAATGCTGACAGACTGCCAAATATAGTGATATTTGGTGCTATTTCAAAATTAACTAGCTATTACCAAAATACATATCGTATCTGTGTTCATCCTAGAGTGGTTAAGTGTTAGGCATTACTTTGGTAGCTCAAAAAAAAATATATGTTACAAGAGTAAGTCCAATGGGAGAATGACACCATGGAACTAAGACTATAACATCTG
This sequence comes from Pleurodeles waltl, assembly GCF_031143425.1. Lineage (NCBI taxonomy): Eukaryota > Metazoa > Chordata > Amphibia > Caudata > Salamandridae > Pleurodeles > Pleurodeles waltl. The sequence goes on from NC_090440.1 coordinate 1,620,486,374, forward strand.
CTTTTATATATGCTGCTTCTAATTTGTCAATAACACTATTGAGTACTAGTGATATATGAATTTGAAATACAGCACAAGCACAGATGAGTTGAAGTCCCAGTTGCCCATCATCAAGCATTAGAGTGAACTGAGGCAAAAATCTTATGTTTCATTTTAGAGTTGGAAAGTAGAGCCTTGCACCAAGCAGGCCATGCTCTGAGGGAGCAACGTCAGCCTTCGAGAAAATCCTCTCTAATCTGCCTGCTGTCGGGAAGCAGATGTAGTGACTCACAGAATAAGAACCCTGTGAACTGATGGCCAAAAGTCCAGATGCATTTAGATCATCGGAGGCCACTTCTTAGCTCTGGGGTACGGGGCATGGCCTGGAAGCCCTGCTGATTGCAGTGGATCCTGGATATTGTTGTCAGGCGTGCATTGCCTGGCACAAGTGAGGACCCGTGGTAGAGTGGCTGGAGAGAAAAGGCTGTGGTGACTAACAGTAGTGGTGCAGAACCTCTGGCTCACGGGACCGAGAGGTGAGCCAGCGAACTGAGGGGTGGCCCATCTGTCCTGGGATGGCCTGAGAACGTCTTCAGGGACTAGAACAAGGGCACCTGGAACAGCCCTGCATCACTGTGGCACAGGAAGCGGCTGGAGGAGATTAGCAGTGTACGAGAGAAACCCAGAGAGGTGTCCCACGTAACAACAGACTTGAACAGCTTGCAAAGCTTTGGTGAATAGAAAGTTATAGGGCCCATGGTCCCCAGAGAATTGGAAAGCTGTGAAGATTTTGGGCTACTCGCTGGGTCACGCCACCTAAATACTAGAGACACATAAACTGATAGGAGCACTATTTAATATAAAGGTGGAACCCCATGACTAGTGTTGGTGCATCAACGTGGAAAAAGCAAACAACACATGGTCAAAACAGAAACGAAGACTAGAGCCAAACATAGACTAGGAAGAGAAATTAATTTTGCACGAAATGAAACACAGCCTTCATTCAGTTAGAGGCAAGAATGGGCGACTTAAGTGAAAGGGTGTATGGGCAGATCAATGAGCTGAACAAACAGTGAGAAAAATATCTAATATGGAGGACACAACGGCCGTCCTGGCCGTCTCTCAGACGGAAAAATCTCTAGACATAGGAAGAAGAGCAAAGAACAAGAACAAGGACCTAGCAGCACGCTATAGGTGTAAAAATATGTATCATGGAGGTGGCAGAAACAACAAGCACAGGTAACATGGTGACATACATCAAAACCTCACAACTTCATTTTTTGGAGAAAAAAAAAAACTTTTCAACATGCTTCATTGCTAAATGAGCGCCCAGGGCCCTGGCTCCCAGCTGGTCTGTAGGATTCCACCATGCCCAGCCCGACCATTTAACATGAACTACTGCGCAGAGACACGGTGCTGCTGAGGCTGGCACGTGAAAAAGGTGAAATGACATATGAAGGATCAAGATTGTCATTGTAACCCAGATTTCGTTATGCAGGTGCAGTAAGCCTGATGCTGATTTTTATCTGTGAAGAAGAAACTACAGGCGCGCATGATACAATATGTTACACTGTACCTGGCCCTTTGAATGGGAGGGCGTAAATCACCACTGAAGCAAAAGCAGCTCTCCAGTGCACCTCGAAGTTTGAAAAGGACAAGCGGTCTCATCGGCAAATGCAGATGCCAGCACAGGGTGATTGGATTGTCAATGATTAAAAATAAACGGAATCAACTTGTGAAGATTGTGTGCTCTAACAGACAGAGAAACCTGTAGGGCTCTTTGGAGAGAATATAAAAAATGTTGACTTAAAATTTAACTGTTAGATCATTCTAAAAGATTGTTAGTTAGCATTAATGTACACACATGACTTCCTAGGCCATTAAGTGAAGGCATCTCATATATCCAAAGGGCCTAAGTCCTGCCACCTATCACAGTTGGGAAATCGCTGTTTTCTTGGTGGGCATGTTGGATATGTTGACTGGGGTTTCAGAAGAAGGAAAAATGGTAACTTATCAGAGGATGTTACTTCAGATGTGGTTGGGGGTGGAATTGATGAAATGCTAGCATACAGTCTCCTGGCAAGCGAAGAAGAAGAGGGCAGACACACTTTATATGCAATAAGTGATGCGTATGCAGGCTTACTTAAGAAAGTGCCAGTGGCTATGAAGGCAGACAGTGCAATTCTATGTAAACCCCTAATTTGCTGAAATAGTAGGGGATTAAACAACCTTAAGAAATTTACAGCATTTCTCCAACGAAAGCACTTACATGGTGAAGATCCTGAGTTTCTCATAAGCAGATGGGGACAGCATATGTTCCGCGTGACCTGCAACTCGTTTGTATGATGAGGGGCTATTTTATCTAGAAGATGATAGAATATAACCTTAAGAAAGTTTTGAAGAGCTGCGAGGGCAGTTATGTAGCGACAGAGGGCTCCCTAAATAATCACATCATTATCATAATCAATATAAATACATAGATAGATAGATAAATAGATAGATATTTTGCCTGAACACTGCGACACAGGAACACATACTGTGCGATTACCAGTATGTGTTGGTCCCATGCCCTCTTCATTGGAAAACTGATGGACTCCCTAAATCATAATGAAGAGGGTGAAATTGAGGATATGGCGGACACGGCACCTCATCACACAGTACCCTATCCTTCAAACTCTAAAACAGGCCCGCAGACTCTTTTACTGTTCAAAAATTGGTTTTCGGAGAGGTGTAGATGTAACTAAATGCCGAACTGCTCAGTTTTTTTCATTCGAAGTGGTTGTATTGAGGAGGTATATTAAATGAGTTGTCTCATACAGCTGAAAATCACCAACAAATTCATTACTTTCATAAACATCTCGTTCTCATTCAAACCATGTCTGTATGCAACACGGCTCTTCAAAAGAGATCTCAATCAGCATGAATTAGCATGAACTCTAAAGACTCTCATCCTATGACACATGGAAGTCATCCATCAGAGGAACAAGTGTACTGCCACTTAATATAATATAATTTTCGATACATTGAATGTTCCATGGCGTTGGCAGTTTTCGATGTAGCATTGCTCGTTAATGACACTCTGAGTAATATGCAAGAGACTGATGTATTTGAGTACTTTGCAACCATACTATTTTGTCATAATTCTATGTAAAATACTCTTCAGAGTCCAGATTCAGAGAATAATGTCCATCAGTATGTTAGTTCCAAGACTAATGTCTCACAATATTTCTTTAAATAACACGTGTTTAAAACTCAGGACATATTAAAAAAACAATAAGATTGTAACAATGAATCCTCATTTGTCATGTATTTGCACTACGTTTGGAATTCACAAAGTATTTGAGGTTTACATATGCAAATTTACAATTCTCCTAGATTCATATTTGAAAGCAACCTTCACCAAACAGAAGCTGTTCACATTTTCTAGTATTTCCTGTCTTTGGTCCACAGGTAAACAGATTTTTCTCATGAAGAAGTCCCTCCCTTAGAGCCCTAATAGATTTAGGGACCTCATTTTTCCATCCCGAAGCTAGAAGCAATACAAATACACCTTTTGCAGGAGTGCTTTGCTGTGTATACCTGCAAGTGTTTTATATAGAAACATAAAGGTCTAGCTTGGTTCTCCAATGCGCTAAGATAAATCCGCGAGTTATCCAGTAATTATGTTACTCAAATGTGGACATTTGCCATTACGCTTTGATTTTGTGTTTTCGTGGTAATTGGGACTAACACTAACTAGTAGTCATTTCATTATTGAAAATTATACCACATTTATGTGCATGAAATTATTATCTTATTGTTTAATCTACTAACAATACTAACGAAGCATTGTGAGAGTTCAAGTTTCCCCTTTCCAAGCATGAGAAGCTAATCCAGGTCACGTTTTTTCTTTACATTCAGCGTTTGTAGGCCTGATTATATAGCTGAATGAACAGAACTACAAATAGATTGCACATATTGGACAAACCTCTCCCACATGGAACTGGAGATTTGACATTTCTGTACTGTAAACGTTTTGTCATGTTAGAATGTGCAAGAATGCTTATAAAATTACCAAAGCACTCTAATTAAAATGATTATTGTGTATGTGCATGATTTTGCATGATCACACTTCCCCGCCCATCTTAAGACCCACCAGGATTTGTATTTTCTATCCTACCCTGACTTACACATGTCAAGTCCACCAAGTAGGAAATCCTTTCTCCTCAGTAAGCACATTTTTTCATTGAAATCTTGATTAACAGAATATGGATTTTCTTCTTAGGTCTTCCCTACAAACAGTTTTAGCTGTCTGGTGACCGTTATTGCCATCACAGGGCATACACCACACAATACATAACACCTGCAGTAGGTCAACTTGACAAGTTGGTCCTGGCCTCCTGTCAGTTGTTAAACCAAAATTCTTGCAAAAGTTTCTAAATCCCACTTTTAGAGATTATCAGGATGAGTATACTCTGATTCTTATTTGAGGGCTCCAGGACCCTAGGAATACCATATAGAGGTCAGGACAGTTGACGGCGCCAGCATCGTTACTGCAAGTTCAGTTGGAAATAGTCAGCTGGGGTCTTTGGGAAAGCAAGCTTCCTGCAGCTTGTGTGTCCCTGTAGCTTAATAGGCGGTTAGTCAACTGACTCTTGTAGTTTACCACTTGGTCTTGGGCATAAGTGGGAGCAGATCCAGCCCTTGTGGTTCTTCTCAAAGATCACAACGCCAGGTGCAGTCCTTTTTCTGTTTTCCACAGATCAAGCAGTGTTCTGAAGAGGGGGTTGGGGTGACACATTTATGCTCAGTGTGAGCCTGTAGGTGTGGGAATCTTCTGTCCTCTCCCTAATCAATGGAGTAAAGTTTCCCAGGGTTGCCCTGTCCACTTTTGCAGCACTTCCTGTGTGTTCTACTCTAAATTATCCCACAGTGCCCCCCTCGATCTAAAACCAACATAGCAGAACCATTCTACCCCTGTGCAGAGCTCCCTATGCCCACCCAGAAGTGTGGCTATGATAATGGCAAACCCTCCCTTGCCGTCACTGTAAACCAGTGCTCCCCCTCCCACTGACTTTGAAGACAGGCAGGTAATGAAGAAAAAAATGAGGCAGGCATAGTTGTGAGCTACATCTACCAGTTGCAGAGCAGGCACACATTGACGCTCAGTAAGGAGTTGGATACAGCCTCTAGGCCATCCTGCCCAATGAGGAAAAGAACTCCCCACACCAAAGCTCTTTATTTACGGCCTGAGAGCTATCTCATCACAAGAATGTCACTTTAAAAATAGGAAAATAAAATCTGACTTCACCATGAGTTGGATTTTAAATTACTATTAAAAGGAGTCCTTGGACAATTTTTCTAGGTACCCTCAAACTGAAGTTAAGCATTACAATAGTGCTTTCCTGTGGGAAAGCCAGCCTTGCCACAGTGAAAAAGGATTTTAGAGGTTTTTCGCTGCAAGGACATGCAAAACGTAAAGTATACATGTCTATCTTTTTAAATTTTCTGCCTTCTGGGCATTTAGAGCCTCCCTTAGGGTGACAAATAAGTATCAAAAAGGAAGGTCATGCTTAGTATGAGGTTTATTTTACCAGGTAGAATTGGCAGTTTTAATTCTGCACACCCAGGCGGCTGTGGGAGACCTGGGAAATGCTTCACTTTGTCACTTTAGAGGTGGCACACTCTGCAGGCCACTAAAGACATTAAACTTACAGGCCCTGGGTACACTTTTGTACCTTAAACTTATAGGTAAGTTAAATATGCCAATCAGAGGCCTGGTTGCAGAGAGTGCTGTGGCGAAGGGGGTTACAGGCATGTGAGCCTGCTTTGTGTGCCCCTGGACACTTATGTATTACAGAAGGGGCCGTGGACACTTGTGCAGCCCCTTCTGTAATAGAGATAGTGCTGGTGCTCATGTAGCACCAGCGCTATCAATTTAGGGCATTTCCTCATTTGCATGAGGGAACTACTTTGCGTCTGCATCCATACTGTATTATGGATGCGGGTAGAAAGGTAAACATGCCTTTTGGAGGTGCACTAAAAGTGCACCCCAAAAAGGTGGCACACTTTCAAAGGGGAGAAAGGGGGCCCCATGGACTCCCCAACCATCCCCTCTTCAAAGTGCAGGCGGGCTACTGCTGGTGCAGTGAAACATGGAGCATCCTTGAAGGACCACTCTGCATTTCGCTTAAATGTGCTGCCCCATGGACAGCGCCACTCGGAGGCTGCCCAGAGGGCAGGACATTCACTATAAAAGGGTGCTCTTTCCCTGTTTGCACTGGTGCACCTGTTTTAATCTGTGTCATGGTGCAAACAGGGAAAGTGCACCCTTATGGTAATACGGGCCTAGGAGTGTAGCCAGTTTCACATTGTTTTAGGGAGTCAGAGCATATGCACTGAAGCTTGGTTAACAGAGCCGAGGAGCATTGCCCCTCCCTCCCCCACCACCAGCAGGGGCAGCTGCAAAACCTTAAAAAGAAAGCGATAATAAACTTGTTTATTATTGTTTTCTTGTAAAGGGGTGGGGCCACAGAGTGACGAGCAGTGAGGGGGAGTGCACAGCACTCCCCCTCAGAGACCATGTGTGTCTCGTGCCAGCCAAACACACATGCGCCGTAGGATCTCTCAAGCCTAGCAATACAGTTGCTGGTCTGGATCAAGCATGCATAGGCTCCCAGTCTGCCTGGGAGCACCCTGGTTGGGTGCTCCCAGACAATCCTGATGCTGCTCTGAGCAGCATCAGGATTGCCTGCCGGGCAGGCTGGGAGTCTGTGCGTGCAGCCTGCCGTGGAGGAGCAGAGCGGCGGCGAGTGAAGGTAAGTGTTTTTTAAAATATTAAATTAATGTTCCCCCCTCCATGTACCGCCCCACCCCTTCCATGTCCCCCAGGCTGCTACTGCTACTGTGTGCTTTTATGCATTGAGACTTATGCCCACTCATGCCTGTACGATTGCTATCTGAGAAAGGATAAAAAACATTCCAGTTTGGTTGTCAAGTGTACATATGGATCATGACGCACTGGCAATTTGCTGTTTTATTATAACGTTATTTAGGAATTTGTTCATATGTGTGACGTTTTATCAAACCTATGTAATTGTGTTGATTGCTCTTTTGTAAAGAAACATATGTAACTTTGCTTTTGTAAACCATTTGTATTCAGTAGTAACTGAACTTATGTAACATACTCAGATACTCATACGGGTCGTGTCATGAAATATATAATTGCACAAATAAATAAATACCCAAAGTTGCCAAAGTTCCACGTTCACTAGGCTTCCTGTGAGCTTACCTTTTGATTCACAGTCCAAGTCCTGCTTAACAAGCCTTTCTGTTGCACTCCACAAAGTTTATGGGAATTAGTCAACATGGCATTGAGATTGGGTTAAGAAGGCATAATAAATGCATTAACAGGCAGAAGCTAACCTTCACAAGTACCAATTTCACCAGGCCTCTTGTCAAGTTACCTTTTGGTATAAAATCTCCTTCCTGATTAACAAAACGTCCTGTTGCACTCCATTCAGTCCATGGGAATTGGTCAACCTGGCATAGGAATCAGGGCAGAGAAGATTATTATAAACTATATTTTAGGCACAGTCTTGTTTACATGACAGCAGCATAATCATTTGATCCTTTGTTTTCATGGATGAGTAATATCGATAAAAGCATGCAGCAATGCTGAACACTGGTTGCCTCAATGGAAATGGTTAGCATTCTGCTATTCAACTGTATACAAAGGAATAAAGATCTCTGAAAAGTCTTCCTGATAACAGCAACTTGCAATGAAAGAGTGAACTTGAAAAAAGGTCTGATGATCTACCTTGCCAGGCAAATGTTCAGGAGGCATGCCAATGAAGATGAATGGGTGAAATCACATTTTTTCCTATTGCAATGCACTTCGGTTTATTAGGTGAAGTACATAAAGTGGCCATTTGAGTAAAAATTGCACAAGTATTATGCTCTTAAGTTCAAAAGTCACTTGAGCAATTACCGTAGGCATTAATTACAAACAGCCCTGTTAATTGTGATGCAAATGTTCAGTAATTCTTTTTACCGCTGTTATCACAATTATGAGTTTTGTAAAATATATCAGCTGGTTAAACCTGCCAATATTTATCTGTGAGGTTTGGGGGCAGGTGGGAGAGAATGCCCAGTAGGTACTAGAAGCTGGATTTTATCAAGCGTGATAACTACCACCCCATTTACTGGGCCAGCAGTAATCAAGAATTACGCGTTTACACTTGCATAAATAAAAATCCTGTGCCTCCGATTAAAGAAATGACCATCCTACAATTATCGTAAATAAAGGATGACATTTTTCTGTGCACAAAGGGCCAGATGTACGACTGTCAGTGTTTGTGACTCGCCATATGTGATCTACCCCCAGTCACAGATGTGGATTTAGTCCATCAATTCTCAAGACTGATTTACACGTGGCTGGGTCCAAACTGGAATGGCATGGCAAGCAAAATAAACAATGGATATAACCCAGATCTGTGACTGGGGGTGAATGTTTCATGTGTTATGAATTCCCTCCATCTTCTTTTGTTTTTGCATTTGTCACCCTAAGTGGGAAGGATATGCCCAGACGTGGGTCCCGTGATTGCTATGCCACCAGATTCAAGCGAGCCTGGCTGATGAGGGGTGATACACCGAAACCAGTCCCAGGATGAATATTTCTGGTCCAGAGAGGACTTAGCCTGGCAGTTTCGGCTGGACTATTCCCATGGGGCACAGGGTCAAGACTTATTTGCATATGCCTGGGTCCAACTTGGAATGGCATGGCAAGCAAGAAATCTGATAGATAAATCCCAGATCTGTGACTGGGGCGAATGTTTGATTGGCTCGCATTCCGTACATCATCTGATGGTTTTCCCATACTTTTTCAATAAAGCAGTTTTTTTTTTTTTTTCTTTTCTTTTTTTAAATGTAGCCCGTTTTTCTTTAAGGTAAATGGGAAGAATTTCAAAAATTAAAATGAAAATTTTTCTTCAATTTTTTTTAGAGCAGGCAGTGGTCCACAGGACCACTGCCTGCTCTGAAAATAAATTGGGTTTTCTGTTCGCAAATGGTCCCTTGGGGACCCCTTCCTGTTTGGTAATGCCTTACCATCAATTTGAAATTGGTGGTATCTGTGAATGCTTTGCAGCCACATTCCCGGTCTCAAAAGATTAATAAATACCAGTGGGACTCGCTATTAAGAAGGGATGCCCCTTACATGCCCCTTACATGCCCCTTCCTAATAGCAACTTGCAAACCATATATTCGAGTCAGTAATAGTTTACTGACTCGCAAAATAGGGTTGGTACAGAAGAACATGCATTTTACCAGTTGCAAACGGCCTGATGGGCCATTTGCAACTGGTAAAATGCATTGTACATCTGCCCCAAAGTGAAATATGAATATAATTCTAAAATGTGATATTTCACTGAAAAAGAAAGGACTGTAAATACAATCAGGAATAAAACATTGACACAAGAGAATATTTAAGTACATTTTGTTAATAAATACTCAAAAATTGGAACAAATATTTTGGTGTGCTTCATTTTGAATAATTAAAAAGAAATTCTCAGAATATTGGTGGACATGGCCATTTCCAGCAAATAAGTAATACACTAAGATCCTTACTCAGATCTCTTGAGATGCCACTTTTGCCATTGGCTTTATTTTCAAACTTAACCTTAAAAGGAAACCTTGAAAGTCTGTGGGACTTGACTATCCTTTGAACAAAAATGAAAGGCTTTTTCTGCCATAAAAAGGGGACTGTTAAGTGTGGGTACCGGTGTGGACAATCTTGGAAAGACTCTACCAAAAACAAACCTTACCTCTCCATTAAATAAAATTACTTTGCTGAGATAAAGATTAAAAACTTGACCTGAAATAGAGCTGTCTGTGTTTGTCTGAATCTACCTGTAGAGAGACATGACATCAGATTGATTTCTGTTCCTATTTCTTCCATGTTATCTTTTTTACAAGGACTATGACTTTATTCAGCATCAGTGTAGACACTTTTCTTATTTGACCTGCATGGACAGTGAGACTTCATTCCTCTACCCACAGTCTGCTTGACCTGCTATATAACTGTCTCCTGGAAATCCATCCAATAAACCTTAGGGGAATTGCTGGACTTTGGAGGATTCCAGATGCACTGCTTAAGCATGAGTCATCTGGAACTTGTATTTGTGGAGAATTGGTCTGCAGGGTACAGATAGGTACTTCTGTGGGATTTCATTTCCTGAGGCCTGCCTGTGGCAAATGTGAGGACATTCCGAATAAATGGAGTACCTTTTCACATGTGAGAGGACTGAGCTGCGGGGATCCTTATTGATTAGTTATTGTTGTATTGGTTAAAGTAACATTCCTATTAATATTTTTTAACTAGTGCGGGACATGACATCTAAGTGATCAAACAGCTTCAAACAACTTCAAGTCATTGACCTGATAGGTGGATCAGTCAGCTTAGAATATTTTTCAAAGTTGTTCATTAATTTCATTTACAAGAGCAATCCAGACCCCTTTAGCCCTTGTGCAGATTATGTATTTCTAATCTACCTGCTTACCCTTACAGGTTTGACTTGTTTAGCAAAACGTCCCATTTGGAGCTTGTGAAGCAGATCTACATGTATGGCAAAGTATTTCTTCTTCAAATGGCATTTGACCCTTCTTCTTAGCTATCCTAAACTACCTTCATGTTAATCATACTGAACATTCCTGTGTGCCATAATGTGTTGCTATTTGTGATGATAAAATGCTTCACCGGGAACAGATCACAATCTTTTATCTCTTGGCAGTACTCTCAGGCAGTTTGGAAGGGGTGTGCACGTCACTGCATACTCTACGGATAGTGATATGAGTGTTTTTCTTTATTATATCTCCCATAAACTTTGAAATAATGCTTCCCCACAGTCCCACTTGACTAGAGTGCGGATCCCTATTTGGACAGGGTGTAAACTGACTGCCAACATGACACCCTGTTTTTAACAATGATTTTACATACAACCACTTGAGAAAAGGCATGGAGCTTGCATTACCATGGCAACAGGACAACTACACTGCAGAAGGATTCTAATTATTTTCATATAAACTCCTCTTCCTTTTAAAATGAGAGGCTTCTGAAACCAGGTTGGGGGCTGTGCACTACATCGCCCATCAGCCCGAGTGGCAGGAGAGCGGCATACCGCCATTTTCTTTGCCCAGAAGTGCCGCTGGGAGGGGCTTCTGAAACCAGGCTTGAGGGTCATGCACTACATGTCCCAGCAGCCCGAGCTGCATGCTGCCATTTTTCACACCCGGAGGTGCACATAAGGAACTCTGTGATCTTGCTGCATGGGACATCTGAAACCAGGCTGGGGGTGCCGCACACTACAACGCCCAGCAGCCCGAGCAACAGGAGAGCCACATACTGCCAATTTCCGTGCATGTCAGATATCCATCATGAAAGCTTGTGGATATATGTACGCGATTGGGGGATAACCAACCTTATTTTTTTACATGATAGTTATGGAGCTGGCTTGAATGAAATGATATTTAAATATGAGTTGGAATTGATAGAGCAGGAGGGAACCCCGGAAAAAAGCAGAAGATTCCAACGGGGGAGGACATTCATGAATTATTGACCACATATAATTTCTATGAATAGTGTGCCCATGTTTGATTCACTCATGATCGTGCCTACTTTTTTTAGTAACCATCACCCTCTGCTAATTGTACTTAATTTACGAGTATTATATAAACCAGGTTAACAGCTAGCAACAAGTTTAGAAATAGAAATAGAAAGAAGAAATAGAATCAGCTTAAGGTGGGCAGGTATAAAGAAAAGGATTTGATAAGGAAAATCATTATAGGGAACAAAAAGGAAATTCTAGTATGCATTGAATTGAATCAATGCCGTCAGGAAATCCTATTGTCCTTTTATAAGCTTAGTAAGGCCATATCAGGAAGTTTAAAATTGAGATCTGAAAAGATAGGGAAAACAAATAGGGCTGGTTTGATCATAACTGTTCACAAGCCAGCCAAGAACATAAACGAGCCTTACAAACCTGCACTAGAAATAAAGAAGAAGTCATCATTACGTGTTCTAATTATACACTTGCACTGGAGAACAGGAAAGCCCAATTGAGGGCTAAGACATGGGAAAATCTTGAACAAGCAGCTGTATTGAGGAATAATACCCTATTTTGGAAAACTATAAACCAGCCATTTTTGATTCCTCGAATTGTTACACACATTCCATCATCTGATTCGTTTACCCATTTTGATATGATTTTTAATCTAGACAACCTGGTAACGTACTCCGCAAAGGTAGATATAATTGAGATTATGCCACCCTTTTTAAATGCTATGACCATATATGAAGTAAGAGCTGCCCTTAATAAATGTGCAAAATGGAAGACACCTGTTCAAGACCTGGTCCCAGTTGATGCTTTCACGTTATATTTTTATCTATGGTGTCCTATTTTGACTCAAGTATGTATGGCAGTCGCAAAATGATACATATTAATTTCTTGGACTGAAAGTATAAGTGTCCCTATTTTTAAAAAGCGAAATAGGGGCAATCCTAAATGGTATTGCCCAATCTCCTTTTTGTATTCCTCTGTCAAAATATTAGGGCAAATACTTCTAGAAAGGCTGGAGAGTTGGGCGTCTGATAACCAGATACTTACTGAGACACAACTGGAATTTAGGCAGAGGTTGGTACCTTGGAACAATGTATCAACCTTTATTTGATAGTGAGCAAATACACCATAGCAAATAAGGGCCATGTATTCCTATGCTTTGCAGATCTTAGTAGCGCCTTCGATCTAATCAATCATGCAAAACTGTGGAAACTTTTGGTAGGTCTGGGTGCACCTTTTGTTATAGTTGGCTTTTTAGCAGAACTGTATACTCACCTAACTGTACCGGTACGGTACGGGACAAATGGAGAGAGTACCCCTGGCTTTAGGATAGGGAGAGGTGTTCACCAGGGATGTGTACTAGCATCACTCTTATTTTCTATTTATATCAATGGGGTGGATGCCCATTTACGACAACTGGCAGGTGATGTACCAAAAATAGGTATGTATGCATCAGAATTTGGACAAAACTGTTGTAATGACCTGTGGGCCAGGGAAGGCTAGTAAGAAAATCTATGCTGTCAAAAGTCAAAAATGTGTGGAGGTCAATAGTTTTACATATTTGGGTTTACAGTTCTCCAATTTGGGTTCTTGGAACCGGCATTGAAATATGTAAGAGCAATGGAGGCTAATTTTAGATTCTTAAATAAAATAGGTAATAAGCCCATTAATTATATTTTACAAATTTATAGAAGTAAAACTATCAGTATTGTCATGTACTGTGCTGCATTATGGGGATTATCAATTACCAAATTGTTACAAGTGATGGAGAACAAATTTGTATGCAGATTCCTGGCTGTGCCGAACACAACTTAGTTGTATATGGTACTCAAAGAATTAGGATCCTCCTTTTTAGAAGATTCTATTCATATTAGTTCATTATTAACATGGCATGGAATTTAGACAGGGACACAGTTTACAAAAGTGGTGATTAGAGATTGTCTAGCCCTACAGCATCGAAATAAAATTCCATGGTTTGCACACCTGAGGAATTTGTTGAAAAGTATTTTATTTTATTCCTGACCTGGACAGCCTATTTGGGATTCTCTATTATAGTAAAAAACAGTTGGAGAAACTGTTAATGCTATAGAAAGAGACCGAAATGGAAGTTAAAGAAGGCAGTAAATCCACAGTTGTATGATATGAGTGGATATACAGGCAGTACTGTTCAAAGTTACATGCTAATAGCATCAAACATTCAAGAAAGGTTTTACCCCACTTGATTGCATTTTAGGACCTTGCACTTTGAAGTAGCATTCCCAAAAATGGGAAAATGGACAAAGAACCTACCAAACTGTCCTTGTGATGGCCAATTTGCACAATCCACAGAGCGCTTTATGTTATCCTGTAAGTTATATCATGATATTAGGAAATGTTTTTTAAAACCATTGTTTATTGCTAACAATTTGTATTGTTTAATGAAGCTTTTAATTATTTATGTAAATTGGATAATGTAGAAATATGTTGTGCAGTTACAAAATGTATTGCTTGTGCAATAAAATGTAGGAAAACATATATATTTGGAGAACCTACGCTACGAGAATGAAAAGCATTAAGATTATTGGTAACATGATTTATTCATATTATATTTGTATTTTAAATATTGTTCTTTTTAATTGCCTATCTTTTATGGATTTATATCCGAATAAAGTTTGATTTGATTTGATTAAAGAGATAAAGCTAAAATGTCTGATCTACGTAAATGGTAAAATGGGAGCTGGTTAGAAATACACCAATAAATTTATAACAAAGAATTAAAAAAAATACATTTTATATATCCTAGAGCAGTGCCTCCCATAGCAAGAGAAATTAAAACTGCTAGTTATCAAACACTGCTTGTTAAGAATAATAATGTGCACTTGGAATCTCATTATGCAAACAATGGCAATTATAAGCACATAATCGCAAAAGGAGAAAGAATGCATAATATACCTCTTTTGCAATAAATTATGCTAGATATAATTTTCTTGCCGATTTACCAAGATATTCCTGATTTTGATTGTGGAGTAAGCATTGGTTGATGTATTGTTATTTGCTTCTTGCATTTATTTACCCCTTTATCAAGAGATCCCGACTTTGATGGATGAATTAATCCAGCAATGGAAAGACTATAACAAAAATAACTTCCTAAAAATATATTTTATCTAAAAAGCTTTTTATGTGTAAATCTGCCGGCTATGTGTATTAATTTAACTTTATTTCTGTTTACCTCCTAGAGCTGAAGGGTTTGATTCCACTCAACGAAGCTACTAAATGTAAGTAGCTTCACTTTTTATTCAAGTCTAGTGAATAGACAAAGCGCATTTAACCTGAATCTTTGTGTGTTCCTCCAGTAATAAATTCCCTTGTTTTATGTGTCCCTTCACATTTGTTAGGGCTTATACATTCCCTCTTGATTCCAATGTCAGTCAGCATGTTTCACTGCTCACAAACATTTTGCTGTTTCATCAGGACAAAAAAGACAACTCGTGCATTCTTTCTACGTGCATGAAACCACAAAAGTTTGAATATTTTTACCCACCTACACTCTTCATAAAATTAAATTAAACTCACAACATCATGCACAGACTTTAAACTGTTAAAGGCTGTATTTGAGATCATCGCATTTTTGCTACGAATGTGATGTGTTTATTTATGTCCATATGCCACTCTTCCCATTGCAGCTTCTCTCACTTGTACATCTCACCATAATATAAATGTAGCATTCATAGGTTCAAACCCAGTTGTGCACCTACTAATTATTAACTGTGTTCAAATCTGCATCTACCAATACCTTACGAAATTTTAACAGTGGAAAAAAGGCCCAGTAATCACCTTAAATGCAGATTTTTGGTGCTATGAGCTCCAAAATCCGCATGTTGTTGTCCACTAGCATGTAATAGGTGGAAATTATCACATATGGTAAATTCTGAACAAAAGGTATCTAATTTTATCAGTGCGATTAAGCCCAAATTGTGAAGAGGTCAAACCATTTGCAGTATTTTGTTTGCTTGGGTAATTCGAAGTTACAAACATCAATGAAGGGCGAAGTTTTAAACTTTGTCACCAAGTCAAGAGTCTTCACTCTTTGAATGGAGGCAAAGTTTCCTGTCTTCACCCAAGCTCCCGTTTAACTTCACCTGCCCGCAAATTCCACTTCAACACACGGAATTTAAGTGAACTCCTCAAGGTCAATTTCTCTAGTAGTCCATGTGTAAAGGTGAGTGATCTCTTACTGACTGAGTAAACTCCTTGTGCACCACTAAGCATTTATACTTCTGATGTTTATCCACTGTTGACCAAACTTGTACATACTGTTCTAAATATAAATTAAACAATTTCAAGTTTTAAAAAAAATTTGATAAATCATTAACGTTTTGTTATATTTTGGTTTTTCCTAAATCTTTAAGAATGCATCTATATTCTGAGAACATTTTGAAAAACCATGTGCACTGATTAACATGACATGCACAGATGTGTGCACATTGTGCACAACTCAAATACCCGATTGGATATTTCATTTCAATGCTAGTTTTAGGTCACAGAAAATTTGAAATTGCTACATAATAAGTGGTCCACAGGAAATATTTTGAGTTTAACATCACTTTTCTGCCCCTTAAAGCACCATTCTAGTTTATATAGGATTGTTTTCTGTTGCAGTATGCCACAGTTTAACCTCCATCTACTGAAATAAATAAAATGCCCCAAACTTCAGAGAAACTGCTATCAGGTGACGTAATACCCTCTAATTTCTGTTACATCACCTGACATTTTAAAGCGTATGGTAAGGCAGAGTAAATGTAAAGTAAATATTTGTCCTCTATACACTAGATATATCTGTTGTTTATTAGTTACATGCTACTTATAAGGACAGAGCCAGTGTTTGCTGCGTGATCTCAGTGTCAAGTTAGTGCATGAAATACCTTGTAGGAGGAATGACACCAATACTTTCTCAATTAACAAAACCTTCCCTGAGATATTGACACACGTTACAGAAAAGCCTGAAGCTGAATTTGAATTATACTTCATGTAATGTCAATTACATGGAAGAGCAGTTAGAAATTCATGAGATACTCTGATTTACATAATGCATTTTTGTGTAAAGCACATCTCTGATAGGCGTCCATCCCCCTTAGTGTTATTTCTATTAAGTACGTTCTCAGTTTTACAAAATGTGAACCGGAGGACAAATAATACAGATTCATGGGAATTCAAAAATATACTGCCCTTTTATATAAAGCACAGTAGATGTTGAATGTGTATAAGTGAGATAGTTTTGGCAGTCCATGACTGCCTATTTGAACATTTCAGAGAAAGTTGTACTCTCCTTAGCTAATCAAAATGCTTAGACTGACAGCACAAACTTCTATTAAGCATCTGACATCCACGCAGTCTGACCTGACTGAGGATCCTCCTGCATTCTTCATATGTTCCCCACCATTATTTTGGAAGTCTTCTGTAACCAAAAAAGAGTTGCACCAGGAGCTATCTTAAACAGCCTGTTGAAACAGTAGCAATATTGCAACAAAATCTGATTGGCGAGGGAGTGAGAATGCCAAATCAATGCCAAATGCAAAAGATGCGAGCGGCTCCCAGCAGAAGGTAGGACATTCCATGAGGCTGATGTCACTGAAAGACAGCTGGGACAAAAGGATGACAGAGAAGGTTTTCTTTGGATATTTATTTTCCTTGTGAAAATAAATTTTGCCTCACAATTCTTTTCTAAACTGATCTCTGAATCCTTTCAGGATTTCAAAAAGGTGTTTGCTATAGTGGTATTAGTACTCGATGTTGGACTAGCCTTCACTTTTTTACTCTTCCTTGTGTATGACGGACATTTTTGACAAAATGTGTGCCTTTTCTTTGCCAGATCATTTTGTTCAAGGACCTGCACCTTAAATTCATGCATCATGATTTGTGATTTTGCTTTGGTGCCTATATGTTTTATTTTATGGTCTGTCATTTAGACTTCAAGTTAACTAACCACCATTTTATTCAATTGTTATTTTGGATCTTTTTAAATCCAAATGAGGGTACAGTTTTCTCAGTTCTGTATGCTCTTGTCATATTGAATGAATACAGAAACAATAGCAGGAAGTGCTCAATTGGACAACAATATAGCTTTGTTATTCAGAGGGGTTGCTGTCTTCTTAACTCTGGGGTTTCCCCTCTTCTGTAGATTTTTCCATGGTATTTCTTCTTCAAGTACACTGAATCCTTGTCGTAGGTATTGGTGTTCAATGAAAACTACTGCAATGGCAGGATTTTATATTGTTCAGCCTGGATCAGAATTCTCGATAGCAAGAAGGGTGTTTTATTTGATTCAGAGCTAGCCAGTGCTTAAGGGGCCCCTATGCTGTTTGCTCTGCCTCTAAATTGGACGTTCCTTGGTTAATCCTACTGACATCCTTTTTTGTTGCAATAAAATACCTGGTTAATTTCTCATATAAGTAGAAGGTTGTGCCGAAAAATGTTTGATCACATACATCAACCACCCTTTGTTGGAGGTAGGATTGCTATTGCTTCTACTAATGTTGCTTTGTATCCAGCTTCCTCAGAGCTTCATCAGTAAGTAAGAGTTGTGGGGTGATCCTGTCCCAACTAGGCAACAATGTGCAAACTGTATGAACTAGACATCATCTATTTCACAAGGGAATAATGTAATATTTACAGGTTAAAGGATCAATCAGAAACTCAAAAATTGTCAGATCCTTCACCCACTGCCGGAGATGCATACCCTGTGATTATATATTCAAGACCAAACAATCGCTCAATCAATCAATCAATGAATCAAACAATCAATATTTACTTTATTTTCATACGAAACATAGTACATCATTTGTCATAAAACACAATGCAAGTGCACTTAATTTCACTGGATTCATTAAAATATTTAAATATAATTAATGAAAATTCAGGAAAATTCAGATTTTCAGTTAAAATGTCACTGGAGCATCACAGTGATTGGACCCACTTGCTAAAAATTAAGAAAATAAACTTGGTATGTTCTGCTAAAACCTAAAGCTTGTTGTTTGCAGATCATACATTGTGAATTTCTTGTTATCACAAACCTTGAAATGTCAATGTGCTATTTCTAGTTTGTGCTTAATAAAAAATGCCATGAATATGTTATTATCAAGTTAAACTTATTAGAAGTAGTAGTTTAGGTTACATTACTGGGAAGCATTAGCCCTGTATTGCTATGCTGCACAAGAACCAGAAACCGCCTTGTAACATATTTGAAAAGTAAACAATGGTGGTATGGAGCAAGTATAACAGTTGTTGCTAAACCCTGTATATATATATATATATATATATTTATATATATGAAATATAATCAAAACGGTCTCAAGGAAAGAGAGAGTTTATAATAGTACCTTGAGTTCATTTATTTAAGATCCACTTGATCACTGCTTTATCCTCCCATTCACAGTAGGTACAAGGAATCAGGTGTTCAAAATGTGTTGATGACAGTCAACACATTTCATTTAAATCTCCTCTTTATCAAGGCAAAGAAGGATAATTACTGCCAAAATAGTTGTCTGCCCTTCGGATTTAGAAGCGGGCTGACCATTGGTGCCATGGTTACAACCCTCCAATGGCCCTACAGATTAAGGACCAGCAGAGGCTGACATCTATGACCGCCAACCTAATTTAGATTTGCACACACACAGGTCAGTTTTCACTGCCCGTCACTGCCAAGAAACACCTGGCAGTAAGAGACAGTGAAAACTGCTCAACGGTGACTTCGCCATGGCAGACAATGCCCATGGCGAAGGGAGTCTTTTTAAAAAAAAATCAAAAAGAAAAGTAAATTTCAGGATTCTCATTTTGAAAAAAAATATTCAGTTTAGCAGATGGCTCCTTCATGTTGACGTACATCAAAACTAAATAAACATTGACAGGAACCGCCATGATGATGGTTTCTGCCAATGCTGTAGAAATGACTGCCAGCGTGGTGGTCATTATTAAATTTTGTGAGTGGAGCGCCCTCTGCCTGAGGGATGTTAAATCCTCCATGAAGCTGATGGAGAATATTCTGCCTGCCAAAAATGTAATCTAGGCTTGAGTCTTAAGTTGTCAAACTCAAACCTTTTAGCTTTGACAATATTTCACCACAATTTATACTTCACAGCAATGAACATTTCAGTAAAACATTTTTCTGCTTTCACAAAAGATTTCTAAGTAACCTCTCAGTTTCCTAACCACAAATGGTCCAACATACTCTGGGCAAAACGTGACCATTTGGACATTTGGACCTGGGGATCTTCCCTGAGCAGCATCCCATGGTGCTCCACAGTGAACCATTCTGTCCCCCTGCACTCCCCAAGTGCAGGGGTCCTGGGTGTCCAGCAAGAGCCTGTATTTATCTTTCCTAGAGTACCACGAAAAATAACATCATTCCACTAGGATCCCCCGCATGTACACCCTCTACTCATTCTGAGACGAAGTCAGGGGGCTAGTGCCACTAACCCTATGGACAAGGTCCAGAAAAGTCCTGGAGTGTAAGTATACAATGTGGTATCCTCATGCCAAAAAAAGCTTTCATCATCCATTATGATCTGTACACCATTCCTGTTCCTCTTCCTTTCAACTTTTATTCACTGTGAAAGGGTTTAAAATGGATAGGGTTGTTTTTATCTGAAGAAGTTTGCTAACCAATCCACTGATGCCATATCTGATCAGATAACTGACTGTCAAACCAGTCCGACAGTTTTCCGCAAAGAAACAAAGGTGATGGCTAAATGAACACTGAGTTATAATATTCCCTGACCCAAGCTCTGCCAGTTCAGGTCTGCTTTCTTCCCCCCAAGATTTCAAACATTTCCCCCTGTAGTGAATAGATTAAGAGGTCTGCCTGGCCTTCCTTTATCCCATGTGGGTACATCCTACAAGATGCTTGATAGGGCGATACTGCTAATCAGCTAATTAAGATTTCACCTCAGCCCCTTCCTCTGCCAGGAGAACTTCGATCTGTCTAGGATTGGTCAATTGTTTCAGTGGACTTTGGTGTCCCATCTGAGCAGCATAGTAATTAACCTTCCTGTAGGACAGCTAAAATCCTGAAAACCATTAAGTCTGTCTCAGAGAATATGTGAAAAATGAAACTATATGAACAGGCTCATATAGAACACAACAAATATGGAAGGACTTCTCAATGCACTTTATACCTCGTTTAAAAAAAATCCAACTCAGGCACACTTTACCCTAAAACCAAATCAGTGTAAACAATTCAGTTTTACACTTTACTAAACGGGACATTTCTATTTGGTCTCCCAATTGGTTTATAACGACTTAATAGGCCGCAACTAATTTACTCTGGTTCCCATCTGTGACAGGGCACCCTGTGTGCAGATGCCACTCTCAGACAGACAACAGCCATCATTGATTGCTTAGGTGCATTTTATGTGAATGAATGAGTACTCACACGCTCATGCATAATTTGTGGTGTGCACCATACCCCTTAGAGCTGGACATGCTCCATTAGAACATTCCACATACACCAGAAATGTAAATAAATGTGGCCCAAAAGTAAAGAAACTGGGGCCTCATTTACAAGAATCTGATGCATCATTATCGCTTTCTTGGGCCTGCCGCACATCCCCTAATGACGCCATGGATACGCTGTTTTTACAATACAGCACTCCATGGCGCATATTTTAACAAATGTGTTTGAATTTCTGAGGTATCTGTTGGCGCTAAACTGACGCACTAATGGAGTTGCATTACTAAACCGACGTAAGTCCAGCAATGCGAGGAGACACCCATAGGAAAACGCCCTGCATCGATTTTACTCCTACTCTGAGCAGGCAGTAAAAGTTTGAAATAGTGAAGTTGTAGAATGACACCGCGAAAAGTTGTAAATTTCACAGCATTAGTACTATGTGGCTTTTTCCAAGGGAAAGGGCACGCAGGTAAAATGTCATGCAGGACATTATAAACTGATGCATTGTGCCCAATGCGCCAGTTTGTAAATATGGAGCAGTGTAGTGCACTGCTAGTGCCACCATTGCATAAAACAAAATGACACAGCGGTGGCGCAAAGGGCTTGTAAATGAGGCCCTGGGATTTTTCATGAATTAGAACCTGCTTCCCTATATGACGCTAATACGTTTACTATACATTTTCTACCAATCTAATTCAGAATTTATGTTGCCTAAATACACCTTGTTAAATTTAAAAAAAATGCACTGCATCCAAGAGAAACAGTGCAGGGCTGACAACATGAGCAATAGATATAGATTTCTACTACTTAAAAAACGTGTTACGGTGGTGCTGCATAAATCAAGCATTGGACAAGAGGTACGAGATGTTATGATATAATTCCATACTATAAAGTGCCCTTGAATATCGTGTATCTCTTTATTATGCAAATTTTCTTTGACAAAAATGAAATTGGAATCAATCAATAATTGCCTCTTGTTACTCATTGCAGATTCTGAATTTTGTGCACCAGCCCTTAAGCCAAAAAAGTCAACCTCATTTTATAAAGATGTGCTTCTTTAAATATGTTCATATTTGAAGAATGTGTTCAAATCTTTCCTACAAACAACTTACATCAATAGTTTCTATAGCTAGTGACTGTTTTGAGGTCATTCCAGGCAAAATCTTTTAAATATTGCATCTTGCCAAGGTCATTCCCACTACATTTTGTGCAAGTTTATGGGCTCAATTATTTATGAGCCAACCCTAACGCTGTTTCCAGTAATTATATTTTAAGCAACGTACTCTTTCGCAATACATATTAAAACGATTTTGTTAGTCTCTCCTAAACATTTGGTCACTAGTAAATAAGAAGCTTCCAGGTCTGTAACAGATTTTCTGTGTGTGTTTTTTTTACTTTGTTTTCTATGGAATAGTTGATTAAAAAGATTCATCTTTGCACAACCATTCTATGATTTAAGCGTTATACCTTACACAGTATGTTTCAGATAGCCTACCAATAAGCATAAGCCAGACGGTGTCAAAAAACAAGAGACACGTTGGTGTTGATGAGAATAAATTCACTGTTACATCTGCATTAGCTGCGCACTTTACTACTTTAATTTCACTTTAGCACCTTTCCCGTCCATTCCCTGTGATCTCTTTCATGAAATTCAAAATATGACAGCGAAATAATCGAGTTACAGTCATCTTATAACAACCCCCATGAATAATATCGACAGTTTCCTTTCAAAAGGACTCCTCCTGTCTTGAGTACGGAGTAAAGGTACAGCCAGGGCCACAATCGTCTTACAAAGCAAAAGATGTATTGCAAAGACAATAGAAACACCCAGCGCATTTCGGAAAACTCAGTTTCCTGGAGGAAACAGAGTTTTCCCAAACGCATTGGGTGTGTGTCTGCTGCCTTTGTAATAAATCTTTTCCTTCGTAAGACGATTGTGGCCTTGGTTGTGGCTGTTCCTTTACTTTGTACTCAAAACAGGAGTAGTTGTTTCTTTATATGACCTACTGGCGGTGACCAGTAGGTAGTTATAGTTAGGAACACGTTTCCATAGAAAAGGTGTTTTTTGACTTGCCTATATCTTTGGCACCGTTTGATGAATCTTCCCGAAATGATACAGAAAAAGTGGCCCTGAGATTCGTGTTGGGGATGGGAAGACTTGGAGTGATCCGTCAAGCGAGGGCCGAGAAATAAGGGGGTCAAAAACATTGTGTTTCCTATATTAATTCCCATAGGACCTGTCAACACGTCTACAGCCCGAACACCAGGCCGGAATGACACCAAATGTGGCAGAACGCTAGCTGGCAGTAGGCAGCTTGTGCTTTTTGTTATTTGGTGTAAGTCCGCTCAGTAATTTAGGAGAAATTTAAGGGCAAACAAATTTGTATATCTCTGGCAATGAATAATTCACGAAATTTGCAAATTTTCATGAATACAAGTGCAAAAAGAAGCATTGCAATTGGCTGACCACAACCTGACTAGAAAGTTGAGACCGCTATTTTATTTCACAGGACACAGTCCCTGAGGATGAAAATTCAAATTGAAAGTGGCATAAGGGATCAGGGTTAAGGTACACTGATCTCAGGGGTGTGATATATGTGTGTTTTAAGGACATATTATAGGTTTAAAATACTTTTGCATTATGGCACGTGATATTCATGAAAATTCACAAATGTTCACGAATTTCCGCTAATTAGTCGCAAAATATTTTAGATTATGGAAAAGTTTGAAAGAAAAACCATAGACTCATTCATACACTAATTCATTCATTCTTACATGCACTCAGACGCTCAGACACCCACTCACACACCCACTCAGACACTTATGCACCCACTCAGACCCACTCACAGACTCCCACACCCACTTTCAGACCCACTCAGACACTCACGCACCCACTCACACATCCACTGATTGAAACAGGCCCTGTGGCCAACCTGTGCTGCACACAGCCAAAGGCCATTTGTGGCGCAGGATTGGGTGGTCATAAGGGCTTGGCTGCAAGGCTTAGCTGCAAGGCCAGGCCTTGCAACTAACCTCCGCCGCGCACAGCCCAAGGCCGTGCGCTGCCATGGTTGGAATAACGTATACTAATTAAGATTACTTCAGGGCAAAAAACTCAGAAATTCACTGAAAAAACAAAGGTTACTGGACATTATAGTTCGGTTGTGAATTTACTCATAAAAGCCATAGAAATTCAGCCTTTATACTTAGAGTTCTTTCAAGTAACTATAACTCGTGCCCTAAGGTAACTATAACGTGGGCCTTCACCGTGTGAAGCTAATTACTCCACATATTATTTCATTGATGAGATCTTGTATGGCATCTTTGACATCACTGCAACGTGTGCAATAACATAATTGATAAGAAAACTGTGCATGGCAAGGGCCCGAGTTATAGACACCTTAAGGCGCGATTTGTAGTTACTTAAAAGAACTCTAACTATAACTGCTGAATTTCCATGCTTTTGTACGAGTAAATTTAGAACCTAACTATAATGTCCCTGTAACCTTTGTTTTTTTCAGTGAATATATACATATGTATATATATATAAATATATATTTTTATATATATATATATATATATAATGTATATAGGTGTATATAGGGAGAGTAGTGCTGGATTATATATATATATATATATATATATATATATATATATATATATATAGATATAGATAGATATAGATAGATAGATATATATATTATATATATATTCTTTTTTTAGAAGGAATACTTTGGAATGAGTGTTCTGGGGAAGGATAGGGATAGGGTATAGATGAGAACTGTGCATAGAGCACCCTTCGTGATAGTTAAAATTACGGTCTACTCCAAATTGTTCCATTTAGGACAACTAAGGTCTCCGAACCTCTATGAGATCATGTAGCATGATAATGTCCAAAAGCTTGTTTTCATCTGTGGAAGGATATGTAAAGAATGATATGGAATGGGGGCCTTTTGAATTATAAGCCAATATGATTGTGTAGATTTCTAGATGCGAATAGAAGCACCATTTACCTTTATCTTGTCTTCATGTCTTCATTAAAGTTTGATTGGAGCTCGACGAGCTTCTGCTTCTTCGATCTTATTTTATTTTCTTTATGAAGAAACAGCGAACGTTTTAAGGCTTAGGCTCTGCTACCCAACTCCCTAAGTCTGCCACCAACTTGTGACCTTCCATCAGTGATAGAATTTCAGAGTTTCCTTGAACATTTTGTTCTCACCTCATTTTAACATGAACATGTTGTCAGACTGTGGGGTAATGTCTCGGCTTGTGTGTTGACCTGCTAACCTAAGGGCTTGCTGGCCCCATTGCTTATTTCTTTTGTTTGTTTCTGTAATGTTTGCTCTTAATGTCATGAATTAGCTTCTCTGTGTGTTCCAGTTTACTAGATAAGGTTACACTCGGCTGTCTTTTTCAACAATTGATTTCCCTGGGGTGCTGGTGAGAGCTTCCATTTCCCAGCAACGGATTTGTAGTTTTCATGTGCTTTGTTGAGCAATATCATTGTTTCTGTGAGAGAATAATCATTTTGTATTGGCCATACTTTTTCCACACGTGTGTCCAGTGAATCATCTTCAGCTGTAATGAATGTTTCCACTAAGCTTGGAGTTCCTTCCTCGACCGCATCCCTCCAGCAGAGATCCACCATGTTCAGTTTTTCTGATGCCCTTTCTTGCTGCATATCAGTATGTTGATTTCCTGGTGTGGATTTCGATGTCTGGATATGCACAGTCTACTTGTGATGGGGAAATATTGGCTTACCTGCAGCAATTTTTTTACCAAGCCTTCCTTTTGAGGACTTTCTCATAAGATTCCAATTTACAAAATATACAGAGGAATACTCCTCTTTCTTCTACTGGTTTGTTTGCTTGGAAGAGGTCTGTGAACTCTGATCCACACCTAGATACCAAACTCATGAGTCTGCAGGCTACGGGGGAGGGTTAACATAAATTACAGACCTTAATATATGTTAACATGGTTGCTCTTTGGCATTGAATGTGTTCACGTAGTATTAAACCGTAAAACAGGGCGCGAAATCGAACGTGAATTTCCTGTGAGTTCTTTGCTTTATTTTATCAAAGAAAATTGAATAATGGTTTACTTTGTGCTTGTGCAAAGTTGCGACGTGCCTTCTGTGCTGCTAAATCTTCAATTTCTAGACTTTTTTGTATTGCTGATTTTAAAAGGTGAATCTTTTGTGCATTTCTGCAGAGAAACTGAGCTAAGGTTTTGGTTGGAGGGCATGGCTTGCTGCACATGGAGTAGACATAGATTTAGGTGCTCCCCCCGGCCTGCCAGGCAAAACAATGTGTAATATTGTCGCTGACATCACCGAAAGTCACCTTCTACATCCATATACATGGCGCCCCACCAAAATTTCATGTATTTTGATGAAGCAGCACGCGGAGTGGGAGGTGGAAGGTGGCCTAATCCCTCGATCACCATCAAGTAGGCGCAGTGCCTAGGGGTGGAAGAGGTGAGGCCTGAGAGGAGACTTCTGGTAGGGAGTGCTATGTGTGAGGAGACACTTTCCTGAAGATTGCCAGCAGGCGGGGTGCTGCCCTGACATACTGCTGCCACAGATGGATTGAGGGAAGGAGGCCCCTCATTGGTAGCTAGCTCCGCAGGGCCTGTGTTCCTCAGAGGAATGCAACATGGAGTGGTGAGGGTGAGCCTGTGGGGCAGCAGGAGAGCTGCAATGGATGGCTCTATTGCCCCCTACTGATTGTCCCCTGGACAAGTGGCTGTCCATGAGAGTTACAGCAATGGCATAATGAGCCCCAGGCATTGAGAAAAGCCACT
The DNA here is from genome assembly GCF_031143425.1 of Pleurodeles waltl. Lineage (NCBI taxonomy): Eukaryota > Metazoa > Chordata > Amphibia > Caudata > Salamandridae > Pleurodeles > Pleurodeles waltl. The sequence goes on from NC_090440.1 coordinate 1,620,513,173, forward strand.
CAGAAACACCAAAGCCAAATTGAGACCCCACACTAGAACTATGTCCCACAATAGCTGGCACCTGACAGGCTCGATCACAAGCCATCTAAGTTTGACACAATTCTGGATGCTATACTGGCCTCAAGTGAGGCCCTGGAAGCTACAATTTGGCAGAAAAGGTTCATGAAAATCAAAATTCAACCTTCCATGAAGTATAACCGAAATGGTTGCCCTAGAAACAAATATGGGAACTATAAAATAAATTGCTCACCTTGAAAAACAAAATGGACAACACAGAAGGACAGAATCGTCAGAACAACATTCAGGTAATGGTACTATTGTCTGAGTGGGTAGAGGGAATTGATATGGTTGTTTTCTTGGAGTACTGGTGCTCACAATGTTTTTCACATTGGATACATTCACAGAGTCCCCAAACGATGGCCCCTGCTTGGCACTCCAGGCATTAAAATTGCAGGAAGCAAGACTGGCATTCTAATACAAAACTGGTAACCACAGTGTTAATTTTTCCAGAGTATACTCTTGCAGTCCAAAGACAGAGAGTATCTTTTGTGGAGGTGAAATAAGCACTTAGCGAGCAGGGAATTTAATATGCACTGTTGTAGCCTACTAGGCTGAGAATGATGTTAGATGGCAAAAGTGCCTGCTTTACGGAGGCTGCTGTGGCTGGTTAGAAATATGTAAGGCCTAACCGGCCTAACAGAGGGTGCATGCTGAGCCCCTAGGAAGTGGTTGAACAGTGCGAAAAAACTGGCCAAAGCATAGGAGGAGGCGAGCAGGAAGGCAACACTGGTAGCTGCAGTAACCCTCAGGAACCGAGATAAAAGCTTAAGAGAAGATACCTCATCCCTTGAGGCCTTGAGCGAGGTCGACAAACATGAATAACACATGGGGAGGAGGCCTCGCCGGTACTTACTCAGAGGACTGTGGATGATCTGAAGATACTGAAAAGGGGCTACTACACAGGCACATTACACTGATAGATTCAATATAGACAAGTGATGTACTTGGATGGCCCATGAGACACAGTGGATGGCCTAGAGTTCACACTCAGCTGTTTTAATGCACTGCCAGCGAAGCTGACCATGGGAACGGCTGCGCCATTTATACTAGGAGGAGATAATCACTGTGTGCTAAGTATATCACTGGACCTATCTTATGCTCCTCTGCCCACTTCACTGATGAACAATGCAGTCCACTAATTTGCAAAATGCTGCAAGATTGGTGCCTGGACAATGTGTGGTGCAACGGCTACGGAAATGCTCCTTTTTTCTGTACCACATGACCTACATGTCCACTTAGATCAATTGTTAACATCATGAACAGTATCCCTGATGGTAACTCAGATGGAGTATTTTGGACGAGCGATATCTGACCATAATTCACTGCTAATGCACATACTTTGAGAAGCCCCCTGCCCCCTGGTGCTCACATGGAGGTTGAAAAGCAAATTGCTGCAAAACAACACTTTAAGGGATGGGCTGCACCAAGTGATTAGTGAATATTTTGACAATTATCAAGGTCCAGCCTCATCACCCATTGTGGAATGGGAAGCCTTCAAAATGGTGGTGTAGGGTCACTGCATGGGAGAGGTTGTGGGGGTCTGCAAAGTCTTGGAGTGTGAGCTAAATTCTCTGGCCACTGCCTGGAGACAGCTGGAGAGGTAGGTGGACTTGGAGAACAACTGTGGGTCACTGCTTAGTTCCAAAAGGGAGAGATATGCCTCCCTAATGAAATGCCTGAGATGACTGAATTATAAATAATAGTGTACGAGGCACCAAAAGAGGGGGACAAGGCAGGAAGGCTGTTAGCCTCGCTTATGAAAACTGACATGAGAGCGGGAACAATCACACAGACTAGGGATGGAAAGGCCAGAATGTGGAGCTCCCAAGTAGAAATCTTGTTCTACAAGTAGTTTAAGGCATTATTCAGGCAGGACCCTCGACATCTCAGGAGGAAATTGAAGCCTTCTTGGCGTACAGCCAGCAAGCCTAGTGACTGCTGAGGTGTGAGGAAAACTCTGCAAGCCAATCACAGAGATAGAGATTAGGTTGGCGGTCAAAATGCTGGTAACTAATAAGACATTGAGTTTGGACAGACTGCCTTACAACCTTTAAAGCACTAACATAGACATCCTGGTGCTGCACCTCACTAAGGTTTATCTGGCAGGTAAGGAGGCTGAGGCCCTCCCCCAACAATCACAGAGGCGCTGGTGGTGTCCCTCCTGAAGCCTCCTAGAGACCCCTCGGCTGTTGTATTGTACAGGCCTCTGTCTATGCTAAACCTACACTAAAAAACATTGTGTAAGGTGCTGGAGAACCACCTCTTGCACACAATGCTTGCAATAGCAACCCTGGTTCAATGTGGTTTCATACCAGGATGGTACATGTCAAATAATATTAGATTCCTCTTTTGAATCTTGGAGGACGACCCACAGGAGAATAGGAAAACTAAAGTGGGTCTATCCTTAGGCCTACAGAAGGTTTTTGACATGATGTGCAGGCAGATCTTACATGCAGTGCTGCGAAAACTGAATATGGGGCACAGCTGGTCCCAATGATTAGACTTGCAGTATACCACACAGGTATCCCGTGTAAGATTGGTTAAAGTGGTGTTGGAGGCTACCATGCCACACAGTAAGGCTGCCCACTGCCCCTGATGCATTTTGTGTTTACAGTGGGACCACTTGCTGAGATCATCATAGCTGAACATGGTTCAAGGGGCAAGAAGGTGGCGGACATGGTTCAATTAATATCACTATCTGCATTTGATATTTTAGTATTCAGGGGTGGCTCAGCTGATCTAGGTGGTACATTGCCCTTACTAGAAGAACTAGGCAGGCTTTCAGGCCTCTGCACTAATTTGGAGAAAACCTATGTATTTACAATATATCCCTATAGGGGAGTGGAGCCACCGATATGCAGAGACAAGAGTATTAAGTGGTGCAACCATAACTCTCGGTATTGAGGGATTAGGATATATCACACTGATGAAAAGCTCAAGAACGGTATTCTGGGGCAGCCTTGCAGTCTGTAAGAGATAGAGAGGAGTTTTGGAAGAAGCTACTGCTGTCTGTTATGGGCCATATTGCACTAGCTAAGATGATCAGGTTGCCCAGACTCTTATACTATTTAATCAACCTGCCCCCATGGGTTTGTTCCTGGCTGTTTCTGTGACCCCTGATAGAGTGTTGCATAACTTCGTATGGAGAAGGGGAAGAAACAGACTTAGGAGGTCATTACAACCCTGGTGGTACAAAACCGCCAGGGCTGTAATGACGGAAGCACCGCCAACAGGCTGGCGGTGCTTCCCAGGTCATTTCCCGCCACAATGGCCCCGGCGGTAGTAATCCGCCAGGGCAGCGCTGATAGCAGCGCTGCCCAGGGGATTACGAGTCCCCCTACCACCAGCCTTTTCCTGGCGGTTTGAACCGCCAGGAAAAGGCTAGCGGTACGGGGAGTTGCGGGGCCCCTGGGGGCCCCTGCAACTGCCCCATGCAACGGCCCCCAGTCGGACGGCCGCAACTCCGCTGGCTCCATTTGGAGCCAGCTCCTGTGTTGCGGCCGAGATCCCCGCTGGGCCGGCGGGGATCTCCAAATGGCCGTGGCTGCATTGGCGGCCGCCCGGCGGTCCGATCTTGGCGGGCGACTTCCGCCGCCCGCCAAGGTCGTATTGAGGGCCTTAAAACTGACTGTCCTGAGGGCACCGGTCGAGGGACGAGGACTGTGAGTTCTGTACCTTGAGGTCTATTACTTAGCCTCCCAACTGTAATGGTAAGCTAGATGAATTGAGGGCAGGAATCTGTCTTTACTGGCAGCCATGGGGAGCACCAGCCCAGACAAGGACTTGATCCCACTCATAATAAATCGCAGAACAAAGGTGAAAGTCTACAGCACCTGGGGAAAATAGCAATAAAATGCTGGAACAGATGTTGACTGAAAAAGCAGAAATACACTCCTGTCTGGCCCTCAATTCCAGTTTGGGACCTGATGCGGAAATGGTCGCAGGCCCCAGAGGTTGCCCCATGAGGGTGGGGGAACTCAAAAAGCTCACTCTGTGAGACTGTTGTAAGGGTGGGGCGTTTCTCCCCTTGGAAGAGAAGATAGAGGAATTTGGGCTAACATCTGCAAATTTTCTCATTTATGGTAATCTGAAGGTAATTGTGAGGGAAGCCTGGGGGACAGGAACAATGGAGCTCAGCACATACAAAGCCTAACAGCTGCTTTTGGCTATGGAAACTGGCAGTAGATTGGTCTCTTGGTTTTATAAATCCCTAAAGCACATGGCCTCAGAGGCAACCATGTTGATGCTGATCTCAAGCACATAGTATGGGAATGTAAAATAATTGCCAGGTTTTGGAGAAACACCCTGTAAGTTCTTCGTAAAGTGGTGGGGCGACCCATACGCTGTACCCTTGAGGTTTGTTTGTTAGTACTCCCACACAACGTCAACAATAGACAAGCAGGCAGCAGGACTTTTTTAATAAAACCCTTTAACTTTTCATTGATCCCAAACTCAATTATTGAACGAGCCTATCATTTCATGAACTGTTTCACTCTTCTAATTGATATTTGGAGAGGTGCCTTAACATGGGATGCAATTGTACTTGTGTGAAATCAAAGAACTGTAGAATGATATTGGTGTAGGTTTAAAGGTCATGTGACAGTTGCACTGTCAAGACAGACCTAAATATTAAACAATTACTGCAGCTATCATTGGCAAAGGTTGAAATTGAACTCCGTGCTCTGAGCTAACAATCTAAACACTGTAGTGGAAAACTATGCAAAATGTAAACTGGGCCATATTATACCAAGACACTAAAGTAGTTCAATAAGCAAAATCCTTTTGTTACTGCCCCAGAACCAGCAATAGAGAGTTGATAAGAGAATAAATAATATTTTGATGCCAGGTACGGCACAGAGGGAGTAACCATATTGTAAACCTCCTGTCTTACTGCTGCTCCTAAGAACATATAGGTCCTCACTCAGTGCTCTATTTATTTATTTTCTTAGCTGGTTTTTTGTGTGTTTGCTAAATTACCTTCTTTCTTTTAATCTTCGCCCAAGCACTTCTTCTCCTACTACAAAACTGACCTGTTTTATATTTATTCCCTCCAACTACTCTAGCCTTGTATGTCTTCTTGGTAGGCACCTTTCACTGGCTTGTCACTCCTTTTAAAACTCTTGCTAGTTTTCTATTTCCTCTTTCTGTGGCCAATATATGTTCCAACCCTTGTGCATCAATATTTTAGTCTTCAGGTGTGACCGTGTCCACAAGCTATTCCTTTCAGCTTCACATTCATTCTTGCCCTACATCCACTGTTACCACCATAGGCAATGCTGAACATTTCTGTTCTGTGAGTTTCAAACAGCCTCATATATGTGGTACAGACTCCTCACCCTACATGATGACATCCACTCCCTGTGAGTCAAACATTTTGGTTGTAGTTAATTGGCCTCTGCCTTGTGGGAAGCTGCTAGGGGAACTCTCCATTTCAAATGCCCCACTCTTCCACAGTGCCACTAACCTCATGATTGTTCATTCCCAGTTATCCATCCTACAGTGTCACGAACAAAAGCCTCAGAGATGAATCAGTCACACCCTTAAGGTTCTCAGCATTTCTAGTCCTCTTAATCGTCTCATGATTGCCATTGAGAGAGCTGCTCTCACCGAGGTAGACCTGGAAGCCTATCACAGTTGGACAAAATGCACTCATGTCTTTCCAGTGGATTCTTATGTTCTCATGTTCTCAGGTTTCATCTTGATGGAAATGTGCTAAATTATCTCCATGTCAAAGCCCGTTGCAAATCCAACCAATGGCCTCCTCTTTGTTCCTTAAATCACTCTCATAGAATGTCTCCACCTTCACCTCCATTGAGGAAGCCCAATTCAACATGAGTCTTCTACAAGCCTCTCCTTATTTCTGTGGCTGAGGATATTTGAAGCGCTCATCCTTGTGCCTTACAGGTAGTGACCACTGTGAATTCTCTGATGTCTCATCCTACCCCAGTGTGCCAACATTCTAGCCATGAGGAATTTGTCCTCAAGAACCCCAACCTTCTTCTTTATACCTAAGGAAATTAAATGTAACATCTCACCTTTGTCCCCATTCATGTACTGGGGTTGCACTACCCAATGCATTACCAAATGGTTGTCAATGCCATCTGAACTTTTGGTTTTACAAACCATTTTTTACTATCATAAAGATTTCTCTGACCTTCCTTGCGGATTTAGGTGCCTGCACCCTGTGAAATCTGCTCTAGTAGATGAAGAGGTTTTTAAAATATTTCAAAAAGGCACAATTGTTCCTTGTCCCATCAAAGGCACCTTTGTGAGTTCCAGGTTTCTCCTAAATAGAAAGTACTCAAAGCAGTTTTGCTTGCTCAATATCTGGATAATCTATAGCATTCTAAGATGGAGGGCATCCACCTTCTGCAAAACAACTTCCTTATTGGAAATTGGCTTGCTTGACTCGATCTTAAGTATGCATGTTTTTCAATTCCTGTATGCAAGGATCATCAACATTTCCTAAAGTTTCAGTGAAAACATCAGATGTCCCAGTTTCCCTATTTCCCTTTTTACCTATCTTATCCATATTGTATAACCAATGTACACAGATGTGGTGGTGGCTCATATCACACCCCTGAGGTATTTGCCTCATAATTTACCACAATTACATTCTTCTAATGCTTGAGGTTATAACACTTTGTCCAAATACCAAGATACAACAGTTTCTCTCTTCCACGACTGAGGTTTCTGGTCAGCTTTCAGATGTCCTCCTGCACACCATCCCAAGCGGATACACATGTTAGAAACTGGGTTTCTGGTTCGCAGAGATATGCACCGTGTCCATGCAGGAACCACAATCCTAGTCAGGGTAAGTCAGATACACACTATAAATTAACCTTCTGGTAGCTTGGCAGAGAGCAGACAAGCTTAACTTAGGAGGTAATGTGTAAAGTATTTGTTGAACACTTAAAACAGAAAAACAGTGAAAAAACCACACAAGAAGATTCCATATCAGTTCAGACAAAAGAGCTTAATTTAAAGAAAAAGAAACAAGATCAAAAATACCAAAACGTCCAATAAGTAGAAGTCGAGATATACATTTTTAAAGAATATCTGCAATCGTAGAGCTTAGAAGCTTAAAACGTCAACTGGATTTATGTGGTCAAGCTAGACCTTGGTAAAGTCAAAAATTCAGGCCGACCGCAATGGAGTATGGACCGGGTACAGGGACAATCCTTGTCTTGATGGAAAAAGTACCTTGTATGCAGGGTTGCATTGACCTCGAGGATCCAATGCAAGGAGCAGAGGAGATAATGTTAAGGCGTTGTGTTGGTTCCGATCCTCACAGTCAGAGAAGCATCATCGTCAATCATCGAGCAGTGGTGCAGTGTCGACCCCCTTGCGAAGAAGATGATGCATTGTCGTCGGCCGCACAGAAAGCCATGCATCAGGGCTGAGGGCGATGCATTGATCCTGAACCATGTGTGAGAAAACAGGGCTGATTGCAGAGGCCCCCTAAATTTTGCCCCCATTTTCCACTTTATGCTGGTGTTTTCCTGACTCTGATGGTGCCCTGGGTACTGCTAACCAGTCCCAGGGCCTGTGCTCTGTGTAAAATGGATATGCAAATTAGGCTAATTATAATTGGCTAAGCTAACCTACCTATAAGTCCCTAGTATATGGTAGGGCATGTAGGTTTAGGGACCACAGCATAGGTGGTGCACCCATAGGTGCACTGCTGAGGTGCCCAGTGTCATTTTAAAGGCAGGCCTGCCTTGCTGGCTGCTTTTAAATTAAAGTTATATGCAAATTTGACTTTGGAATTAAAAGTACTTCCAAAGTCTTAAACTACCTTATTTTTACATATAAGTCACCCCTAAGGTGTGCCCTATGTGCCCCTAGGGCTGGGTGCCATGTAACTATAAGCAGGGACTTTATAAAAATAGATTTATAAACCCTGGTGAGGTAAAAACAGCCAAATTCGTTTTTCCCTCATTTAAGTAAATGGCCTTCATAGGCTAGAATGGGAGACTTTATTTTAAATTTTAAAGTCTCCTTAAATGTTGCATACCAAGAATTTGGTATCAAATTAATTGTTGTAATAAATCCCACAACTTCCAGTTGTTGGATTTAATATAACTTGTTCAGGTAAAAAGTTTTAGACTTTACCTAAAAAGTTGCCAATTTCAGCCCTGCATTGTTTTTGCTGCTGTGCTCTGATTGGCCAGCCTGTAGCAGCTTAGGCAAGCTGCCTTGATGAGGTGTGAAGTGGCCTGGCTTCACTCAAAGGAATGTGCTTGTGGGAGAGAATCTCCCCTCAGCAGATGGTGAGGCAGGAAGGGGGAGGGCTGCCAAACTGGTCTTCAAAGGCAGAGAAAGACATTTGGAGCAACCAGCAACACCCCCACATCCTGCAACCCCAGACAACTAGGTGCCCCCTTGATTAGATTAGGAGAGGGCAGGAGAGGGGTGTGTTTATGATTTTTAGCCACACCAGTGGGTGGGCTCAGCCAGATGTAACCTCCAAAAATCAGATTCAGCCATGTTGGATTTTTAGAGAATGTTGCCTTCTGGGATGGATTTTTGCCACACTTCCCAGGAAGTGGTCATCACAGGGGGACGACCCTGTACCTGATTGGAGAACCAGGACCCCCCTGCTTTTCACCCAGGAGCAAGGATAAAACTGGCAGACCTGCACCCACACCTCAGATCCCCACCAGATTTCAACAAGAAAAGAACTAAAGGAGAAGAAGGACTGCCCTGCTGGACCCCTGGCCTGCACCTGGAACCTGCCCTCAGAAGGACTGCACCAGCTGCACACTTGGGCTTCACCACAAGAAGGACTTTGCCTTGCTTCAACTGGTTCAAGGAGGGACTCCCTGTTTGCTACAGGTGAAAAATTGCTATCCAGAGTCCCCTGCACCAACTCCTGAAGAAAGTGACCAGCTGACCACTGTCCAGTGGCCGAAAAAGGAGTTTGTGCCAGGTGCATTCTGGGAGTGGTAGTCCGCACCCCCCAAGGACCATCTCAGAACTTCTGGGCCCTTGGGGTGAGCTGTGGACCCCAAAAGAACCTTAACAGAACATCTGGGTGAAGCCCCAGAAGTTTGGAGAAGATTTGAGAATTTTTGTAAAAAAGCTCCATAAAGGGACCGACCCGCCGTGGAAATTCTAGCCGGCTTGCCTCAACCGCGACCCGGCCTGATTTGGTGATTCGTCCCGGTAAAGAAAAATCTCCGAAAAAGAGACTAAGTCTGAAGGTAAAAAGTTGACCGGGACCTCCCAGCCATCGTATCCGAGAAGGGCTCCATGGACGTCGGATCAAGATCCAGGTTTACCCCGGTCGAAGGATTTTCACCTCGAAAAAACGACTAAGTCCGAAGGTAAAAATCTCCACCGAGGAATCCAGCATTGCGTATCCGGAGAAAGGCTCCAGGAGGTCGGATAGGACTGGCAGGTTCGTCCCGCTGAAGAAAATCTTCAAAATAAAGACTAAGTCAGAAGGTAACTTTTTAACCGAGGCCTCCCGCGACCTGTAGCCGAGCAGGGCTCCATCGCGGTCGGCCTGAAAGTTTGACTTTGCCCCGGTCGAGGTGCAACCAGATGACCCGATTGGCGCTTTTTGTTTCTGAGCGCTAGAAAAATAATAATTCTTTAAAAATTCATATCTCCGGTTCCCTTTATCCGATTTTATTCGTTTTGGTGTCATTTTAAAGATAAAAATATAAACTATTTATATAAATTGGTTTTGGATTTTTAAACTGTTTCCTGTGTTTTATTTAATTACTGTTTTGTGATATTTGAATGCTTTACACACTGTCTCCTAAGTTAAGCCTTGACGCTCGTTGCCAAGCTACCAAGGGTTGAGCTGGGGTTAATTTACTGAGACCTAACTGGACCTAAGTGGAGGTTAGTGGCTTGTTGCTAGGTGTAGGTACCTACCTGCCCTTACCAATAACCCATTTTCCAACATTTTTGGTGGCAGCGGTGGGATCCTGTACCTGTTTTCAGTATCACGTTACAGTTTTAAGTAAAACAAATTAAAAATCCTTTAAATTGTCTTAGTGCAAAAATTGTATTTTCTTTTTTAAAAATGTTTTACATTTTTTTTAATTTGGATTAATTTCTATTATTGAATTTTTGTAATTTTTCTAAATTATTGTTTCCAATTTTTGCAAAAAGTTTTTGTTGACACAAAACCAGGGAACCATGGAGCTTGATCTGGCTAGCCTACCCACACTGACAGTAGTCCAGCTTAGGAGGTTGTGTACTGAAAGAAGGTTGCCTGCAACCACTGACCTCAGGAAGCAAGTCCTGATCAAATCCCTGACAGCATGGGCTGAGGCCCAAGAGGTAGACCTAGGGGAAGCTCCAGAGGAGGAAGAAACAGGGGAGGGTGCTAGCTCCAACCACTCAGGGGAGGGAGGGCATCTGAGCCTAAGTGAGGATGAGGAAGAACGGTCCTCAGTACATACGGTCACTAGGGGCAGACCCAAAGCTAGTGGTGGGAAGGGGGTCCCTTCAGGAGGAGAGAACCCATCCATCAGAGAAAGAGAGCTGGAGGCCCAGCTAGCATACATAGCTTTGGAAGCAGACAAGCTGGCCCTAGAAAAGAAAAAGTGGGCAAAGAAAGAGAAAAGAGATGGTGGGAGCGACAGAGAAGTTGAGGTGTCCATGGGTGGGGGAGTTTGCCCCAGATTACCCAAGGGGGTGGTTCCTGCTTATGTAGAGGGGGATGATATAGACAAGTGGTTGGAGGCCTTTGAGAGGGCACTCCAAATGAGAAGGGTTAGGCCTCAATACTGGGGTTCCATTTTGTGGGAGTTGGTCCCCAACTCAGGGAGGGATAGGCTTCTGACCTTAAGGGGGGAGGAGGCAGATTCGTACCCTAGTATGAAGAGGTGCTTAACTAAGAAGTTTGGTCTGACCCCAGAGCAGTATAGAATGAAGTTCAGGGACACCCAGAAGGTCAGTACCAAGTCATTGGTTGACTTTGTAGACACCTCACTAAAGGCACTAGAGGGCTGGATTATTGGTAACAAAGTAAATACTTATGAGGGGTTATACAATCTGATCATGAGAGAGCACATCTTGACCAATTGTACCCAAGAAAGGTTACGCCAGCATCTAGTGGACTCTAAGCAGACCAACCCTAGAGAGCTAGGGGAGGCAGCTGATGAGTGGTTGAGAACCAGGGTGGTTGTCAAGTCCCAGGTGGGAGACTCCAAGAAGGGGGGGTCAGGTCCCCAAAAACCTAAGGAGGGAGGTGGTAAGCCCACCACAGAGACTCCCTCTGTACCCCAGAACCCTAAGAAGGAGGAGAGTAAATCCCACTCCCACTCTGAGAAGCAGAGACAGGGAGACCCAGGGTTAAAAAAGCTCTTGGACTGTAGGGCTTGCTTTGACTGTCAGCAGACAGGTCACTTCAGAGGGGATGCAGCCTGTCCAAAGAAGGTGGTTAGCACTGGGCTGTCCAGTGTAGCCATGGAGGAGGACTTCTCAGATGATGAAGTCCTCCTAGCATTGAGCTGGGAGACAGGACCAGATGGTAAGCTGGTGATCCCTGAGGGTGGAAGTAGGCACTTCCACCCCATTCAGGTGAATGGGATCCCTACCACGGGCCTGAGAGACACCTGTGCCAGTCACACTATAGTGAGTGACCGGTTAGTGACCCCAGACATGTATGTCCCAGGAGAGACAAGGAAAGTCAGGATAGCCACAGGGGAGGCCACCACCAAACCTGTAGCCATAGTGCCCCTAGAGAGGGAGGGTATCCTTGACTGGTTTAGGGTGGTAGTCAGTGCTGACCTCCCCCTAGATTGTATCCTGGGCAATGACCTCCCAGAGGTGGGTCTGATCCCAGATGGGGCGGTCGCCCAGGGCGCCCCCCCAAACCAAAGTCCTGGGGAGTCAGTCCCTACAGTTAGGAGACAGGGGTCCCCAAGAAAAGGAAAGAAGAAAAGGAAGGGTAGGCCACTCTTAAAGAGAGTTCCAGGGAGCCAAAGGCCTTCTGACCCAGTAGGGGGGGAGCCCAGAGTTGGCACTGGTGAGGCCTCCCCTGACCCCAAGGAAGTCCTGAGTAGTCAGGCAGCTGTTCAGATGCAGGGTGTTGCCCCTGCACTGACAGAAGGGAGAGTGGAAGGAGGGTGTCTGCCACAGGAGGTGGTAGCCCCCCACTCTAGACAGCAAGAGGGGTGCCAGGACCCCAAAGTTGCCCCTAAAGCAGCTCAGCCACCTGTCAGTGGAGAGCTTAGGGTGTGGTTCTGAGTACTGACAGCTGTCAGTAGCCTCTGCTGGGTGCTAGCCTTCCTGGCAGCACTGTACTTGGCCTGGGAGGCAGACCCCAGGGCCACTAGCAAAGTAGGCCCCCTGACCCTGTTGGTCATGGTGGGGTTGCTCAAGTGTTGGGTGACCTCTTTGGGTAAGCTAGGTGTTGCCCTAGCAAAGTTAGGAGTAGGGGAGGTGGGCACCTCACTACCCAAGTTGACAGAGAGAGAGGAGGAAGACCCCCCTAGAGGGAAGTTTCAGTTTGAGATGGGTCCTTTCACTGTTGGGATGGCTTCACTACCCAGAGGGAGTGACCATGACAGGAGGATGTAAGGCAGAGTAGGCCCTGCAAAGTGACAGCCAGTTTTCTTCACTATCTTCCTCGCCTAACAAGCCAGGAAGACTCTCCCAGGGTTGGGCTGAGTCTCTACTGGGCGTGTGGGCCGGGGGGGGGGTGGCCTTGTGTGAGAAAACAGGGCTGATTGCAGAGGCCCCCTAACTTTTTTCCCCCATTTTCCACTTTATGCTGGTGTTTTCCTGACTCTGATGGTGCCCTGGGTACTGCTAACCAGTCCCAGGGCCTGTGCTCTGTGTAAAATGGATATGCAAATTAGGCTAATTATAATTGGCTAAGCTAACCTACCTATAAGTCCCTAGTATATGGTAGGGCATGTAGGTTTAGGGACCACAGCATAGGTGGTGCACCCATAGGTGCACTGCTGAGGTGCCCAGTGTCATTTTAAAGGCAGGCCTGCCTTGCTGGCTGCTTTTAAATTAAAGTTATATGCAAATTCGACTTTGGAATTAAAAGTACTTCCAAAGTCTTAAACTACCTTATTTTTACATATAAGTCACCCCTAAGGTGTGCCCTATGTGCCCCTAGGGCTGGGTGCCATGTAACTATAAGCAGGGACTTTATAAAAATAGATTTATAAACCCTGGTGAGGTAAAAACAGCCAAATTTGTTTTTCCCTCATTGAAGTAAATGGCCTTCATAGGCTAGAATGGGGAGACTTTATTTTACATTTTAAAGTCTCCTTTAATGTTGCATAATAAGAATTTGGTATCAAATTAATTGTTGTAATAAATCCCACAACTTCCAGTTGTTGGATTTAATATAACTTGTTCAGGTAAAAAGTTTTAGACTTTACCTAAAAAGTTGCCAATTTCAGCCCTGCATTGTTTTTGCTGCTGTGCTCTGATTGGCCAGCCTGTAGCAGCTTAGGCAAGCTGCCTTGATGAGGTTTGAAGTGGCCTGGCTTCACACAAAGGAATGTGCTTGTGGGAGAGAATCTCCCCTCAGCAGATGGTGAGGCAGGAAGGGGGAGGGCTGCCAAACTGGTCTTCAAAGGCAGAGAAAGACATTTGGAGCAACCAGCAACACCCCCACATCCTGCAACCCCAGACAACTAGGTGCCCCCTTGATTAGATTAGGAGAGGGCAGGAGAGGGGTGTGTTTATGATTTTTAGCCACACCAGTGGGTGGGCTCAGCCAGATGTAACCTCCAAAAATCAGATTCAGCCATGTTGGATTTTTAGAGAATGTTGCCTTCTGGGATGGATTTTTGCCACACTTCCCAGGAAGTGGTCATCACAGGGGGACGACCCTGTACCTGATTGGAGAACCAGGACCCCCCTGCTTTTCACCCAGGAGCAAGGATAAAACTGTCAGACCTGCACCCACACCTCAGATCCCCACCAGATTTCAACAAGAAAAGAACTAAAGGAGAAGAAGGACTGCCCTGCTGGACCCCTGGCCTGCACTTGGAACCTGCACTCAGAAGGACTGCACCAGCTGCACACTTGGGCTTCACCACAAGAAGGACTTTGCCTGGCTTCAACTGGTTCAAGGAGGGACTCCCTGTTTGCTACTGGTGAAAAATTGCTATCCAGAGTCCCCTACACCAACTCCTGAAGAAAGTGACCAGCTGACCTCTGTCCAGTGGCCAAAAAGGAGTTTGCGCCAGGTGCATTCTGGGAGTAGTAGTCCGCACCCCCCAAGGACCATCTCAGAACTTCTGGACCCTTGGGGTGAGCTGTGGACCCCAAAAGAACCTTAAAAGAACATCTGGGTGAAGCCCAGAAGTTTGGAGAAGATTTGAGAATTTTTGTAAAAAAGCTCCATAGAGGGACCGACCCGCCGTGGAAATTCTAGCCGGCTTGCCTCAACCGCGACCCGGCCTGATTTGGTGGTTCGTCCCAGTAAAGAAAAATCTCCGAAAAAGAGACTAAGTCCGAAGGTAAAAAGTTGACCGGGACCTCCCAGCCATCGTATCCGAGAAGGGCTCCATGGACGTCGGATCAAGATCCAGGTTTACCCCGGTCGAAGGATTTTCACCTCGAAAAAACGACTAAGTCCGAAGGTAAAAATCTCCACCGAGGAATCCAGCAGCGCGTATCCGGAGAAGGGCTCCAGGAGGTCGGATAGGACTGGCAGGTTCGTCCCGCTGAAGAAAATCTTCAAAATAAAGACTAAGGGGGTCATTCTGACCCCGGCGGTAATTACCGCCATGGCGGAGGTTGGCGGTAGCACCGCCAACAGGCCGGCGGTGCTCCGCCGGGCATTCTGACCGCGGCGGTACAGCCGCGGCCAGAAGCGGAAAGCCGGCGGTGTACCGCCGACTTTCCGCTGCCCGTCAGAATCCTCCATGGCGGCGGAGCGCGCTCCGCCGCCATGGGGATTTTGACACCCCCTACCGCCATCCTGTTCATGGCGGTTCTCCCGCCAGGAACAGGATGGCGGTAGGGGGTGCTGCGGGGCCCCCGTATGAGGGCCCCACAAAGTATTTCAGTGTCTGCCTAGCAGACACTGAAATACGCGACGGGTGCAACTGCACCCGTCGCACCTTCCCACTCCGCCGGCTCAATTCTGAGCCGGCATCCTAGTGGGAAGGTTGATTTGCCCTGGGCTGGCGGGCGGTCTTTTGGCGGCCGCCCGCCAGCCCAGGGCAAATCTCAGAATCACCGCCGCGGTCTTTTGACCGCGGTGCGGTGTTCTGACGGCGGTACCTTGGCGGACGGCCTCCGCCGTCCGCCAAGGTCAGAATGACCGCCTAAGTCAGAAGGTAACTTTTTAACCGAGGCCTCCCGCGACCTGTAGCCGAGCAGGGCTCCATCGCGGTCGGCCTGAAAGTTTGACTTTGCCCCGGTCGAGCTGCAACCAGATGACCCGATTGGCGCTTTTTGTTTCTGAGCGCTAGAAAAATAATAATTCTTTACAAATTCATATCTCCGGTTCCCTTTATCCGATTTTATTCGTTTTGGTGTCATTTTAAAGATAAAAATATAAACTATTTTTATAAATTGGTTTTGGATTTTTAAACTGTTTCCTGTGTTTTATTTAATTACTGTTTTGTGATATTTGAATGCTTTACACACTGTCTCCTAAGTTAAGCCTTGACGCTCGTTGCCAAGCTACCAAGGGTTGAGCTGGGGTTAATTTACTGAGACCTAACTGGACCTAAGTGGAGGTTAGTGGCTTGTTGCTAGGTGTAGGTACTTACCTGCCCTTACCAATAACCCATTTTTCAACACCATGCAATTGGTGTTGTTATGTCCTCATCATCAGTGGCAATGTGTCCGCGTTGAGGCGAGATGTGGTGCTTCCGATCAGCGCAATGATGGCAATGCATGGATTCTGCTGGATCAGCACAGGGAAGCCCACTTCCAAGGACCCAGGACTGGATTGGCACCACCTGGCAATGCAGGACTCACAGTTGGCAAGAGTCCACCAGCTGTAGTAGAGATGAGTGAAGTCTTTGATGTCCCTTAGTCTTCAGAACAGGAGACAAGTCAGCAAGCCCTTGGAGTAACTTTGGTTCTCGGGATGTAGAGGTGCAGGTTCAGTCCTCTCACCCCCAGGCAAAGAGGGCAGCAGGCAGCAGGGCGGGGACAGCAAAGCAGGAGCCCAGCAAAATCCAGCAAAGTTCTAGCGAAGTGGCAGTCTCTTTAGCAGCACAGCAGTCCTTCTTACTGGCAGAATGTCCTCAGGTCCAGGAGTGTACTTATTTGGTAGGGTCAGAAGTCCAGATCTTATAACCAGTGGTGCCTTCGAAGTGGGGGAGACTTCAAAGAGAAGCATTTGAAGTGCACAAAGTCCCTGCCCTGTCCTTCCTGCCCTGGCTCCAGACACACTATAGCGGGTTATGCAGCCCTTTGTAAGGGCTCAGGATCCAGGCCATTCAGGTGTAAGTGTCAGCTCCTCCCTCTCATCCTGCCATGGTGGGCCATCAAAATGCAGGTGTGCACTCAGTCACAGCTCCTTTTGTGTGTGGCTCACTGTAGGGAATGCACAAGAGCCCAATAGTCACCCTCCCAGATGTGTATTCAGAGACAGGCGGAAGGCACTAGATGATTTAAAGAAAGAAAATTCCTACTTTCTGAAAATGGCACTTTCATAATTACAATTTAAAATCCTGACTTCACCATAAATTGTGATCTTAAATTGTGATTCCAGAGACACCAATCGTGGAGGTCCAATCCCTTCCCAATTTGAAATGACACTTATTAAATGTAATAAAAGAATCCCAATGTTGATCTAGAGGCGAGCTAGACCTTGAAGTAGTAAGAAAGGAATGTAAGAGTTTTTCACCACTAGGAAACGTAAAGCTTAAAAGTGCATGTCCAACCTTTTTAATGCACTGCACCCTGCCCTTGGAGCTGTCCAGGGCCTGCCTTAGGGGTGACTCACGTATATTAAAAAGGAAGGTTTGGGACTGGCAAGAAGATTAATTTACCAGGTCACCTTGGCAGTTTAAAATTGCACACACACCTGCTAAACTGGCAGCTTTGAGTCAAGTTTAAAGGAATACTTAAGTGGGTCGCACAATTGGTGCTGCAGGCCCACTAGTTGCATTTAACTTACAGGCCCTGGGTAAAGGTAGTGTACTTCGCTAGGGACTTATAAATAACTTAAGTATGCGAATTGTGGCTAAGCAAGTGGTATCATGTTTTAGGAAAAGACTTCATGCACTTTAGCATTGGTCAGCAGTGGTAAAGTGCCCAGAGTTCTAATGCCAGCAAAAATAAAGTCAGTAAACAGGAGGTCAGTAGGCAAAAACATCAGGGTACACCATGCCAAGGATGCCATATCCAACTGTAGACATCATTTATGAAGCCACTCCTGACCAGAGGTCTATTGGCTGCCTGTAATCAAGCCATTGTCCAGCCCCTCTTAATTATCAGGCCCATCAAAACTAGAAATCTGTCCAATTCCATCAGGGTCCCTCTTATTCAAACATCTCCTAAGACACTGACTCCCACTCAGAACTCCATTGTTGGTTGCTGAACCCAGAAGTCTGGATTAGCAAGGTCATTTTTGGTTCTTCCCTGGCTCTCAACATCAATTCCGATGCCAGAAGATCTTGATGGTTTGCCAAATGAAGAATCTGTTTACTTGGGAGCGACATAGCAGCAGGAGCTCCCGGTCAATGCCATTTAACTCATTGAAAGTATCTTTGCTGCTTAAAGCCTTGCCAAACAAAGATCGTATTGCTTCAGTCTTCAGGTGGAGAATATCTCAGCGCTGAGGTACAGCAACATACTTATGGGTGCAAGGTCGAAACGCCTCAGAGATCTTTGCAGAAATACATGAGAGCATTGTTTCTACAACCCTTTAACTCTTGTGGCACAGTACCTTTTCGACACTCCAACTCTACAAACAGATTGGTATTCCGGACATCTCCAGATCATAGTCTTACTCTCTGACTCTCAGGCAATACTCATTTGAGTATTTAAATTATTGCCTGGGACTTTTCTTGACACAGGTTCGTTCTAATATTGGCGCTCTGAGCTTGACATTTAAATACTGTCATGGAAAATTGTTCAAAATGCAAACTGTGCCATTATGGATGTCTGACAAATATTGGTTCAACAACAATGTTGTAATGTAAACAAACACTAGCTAAGTATGTTATGTCTGGCGTTTGTAGACAACTGGTTAATAACTGTTGGTATGGATTTGAGAAAAGAGTAGAATAAATATTTTCTTTTGTGTATAGCGAACACAGAAACATTTGAAGTCGGGCATACAGAAGAATAAATGTATTCTTGCCTCTGAACTGTAGGGTTGGCTAGAGGTAGCGTTGTCTGTTACAGAGTCTCATGGTACTCTGGGAAAGGGCTTTTCGAAAAATAGCCACCAGTCACTTTTTTAACCAATCCTCAAGTATTTAAACATTTTCTGAAGTGTATTATATACTTTCCTTGAAAAGGTTTTATTCCACGTTCACTTCTCTTCGTTCATCCAGATTAAGTTAATGTCCAACCGTTTAAAAAAGTTTGTGTCGAACAGTGCTTGTGAAAAAAAACAGTATGAACCGTGCATCACGATTACATAGAAAGGAATATGTTGTAGTATTGTATACAGCTTCTTGTTTACCTTTAGGTTACACGTTTCAGAGCAATCTGCCCAAAAATAAAGTCAAATAAACGCTGTGTGATACTTGCCGTACTCACTCAGATTGTCACTGCAGTGATTCCCTTGGTGACTCCTAGTGGCAGGGCGCTACAGATGTTAGGTGTTTGACAGATTCTGTATCAAATACAAGCATCAGAAGGTTTTTGTTGCTAGGCAGTTAACAGTTTTACTGTATGAAAAAACTTTTTGAAGAAATAAAAGATTTATATCATAAATATTCTGCTCTACTGTAGCAATTATGCCATTTAAAGCGATGCAGTACCGCAGTACAAAGAAACACTAGGACATTTTTGCTTCTTTACAGTGTGGCAATATTTTATGGGGTCACTGCATATCATTTTCAGGCAAACCACAACACAAAGATGGGTAAATAATTTGAAAAACAATGGGTGGGGAAATTTTATTTTACATCTATATAAACAGGCCGTTGTGCACAGTATGCCTTTTCCTAAACATTTCTAACATTCTAAATAAAAAATATCATAGTTAAACTTTGAATATTGTATCAGTAATTACAATAAATCGGGCAGGGCTTTTTTAAACGTATCTGCTCTAAACGTATGTAAAATTGGATGTAAACTCCTTTAAAAACAAATCATTTTGCACATTATTTAAGGATTCAAGATGCTGTATTTTGAATATGTCGCCGCGGAAATATGCTTGTAGCATACATAAAGCTCCCCATATTTCTCAGAATGGGTCCTTCTGGAACAGCTTGGTATGACAGTCAAAGGTATTCAGAAGAAACATAGTCCTCTCGCCTTCTTTATCCCCATCTGTGCTTGTCATTCTTCAATCTGTTTCCATCACTCAGCCGCTTTAAACGTTACTTCCGTGTAATAAAATCTAGCCTGCTAAGCAGTCATGGGCTAGGTTACTTAGAAGTCCAGCAAAAAGGGTCTTTCGTATTACACTCAGTTCCCGGATGCCCAGAGAAGTAAAGACAACGTGATCGTGGTTTCTGCATGTAAGACTAACTTTTCTTTCAGCATAAACCAGACAGTGCGAAATAAATATATGTTGTTTATGTTCCGAGTATATAGAAAAGGAGCATCTCTTTCTGTTTCAGTTTTAAGTGAAGCATGTTCTTTCACATTAGAAATAAAGAAATACCTATTATTATAGAATACCAGATCATGTGAATGTTTATTTAAATAATGTCATTATAACGTGGTTTAAGGTTTTAAACGCAAACTGGGTGGAGGGATGAATATGCCTATCTCCTTAGTGATGTACATATGTTTAATTTATAGAATGAATGCCCACATATTTTAGCAGAGAACGCAAAATACAACATTTTTTGGAAGAATCATTTGCACCATACTTGGTATTTTTTTTGTCTTAATTCCAATACAATTCAATCAGGATTATAATAGAACTGAAAAGCATTTTACTGCATGCAATTCACTCCAGCGGTGCTGATACAGACAGTCCCTCTACCCCAGGCCACAATTTTAAAAAAGCCTGAGCCCGTCAAGATTTTAAATACACTTTTTTGTGTTTTTAATTAACAGAAGAGTTTAAATGAAAGCAGGATTAGCTCTTGCACGCATACGGAGCCTGGTATGTTGTTCTATGCTCGCGCTGGTAGTGCAGCAGTGGGCTATCTCTAGTTCCGTGTGGTAATAACATTAATTTAATTGTTTTTCATTTTGATTATAACCCTACAGTTTAGAGATAATTCGTCTTGAATTTAGTTTGCCTTTGTAAACAATAATGAATGGTGTAAGAGGTACCTAATCCTTTAAGGCATGCTATAGATTGCTGAGCCTTTTTTTACTGCATTATGACTAATTATGTGGAAATGCTGATTAATTTTGCTCCGATGGGTAATCAGCCATATATATCTGTAATTTAGAAACTCCATTTACAGGAGAGTGAAAAATGTTGATAGAAAACGTGCTTTTGCTTTCATTTGTTTTTTCTCTAGTAATATTTGAATAACGTCAGTAAATTTGTTGCCTGGATAGGCGTACATTTGACTTTAATAAGGTCACTTGCAAGATTAAAAGTTCCTTTCTCTGACTGAATTTAGTTGCTGTTGCTGATTTCCCCAGTGTGATCTGTTTGGGTCGTCCTCTACAACATAAATCAGTTCCACATTAGATACTGAGGACCCGAATCATAAAGGGTCTCCGCACTCATGGCAGAGGTCCACAGTACTGGCGGGGGGCCTGCACTCCTGGCAGGGATCCACACTCGTGTTGGAACCTTTGCAATGAGTTACTGCAATGTGAAGGTCCCGCCACAAGTGTCCCCCCCTTAAGTGTCGGACTACCCTACAACAGCGGAGACTCCACCACGAGTGTAGAGCCCCTTTGTGAATAAGGTCTTGAGCCAATAAGCTAGAATACAATAAAAGTCTTAATAAACAGTGTAGTAAATATATTAAGCACAGCATGGTAAGTAATAAACAGATTTACTAAACATTTGTTCAAGTCCTACCATGAATGTCCCTTGCGTACACTTTGGTTGAACAATAATTATGGCATTTTCCATTTACTTCTTAGGATATTACAGGTAAACACTTTAAATGTTTGTGTTTTTTTTAATTAAAAGATGTAAATAGACATAGGGCAAAGTGAACTGGTTCTGTAAAATCTCTAGTTAAATACAACTTGACAAGTTTGTTTTGGCTTGCTATCTATTATTATAATGATTTGCTGTCCTTTAGTGGAGTATTAATGTATCTAAAATGGCATAGATCATCAACAACGCACTTGTATCCAACATGCGTAATCTCAAAATGAGTATAGGCCCAGATTTACTGAGTCATGCAATGCAGGATAGCAAGCAAAGTAGTTGTACTTCGTTGTGTGACATGAGGAGAGCAGAACTGCATTGTACCTTTAAAGAAATGCGCAGGTCTGCTTTCTTTCTGTGCTGACACATTTTGGGCTTCCTAGCCCCAAAGCAGGCACCCATAGTGTAAGAGTGCCTGCGTGATGGTCAGGATAGATTTTGTGCAGGAGGTCACACCTTTTTGCACAAAAACTATCTTTGAGGCTTTGTCTCCTTCATGTGTGTGCTGCAGAATGCAAAGAGGAAATACCATGGATAAATAAAGACATTTCTCCTCGTTATGCCAGGCTAAGGAAGTATACTATTTTGATGCACACCCATGTCCACAACTCTTTGTAAATATGGGAATGGCAGAAATTATAATTTCAGGAAGCTGTTGGAACAGTAGAGGTAGAATACACATAAGAGGTGTAATGTGCTCCAGCAGAGTTTACACAGCACCTTAAATCAATCTATTCATTGATTAAGATAATGAAAGAAATTCTTGTGATACTCTTGGTCATCTTATGAAATGTCGTTTGGAAACGGGATATGCAGGCATCAGAACTCTTATGGTCTGCAGAAAAATAAAAATACATATATTAAAACCTAAGCTAGATACCATAATAATGGCAGGGGTAAATATAAGCAAATCAGAAATTCAAAGTGATAGGGTTAATTTACAGGCATACAGAGTGAACTAGACTTGGGAGTTGGTAATGTCAGCTATAGACAATGACCTGCGAGGCCACAATAAACTTTGGCTACCAATGTAGAGCTCTCTATTCACTCTACTAATAGTGCAGATGTCCCCCACTGTTCCAACTGACCTACCAAAGTGCAGATGTTCCTTCTTTTCCAAGTGTCCTGATCGGTGGATATTTTGTGTATCCCTACACATTAGGTGACATAGTTCGCAGACTGAAATGTCATTCTGTAACAAGCATCATGTTGGGACACATCACAGGTGCTGTGCTTCGGAGGTGTTGGAAGGATTACATTTTAGGGTGTGCATTTTCGTCTGTGTTATGCATAGAATGAGACAGTTCTGCTGAAAGCATGTTTTATACTCATAACTGTGCTCGGAATACATGTTCACAACATCACCATGATACTATCTAGTAAAAGACAAGCTATGAATGCAGGTCACATGATTGGAGCCAGAACTCAATTAAACCACTAAAGCCAAGGCTTGCAGAAGGAATATCAGCAGAATGAAAAACGGGAAATTGGCAATAAATGTTTAACAACTTCAGACATTCTATTGTCCCTTCTTTGGGGAAAAAATGCCCTTCAAAAACAATGTTAACCAATAGAAATGTTCGTAATTTGAAATGCAAATTTCAGCAGTTTCGACATACAAATATTATTAATGTTCATGAAAAAAACAAATGAAATCAACAACTTTCCATACAATAAAATGTTTTACAATTATTGTGAAGATACATATTGTCATATTTTTACTGTTATCAGAGTATTAAGAGTCTATGGTGGCAGGTTCATTTTAGCTGGATTTGTAAAGTGGCATTAATAAACGTTTTAGAAGAATTGCAAATTAAAGTATAAAAGAATTGAATTATGAGAGAAATTTTAAGAAAACATGTATCATTTCAATTTATTTTATATGTCACTATTTTTCCAAACCTTAAAGGTAGTGGTCATAAATGTCTTTGTCATGTATTTTGGTCGTTTAATAGCAAATTATTATCTGTAAGTTTGGGGCTGGTGTTGGTTTTAAACCACAATGAGGTGGATTTATAACGTGCAGTAACCCTGATTAACACAAAATAACAGAAAGCAAAACCATTTCTGTTAATTATAAAAAGAAAACAAATAATTGATTATCATACAAAATATTGTTTAGTGATGGAAGATTAATTACCTTATAGTTATCTACTTTAGTAGACACTTTTTGAATGAGTAAGGGTTAGGCAGTCTTCTTTGTTAATGCAAGCTCCCAGTATAACTGAAGCATTTAAACTTTCTGTGTAAAAAAGATAGAGTTTAGAGTGCAATCAGACATTAAGAAATACATCTTATCTTGCACAAATATAAAGTGTGATAGCTGTTGTCTCAAGTAATCATTCACCTGAAAAGTGCAATAGACTTTGTGGAATCCTTATTTTATCTTATGGCAGACATTATGGGGTCTCCTCCTATAGATGATGATATTGAGGCTCTATGATTGAGAGCATTGACAGCAGTTTCCGGATCTGCTCTTGGGAATGCTATCTTGGGATACTAAGATTAGAAAAATGTATGAATATTGTAGATTCCCCTCATGGGTATGGAATACTGGGCTCTGCGGTTAGCTGTTAAATGCATTGAAATACCCCCAAAATATCAAAGCTGCCCGGTATCCCCAAATAAACAGTAAATGGTTGATTGTGAAGGGCAAGTCTAAATTGGCGCCATGGTTGTACAAGGTATTATTTCCTCATGCAGTATGCAAACAAATGCAAGTAGCAGTATATAGGCAGCTTGAAATGATGCAGGGGTCCTTGGGTGGAGGATAAAACACTTGAATAGCAGCTGGGTATTGTTAGAAATGGGTTCTTTGGTTAACAGTCAGGTTACCCCCTGTTCAAGCAAGGACCCTCACTCTAGTCAGGGAAAAAGAGAATCACCCTCAGCTAACCCCTGCTTACCCCCTTGGTAGCTTGGCAGAACAGTAGGCTTAACTTCAGAGTGCTAGTTGTAAAGTATTTTTACCAACACACACAGTAACTTAATGAAAACACTTCAAAATGACACAACACAGGTTTAGAAAAATAGGTAATATTTATCTAAACAGAACAAGACCAAAACGACAAAAATCCACCATACACAAGTCAAGTTATCAATAAAAATGCAAAAAGAGTCTTTAAGTCGTTTTAAACACACACTAGCGCTGCTAGCGTGAAAATGTACCTGGTGTGCGTCAAACAAAAACCCTGCACGTGCAGGTGTGCGTAAAAAATACCTCCTCACGGAGGTACGTGAGTCAGAACTACAGCCACACGATGATCCGAAATCCCCGCAGCGCAGGTTGTGATCTCCCAGGCTCCGTCAGCGAAGCTGCGCGTCGTTTCTCCTGCTCCGTCCGTCGATTCTTCGGTTGCATTTCCTGTGAGCAGCGTTTTCTCAGCTGCAGAGCATCGTTTTTTTCAGCCGCAGATCGGAGTTGCGTCAATCTTTTCCCCGCACAGCGCTCTGTGCGTAGATTTTCTTGTCTTAAGGCTGCCAGCTTCTCCTTTCAGGATCCCAGGAACTGGATGGGCACCACAGGGCAGAGTAGGAGTCTCTCCAGAGACTCCAGGTACTGGCAGAGATAAGTCATTGCTGTCCCTGAGACTTCAAACAACAGGAGGCAAGCTCTAGATCAAGCCCTTGGAGATTTCTTCTCAAGATGGAAGGCACACAAAGTCCAGTCTTTGCCCTCTTACTCTGGCAGAAGCAGCAACTGCAGGATAGCTCCACAAAGCACAGTCACAGGCAGGGCAGCTCTTCTTCCTCAGCTATTCAGCTCTTCTCCAGGCAGAGGTTCCTCTTGGTTCCAGAAGTGTTTCTAAAGTCTGTGGTTTTGGGTGCCCTTTTTATACCCAATTTCTCCTTTGAAGTAGGCCTACTTCAAAGTAAAGTCTCTTTGGAATGTGAAATCCTGCCTTGCCCAGGCCAGGCCCCAGACACTCACCAGGGGGTTGGAGACTGCATTGTGTGAGGGCAGGCACAGCCCTTTCAGGTGTGAGTGACCACTCCTCCCCTCCCTCCTAGCACAGATGGGTCATCAGGATATGCAGGCTACACCCCAGCTCCCTTTGTGTCACTGTCTAGTGTGAGGTGCAACCAGCCCAACTGTCAAACTGACCCAGACAGGGAATCCACAAATAGGCAGTCACAGAAATAATATAAGCAAGAAAATGCCCACTTTCTAAAAGTGGCATTTTCAAACACAATCTTAAAATCAACTTTACTAAATGATGTATTTTTTAATTGTGAGCTCAGAGACCCCAAACTCCAAATGTCCATCCGCTCCCAAAGGGAATCTACACTTTAATCAGATTTAAAGGTAGCCCCAATGTTAACCTATGAGAGGGACAGGCCTTGCAACAGTGAAAAACAAATTTAGCAATATTTCACTGTCAGGACATAAAAAACACATTACTATATGTCCTACCTTAACCATACACTGCACCCTGCCCTTGGGGCTACCCAGGGCCTACCTTAGGGGTGTCTGACATGTAGAAAAAGGGAAGGTTTAGGCCTGGCAAGTGGGTACACTTGCTAAGTCGAATTCACAGTTAAAACTGCACACACAGACACTGCAGTGGCAGGTCTGAGTCATGATTACAGAGCTACTTATGTGGGTGGCACAACCAGTGCTGCAGGCCCACTAGTAGCATTTGATTTACAGGCCCTGGCACCTCTAGTGCACTTTACTAGGGACTTACTATTAAATCAAATATGCAATCTTGGATAAACCAATTACATACAATTTTACACAGAGAGCATATGCACTTTAGCACTCGTTAGCAGTGGTAAAGTGCTCAGAGTTCAAAAGCCAACAGCAACAGGTCAGAAAAAATAGGAGGCAGGAGGCAAAAAGATTGGGGATGACCCTGCATAAGCAAAAAAGTCCAACAGGTATGTACTACTGGGTGAGGAAGCATGCGATCTGAGACAATCTGAAGAAAGATTGGACCATTTCCTCTTTCATGATGGTCCAGGTGTTGAACCTTCCAGTGCCAACACAATACATGCATTGCCTTGAACTCTTAGCAGCATGGAGAACCTCTCAGGAGGAAGAAGTTCAAATAAAAAGATAAGCTAGTAAAAGAAAACATAAACAAAACTATCATCATTGCACAAACACTGTTTAGCGCTGTAAAATGTTCCCGATGACTCCCTCCGGAGGGTTCTGTATCCAAACTAAAGGTCCACTGTCGTTTACTTTATGAAAATAATTAAATAAGACAACTAGGGCAGGCACGCATTCGGAACTGACTGCTCATTTAAGTGTTTTGTTCTATACCAATAAAAAACATCACACACAGGAATAGGGATTTCAGTCTAATTTTATGCTTGGAATATCCAGTACAAATTGAAACAGAAGCAGAATGAACTTTGTTTCTAGCAAAATAATATAGCTTGATAGAAAGTGGCATGAAAAGGAAGAATGCAGCCTGGGCAGAGTATTCTTATAATAACACATCACGCTGATGTAGAGGTTAAAAGTTAATAGGTGTAGCATAATTTATTTAATGGAAATAACATATATTGTCTGATACATTTATGTTTGCATTAAAGCTATGATATCTCCAAGATTTGTAAATAAAAATGTAAGAACATTAAATAATATTCCCTGGCAAAAATCATGTTACATTCCAAATTTTGAAGAACATTTTCAACAGCTATAGTAATTTTAGAATTCGTAACATCTTTATACCAATTTACCAATAGGGAGATTTTCAGCATTGATTCTCAAAGGCATGTAATAGTTTGTAAAAGACAACTCTTGTAATTTGACTTCCTATACTCATCAATTAAATAGTGAAAAAGCCCCATACTTTGTGGACTCTTTTGGTACAAGACACCAAGTGACAATTTTAGCAGTTGGGCTAGTAAAAAGTGAAGGAAAACTGAAAAAGGTGCAAGTGCAGTGATAAATGAGTAAGACGCTGTATTACCTCCATAGGGCCCACTAGATAGTAGTCAGTAGAGAAAAGTGCGTAAAACAAGCTATGAGCTGAAGAATTAAACAGAAGGAAAATGGAGGAATAAGCTTAAAATGAAGAATATTTCCCAGAAAAGGCACATCTTTCTAAGAATGTGGAGCAGACATGAGCCCTTCCACAAACAAATGTATTTGATGTCATGTAGTGTGAGAAGGCAAAGAAAAGGACAGAATATATACAGATCACAAGAGTCAGATGGGAAATCTTTTAATCTCTCAAGCATGTAAATAAAAAAGGATGGACCAGGAGGTGCAAGCACTAAGCTTGGTTCACATAGTTTTCTTTGTCTAGTAAATTAGTCAGAAGGTTGGGGTGGGGTAGCTTGTGAGATGGAATAAGGCAGTAATAAGAATTAGGAAAGGTGACTGGATCACACAATTCTAAAACTGCCTTTTCCAGAGCAATCCACAATGGCTAGATGGGTGAAGAGCTGTTTTATATGTTTTTATATGCTGTGAAAGTGTGCAGTGCCTGGGCTGGGAAAGAAAGGATTAACAGTGCAGATATAGTACACACACAACAAGATTGAAAATAGATAACATTATCAAATAAAGAAAAGTCGAGGAGATGGGTGCCAGAGTTTGTAATATCTTGGCCATCATCAAAGAGAGCAGTTTGTTGTCAGAATAGGGA
This sequence comes from Pleurodeles waltl, assembly GCF_031143425.1. Lineage (NCBI taxonomy): Eukaryota > Metazoa > Chordata > Amphibia > Caudata > Salamandridae > Pleurodeles > Pleurodeles waltl. The sequence goes on from NC_090440.1 coordinate 1,620,540,992, forward strand.
AGTCAGAAATGAAGAGTGTCAACTTATCAATATTGACCAGTAAGATTTGATGTTAAAAAAAATGATTGCCACCAAGAAAGGGAGGTAAGTAGAAGGGCAAAACACTTCATAATAATATCATATTACATTACCAATCTCTTGAATATTGTCAATGCCTTTGACAATGACTCACGAAATCGCAGCAGCTGTGGCCACTTTCATATAGTGTCAAATGTTTAAAGCTTAATTGTGCTTGTAAGTAGAAGTGAAAATGCTTTATTTGGTTGCCAATCTTGAATGGTTGCATACAAACATTATGAGAGCAAGAGAAGGAAATGTGCACACCCATAAGTTCTGCTTGTTTCTTCAGTCTTTGTAATGCAAAATTAAAAACGTCTTAAGGCCCAACACACAAAGACATCCTTGCTGTGAACATTATATATTTTTTTTTAAATGCAGACTGTTTTTGTGAACATCTACCTTAAGGACCCTACAAATCAGAGTCTTACCGACTGTAAAATTGAATGTTACAGAGGGCCTGAGTGTCAAATCATTTGTTATTGGTAGAGCACACACTCACACTGTGGCATGGTGGCACTTTTTATGATGCATAGCATTAGGTCCCTCATGTATACAGATTCCATTTAAGGAATTGTAAATTGTGACAAATAAAGAGTCACAATTTGTGATTCCTTAGTTAGAAAAGGTCACAATTTGTGCACCAACTTCTACCAAATCCATAGTTATTTTGAGAACTGATTAATACAATAATGGGTTGGTTCTCAAAATATCTATTTGTAGTGGGTTGCAATTCAACTTACCTCATTATTATGCATGAAGTAGGTCGTATATGGAGACACACTACAGTTGGCTGCAATGACAGGCATGGTGGACTGCTGGGGGTCCGTTGACCACCATGTTTGTGATTGCATTTAAATAAAACAATATTTTTTTTTTAATGCAGCTTGGTTTCCTTAAAGGAAAATGGGATGCATTTAAAACAAATACACAAACTTGAGCAGGTAGTGGTCTCATAGACCACTTTCTGTTCATATATTTTTTTAATGTTAACATTCACAAAGGGGAAGGCATCCCTTGATGACCACTTTCTATTTGGGAATGACTTACCATCGTCTTTGAGGAGGTTGCAAAATATTAATATTTTACAACCAAACTTTGATTGTAAAATTTAACAAATCCCTAAAGAAATTGGTATTTTGAAGTGATGCCCATAACACGCACCTCCCAAGTACTTATTTGGTATCTATTCACAAACCCAATTAGCGATTTGGTAATATTTGGTAACATATTACCAAATTGCTAATTGGGTTTGGGGAATTTAAAAAGCCAGTTTGCGGTTGGAAAGGCTCTGATTTTACAAATCGGAACCTTACCGATCTTAAAATAGCATGATACATGAGGGCTTAAGTTTCTTCACATCAGACCCTGACGTCTGACAATATACACTGTTAGTTATCATCTGAAACTTAAGTAGGGGCAAACAATAATAGCCATAAAGAAGTAGTGTGCAAAAAAGCAATATAAATACAGGCAGTCTTTCAGAAATTATTGGCCCGATTCACAAAGAGCATCAACACTTGTAGCGGTGGCTCTGCAGTCGTAGCGTGATCTCTGCATTACAGTTTCTCAGTGTGGAGATCCCACCACTAGTGTGGAGATCCTGCCACAACTGCAGAGCCTCCACCAGAGTGCAGAGGCTCTTAGTGAATCAGGCCCTGAATGTTTATTAGGCTAACTCATATTTCGTAGCTCACTTTTGAGATTGCACAGGCTCTTTTCATCATAATTACTAGAAGAAAGAACCTGTTTGGTATTGAAAGGTAGTAAAAACTGAGACCTAGCCAAACAAAGCTATCACCACTGAAATGTGGTTGCTCTTCCCCATTGCTCTTGTGTCATGAGAGATTATTTTACATTTACCAAACCTATGCAGACTGGTCTTACCCACTTGGCCATGCATCTGAAAGAGCATAACTTGGCTGTGCCATTATGTCTTGTAGCATGTGAAATAGGGGAGTGGTCATTTCCTTATGAAAACGTGTTGGAAATGGATTTCCCCATAATGTGGTGCACCAGAATGCATGCAAGTAAAGTGCAGGAATGATAACAGTCCTACATGTGAACCGCATTTTTTATCAGTTGCAAATATATAACTTTTCAAGTATTTTAGAAAATTTTACTTCTATGATCATTTTGTATTCACTGACTGAAATGTGTTTAAAATCATTTAACTAAAAGTACAATCTATAAAATAAATACCTTGGCCACAGTGAAGGCCCAAATTTACCTGTGTTTAATATTTAATGTGAAAATTTGTTTTATTTCATGTTTCTCCTAGCAGTGGTATGAGCTTGAGACTACTAAGGATTCTATTGTGTAGGATAGATAAGGGGGCCTGAGACAACGTGTTACCAATTTCCAAGAGAAGTAACTTGGAGATGGCAATCGAACACCTCTCTGAATTCCTGAGCACTGGAGTGAACCAAAGGATGCTTCAAGGATTAGTTGCCAATTAGGCAGTTGATAGAGTTATTGTTTAGTGAAACATTTCATCTGTGATGTCAATTTTTCAAAGTTTTGGGACTTAAGGGCAGAATAGTTAGCTGAAGGGCAGATCCCCTTTTCCCTTTGAACAGAGCAGATCCCTCTGAAGTACAAAACTCTACTTCCAAAGACTTAGCTGCTTTATCCTGCACAGACCTCTTTTGGCAGAACCTTCTACTAAAGTTCTCTTGTGCCAAAGCTTTTCTCTGAACTCTAGTTAGATAGTAGGATAAGTAGCTATTCAGATCAAATGGATAGGTAGGAAGATTTATCTTTAAATCCAAAGCATCATACGCTTTTCTTTCTGTTTTATATTGCTGTTATTTAAATATTAGTTTTCTATATGTTAAGTTTAGAGTAGTTTGTCATTTTGATTTTCCTTAGGTGATTTTTTACATTTACACTATGGTTTTGAGAGTCACTTATGTAAGTTTAGCTTTGAGGCTGTATTCAACTTTTAACTTCAATTTGGTCTCCAAGATTTAATGTGTGGCCGGCAGGTTACATTGTGAGTAATAAACTACTTGAAAAAGTATCTTCTCACCCCTCAAAACAGAGGAAAAGATTCATCTAGCTCAACGGTTTAGAAGTAGTATCCAGAGCATCCTTTACACATGACACTTTTCGTAGACGTGAGTGGTTTTCATGCTATCACCCCAGAGAGCTAGGAGAGAAATCCTTTAAACCCCAATTACTCCCAATTCATAACCTGAACACACAAATTGTGGGTGGGATTTTATTCCACATCCAACACTTTACAATCCTTGCCCTATGCCTAATACCTAGTCATCCAACAAGATGTATCCCTTTTATGGATGGAAAGGCCTCACCCACATAGTAGTGGCATGCTTCATCATCGGGCAGTCCATCCCGCCAGGTTAAGATATTTCTAACCCGGCAGTCTCAACCATAGCCTCAAAGGAGAACTAGCTCCTCTTCGGACAGGGGGATCTAAATAAAGTATCTTCTGGTTAGTAGGGCACCAGTATCACTAAAATAAAATATTAAAATTGGCTCTATATCTATCCACAGACTCTGATTTTATTTATGATGATGCTGGGTAGAGTAAAAAAAAGTTTTTTTTTCACCAGCCCCTCCTATGTTATCGGGAGCTGCTAACCAATGTGCTAGTGATCTGCGGTGGATCTCCACACCTTTGCGAATGACAACATGTTTTGGCCTGCTGAGGTAGCAGTCTGGGGCCCATATTTATACTTCTTGACGCAAATCAGGACTTGGGCAGATTTGCGTCAAAAAGTGTACCGCCGGCTAGTGCCATTTCAAGCCAGCTGGGTGCCTTATTTATGGAATGGCGTTAGCCAGCGCTGCGGCCTGGTTAGCCTCAAAATAAATGATGGTAACCTGGAAGCAGAGGTGAAGGGAAAACTAGGGGTTGTGCGCCAAAGAATGGTGCAAGTCAGGTTAGAGTAAAAAATAATGGCTCTAACCTGACTAGCGCTATTTTTTGATGCACAACCCCCATGGAAATGACTCCTGTCTTAGCAAAGACAGGAGTCATGCCTCCCTGCCCAATGGCCATGCCCAGGGGACTTCTGTCCCCTGGGCATGGCCATTGGGCACAGTGGCATGTAATGGGGGCCCAAGTTAGGCCCCCCATGCCACTTAAAAAAACTATATATATACTTACCTGCACTCACCATGCATGGGTCCCCCCATCCATGGGTATCCTCCAGGGGTGGGCGAGGGTGGCAGGGAGTGTCCCTGGATGCAGGGAAGGGCACCTGTGTACTGCTTCCATGGTCTCTGACCATGAAAATGAGCCCACAGGTCCCTTAATGCATGCCCTGACCCAGGCGTTAAAAAACGCGCAAATCCAGCTGGGCACCATGTTTTAAGGCCCGCCTCCTCCTGTGCGTCATTTTGACGCCAAAGGATAAATAAGGCGCACATACCTTAGAGTCATTTTTTGCACGGGAACGCCTACCTTGATGTCATTAGCGCAAGGTAGGTTTTCACATACAAAAAATGATTCAAACTCCATAACTTTGGCACTAGACAGGTCTAGCGCCAAAGTATAAATATGAAGTTAAGTTTGCGCCGAATTTGTGTAAAAAAATGATACAAATCCGGCGCAAACAGAGTATAAATATAGGCCTGGATGCCTTATAGTCAGGTCTAAAGTCCTCCGGCCTTCTTCAGGGCAGACGTTTTGTCTGTGTCCCTACTGTCAAACACATGTTTGGAGTTTGTACATGCAAATAGAGTAAGACTAGTTCTTACCTCGTCCTCTATGGGTCTCTTCAGGTATAGTTTACAAGAGATAATCAATACGTAAGTATAGTATATTGCAAACATAAACAATATATTGTGTCATGTGGAATGGTCATTCAATGTGATTCACACTCAAGGGCATAAAAAACTCTGCACTGCAAACAGTGTGCAAACCAGTGGATTTCATATTACGCAACACCTGGTGCTAGATATTTCAAGTGTTATATTTATCTATACAGATGCATGCATTTTAATGCACTTACCCTGGAACTGTCAGGGAAAGACCTCATCAGTCTCTAGAAGAGGGGAGCCTCCCCTATTGTCACACACTATAGGTCAGAACACATTAACAAGAAGTCCTTTTACATGCAATGGAATGATCATACTATTATGGGAAGCTACAGTCCTATTTCTTTTGGTAGTCCTATTTCTCTTCATCAGACAGTACCTGATGTGTCATTACCTAAGCTCTGTCTATATCCTAATAGCCCAAGGTAGAGAATACTGACAAATCCCTTTATCTAGATGTTTGCTGAGGTTAGGCTAATATTCTATTTTTAAGTCTCAATACACCCTATCCTGTCATACATCTCTTCATATATCCAAAATGGGTGTTAAGGGAATCTTAATTACCTTTATTGTGAATTCAACCATGCCAGGCTCGATATCCATGGGTCAAAAATGTCAGTTCTTAATAGGATTACTGGGTTACGACCACTTATCTACAGAATGCACCAGGTGATATATTCTAACAAACAAAAAGCAGAGCAAAACAATCTCCAATCTATGATTGTATTTCCTTCGGTGGATTAGGAATACACTGATTACTGTCAGGATGTAGGACCCTTTTGCACGCTTATTTTATCAAAAACAGGCCACTTACTTTATCTTTGTGTTCTTAGTGGTAGGTTGAGAAATGATATGCCAGTTCCTAATGGGATTACAGGGTTCCGATCAGCGGGTATCACGGAAGATATTTTCAAGCATCTCATACAAAGTAAATCCCCAATCAGTTAATGTCTTCCCTCTGGCAGGTTTGGAACTCACTGGTTCCCACCAGAATGTTGGACCCCCACACCCTTCTTGCTTAATCAGAAAGAGCACACGTACTAAATCCACATATTTAGACTCTACATAGATGTATACCTTGGTCCCAGCTGAGTTATATTTCCTTGAGTACTCTTCTGCTGCTGAACTGATTCAGTGTAAGTTACCCTTCCCTGCATCCTTCTGATCTACATCTTTCAATGAGCGCTATTATTTCCTGTTATTAGAGATCAGATATCATTCCTGTCATTTTTGACCCCCCTAATATTTTCTTTCCCTCCTGAATCTCTCCTACAATAGTTCCACCACAGATATTTTCATAATTTGACCACTGGTTAGGCCATGATGGTAATATTTCACCAGGGAATTTGAAACTATTAAGCCAGTATTAATTACTGAGGTATATGGTAACGTTCCTCTGTTTTTAATATGGCAAATTATTCTGCCCTGCCCTAATCCAAAAGAATAACCAAAGCATAATCAATCATTTACTCATTTTCACTGAACTGGATTTTTTATTTCTGGCACTATCATTCAAACCCAGATGTACTAACACTTTCCGTCATAGATGCACCACTTTTTTGCGCAGCCATAATGCAAAAGGCTAGTCAAAATTTACAAAGCCACGCAAGGGCCAATTTGCATCACCTTGCGTGGCTTTGTAAACAAAAGTAACACAACATAGCACCTTGTTCTGCATTGCAATCAACTGCATCGGGAAGGCATTACATAGTTGGAACGTGAATTTTCCCATGCATCTACCTATGTATTTTGACGTGGACAAAGATTTACTAAAGGCAGTAAACCTGGGTTTGCACAAAAATAGTGCCTGTACCAAGATGGATGTAACACGAAGAAATATCTTCATTTCTCCTTTTTACTTCCTCTTTGCATAAATGCTATATTCTGCAGCACACCTACAAAGAGAAATTTGCCTCTAAGGATTGGTTTTGAGCAGCAAGTTATCTGTTCTTGCACAAACACAATCCTGCCCATAATGCAGGCTTACTTGCACCTTGGGACAAGTTGCCTGAATTGGTCTTTGGCTACCTGAAGTGTGCATGTGCAATGATAGAGCAGCAGTATGCCATACCTAGTAGATATGGTTCATTTCTGCTCTCTCCCTTTCACACAATGAAGTGCAGCAAGTTGCCTTGATGTTTTGTTCAGCATGAATAGTTAGTAAATCCAGGCCTCAGTGCGCAGACCTCCATTACCACAAACTAAATAGATGTGGGAGCATTTATTAATATTTCACACAGCCCAGCAAGTCACCTTGCCCTGTTGTGCGGTCATGCATGAAAGGGCAGGAATGCACCCTATATAACATAATATGACACACACCTGTCCTTTGTATGTGCTGGCACCCTCTTGACTGCTTAGTGCCGATGCAGGCACCGGTGCGCCATGGTGCAAGGGTGCCTGGGTTTCAGAACAAAACAATCCTCTGAGGTATTTTCCTCTTTCCATTGTAGCACAGATAGATGAACAAACAAGACAAAATAAAGATATTTCTACTCGCTACACCTTGTCTTGGGAGGCAAAGCATTTTGACACATTCCCAGGTCTACCAGTATTTGTAAATCTGGGAATTCACCAAAATACATGGGTTGGTACATGAGAACGCCAACACTCCACCCATGGAACACCTCCCTGGGGCACAGTAACACAACACAGTGATTTGCCATGCATTGTGATACTCCAGATTTATCAAGCTACGCAGGGCTAGGCAAGGTGACCTTGAGTGGGTTGATAAATCTAACTTAGTAGTTGCATTGGCCCTGCTTCCATTTGAATGGCACAAAGGTGAAGCAGCTGCTTGATAAATATGCCCCATAGGTGTTTTGAGGCCTGGTATTTTTGCTGAATTACCAGGATGCACTATATCATGGCCCTTCTAGGTTGCATTCCACTGTGTCATGGGAATACAGTAAAGAGGTACCATAGGCCCAAGTGGAGTTCTTACTGTCATTATTACCGAATTTCAAGGGTGATTTAATATATGCCAATATTAAATGCAAATATTAAATTATGTTTTACAGCCTTAAATCAGCTGCTCTGTAGTGATGGTAGCACATACAGGTTTGGCATTAGTTGGTGTTCTAATTATAGCAACATTTCTTGGGGTACTGTACAACACACTAATGGTTAACTCTCATGAAATAAACATGAAAACAGTACTGAAATGTGCTCATATAGTATGTCTTTTGTACAATGATGCCATATATTTTATGCATTAAGCTCTAAAATAGGAATGAGACTGACACAATATTGTATAATTTCTACATATTGTGCAAAGTTATTTTAGGTCCTGGTAATGTCAGGCTATATTGTACATCTCTGGGCTTGTAAGCGTCCTAAATTGCCCGAGGTAGGTGGGTATGTAGTAGCCTTTCCTGTCATCTTATGAGTATCACCTAATAGGATTTGAAGTTTTGGTTCATCACTTAAGCCTTTAGTATTTGGTAGATGGGATACGCTGACAAAAATGTGGCAAAGGTCCCATCCACCAAATTCACGGTTCCCTCACTATGAGCCTGATGTATCAAACATTTTTAGATCTGGCCATTTGCGATTGCAAAAATGCATTTTGGAATGTAACAAGTCCAATTTGCGATTCGGTAACTTGTTACCGAATCGCAATTTGGATTTGCAACTACACACTGATTCGGTACTAGGAAGGGGTGTGTCAACGGCGTCCCTTCCCACTACCGAATAACAGAGGTATGTATGATTGTTTTTTGACCGTGAATGTGGTCGCAAAACAATCACAGTTACCACCAATTTCAAATCGGTGGTAACCTGTTCGCAAAGGGGAAGGGATCCCTAAGGAACCCCTTTGCCCTTTGTGAATGAATGCAAAAACACTTTTTAGGAGCAGGCAGTGGTCCCACGGACCACTCCCTACTCTTAAAAAATTAAAAGAAAACTTTCTGTTTTTCTTTTTTAAACACATCCTGTTTTTCCTTTAAGGAAAATCGGCTGTATTTAAAAAAAAAAAGATTGCTTTATTGAAAAGCAATCACAGACATGGTAGTCTGCTGAGCCCTGCAGGCCACCATCCCTGTGATTGTAGCCATTCACAATGGATCACAAATTGCGACCGACCTCATGAATATTAATGAGGTAGGTTCATTTAAGAGCCCTTGCGATTCGCTATATGAAACTCCTAGAGTTTCACACATTCCAATAGCGATAACTTAATTGCGATTTGCAAAACAATGCAATTTGGTAATCGCTATTGTAAAGAATGATACATCTGGCCCTTTGTTTAGAGTCGGAAAAAGTAACATTTCTCTGATGTTCAAGTCTATATTGTTCTGCTTGTGGAAACATTTGATCAGTGACCATATAAAAAGGTGTGTTGGTCAAACTACCTCTGATTATCAATAGAGATACTTCTTTCCTGTTCAGAACTTCTTTGGAAGTCTGGTGGTTTCCGAGCTGGAAATAAAAAGTGATCCCCACGCACGGAGAGAAAGCTCCCCTAATGTCAGAAACACTTATTTCTTGCTTTTCAGTAGCAAACTCTTGTTTTTGGAGATGCATTAAACATTGTGCATGCTCAGCAAAGTTACAGTGCCATAACTTAGACTCTGCTGAAGGCACAGAGATCTTCATTCTTCTGTCAGAGATCTTTAAGTATAGTGGTTGGTCTTCTGCAGTGCCAGTGCAGTGAGCCCATCTAGTGCCTTAGTTTTTAAAAGTCTGTTATTTACGTTAAAACTTTGAATGTAGTATCTACTTGTTGCTTCATGTTTGGCATAATGAATAACAAAGATAGCATCCTCTCACATTAGATTGCCATAGCATTACTTAACAATCTATTTTACTAAAGTATGCAGGATTGTCGCTAACCCAGCTAGAAGCCACTTCCTCTATGTTTATTAATTATATGTCTATGTTTAGAATTTTTGTTATTTACGCTCATGTGGTATTCTGAAATATCATTTTGGAGTAACTCTTCATTTTGTCATACCAGAATGCAACACTCACACATTAATTATTCATTCACACATTCACTTATTTATCCATCCAGGCAATTACATATATCCATGGCACCAATAACACATTTTCACACTCACCAACTAAACAAACTCCCCATTCAATGAAGAAACACTTCATTTTGGAAAATAGCCAGACCGATTTGTTTTGATAATGTTTACATTTATATTTGATAGGAAATCTTTGATCAATTTTATTGCTTAATTTATATGTGGACATTTACCTTTCTTCTGGGTCTCTCTAGGTTGGTACAATTTGTTGCAAATGTATTTAGTGTCATATTTTGGCTTTTTGATGTGAGAGACTGCTCTGATCCCTAAGCATGGTAAACATTTGGTTAAATTAGCTGTTCTATATGAGTCGTAGGTAAGGCCACAGTAATATGGCACTGAAAAGTGCATCAGTGGCATTAAAGTTTGTTTTCACATATGGGCTGCTTTGTTGATGTACATCATCCAATACCAATATATCAGGTGAGGGACTTTGAAAACATGAGTAGAACATGACGAATGAACAATTTTGATATGTAGTGAAGCCTATGTTTAGCATTAGCTATGTCACCCCTAAATATACATTGGACAGGTACTGAGTGCATAATTTGTAGACGTGGGGCTCAGAAGAAACTTAACATGAAAGCAAATGACCTTCCCCCTGACATTACAAAAAAAAAGGAGTATATTTTCTTCTTTAAAACATGTCATCACTTCCCCCATTGTACTAACCACCTCATAATGTCTCATGCCTCTTGCAACAAGTGTATATGTCCACACAGGCAGCACAAAAAGGAACAGTAAAAAAGAACTCAGCATTGACCTGAATTTACTGTGATGTATGAACTTCCATATCAGAAATATAAAAGAAGCTTGCCATTCAGTGACAACGATATATATGCCACATGAAATAACTACTACCACCCCCATGGATCGTGTACATTTAGGCAACTACTTTCCCATAAAAATAGAATAATTATGTCTCCAAAAGAATCCACAAAATTTTAACAAGTGCCCACATCAGTATGAAAGAAAATACATCATACTGAGTAAAGAATTATCATCTACAGATTGATGCAATATAGAGGACTGTTGCCTGGCCTACACCTACACCCCTAAATTCATGGGCCTGGAAGATAGGACCCTTTCAATGTTGACAGCCTCTCTTCTACCCAATTGAGCCAATCAACTTGATTTAGAAATGCATGACCACAGAGTCAATGATGCAAACCTGGATATATTTCGAACTCTGTTGCGACCCTAAAAGGCACCCAGACCTTACCCTGACATGAACATCACCCTCAAGGATGCCATCACCATGAAAACCAAGATAACATGTGAACATCTCTCTCATTCCTCCCTGAAGCCAATTTAGAATGGCCATCTAAGCCCTCGTCCTCTTGTATCTGGATGGTGGCAATCCTTGCTCCACTACATCTCTTACACCACACTATCACACTGAAAGTCATCTTGCATACTGTGCACCCCTCATTAAGGGCCAAAGATACTATTTCTGTGCTGAATCACCCTGCTGGTGCCATGCGGTAGTGAGTTAATGATCCAGGTGTGGAGTATACCATGGAGGATGCGAAACATCAGCTTGTTTTCCCAATTCTCTACAATTTACCAGGCATGCATTCTACCTGACTTTGGGAGTTGGAACTTTGTCCAAGATTTGCCACATCTGCTCATACCTCACAGAGCACACAGTTTGTTTCTGTTTCATTACAAATGATTCCCTCATTTTAAAGATGTGGTATACAGTAGGAATATTCATAATGGAAAATATAAGGAAACAACGGAGTATTCTTTAATTTATATTTCTAATTCCTGAGCACCTTTTCAAGGTAAAAAACAATGGGCCAAATCATGCAGTGCAGTGCAGCAACTCACCTTGTTGCACTGCCCTGCATGGCTGGGAAAGGCAGGAATGCACAGTTCTCATCACAATATTGCACATTTCTGTTCTTTCCCACAGATTGGGCTGACTAACATCAATGCAGGCATCCTTGCACCATGGTGCACCATGGTGCAAGGGTGCTTGTGTTGCATGCAGGATTGTTTTTATACAAGGATAGACACCTTCCTACACAAACACAGTCCTGGGAGGCATATTTCTATTCCTATGTGTGCTGCAAATGCAACACACATAGAAAGCAGAAGAAATGAGGAGACATATAGCTAGTTCTCCTCCTTACACCTCCCCTGAGAAGGGGTAACATTTTGACACATATCCAAGATTACAAGTTCTTGTAAATTTGGGGATGCATCAAAATCCATGGGAGCTGCATGGGAACACCCACGCAACACTCATGGAATGCCTTTCCAGGTCAGAGTAACATTGCTCAGCGATTTGCACTGCATTGTGTTAATCCAGATTTTGGAAGTCACTGAGAGGATTGTACGACGAAACAACGACTTTAAAAACAACTACTGCCTTAACAACGAGGTCGGAACACCGACCTCGTTGCTTCTACTAATGATTTTACCACGAATGCCTTAACGATATTTTGTTGTAAAGGCATTCCTGATAAAAGCATTAGTAATAGGCACCATTCACCCTACAGCCCTCACCCCATCCCCGCAACCCCACCCCAAAACCTAAAACCCCCTGACCCCACCCCCTCCCCAAAACCAAAAACGCCCCACCCCCCCAACCCCACCCCAAAACCTAAAACCCCCTGACCCCTACCCCCTCCCCAAAACCAAAAACGCCCCAGGCCCCCAAACCCCACCCCAAAACCTAAAATCTTGCTTGGAAGCAATACACAAAACCCTAAGAGTAGGGCCATTCACAACCATGTGTCCCAGCACAATGGAAGAAGGACCAAGTGGGTGGGACAAGAACATGTGAACTTTATAAAAGTGGCATTTCCAGAATTGTAACCTAAAATCATCTGATATTACCATAAAGAGGATTTTAAATTACAAATAATTTGAGTGTAAATGTCACATCTCTATCTGCTCCCAGTCCAAAATAATAACTTATTAAATGTAACCCCGTAGTAGACAATCGGAGAGATGGGCCTAACAAGGAAAAACTACTTTAGGAGTTTTTCACTGCCAGGACATGGAAAACGTAAGTACCTATGCCCTACTTTTGAAAATACAATGCATTCTTCCTTATTAACCTCTATGGTCCACAATAGTGGTGACTTCTAAGTATTTAAGAGGAAGGCTGAAGCCTGGCAAAAGGTGTATTTCGGCAGGTCAAAATTGTATTATAAAGCTGCAGTGGCAGGTCTGCGGCATATTTTAAAAGTGTTGGTTTAGTAGGTGGTGCAATGAGTGTTGCAGATCCACCAGTAGCATTTAATTTATAGGTACATGTAGCACCATTTAATAGGGACTTACAAGTAAGTTAAATGTTCCTGTTAGGTGAAGACCAATTTTACAATGTTTGAAGGAGAAAGAACAAACACTTTAACAGAGGTTAGCAGTGGTAAAGTGTAGAGTCCTAAATCTAACAGACACAATTTCAAGAAAATGGTGAAAGCCACCCCTGCTGCGAGCACACCAAACATGAAAAATAAAATGACAAGTCTGTCATGTGCACTTTTAACCTCTCCAACCCGAGCTGTCTAGACAGCTGGGTGGAGTGGAGGCATAGGCTCCCAGTACCAGAGTGAGCTTGGAGCTAGATCCTCTAACTAATCCTGGCACTTCTCTCATGCTGTTTAACATTATCAGCAGTGTCAGAGCAGTGTCAGTAGGTCAAAGTGTTTGCCCCACCACTTAAACTTGTCAGCAGCAGCCCCTGCATAGGAATGCATTTAGGGGCAGATTTATAAGCCCCTTGAGCCACCGAGGCATCATTTGTTTGACACTATGGCAGTGCAGAACAGCCCCTACCCCATGCCATATTTACAAAGTGGCACAATGGGATCATTGCGCCACTTTGTAAACCTTTGCACCACATTATACCTGCACCAGGTACAATGTATGCAAGGGAGGTTTCCCCAGCTAGGAAGCCCACAGGAATGGTGCAGTGAAATCTACTAGAGTTCACTGCATCATTCTAACGTCATTTTTTAACGCTTGCTCAGGGAAGACATTAAAGTGATGCTGTGCTGTTTTCAGTGGGGCCCCCCTAACAACTAGCCTCAAATTTTTGGACTCTAGTCCACCAAAGCTTCACAACTGCATCAGAAATTCTGATGCAGCTATTCTAACAAGCACCATTGTGAGCTGTATTGTAAATACAGCTGTACCATGGTGTTGCTAGGTGGTGCAGGGCGGCACAAGCAAACTGGTGCATTGTGATCGATGCACCAGTCTGTTGTAAATGAGGCCCTTCATGTTTAACTGTGCAAGGTGATTTCCCAGGATCAACTGTTTTGTTAGTGTGACAAGCATAAACATTGCATAGAGTGCATTGATTATTCTCAATAATTTCAATAATTTCAACATTTAACGAAGTATTTCAAATGCTGATGTAATTATTGTACTTCCTTTGAAACTTGCAAATGTGTAAAGTATCACACATTAAAATGCACTAGTATTTATATAAAGCGCTCATTTATTCGTTAAGGATTGGTTTTGCAATTCTTTATTTTTCATAACTTTCTTCTATTAAGCAGTTCCCCAATTTGTCTGCCTTCATCATTTTGGAACAATTAATCAATCAATCATTGCATTTGTAGAGCGCGCTACTCACCTGTGAGTGTCTCAAGGCGCTTGGGAGTGGGGGGGATCTGCTACTGCTTGAACAGCCAGGTCTTGAGGAGTCTCCTGAAGGTCAGTTAATCCTTGGTTTGCAACACATTTCAAAAATGTTCCACACATCTCTTGAAAGTTTTGAATTAGTATATCAAATGTTTTTTTCTTCCAAATGCCACATATCTAATTTTACTCTGCTATACTTTCATTCCATAATCTTCTTATTTGAAATGAACTTAGGTTGTTAGGTTGGTGGCATTTTTCAGATATGTAATTACATGCATATCATATGGTGCAATGAGGTCATGTTAACATGTCTTTAAAGTTATATGAAGTATTTGTTTATACAAACTATAATCTGTAAATGTATTATGTTGTACATGTTGTATATTTAAAAAGGGAGGTTCAATATCCATAAAAATCCCTGTTTCATAAGAAAAATTGTACAACAATGTAACTGTTATGTAAATATTTGCTTTTGAAAAATGTTTTTCCCCTCTTTGCACCAGGTGCACATCTTGCCCAAAAGGTGTTTCTATTACCAGTTCCATTGATAAATACCACTGAAAGACTAGAAACTCTAGACACTTAATTACAGTTTCAAAAATAGGGAATGGGGTAAGAGACATGGATGCACACATACACACACACTCACATACAGAGAAAAGATAGACCGAAAATAGAGTAATTGTCATAATTTCTGTTTATAATACTGGGCCATAACAGACCTTTTTTCTGACACAAGCCCAAAGGCATAGCTATCAGTAGTTCAGCAGGTGCAATGACACAAAAGCCCTGGGGTGTGAGGAGCCCGCTTCACTCCAGTTAGTGAATGTTTTCTTACTACCTAACAAGAACACTGGAGCCCAATTTCATAGTTTGAGATGAGCCCTTTGTCAAATTGCTACAAGCCCTTTTTAATTTGTTGGTTGCCGTATATGTTTGCTTATTCTCTTGCTTCTTGCTGGGGAAGCTCCATATGTCAAGCTGAGAAGATTTGTCTAACTTGGCCATCTTCTACTTAATTTTAATACTAATGCATAGACTAGACTTTTTGTATGAAATATTGTAATGAATAAAGTTAGACTTTTGGTGTAAACTTACACCAAAAGTCTAAACTTGGACGAAAAGTCTAACTACTCAGAGTAAAGTTAGACTTTAGGTCTAAACTTTGACTTTTGGTGTAAACTTAGACTTTTGGTCTAGGTTTGCCTTTGTGAATCGGGCCCTCAATCTGTTCAGAGAGAGATGTTCATTAACACAAGAACATTCCAGATAATTAGAATCATGAGACAGCTGAATTAACTGAATGCAAAAGTATAGAGTTGATATAATATGTACAAACATACAAAATGTGCAACCTACTGCAAAATAGTGGATAGTAATTTCAGCTGCCAGAAATGGCCAACTTTGAATTCAGTTTTGCAATCCTTTCCAATCACAATCCTAGTTATCCTGAACAGAGCTATGTGGTTGAAACAAAGTAAACATAGACACGTGAAAATTGCAACACTGGCTTTGTAAAACAAAGCTGAAGTGTCTCAGGGTTTGAGGAGTAGTGAAAAATGTCTGAGATGATCAGCCTGCAATCTGTTAAAATATGAATATTGGTAACTGTTCAAGGCATCAGGAACTCTGGGAGAGCGTGGCACACCCGGGGCACCTCCCTTGATGAAGAAGGGATGCAGGTTGCAATCTGACCTAAAAAGAGAAGGTGCCTGAGAAAACTAAAGCAACATGTACTAGGCTCTTCTTAATTCAGTTATTGCTCAAGTCAATTTTGTAGATATGTTACATAATCCTTTTTATGCTGGCTTTGTGAAATGTTATGTTATAATTATTTGTATAGCACTCTAAAAATGAGGACAGGCAACTGACACTTGTAGAGGTTAGTCGAACAGCCAGGTTTCCAGCTTCTTATGGAACTCGAGAAACAAAAAAGTGGTTCAGATGTGTTGAGGGAGATTGTTCCATGCTTTAAGGGAAAGATAAGAGAAGGCATAGCCTCTGGCTGTGGCTTTGTGGATGTGGGATAGGCTTACTAGTGAGAGTCTGACTGAGCTAAAGTGTCTGAGAAGTGTGTAGAAGTGTATGCAGCTGTTCAGGTGTAGAGGACCAGTTTTATGTATTGTTTTGTATGTTTGCATGAGCAGTTTGAGAGCATTTGTAGATTGGGAGTCTATGTAGTTTTCTGAGGTGTGGGGTGATGTGGGTGCGGCAAAGGAGGTTGAGTATGAGTCTTGCTGCATTGTTTTGGATGGTCTGGAGCCGGTTCAGTAGTTTTTTAACGATTCCTGCTAGTGGTCAAGGCTTTAGTCACTGTTTTTCTGGTATTTCCCAGAAGTCACTTGAAGATCCTTCATAGGAATTTTGAGGATGTAAAAGTAGGTGCAGGCATTTACTTGGGATGTGATGTTGAGCTTGTCATTTTGAATGGTTCCCTGTTGTCTTGTTTTGGTGGTGAAGGTGAGGGAGGGTCCGAGGTTAGTAGCTCACTAGGTAGGTCCCAAAGGGATATTTTATTTCCATAGATCACAACGTCAGTTTTGTCCTTTTTGAGTTTGAGGGAGTCCATGAGGTTACGGCAGTCATGCATGTGGGGAAGTTGATTTTCTTTTTGTGGTGGGGGTTCTGTCTGGCAGAAAGAGTATCAGCGGTGTGTCATCTGCGTATGAGAGTATGTTGATGTTGTAAGATCTGATGTTGTCCACCAGTGGGGTCATTTAGATGCTGCATTGTGTTGGGCTGAAGATTGATCCTTGGATGTGCTCCTTAGGTGAGTTTCTTGGTATTTGCTGTGTCAAAGGTAAGTTGATTCTTTGTGTCCTTTCTGTGAGAAAGGAACAGATCCATTCCTTGTATTCCTGTCTTGTCTAATCTTCTGATTAGGGTTTGAGACTATCCTGAAGGTGGTGGAGAGGACAAGTAGTAGTTTGAAGATAAATATCATTGACTTTACTCAAAGATTATTAGAAGATCTGGTCCTTGAATTGCAGAGGCATCCATGTGACATTCCAGCTGTACACAAATCAGTAGAAGCTGACAACTCTCACTTGTACAGAGCCCCAATCATGACACAAGAAAGTTAATGAGTATGTAGAAGGAGACAAACCATACAACAGCAAACATTCTTCCAAGGAAAGTCTGTTAGAAATTTGATCTTCCACTGGTCAGGGTCTGCATCCAGCAGTAAAGATGTATTTATGCTGAGGCTTTGGACATGCATGCAACCTGCAACCTTTCACCACATCTATTGTAATGGTCCGAGAAAACACCATCCCATCATAATAATGGTAAAACAGGCATGTGAAAGAAAAAGGTGCATCTTCAGAGCTTCGATAAAAGAATGAAGATTGGACAATAATCAAGTTCCATTGAATTTGGAGAATCTGGAACTTTGCCAGAAATGACAAAATGACAAAGTGATGAAGGGCATCCTTGTTGAGAAAGATAATCATGTACAAGACGTAATACAGCTTGATGGAAAATACTCTAGCTATGATTCAATTTCACAAAGAGCAATGGCATTTATGTAGTGCTTTGTAACCCCCTTTAACCTAGATTCTTTTGCTGGACTGGTAGCCTCCAACTCCATGTATTTTGGACCATGAGTGAGAACTCAGTATGATGAATATGGAATTTTCTGCCCCATAAGGAAGAAAAAGACCATCTAATAGAAAAAGTATGAAGGTGAAATGTAGAGAAGGAAATATGTATTTTTTACAAGTGAACTTTACTCCCAAGCTTCTCAGCATAGAATGACTTATTTACAGCACTAAGTAATAACAGAGAGAGGGCCTCTCACCGCAAGGGCTGCAAGGGGGCAGAGCACCATAAGTTATCCAAAAATCAAGAGTCCCTCTGGGTACACACTCTTAGCATGTCACTTATTCCATACACCTACATATATAATCCCTACTTAATGCTTTATTGCAGCAACCAGTACCACAACACCATACATATCACACACTTATAAACCTGGGATTTACAAATATGTTCTTTAATGTATCCACTCCAATTTCAATAGCAAATCAATCATTTTGTATGACCCCAATAATACAGATTAAATAAAATACAAAACCCAGCATCAATCCCCTCACGACGCAAAGTATTTTCATAAAATCACAACAACACAAATACCAATGCAATTGTATCTATAGTTGAGTCTAGTTGTAGCATGCTACAGTGGATTCAATATCACATGCACGTTGATGCGTTTCGGTGGCCTTCACAGTTTTATCCCCACCTTTTTTAGGACAATATTACGATCTCCCATAAACATTAAAATCATCTGTTAAAAAACATAGGATAAAAACATGTTATCATCCCCACATCCTTCTCAACACATCTTCTCTCAATATAACACACTTTTCAAGTGTTCCTCTGTAAAAATCTAAACATAGAGGAGTACCTCTGGTCAATTATCTGTATAAATTCCACCAAACTTCCGTCCAATATTTTACAGTATGGAAAATGCCCATTAGCAATCCCAATCCCGTACAGCCGCCATACCTATTTTTTGTGTACATGGATATTTCTTTGTATGCAATCACTACGTAGTGCATATGTCTGTCCTCTTTCAATTCTGATCCTGGGTGCCCTTACAGTAATAACCATAGGATTTATGGCTTTCTTAAATAAAGCATACCTGTTGGGCCTTATGATAGAACCTAATACATAAATAAACCCCCAACCTAATCGCCACCCTACAACCCCCAGGTTTCATTGCTGTGTTTCCGGATAGTGCCTCACTCCCAGCGTCTGATTTTTAATCAACCTTACCAGGGTTCCAACCCCTCTTTAAGGGATTCCTGTTCACCAATGCCAATCACATCACCCTGTCACATGTTGCCCTGACCTATCCAACCCAACGCAATCCCACTCACTCATCTCTCTGTTTCCTGCATATCTACGACCATGTGATCTTAAAATGAAACATAACTATGTTCGTCTCCATGTCCAATGAATCGGGACATCTCTACCGCTATCCCATATAAACCACTTTACACTTGTTCTCCGCCATGATGAAATACATCATAAATAAATGTCAGAGAACCTACTTTTTGGGGGTCTAATTCTACGAGGTCTCACCCATGGCCCCCTTAAAAACCTGGTGTGTTAGAGGGCATCCCAGTTTTCACATTGTACCATACCACAACGACATAATTAAATCCTCCTGCAGTTACCAATATCATTAATTCAGTACCCTTTCCCAGTCCTCAATGCTATTTAACCCCATCTCACCGTGTTCAAACTCATCATGAACCATTGTTCCATCATTTTCCTCTACTCACCTATGTTCCCTCCTCTTTTCCTGTGATGAATTTTTTGCCAGCATAAACCATTTAAATCTGTACTCACATGCCCCTTCTCAAAAAAGTGTTCAACTAAGGAAGCATTGTGCTTATGTGTTTTAATGACTGATCTATGTTCACTCCTACATATTTTCAACTC
The DNA here is from genome assembly GCF_031143425.1 of Pleurodeles waltl. Lineage (NCBI taxonomy): Eukaryota > Metazoa > Chordata > Amphibia > Caudata > Salamandridae > Pleurodeles > Pleurodeles waltl. Next base: position 1,620,560,923 of record NC_090440.1, read on the forward strand.
CCTATTTGTCTCCCCCACATATCAGGATGTACACAACAGTACTGCTATGGTAGTTGTTCATACTGACCTGTGTAATTTTAATGCCTTGGTACGCAATAGTTTTCGTCACCACACAAAGGTCACATATGCTGCAGTTGCCACAACTAAAGTTGACCTAAACTTTAACCATGCTCAACTTTGTCTGTGCTTGAGCAGGTTCGGCCCTAAATGCATGTACTAAATTATTTCTTAAATTTATATTTCTTTTAAATGCAAACAGGGTTTTTGCTAATTGTATCTCTTCCTCCTCATGTAGGATATTCTAATACCTAATGATAATGTTCTTAATCTTATTGCTGAACCCCGAAAATTGGCTCTCAAAAACAATATGTTCCATATTCTTATCCCTAACCCTCTCCTCAAACATGCTATCCCTATTGTAGAATCATTCAGTTTTAAAAGAATGGTTAATCAGCTTCTTTGGTTAACCCCTCTTCTTCAGTTTCCTTTTCAGTACCTAAGAGCTTTGTAAAAATCATTTAAAAAAGAGCAGTTCCACCGTAATCTGAGGAATTGCCCAAATGTGATACTGTCCTTTTGTACTTTTGTACTGCGTCATGTGGGGACTGATTCTGGGTTTTGTATTTTATATAATTTGAATCATTGGACTGGATAAATTAAAGAAAGTATTTTTATATCCCATGTCTATTGGTGAGTGATCTGTATGGTGTTGTGGTACCGGTCGCTGCATTAAGGCATTAAGTAGAAGGTATATATGTATGGAATAAGTGATATGCTTAGAGTGTGTACCCAAGACAAACTCTTAATTTTGATTGATTTACAGCACTGCCATCTAAAACTGACAGAGTTAAAGCTACTTTCAGGATAATCATTCTGATTTGTCTTCTCTCAAACATGCTACAAATGTAGAGTAGGTCAGTGTCCATACAAGATACAGTGCGTAGTGATGTGTACAATTGCCATGCAACTCATCAAGCAGTTTAAGCACAGTGGGGCCAGAATACTTTCTTCTTGGAGTTTGGTTGAGCTTTGTTCTGGCCAGGAGTGGTCACATAATACTCTGACTTCCTTTCTCCCTCTGTTTAGGACTCGATTGTTTGTGGGAAGCTAAGCTCCTCCTAGTGGAATGGTACCAACTCCAAGGGGGCAGAATCTACCCCGGCTGGAAAGTGAACCTAGGACTGTGATCAAACATCTGGTAATCCCCTAGTTTAGAGCACTATCACTATCTGTTCGCTCTGCCCTACGTTATTATCCAGCAACTCTCCCCCAAGGTGATAAACAATATCCCTAACCTAGAGATGTAGAGCGGATAGATCTATGGGGGAAGAAGTGCACAGACCCTTCCAGAAAAAAAGTCAGCGCTTGACTGTGCAACTTTCTTTTTCACCAGAGACCCACATTTACAAGGTATTCATTCATGCACAGGGAACCTGTCCAACAAGCCTAGTGCAAGATGTGTTTTGCATATTCTTAACATATCACTGGATGATATTTTTAGATCTTCAGAACATGTTTAATGTTAATTCGCGAAGAACAGAAGTCATCCCTTAATTCATCACCATTTTTACATTCTCATAACGGCTGCGCAGAGTTTACAGACATTCTAGCTTGAGGGTAGCTGCATGATTAAATTAATTTGCACAAATGAAAGCCTGGAAAATCATAATTTCAATAAATATGAATTTGAGTCTGAGAGAAAATAGAATAAAATACAAGGTTTGTAACAGCTTGCAAAGCAAAATCTTGCAATTATGCATGTAGGCATGCTCTTGTCCTTAAAGTCTACATTTTCCATTCAAGGAAATTTAATGTACATATTCTTCTAATAGTAGCAAGCAGAGTGACCTGATAAGTTGGGCAAATTCCCTTTTCCATTATGATAGTGAAAATATAAGCGACTTTTTTTCAAATGATTCAGTGTTTTGCATTGATACAAAAATGAGAAGAAATTATCTACACTTTACCTTCTGTGAAAGGACATTAAAACACTTTTTTTGTCCCACAATAAACGTCATAGAAATGGGAGAAAAACTGTTTGTAAGAACACGGAGTAAAAAGTATGATGCAGCTGGTTAGAATGGAAAACGGGCAGCAAAATGTAAGCAGGTTAGAAATTAGATATAAAGTCACGTATTTAATTCATTTTTGAATGAGTGGATGGGTGATTGCTAAGTGAGATGTTTGGGGATATAAGCAATGATATGTGACCCTCTAGAGATTGCACCTGCAGACATGAACATGTCTCAACATCTGCCATTTAGCTTTTTTCACCCGGATCTTTTACTTTATATAATTGTGGATGTGGGTTTTCAGCTGCCCACCAGCATGCAGATTTGAAAGTCAGGGGGTAATTGACAGCCACCTATTACACAAATTCCGTATTTCATTGACTTCTTGTACACAAAACATAAAACACAAAAAGGGCTTTTGTAAAGAGCTCAGTACTGAGTTGGATACCGTATCATCCCTTGATGAGCTAAGGCTCTTGGCAGATGCAGATACTTTTACAACCTTGATACTGCTGGATTTAAAGGTTGCATTTGACACCGTAAACCATTTCCTCCATTTTACCACAGTTGAGGACATTGGAATTCGAGGTGTAGCTTTACATTGGTTTACAAGTTCTCAAAACCAATAGATTCTTTCGAGTCAGAGTAACATTTTGTGGATCCTATGATATCATCAAGGCATCAGCATCAAGGTGAGCAGTGAAACACAGACAAATGTGGATCACATCCACTTAACATATTTTCCCCAGACCCTGTGGAGGCCCATAGCAGTGGAAATTTCTGGGCCCCCGTCGCAAATTATCTCTTAATAGGACTTCAATTTTACCAACCAACAATTTTAATATACAAGTTTTATTACACAAACTAAACATTACACATACATAGTTTGCATTTGACTGCTGACAGAAGATGAGCTTTTAAGAGACAAGGGGCCAGATGTACCATCACGGCCCATTGCGATTCGGTAATAGCGATTTTTAAGAAATCGCTATTACCGACTCGCAAAGGGCCATGTATCACATTTGCGAATCGGTAATAGCGGTTTCTTAAAAATCGCAAATGCTATTACCGAATCGCAAATTGCGATACCGACCCCATTCGCAGCTATGGGCCGGTTGGCCCATAGCTGCGAATATTTTGCATTTCCAAAATTGCGATTTCTGAACCAGAAGTCGCAATATTGGAAATGCAAAAGGCCAGGGTGCTGGGGGCCTAAGGCCCCCTCTCCTGCACCCCAAAAACTTTTTTTTCAACATGTAAGGTACACACATGCCAAAAGGGCATGTGTGCTTTACATGTTTCATTTAAAAATGCAGTTTAACTGCATTTTTTAATTTTGCACCAGGTTACCACCTGGTTGCAAAGCATGGTATTTTGCAAGTGCAACTCGCAATTTCCAGGTCGCAACGCAAGAAATCGCTATTATAGCGATTTCTTATTTGTGGTCTGCGAATGCATTTCATGCATCACAGACCACGGTTTTGCACTCGCAAACGGACGAATTTACCGATTTGCACCGTTTGCAAGTGCAAAACTTTTTAATACATCTGGCCCAAACTGTTTTGTGAATCTGATGTCTGTGGCTTATGTACTTTAAGATGTTAATGGGAACATTACATTAATACAGTATTTTCTCTATAGAGCCTTTAATGTAAAGTTTTCATTTCTTCGAGTTGATTAATTTTTTCTATCTTTTGGAAACAATTTAAGAAAGCTTGACTGTAATGTTCTTTCAAGATCAAATCAAAATAATTTTGACCTGCGGTCACGGGACCCCTAAAAGGAGTGGGGCCCATAGGCAGGTGCCTACTTTGCCTATTTGGTAATCTGTCACTGTTTCCAGATACAATTAAGAAAAGCAATCGGACAAAGATGAGTACACAAGGAAGTGGACCATTACAAAAGCCACTAAGAAACATCAGTAACGGAATAAAGCAACACTTAAAAGAACTGCTGAATTGTAAAGAGGGATTTCCAAGCATACAACCAATGGGATGGTGGCTATGAAAAGACAGGAAGCATATGGTAAAGCTGAGTAAAACTGTGCATTCCAGCAGGTAGCAGTAAACAGAAAACATTTAAATAAAGTTTGATCAAGTTACTCCATACAGAAAGAAATGTAGACACCCAAAAGTAGGCTGGAATCCGCTCACCACTAACATTGTAAGTGAAGTGAGTGAAGCAATCCCAGTAAGCAGCTGTGCAGCTTTTTCAGCCTCCCAGGCAAGAGCAGATAGCCAATCACACTCCAATGGAAAGTGAGTTAAGCAACATCAGAAATAACGTCAGAAAACATCAGTAATAATAAAAGTGACAAAGCATTTTAATGGTCTAGCTTGACAGCGCATTTGTCAACCAGACAATTATGGGAATATCACTTGAGAGGGACTTTGGGTCCTCCCATATGTTTGGAGCCAGGAGTACATGTCTTGATTGGGCAGAAGTTGTGTGCTTCCACCAAACAACTTTTTGCCCTCCATGCATCTGTGATCATTTTGTTTTGGTTATTTATCTTGCTGCCTAAGCTTGAGTTTTCAGGGGCCCACACATGACATTAGAATACTACTAACATGTCTCAGATAACTAGATAACTTTTCTTTTCTATGGTTCTGGAAGCAGCAGATGGGAGGAGGGCAGTCATTAAATCTGGCTTGACACTGCAACTGTCACCCGACCCCGTAACCTACACCAATATTATTCTACAATGATTTGCTTCCACACAGATACATGTTGTTTATCTCCATGCTATTTAGTTGTGATACTTCCATTACCTATAACACCCTGTTAAAGCCAGGCTAATTGGTACTCTCAATGCTTCTTATATAGGCATGTTGTACTGTTTTGCTGCCATATTTGTGAGCTGCAAATACCAGCTGTTCCTATGTACCATTTTAGTGGCAGTCAGTGCACATCCTCCCAAGGATACTTGGTTAAACCCTTTACCTTCTGTTAATCAGGAGGCATGGATACTTCCTCCAAAAAGATAATTTTAAGAAAAACTATCACACTGGGCAAAGATCAAGAACAACAAATCCTCCACTCATCCTGCGTAATGATGCATGAAAGTTACACTTCCTCCACCTCTCCCAGGGAAGGCTTAATGGAGTGCAAAACAACACTGAGGCACAACTGCACAAACACATTTGAATAACAAAGAGTTCTACATTCGCAATTCCATGTTGAGTGTAGGGAATTTTAATGCAGATGAGCAGCAGTACCGACGACCTACTGCAACCTGCCCACATTGTTAACATTATAACTGCATTTGATATACTGAATCTGACATATTACCACAGGCAGATGATAGATACCCTTGACTGCACTATCATACAGGCCCAGTGGCTGCTGCTGAATCACAGTGCAGATGGATGACACACAGGAGACTAGGGCGGCCTCCAGTGCTGCAGGGTCTCAGAGAGCCAGGCCTGAAGTGACATCTGTTAGTATCAGTTCAGAGGTAGTGGCCAGTACAGAAGGAAAGGCAGTGCTGCTGCTGCCCATGGTGATCGGCGAAGACCCAGCCTCTAGTGTGTGTCCCATACCCAAAGGCAGCACAAAAGTAAAGTTTGGTGCTACTTTTTCTCAAAAGATGCACTGCATGTTGGGTCTACTATTTGTACATGTTATGAAGATTCCTGATGGGCACTAACATGCACATTTATATCAAAAGACCAAGGTCTCAAATGCACTGAGCCACTTTAGCATGTCACCTGCACATTGCTTCCCGGGCTAGTAGAGACAACCTCCAATCCTTGGCTGGTCACCTGCTGAATGCAAACACCCAACTGCAAAAACAACAAGGTGTTGGATGGAATGCTGGAGTTAATCTCAGCCACTGGCAATCACTTGGGCTGCATCCCAATCTATTGTTTTTCGCCCACCATGCCAAATCAGTTCGGACCTAGCAATATGCATATCCTTGATCCTGCTCCAGTCGGAACAGTCAAGCGGAACTGCCAGACAAGATCCTCTCTGAATTGGAAAACAAGGAAACCAGGACTTGCTTTGCTCCTATTACGGGCCCTTCATACAGGCATAGCTTCATTGCAGTGACACAGTAAGCATGGGACCCACGTCCGGGACTAGCTGTCACAGTTAGGGCAGCAACTGCAAAACAACAAGGTGATGGTTGGATTGCTTGCATTATTCTCAGCCACTGGCCATCACTTAGGGCAGCATCCCAATCCTTCATTTTTCACCCTCAATGCAATCTTAGTTTGGACACACCATGTGCAAATCTGCCTTGACCCTTGTTCAATTGAAACAGTCCAGCCCGGACCACCAGGTCAGGTCCTCCCTGAGCCAGAAAATAAGCAACCCAGTACCAGTTTTCCCCTTCATATGGGTTCATCAGCCAGCTATAGTTTGATTCAAGTGACACAGTGAGCACAGGACCCACATCTGGGCATCCAAGCCCCCAAGCAGAGCCTCAAATGGTGGTACATATTGCAGGGGGGGTCCCAACCCAGACCTCCACCTTTCCCCCCAAAGATATGACCCTGAATGCTCATGACCTTACAAGTGCTTTTTCATCCTTCACAGGAATCAAACGCTTCACAGAGGTCGACAGACCTTTTGACCCAGTAAGAAGTGTGGTGAACAATACAAAAATGTACATCACCAGCACTCAAATAATTTAGACGCAATGACCAATGTGGCCATGGAAGAAAAACTCCAATTAGGAATGAAGTTCAAAGCTTTATTTTACAACCACAAAGTCAGTGTCATAAAGACAATGTGTAAAATCAAATTGAAAAGATGTATCATCACCTTAGGCTGCCCAACGCGGTGAAACAAGTTCAAATGAGTTAGAACACAATTAGGCATTCAAGAAGAATCAAGCATATTGTTAATTAAATTATCTGAGAAACAGAAACATTTGTCAGGTCAGATTGTGTCAACATGTGTCAAGTTCAATTTAAGCAGATTATGCAACTTTGGGTGACATAGGGTGTCCATACAGATAACCAAATTAGGAAGTACATGTAAGGGGACAAACACATGCAGGCAAAAATACAAAAAGGAGACAAAAATAATTTGAGGAAAAATATATCTTGAAATAAAGAATACTAGCTAAAAAAATAAAATGAGCATGATAGATTCTATTCTATAAAAAGGGACATGTCGAGAGAAATGCCGATCAGGTGAGAGCGATACACCTTTCCAAGGGACAGCATTCAAGGATTTTTCATCTGCATCTAGATCAACAGCAAAGTCCAGTCAGGCATGTCATCAGGAAGGGGGCAGAGAGAGAACTGACTAAACTTTCAAAGTCCATCCCTAAAATAAAACACATAAATCATGTTTATTCATCTGTTTAATGTCATCATGTCATGCAAAAGGAGCATCACTCAATCAAAATGTTACGCAACCTTCAGGTTGCAACTACCCATTAAATTCCCAGGTCTAGCTTGAGATTATCTCCTCTTTCCATGTGACTCCAAACAGTTGAAACATTTGTATTCCTTTGCAACAGTTCATTTTGTTCCCTGGTTTTACTATGGAATAATCTCAGTTCTGTGCGAAAACAGTTCGAAACTAAAAGTATCTCAAGGACAACTGTACACAGTTCTACAATTGAACAATAGGCTTTTACAAATGGGACTTTGCTTCTCATGAGAAAGAATCTAAAAGAAGGCTTCATGCTAGGGAAAGTAATGATTCATCACTTTTACGTGACTGCAAAATACAAGCTCTGAAAGCCCAAGTTATGCTAACACAAGAAAATATAAAAAATTCTTCTTAATAGAATGCACAAAAAATGCACACTTATAAATTCAGCATTAATCATATGCCATCAGAATAAGTAAAACATGCCATTATAAATTGTAAATCTTTGTTAATGAATTATATTAGGAGTAACAGAGAAGTGTATTGTTCTCATTTGTACATATTTTCAAAATCATTTACCTTTCACTAAACATTAGAAATGCAAATTCAATTTGATACTAGCAATTAGTCTAGAGTCTCCAATACACTGTAACATCATTTTTATTTCACTAGCGTATTGTTTTATAAGGATGGTACGATTGTGACCACCAAGAAATGAAAATATAAGCCTATTTAAAATATGTCAGTGCAGCTTTCTACATTAAAATGTCAAACATAAAACATACATTGTCACCTTCTGCTGATGTCTGGGTCACTAAAATCATTACTAAAATGTTACTCTCCAATGCCCTCACATAAGTTGTGGCAGATGATGTAACAATTAAGATAACGACTCTCACTGATGTCATGACATACCACTTTACCATTGACAATATTAGTCATACTACAAAGGACACAGTATGAATTATGTCTTTAGGTGTGTGTGTGTGTGTAGTGATGTTTGATACCTTTAAATATTAGTATACATACTATACACTGCATTGCATTTGTTGCCCAGGTTATAGTTTCCATGATGGGTGCTGAAGTTGAGGTTTGTAGAGCTATTCATATATATGACGTGTTACATCCCTATAGAGTATTATGTTTTATTTCTAGTTAAAGGTGTGTTCTGCCTCGACATGCAACTATAATGAGAAAATATGAAAATTAAGCACGGGATATAAGTTATTAATGTGGCTCATGATCTCTGAGTGCTAAAGTGCATGCTAGCCTTCACTCAGCACGAAGGAAGTTGTGCTGTAGCCCTTAAAACAGTGTGTATGCCAGCAATCATTTGTAAACTGTTACTTTAGAAAGCAATCAGATTCAGTGTGTGAAGACCCACATTCAAATTTGCCCCATTATTTCTGGAACCTCTCTTGGAGTAATAGAATTGTCAATGTTTGAAGGTTAGAAAAGCAAACAAAACAAGCTTGTCTGTTTGCTCCTCAATCATTTAACCATCAAACACAATAGTGTTATTCCTTTGATGGGCCATTTCTGCGGAAAACAGGAGGCTGCCTAAACATAGTTTCCAAAAGTCCCCAAGTCATAATTGAAACACCTTAAGAAAGTTCTGATGTTTGAGCGTACAGTAGGTTGCCTGGAGAATCATGTATTGCTTTCAACATTACAAATATGGGCACAAAAATTCCAGTATGCAAAGTGTTGTCTAACATTACGAGGCTTGCATGAGGTGTCACACGTGACATAATCAGTTGTCAGCTTTGCAACGTATTTGGAGAAGCAGGTGACCAGAGGCCTATATATTATATGGGATTACTGTGCTTTATTAAGAATTTTGCAATTCATCCTGGAGCCCTCTGAGCCCCCCTGAGACTAATAAATGCCTTTTGTCTCTGTATGGTCAAAGAACTTCTTAGTGACATCCATATGAATATAACATACAGAAAGCAATACTTTATCCCATATTTCTTACTCAGTGGTTAGGATTTTAGGTCTACTCATATCTTTGGTGTTGTTTGAAGAATTTACACAGACATTCCAGTCAAATTGCATGAGTTCAAATCATCCAATAGGAATCAAAGTTGCTCTTGCAGGCAGAGAACATAGGTTTGCTCCCATTAGTCAGGAGCATAAACAAATGCTGCTCCTGATGGGCGGGAGCAAAGCAGTGGGCTTGTGGCCTTAGGCTCCCAGCATGGACCCCGCATTGTAAAGTTGTGGGTGCCCTAGGAGGTATGGGGCATTCACCATAGAAACAAAGTTAAACCATGCCATCGGAGTGGCATCCACGTGCTACCATTAAATAAAAATGTAAAAACAACAAACACACATCTTGGCTGTGAGGTCCCCAGGGAAGGCAGATGCAAGCTGTTAGAAATGGGGTTTTTGGTTGGCAGTCAGGGACCCTCACTCTAGTCAGGGTAAGTCACACACAATCCAAATTATCCTGTGCCCACCCTCTGGTAGCTTGGCACTGAGCAGTCAGGCTTCACGTAGAAGGCAATGTGAAAAGTATTTGTGCAATAAATCATACAATAACACAATATAGCACCACAAAAATACACCACAGTGTTTAGAAAAATATATAATATTTATCTGGATATTTGTAGGTCAAAACGCTAAAAGATGCAATATGAAATTGTAGAGATATCACTGAAAAGTGATATAAAGGTGGTCATTACAACCCTGGCCGACGGTGTTAAAGATGCGGTAATACCGCAAACAGTCAGACGGACAAAAAAAGGGAATTATGACCCTGGCGGAAACCGCCAACAAAGACAGCCACTTTAACACACCCCCCGCCACGGCGGTACAGACAAGCAGCGCGGCGGTCACCGCCAACAGACAGGCTGGAGACAATGTACCGCCCACAGTATCACAACAGGCCAATCTGCCACCTTTTCCGGGGCGGATTCACTGTGGATAAAAACACGGCGGAAACAGCTTTTGCTATGGGAAAACGCTCACCTTCTACACATCCCACGAGGAACGACGACTCCATGGAGCCGGAACTCCAAATACTACCTGCCCTTGTCTTTCTGCTCCTTCATGACCAACAGCGACGTAGGCGCAGAAGATACCGGTGAGTACTGCACCTACGACACGGGGGAGGGAGGAGGCAAAAGTTAGGGGGACACCCACCAAACACCCCCACCCCCACCTTCGCATAGTACAACATACACACCAATGCAGTCACAAAAGGAACAGTAACAACCCACAATCCCCCCGGAAGAATGCAAAGACAAATTTCGGGCAAACATTATAATGTGCCAATATACATGTCATACAAAAATATACAAATATATACAAATATATGAATTCCAAAATCACTCATATTTACATAAATAATCCGAGAAGTATTGCAGATATGTACACAACAATGTCCGTGCACAAACAGTCCAAAAATGCATGGGCGAGGCCCACAATAGATACCTGACCAAAATCCGAGAGAACACTGCCGGGGCATCAGATAGAAACACTACAGGCACCTCAGGGGGAAGGGAAGGGGGGGCACCTCAGCCAGATGAATGCAAAGCCAGATCCACGACGGGGCTCCATGCCCATTGATGTATCCTGGGGAGTGCAAAGCCACAGTCTCTCAAGTCTCTACAGTGGGTGGCTTGCCCACTGTTCAATCCTGGGGAGTGCAAAGCCACAGTCTCTCAAGTCTCTACAGTGGGTGGCTTGCCCACTGTTCAATCCTGGGGAGTGCAAAGCCACAGTCTCTCAAGTCTATACAGTGGGTGGCTTGCCCACTGTACCATCCTGGGGAGTGCAAAGCCACAGTCTCTCAAGTCGATGCAGGTCCATACTGGTACTGGGGGGTGACTGGTGCCCAGACTGGATGAGTCTCCCCGTGAAAGGTAGTGTCCTGTCACTGTCCCAGCTTCACATGGGATAAGGATGCCTGATGTGGTGGGCCATTCATTCCTACCCGGTGCATTGCCCTGTTCAGCGGTACTTTGCCATGGCGGTGTCTGGACTGTTCACTGGTGCTTTGCCATGGCGGTTCTGGACTGTTCAGCGGTGCTTTGCCATGGCGGTTCTGGACTGTTCAGCGGTGCTTTGCCATGGCGGTTCTGGACTGTTCAGCGGTGCTTTGACATGGCGGTCTTTGCCCTGTTCAGCGGTGCTTTGCCATGGCGGTTCTGGACTGTTCAGCGGTGCTTTGACATGGCGGTCTTTGCCCTGTTCAGCGGTGCTTTGCCATGGCGGTTCTGGACTGTTCAGTGGTGCTTTGCCATGGCGGTCTTTGCCCTGTTCAGCGGTGCTTTGCCATGGTGGTCTTTGCCCTGTTCAGCGGTGCTTTGCCATGGCGGTTCTGGACTGTTCAGCGGTGCTTTGCCATGGCGGTTCTGGATTGTTCAGCGGTGCTTTGCAATGGCGGTCTTTACCCTGTTCAGCGGTGCTTTGCCATGGCAGTTCTGGACTGTTCAGCGGTGCTTTGCCATGGCGGTCTTTGCCCTGTTCAGCGGTGCTTTGCCATGGCAGTTCTGGACTGTTCAGCGGTGCTTTGCCATGGCGGTTCTGGACTGTTCAGCAGTGCTTTGCCATGGCGGTTCTGGACTGTTCAGCGGTGCTTTGCCATGGCGGTCTTTGCCCTGTTCAGCGGTGCTTTGCCTTGGCGGTTCTGGAATGTTCAGCGGTGCTTTGACATGGCGGTTCTGATACGGACATTGGTGTGTGGCATGACGATCTCCACACTGGACATTGGTGTGTGGCATGACGATCTCCATACTGGACATTGGTGTGTGGCATGACGATCTCCATACTGGACATTGGTGTGTGGCATGACGATCTCCACACAGGACATTGGTGTGTGGCATGACGATCTCCATACTGGACATTGGTGTGTGGCATGACGATCTCCACACTGGACATTGGTGTGTGGCATGACGTTCCATCATTGCCCAGCGGGGCTGTGGCATCCTGGCCCCGCCTGGGCTGTGTCTTGTGCTGTGCTCTCTGGACCAGTCACGATACTTGGGCCCTCCTGGGCTGTGTCTTGTGTGGTGGTCTCTGGACCAGTGACAATACTTGGGCCCTCCTGGGCTGTGTCTTGTGCGGTGGTCTCTGGACCAGTGATGATACTTGGGCCCTCCTGGGCTGTGTCTTGTGCGGTGGTCTCTGGACCAGTGACGATACTTGGGCCCTCCTGGGCACTGACTATGGCGGTGTGCTCTGGACCCATTACGATACTTGGGCCCTCCTGGGCACTGACTCTGGCGGTGTGCTCTGGACCAGTGACGACGGTGCTGGCGGTTGTGTCTGGACCGCCGGAAATGATGGCGCACTTCTCCGCCGTGACACTCACAACAGGCTGGGCAGACTTCCTCGGGAACTTCCCCACCTTTTTTGGAGTTACAGCAGACTCACCAATCGCCTTGGATCCCATTTCACTTGTTGTCCCACCAGGAGTCTTGACACGGCCCCGTCATCCACTCTCCAATTTCGGAGCCTTTACAGGGGGTGGGCTGTCAGTGCCTTGGCTCCGGGTCCTACTGCCTGCCCTGGTGGACGGTGCACTCCAAAAACCTGGAACACGCACCACTGGTACTGGTGGCTTTTTGGCTGAGGCGCTACGACGGGACTGATGAATTGGAGGGGGAGGGTTGGGGGCAAAAAGGTCAATTTGACAGAGGGACAGTTTCTGACGAACACTGGGATGGGTAGCTGGAGGGGATCTGGGAGTGGAGGAAGAGGAGGTGGTTGTAGGAGGTGTCACTTTAGCTGTTTTGGGTGCAGGTGCAGGTACTGGAGGCTGTTGTCAGGTGGATGGATGTTGGGTGAGTGATTGCCGGCGTTTGGGTACTTTGGGAGGGGGGGTCACAGACACACTGGGAGAGGACACAGGAGATGTGTAAATGGCAGTGGAGGTGGTGAGTGCAGGTAAGCGGCGTGTGGTGCTGGGTGTCCTGGTGCGAGTCCTAGTGCCTGTAGATGTGGTGCATGCAGGTGTGTGTGTAGACGAGACTGGGAGAGAGGAGGGAGAAGAGGAGGAGGGGGACACAGTGGAGACAGTGGATGTTGCTGTGTCTGTATGGGTGTGATGCTTGTGTGAGTGCCTGTGGGATGTGTGGTGCCTATGTTTGCCTGAGCTACTTTTGGGTGTTGACTTGTGTGCATGCTGGTCTGTAGGTGTGCTTGGGATGGGCTGGTTTACAGGGGATTGGGTCTGGGTGGAGGAAGTTGGAGAGGGGAGGCTGGACACAGGGACAATTGCTGCCATCAGTGCTGAGGCCAGAGATTGCAGGGTTCGCTGAAGGACAGCCTGACCAGAATGAATGCCCTCCAGGAAAGCATTACCGTGTTGCAACGCCCTTTCTACACCCTGGATGGCATTCACAATGGTAGACTGCCCAACAGTGAGTGACCTGAGGAGGTCAATGGCCTCCTCACTGAGGGCAGCAGGGGTGACTGGGGCAGGGCCTGAGGTGCCTCGGGGGGAAGGTGATGCCCACCCTCTTGGGTGAGCGAGCACGGGGCGAACGCTGAGGGGCTGCTGGGAGGGCAGTGCTGGTAGGGGGGTTGGTGGCTGTACCTGTAGAAGTGGGGCGCACAGATGGTGCCACCACCACAGGGGTGCTCACATCGGCGGACGAGTCTGTGTCACTGGTTGGTGATCCGGTGGCCGACGTGAAGCTCCCCTCGCCCTCCGTCCCACTGGTGTATTCAGAGTCTGTGGTGTGGCCCTCCATGGCCATGTGGGATGCAGCTCCCTCATGCTCCGGTGCCACTGTACCTCCGCCTGTTGATGCTGATGTACAAAAGGACAGGGAGAGCAGGAAAAGGGGGGGAGACAGAACAAAGAGAGTTTTAGTGCATGGCATACCACTACCGTTGGCGGACAAGACAGACGCAGCAGCCCCATGCACAACGCCGCACTCCTGCCCTCTGCACATGCAATTTCTGGGATATGGCCTACATGCCATTGGTGGAAATCTGTGCACATGGATGCCAGAGGGGCAACTATACCTCAACTTGATAATTTACTGAGGTGGGGTAGAGTGCCACATGGCCTACATTACGGAGGGGCCTTGCCTACCTAACACGCCCTGGCCCATGGACACCCAGAGCCCACCTCCCCCACCCAAACACCTCCACTGCACACAAAGTCCGCAGAATGAGAGTGTACTCACCCCCTTGTGTCTGCTGTGATGTCCTTAAGCACCCATCCAACTCCGGGTAGGCCACCGCCAGGATCCGGAACATCAGGGGGGTCATGGTACGACGGGCACCCCTCCCACGTTGGGAGGCCATCCCCAGCTGAGCCTCCGCCGTCTTCTTGCTGCAGCGGCGAATGTCCTCCCATCTCTTACGGCAGTGGGTGCCCCGTCTCTGGTGGGCCCCCAGGGTCCGGACCTCCTTGGCGATGGCACGCCAAATGTCCCTCTTCTGGTGGGCGCTGACCTACATGACATGCACAATGAAAGAGGAACAGTCATCACCAACTGCACCATCAATGTGAGTGGCCCCCTCCCTACTCTGACCATGTGGCCCATTTATTCCCATGCTTTACTGTAGTATGACTTCTGCCCGCTTCCCTCTTCCACCCAGCCCTGTCCACCCAGGCCTAGCCCCTACAACGTGCTCCCTGTGTACTAACCTGTTGGTCTGGAGGGCCGTAGAGTAGCATGTACTGGGGGAGGACCCCATCCACAAGTTTCTCCAACTCTTGTGCAGTGAAGGCAGGGGCCCTTTCCCCAGACGCAGCAGCCATCGTCGCTTCCAGACCGAGTTCACAGCAGCACTAGCAGTGTAGGTCCTCTCCTGTCGAAGGTCAGGTATCTAGTGATTGAACAGATAGAAAATAGTGGTGACGTCCGCGGCGGTGACGTCCGCGGCGGGGCGCATCATCACCGCCGGCGCACCTGTTCATTGGCTCCTGTTAACCAATGCAGCATTGCGCTGCGGTCTACAACTGCCTACCGCGACGGTGTGCAACGCCAGCGCTGTTACCGCACAATCCCATTGTCCCAGTTTAGAGGTCAGGCAGCCGCCATTTCAGGGGCCCACATGGAATCATTTTCAACTGCGTCACACATACTGAGGCCTACACTCAACACACATACAGGAAGGGTTTTGTGTCTGCTGTAGTCTTGTGTGTAACTGTGGGTACATACCTGGAGGAATAGTGACTGGTTCTTCGCTGTTGTCCTTCTTAGGCACCATCAGCTGTGACATATAAGATGGCGGAATCCTCCGATGTACTGACCGCTGGTGGACCTGTTGACAATGGAAGAGAGACATTTAATTGTGACCTACCGGTTTGACCGTGCTACAATCCAGGAACTATGTACCCAGTTGGAGCCAGACCTGATGTCACCAATCCGCCATCCGACTCGAATCCCCCCTGACGTCCAGGTGCTGTCAGTGCTCGATTTCCTTGCTAGTGGGTCATTTCAAACAACAGTGGCCATGGCATCACGGATGTCCCAGCCTATGTTTTCCAACGTCTTGTCCAGAGTGTTGTCTGCCCTGCTGAAACACGTAAGGAGATACATCATATTCCCTCAGATGGAGGATTTGCCAACAGTGAAAGGTGACTTCTATGCCCTTGGACATATCCCCAACGTCGTAGGTGCCATTGATGGGACCCATGTAGCTCTGCCCCCCCCGCAGGACTGAACAGGTGTACAGGAACAGGAAGAGTTATCATTCAATGAATGTCGAGATGGTCTGGACCAGTACATCTCACAGGTAAATGCTATGTTCCCTGGCTCAGTGCATGACGCCTACATCCTGCGGAATAGCAGCATCCCTGATATGATGGGTGAACTCCAGAGGCACCGTGTATGGCTATTGGGGGACTTTGGTTACCCCAACCTTTCCTGGCTATTGACCCAAGTGACGAATCCCAGGACCAGGGCAGAGGAACGCTTCAATGAAGCCCGTGGGCGGACTAGGAGGGTTATTGAACGCACCTTCGGCCTCCTTAAGGGCAGGTTCCAGTGCCTCCATATGACAGGTGGGTCCCTATTCTACTCACCGAAGAAGGTGTGCGACATCATCATCGCCTGCTCCATGCTCCATAACTTGGCATTGCGACGGCAGGTGCCTTTTCTGCAGGAGGATGATCCAGATGACGGTGTTGTGGCAGTTGTGGAGTCTGTGGAGCCTGTGGACAGTGATGAGGATGAAGCTGAGGAAGACGAAAACGACAACAGGGAGTCAGTCATACAGCAATATTTCCAGTGACACACAGGTGAGAACATTTTAATTTTTACCATTACATTAACTTTCACACATCTACCTCTATCCTGTACCTACATTTCACTCACTATTTGTAAATTGGGTTGTACCCTTCCATTTCAGTTTCACAAGTGTGGTAACCTACGTGTCAACTGTTTGCATCCTTGAAGGGCTTGTGATATGTGACATAGGTATGTTAGCCTTCCAATGGGTAACCCACTATGAAACTGTAATTTATAATACAGATTTACAAATCATAGTCTGACTCCATTTGTTTTTAGCGTTTCAAGGGTGTTTATTTAAGTGCTCCAAAAATGAAGGGGGGTTGTAAACTGGTGATGGTGGAGGAATGTCCATGGCAGAGCCCAGTCTATTAGTCTCACAGGTACATTGCACATCTGGGCATTGGAAGTGGAGCTAGGTCAGTTCCGATTTGGACAGGGTAACAAAGTGGGACAGTGGGGGGACAATCAGGGTGGTCTTATTTCCTGGTGGGGGTCTTGCCATCTTGCTCTGTCCTGTTCCTGGATCTCAGGGCCCGCTTGCGTGGTGGTTGTCCGTCTGCAGGGGATGGGGTGCTGGTGTGTTGGTCCTGTGGTGGGGCGTCCTGTCCACTAGCGCCGGCGGAGGTGGTGGGCATTTCATCGTCGTGGCTAGTGTCAGGGGCCCCTTGGAGTGCCACGGTGTCCCTCAAGGTCTTTTGAATGTCCGTCAGCACCCCTACGATGGTGCCCAGGGCGGAGCCGATGGTCCTGTGCTCCTCCCTGAACCCCAAATATTGTTCCTCCTGCAGACGCAGGGTCTCCTGCAACTTGTCCAGGACCGTGGCCATCGTCTCCTGGGAGTGGTGGTATGCTCCCATGATGGAGGAGAGGGCCTCGTTGAGAGTTGGTTCCCTTGGCCTGTCCTCCCTCTGTCGCACAGCAGCCCTCCCAGTTCCCCTGTGTTCCTGTGCCTCCGTCCACTGGACCGTGTGCCCACTACCACTGCCCCCAGGTCCCTGTTGTTGTTGGGGTGGTGGGTTCGCCTGGGTGCCCTGTAGTGGTGGACACACCGCTGATTGACCTGTCCTGGGTAGGGAGGTTTGGGCCCGCTGGGTGGGTGCTGTGCTGGTGTTACCAGAGGGTGTAAGCTCGGTGTTGGGCTGTGGCTGGGCAAGGGGAACCGACTGTCCTGAGGCCCACGATGGTCCGGGCTGGTCATCAAGATCCAGTGGGGCAGAGCTGCTGTCGTCACTGTGGGCCTCTTCTGGGGGTGGAGTGGTGTTGTCTGGACCCTCTGGTGTGGTGACGTTCCTTCGGGTTCCTGCGGGGGTATAAGTACATGATTATTGCATGTGTGTGTTTCATGGAGTGCAATGGTTGGGTGTTCGTGAACCCCAGTGCAGGCATTCCTGTGTGTGGGCTTGTGTGCTGATGGTTGGGGGGTGTTGTGGGTCTGTGCACTGGGCATGCTTTGGTGATGGGTGTCTATGCTTAGTTATGTCATGCAGGTCTTGGGGTTGGGATGGGTGGTTGGTGTCATGGGTAGATAGGTGAGGATTTGGGATGATAGGGGAGGGTGTGATGGTGGGGGTGTGTGATATCATGCAGGTAGGGTGGGGGGTATGATGGTTAAGATTAGACTTACCAGCGTCCGTTCCTCCAACGACTCCTCCGAGGCCCTCAGGATGCAAGATGGACAAGACTTGCTCCTCCCATGTTGTTAGTTGTGGGGGAGGAGGTGGGGGTCCGCTGCCAGTCCGCTGTACCGCGATGTGGTGCCTGGATACCGTGGAACGCACCTTCCCCTGTAGGTCGTTCCACCTCTTCCTGATGTCCTCCCTATTTCTTGGGTGCTGTCCCACAGCGTTGACCCTGTCCACTATTCTTTGCCATAGCTCCATCTTCCTGGCTATGGATGTGTGCTGTACCTGTGAGCCAAATAGCTGTGGCTCTTCCCGGATGATTTCCTCCACCATGACCCTGAGCTCCTTCTCGGAGAAGCGGGGGTGTCTTTGGCGTGACATGGGGTGGTGCAGGTGATGTGTGGGGTGGTGTATGTGTTGATGAGTGTGGTGAGTGTAGTGGTATGTGGTGTTTTGTGCTTGGATGTTGCGTGGATGATGGTGTTGTGTGCCTCTGTGTGATGGGGTTGTCTGTTCTGTGCTGTCTCTCTGGCCTTCTCTCTGAATTTTTGGTCGTAGGGGTTTGTGGGTGATGTGGGTGTGTGTTTTATATAGTATTGGGTGTGTGGGAGTGGTGTGTGTATGTGTGTCAGGTGTGTGTATTTCAAATTGTCCAATATGGCGGTGTTTTGTAGATGTGTGTGCATTTTGAGCGCGGCTTCGTGGGTCGTAATGGTATGGGCGTGTTTCTGTTGGCGTGGAGGTGGAGGATGTGTTTCCGCCAGTTTCTCGCTGACCTTTGGTGTGGCGGTATTGTGTGGGTGTCTGAATTTCGTCGGATTCCGTGATGTGTGTCATAATAGCTGTGGCGTTCTAACGCGGCCGCGGCGGTGTATTGGCGGTCTTCTGCACGGCCAATGTTGTAATGACCCCCAAAGTGTCTTGAGTCTCTAAAAAGCAAACAAAGGGCCTGATTACAACTTTGGAGGAAGGTGTTAATCCGTCCCAAATGTGACGGATATACCACCAGCCGTAATACGAGTTCATTATATCTTATGGAACTCGTAATACGGCTGGTGGTATATCCGTCACATTTGGGACGGATTAACACCTCCTCCAAAGCTGTAATCAGGCCCAAAGTCTCTTTCAAGCACCTAGTACCTGGGTTGGAGTGGAAAATCTCCGCAAAGGGCCGCAGAGGAGGAGATGCGTTGAAAAATGGGGTGTGCGTTGGTTTCGCCCATTCACACACGGATTTGCGTTGTTATTTTTCACGCGGGGAAGACGTGCGTTGATTTCCGGTGCACGGACAGGTCTCCTCTGTGGGTTGTGGGGTTTTCAGATGCCCCGGGGTCTGTGCGTGGAATCCTGGACTTGTTGTCCGGCTGCGCGTCGTTCCGGTGGGCTGTGCGTGGAAATTTCTTCCTCACGGCAGGTGCTGCGTCAATTTCCTCTCTGGAAGTCGGGCGGCGTTGTCCAGGCGGGCCGTGCGTCAAAGTTCCAGTCGCACCGTAGGCGTTGCATCGATCTTTTCCTTGTGGGGTCGAGCAGCGTCTTTCCGGCTCGGCAGGCGGTGATTTTTTTACCGCGGAGCAAGCTGTGCATCGTATTTTTCAGCGCACAAGGAGTCCAGTTGAAAGAAAGAAGTTTTTTTGGTTTTGAGACTTCAGGGAACAGGAGGCAAGCTCTATCCAAGCCCTTGGAGAGCACTTCTGCAGCACGCCAAGAGTTCAGCAAAGCAGCAGGCCAACAGCAAGGAAGCAGTCCTTTGTAGAAAGCAGTCAGGTGAGTCCTTTGGGCAGCCAGGCAGTTCTTCTTGGCAGGATGTAGGTTCTGGTTCAGGTTTCTTCTCCAGCAAGTGTCTGAGGTGGTAGGGCAGAGGCCCTGTTTTATACCCAAATGTGCCTTTGAAGTGAGGGAGACTTCAAAGAGTGGCTTAGAAGTGCACTGGGTCCTTTTTCAGTTCAATCCTGTCTGCCAGGGTCCCAGTAGGTGGTGTGGCAGTTCTTTGTGTGAGGGCAGGCCCTCCACCCTCCCAGCCCAGGAAGACCCATTCAAAATGCAGATGTATGCAAGTGAGGCTGAGTACCCTGTGTTTGGGGTGTGTCGGAGTGAATGCACAAGGAGCTGTCAACTAAACCCAGCCAGATGTGGATTGTAAGGCACAGAAAGATTTAAGTGCTAAGAAATGCTCACTTTCTAAAAGTGGCATTTCTAGAATAGTAATATTAAATCCAACTTCACCAGTCAGCAGGATGTTGTATTACTATTCTGGCCATACTAAATATGACCTTCCTACTCCTTTCAGATCAGCAGCTACCACTTCAATAATGTATGAGGGCAGCCCCGATGTTAGCCTATGAAGTGAGCAGGCCTCACAGTAGTGTAAAAACAAATTTAGGAGATTTACACTACCAGGACATGCAAACTACACAGGTACATGTCCTTCCTTTTACCCCCACAGCACCCTGCTCTAGGGGCTACCTAGGGTACACATTAGAGGTGACTTATATGTAGAGAAAGGGGAGGTTTAAGCTTGGCAAGTACTTTTAAATGGCAAGTCGAAGTGGCAGTGAAACTGCACACACAGGCCTTGCAATGGCAGGCCTGAGACAAGGTAAATGGGCTTCTTGAGTGGGTGGCACAACCAGTGCTGCAGGCCCACTAGTAGCATTTAATCTACAGGCCCTAGGCACATACAGTGCACATTACTAGGGACTTATAAGTAAATTAAATAGTCCAATTGGGTATGATCCAAGGTTACCATGTTTAAAGGGAGAGAGCATATGCACTTTAGCACTGGTTAGCAGTGGTAAAGTGCGCAGAGTCTAAAAGCCAGCAAAAATAGGTCCAAAAAGTGGAGGAGGCAGGCAAAAAGTTAGGGGTGACCACCCTAAGGCTGTCAGGTCTAACACAAGCACAATAAAAAAATATAAAAAGAACATACGATGTGACCTCACCACTTCAATAGTGAAGTGGAAAGGCCGCTCATTAGTTATTCACTGCCTCTTCCCAGGAGCATCCCAAATACCTTTCATAGACTAAAATGATTTACTTGGTGCTCCAAGGAGGGGCATGGGCACCACTGACTATGTACTAGATACATCCATATGAGAAATAAGTGACTCAAACAGGTGGGCTCATCAAAGAACAAAAATATATTTCTGCAATAACGTTTCGGCTTCCACCTTTGTTTGCTCAGTGACTACCCAGACGACACTGCTTCATTTTCAAAAAGCATTGTCCGTGAAGATTCCATTCAGAATATAGAATCAATGCAGTCCTGAGTTCCCTTGGGAGATGCTGTAATCCGGTGGTATTGTCAGTGATGTTCAGTCCATTCAGATGCAATGATTCTAAACTGTACATCCATAGGTTTTGTCTGGAGTCCAGTAGTTGTTCCTTTAAGGCATGTTCTACTGGGAAAATCTTCAAATCTGATAGCAAATGGCCCACAAAGTTAAAATGACTGGCCACAGTCTGGTCAGGTTTCTTATTCATTTTTGCTTATTTGTGTTTCCAGAATCATGTATGAAGGTAATTCACAGTTTGGCCTACATATTGTTTTTTACAGCTTTAGCTTCAGCACTGAATCACATAACAAATGCATGTTAATTGGCATGTAAGATGCTTTCTTGTGCCATAGGTTCTTCCTGTAGCAGCGCTTGTTATTGATGATGTTTGTAAAAGGTATTCACATGTCATAGCAATGAACCCCTGCATTTGTTAAAGCTTGCTTGAGTCCCCTCACAAAAAGAGTATGTAAATTGGGAGATCTGCAATAAGCAATGATGAGGTTTTGGAAAAACCTTTTGTAGTGTTTCACAGGTGTATAATAAGGAAATTCATTTGCATAATTTATTTGTATTTAGGAGGTAGAGGATAACAATAAACCACAAATGTGATTCTGTCACTTGCATTTCTGCTGTTAGTGTTCCAAATAAGTACTTTCCTAGGTAACTGCAAAGACTTGTCATATTGTTGCTGTATAATATACAGAGGATAGCCTTGCATTTGAAATAAATTAGAAATCTCCTTTAGATGGTCTTTACAAATGTTCTCAATGCTACAGATGCATTTTTTTCTAAGCACTTGCATGTTGATGATGCTTCATTTACGGTGGCGATGGTGACACAAGTTTATTTTAGGTAAAAATGAGCATCTAGTAAAGGGAGCTGAAGATTGTGTTTAATATCGCTGCTGGTGAAGTTGCTAGTAGGATGGGTACCATTGAAATAAGCTGTAAATTCTTCCTTCATTTTTACTTCCTGCATTCCGTAGTATAAGTACGTTACCAATGTATCTTAACCACACCATTGATTTAACGCTAGAAGTCGCAAGTATATGGTGTTCTAGTTTGCCCATGAAGATATTTGCGTAGGATGGAGCCATACGAGTGTCAATGAACGTTCATTTTATTTGCAGATTATGTTTATAATTGAAGGTAAAATTTGTGGATTTAAAGATAACACTTGAGAAGCTCGTGAACACTTTAGTTGATGGCTTTTTCATGTTTTTTTTTAATAAGAACTTCAGATAATGCCATAAGACCGTCCTATTGTGGTATGTTGGTGTATAATGATGTAACATCAAATGTAGCCGTAAGAGTGTTATCATCAAATGTGTGGGTTTGGATTGATATTTCAAAAATCTGAAGGAACTGGCAGGCATCTTTAACCTCTTCGTTGCGGGCGTCGGCCACTGGCCGACGCCCACACACCCTCCCTGGTGCGGGTCACGACCAGTGGCCGACACCAGGAAGGGTATCAAGAAATCCTCGGGTGCGTCGCACCCGAGGATTTTTTTTTTTTTTTTAAACCCCCCCCCGGAGACACGGAAGCTTCCGTGTCTCCCCCCGCCCCCCCCACCCGCCCCTTTGTGACGTCAGCGCGCCTCGCGGCGCGCTGACGTTGCAAAGGTGTTTTCCCCATCAAAGTAGGAAGCAGCCTTGCGGCCGCTTCCTGCTTTGATGGGGAAAACGGCCTTTCCCACGTTCGGGAAGGCCTCGTAAGAAAGGGGAGTGTCTCCCCTTTCTTACGAGGCCTTCCTGAAAGTGTTTCCTGGCCCCCGGTCGCAGCTGTGCTGCGATCGGGGGCCAGGAAACACTTTCAGTTTTCCGGGCCCCCTGATCGCAGCACAGCTGCGATCGGGGGGCCAGGAAACACTTTGAAAAGGCCTCGTAAGAAAGGGGAGACTCTCCCCTTTCTTACGAGGCCTTCTCAAACTGTTTCTGGCCCCCGATCGCAACACCATTAGACGCCAGGGATTTCACTTTGGGGGGGCGGCCCCCTCGGAAAACGGGCCGCCCCCCCCGGGGGCCTAATCAATTAAAAAAAAAAAGGTAGGTGCCCCCTGGGGGGGGGGGGGGCGCGATCGCACCCCCCCCCCCAGGGGATTGTTTTTTTTTCATAAAATGACAGGGGGTCGCCCGTGGGCAGGGTGACCCCCTGTGGGGGCAATTTTTTTTTAGATGTTGTAGGGTTTCCCTGGGGGCCATTTTGGCCCCCAAGGAAACCATACAACAACTAAAAAAAATAGATCTATATATAGATCTATATTTATATATCTATGTAGATAGATATATCTATGTACATGGATATATCTATAGATATATCTATGTACATAGATATATATATATAGAAGTAGATCTATATATACCAAAGAGATTTATAAAGTGTGCTACTCACCTGTGAGGGTCTCAAGGCGCTTGGGGGGGGTGGGGGGGGGAAAGGGGCTGGGAGGTTCACTGTTCGAAAAGCCAGGTTTTGAGGCCCTTCCTGAAAAGAAGTAGGTTTTGGGTCTTGCGAAGGTGGGTTGTGAGGGCGTTCCAGGTTTTGGGTGCAAGGTAGGAGAAGGATCTGCCCCCGGTGGTGGTGTGTTTGATGCGGGGGACAGAGGCGAGAGAGAGGTCAGCTGAGCGGACGTTTCGTGTGGGGGTGTGGAAGGTGACTCTCGTTGAGGTAGGCAGGGCCTGTGTTGTGGAGTGATTTGTGTGCGAGGATGAGGATCTTGAAGGTGATCCTTTTGTCAATGGGGAGCCAGTGGAGGGATTTGAGGTGTGGAGAGATGTGTTCGTGTCGGCGGAGGTCGAGGATGAGTCGTGCTGCTTAGTTCTAGATGCGTGTAGTTTGCGCTTGAGTTTTAGAGTGGTGCCGGCGTAGAGGGCGTTTCCGTAATCAAGCCTGCTGCTGATGTGTGCGTGAGTGACAGTTTTTCTGGTCTCTGTGGGGATCCATTTGAATGTTTTTCAGTATACGGAGTGTGTTGAAGCATGAGGAGGTGAGAGCGTTGATTTGTTGGGTCATCGAGAGGGAGGAGTCTAGGATGATGCTGAGGTTGCGTGCGTGGCTGGCGGGGGTGGGTGCAGGGCCTAGCGTGGTGGGCCACCATGAGGGGTCCCAGGTGTTTTTGTGTGGGCCAAAGAGGATTATTTCGGTTTTGCTTGAGTTGAGTTTCAGGTGATTGGCTGTCATATATATATCACTTTTGTCAATATGTGTGTGGTTTCCCTGGGGGGAAAAGGGTCCGACTTGTCTAGTGGCAGTTTTAGTGCCATAAAGAAGCGCAGAAGGTTTATATGCCTACTGCAAAGAGCAAATCTGTGTTTTATGTAAATAGCTGAGTACATTAGCAAAGTCTATGGAGAGATGAAGGGCACTTTTGCTGGGTGGTAATGAGGGAATCCGAGGAGGAGGGAGTGGGAGCCCAATAATGATTGTTGGACTGGGCGCAGGAGGTGCTAAAGACTGTGACGAATGGTATGTGACAAGGTGTTTTTTGAGTGTCTTGAAAGTACGTGCTGATTGAGGGAAGAAGCGCAGGTAAGGTGGCCTCTACTGTTGCACGTATCTCACACACCATCGATTTTGTGACTGTCTACGTAGGCTAGTGTTTTAGAGCAACAGTTTAGCCAATAGCAGAGATGGCATCTTGATGGATGACTGCTGCCTGCACTCGGGTTATAGAGGACCGCTCTGACATAGGATCAGAGACTGAGACATCAGATACTGAGACAGCATCTGAGGGATAGGACAATGGCGCAGACTCTGGGAGTGATTTTTCAGTCAGAGGAGTCCCATTCGATAACTCCTCTTCCAGTACATTATGAGGGAGGTGATGAGGACAGTCCTGCTGTCCCTTCGCAAGCTGTTTGTGCAACTGGGTAATAGTGGGTTAGGCCAACCCAGAGAGCAGGTGAATGCGGCGGCAAGCAGAGAGAGAGTGCTCTCTTGGGAGCTCCCCAATTTAGTTCAGCCCCAAATTCCACAACCCAAATCATATTGTGGAGACATCAAAATTATCCATGGCAAAACAAACTGGTTTTGTAAGGCAGGCACCTGTGTTTTTGGTCCTGGATTCGGCGGCCATATAGAGAAACACACTAAACCCAAACATTTCTGGAAACTAGACATTCGGGGGAGTCCACAGAGGTGTGACTTGTGTGGCTTCCCCAAAGTTTTCTTACCCAGAATACCCTGCAAAGCTGAAATGTTGAAAAAAAACTCAATTTTTCTCGCATTTCTGTCACACAAACTACAGGAATATGCTGGGATCCACAATATTCCTACCACCCAGTGACTCCTCACCTGTCCTGATAAAAACACTACCCCACTTGAGTGCCTACACCTAGTGTCTGTGTCAGGAATGGATCACCCCAGGGTCAACAGCTGCCTCACGTAAGGACCAACATTGACCGTTGTGTGATCTATTCCTGTCGCAGGCACCAGGCCTAACCACACAAGTGAGGTATCATTTTTATCGGGAGGCTTGGGGGAACGCTGGGTGGAAGGAAATTTGTGGCTCCTCTCAGATTCCAGAACTTTCTGTCACCGAAATGTGAGGAAAACTTGTTTTTTTAGCCACTTTTTGATGTTTGCAAAGGATTCTGGGTAACAGAACCTGGTCCGAGCCCCGCAAGTCACCCCTCCTTGGATTCCCCTAGGTCTCTAGTTTTCAGAAATGCACAGGTTTGGTAGGTTTCCCTAGGTGCCGGCTGAGCTAGAGGCCAAAATCTACAGGTAGGCACTTTGCAAAAAACAGCTCTGTTTTCTGTGATGTGTCCACGTTGTGTTTTGGGGCATTTCCTGTCGCGGGCGCTAGGCCTACCCACACAAGTGAGGTATCATTTTTATCGGGAGACTTGGGGGGACGCTGGGTGGAAGGAAATTTGAGTCTCCTCTCAGATTCCAGAACTTTCTGTCACCGAAATGTGAGGAAAACTTGTTTTTTTAGCCTCTTTTTGAGGTTTGCAAAGGATTCTGGGTAACAGAACCTGGTCAGAGCCCCGCGAGTCACCCCATCTTGGATTCCCCTAGGTCTCTAGTTTTCAAAAATGTACAGGTTTGGTAGGTTTCCCTAGGTGCCGGCTGAGCTAGAGGCCAAAATCTACAGGTAGGCACTTTGCAAAAAACAGCTCTGTTTTCTGTGATGTGTCCACGTTGTGTTTTGGGGCATTTCCTGTCGCGGGCGCTAGGCCTACCCACACAAGTGAGGTATCATTTTTATCGGGAGACTTGGGGGGACGCTGGGTGGAAGGAAATTTGAGGCTCCTCTCCGATTCCAGAACTTTCTGTCACCGAAATGTGAGGAAAACTTGTTTTTTTAGCCACTTTTTGATGTTTGCAAATGATTCTGGGTAACAGAACCTGGTCAGAGCCCCGCGAGTCACCCCATCTTGGATTCCCCTAGGTCTCTAGTTTTCAAAAATGTACAGGTTTGGTAGGTTTCCCTAGGTGCCGGCTGAGCTAGAGGCCAAAATCTACAGGTAGGCACTTTGCAAAAAACAGCTCTGTTTTCTGTGATGTGTTCACGTTGTGTTTTGGGGCATTTCCTGTCGCGGGCGCTAGGCCTACCCACACAAGTGAGGTATCATTTTTATCGGGAGACTTGGGGGGACGCTGGGTGGAAGGAAATTTGAGGCTCCTCTCCGATTCCAGAACTTTCTGTCACCGAAATGTGAGGAAAACTTGTTTTTTTAGCCACTTTTTGAGGTTTGCAAAGGATTCTGGGTAACAGAACCTGGTCAGAGCCCCGCGAGTCACCCCATCTTGGATTCCCCTAGGTCTCTAGTTTTAAAAAATGTACAGGTTTGGTAGGTTTCCCTATGTGCCGGCTGAGCTAGAGGCCATAATCTACAGGTAGGCACTTTGCAAAAAAACAGCTCTGTATTTTGTGAAAAAATGGGATGTGTCCACGTTGTGTTTTGGGGCATTTCCTGTCGCGGGCGCGAGGCCTACCCACACAAGTGAGGTATCATTTTTATCGGGAGACTTGGGGGAACATAGAATAGCAAAACAAGTGTTATTGCCCCTTATCTTTCTCTACATTTTTTCCTTCCAAATATAAGAGAGTGTGTGAAAAAGACGTCTATTTGAGAAATGCCCTGCAATTCACATGCTAGTATGGGCACCTCGGAATTCAAAGATGTGCAAATAACCACTGCTCCTCAAAACCCTATCTTGATCCCATTTTGGAAATGCAAAGGTTTTCTTGATACCTCTTTTTCACTCCTCATATTTCAGCAAATGAATTGCTGTATACCCAGTATAGAATGAAAACCAACTGCAGGGTGCACCTCATTTATTGGCTCTGGGTACCTAGGGTTCTTGATGAACCTATAAGCCCTTTATATCCCTGCAACCAGAAGAGTCCAGGAGACAAAACGGTATATTGCTTTCAGAAATCTGACATCGCAGGAAAAAGTTACAGAGTAAAACATAAAGAAAAATGGCTGTTGTTTTCAGCTCAATTTCAATATTTTTTTATTTCAGCTGTTATTTTCTGTAGGAAAACCTTGTAGGATCTACACAAATGACCCCTTGCTGAATTCAGAATTTTGTCTAGTTTTCAGAAATGTTTAGCTTTCCGGGATCCAGCATTGGTTTCACACCCATTCCTGTCACTAACTGGAAGGAGGTTGAAAGCACCAAAAATAGTAAAAATGGGGTATGTCCCAGTAAAATGCCAAATTTGTGTTGGAAAATGTGGTTTTCTGATTCAAGTCTGCCCGTTCCTGAAAGGTGGGAAGATAGTGATTTCAGCACCAGAAACCCTTTGTTGATGGCATTTTCAGGGAAAAAACCACAAACCTTCTTCGGCGGCCCTTTTTTCCCATTTTTTTGGAAAAAACTAAATTTTCACTGTATTTTGGCTATTTTCTTGGTCTCCTCCAGGGTAAACCACAAACTCTGGGTACCATTAGAATCCCTAGGATGTTGGAAAAAAAGGACGCAAATTTGGCGTGGTTAGCTTATGTGGACAAAAAGTTATGAAGCCCTAAGCGCGAACTACCCCAAATAGCCAAAAAAGGGCTCAGCACTGGGGGGGAAAAGGCCCAGCAGCTAAGGGGTTAATAAATGATGGAAGTTCCTGGGCAATGAGCTGGAAGCACAGATCAACAATATAGATAGTCTCTCTGTAGCTCTTTCATTGCCAGGGAGAATGGGACAGTGAGGATTTTCATTCTGTGCATTTTAGGAAGCATAAACAATCACCCAGGCCTTCATTTAGGATGAACAAGTACACTAGCTGTTGTTTCATAAATGTGATTAAGGTTCCTGTACTTTTCAATCATATTCTTAATTTCTTTGTTCAAGATCTCTGTGGCATCTGTTTCTAAAGGTTTGTAACTGTTGACACATTAGTTTTCTTATTTCTTCCTTAATATAATCATTTACTTTCATGGCAACCACTGCACTACATTTGTCTGCCAGTTTTATGAAGAAATCCAATCTCTGTTGAAAGTGATGGAGAGCTTTTCTTTCTTCTCTGCTGATATTATCAAAAATCATTTTAGTTGTTGATTCTTCGCTGAGTTTGTTGATGGATAAAATGTATGTGTCAAGAACATGATTTCTACCTCGTTGGGTAGTCTATGATTTAAAATGATGGATCTTCTTAAATGGATCTGGAAGGTAGTCTGACATATCAGCATGAGATTTTTGTTTAAGTATTCTGCAAGTCTGCATGTTCTCTCAAAGGCCTTTTTGACAAATGTACATGAAACTTTCCAAAAGAAAAGGTCACTCACTTTGGTTCCTTCTTGGAGGGGTCATGGAAAGATTCATGCTGATTCATAAAGCGGGAGCCAAGATAAAGTGGGAGTTCCAAAATATCAATTTCCCATAGGAATTTTTTGCTCTCCAATAAATTTAAAATAACTGAACAGAATTATCACAAATTTGACAATAAGTTAGATTTGTACTCACAAAGAATATGTTTCATTATTTGGTGTAAATCAATTCAGTAGTTTTCAAGAAATGTGTGTTAAAAGAGGTGAGCAACATGGTCTCCTGAAAATGTTAGTGCTATCTGAACCGTTATGTACTGCGGGAATCAAGAGGGACTCCTGCAGTATTTGCTGGAAGCTTACATAGTACGATCAGCTTGCTGGTACGGTGATAGCATGGTGTGGAAGCTTGTTTGGTAGGTTCTGTGGTAGAATTCTGTTACCTGAATGAATGTTAAGAAAGGAAGAAGAGCAGGTGGGTTTTGCATACACAAGCAAAGATTGAGCACAGCAGGGGTTGACTGCATGCAAAGGATTACCTGTTGGTCCAATTTGGAACAGAAATCAACTGAAGAAAAAACAAAGGTTAAAGAGACTATTTTTAGGTGAGGGTCCAAGACTTTAACTTACATTAAAAAAACACTGAAATACATCAGTTATAGTTTAGAAAAAAAAAAAGCTATTGAGAGCTGCTTAGGACCTCACATATTACATCACTTAACCTGCCATGTTAAAATATTTTTAGGAAAATGTGGGTTTGGTGTTTGCACATGAACGGGTGCAGGGCATGGGCAAATGCCACCACATTTGTGACTAAACGATAACTGATATAGTTCAGTGATTTGTGTCTTTCTTAACATTATGTCATGTCCCACGCAAATACCTAACTATAACTTCACTTCCATCTTTTTTCTGTAAAAATACATATCTAGATTGTAATTTTAGGGCTTTATGTAACCACCCTGATTTTTAACTACCATTCCATTTAGCATACTATCACAAAATTGCAATCCTCTTATTTTAACATTTCCATTTTAAATAGAGTGTCCTGATTTTAACTAAACCATCCCTTGGCTACGAAGGAGTTTGAGCAGAGTCACAGCTACATTAGCTTTATTTATGGAAAAAGTGGAAAAGGAAAGCAGGTATTGTTTAGAATTGTTTTAACTCCTCCTTCCTATCCTACTTTGCAATATACCATTTGGTGCAGTCATCCTACCTCTTATAATGAGAAGCTTTTGGGCATCTTTTTGAATGCAGTTGAAGAGTCTTCTGGCCATTAGACATGTTAAAGTACTCTTTTAAACTTCTACTCTTCCCACTTTCCTATTCAGAAGTCAACTGTCAACTGAACTGGAAACCACTTGTGTATCCGATCATTTATGAGCCAGAAGCAACACTAAGCGCTCCATATCCTTGGAAGAGCTAGACAGCTAACTGTTCCCTTTGATGTTCTGGAGCAACATACTCAATTTCCTGTTTGCCTCCCTGAAAAAGCTAAATAACTAAGGCGGTCATTACGAGGCTGGAGGTCTCATGACCTCTAGACTCACTGTGGCGTACGGACTGTGGCCAAATGCGGCGGTCCAAACACCACATTATGACCGCGGCAGTGGTGCTGCAGTTGGACCACCAGCACCACCAGGATTAGTTGTCCCGGTGGTCTGATGGTTGTGGCAGTCCTAATCCACCAGGGCAGCGCTGCAAGCAGCACTGCCCTGGGTATTACAACTTCATTCTTCACCAGCGATTTCATGGCAGTAACACCGCCATAAAAAAAGGCTGGCAGAGAAAAGGTGCAGGGGGTCCCGGGGGGGGCTGAAGTGCCCATGCACTTGGCATGGGCAGGGCCGGGGCCCCCCTGGCCAGCACCCTCAAAATGTTCACTGTCTGCTTGGAAGACAGTGAACATTAAGAGGGTACTGATGTACCCTACATCCTACAGCATTGCTGCCGGCTTGATTACGAGCCGGAGACAATTCTGTAGGGTGTTTCCCTCTAGACTGTCAGGCAGAAACTCAGGTTTCCGCCTGCTGACCTAACGGGAAACTCTTAATGGCCCGGCAGGGAGGCAGACACTATGGCGGCAACCTTGCCGTTGGAAGTTTGACGAACAGGCAGAACTGTCCGCCGAACTCTTAATCAGGCCCTAAATGTCAAATGCATGCAGGTCCATAAAACTAAAGCACTTCAAACACAGGGGAGCGCTTGACAGCCAAATTACCTTCTTAGATGTTCCCGCTACCATTCACCAGATACTTCCTATGTATATCCATAGACAGGCAATTCTAGACAAGGGATACTTTTCAATATACATAACAAAGATATTTTCTTTTCCATAAAAAGCAGTCAGATCTGATATTCGGTTTGCTACTTATTGGTTCAAGAAAAATACTAACAAAATTACTAACAAAGCACTTAAAGCTTAAAAATGGCATACCCGTCCTAATGATCACACGTCTCAGAAAACCAACTCAGACTTCCATCAAAAGTAGAAACACTTGGTAAGTCATATCCTAGACAACCAAAATACATTGTAATACGATACTAATGGCAGATTATGCTAAATGCAAGTGTTAATAACCAGTATCAAACATGTTTGCCATTAAAAGAACTAAACACCAGTAAGGTCAAACCTAAAATATTTTATTTTCAATAAAATGTTCTCTATATTTAGATTCATGTTGTGATACATTTCCATACCATAAAGGAGTTGTTCATTCTATTAAGAACAAAGTAAGTATGCACCTCTTTACTGAAATTACTAGGAAAATGTAAATGGAACTACTCTGATAGTCAATGTAATTGGAATAATATTGTGGTTTCAGAAATCGAAATTCTAAACTTTTGTATAATGTTTACCATTGTTTCAGCACTGAGCCCTCATTCTGAATTCTGGGGACATGAATTTTTCTTCTCTGTTCCAAAGGGTGAGGAGACAATGCATCAGATTATTCAAGTTAATTACAGTGTAACTCCATGGTCACACATTCAATTCCAGAGACCAACTTATAGTTCAAAGGGCTTTATTTAGACTCAAAGTCAAACTTGCATATATGAGTCTCAAAATCAAAGTATAAACGTACAGAAAACCAAAGGTGAATCAAAACGTCTCAAAAATGTAAAAACTAACTAACATGTAAAAGACCAATAATTAAATAGTGATTATGCAGAAAATGAGGAAAAACAATTGGTGCATAGAGTTGGAAGTGTTACTGCCTAACCATTTGATCTAAAATCCTAACTATGGAAATATTCTATAAGTTCAGGAAAGTTGTCAACATGACAGAACTTCTGGAGAAGTTTCCACCAAGAGAGGTATGGGGACATGAAGCCACATAGAAATTAGAGTTCAAGCGAGATATCTAAATAAGGTCCACTTACAGCTAAGGGCAGAGAAAATCTGATGCTTACGGCTATCTAAACTACACTTAAATCATAATTCTTCCAAGGGTGATCTCATAAACAAATACCTTTCCCAGTTCCAAAACATAGTCACAAATTATAAGTTGCTAATTGACACTTTAGCCTTATGAGGTTTTGACTTTACCTTGTAACACCCTTGCACTTTGGAATTTCACAAGAGTTACAGCTATGAGCCCAGGATACTCCTCGCGTTCTCGATAAGCATTCTTCTAGAACCTGGTCAGAGCCCCGCGAGTCACCCCATCTTGGATTCCCCTAGGTCTCTAGTTTTCAAAAATGTACAGGTTTGGTAGGTTTCCCTAGGTGCCGGCTGAGCTAGAGGCCAAAATCTACAGGTAGGCACTTTGCAAAAAACAGCTCTGTTTTCTGTGATGTGTTCACGTTGTGTTTTGGGGCATTTCCTGTCGCGGGCGCTAGGCCTACCCACACAAGTGAGGTATCATTTTTATCGGGAGACTTGGGGGGACGCTGGGTGGAAGGAAATTTGAGGCTCCTCTCCGATTCCAGAACTTTCTGTCACCGAAATGTGAGGAAAACTTGTTTTTTTAGCCACTTTTTGAGGTTTGCAAAGGATTCTGGGTAACAGAACCTGGTCAGAGCCCCGCGAGTCACCCCATCTTGGATTCCCCTAGGTCTCTAGTTTTAAAAAATGTACAGGTTTGGTAGGTTTCCCTATGTGCCGGCTGAGCTAGAGGCCATAATCTACAGGTAGGCACTTTGCAAAAAAACAGCTCTGTATTTTGTGAAAAAATGGGATGTGTCCACGTTGTGTTTTGGGGCATTTCCTGTCGCGGGCGCGAGGCCTACCCACACAAGTGAGGTATCATTTTTATCGGGAGACTTGGGGGAACATAGAATAGCAAAACAAGTGTTATTGCCCCTTATCTTTCTCTACATTTTTTCCTTCCAAATATAAGAGAGTGTGTGAAAAAGACGTCTATTTGAGAAATGCCCTGCAATTCACATGCTAGTATGGGCACCTCGGAATTCAAAGATGTGCAAATAACCACTGCTCCTCAAAACCCTATCTTGATCCCATTTTGGAAATGCAAAGGTTTTCTTGATACCTCTTTTTCACTCCTCATATTTCAGCAAATGAATTGCTGTATACCCAGTATAGAATGAAAACCAACTGCAGGGTGCACCTCATTTATTGGCTCTGGGTACCTAGGGTTCTTGATGAACCTATAAGCCCTTTATATCCCTGCAACCAGAAGAGTCCAGGAGACAAAACGGTATATTGCTTTCAGAAATCTGACATCGCAGGAAAAAGTTACAGAGTAAAACATAAAGAAAAATGGCTGTTGTTTTCAGCTCAATTTCAATATTTTTTTATTTCAGCTGTTATTTTCTGTAGGAAAACCTTGTAGGATCTACACAAATGACCCCTTGCTGAATTCAGAATTTTGTCTAGTTTTCAGAAATGTTTAGCTTTCCGGGATCCAGCATTGGTTTCACACCCATTCCTGTCACTAACTGGAAGGAGGTTGAAAGCACCAAAAATAGTAAAAATGGGGTATGTCCCAGTAAAATGCCAAATTTGTGTTGGAAAATGTGGTTTTCTGATTCAAGTCTGCCCGTTCCTGAAAGGTGGGAAGATAGTGATTTCAGCACCAGAAACCCTTTGTTGATGGCATTTTCAGGGAAAAAACCACAAACCTTCTTCGGCGGCCCTTTTTTCCCATTTTTTTGGAAAAAACTAAATTTTCACTGTATTTTGGCTATTTTCTTGGTCTCCTCCAGGGTAAACCACAAACTCTGGGTACCATTAGAATCCCTAGGATGTTGGAAAAAAAGGACGCAAATTTGGCGTGGTTAGCTTATGTGGACAAAAAGTTATGAAGCCCTAAGCGCGAACTACCCCAAATAGCCAAAAAAGGGCTCAGCACTGGGGGGGAAAAGGCCCAGCAGCTAAGGGGTTAATAAATGATGGAAGTTCCTGGGCAATGAGCTGGAAGCACAGATCAACAATATAGATAGTCTCTCTGTAGCTCTTTCATTGCCAGGGAGAATGGGACAGTGAGGATTTTCATTCTGTGCATTTTAGGAAGCATAAACAATCACCCAGGCCTTCATTTAGGATGAACAAGTACACTAGCTGTTGTTTCATAAATGTGATTAAGGTTCCTGTACTTTTCAATCATATTCTTAATTTCTTTGTTCAAGATCTCTGTGGCATCTGTTTCTAAAGGTTTGTAACTGTTGACACATTAGTTTTCTTATTTCTTCCTTAATATAATCATTTACTTTCATGGCAACCACTGCACTACATTTGTCTGCCAGTTTTATGAAGAAATCCAATCTCTGTTGAAAGTGATGGAGAGCTTTTCTTTCTTCTCTGCTGATATTATCAAAAATCATTTTAGTTGTTGATTCTTCGCTGAGTTTGTTGATGGATAAAATGTATGTGTCAAGAACATGATTTCTACCTCGTTGGGTAGTCTATGATTTAAAATGATGGATCTTCTTAAATGGATCTGGAAG
The DNA here is from genome assembly GCF_031143425.1 of Pleurodeles waltl. Classification (NCBI taxonomy): domain Eukaryota; kingdom Metazoa; phylum Chordata; class Amphibia; order Caudata; family Salamandridae; genus Pleurodeles; species Pleurodeles waltl. The sequence continues at coordinate 1,620,595,988 of NC_090440.1, forward strand.
GTAGTCTGACATATCAGCATGAGATTTTTGTTTAAGTATTCTGCAAGTCTGCATGTTCTCTCAAAGGCCTTTTTGACAAATGTACATGAAACTTTCCAAAAGAAAAGGTCACTCACTTTGGTTCCTTCTTGGAGGGGTCATGGAAAGATTCATGCTGATTCATAAAGCGGGAGCCAAGATAAAGTGGGAGTTCCAAAATATCAATTTCCCATAGGAATTTTTTGCTCTCCAATAAATTTAAAATAACTGAACAGAATTATCACAAATTTGACAATAAGTTAGATTTGTACTCACAAAGAATATGTTTCATTATTTGGTGTAAATCAATTCAGTAGTTTTCAAGAAATGTGTGTTAAAAGAGGTGAGCAACATGGTCTCCTGAAAATGTTAGTGCTATCTGAACCGTTATGTACTGCGGGAATCAAGAGGGACTCCTGCAGTATTTGCTGGAAGCTTACATAGTACGATCAGCTTGCTGGTACGGTGATAGCATGGTGTGGAAGCTTGTTTGGTAGGTTCTGTGGTAGAATTCTGTTACCTGAATGAATGTTAAGAAAGGAAGAAGAGCAGGTGGGTTTTGCATACACAAGCAAAGATTGAGCACAGCAGGGGTTGACTGCATGCAAAGGATTACCTGTTGGTCCAATTTGGAACAGAAATCAACTGAAGAAAAAACAAAGGTTAAAGAGACTATTTTTAGGTGAGGGTCCAAGACTTTAACTTACATTAAAAAAACACTGAAATACATCAGTTATAGTTTAGAAAAAAAAAAAGCTATTGAGAGCTGCTTAGGACCTCACATATTACATCACTTAACCTGCCATGTTAAAATATTTTTAGGAAAATGTGGGTTTGGTGTTTGCACATGAACGGGTGCAGGGCATGGGCAAATGCCACCACATTTGTGACTAAACGATAACTGATATAGTTCAGTGATTTGTGTCTTTCTTAACATTATGTCATGTCCCACGCAAATACCTAACTATAACTTCACTTCCATCTTTTTTCTGTAAAAATACATATCTAGATTGTAATTTTAGGGCTTTATGTAACCACCCTGATTTTTAACTACCATTCCATTTAGCATACTATCACAAAATTGCAATCCTCTTATTTTAACATTTCCATTTTAAATAGAGTGTCCTGATTTTAACTAAACCATCCCTTGGCTACGAAGGAGTTTGAGCAGAGTCACAGCTACATTAGCTTTATTTATGGAAAAAGTGGAAAAGGAAAGCAGGTATTGTTTAGAATTGTTTTAACTCCTCCTTCCTATCCTACTTTGCAATATACCATTTGGTGCAGTCATCCTACCTCTTATAATGAGAAGCTTTTGGGCATCTTTTTGAATGCAGTTGAAGAGTCTTCTGGCCATTAGACATGTTAAAGTACTCTTTTAAACTTCTACTCTTCCCACTTTCCTATTCAGAAGTCAACTGTCAACTGAACTGGAAACCACTTGTGTATCCGATCATTTATGAGCCAGAAGCAACACTAAGCGCTCCATATCCTTGGAAGAGCTAGACAGCTAACTGTTCCCTTTGATGTTCTGGAGCAACATACTCAATTTCCTGTTTGCCTCCCTGAAAAAGCTAAATAACTAAGGCGGTCATTACGAGGCTGGAGGTCTCATGACCTCTAGACTCACTGTGGCGTACGGACTGTGGCCAAATGCGGCGGTCCAAACACCACATTATGACCGCGGCAGTGGTGCTGCAGTTGGACCACCAGCACCACCAGGATTAGTTGTCCCGGTGGTCTGATGGTTGTGGCAGTCCTAATCCACCAGGGCAGCGCTGCAAGCAGCACTGCCCTGGGTATTACAACTTCATTCTTCACCAGCGATTTCATGGCAGTAACACCGCCATAAAAAAAGGCTGGCAGAGAAAAGGTGCAGGGGGTCCCGGGGGGGGCTGAAGTGCCCATGCACTTGGCATGGGCAGGGCCGGGGCCCCCCTGGCCAGCACCCTCAAAATGTTCACTGTCTGCTTGGAAGACAGTGAACATTAAGAGGGTACTGATGTACCCTACATCCTACAGCATTGCTGCCGGCTTGATTACGAGCCGGAGACAATTCTGTAGGGTGTTTCCCTCTAGACTGTCAGGCAGAAACTCAGGTTTCCGCCTGCTGACCTAACGGGAAACTCTTAATGGCCCGGCAGGGAGGCAGACACTATGGCGGCAACCTTGCCGTTGGAAGTTTGACGAACAGGCAGAACTGTCCGCCGAACTCTTAATCAGGCCCTAAATGTCAAATGCATGCAGGTCCATAAAACTAAAGCACTTCAAACACAGGGGAGCGCTTGACAGCCAAATTACCTTCTTAGATGTTCCCGCTACCATTCACCAGATACTTCCTATGTATATCCATAGACAGGCAATTCTAGACAAGGGATACTTTTCAATATACATAACAAAGATATTTTCTTTTCCATAAAAAGCAGTCAGATCTGATATTCGGTTTGCTACTTATTGGTTCAAGAAAAATACTAACAAAATTACTAACAAAGCACTTAAAGCTTAAAAATGGCATACCCGTCCTAATGATCACACGTCTCAGAAAACCAACTCAGACTTCCATCAAAAGTAGAAACACTTGGTAAGTCATATCCTAGACAACCAAAATACATTGTAATACGATACTAATGGCAGATTATGCTAAATGCAAGTGTTAATAACCAGTATCAAACATGTTTGCCATTAAAAGAACTAAACACCAGTAAGGTCAAACCTAAAATATTTTATTTTCAATAAAATGTTCTCTATATTTAGATTCATATTGTGATACATTTCCATACCATAAAGGAGTTGTTCATTCTATTAAGAACAAAGTAAGTATGCACCTCTTTACTGAAATTACTAGGAAAATGTAAATGGAACTACTCTGATAGTCAATGTAATTGGAATAATATTGTGGTTTCAGAAATCGAAATTCTAAACTTTTGTATAATGTTTACCATTGTTTCAGCACTGAGCCCTCATTCTGAATTCTGGGGACATGAATTTTTCTTCTCTGTTCCAAAGGGTGAGGAGACAATGCATCAGATTATTCAAGTTAATTACAGTGTAACTCCATGGTCACACATTCAATTCCAGAGACCAACTTATAGTTCAAAGGGCTTTATTTAGACTCAAAGTCAAACTTGCATATATGAGTCTCAAAATCAAAGTATAAACGTACAGAAAACCAAAGGTGAATCAAAACGTCTCAAAAATGTAAAAACTAACTAACATGTAAAAGACCAATAATTAAATAGTGATTATGCAGAAAATGAGGAAAAACAATTGGTGCATAGAGTTGGAAGTGTTACTGCCTAACCATTTGATCTAAAATCCTAACTATGGAAATATTCTATAAGTTCAGGAAAGTTGTCAACATGACAGAACTTCTGGAGAAGTTTCCACCAAGAGAGGTATGGGGACATGAAGCCACATAGAAATTAGAGTTCAAGCGAGATATCTAAATAAGGTCCACTTACAGCTAAGGGCAGAGAAAATCTGATGCTTACGGCTATCTAAACTACACTTAAATCATAATTCTTCCAAGGGTGATCTCATAAACAAATACCTTTCCCAGTTCCAAAACATAGTCACAAATTATAAGTTGCTAATTGACACTTTAGCCTTATGAGGTTTTGACTTTACCTTGTAACACCCTTGCACTTTGGAATTTCACAAGAGTTACAGCTATGAGCCCAGGATACTCCTCGCGTTCTCGATAAGCATTCTTCTGGGCTTTTCTTATCATCTCAAACAATGAACTACCTATTTCCTCGGCCGCAGATCCTGACACCTGCAGCTTTAGAAAAACATTCAAAAAGCAAACTTCACATAGAAGAATAAAAGAAAGAAAAATATATGGTCCTTCTCTCTGGCAAAGACTAATTAAGCACAAATACTTTCGGGTTAAATAAATTCTACATGTCAGTCATGTCAAATACATAATGATTATAAAGAATAATATTTCTAAAGCACTGTAACATAAACATTCTTTCAAAACGATGATAGAATATGGCATACAGGAAACATTACATTTATCTGTGCACTTTGGTTGTATATTTCACTGTGTATCTTGTTTAATGAAAACATTGCTTACGTTAAGCAGAAAAACAATCATCCTTCCTTTTCATGTGTTAGGAAGCATAATGGCACAGCCAGGTTATGCTCTCTCACTGTTTATAAATAATTTCAGCTTTTCATATCAAACAGTAATTATGTATTATGCTTTTAATGTTAAGAATATATGAACAGCTCATAGCACATAGTTAAGACAAGATGCAGCAGCGGGTATACATTTAGGAAAGGAGTTGCACTCTTTCGCATGTTAATAATATAAAAACTCTAATAGGCAGATTTCGCTTGGCTAAACAACTGTTTCCATTGTAAACTTTTAGTCATTTGCATATTCAATTATCATTTTATAGCAAAACGTAAAACTCCTACAATGTCTGTGCATTTGCATGGCAGATAAGTTAATGAAGCATTCGCTGATTAAAAGTAAGCACAAGGTACCAATTAGTCTACAGCTTTTTGAAAATAAAGAGCAACATTTTCTCTCCCAGGGGGCTCTTTCTCAATTGTTTTAGAGTGTCTTCAATTGAAAGTTAAACTGTATTTCTTAATGTGAAAGCTATTCTCCAAAAGCAGCAACTACAGTGCAAACTAGCTGGCATGAAATGCTAAGGTATGTAATGGGATTCAAACCTGTGAAGAAAACTGGTTAAACTCAACGTAAATTTCAAATGTTCATGGGTCGGTTCAAACATGCCTGTACTGGCACCTTGCCAATTCAAACAAGCATGTGCAAAGGCTGTAAGCCTAGCCTTGGCAAGCTTGTGTGATAGTTATTTTATTCCCATGCATAACCCCCAAAAAAGTGGGCTGATCTATTGCCCTAGGCTGCGTAATGTGTAATGTGGAAGGAAATGTGAATACCAGTTTAACAGGCCATTGGATGGAGACACCGTACCCAAAGGCCACATATGTATGCATGGACTTAGGAATTTGTTTCTTACAATTTTTTTATTTTTATTACATGAGGCTGCCTCAATGCCAGACCTAAAATATGTGCAGGGGTATAACTTATAAAACAAATACACATTTTCAGATATCTCATGGTTGCATTTCCAACTGTCAACTAGACCACTTATCACAAAACTCATCGACACCTCAGTTTGAAATGAGCTGCTACAGCAGAAGTTCAAGCTTGTTATGATTAAGTCCATGCTCAGGAAACTAAAAGCAGACACAGAGAACATATCCAACTACACACCCATCTCCCAGCTCCCTCATTTCACCTCTATTATTCCTTCAGGTTTGATTTCCTCACTGCTCTCTTCTAAACATGGATAAACATAGACTCCTCATTAGCTATTAGTCAGGATTCGGTCATGCCATGCACTGATATCATAGGTGTCAATGTGTACAGATAATTGGTCTCTGATAGAGATCATTGTCAGACCTGTAAACTGGTCCTACTCAACCTATCTAAGGTATTCAATAATGTTAGTAAAGACAACTTCCTCCACATTTCTGAGACTAGATGGGCATGGAAAGAGGGATCCCATGGATGTGTATGCTATTTCTTCACGTCTACACCCACTGAGTGAAATGTGTCTAATTGCTGTCTTTGTCCTGTATCATACAATCGGTGGTGCCTCAGAGGTGAAACCCATCACAATGCTATTCAAAATTTACATGGTTTCTTGCATCTTAAACTTGTACTTTAATGAGTACCTCCCCTATCATTCATCTGCTCACTTTCAATATATCCACAATGCCCACAAAGATGATTTACAACTTAGCAGTCAATATTTGATGTCAATCTGTGATCAGTGTAGAAGATGCCATTTGTTATGTAGTGCATGGCTGCTTCTTGTGATGCATGTAAACAATTCTGCCACTTCACCAGTGAAAGCAAAGATCAAAAACATGGCATACTGACTAATCCTTAGACTGAAACATTGAGATAACATAATTTCCACAATGAATAGTGGAGGAGTCAAATATCCAGGAACAGGCATATTCACCATCATCATACAAGGCACACAAAGACCTCTATGACCTGCATCAAAGTAACTTGCCACAGTTTTCCTGCAATAGCAACCAAGAAGACACAAATGATTGCAATCCCTTAATCAGCTGCCTGCCTGCAAAACAAGGGGCATATATTAGATAGAAACATCCCTGCACAAAAATGGGACATATTTAGGACCTCCCATCACTGGGAGCCACACCGTATTAGGGGACACATGTACTTAGCTTTTTCTTGGGTTGCAAAAGGCCCGATTCATAGAATTGGCCCATTTGCAACAAAAAAAAAAGCATTTTCCTATGTACAAAACCTTATTTTGCGATTCTGTAACCTATTACCAAATTGCAAAATGGGTTTGCGGATCACTATTAGGAAGGGGCGTGCCAAGGGCATGTCTTCCTAATAGCGACTCGCAGGGAAATATAAGATTGATTTGCAGCCGGGATTGTGGTTTCAAAACAATTGCTGTTACCAGCAATTTCAAATGGGTGGTAACCCGTTCCAAAATGGGAAGGGGTCCCCAAGGGATCCCTTTGTGAATGAGGGTGCCAACATTTTTTCAGACCAGGCAGTGGTCCAGACGGACTCTGTCTTCTATGAAAAAATGAAAAGAAAACTTTTCATGTTTTTTGTAATGCATCCCATTTTCAGGAAAACGGGCTGCACTGAAAAATAACTGTTTTATTTAAAAAGCAGTCACAGGCATGGTGGCTTGTGAGTGTGGCTATTCCCAAATGGGTTGCAAATTGCAGCCTGTCTCATGAAAATTAATGAGGCAGGTCACTTGCGACCCGCTTGCAAATCGCAAACAGTGTCTGAGGCACTGTTGTACATCAGGTTTTACGACACACTAAATCTCACAATTTGGGAGTCGCTAAATCTCGCAATTTGCTAGTTGTAAAACCTGACGTTTGTACATGTGGCCCTAACTTCAGGAAGCTAGAAAAAGCTCCACTGCTGCAAATTGATGTGTAGTTGCATGACCGCTTGTCAATGGCTCTGATCTCACTGAACGAATATAATGGCTCTTTTTCCCTCCTATTGGCTACCTTTGAAAATCTCAAAATCCCATAAAATTTGCAGGTCTTACCTACATCTGTAAGTGGGGGGAAGTCAAGAATTCCTGATCGAGGTTTATGCTGCTCTTCAGATTGGACTCTACTGTTCATATTTTCAGAGTTCTCATTGACACGTTTTGCCTAGATGATGGTTAGCTCTTTGTCAGGCTCCCTAATTAATAAATAACTAAATACATAAGACCCATTTTACAAGGCCCTTGCGCCCCCTAGCGCCACATTTGCGGTCACATTTTTCCTGCAAATGTGACGTTAATGGGCCACTATCATAGCATCATACTTACAAGGTGGCACAAACTAGGTTTGCGCCACCTTGTAAACTGTTTTGCACCACATCATGCCTAATACATACATGATATATGCAAAGGGGCCATTCCTTTTTTTTTTTTTTACCGCCTCCTTAAAGCAGGCATTAAAATGAGACTCCCATTGATTTCATAAGGCCTCTTAACACTGTACTAGCATCACTTTTTTATGCTAATCCATTATTGCGTTACAATAGCATAAAAAAAATTGTATCGCCCATAACATGCGCCATAGTGCGCCATATTGTAAATATGGCGTTACCATGGTGGCGTTATGAGTTGCAAGGGGGCGCCACTTTCTTGTAAATATGACCCAAAGTGGCACACTGCCTTTCCCCCAACACCTGGACCTATTACTAAAGATTTTCATGTGGTTACTGATGGGCCAAACTAATGTACAAAATCATACTGTGGTAAATCCTGTTAGTTGAAAATGGAGAACATGTTTGTTGTCACAGTGTTAGCTGTATCTATTGTAACTTTGATCCGGTGATAAATGCATCGTCAAACCCATCTTTGTAAGCCAGACATACAACATAATACAATATTCAATTAGTGGCGTACTCAGGGATCAGATTCAAGGGCCATAACTTTACATTTTGATATTGTTTTCACATACTGTGCAATCCTTCGCAAACATATTTGTCGCCATTGTGTTATTTGTAAAGAATTAATATTTCTAGATTGTATATCCTTTCTCAGGAACGCAGCTGACGTGTTTGAGTCATACAAAAGTAGATCTATGTTAGTTTATCTTCCCATATGTTCAAATGAATTATTTTGATTGAGTATAAAACAAGAGACACGTTGTTTAGTTTTCAGTACTTACGACTGTCGCAGTCACATTATTGTCAAATGGGCCATATTTTCTGACATCTGCTATAACATATTTCCACTCTAACTAATTTGAAAAGAATTTCCTGTTTTCAATGTTATTACTAAGCTTGAATTATGAAGCACAACCCGTTGAATTTGTGATTCATAATATTTGAATATAGTGGTGAATGTAAATAAAAAATGTTAGAAATTAACCATCATTGTGCTTTCCATTAATATTCAGATAGCACATCAAACATATATCCTTTTTCATCTTGAATGTGCCTACTAGAAGAACTGACTTGACTGCACCTCAATAGTTGAACATTACCAAGAAACGTTTTACATTTTATTTTACCTTCCATTCACACAGTGCAGTATCAGTGTACCTAGTTTAACTCTTCATTTGATTTTGTAGTTCCATTGGAAATTCAGAATGAGTGAAAATAAAGCAAATATAAGTCGCTGTGACGACGACAAAACAGTAAGGTTTATTTCTATTTTAGGGACAATTATAAAGCAAACCTTTGAAAATTATTGAACATTTGGGCCATCAGCTACGGCGTTTGATTAAATCAACAGGGCACACGTATTTCAGGTTGTAAAGAAGATGGGTCTTTGTGTACCCTTCATATCATCAGTCAAGATATCGTATGCTGAAACCTTGGGGAACGTTATAGCAAAGGCAGTGCTTAATTTGTAAAGTTATAATGCCAGGGCATGATATATTTTTCAGGTAGTCGCTGTGTTTGGCACAGCTATAAGGATATCCTAGATCTACCGGTTTTATTCATTTAAATCATATTGAACAATTAGTGGATTACCTTTGTTCAGTAATAGATAGACTTTTTGTGGACTATCATAATTAAGTGCCAGTGTTTAGAAATAAGTGCCTGTGTCAAGCACTGGCAAACATCATCATGTATTAAGAACTGGGCGAGTGGCTCTGTATCAGACACCTGGGCTATCTGCAGGGGGCTAACCATTGCTGCCCCTTATTATCCCAACAGTTTGTGTCGACTTACTGGCATGGGGACATCCCCTAATCAATGGCTCCGGGGGTACTTCTCTTGGGATGAGAAAGTGTCACTCTATGCAGACATATTCTGTTTCGTGTTTCCCTGTTGCTGAGCGTGAATTCTTCGTTAATATGATACTGGATGTGTTCCAAGTGTTGGTCAATACTTGGGATCTATAATAAACTGATCTAAATCCATCACATTTCCCGTGAGTGATTGGAACCCAGGGCCTTATTTTGCAAGTCTTGCACATGTGAGCACAGCAGGCTTCCATTGCCTGAGTATGTATGTGACGGCTTAGCCGTAATACTGAAAACATTAAATAAGATTTTCAACACGTGACACCTTTCCAAATCTCTTCTGAGCAGAGCTGCCCTTCACGAAACATTCATCCTACAGAAATTCGAATAAGTGCTCAAAAATACAACATATTGGGTAACAGAAGAATTGATAAATAAGTAGACAACATTTTGTTTATCTTTATTTGAGATGAGGCCTTCTATATAACAGAGATGAAAATAAACAAAAGGGTGTATAAAGAAGGTACTGCCCTACCTGATATATGAAAATACTACCGAGCTACACAACTAATAATTGTAAATGACTGGGCCTTAGAACCTGAGTCAGAATCCTCTATCAAAATAGAGCAACTTCCAACGGGTAGTAAAAGATATATAAATACACTGTACAGAGGTAAATCAATGCAACACCTGCCAAAGTGCTGTGAGACAGTGATAAAGATGTGGCACCATGCTACAGAGAAGCTAGGATGGAAAAAAACGAATGCCCACAGATGATGGAATGACAGAATAAAGGAAGTTAAAACGTTAAAACGCTTCCAGAAATTGGACTTAATTGGCTTTGCCACAATGATAACTGGGGTCTAGCAGGCCTATAGAGCTTTGACTTGCTACATACCTAATATGAGTCAGAAGGGACAGAAGCATTTGGCTAATTTTAATTAAAACAGGCTTTGGCTGTCCACAGGAAAAATTCTGATCAAGTAAAGGGCAGACTCAATTAAATGAAGAATTGGCCTCAAGAAGTATAGAGAAAGCCATTCTCATTGATCTACTATCTACTCAAACTTATAGGTAAAACGTGATACACTTTTTTAAATAGCTCTTTACTGGTTTTACAGTGAACAACTGCTCATTACAGTCACATCCCTAATCAACATCAAAAAGCCCATTGCGCCCCCCACCTCCTGAACCCCACAGGGATACAATGTAGCCATTGACACTGTGAGCTCTGGGCAGGTGCTGGATTCTACCAGCCTCGCAATATTTGAGCTAAACAATAAAGCAGAAACATATTGTGGAATAAACATTATCAAATTGTTAAAGCAACAAGCAACCTTTACTCTTTTCCTGGGCGGATAATCAACTGCAGCCAAGACAGCTCATTTAGGGATCCCCCAATTAGAGAATATCTCGCATTGTCACCATACCTGGTGCACTGGATCAGTTCTGCTGCAGGAACACAGCCGACTGCAATTGATGCCATATGTGCAAGGTGCTTCACGGTGCGGTTTGCAGACCCACCCCCTCCAATAACACCATCTATACGTGACTACCTGGCCCTCTAGCCACAGCCCGTGATGTTACTTTCATGGTGGGTCCTGCCAATAATCTAAAGATAAATGTGTCTCAAACTGTTATCACCATTTTCTGCCCGCTCTGTCGGCAAGCTCTGTGAATTGCTGATTATTCCACCACAGCCAACTTTTTCAGGTCTTTTAACCACTGCGTCACCACTGGGGATTCTGTCACTTTCCTGGACATCACAGTACAGCAGTTGTACAATATTATTGTCAGGTCCACCATTCTGCACTTCACCTGGGCATCCACCCCAAGAGGCAGAGACCATGGTCAAAAGGCAGATCCTTCCCTACCAAGTCAAACTATTTCAATAGTGCTTCTTGCCAAGCCATCACCATTTCCAGGCACTCCCACACTATGTGATAAAAATGCACCACAGACGCACCACACTGAGGACACTAATGACACATTTGGGAGCATTCAGCCGATACCCTCTGGGGACACATAAGTTTCATGCAGATAATTGAACTCGATGAATTTGAACCTGAAGTTGCAGAAGACCTGCTTGATATATGACTTAGACGCAGCCTACCGTTTACCTGTGATCTCTTAACTGAGGCATTATGCACAATTATCTCTAACATTCTTACCAGTGTGTGCCAGCTTTGACTGCAAGGTGTTGTATAGGGATGTGATGATTTCACAATCATTGCAATATGTTAGAAGGTACTGCAGTGTATCATTAATGGGCGGCTCTGTATGGCCTATCAGAAAGTGCACTCCATAGGCCAGTGCACTGGATGCCATGAACTGACCTCATCTTATGTGGAATAATCTCTTGATCATGCTTGGGAACCACACAGCTTGCTAAGCTGATACATATCTCCCACTTAGATGCCAGCCTAAATCCATGGTCATCTGTCAAACAGTGTTGCAATCTTCCTAGGTTCTGGTAATACCCACAGCAGTAACTGAGGAACATAAGGGTGTGGGCTGTCTTTCAGTTGTACATACCTATCCTAGCATGTGTTGGCAACTCTGTGGAGCCGGGTTATCCCTAAGGTGTGTCGCCCAGGTGAGAACACCCATTCTTGGATCCAGTTATGTCCTCATTTGTGTGCCAGCACCTTCCTATCCAGGTCTTTCCATCCTCCAGCCACTGGAGCTGTGCAACACCATAATACCATACATCATTCTGAGCACTTAGGCCACCCTCTCCCAGTGGGAGCTGCATCTTGTAGAGCCCAAGACATGTCTGCTCCTATCCCCAAATTATGTATGAGAGCATGGTGAGAAGGGAGTTTTAAGCATCACTGGGATGGCTGAAAACAAATAAAGTAATTGTGGGAGGATCAACATTTAACTATAGCCACACTACTGCTGTAGATAACAGAAGGGCACACCAGAATGCTCCCTTCCAAGGTTCCCCTCACCCAGTCATCTTTGTTGTGATACAAGTTCACCCATAGGTATTTAAAAAGTGCCTGCCTCCTATGCCAGCCTGGTGGAGGGAGGGCAGCCCTCTTCAATATCAGATACTTTACGACTGAGAATTCCCCACTCTGTCCCCTTCCGATGTAACAGACATGTCAGGGGTTCCATTGCCAAAGCAAATAGGATGGAAGAGAGAGGTCTTCCCTGCCGTGTTCCATGAGCGATCTCTAATCCCCCTGATACAACCCTCCCAGTTCACACTCTTACTATTGGTCTAGAAGACAAAAGTTGCACCCACCACAGTAACTTCTGCCCTAGACCCAGCTCCTCAAATACGTCTGACGATAAGGTCTGCTTAGTGTATCAATGGCCTTTTTAATGTCCAAAGACACTGTTACTGCTGTCTTCCTTTCCACACTGATCAGGTTGAACAGTCTCATAATTTTCACAAAGGTGTTACGGGGGTGCTGAATAATTGCATTTTTGTCTATATTGATTATGCCTGATAATATTGCCTGGAGTCTGCTGCCCAGGATCCAGTTCAGGATCTGTATTCATGGTTCAAGAGGAATAGGGGTTGGTATGAATTGACATCTAGGGGATCGCTCCCCTGCATAGGTAACATAATTATTAGGGCCTCCCTCGTAGACCATGGAATTCCCCCTGTTCAGTGCGGCCTTAAACATGGACAGAAGCTCACTGGTCAGGTCTGTTACATAAAACTCTGCTGTTAATCTGTCTATTTCAGGTGTCTTGTTCCAAGTCTTCTCCATTTTGTGTTGTATCAATGGGATGGATTCATCCCTACTATGGATTTTATTATTTTATTCGTAATAATATGGCAATTATTTGCCTTTCACCACAACTACAAACTCGTCATACTCAAAGCTTGTCGACCATATCACATTAGAAGAGAATTCGTCTCCATTACTCTTGATCATTTTAAAGCTTTTTTTTCTGGTATGAGCAGGTCACCTCACTTTTAGGTGATGCTTCATGTTTCCTTTAGATTACACAGCATTAGATTTTTTAGTTACAAAGTAATTGAAACAAATGTCCGTCTATGTGCTTCTTATTCTCAGCATTTAATCTATGTTGCTCTCATCATGGCCCCTCAAACTGCTTTTTGTTTTAACCATTACTTTACTTGCAAAACATTTCTATGGGCTGATTGAACCCATCCAAAAGTCCAATGTATGTCAATTACCTCACTTATATGAGTGTCTAATCAGACGAATGAGGTCTGTGATTGCTCAGAGTCTTTAGAAGAAGTTGGTCAAGTGAAGTAATTTTTTACACAAATTCATCATCGGCTTTGAATACTTTCAGGGTAAAAAGTTGGAATTTCTTACTACCTTGTCATAGATTATCAGAAGCATTTTCCTACTCAGGATTATGATTTAAAAGAGGTAAATAACTCTTTTCCCCCAGCATAAGGGTGTGGAGATACAAGCCATCGACATCGAAACATCACAAGAAGTCAGTTTAGAATGACAGAATGACCAATTTGACCACATAAGGAAGACTCCAGTCTGAAATAAGATTAAGGGTTTTATTACAAACTCTGACCCAAAGTCATATTAACAATTCTCAAAAACAATGTTATAAAGATACCCAATCACCATTGGTTAACCAAGGCGACGGAAAAGATTTAAATTAATTAACATCAAAAGAACTAAGCATTTGACAAAAGCAATACAAAATATCAGAAGAATAATCTGATGTGCAGACAACAAGTGTTGTTCAGTTCTTTTAAGCATTAAGGCAATTTCAAAGTCATCTACACTTAGCTAGCTAGGACAAAGGAAATCCCTACAGATTAACAATTTAATAGGTTAACGAGCTGGGCGAGAACACATGCGGGGAAGATGTAAAAAGAAAAAGAGCAAAAAGGTTTGAAAAAATAACATCTGAGGCAAAAGTTGACTAACCAAAGTTGGCCAAAAGTAGGAAAAAATGGGAAAGCATATTCATCTCGGAAGCTCGGTCAAGAGTCTTCTTCTTGGGATCAGGGGAAAAATTCTCAGACTCAAAGCTTTTCAAGGAAAGGGATAAGGGTAGAGAGAATTGTAAGTCTCCGTGTCCAAGGGTCGAGCAAGAACAGAAAAGTGGGGGAGACTGACTAAAGTCCAACTGGAGAACAGTAATTTAAAGTTCCTCCATCACTTCACATGATGCAGAAGGTGAAATTGTCCAAAGAAAGTCAGTTATGCAACATGGGACTGCAACATCGGTGAAGATTCATATTACCAATAGGTAGATGGCATCCATCTTAGCTCATCCGTGCGACTTGAAACAAAAGTATACATAGTCCAATTCCGAAGTTCCTGATGTACTAGGCTCAAGGTTAGTTTCTCAGGTTCACTATATGTAAAACAATAGAGCATTTATTACCAAGCTAGCATTTCATGGGAACGAAGTCTGAAACGAAAGGTCACGTTATCAAGAATGACTAAACATTTTCTGCACAGTCAGGAAACAGGGACCTGCAAGCCTCACTTAGCCTAAGCAAAATTAATTAAAACAGCACATTCATTTATGCAAATAAGGCACATATAATATTCAGAATTATGAGTTCAACCTTAATAAGCCTTTCTGTGTACATGTTACAGTAAATTTAAAACAAACTCTGTTAACACATTGCTTTAACCATGATGACGAACTGCAATCTTCAACTTTTAAAAGTGATATTTTAAACATTTCTCTCTCACTATCTTTCATCATTTTAGTGCATACTATCAATTAATATCATGAAGTGTAGCATGGAGATGAATTAATTGATTTACCATGAAGTATGAAGACTATACCACCACAGTTTACTCGAGTAACCTACATGAGTGAACATATTCGGTGCACCACTTTACAGTGAATCTATTAGTACTTTGGTTAACAAAATTCATACATTGTCACGTATAGTTGACCCATGTGATGTCAGGGGTAGCAATAGCATTTTTCTACATCTGTCCCCTCTCTGATGGCGAATCAAGTCATCAAATCAAATCGCAATCTCTCCTTTTCAATGATACAGGTCCAAATCGTTGAGGTAATTCCAAGAAAGATCTTCTGTACTCCTCTAGCTGCTTAATGTCACTATAGTATATACCCTTCATAGTCACATCTTAATCTCTTTGGTTCTTTTTCCTCTCTTTGCTCTCATCTCTTTCAGCTTCTTGAACAATTTGTAAAGGTCAACTGCAAATAAGGCTCACAAAGCTATTATCAATATAGGTCTCAGGATAGTGCCAACAGTTCCTTTCACTCAAACACTTTCCAATTGCTGAAAGACGACTGCCTATAGCACCTGTTGACTCTAGCTCCTTCTGCTCCGTCTTCATGTTTGTCATATTTGCAATATACTTTCCCAGCTTCTTACTATTGTCAAGTATATATGTGCAGCACTGTTGAGCCTACAACCTTTTGCAAACTCCACCTTCTTTCGCAAGAATGATATCTAACACAATTTAATTTTGTAAAGCCATTGAGTTTACGGCAACCATTTCTGTGCCAACTAAGAACACACCTGCTGTATCTGTAGAGAACTTATCTAGTATTGTACTTCCTGGTGATCATTCAGGATCGCTCTCATAGATGGAATTATGGCTCTAAAATATCTCCTACAATCTCTGAAGCACTGGCACCTCTTTAAACTCTGGTGTTTGATTTCTGATCCCATACAGGATCATTGAAATGCTCCACATGATAAATCTTTTGACAGACTACTCCTAGATAACATCCTCTAGGCAACCCATAATAAGCATTTTTCCTCCTACAGATGGAATAAACTCCTGGTATGGTGGGGTATTTTCTAGCAAACATCAAAGCACACATGCTTTTAAACAAGAATATATGTCTACATTCACTAGACCCAACAAATTTTGTGCCAGTCTTTGGTTTAGGCATATATATATACACACAGCGTCCATACATGTTGCCAGTCCAAGGCAAGGGATCCTAGATTCACTCCTAATAAATGAGTTTCTGCTTCTCTGCCCCAACTGTATAGCACTACTCCCTTTTCTACCTTAGCTTTCATTGTTCATTAATCTTCCTTGGTAAACCTATTCAAATGAGTAATAGTATAATTATTATGACTGTCATAACTAAGAATGCTATACATATGTACCTAAACTTAATACTTTTGTTTCTATTTGACTCCATGAGTTCTTTAATCTCAGACCAAAACTTTAAAAAATCAAAAATCAAAAATACAAAAATGCAATTGCGGCTTCAAATTATAAACTGTCCCTTTTCAATCCTTTTTTATAGCAAAGCACATACCAAGAAAAAAAATACTAAACAAAAACTTGTTTTCTTGCAGTTCAAACATTAGTTACAAAATACTTGTTGCTTTTCTAGAAAGTTCAGCTGTTTTCTCTAGCAAATATGCAAAAATCCTCTGATAAAAGTTCAAATGTATCTAATAAATGTGCCGATTCAAAAATCACCATTAAACATATCCAGTGTATAATGCTTTAGTTCATTAAGTGGCAATGAAATTTCACAGTTCAGTTCTGCCCGAGAACAAATTCAAGAATGCTCAACTGGATACGTACTGTTAAAACAACATGTTGCATATTCCTTCTCTCAGTCATTTGCTGCAACATATATCCATTCAAGTGCTGGGTGCTTTTGACTAAGAACTCTCTTTCTCTTTGATCTTCAAGCTACTCATTTATCAGTATCAATGTTGCTCTGATTAGGCTTCTCATTCTCTTCTGGAATCATTGTGGGCACCTGGACTACTGGCACAGCTGTCTCATTTGACCATTTGTCCCCCGGTACAACTCTTGTTGCTACAGCATAAGGTCCTTTATCTGCATCTGAGCTTTGTGAAGCCAACTGTTTCCGTCTCGCCCCTCTATACCAACCACTGCTGTTGACTTGCTCACACCCCCATCAGACTGCAATTGTGCTGTATCAGCCACTTGCACATCGGCCAACAGCTTGACTAACCTGATCCTTCAGACTCACTGCAACTGACCCTTCAGGGACAAGTGCTGTATCCTCAAGGGGACGTGGAACTTTGTGAGTGTGGCTAGCATTCACCCAAATAACAACCTCAGTGCACTTCACAGCCATTGAGGTCACAAGTACGACCTGGTGTGGGTTGTTCAAACGGAATTCTAAGCAGGACTTCCTCACATGCTATTCACCATGACCCATTCACCTAGGCACAGGTCATGGCAAAGCTCCTGCTGCAGCTGAACTGTAGCTTATCCAACCTGATGAGGCAGAATGACCCTCGTCTACTAGTCCATGGCAATAATCGAGTACTAAGTCATCTGTGATGTTCAATATGGGTGATGCATTTACTTTTACACCAGTTTTGGGAAGTATTGTGTGAAACTTGGGTAAGTCTCTTTATGGTAATTTTATTCACTAGTGGTGGTGTGACTCAACTTAAACCACAATTGATATAAAGTGCACTTGGGTTGATACAGTTTGAGCACGGGCCTGAACATATAACAGTATGATTTTTGGTTAATAGAATTGACCTACTCTTTAGTGTGTTAGAAAAAAACGTATATGTATTTTTTTTACAGGAATCACTAAGATGTTACAAGGAGGGGCTAATATGGCCATACATAATGTCAACCTCTAATAAATAGGTTACAAAAAAAACAGGGGAATACCAAAAAAATGTATGGGATCAATAGTCCTGATGAAGGCCTAATGACACATAGGGGCAATGACGGGCCAGAACATTTAAATGATGCAGAGAGGAGGACAGGGCAGTAATTCCCCCGCTACTGAGTAAGTTTTTAACCCTGCCAACGGGGGCCTAAAATAAACTTAGGGTGGGTAGCCCCCTAGACAGTTTTAAATTAGGCTGCAAAATGAATCCCTTGAATTGATAGGGTAGTGACCCTAACCAACACATCTTTGTTCCACTCTGAGTGTTGGTCTCTACCAGAGTGTTGTAGCAGGCCCTATGATGAAGAATGCCACTATCAAGTGGGTCAGGGCAATTTTTACAATCCACTCCAGATTTATGATTAGTGGGTATTAATGACCCTTCTTAACTTTACCTCTTTCCCTTGGGATGTTGGTCAGGAGGACAAGGGAAGAGTGATACCTCTTTCCCCTCATATTATGGGAGGATAAAAGAAATGGCTCAGCCAGGTAACTGGGTGCTTCAGAGGGCTTCAGGGCTCCAATAGTAGTAGAAGCCCAAAAACAAATCAATTTAAGGGGGATGCTGGAAGAGCAACCTGACACCCCTGACTCACCCGACCATGTAATTGCCAAATTCGCTGAAAACCCAGGACTTCTGTGCACCTTGCCAAGTCTGCAAACAAAGACTCAGTCAGGTGGCGCCATCTTGGGAGCTGCCCGTCTTCACCTTGATGATCCAGAAAGCTGAGAAAAGTACTCCGCGGGCTGCCAGGACTCCATCAGACACCCCAGGGAGTGATACCTCTTGCCCCTCTCATTGTGGGAGGATAAAAGAAATGTCTCAGCCAGGTAACTGGATGCTTCATTGCGCTTCAGGGCTCCAATAGTGGTAGAAGCCCAAAAACAATGAAGTCCATTTAGGGGGGGATGCTGAAAGAGCAACCTGACACCCCTGACTCACCCGACCAAGTCATCGCCAAATGCGCTGAAAACCCAGGACTTCTGTGCACCTTGCCTAGTCTGCAAACAAAAGATTCAGTCAGGTGGCGCCATCTTGGGAGCCGCCGGTCTTATCCTAGATGATCCTGAAAGCTGAGAAAAGTACTCTGTGGGCTGCCAGGACTCCGTCAGACACCACCAGGGGCACTAAGAGACCTCCTCACTGTTGGTCAGGACCAGGGTAGAGGCATTACGGGTGCTGGATGTGTTGACGCGGCAGTAGCTCCATGGAGCTCACGAAAAGGCCACCATCTAGCACGGCATTCAAGCCATGCCCCATAAATAAGCACAATGTTTAATGTCAATGATAATAAATGCAAGGTTAAAAAATAAAGTAAAAAAATTGCAAGGTAGCCATGAATCTATGTTGTTTTTACAACCCCCTACACCTCAAGTACCTTGACGAAGTTCTATTGTTATTAAAACAGATTCTTCACAACAAAATATTAATCTATTTGTGTAAAAAATATATGACTTCATAATTGTTTTAAAAAAGTAAGAATAATACTTTGTAGCTAGGGCACAGAGCAGAGACACTTAAGGTAATCTTTATATTTCTTTTCTCTTTCTAAACATGGAAAAGGTCAAAATAAAAAATACCACAAATTTGAAATTTCAGAAATATATATAATATTTACTCTACATATTTAAATAACTCCAGACAATCTAAAAAATATAGGGGCAAGCTTGTATATTTTTATCTTAAATAGTGCCAAAACGCACCTAAGGCCAATGATAGTATATTGAACCTTTCGATCAAGACCAAGGTGCCATTTCAGGCCTACTGAGATGTGGATTGGTGAAAGTATGGAGGTTAAATACTGGAAAAGAAACCGAGTTCCAACATTTCACCCTTTTTTAGCAGCTCCTCAGGGCCACTTACAAGGCTCCCAGGACCTGAGGGACAAGATTTATGCTTCAGAACTTGCTCCTGCAGAGATCACCAGCAAAGTCCAGTTCAGATCCAGTTGCAACTGGTCAACTGCTCATTTGAGGGAAAGGGATTGTTACTTATTTTAATGTATCTGTACCCACACAGGTGGTCATTTAACTGTTTAACTGACCCTTGCAATCAATGTCTTCATCTTCTGTCCAAGAGGGAATGGTCCACTCAATTAGGGCTCCTCTCAGGTCACAAACAGCAGTTCTGGTCTGCTTCTGTTCTTCAATAGGGCCAGTATGTGTTCAGACTAGGTGCCTTGTGGTGCCACATTGATGCCTGGCTTCAGCTAGTGGTTGGGGGTGATTACTGGCTCCAACATAACCAATGGAGTAAGAGTACTTGGGGGCAATCCGTGCCCACTATTTCAGTTGTTCCAGATTGCTTTACCATAACTAGTCACACAAAGCAGTGTGTCAGGACAATACCAAGATGGCCAAAGTCTTCAGCCACACTAAGCTTTGACTTTGAAAGTGGGGGATGGGTAAAGGGTGGTAGCATGGAAATCAATAGTGCCCACACACAAGTAACATTAAAATTCACATGAAAACAATCCCTATATCCTCAACATACTATGAGACATAGGGCTGGTAAGACATAGAAGATACACAAGAGTTTTCCTGGCATCCTGTTTAATCCCTTTTAGTACATCAATTGTTTTTTTAATATATTTATTTTTAATTCATTTTCAACAGCACAAGGACAATAGCCAATGGTAATGATGTCAGTCATAATAAAAACAAATAACAGGCTCTTCACTGTGATAGAAGTGATAACATCATATATCATCAGGTAATTTGACATCACAATCAAACAGCACCGTCTCATGTGTCCTCAGTAGGGTGACATAACAGTGCTAAAACAGAAATATAGTGATCGCTTTACTGAGCAGCTTCCGCTATATATCACAATCCCCTATTATCAACCATATTGCACAATGTAGTCAGACAGCGTCCCTTGCTGTAAGGCCCTTTTAGAGGGAATATGGGGAAAGGGAACACAACTTGGCGTGAAAAAGAACTATTTAACGTGTCTGGTGTGTGCGGTTCAAGGCACAGGGTATCCTCTGTGAGTCCCTCGGCCAGGATTCAACCCCTGAGGGTAGTCATCAGGGTCATAGTCAGGGCCAGTGTTGGGGGGGGAAGGAGTAAGCAGTCCGGGGCCAGTATTCCCAGAGCAATGTTCAAAGTGTCCCACCAGCACGCCTATCTGGTGTTTCGCCAACCTGAAAGATCTCAAAGGTCTGATGGAGAGGCAATTAGGGGAGTGTAATGTCCCTGTGTGGGGAGGGGTAGGAGAGGGGGTTTTGAGACTCTAACAGGCATGTAGTTCTGTCATGTATTAATTGCTTGCATAGTGGGAGTACTCGTTACTGGCTGGGGTGATTCTAATGGGCTGGTGCTGTCAGTATCCTGCAGGGTCAATTTATCCACCAGTTTCATCAGGTAGGTGTCCCATAATGTTGCAGCCCCATCTCCACCCTGCACACGTTGATCTTGGTCTAACGCGCTGGCTTCCGCTGTAGCCCAACGCGGTACAGCGTGCAGCCAGTCCTTTACATCGGGGGGGTCGGGGTGCCTACCAGGACATATCGATAAGTCGGCTAAATAGTACAAGAGCAAGGTCTACAAATTTTAAATAGTGTTTAGTCTGTTTGTTCCTCTTGGCTATCCCCAGTGGACAGAGGAGTGGGTCCAGTGGGAGGCATGTATCTATAATGTCTGATATATGTTGTATAATGTGGGTCCATGTGCTGCGCAACACGGGGCACTCCCATGTCATATGTAGGAAAGTGGCATCTTCATGGCTACATCTTGGACACACGGAGAAGCTCCTGGAAATATATCATGAAGGTGATGTGGTGTCAGGTACGTTTGATGGACATAGCTGAAGTGCGAGTATTTCAGTCTTGCATTTCGTGACACATATCTCACACGTTCTAGCGCCATTCTCCATTGCTGTTCGGTTAAGTCAATGCCAAAACAGTCGTCCCACTGAGCCTTGCTACGGGGATGTGGCACGCTCTGTGTCCCCTCCAACAGTACGTATAAGTTAGAGACCGCCCTCCTCTTTAACCCTCGTGTTAGTATATAATGTAGTCCATGATGTGTTGTGGGTTTAGGGAGACCAAATGGCAGACTTTCCCTATTACTGCTTGTAATGCCGCGTGGGCAAGAAACTGCCTTGCATCCAGACCAAACGTCTCGAGTACGTTCTTAAAGGAATGCAGTTGCCCTTCCTCATAGAGGTCTCCTATATATAGAAGTCCACCCTCTCTCCATGTATTAAAGTCATACATCTGATTAAAGTCTTGAATTCAATGTATATCCCATATCGGGAGTCGAGAGGAGTAAGGGAGCGATCTCCTTAGTGGGTGAATATATCGGGTCCAGCAGTAGCCCTGAGTCCGCACCACACCTGTCTGGCACAAGGGGCCATTTG
Organism: Pleurodeles waltl; assembly: GCF_031143425.1. Lineage (NCBI taxonomy): Eukaryota > Metazoa > Chordata > Amphibia > Caudata > Salamandridae > Pleurodeles > Pleurodeles waltl. Next base: position 1,620,618,210 of record NC_090440.1, read on the forward strand.
AGCACCCCCCCCACAGCGTTCTGCACCATATCTCCCTCTATTGTCTCATCTCCTGTCAACCAGATCATCATCCATTGTAGTTGGGCTGCTGCATAGTATTGCTCTATATCTGGTACTGCCATACCACCTTCAAGCAAAGGGTATTGGAGTGCATCCAGAGACACCCTCTTGCATCCGGATCCCCATATAAGTGCTATCAGCTGACTGCGTATAGCCTTAAAGAAGGTTGTTCCAGGCGGAACTGGTACTAAACAGGTAAAGCAATCCAGGGAGAATCAACATCTTGGCAATGGCCACTCTACCTATAGGGGAGAGGGGCAGGCGCGTCCAGAAGGACAAATATTGTCAGGTGGAGGCTAGGGCCCTACCCTCCACCCTATATATCTCTGAGTGGTATACATTGATCCCTAAATAATGAAAGGTCCCTGTGGCCAATGCAAGTTGCCCATCACCTGCTGCCTGGTCTGGCATGCCACCAGCCCCACATAGGAGGAACACACAGGACTTGCCCCAGTTGACCTTAAGGGCTGCCACTTCACTAAATTGATCCAACAGAGCGAACAACCCTGTGAGGGAACCATCAGCCTCACGCAGATAAATTAAGACGTCATTGGTGTACAAAGATGCAACATGCCACTGTCCGTCCACCCAGAGTCCCCACTCTAATACTTTCATCCGCAATCGTGCCGCTAGCGGCTCAATAGCAAGTGCAAAAAGCACCTGGGAGAGCGAACAGCCCTGGCGCATCCCCCTTTGAATGGGAAAAGAGCAAGATACCTGGTTGCCAGTGCAGACTCTCGCATGAGGGGCGGTGTAGAGTAACTGTATCTACCGTATGAAATGGGGTCCCAGCCCAAATTGTTCCAGCACCCATAGTAAGTAGGCCCATCCAAGCGTATCAAATGCCTTGTTGAAATCCATGGACACAGCTACTGGTTGGCCGGTACCCCTGGAAACCGCATCTATGATGTGGCACAACCGTCTAGTATTGTAGTATTTGGTCCTACGTGGTACAAATCCATTCTGATCAGGGTGTACCAGGGTAGAAATCACCGGGAGCAATCTGTTCACTAGGGTCATACTTAGTATCTTTTAATCAATGTTAAACATAGACAAGGGTCGATATGAGCTCACGTCCAGCAGTTCTTTACCAGGTTTGGGTAGTACAACAATAAGTGCCTCGCACAGTGAAGGCGGGAGTTCCCCCCTTTGGTATGACGCCCTGTACATATCTAGCAACTGAGGTGCAAAAATGTACTTTGGTTAACAAAATTCATACATTGTCACGTATAGTTGACCCATGTGATGTCAAGGGTAGCAATAGCATTTTTCTACATCTGTCCCCTCTCTGATGGCGAATCAAGTCATCAAATCAAATCGCAATCTCTCCTTTTCAATGATACAGGTCCAAATCGTTGAGGTAATTCCAAGAAAGATCTTCTGTACTCCTCTAGCTGCTTAATGTCACTATAGTATATACCCTTCATAGTCACATCTTAATCTCTTTGGTTCTTTTTCCTCTCTTTGCTCTCATCTCTTTCAGCTTCTTGAACAATTTGTAAAGGTCAACTGCAAATAAGGCTCACAAAGCTATTATCAATATAGGTCTCAGGATAGTGCCAACAGTTCCTTTCACTCAAACACTTTCCAATTGCTGAAAGACGACTGCCTATAGCACCTGTTGACTCTAGCTCCTTCTGCTCCGTCTTCATGTTTGTCATATTTGCAATATACTTTCCCAGCTTCTTACTATTGTCAAGTATATATGTGCAGCACTGTTGAGCCTACAACCTTTTGCAAACTCCACCTTCTTTCGCAAGAATGATATCTAACACAATTTAATTTTGTAAAGCCATTGAGTTTACGGCAACCATTTCTGTGCCAACTAAGAACACACCTGCTGTATCTGTAGAGAACTTATCTAGTATTGTACTTCCTGGTGATCATTCAGGATCGCTCTCATAGATGGAATTATGGCTCTAAAATATCTCCTACAATCTCTGAAGCACTGGCACCTCTTTAAACTCTGGTGTTTGATTTCTGATCCCATACAGGATCATTGAAATGCTCCACATGATAAATCTTTTGACAGACTACTCCTAGATAACATCCTCTAGGCAACCTATAATAAGCATTTTTCCTCCTACAGATGGAATAAACTCCTGGTATGGTGGGGTATTTTCTAGCAAACATCAAAGCACACATGCTTTTAAACAAGAATATATGTCTACATTCACTAGACCCAACAAATTTTGTGCCAGTCTTTGGTTTAGGCATATATATATACACACAGCGTCCATACATGTTGCCAGTCCAAGGCAAGGGATCCTAGATTCACTCCTAATAAATGAGTTTCTGCTTCTCTGCCCCAACTGTATAGCACTACTCCCTTTTCTACCTTAGCTTTCATTGTTCATTAATCTTCCTTGGTAAACCTATTCAAATGAGTAATAGTATAATTATTATGACTGTCATAACTAAGAATGCTATACATATGTACCTAAACTTAATACTTTTGTTTCTATTTGACTCCATGAGTTCTTTAATCTCAGACCAAAACTTTAAAAAATCAAAAATCAAAAATACAAAAATGCAATTGCGGCTTCAAATTATAAACTGTCCCTTTTCAATCCTTTTTTATAGCAAAGCACATACCAAGAAAAAAAATACTAAACAAAAACTTGTTTTCTTGCAGTTCAAACATTAGTTACAAAATACTTGTTGCTTTTCTAGAAAGTTCAGCTGTTTTCTCTAGCAAATATGCAAAAATCCTCTGATAAAAGTTCAAATGTATCTAATAAATGTGCCGATTCAAAAATCACCATTAAACATATCCAGTGTATAATGCTTTAGTTCATTAAGTGGCAATGAAATTTCACAGTTCAGTTCTGCCCGAGAACAAATTCAAGAATGCTCAACTGGATACGTACTGTTAAAACAACATGTTGCATATTCCTTCTCTCAGTCATTTGCTGCAACATATATCCATTCAAGTGCTGGGTGCTTTTGACTAAGAACTCTCTTTCTCTTTGATCTTCAAGCTACTCATTTATCAGTATCAATGTTGCTCTGATTAGGCTTCTCATTCTCTTCTGGAATCATTGTGGGCACCTGGACTACTGGCACAGCTGTCTCATTTGACCATTTGTCCCCCGGTACAACTCTTGTTGCTACAGCATAAGGTCCTTTATCTGCATCTGAGCTTTGTGAAGCCAACTGTTTCCGTCTCGCCCCTCTATACCAACCACTGCTGTTGACTTGCTCACACCCCCATCAGACTGCAATTGTGCTGTATCAGCCACTTGCACATCGGCCAACAGCTTGACTAACCTGATCCTTCAGACTCACTGCAACTGACCCTTCAGGGACAAGTGCTGTATCCTCAAGGGGACGTGGAACTTTGTGAGTGTGGCTAGCATTCACCCAAATAACAACCTCAGTGCACTTCACAGCCATTGAGGTCACAAGTACGACCTGGTGTGGGTTGTTCAAACGGAATTCTAAGCAGGACTTCCTCACATGCTATTCACCATGACCCATTCACCTAGGCACAGGTCATGGCAAAGCTCCTGCTGCAGCTGAACTGTAGCTTATCCAACCTGATGAGGCAGAATGACCCTCGTCTACTAGTCCATGGCAATAATCGAGTACTAAGTCATCTGTGATGTTCAATATGGGTGATGCATTTACTTTTACACCAGTTTTGGGAAGTATTGTGTGAAACTTGGGTAAGTCTCTTTATGGTAATTTTATTCACTAGTGGTGGTGTGACTCAACTTAAACCACAATTGATATAAAGTGCACTTGGGTTGATACAGTTTGAGCACGGGCCTGAACATATAACAGTATGATTTTTGGTTAATAGAATTGACCTACTCTTTAGTGTGTTAGAAAAAAACGTATATGTATTTTTTTTACAGGAATCACTAAGATGTTACAAGGAGGGGCTAATATGGCCATACATAATGTCAACCTCTAATAAATAGGTTACAAAAAAAACAGGGGAATACCAAAAAAATGTATGGGATCAATAGTCCTGATGAAGGCCTAATGACACATAGGGGCAATGACGGGCCAGAACATTTAAATGATGCAGAGAGGAGGACAGGGCAGTAATTCCCCCGCTACTGAGTAAGTTTTTAACCCTGCCAACGGGGGCCTAAAATAAACTTAGGGTGGGTAGCCCCCTAGACAGTTTTAAATTAGGCTGCAAAATGAATCCCTTGAATTGATAGGGTAGTGACCCTAACCAACACATCTTTGTTCCACTCTGAGTGTTGGTCTCTACCAGAGTGTTGTAGCAGGCCCTATGATGAAGAATGCCACTATCAAGTGGGTCAGGGCAATTTTTACAATCCACTCCAGATTTATGATTAGTGGGTATTAATGACCCTTCTTAACTTTACCTCTTTCCCTTGGGATGTTGGTCAGGAGGACAAGGGAAGAGTGATACCTCTTTCCCCTCATATTATGGGAGGATAAAAGAAATGGCTCAGCCAGGTAACTGGGTGCTTCAGAGGGCTTCAGGGCTCCAATAGTAGTAGAAGCCCAAAAACAAATCAATTTAAGGGGGATGCTGGAAGAGCAACCTGACACCCCTGACTCACCCGACCATGTAATTGCCAAATTCGCTGAAAACCCAGGACTTCTGTGCACCTTGCCAAGTCTGCAAACAAAGACTCAGTCAGGTGGCGCCATCTTGGGAGCTGCCCGTCTTCACCTTGATGATCCAGAAAGCTGAGAAAAGTACTCCGCGGGCTGCCAGGACTCCATCAGACACCCCAGGGAGTGATACCTCTTGCCCCTCTCATTGTGGGAGGATAAAAGAAATGTCTCAGCCAGGTAACTGGATGCTTCATTGCGCTTCAGGGCTCCAATAGTGGTAGAAGCCCAAAAACAATGAAGTCCATTTAGGGGGGGATGCTGAAAGAGCAACCTGACACCCCTGACTCACCCGACCAAGTCATCGCCAAATGCGCTGAAAACCCAGGACTTCTGTGCACCTTGCCTAGTCTGCAAACAAAAGATTCAGTCAGGTGGCGCCATCTTGGGAGCCGCCGGTCTTATCCTAGATGATCCTGAAAGCTGAGAAAAGTACTCTGTGGGCTGCCAGGACTCCGTCAGACACCACCAGGGGCACTAAGAGACCTCCTCACTGTTGGTCAGGACCAGGGTAGAGGCATTACGGGTGCTGGATGTGTTGACGCGGCAGTAGCTCCATGGAGCTCACGAAAAGGCCACCATCTAGCACGGCATTCAAGCCATGCCCCATAAATAAGCACAATGTTTAATGTCAATGATAATAAATGCAAGGTTAAAAAATAAAGTAAAAAAATTGCAAGGTAGCCATGAATCTATGTTGTTTTTACAACCCCCTACACCTCAAGTACCTTGACGAAGTTCTATTGTTATTAAAACAGATTCTTCACAACAAAATATTAATCTATTTGTGTAAAAAATATATGACTTCATAATTGTTTTAAAAAAGTAAGAATAATACTTTGTAGCTAGGGCACAGAGCAGAGACACTTAAGGTAATCTTTATATTTCTTTTCTCTTTCTAAACATGGAAAAGGTCAAAATAAAAAATACCACAAATTTGAAATTTCAGAAATATATATAATATTTACTCTACATATTTAAATAACTCCAGACAATCTAAAAAATATAGGGGCAAGCTTGTATATTTTTATCTTAAATAGTGCCAAAACGCACCTAAGGCCAATGATAGTATATTGAACCTTTCGATCAAGACCAAGGTGCCATTTCAGGCCTACTGAGATGTGGATTGGTGAAAGTATGGAGGTTAAATACTGGAAAAGAAACCGAGTTCCAACATTTCACCCTTTTTTAGCAGCTCCTCAGGGCCACTTACAAGGCTCCCAGGACCTGAGGGACAAGATTTATGCTTCAGAACTTGCTCCTGCAGAGATCACCAGCAAAGTCCAGTTCAGATCCAGTTGCAACTGGTCAACTGCTCATTTGAGGGAAAGGGATTGTTACTTATTTTAATGTATCTGTACCCACACAGGTGGTCATTTAACTGTTTAACTGACCCTTGCAATCAATGTCTTCATCTTCTGTCCAAGAGGGAATGGTCCACTCAATTAGGGCTCCTCTCAGGTCACAAACAGCAGTTCTGGTCTGCTTCTGTTCTTCAATAGGGCCAGTATGTGTTCAGACTAGGTGCCTTGTGGTGCCACATTGATGCCTGGCTTCAGCTAGTGGTTGGGGGTGATTACTGGCTCCAACATAACCAATGGAGTAAGAGTACTTGGGGGCAATCCGTGCCCACTATTTCAGTTGTTCCAGATTGCTTTACCATAACTAGTCACACAAAGCAGTGTGTCAGGACAATACCAAGATGGCCAAAGTCTTCAGCCACACTAAGCTTTGACTTTGAAAGTGGGGGATGGGTAAAGGGTGGTAGCATGGAAATCAATAGTGCCCACACACAAGTAACATTAAAATTCACATGAAAACAATCCCTATATCCTCAACATACTATGAGACATAGGGCTGGTAAGACATAGAAGATACACAAGAGTTTTCCTGGCATCCTGTTTAATCCCTTTTAGTACATCAATTGTTTTTTTAATATATTTATTTTTAATTCATTTTCAACAGCACAAGGACAATAGCCAATGGTAATGATGTCAGTCATAATAAAAACAAATAACAGGCTCTTCACTGTGATAGAAGTGATAACATCATATATCATCAGGTAATTTGACATCACAATCAAACAGCACCGTCTCATGTGTCCTCAGTAGGGTGACATAACAGTGCTAAAACAGAAATATAGTGATCGCTTTACTGAGCAGCTTCCGCTATATATCACAATCCCCTATTATCAACCATATTGCACAATGTAGTCAGACAGCGTCCCTTGCTGTAAGGCCCTTTTAGAGGGAATATGGGGAAAGGGAACACAACTTGGCGTGAAAAAGAACTATTTAACGTGTCTGGTGTGTGCGGTTCAAGGCACAGGGTATCCTCTGTGAGTCCCTCGGCCAGGATTCAACCCCTGAGGGTAGTCATCAGGGTCATAGTCAGGGCCAGTGTTGGGGGGGGAAGGAGTAAGCAGTCCGGGGCCAGTATTCCCAGAGCAATGTTCAAAGTGTCCCACCAGCACGCCTATCTGGTGTTTCGCCAACCTGAAAGATCTCAAAGGTCTGATGGAGAGGCAATTAGGGGAGTGTAATGTCCCTGTGTGGGGAGGGGTAGGAGAGGGGGTTTTGAGACTCTAACAGGCATGTAGTTCTGTCATGTATTAATTGCTTGCATAGTGGGAGTACTCGTTACTGGCTGGGGTGATTCTAATGGGCTGGTGCTGTCAGTATCCTGCAGTGTCAATTTATCCACCAGTTTCATCAGGTAGGTGTCCCATAATGTTGCAGCCCCATCTCCACCCTGCACACGTTGATCTTGGTCTAACGCGCTGGCTTCCGCTGTAGCCCAACGCGGTACAGCGTGCAGCCAGTCCTTTACATCGGGGGGGTCGGGGTGCCTACCAGGACATATCGATAAGTCGGCTAAATAGTACAAGAGCAAGGTCTACAAATTTTAAATAGTGTTTAGTCTGTTTGTTCCTCTTGGCTATCCCCAGTGGACAGAGGAGTGGGTCCAGTGGGAGGCATGTATCTATAATGTCTGATATATGTTGTATAATGTGGGTCCATGTGCTGCGCAACACGGGGCACTCCCATGTCATATGTAGGAAAGTGGCATCTTCATGGCTACATCTTGGACACACGGAGAAGCTCCTGGAAATATATCATGAAGGTGATGTGGTGTCAGGTACGTTTGATGGACATAGCTGAAGTGCGAGTATTTCAGTCTTGCATTTCGTGACACATATCTCACACGTTCTAGCGCCATTCTCCATTGCTGTTCGGTTAAGTCAATGCCAAAACAGTCGTCCCACTGAGCCTTGCTACGGGGATGTGGCACGCTCTGTGTCCCCTCCAACAGTACGTATAAGTTAGAGACCGCCCTCCTCTTTAACCCTCGTGTTAGTATATAATGTAGTCCATGATGTGTTGTGGGTTTAGGGAGACCAAATGGCAGACTTTCCCTATTACTGCTTGTAATGCCGCGTGGGCAAGAAACTGCCTTGCATCCAGACCAAACGTCTCGAGTACGTTCTTAAAGGAATGCAGTTGCCCTTCCTCATAGAGGTCTCCTATATATAGAAGTCCACCCTCTCTCCATGTATTAAAGTCATACATCTGATTAAAGTCTTGAATTCAATGTATATCCCATATCGGGAGTCGAGAGGAGTAAGGGAGCGATCTCCTTAGTGGGTGAATATATCGGGTCCAGCAGTAGCCCTGAGTCCGCACCACACCTGTCTGGCACAAGGGGCCATTTGAGCACCCCCCCCACAGCGTTCTGCACCATATCTCCCTCTATTGTCTCATCTCCTGTCAACCAGATCATCATCCATTGTAGTTGGGCTGCTGCATAGTATTGCTCTATATCTGGTACTGCCATACCACCTTCAAGCAAAGGGTATTGGAGTGCATCCAGAGACACCCTCTTGCATCCGGATCCCCATATAAGTGCTATCAGCTGACTGCGTATAGCCTTAAAGAAGGTTGTTCCAGGCGGAACTGGTACTAAACAGGTAAAGCAATCCAGGGAGAATCAACATCTTGGCAATGGCCACTCTACCTATAGGGGAGAGGGGCAGGCGCGTCCAGAAGGACAAATATTGTCAGGTGGAGGCTAGGGCCCTACCCTCCACCCTATATATCTCTGAGTGGTATACATTGATCCCTAAATAATGAAAGGTCCCTGTGGCCAATGCAAGTTGCCCATCACCTGCTGCCTGGTCTGGCATGCCACCAGCCCCACATAGGAGGAACACACAGGACTTGCCCCAGTTGACCTTAAGGGCTGCCACTTCACTAAATTGATCCAACAGAGCGAACAACCCTGTGAGGGAACCATCAGCCTCACGCAGATAAATTAAGACGTCATTGGTGTACAAAGATGCAACATGCCACTGTCCGTCCACCCAGAGTCCCCACTCTAATACTTTCATCCGCAATCGTGCCGCTAGCGGCTCAATAGCAAGTGCAAAAAGCACCTGGGAGAGCGAACAGCCCTGGCGCATCCCCCTTTGAATGGGAAAAGAGCAAGATACCTGGTTGCCAGTGCAGACTCTCGCATGAGGGGCGGTGTAGAGTAACTGTATCTACCGTATGAAATGGGGTCCCAGCCCAAATTGTTCCAGCACCCATAGTAAGTAGGCCCATCCAAGCGTATCAAATGCCTTGTTGAAATCCATGGACACAGCTACTGGTTGGCCGGTACCCCTGGAAACCGCATCTATGATGTGGCACAACCGTCTAGTATTGTAGTATTTGGTCCTACGTGGTACAAATCCATTCTGATCAGGGTGTACCAGGGTAGAAATCACCGGGAGCAATCTGTTCACTAGGGTCATACTTAGTATCTTTTAATCAATGTTAAACATAGACAAGGGTCGATATGAGCTCACGTCCAGCAGTTCTTTACCAGGTTTGGGTAGTACAACAATAAGTGCCTCGCACAGTGAAGGCGGGAGTTCCCCCCTTTGGTATGACGCCCTGTACATATCTAGCAACTGAGGTGCAAAAATGTCCCTATAGGTAGTTTAACATTTGACTGGGAACCTGTCTAAATGAGGGGGTCTTCCCTCTAGCCATTTGTTGAATCACTAGTCGCACTTCATCTAGCTGTATTGGTTGTTCTACGTCTTTTCTCTGCTGCTGCATCAGGGTGGGCAAGGGAAGACCTTGCAGGATTGCGTGATTATGAAGGGTAGCAGGGGCTGGTGGTGCCTCATACAATGTCTCATATTATTCTGTAAAGGTGTCACTGATTGCCTCTTGGGTATTTACTACTTCCCCCTTGTCATTCTGAATCGCTCCCACAACCATCCGGAGCACTTCTGACTGCAGGAACCAAAACAATGTGCATCCCGGCTTGTCACTATCCGTATGCTGTTGGGTCAAATATGCCTTATAATCTACTCTAACACACCTACACAGTTCTTCCCGGTATGGGCTGCGCTGGGCTAGCAACTGCGGGCGTGCCAAGGAGTCACATATAGCCTCCTTTTCCAGTCAACGTATATCATGTTCAAGATTCAGTATACTACGCATGAGGGTAGATTTCACCCCCCAGGAGATGGCCATACAATGGCCTCGCAAAACCACTTTCATCGCATCCTATTCTACTCTGGGGTCACCTACAGATCTGGAGTTTTGCTGAAAGTACTCTGTGATAGTGGTGCCTGTCATGGTTTTATATGTCACATCCTGAAGAGCTTCCGCCCACAGCCTCCACAGTAGAATTGTTGGCTTGGAATTACCCAATTTAAGAGTAACAAATAGAGGGCCAGAGAAGTGAGTCACAGAAAATATAATCAAGTCTTGTGTGTATTTTGTATCCCACTGCGTAATAAGAGTATTCCCTTGTCTCGGGATGGTGTAATCTCCAGATATCATATATTTGCATGGAATGAGAACATTGCTGAAAACCTTTAGTAGCTTGTAAATCCAGGGTGTTCGGTAGAGGAGCAGCCGAATGATCTAGTGCAGTATTTTGTACACAATTAAAGCCCTACCCCCCCAGATACTAGGAGACCCTGGGTTATGCAAAAAAGTCAGGGTCAACCCATTTAGAAATGTCCCTTGTGCAGTGTTGGGGCCATATATCGATGCTAGCATAATGGAGCGGCCATTTATTTGGCCCTCTAATAGAACGTATCTCCCTTCCTGATCTATATGCGCCATAGTTTTAACGAAAGGCACTGCCGGCGCTACCCAAATTAACGTGCCTCTGGCGTATCCTGAATATCCAGTACCATAAATTTGCCCCTCCAGCGATGGCTAAGCTTAGGTAATTCCCCTTGTGTCAAATGTGTCTCTCATAGACAGGCAAAATGTATCCGTCGCCGCCTAAGGTAGGAATACACCCTATATCGCTTAATAGGATTACCCATACCCCGAATATTCCAAGTTAACACAGTATAGTCTACAGCCATTAAGTCTACAGTCAACTCCACATCTGCTCCCTCCTCCCAGCTCCCCCAGATCCCCCACCCAATCCGCACCCTTCCTGCCCACCAGGCACTTAAAAACAATAAACAAAAAAGAGAAACAACTCTCCGAACCCGGGCCTGATCCACAACAAGTATCATGCCAAAAGTCTCCAAACATTCAAACAGTGTGTTAAGAGCTGTAATATACATGCGTCCCTTCGGTCAATGCACTAGGCCTTTCATTCCCTCTCTTCAGAGGGGGGGAGTGAAGGAAGCTGTATATGAAGCACATGTCTGCGTTGTAGGTCCCAGGGGTCAGAACATGGTCAAGTCCGGGACCCGATGAAACAGCAAACCTGAGGGATGTAAGGTCTTGATCTGTGGGAACCATTAGATTTGTTGGCTCATGAGGACAAGAACAGAGTGCCTGTATTATCAGAGGTCACCTGCCATGCGCGGGGTTAATGTCGGGCCCCTCCCCTTCAAGCGAGTTCCGGGAGGGCGACGGGGTTCCTCTATCTGTGTCAGAGGGAACCGGACGGGTGTCTGCCAATGCAAAAAAGGGGTTACTGGACAGCTATGATGCTTCTTTTATTGCCCCTTCTCGCTCCCTGGCCACCTGGGCTCGGTATGGCCTTGCCCTGCTAGATTTATGTTGGCGGTCTTTGACTCATGGAGTCAGCCAGGTGGCATCCTCTCGGGACTCCTGCGAGGGGTGCATTAGTCCTTTTGCATGCAACCAGGTCAACACATCCTCCGGTGAGTTGAACACTCGTATTGCTTCGCCATCAGTCACCTGAAGTTTTGCAGGGAGTAGAGTGTGTATTTGTAATTCAGTTCTCTCTTGTTTCACTTTAACGATCGAAGGAGTTACGCTGTTTCACCACCTCAAAACTATTGGTTATTTTATGAAATATTGTGTTTTCTCTCACTTGGTACCCCTATCAATCCGGGTTCCCTTGCCACTGCCCCTCTCATGCACCCTGCTTGTTATATAATGTATTGTAGCATTGTATGTCAGTGTGATTGTTGGAAATTCTTAAGCTCATACCGTCCAGTCTTACTGACAAAGCTATGCCCCTGCTACTCCTTCATGATGGACTGTGATCCTTCAGCCCTAGTTTTAAATATGTAGACGGTATTCTGTCAGCCTGAGAGATGGATCAGTTCCTCCGTGACAGAAGGACGGTCCATTTTCCAAACTCTGAATAAGGCCTAAGTCGTTGTCACTTTGAGATCCTTGCATGATTCACTATCATGAAAATTAAACATTGTTAATATTACTGTTAATATTAATGTTAATATTAATGTTAAATAGATTTATAGAACACTTGTTTACCCAGAGCTGTCTTGGTGCTAGCTTCACTCGAGCACAACTATAAAGAGACCCTTAGTTATTAAAAATCCACGTTTTCAGCTCCTTCCTAAAGGAAGTCAGAGAAGGCAAGGCCCTGATATGTGAAGGAAGATGATACCAGAAATTGGTTGCCCCTGTAATGAAACTCCTTCCTCCACAATTCGTCCTTCGGAATCTGGGGGTCACCATGTTCTTGGCCCCGGAGGAGCACAGAATTCTGCTTTGTTCATGACACTCAAAAACCTGCCTCAGAAACTCGGGCCCCGTGTCATGCAAGGCCTTGTGGGCAATGCAGAGAGCCTTGGCCTTGATGCAACTTCTGACTGGCAACTAGTGTAGTTTATAAATTGCCTGGGAAACCGAATCAAATTTGGGAATACCCAATAGCAGCCTAACTGCCCCATTTTGCAGAGTCAGTAATCTAGTCAAATATTGTTCCTGCATATTTACATATAGGCTGTTACAATGGTCAAGTTTAGATAGGACTAAAGCAGTGATAACAGTTTTTTTGGTATTAGCCGGAATATATGGAGGAATTTATTTTATCATCCTCATGGTGAAGACTGAGAAGGAAACTGCAGCCTTGACCTGGCTTCTGAAGTTCAGTTTATTGTCAACGGCAACTCCTATGTTCTTTGCTTTAGTCAGAGGGATGAGAAGAAGTTCTAGTTCCTCTTGCCATCAGGATGGGGCCCAAATAGAAATGAGGTTTCCAAATAACACAACCCCAGTCTTTCTTGAGTTTAGCCTAAGGCAATTTTTGTTCATCCATAGACTATTTGCACGCATACAGTTGTGCAATTGGATGCAGATGTTGTTATTGTTAAAAGCTGACACCACAATTTAAGTGTTGCCAGCATAGGAGGTTTGAGGGAAGCCAAAGTTTTTCACCAGAGTAGCGCGCCCTGTTACTCCTATGTTGAATAACATCGGACTGAGCGAGGATCCCTTTGGGATCCTGCAAGGAAGGGAGAAAGAAGTGGAGACATACTGATCAAGAGCCACAGTTTGTACTCTGCCAGTTAGAAGTGAAGACGCAAGTCAAGTGCCTTATCTTTGATTCTTAACTCTCCTAGACGGTTGATCAGCAACTTGTGGTCGAGTATATCAAATGCTGCCGACAAGTCGAGGAAGATAAGTGCAGCAGCTGCTTCCCTATGCAGCACAACCATTATCTTACATTGTTGGCTTGTCCACTATCCTCCTACCATACAGAAAAAAATACGCTAATATTGTTTAAAATAAGATAAAGCAGAGAGGGATTATAGTACTTTGCACCTAGATTGCCAAAATTGTCTGTCATCCGGTCTGTAAATTCATGCGAGTTTGCAAAATAAAACTTTACAGTCACATTCCTTGTTATAGTTATCTTTTTTACACTGTATTTCATCATTTGGCTTGAATTCTGAGAAATATTTCAGCAGCTTTTTGTCACGAGTGAATTTCTAATGGTGAAATGTGACAAAAGTGTTCTTGTATGTTCTTGTATGCATATTTTCCTTTTTCTTTCTTTTTTTTTTTGATGCATTATCTTATTTGTGTTTGTGAGCACTTCAGCGCCTCTAAACACTCAAAGTGAAATGTCAAAGAGCAACAAGCGCCACATATGCATCTCCACTTGTGTGAGTGACAGTGAAAAAATAAGGACAACAAGCATGACGGCTTGCCTGTGAACAATGGTTGGATGTCAGAGAAAGTTAACAATCTGACTGATATATCACATTCACAGGGTCCTCGGCTTCAACAGATTGGTTTCCACCTAACATCAACATTTTTAACCGAACAGCAAATTGCATGTTTCACAATGTGCTTAACAACACCTCAACATAAACAATCCCTATTTCAAATCTCTGACAGCATGCAGTGGGCGGAGAATGAAAATGGGCCATACGCCCTGTCTGTTTTTGTTTTCTTTAATTTGCATATTTAATTCCGATTTAGCTCAGTGTCCTAACACTGGTGGTGTGTGACGGATGCAGTCACTAAAGACGATTCCTCTCGTTACCAGGTTGAAAATGAAGTCCCGCTTGCCGAACATTTGGGATGAATAGGAGCAGCGTCACTATTACAGACACGAACAAAATCCCGCAGCTCACCTTGGTGAGTAACAATTAAGGAATGTACTTTGTCACTACTCGTAGACCTCTCCTTAACGATCTTTTAATATATTTCTGTAGTCCTTTACTGCTGTTCTCCCATTTACTCTCCTTGCCCCACCTCCTTCCTAGTGGTTGCCTGTCTGCAAAAGGCCTAACCAAAATGTAACCTGTATGAAATTATTTGTATCTCAGAATTATTAGACACATTCAGATAGTGTTTTGTGTGTGGAAATCCAGTTTGGGAATATATTTTTTCACACAAGCTTTTTACTATTGTAAGAGTTTCTTAAACACATGATGTTGGTGTGCTTTTTAAGATCTGCTCCTCTCCATGCTTTCATGTATAAAAGGATGCCGCAGCGGCCAACTAATCCATTTTGTATGAAAATTTGAAAAAAGTGCACGACAATGCACTTTCAGAGCTGAAATGGAAGAACCATGAAAAAATTAGCTGTGCTCTAAGTGGGCCGGGTTTTGCTGATGCGTAGCTTTGACATAAAAACACGACTGGAGCTGTGTCCTGCCAGCCCCTCTACTTTTGTCTTATTGTTCCTGTGATTAAACAAGCATTTGCAATGCAATAGGTGTCGCATTTGTGAGAGTTAGAGCTGTTGGCTTTGTAAAAGACAATCAGTGCCTTTTACCTATGTTTTTGGTTTGGAATGGATGTATGTGGTGTGGAGTGGAATTATGTGGCTTAGATTGGAATTGTTAGTTGTCGACTTGTGTGGGGTGGAATTGTGTGGTGTGTAGTAACTTTAATGGTGCTGCAGTTTAACTGCAAACATGCCCTGCTGTGGCACGCCTGACAGCCGAGCACGAAGCCAAATCCAATCACTCTTTGGTCAGCATATGAAAATCCTGACGGAAATTAGGGAAGGAACAACATTTTGAGCAAAGTGTTAGGTTTAGATCATGGTAGCTAGTCCTCCGGTTGAAATTTCAATTTCACCACCATACCATGCGGTATTTTGTGAACTTTGTGTTATGATTTTTTAATATGAAATTTCCGAAATTATGCAATTACATCACATCACGTAACTGCATGGTACTTGCAGCATTACTTTAAGTTCAACTTTGGTAATATTTTGCTTTCTTATGCCTTTTTTTTCAATGGTATATATTTAGGAAACTGGAAATATTGCTTTTTATATGGTTCTAAATAGGTTTGTATTAAACCTTGTTCTACTTTGAATGTTCACTACAAACTGTATATACATAATTTTGTTTCTCGTGATGAGCAATATTTTAATAATAATAATCTCGAGGTAATTTTATTTGTATCTGCTATTTGAGCCCACCATACGTTTCTTAAACTGGGCCTACATGTTACTTTCAGTGGATTCTCCAACATTTGTTTTTAGACACTCTTTCTTTCGAAAAGTTGCGTAGAAGTGCTAGTAAAGTTAATGTTTTTGACACATTTAATTCAATATAAAAAAAATGCAGGTGAGTATTCGGGCTTTAAAGAAAATGCATGCCTTTCACTGAACAAACCGTGGAAGCTATGGCATTTTAGCAAATTTACACGTGTGTGCATTTAACTAAATTTACACTTGTCAATGCTCAGAGTAGAAAAAGGAACATTCTTCAAGCCAGAGACTGACTTAATGGCAAAAAATATTGCTTACAGGTAGAGACACCTATTCTGGGTAATCTCCAAGTGAAAAGAGAAGCGATTCTCAACTAAATATTTGGACGAAAGGTATAACATCTTGGCACTAGCGTTAACAGTGTGGTGATATCAGTGTGGTTTTTCTCCCAGAGAGAAGGGTGATATGGTAATAAGCAGCAAATAAAAGAGGACTGGAGAGGACATGAAAAGAGTGACATATTAGAGGGTAGCAAAAACAGACTGAAACATCACAGATGAGTCAGCAGTCAAATAAAAGACATTGTGAAATATAAGAAGGGGTCAAGTGGCATTTCCTGTTATGACCATGGATGTAAAAGTTGATTTCCAAAAATTGTGAGGCTTTTAAATAACAATTATTTTAGCATGTACAGCGAAGGTGCAAAGGAAGCGTATTGGAAGTCGGGCGGGTAGGACAAATGTTTATTATAGGCTGTGGCATCTCCAGACATGATTTTTGGGGGGCACGGAAGAGGCCACATAAGAAAACAAGGAGGGAAGCAGGAAAGAGGGGAAGGTGTGCGTTATCGCGAGGGATATGGAAGTAAGGGGGAAGCGGGGGGCTGGCGAAGCAACACGCGGAGTGGAGAGGGAGAAGCAAGCTCATAGAGAGGAATATGGAGGGGAGCAATCAGACGAGGGAGAGCACAATATAGAGCTCAAGAGAGATGCACATGGGTAAAAAATGCAATGTGGGGGATAAGAACACAAGGGCATTGCAGAGGAGGGTGGCAGAGAAGCACACTGGTAGTAAAAGAGAAAAACTTGGTTGCAATAGAGAAGGAGAAGAAAATAACAGTTTCTTTAATGAATATTTAAAGTGTTGCCTCATTAAAATAACAAGCCTTGCCCTAGTCTGCTGCGCGTCTGTGCTTCCATGGCCTTAAAATAGACTGACTGGCTCCTAATGGCCTTCGGAACACTAGACCGCAACTAAACAGCAAGCCCCCTCAAAGGAAGTCCAAAACCAAACTAATATATTACCAAAAGAAGCCCAACTGATGGTTGACATCCAAAATTGCAAAAAGGCTAAGACAAATACAAACACGGAGCGGGAGGCATGGCATGAGAAACAGCAGTAACAACAGTGGCATTAAAATACGCGCCTTGGCAAAGAGGGCAGAGAGAATGGGAGGGGGTAGTACAAATATAAATAGTACCTGCATTGCAACAGATAAGCACTAATCAAAAGAAATGAATCTGTACTTGGCCAGTGCGCCTCAGCTAAGAACAGAAGTGACGTATCAGCTGTGCAAACCAGTTAGGAGGCAGCAAAGAAGAGTGACTCTGGAGTCAACCTATAGTAAGCAGCAGGCCGGATCAAAGTTCTTTTACTGAATCCAGTAGGTCTTGCAGACAGAACATGTACACTACCTAGTCTCTAACTAAAAAAACAGCCTAAGCAGGTGACACACTTAAGGCAGTTGCTGTAGTATAGTGCTCCAAGGTACTAAACTTTGTCCTGTGTTTGATTTAATAAACTATAATTTTGTTCATGTATAATAGGAACCCAGGCCAACTGAAAACATAACCACTGACTTGCGCCTTTAAGTTCAATAGTCACATTATTGTGTGGGTTGGGGGGGGCTGACTGCTCCTAAATTAATTTTTGAAACTATCACTTGAAAAATACTTCTAAATACACATGTACAATATGATGTACGGAGGTGAAATGGTTCTGCTTGTTAATGAAAGAATCATTTTGAATTTTGAAGTGACCCTTGCTGCACGGTGTATTTAAAATGATGGTGTTCCTTTCTTTAACTTCATTAACTCTTAAATAAATCATTGGCTGTTTATTTAACATATTTTCATGCTAGTGGTGAGACGAGTTTAGTGCTGCTGTTGACCAAGGGCCCACATGTAAAGGTCAGAACGGCCACATGCAGCACCCAGGCCGTACTTTGAGTACCACCGTTTTAAAAGATGAGCACTGGCAGCTAGTGTCAAAACTATTTTACCAGAGCCTAAAAAAAACAGATGGCCCAGAAGAGCCTAAAAGGGGTGGTGACCATTCCTTTCAATGGTCAAATTGTCTGCAGTTACAAGACAAGCCAATGCTATGACTTCTTGGAAGCATTTTTCCAAACAACTGAAAAAGTAGTAAATTACAAATGATGTATTTGTTTCTATGCAATCAATGTAAAATTAAATGTTTATATCATAAACAAATCATTTCAAAGTGTATGTTCCTAACTAATTTGGGTGCTTTTAACCCCTTAGCTGCTGGGCCTTCCCCCCCCCCAGTGCTGAGCCCTTTTTTGGCTATTTGGGGTAGTTCGCGCTTATGGCTTCATAACTTTCTGTCTAAATAAGCTAACCACGCCAAATTTGCGTCCTTTTTTTCCAACATCCTAGGGATTCTAATGGTACCCAGAGTTTGTGGTTTCCCCTGGAGGAGACCAAGAAAATAGCCAAAATACAGTGAAAATTTAGTTTTTTCCAAAAAAATTTGAAAAAAGGGCTGCCGAAGAAGGCTTGTGTTTTTTTCCCTGAAAATGCCATCAACAAAGGGTTTCTGGTGCTGAAATCACTATCTTCCCACCTTTCAGGAACGGGCAGATTTGAATCAGAAAACCACATTTTTCAACACAAATTTGGCATTTTACTGGGACATACCCCATTTTTACTATATTTGGTGCTTTCAGCCTCCTTCCAGTTAGTGACAGGAATGGGTGTGAAACCAATGCTGGATCCCGGAATGCTAAACATTTCTGAAAACTAGACAAAATTCTGAATTCAGCAAGGGGTCATTTGTGTAGATCCTACAAGGTTTTCCTACAGAAAATAACAGCTGAAATAAAAAAATATTGAAATTGAGCTGAAAACAACAGCCATTTTTCTTTATGTTTTACTCTGTAACTTTTTCCTGCGATGTCAGATTTCTGAAAGCAATATACCGTTTTGTCTGCTGGACTCTTCTGGTTGCGGGGATATAAAGGGCTTGTAGGTTCATCAAGAACCCTAGGTACCCAGAGCCAATAAATGAGCTTCACCCTGCAGTTGGTTTTCATTCTATACTGGGTATACAGCAATTCATTTGCTGAAATATGAAGAGTGAAAAAGAGGTATCAAGAAAACCTTTGCATTTCCAAAATGGGATCAAGATAAGGTTTTGAGGAGCAGTGGTTATTTGCACATCGCTGAATTCCGAGGTGCCCATACTAGCATGTGAATTGCAGGGCATTTCTCAAATAGACGTCTTTTTTACACACTCACCTATATTTGGAAGGAAAAAATGTAGAGAAAGATAAGGGGCAATAACACTTGTTTTGCTATTCTATGTTCCCCCAAGTCTCCCGATAAAAATGATACCTCACTTGTGTGGGTAGGCCCAGTGCCCGCGACAGGAAATGCCCCAAAACACAACATGGACACATCCTATTTTTTTTATAGAAAACACAGCTGTTTTTTCCAAAGTGCCTACCTGTAGATTTTGGCCTCTAGCTCAGCCAGCACCTAGGGAAACCTACCAAACCTGTGCATTTCTAAAAACTAGAGACCTAGGGGAATCTAAGGAGGGGTGACTTGCGGGGTTCGGACCAGGTTCTGTTACCCAGAATCCTTTGCAAACCTCAAAAAGTGGCTAAAAAAACAAGTTTTCCTCACATTTCGGTGACAGAAAGTTCTGGAATCTGAGAGGAGACACAAATTTCCTTCCACCCAGCGTTTCCCCAAGTCTCCCGATAAAAATGATACCTCACTTGTGTGGTTAGGCCTAGCGCCCGTGACAGGAAACGCCCCAAAGCGCAACGTGGACACATCCAAATTTCTGGAAGAAAACAGAGGTGTTTTTTGCGAAGTGCCTACCTGTAGATTTTGGCCTCTAGCTCAGCCGGCACCTAGGGAAACCTACCAAACCTGTGCATTTCTGGAATCTAGAGACCTAGGGGAATCCAAGGAGGGGTGACTTGCGGGGCTCGGACCAGGTTCTGTTACCCAGAATCCTTTGCAAACCTCAAAAAGTGGCTAAAAAAACAAGTTTTCCTCACGTTTCGGTGACAGAAAGTTCAGGAATCTGAGAGGAGCCTCAAATTTCCTTCCACCCAGCGTTCCCCCAAGTCTCCCGATAAAAATGATACCTCACTTGTGTGGGTAGGCCTAGCGCCCGCGACAGGAAACGCCCCAAAGCGCAATGTGGACACATACACATTTTTGGAAGAAAACAGAGGTGTTTTTTGCGAAGTGCCTACCTGTAAATTTTGGCCTCTAGCTCAGCCGGCACCTAGGGAAACCTACCAAACCTGTGCATTTCTGAAAACTAGAGACCTAGGGGAATCCAAGGAGGGGTGACTTGCGGGGCTCGGACCAGGTTCTGTTACCCAGAATCCTTTGCAAACCTCAAAAAGTGGCTAAAGAAACAAGTTTTCCTCACATTTCCGTGACAGAAAGTTCTGGAATCTGAGAGGAGCCTCAAATTTCCTTCCACCCAGCGTTCCCCCAAGTCTCCCGATAAAAATGATACCTCACTTGTGTGGGTCGGCCTAGCGCCCGCGACAGGAAACGCCCCAAAGCGCAACGTGGACACATCCAAATTTTTGGAAGAAAACAGAGGTGTTTTTTCGAAGTGGCTACCTGTAGATTTTGGCCTCTAGCTCAGCCGGCACCTAGGGAAACCTACCAAACCTGTGCATTTCTGAAAACTAAAGACCTAGGGGAATCCAAGGAGGGGTGACTTGCGGGGCTCGGACCAGGTTCTGTTACCCAGAATCCTTTGCAAACCTCAAAAAGTGGCTAAAAAAACAAGTTTTCCTCACATTTCCGTGACAGAAAGTTCTGGAATCTGAGAGGAGCCACAAATTTCCTTCCACCCAGCGTTCCCCCAAGTCTCCCGATAAAAATGATAGCTCACTTGTGTGGGTAGGCCTAGCGCCCGCGACAGGAAACGCCCCAAAGCGCAACGTGGACACATCCAAATTTTTGGAAGAAAACAGAGGTGTTTTTTGCGAAGTGCCTACCTGTAGATTTTGGCCTCTAGCTCAGCCGGCACCTAGGGAAACCTACCAAACCTGTGCATTTCTGAAAACTAGAGACCTAGGGGAATCCAAGGAGGGGTGACTTGCGGGGCTCAGACCAGGTTCTGTTACCCAGAATCCTTTGCAAACCTCAAAAAGTGGCTAAAAAAACAAGTTTTCCTCAGATTTCAGTGACAGAAAGTTCTGGAATCTGAGAGGAGCCACAAATTTCCTTCCACCCATTGTTCCCCCAAGTCTCCCGATAAAAATGATACCTCACTTGTGTGGGTAGACCTAGCGCCCGCGACAGGAAATGCCCCAAAACGCAACGTGGACACATCACATTTTTTCATAGAAAACAGTGCCTACCTGTGGATTTTGGCCTCTAGCTCAGCCGGCACCTGGGGAAACCTAGCAAACCAGCACATTTTTGAAAACTAGAAACCCAGGGGAATCCAAGATGAGGTAACTTGTGGGGCTTGGACCAGGTTCTGTTACCCAGAATCCTTTGCAAACCTCAAAAAGTGGCTAAAAAAACAAGTTTTCCTCACATTTCGGTGACAGAAAGTTCTGGAATCTGAGAGGAGCCACAAATTTCCTTCCACCCAGCATTCCCCCAAGTCTCCCGATAAAAATGATACCTCACTTGTGTGGGTAGGCCTAGTGCCCGCAACAGGAATGGATCACACAAGGGTCAATGGTAGTCATTGCTTGAGGTCTACTGTTAACCCTGGAGTGATTCATTCCTGAAGCATGCACTAGGCGCAGGCACACAAGCGGGGTTGTGTTTTTATCAGGACAAGTGGGGAAACACTGGGTGGTAGGAATTTTGAGGATCCCTGCAGATCCCTGGACTTCTGCTCATTGAAATGCAAGGAAAATGTGTTTTTTAAGCACATAATGTAATTTCAAGGGGATTCTGGGTGAAGGAAAACTGGTGAGAGCCATGCAAGTCCTGCACCCTTGGACTCCCCTGGTACTAGTTTGTTAAAGTTAACCCACCACTCACACTGGTTGGTTTTAGCACCTCCAGAAATTATGGTTTCAAAGCATGATTACTTATCAAAGTATCTGAATATTGAAACCAAGCCTTCTGAAGGTGGGCCATAAAGCCACATCCAGGCACCATCCTCTTTATGGTCCATTCACACGCCATTCACGCACAACAAACAACCCTTTCATATCGCCAGCCACGGGCCCAATCCAATCAATCACTCCACTCACATTAACTTACCGCTGCCAGACAAGGGCCCATCACATTCACACGCCACAGAACGGAATAAGTTTGACTACATTTTACCACCTGTCAAGTAACTGCCTCCTTCTTCCTTAACATTACCAAATGCATGCGTAACAAACCTTTACTAATGACTCCTGTGACAGCCACCTGAGGCTCAGGAAGACATGTTTTTCATGCGCCCTTAACGCACTCTCTGTGCTAAATCCAACTCCTTCCAGTTTGTGGATGCAAGTTGGGGGTGTCCGAGTATGCCGTACAAAGCGATTCCTCAAACTGAGTGTGCATATCTACCTTTGAAACTAAGGGAGACATGCTGGGGATTTCTCATGCTGTTACCTAAAGAGAAGGTCATAGGCTACCTGCCTCCTTCTTCCTTAACATTACCAAATGCATGCGTAACAAACCTTTACTAATGACTCCTGTGACAGCCACCTGAGGCTCAGGAAGACATGTTTTTCATGCGCCTTTAACGCACTCTCTGTGCTAAATCCAACTCCTTCCAGTTTGTGGATGCAAGTTGGGGGTGTCCGAGTATGCCGTACAAAGCGATTCCTCGAACTGAGTGAGCATATCTACCTTTGAAACTAAGGGAGACAGGCTGGGGATTTCTCATGATGTTCCCTAAAGAGAAGGTCATAGGCTATGGAAAAGGGTAGTGTTTGGTACATAGGGGAGTCCATGAGAACGTAGCATATGTCCCAGCCAACATTATGTGCAGTGATGTGACTATAATGCACTTATACAGCAAACTGAACATCTACTAAGTTCTGATGGAGGATGAACATGAAAAGCAGGTCAAACACTGACCTATACAAGTCATTCTCCTTCAGTGCTCGGATGGCACCAATGGGTTTGAATCCATAGGTGTAGATGATATACATCTGTACTACCTTTACTATCTGCCTTCTACCTGTGCAATAACCCTGTGAAGGCACTCCTACCATAAGCTTTCCTTACCCATCCATGTCTCTGTTCTCATCAGAGTCCTGGCTAATCCTGTATAATAGCCAAGTGAACCTATACTAGTTTGTGGAAGCAAGTTGGGGGCTTCCAAGTATGCCCTACAAAGTGATTCCTCGAACTGAGAGAGCATATCTACCGTTGAAAGTAAGGTAGACATGCAGGTGAAGAAAGGGTACTCCGTGGCAATGTGGCATATGTTCTGCCCACTAGTATGTGCAGTAGGGGAAGAAAATGCATGTTAATTGAACAGAACACCGACCACGCCAAAAGGAAGTCCATGATGAAGTAAAATTCTGTGGCTCCTTGCCTAACGAAGCAGTGGCCCATGGACGTTCGGTATCCATGCACTGCCACTGAAAGGATTACCCAACAGCAGCTCAACCTCAGTCGATTTCCCAGAACTTTGCTTTAGTATGATACAACGTAAAGGAAGTAGGGATACAGAGGCCTGGTTGTGATGGACACTGGGGACAGTAATACCGACTCTCCTGCCGCTTTCCATGCTTTGAGCACACTTTACAGCGATGACATGGACGATCCTTTTTGGGTGTTTTAGGTATGCGATCAGCAAAGTGTCGCTCCTGCAGCCTTGCCACATCCTCCAGAACATATGAGGTGGAGGCTGCTGCTTCTTCTGTAACAGCAGTGAGGCTTTCAATTACAGACAACTAGAAGTCAAGGAAAGTCATGAGTCTTCCTGTTGTTGTCTGACGGTAAACAACATACGCATTATATGTTGCCATCTGAATCAGGTGGGTAAACAGTTTCTTGTACCAAGTGCGAGTTTTACGACACGCATTGTATGGTTGAAGAACCTGGTCGTTCTTGTCCACTCCACCCATGTACTTATTGTAATCGAGTATACAGATGGGCTTGTGGACTTCGGCCATCTGACCCCAAACCGTGATGGGAGAAGTGCTCTCATCATGAATTGTAGTGAGCACGTATACATCACGTCTATCTAGGAACTTGACTGCGAGCAGTTCGTTAGAACGCAATGCAGTACTCTGTGATTTCTGGAGCTTCTTGCAAACAAGCTCCCGCGGGAATCCTTTGCGGTTACAACGAACTGTACCACAGGCCACAGTGCCAGCTTTGTAGAGCTCACTGAACAGCTCTACTCCTGTATAGAAATTGTCCACATAAAGGTTATAACCTTTGTGAAGAAGTGGCTGGACAAGTTCCCATACAATCTTACCTGTGACCCCTAACACGGGAGGGCAACCTACAGGGTTTAGGGTAGAATCCTTCCCTGTATACACTCTCAGGCTGTACACATAGCCAGTAGAGCTCTCACACAGCATGTACAGCTTTATGCCATAGCGAGCTCTTTTGCTCGCAATGTACTGTCTGAAAAGCAGCCGTCCTTTGTACAGGATCAAGGACTCATCAACTGCTATATTCTTTCCAGGAGTATATATCTCTGGAAACCTGGCAGACAAATGTTCCACGACAGGCCGAATTTTGAACAACCTGTCATGATCTGGATGGTCCCGGGGCAATGCAGCAGAATTGTCATTGAAATGCAGCATGCGCTGCAGTAGCAAAAAACGATCTCTGCTCATGTATGGTGCGAAGATGGGAGTTACCCAAACCGTGCGAGTCGTCCAGTAGGACTGCAAGGTGGGTTTCTGTACTAACCCCATTTTGAGCGTAAGGACCAAAAATATCTTCAACTCCGCCAGCGAAGTGGGAGTCCACTGGCGTGCCCTAGAACGGGGCCCTAGAGTGCCTCCGCGCTCCCTCAGAAATTGGTCTGCACGCTAATTTGTTTGCTGCACAACTTTCTGAAGAAAGTCAACATCCAAAAACAGATAGATGTAGTCGACTGGCAAAAAGTTAGCTGTATCGACTTTACATCCAGCGTCACCAGTAAAAGGTGGAATTTGGGGCTGAACCAAACAGGGGGCCTGCCAAGAGAGCACTCTCTCTGTGCTTGCGGCAGCAAGCACGTGCTCTCTGGGTTCGGCTAACCCAATGTGGTCCCACTGCCCAGAATGTGCTTGCGAAGGGACAGCACTGATGTCGTCATTGTCTCCTTCAGACTCACTGGAAGAGGTGTCGTCAGATGGGACTCCGCCGACTGAAAAATCACTCCCAGAATCTGCCCCATTGTCCTCTCCCTCACATGCTGTCTCAGTGTCTGCTGTCTCAGTCTCTGAGCCTACATCAGAACTGTCCTCCATAACCCGAGCTAGGGCTTGATCAGCAGTCATCCAACGAGACGCCATCTCTGCAACTGGCTAAACTGTCCCTCTAAATTACTAGCCTACGTAGAAGGCAGATAGTCACAAAATAGCAACAGGAAATGTAGTCACCTTACCTTCGCTTCTTCTCCAATTCTGCAGATTCTCTGAAAACACTGAAAAAAACAAAAAAAGAATGTATTACTTCACCTTACCACAAACCCTGTGCAACAGTCATTTTTGGTGCTCTGCCTCGCATTACCTCCTCTTCTAATTCCCTCAGTACTACCCAGCAAAAGTGCCACTCATATCTCCATAGTCCCCCTGGCATTACATTTGTTTTAAAGCGCAGGTAACGCTTGCCTTTACTAATCCACTCAGCTACTTTATGGCAACTGCCACTACAGAAAAGACATGCATATATATATAAATAATATATATATATATATATATATATATATATATATATATATATATATATATATATATATATATATATATATATATATATATATATATATTGTGTGAACAAGATTCTCACCCCACTCCACGAGGTTCAAATTGACATTTTTTATTGCAAGCAACAGCCACGTAGGCGTTTCGACTCTCAAGGATTCTTGATCACAGTAAATGAGTCCCTCTTTTCTTTCATTGTTTATACTTGCAATAAAACATGTCAATTTGAACCTCGTGGAGTGCGGTGAGATTCTTGTTCACAAAATATTTTCGAAGTTGCTCTCCTCCATCACTGAGCACCGGCAGTGGAGTGCACTGCGCAACAATCTTTTTAACCAATTTGTGTTGCATATATATATATATATATATAATAATATATATATATATATATATGTGTTTAGAAACAAAGTGGTTGAAGGGTTGCTGGGCGGCACACTCCACTGCCGGTGCCCAGTGACAGAGAAGACCAATCTAGAAATTATCTAATGCCGAAATATTTCAACGCACTCCACAAAGTACAAATAAAAGTGTATTTTATTGCAGCCAATAACCACCATCGTGTTTCAACTCACCAAGGAGTCTTGATCACGGTCCTCGTGGAGTGCGGTGAAATTGTTCACCATTATAAAACAACACACACAAGAATAACAAGCATTTACAATGCAATGGGTCTCGCATCTGCTCGAGTTAGAGCTATTAGCGTTATAAACTCCTAACCCAACTTTTCTTGCCACATAAATTGATAATTGAAAGTTAAACTCTTTCACATAAGAGAGCCGATTCACATCGCCACGGCCACCATGAGCATCATGTGAAGAGTTGCACAAAAGGAAAAGAAGTTCGCTCGCAGTTAAACGTAACAGCAAAAGTGCAATTAGCCATGTACCAGGGGCGATGGCCAAGGCGGTAACAAAACCTCCCCAAGGAGGGACAAAGGTAAATCATTTTCCAACGTCAAAGGATTTTTGAAGGGCAAGCCCACGAATGTGATGGGCGTGAGGTGGGCGTTGTTAGAAGCCCAGATACACACCAACAAGTCAGAAAAGCAGCACATGGACGCTGCAATGCTTGTCCTGAAAAAAAATATATATATATGTATATATATATATCTATATCTATATCTATATCTATATCTATATCTATATCTATATTTATATATATATATATATATGTGTATACATATATACACATATATATGAGAGAGAGAGAGAGAAAGAAAACAAGACACTTATGTCACAAACCTTTTTTTTTTAATACATGTGTGCTTGCCCTTGGCAAAGCACACATGTATAAAAAAAAAATGGCCCCATTGATGGTCACCCTAAGGGCTGACCACCCAAATTTTTTCTTTTTTTCTTTTTTTCTTTTTTACCCTGGGGGGGCGATCGGCCCCCCCAGGCAAAACAACATGTTTTTTTTTTCCCCCCTGGGGTCGGCCCGTGTTCCAAGGGGCGACCCCGCCATTTTTTTTTTTTTTTTTTTTATATTGTGGGGGGCGCGATCGCCCCCCAAAACTGTGTACATTAATAAATATTGCCCCCGGGGGGGGGGGGCGGCCTGTTTACGAGGGGGCCGACCCCCCCAAAGAAGATCCCTGGTGCCTAGGGGCGTTTCCTGGCCGTGGATCGCAGCCGCGCTGCGATCCACGGTCAGGAAACGGTGCCAGGGAGGCATCGATGGAAAGGGGAGAGCCTCCCCTTTCCATCGATGCCTCCCTGGCATCTGGGGAGGCCGTTTTGGCCTTTTTTTCCCCACCGGAGAAAGAGAGAACGCTTACCTGCTTCTCTCCTTCTCCGGTGGGGAAAAACTGTGACGTCATCGCGCCTCGCGGCGCGCTGACGTCATAAGGGGGCGGGAGGGGGGTGGGATGGAGACGCGGAAGCTCTTCCGCGTCTCCTACGGTAAAACAAAATAATAATAATAATTTAACCCCCTCCCTGGTGTCGGCCACTGGTCGTGACCCGCACCAGGGACGGAGTGTGGGCGTCGGCCAGTCGGCCAGAAGTCTCCCATTTTAATCAACACAACTGGGTTTATGGCAAAACAAAGTTGCTAGAGAACCTGTGCCCAAACCCGGGTAGCAATGGCACAAGCGGCAGGGAATTCCTCAGAGAAGTGCAAGTTAAATTCAAGAAGTACCAATAATTGCAAAGTCAAGAAAACAACAGAGTAAACTTTAAACAATCTAAACAAAAAGTTGTCGATTTAATGAACAAAAAGACACCAAGATCATCAAAACTGCGCAAGGGGAACCAGAGATATGATCTGTTTAACATTTTAAGACTGGAAGAGCCTCAAAACAGTTGTGTCATTGAAAAACAATGTTTGCTGTTGACCTGAACTAGGCGCAATTTCAGCGGCTCTGAATTGGATTGGAGGTCAGATCCACCAAGTCGATCATCTTGGAAAAGATTTAAACTTCAAAGATGAAAAAAGTCTCACTTTTCTCCAGCTGCTGGGAAATGCTTTCTGATTAGTCCTTCAGCCCCTAGCTCCTTAGGTCAGTATTCTAGGCACCAGTTTCTGCTTCAGAAACATCTCCTACAGGGTTCAGTCCTCTGTGTCCTGTGTGTCCAGCTCAGCCCTCTTGGAATAAGAAATTCTGCTTTTGTATCCCTAAAGCAGGCAAACCAGGGGCAAGCCACTTCATAGGACAGCAGTTCAAGTCCCTGGTGGTGCCAATCCTATTCTGCTTACAAGCCAGCAACTATACCAAAATTGCAGGATCCTTCTGCCACTAGGCAGTCCTCTCTTCAAGGCCCTACCCATTCTCTAACACCCCTCCTGGGAGAGTTCAAACTTGTTCGCTTCCCTACTGTCACTCGAGGCAAGCTGCCTAGGAGGGTCCCGGGGTTGAATAAGAGAAGCTTTATGTAGCATTCAAAAAGGAAAAGAGGAAGAAGAAGTGTTAAGGATGCTCTTTGTTCTGCCAGCTGTCCCGCAAACCTCCCAGATCACTAATCCCTGCTGGGTGGCCTGTAGTTACCATACTCCTGCCCTTTCTGCAACTGACAAGCAGGCATTTGTGAGCTAGAGTTATTTCCTATTGCAACCAATGTTCTTTATTCCATCTCTGAAGTTGGAATAAATTGCCAAACTGGTTTTAAGCCAGTTCTGGCTCAGGCAGCCTTAAGAACATATTTATAAAGTTACATTTTCACAAAGGTTATCAAATATCTCATTTCACCATTTAATCATATTTTGAAAGTGAAGTGCATCTATTGTGAGGGTACACTTTCTAAATATATAGGGGGTCATTCCAACCCTGGCGGTCGGTGTTAAAGCGGCGGTCAAACCGCCAACAGGCTGGCGGTAAAAAAAATGCAATTCCGACCCTGGCGGGAACCGCCAACAGAGACCGCCACTTTAACACACCGCCCGCCACGGCGGGACAAACAAACAGCGCGGCGGTCACCGCCAACAGACAGACGGGAGACAATGTACTGCCCACCCTATCACAACCCACCAGTCCGCCACCTTTTCCGGGGCGGTAGCCCCGCCGATAAAAACACGGCGGAAACAGACATTTCAAAGGGAAAACGCTCACCTCCATACACCCCACGAGGAATCTGGACAGCATGGAACCCGAACTACACATCCTTCCAGCCATTGTCTTCCTGCTCCTCTACCAGGAGCACGAACGCCGGCGCAGAAGACAACCGTGAGTACTGCACCTACGACACAGTGGAGGGGGAGGCACAAAATTACGGGGACACACATATGCGACACACCCACCCTCACCCACTACAACACACACATCAATGCATAGCAACACATCACAGTTACACCCCCAAACCCCCCGGAAGAATGCAAAGGCAAAAGGAAATGATTATAAATATAGAATTATATTGTAAGACTGAGTATAAAATATATCACACATCTATAACTTCATATACATAAATTGTCCAGTCCGATATGTCCATCAGCCATTGTTCGTGGGCCACTGGGCCAAAACACATGGGCAAAGCCCACACAGGATAACTGCCTCCAACGGAGAGAACACTGCAGGGGCATCAGATAGGAAAACTACAGGCACCTCAGGGGAAAGGGAAGGGGGGGCACCTCAGCCTGATGAGTCCACGACGCCAGATCCACAAGGGGCCTCCATGGCCACTGTGCCATCCTGGGGAGTGCAAAGCCACAGTCTCTCAAGTCTCTACAGTGGGTGGCTTGCCCACTGCCATATCCTGGGGAGTGCAAAGCCACAGTCTCTCAAGTCTCTACAGCCACAGTCTCTCAAGTCTCTACAGTGGGTGGGTTGCCCACTGCCATATCCTGGGGAGTGCAAAGCCACAGTCTCTCAAGTCTCTACAGTGGGTGGGTTGCCCACTGTGCCATCCTGGGGAGTGCAAAGCCACAGTCTCTCAAGTCTCTACAGGGGGTGGTTTGCCACTGTTCAATCCTGGGGAGAGCAAAGCCACAGCCTCCCAAGTGGATAACAGTCTCCACTGGTACTGGAGGGGGACTAGTGCCCAGAGTGCTTCGTGCAGCCCTGCCCAACACAGATGCGGGCCTGCCCCTTCCGCCAATGGGCCAGCGGTGCTTGAGATGAAGGGCCCAGTTCAGCGGTGCTTGAGACGGCGATGCCCAGCGGAGCGGTGCTTGAGACGGCGGTGCCCAGTGCAGCGGTGCTTGAGACGGCGGTGCCCAGCGGAGCGGTGCTTGAGATGAAGGGCCCAGTGCAGCGGTGCTTGAGACGGCGGTGCCCAGCGGAGCGGTGCTTGAGATGAAGGGCCCAGCGGAGCGGTGCTTGAGATGAAGGGCCCAGTTCAGTGGTGCTTGAGACGGCGGTGCCCAGGGGAGCGGTGCTTGAGACGAAGGGCCCAGTTCAGCGGTGCTTGAGATGGCGGTGCCCAGCGGAGCGGTGCTTGAGATGAAGGGCCCAGCGGAGCGGTGCTTGAGATGAAGGGCCCAGTTCAGGGGTGCTTGAGACGGCGGTGCCCAGCAGAGTGGTGCTTGAGATGAAGGGCCCAGTTCAGCGGTGCTTAAGACGGCGGTGCCCAGCGGAGCGGTGCTTGAGATGAAGGGCCCAGCGGAGCGGTGCTTGAGATGAAGGACCCAGTTCAGCGGTCCTTGCCCTGTTCAGCGATGCTTGCCCTGTTCAGCGGTGCTTGCCTTGGCGGTCCTTGCCCTGTTCAGCGGTGCTTGCCTTGGCGGTCCTTGCCCTGTTCAGCGGTGCTTGCCTTGGCGGTCCTTGCCCTGTTCAGCGGTGCTTGCCTTGGCGGTCCTTGCCCTGTTCAGCGGTCCTTGCCCTGTTCAGCGGTGCTTGCCTTGGCGGTCCTTGCCCTGTTCAGCCGTGCTTGCCTTGGCAGTCCTTGCCATGTTCAGCGGTGCTTGAGTTGGCGGTCCTTCATTGCCCAGCTGGGCTGTGGCTGGCGGTCCTTCATTGCCCAGCTGGGCTGTGGCTGGCTGGGCTCTCCTGGGCAGCTGGGCTGTGGCTGGCGGGGCTCTCCTGGGCAGCTGGGCTGTGGCTGGCGGGGCCCTCCTGGGCTGCAGTACCGGGCCTGTGTGTGTCCTCCTGCACACCTGGGATGGGGCTGGTGGGGCCCTCCTGGCCAGCTGGAATGCTGCCGGACTTGTCGGGCGTGTTGCCCTCCCCACCCTTCCCTGCACGCTTGTGGCCCTTTCCCACCTTTGGCGGTGTGCCAGGTGCCACCTCACTTCCTGACGGTGCCAATGTAGGGATTTTGGTCCCTGGGGTCTTTGGTCGCTCGCGCCGGGCACTGGCAATTTTAGGATGCTTTTCCGGTGGTGGGCTGGCCGTGCCTTGGCTCCTAGCTGAACTGGATGCCCTTGAGGGTGGGGGACTCCACAGTCCATGGACAACAGTCTTCAGTGGTCCCGGTTTTGTGGTGGCTGAGGTGCTGATTGGAGTCTTATGAGACGGACGGGGTGGGGGAGTTGTAGGAAAGAGGTCAAGTTTGGAAAGGAAAATCAATTTGGAAAGAGAGGGACGGGTAGGTGTAGTGGGTATGGGAGTGGAGGAAGAGGATGTGGTTGTAGGAGTGTGAAGTCTGGTGTCTTTGGGTGCAGGTGCTTGGGCTGGAGGCTGTCGTGAGGTGGATGGCTGTTGGGTGGGTGGCTGCCTGCGTTTGTGTAGTTTGGAGGAGGGGGTGACAGACACACTTGGAGAGGACACAGGGGACGTGTAAATGGCAGTGGGGGTGGTGACTGCACGTGTGCGGAGTGTTCTGGTGGGTGTGCTGGTGATGGACGTAGTGGCTGAAGATGTTGTGCATGCAAGTGTGAGTGGAGACGTCACAGGGAGGGAGGAGGGAGACGAGGAGGAGGGGGACACAGTGGAGGCAGTGGCTGTTGGTATGTCTGCATGTGGATGTTGCTTGTGTGAATGCTTGTGTGATTTGTGGTGCTTATGTCTGGATGAGCTTCCCTTGGGTGTTGAGGTGTGTGCAGGCTGGTCTGATGGTGTGTCTGGGATAGGCAGAGGTACAGGGGATTGGGTCTGGGTGGAGGAAGTTGGAGGGGGGAGGCTAGAGACAGGGACAATTGCTGCCGTCAGTGCTGAGGCCAGAGCGTTGAACGATCGCTGATGGGCAGCCTGACCAGAATGAATGCCCTCCAGGTATGCATTACTCTGGTGCACCTCTCTTTGTACACCCTGGATGGCATTCAAAAGGGTAGACTGCCCAACAATGATGGTCCTTAGGAGGTCAATGACCTCCTCACTGAGGGCAGCAGGGGTGACAGGGGCAGGGCCTGAGGTGCCTGGGGCAAAGGAGATGCCCACCTTCCTGGGTGAGCGGGCAGGGGGCAAACGCTGAGGGGCTGCTGGGAGGGCGGTGCTGGTGCGCTGGGTGGCGGCTGTACCTGTTGTTGCGGGGAGCACGGATGTTGCCGCCACCACAAGGGAGCTCCCTTCAGAGGACGAGTCGCTGTCACTGACATCAGCACGAGTCCCCGCTGTGGAGCTCCCCTCGCCCTCCGTCTCACTGGTGAAATCCGAGTCAGTTGCATGGCCCGCCATGGCCATGTGAGATGCAGCTCCCTCGTGCTCCGATGCCACTTCTCCTCCGCCTGATGATGCTAATGCACACATGAACAGGAAGACCAAAAAAAAGTGGGGGAGGAGAAATAAAGACATGTTGAGTGCATGGAATACCGCTACCGTTGGCGGACAAGACAGACACAGAAGCCCCCTGCACTACGCCGCGCACTTGGGGTCCACTACGCAATCCGTGGGACATGGCCTACAAGCCTATGGACGACAACTGCACACATAGATGACACAGGGCCATGGATACCTGTACTTGGCACCCTACAGAGGTGGGGGGCGGGGGCACACGGCCATGCCTTACGGAGGGGCCTAGCCTACAGAAATCGCCCTGGCCTAGGGATACCCACAGCCCTCCTCCCCCACCCAAACACCTCCACTGCGCGCAAAGTCAGCAGAATGTATTTGTACTCACCCCTTTGTGTCTGCTGTGATGTCCTCACACGCCCATCCAAATCGGGGTAGGCCACCGCCAGGATCCGGGACATCAGGGGGGTCAATTGATGACTGGCACCCCTCCTACGTTGGGAGGCCATCCCCAGCAGATCCTCCGCCGTCTTCCTGCTCCCGCGTCGGATGTCCTCCCACCTCTTCCGGCAGTGGGTGCCCCATCTGTTGTGGACCCCCAGGGTCCTGACGTCCTTGGCGATGGCATCCCAAATCGCGACTTTCTGGTGGGCGCTGACCTATGTGACATGTACAGGGAGAGAAAAATTGTCATCACCTTCTGCATGCTCGATGTGAGTTGCCCCCCATCCCCACCCTTGCCATGTGGCACATGCTCTCATCTGTCGTCTGATGCATGCCTCAATCGCTCCCCTCCCCACCATCTTTCATCCACCCGACTCAACCCAGGCATTGGCCACAAAGCATGGTCCCAGTGAACTTACCTGTTGGTCGGGAGGACCGTAGACTAGCGCATACTGGGGGAGGACCCCATCTACGAGTTTCTCCAATTCTTCAGAAGTGAAGGCAGGGGCCCTTTCCCCAGTCGCAGCAGCCATTGTCTCTTCCAGACCGAGGTCACAGCAGCACTTGCAGTGTAGGTCCTCTCCTGTGGAAGATCAGGTATTGAGTGATTAAGCTGATAGAAAATGGCGGTCAAGCCCGCAGCCGTGCGTACCGCCGGCGCACATTGTCATTGGCTTGTGAAACCCATAGGCTTCAATGTTAACCAATGCGGCTTTGCGCCGCGGTCTTCGACCGCCTACCGCCACGGTGTGCCACGCCAGCGCATTGACCTCACATCCCATTGTCACACTTCACAGGTCAGGCAGCCGCCATTTCAACGGCCCACATGGCTTAATTTCTAATGCGTCACACATACCTAGGCCTTTCCTCAACACTCATACAAACCATTCAATGCATAATGAATCGTGTTGTGTGCAAGCTGTGGGAACGTACCTGTGGGTTGATTGACTCTGTGCTCGCTGTTGTCCTTCCTAGGCTCCGTCCGCTGGGACATGCGAGGAGATGGAGGAATCTTCCCGTGTACAGACCGCTGGTGGACCTGTCGACAATGGAGGAACGACATGTCATTCTGACATACAGGCTTGACCGAGCCACTATACATCTGGAGGCAGACGTGATTTCACCCATCCGCCAACCCACAGGGATCCCCCCTCTAGTGCAGGTGCTGTCAGTACTCCATTTCTTAGCAAGTGGGTCATTTCAAACAACAGTGGCCATAGCATCAGGGATGTCCCAGCCCATGTTTTCCAAGGTGTTGTCCAGAGTGTTGTCTGCCCTGCTCAAACACATGCGGAGCTACATCATGTTCCCTGAGGTGGGGGATTTGCCTACAGTGAAGGATGATTTTATGCCCTTGGACATATCCCCAACATCATAGGTGCCATTGATGGGACACATTTGGCTTTGGTACCCCCCAGCAGGAGTGAACAGGTGTACAGGAACAGGAAAAGTTATCATTCCATGAATGTACAGATGGTGTGTTTGGCTGACCAGTACATCTCCCATGTCAATGCCAAGTTCCCTGGGTCAGTGCATGATGCCTACATCCTGCGGAATAGCAGCATCCCGTATGTGATGGGTCAACTCCAGAGGCACCGGGTGTGGCTATTAGGGGACTCTGGTTACCCCAACCTGTCCTGGCTACTGACCCCAGTGAGGAATCCCAGGCCCAGGGCAGAGGAACGCTACAATGAGGCCCATGGGCGGACTAGGAGGGTGATCGAACGCACCTTTGGCCTCCTGAAGGCCAGGTTCAGGTGCCTCCAT
This sequence comes from Pleurodeles waltl, assembly GCF_031143425.1. Classification (NCBI taxonomy): domain Eukaryota; kingdom Metazoa; phylum Chordata; class Amphibia; order Caudata; family Salamandridae; genus Pleurodeles; species Pleurodeles waltl. The sequence goes on from NC_090440.1 coordinate 1,620,653,384, forward strand.
ATGACAGGTGGATCCCTAATGTACTCACCAAAGAAGGTGTGCCAGATCATCGTGGCCTGCTGTATGCTTCACAACCTGGCTTTGCGACGCCAGGTGCCTTTTCTGCAGGAGGATGGTCCAGAAGGTGGTGTTGTAGCAGCTGTGGAGCCTGTGGAGAGTGAAGAGGAGGAAGCCGAAGAGGACGACATAGACAACAGGAACACAGTAATAGAGCAGTATTTTCAATGACACACAGGTAAGAGTAGACACTGGCATATTACATTTACCTAAAGACTCCTACCTCTCTACTGTCTGACTTTTTCCCCCAGTGTATGGTAACAGTGTTGTGACTTTCCCTTCCGATTTCAGAGCTGTGGGCCCCACTGCGTGACATCTGCTTTGTTTCCCCATGGACTACAGCTGTGTGACAGCGGTTTGTTGCCATCACAATGTGAATAAACATTTTGGCACTGTTATGTCTAATACATTTGTTAAAATCACAGACAGACTCCAGATTGTTTATGTGCAATAAGTGTGTTTATTCTAGTGCTCTAATTTGGATGGGTGGTTGCAAATCGGTGAGGGGTGATGGTGGAGGATTATCCATGGCAGAGTCCAGACTATCAGTATCACAGGTGCATTGTCCAAATGCCTGTGGAAAGTGGAGCAGGTGCAGTTTAAAGTTGGACAGAGTGACAATGTGGGACAGTGGGGTGACAATCAGGGCGGTATCCTTTGCTGGCGGGCGTCTTGACATGTTACTCTGTCTTCTTCCTGGATCTCAGGGCCCGCTTGTGGGGTGGTTCTCCTTCTGCAGGGGGTGGGGTTCTGGTGGCCTGTTGGTCTTGTGTCGGGCCTCCTGTCCACTAGCGCCGGCGGAGGTGGTAGCCAGTTCTTGGTCCATGCTAGTGACAGGGGCCCTTTGAGGTGCCACAGTGTTCCGCAATGTAGTGATTAACTCATTCAGGGCCACTACGATGGTACCCATGGCGGAACTGATGTTTCTTAGTTCCTCCCTGAACCCCATATACTGTTGCTCCTGCAGAAGCTGGATTTCCTGAAACCTGGCCAGGACCGTCGCCATCGTCTCCTGGGAGCAGTGGTATGCTCCCATGATGGAGGAGAGGGCCTCGTGGAGAGTGGGTTCCCTTGGCCTGTCCCCCCCCTGTCGCACAGCAGCCCTCCCAGTTCCCCTGTTTCCCTGGGCCTCCGTCCCCTGGACAGTGTGCCCACTACCACTGCCCCCAGGTCCCTGTTGTTGTTGGGGTGGTGGGTTAACCTGGGATCCCTGTAGTGGTGGACACACCGCTGATTGACGTGTCCTGGGGACAGAGGTATGGGCCCGCTGGGTGGGTGCTGTGCTGGTGTTCCCAGAGGGGGGGGAAGGTCTGCTGTGGCCTGTGTCTGAGGGGAACCGACTGTCCCGACGTCCCCGATGGACCGGGCTGGTCATCTAGATCCAGGGAGACAGAGCTGCTGTCATCACTGTGGGCCTCTTCTGGGGGTGGAGTGGACATTTGTGGACCCTACTGCGCGGTGACCTGGCGTTCGGGTCCTGCAGGGGTACAAAAGTATGGTTATTGCTTCTGTGTGTGCCAATGGCGTGCAATGGGTGGGTGCCCGTGTACCCCAGTGCTGGCATTCCTTTGTGGGGGCTGTTGTGACGGTGTTTTGGGGGGGGATGGGTATGTGCATTGGGCATGCTTTGGTGATGGGTGTCCATGCTTTGGGGCCGCATGCAGGGCTAAGTTTTGGGATGGGTGGGTTGTGATGGTGAGACATTTGCAAGGGGTAGTTGTGATGGGGTGGGGGTGAGGGTGGGGGTATGAGTTGGCATGCAGGTGGGGTGGGGGGGATGAAGTAGTGAAGATGAGACTTACCAGAGTCCATTCCTCCACCGACTCCTGCGAGGCCCTCAGGATGCAGGGTATTCAAGACTTGCTCCTCCCATGTTGTAAATTCTGGGGGAGGAGGTGGGGGTCCGCCACCAGTCCGCTGTACCGCGACGTTGTGCCTTGATACCATAGAACGCACCTTCCCCCGTAGGTCGTTCCACCTCTTCCTGATGTCGTCCCTATTTCTTGGGTGCTGTCCCACAGCGTTGACCCTGTCGACTATTCTGCTCCATAGCTCCATCTTCCTGGGAATGGTGGTGTGCTGCACCTGTGTCCCGAACAGCTGGGGCTCTACTCGTACAATTTCCTCCACCATGACCCTGAGTTCATCATCTGAGAACCTGGGGTGTCTTTGAGGTGCCATGGGGTGGTGTGGGTGATGTGTGGGATGGATTGTGTGGTGCTAAGTGTGGTGATGTGTATTGTTGTGTTGTGTGAAGTGCCTGCTAATATTGCAGGGTGACAGTGAATTGGGCGTCTGGGTGCTCGGATGTCTTTTCTCGGTGCGTGTTCACGAATCTCTAGGAGTGGAAGTTTGTGGGTGATGTGGGTGTGTGTTTTATATTGTATTGGGTGTGTGGGAGTGGTGTGTGTATGTGTATCAGGTGTGTGCATTTCGAATTGGCCAATGTGGTAGTGTTTTGTACGAGTATGTGTATTTCGACCGCAGCGGTGTGTGTACTGCCAATAGAATACCGCGGTTGAAAGACCGCCGCGTGGATTCGTGGGTCGTAATGGCATGGGCGTATTTCTGTTGGCGTGACAGTGGAGGTTTGGTCATCGCCAGTTTATCGCTGACCTTTGGTGTGGTGGACTTTTGTGGATGTCGGTATTTTGGCGGTTTGCCTGTTGTGGGTCAGAACCACTGCGGCGGTGTTATGGCGGTCTTCTGTCTGGCGGTAAGCGCATTTTACCGCCGAGGTTGGAATGACCCCCATAGTGTGCAACTTGTTTACATTATACACCACACCTCATGGTCTTCAAAGGTTAAAAGGCATACTTTAAAGTAAAGTATATACATACATCATACAAACATGTATATACACACATTATATATATATATATATATATATATATATATATATATATATATATATATATATATATATATCAACTTCAACATTCATGAAATTCTTCACGAACGACCGCACTCCGGGATCTCTTATTTCACAGGATTCATTTATTCAGGCTCCGTTAACTTCGTTTACAGCTCAACAATCACCGGCCCAACACGTTTCGGTCTGAGAGACCTTGATCACGGGCATTTCCGGTAGGGGGTTCCTCTTCACATTTATATCTACAAATAACACATTTAAACTCAACATATTTCTAAACACACTTTGAGGCTACTTCTCTCTGTCAAGTTTGATAAATGCACTCTGCACAACTAAAACTCACCCATAATTTCCAAATGAATTCAATTATTGAGTAATGCACTATAAACTTATAATGCTGCATTCTGGGAGTTGTAGTTACCGCCAAACAAAACCAATTTGCCCAATATGTTGATACACTTCATAAATGTGTATCTGTGACATAATGTCTGTGTCTCCCCCCATAATAAAAAAACTAAAATATTAACCGAACTGAATATTAGCTGCAAGTTTTACAAGATAGAAAAAACTGTGTTTTTGTGATTATTTACAGTGGCTACCATAATTTTTTTTACAAATGTATAAATAACTCCTCATCCTGATTCATCCCCAGAGGGGTCAGAGTTCGAATCTCCAAGATGTGTTTAGACTCCAATTGTTGTAGTCTCTTTTCTCTATCCCCTCCTCGTTCACTTATGGGGACATGGTCAATTGCATAAGAAGTCATTGTTTCCCATTGACTGTCATGTGCCAACTCCATATGTTTAGCTGTGGCATAACTTCTGTCTGTATTGATGATGGCACGAATATCTTCAAGGATCCTTTTCTTCGTTTCACATATAGTGCTCCCAACATACTTTAAACCACAGGGGCATTCAATAACACATACTGTAAACCGGCTCTTACAAGTGATATGTTGTTTGATGCTTTTTGTAACACCATTGCCAATGGTGTATTCCTTAGTGTTTTTCGCAATATTGCAAGCCTTGCAATTGCCACATTTCCAGAAACCTGTTTTTTTGAGCCAGTTGCCCCTTTTCTGAGAACTAAAATAACTTTTTGTGATTCTGTCCCGCAAATTTGGTGCTCTTCTAAAAGTCATTCGAGGAAAATCTCCCATAATCTCCTTTACTATAGGATCCAATTGGGGAATAGACGAGTGTTTTGTTAGAATCTTCCGTAACTGGGAGACATTGTTGGAATATGTTGTAATGAAACGTATAGGATCCTCCGATTGGCCTTCCACCACAGAAGTTTTTTTATTATGAACTATTCTGTTCTCTGAATCTTTTCCACACGTTGTTTTGTCTTATTAATTCCTGGGCGGGCGGGTCATTGGCATGGAGGCTGGTGAAGGTGCTGTTCCGCCAGGAGAAGGTTCCATGGGTGAGCTCCGGAATGGCTTGATGGCAGGTGGATGAGTGGCTGGCGTTGAGCGCGTGGAGGGTGGTGGCATCATAGCGGAGTCAAGTGTTGCGGTAGATGGTGAGGCGAGAACCAGGGGTACCGGCGCTAGGTACAGTCCCGGTGCGGATGAGCGCAGACGAGCTTGCCTTAGGCGCACCTTCGCCGCGTCCACTGCACGGCCACGCAGCAGCCGCCATTAAGTAGGGGGGAGAAGAGAACAGCTGGGAGGCGGGAGCAGGGATGAAAAACAGCACGAAAAAAGGGGGTGGGCCCACGGGGACAGCAGCAGCGGGAATGCAGTGAGAGAGAGAGGAGGAAGACGGGACCGCAGGGGCAGCAGCGGCAGGGGAGAGAGAGAGGAGCAAGAGTGAGAGAGTGGAGTGAGGGGATAGAAATACGAGAAAAGAGTGTAACGCAGAAGCGAGGCAAAAAGGCAAAAGGAGCACTGTAGAGAGCAAAAGGCACAAGGCAAAAGGAGCACAAAGAGACAGACACGGAAGAGAAACACACAGAGAGCGAAGCAGGAAAAAGGAGGAGAGAGGCAGAGGGCTGCCTAGTAGGATAGCACAGCTCCCCACTAGACACCAGGGATGCGGCGCAGTCAGAAGCCTGCGGCTGGAGGAAGGCCTCAAACTCCTGACAGAGGTCTTACAAGGAGGTTAAATAATCTAATTGGAAGAAATTAATTTGAAAAATATCCTTTTAGAACCAGAAAAAAATACTCTGTGGCACCAAAGAGCAGTGTCACAGGGCACAGCATTCAAATACTAGCAACAATAATATCTTTAAATAAAAAGGAAAATACCTGGGGTGACAATGCAGAATAGGAGGATTTTCCATATAAAAATGTATGTTAAATATGCCTCTCCATGTGAGCGCTCAACCTATGAGGTAATCCCTTATGTCACAATTGGAGGTACAGTGAAGTAATAAAGAGCCACAAGAAAAATACACATTTTCGGTGTCTTACTACTTCCTTGGACAATCCCCTTTGCCAAATGTTCAAAAAATATTTGGTGTGATATAAACGTCTAGCCAATCATCACACTTTTCTAAAAACGTTTAACAATTGATACCTGGCATCCTGCAATTAATCCCACCACCCTCTGAGGCTTCCTTTTCCCTACACGCTGAAATCAATGCTCTGTTCTCTCAATTATATCAGAGGGAAAATGAAGTGCTGACTTTATTACTGGCAAAGTTGCTGCCAGTATTGACAGAAACATATTTTTTTCCAAAAGTCTGCATATACTAGCGGTAGATAAGGAGTTATTGTTACCCCTGCCAGAGATGTACCTACCATTTCAGCATCAGTTTTGGGTCTGTGAAGACTTGAGTGAGCTACAAACCTGGACAGGCAGTTGAGTGGGTGCAAAGGTACACTATCAACCATTACGCCACCTCCTTCAGATCTCTGGTGACCCAGAGAGGTAGTGAACTGACTCTTCCACCACTGTTCTTGGATCTCTGTAGCCTCAGAAGAGGCAGGGGAAGACTAGGGAAGTGATTGCTTGCCCACTTGAGGTCCGAGTAGTGAAAAGCAAGGGTTGTACAATTCTGTGATGTTGTATCAGGAAGTAATGGATTTCAAATCTGGTATTCATGTTACTAGAAATTGAAATGCAAACTACTTTTGTATGAATGAATAGTAGAGAAATGGAGCAACAGGTTGATGTCTGCACTAACCCATGAAAAGCAAGAGAAATGAAGTGAATTAGAGATCTGTTAATATTCTAGGTGTTTTTACACCACTTATGCCCCCTTTCAAGGGGCAACCCTTCAATCTCGTTTCTTGACAGTCCTGCTAGAACACATCACTCTTTCAAAAATATACTTTTACATATTCCTAGATACCAAAAAGCTTCTATTGGCAGTCATTCCTTTTCAGTTCTGGCTCCAACATAGTGAAAGTCTTTAATGCTCACATTCAGAACCTTTCTCTTCTTACCCTCATTTTATGAATTAAACATGCTGTTATTTACTCAACACTTTTCCTAGGAACATTCTGTCTTGCTGGCGTTTACGTTTCTGTCTCAGTGCCAAGAGACCCATTGGTGGTAGTGTGTTTTATAACTCATAATAAAATCACAAATACTCACATATTCAATGGAGGTGGTGAAAGGGAGGAAAGAAAGGCAGAAGGTGCTAAATGCGTTTCTTATGTATATTATACAGGATGTTCAGGGTGTGAAGATGAGGGATGTGAGGCCATGTTGTGTAATTATCACCTACGACTCCACTTTTCCTGAAAGTCTGATGTGATCAGAGAAAGATGGTGTGAAGGGACCATTCATGTTATAATATTATCCATAGGAAATATTTTTTTCATATTAGCTTTCAAGTGACATCATAGAAAACTCAAACTTCTCTCTTGTTTCCTTATTTGATGTCATGCATATTACCTCAGTGGGTTCCTTCTACCATCCACAAAGTATTCAACTATTCATTAATACTGGCCTCTTTCTTTTTCTTCCACCAGTTGTCCAATGATCCCTTCTGTTAAGCACTGTTTACTTATAGGCAGTTCCAGTTCTCACATTGTCATTGTCTCTGTCTAAGAACTCTTCCTGCAATCAACTTACACTTTCAGATATTTCTATTACCACCCATAGACATTTGTAGACTAGTTAAACCTAATTTAGGTGTTATGCTACATATCAGGTATTACAGCACCATTTTGTCTTTGGTTGTATATATAACAAACATTCAAATAGTTGTATACTTTTATGGACATTTAAGGGCTCATTACGAGTCTGGCGGTCCCAGGACTGCCACAGTCACACCACCATGGAAGCCCAAGCAGAAACCAACTGCATAAAGGGAGACACACACCTTCCAGGAAGCCAGATTCTTCTGGAGCAGCCATGGGACCAGAACTACACGTCTTCCTACTGCTCTGGCTTGCTGAAAAGACTTTGTAATCTGCAACAAAAACAGCAACCGTGAGTACACACTCTTACCTGTTTTTGTTGTATTTTGTCAAGTTTTGTATACACACAGCATACTTTCTGGAAATGGGTATGTGGGCAACACTCCCATGTAACTGCACACTAGCATCCACACACACTCGCATACACACAAGAAACACACCAACGCCCCCACACACACACACACACACATACACATGTCACAAACACACACAGGTATGCATGAAAACACTGCACAGCCCCACACTCACACAGTACCACACAACACATCACAAACACAACGCAGCCTCACCATCTCCTGTCACTTGGCAGGGACCCACAGGGGACACTACCCAATGACACATCACACATACTTCACAATGTAATACCAATAGACAAAAAACACATACAAATACACAATCATACTATTTAATGATCGACCTACAAAAAACTCAGGGTCCAGCGTTTCAAGCACATAACACTCACACAGTCATTGGACAAACAACACACAATACCAACACAAGAAAACCCCTTGAATGCACAAATGTACATCACACAACACATACCCTACCACTTTCAGTTAAAATTACTGGACACAACCTCACATACTACTTAAACAACACACAAAGCCCAAGCAGAACACACACACACATTTACTGAGTGATGGTGCTGAGAGATGCCCTGGTGAGTGGGTGAGTGTTTGTTGGGGTGGTGACTGCAGGTATGGTGGATGTGCTGCATGTAGGCATGTCTGTGGTTGTGTCTGCAGATGTGGTGACTAGGGTGGATGTCTGACGGTCTGCTGTGGTTCTGTCTGTGGATAAGATAGGTGTTGTGGCTGGATCTGTGAATGTTGGTGTGGTGTCTGCAGCTGTGACAGGTGTGCTGTAAGTGATGCTGGGGTGGTGGGGCTATCAGGGCAGGTTGTGATTGTTGCTGTGTGTGCAGGTGTATGTTGCTTGTGTGCATGTCGGTGGTTTGTCTTGCCGTGCTTGTGTTTTTCAGAGCTATCCTTGGCTGTTGAGCTGGGTGCATGCTTGTCTGTCTGTGTGCTTTGGCTGGGTCCGAGAAGAGTGGTTTGGGATTGGGAAGAGGAAGGTGGAGGGGGATGGGAGACAAAGGATGACTGGTTGCCGTCAGTGTGGAGGCCAGAGCCTGAAAGGATCTCTGTAGACAAGCCAGTGCACCTTGAATGCCCTCCAGGAACGCATAACTCTGTTGGACTTGAATTGCCAGTCCCTGGATGGCATTCACGATGATTGACTGACACACAGAGATGGACCTCAGGAGGTCATTAACCTCCTCACTGAGGGCTGACAGGGGCAGAGGTGCCTGCGGCAAAGGAGATGTCCACCCTCAGGAGAGTGGGCACGGCCAACTGGGTGGGGAGCTACTGGGTAATAAGTGAGTGGCAGACAGAGATAGTGCTGGGATGGTCCCAGATCGGTTCGCCACTGCAAGGGAGTGTCCACTGGAGGAGGATTCTGATGATGGAGAACTGGATCCAGTCTCCCCGTGGCACTCCCCTCGCCCTCTGGGCCACTGGGTCCCTCGGTGTCGGTGGTAATAGCACTCTGGGTCCCGTGGCCAGCAGCTTCCCCACTTGGCTATGCCCCGTCTCCCTTGCTTGCCGATGCTGATGTAGAGAAAGAGAGAGAGAGGGTCATCACATTCTTTACAGATACATACAGTACACCATACACAACACTAACAACACATCTACGTCTAATAAGTCCTGAGATACAAATAATTTAGAGCCTACATCATGTCACAACTACAGAGTTCCAACATTCCTATATGACCACAGTACCACCCACAACATAAGCCAACCATCACAACACTACATCACCATCCCATCAATTCAGCTGAAACACAGACAAATCATGCACAAGATGATTTGGCTACATCTAACGTCTCTCCCTATACAGAACATCACTGTGTATCAACAAATCGCCCTTAGGAAATGCTGTTAACTGACAACACAACATCATGCCTCCCCCTAATCCACACTTGCACAGTCCATCACCAGTAGTCATGTAACATGAAAGTAGACTGTCACTTAAATTACAACACAGCAAGTTGCTTTGCAATCTCATACCTAACATGTGACTCTAGCCATATAAATCACAATATCAAATACCTCCAATGAAGACACTACATATGGCATACCTAAATAGTGTGCCACACAAAATAACATAACACGTCATTGAAACATCTATCAAAAGTGTATAAAAAAAGATTTATGAAGAGTTTCTGGACCCACTTATCTAACTCATTGACACATAGACAACAAATGTATGTCCTGCCATAGGGGCCGATTTAACACACAGGGTACAACTACAGACAACCACAGGGAGCATACCAATACAATGGACACCAATCATGTGCATGTGTATACCATTCCACTATACATGCTGAGTAGAGAACTCTACATCACTACATCAAAACACTTACATTCCGTACAACAGTTCAGACATCTAAAACTGAATTACTTAGAGCAGAAGTAACACTTACATAACCGATTACTAATGTAACCATGAATGGCACATACACATAGAGTTCAGCAAATTGACTGACACATATCTCATAATTCCAGCATGTGCATGTCAAATGGAACACATGCTATACTATTAAGTCAGGAAGAAATTAGCCGATCCATCACTAAAACTGTCAAAACAGCCTCAGATTAGCAAAGGGAAGTCTGGCAAAAAAGAGGTTACAACATAACAATAGGCACGAAGTATCAGTTGACACATGAATTGGCACAAAACAGTGTATGTTGCACCCATAAAACTATGGTACTGTCCTATGTAGCATGGACTAAATACACGGGCTATGGGATCAGCAGGCTAGCCACTTATCTCTTCAATACCATATAGATGAAAAATAATATATTTGAAGAAATGTCAGTGATATGTCTTGTACTGTCTATGTATTATTACCACCATGATTTTCACTATGTAGAATGTCCACCCTGATCAAACTTCATATTTCACAATGTATGGTTCTGACATAACAATGGGGACACCTTCTCAAACCTCATGGGGAGTGTAATAAGTTTGCCATATTAAATTCCTGATTAGGATGACAGCCTCATATGAGGTTTCCATCTATTTAAGGACATTGGATTACTGGGCCCTGTTACCCATCTATCAGACCCAATGTTGTACATAGAGCAAGATCCACTGGAATTGGACTGGTCAGAGACCAAAGAGATAACGAACTTAACAATTGGGTATATGGACTTTGGAACTGTAGGTGGGAAGGATGACAAAGCAGGTTATACATATGTATGGCCAGGTAGAGTTACACATATAACACAGTCAAATGTGCATCATCACATGCCGTCATACTATTTGGTTAACATAGGTCGGTAACATGTTCCTATACACAATGCAATGCCCACATTGGGTTTCAATGTTGGCAACCGTAGTACTATGTCTTCCTAGGAGACCCCTTACCTGTGGCACTTACCACATTGTCACAGCTGCAATACCTAGACATCATACACTTAACTAGCACAGGCATGTACATGTGTTTCGTCAGTACTTACCCCTTGTGGCTGCTGTGCTGCCCTCAAACACCCATCTACTTCAGGGAAGGTCACTACCAAAATGTGGGCAATCGGGGGATGGTCATGGTCCGAAGGGCAACCCTCCCTCATTGGGAAAACATCCTTAGCTTGGCCTCTGCAGTATTCCAAGCCCAGCATCTCAGGTCCTCCCACTGCTTCCTACAGTGGGTGCTCAACCAGCTGTGGACCCCCAGAGCCCGCACTTGCCTGGCAATGGCATGCCAGATTCCTTTTTTTTTAATGAGTTTTGACCTGCATGGCTGACACAGACAAAAGGAAAAAGTCATGTCCACATGTACCATACCAACACAAGTGGACAGAACACTTCAGGGACAGCAAGTAGGCGTACATTCCCATCCCCTGTGTTTACACTCATGTAAAAATTAGCATCTGCATGCATCCCCACCTACACTACTTTACATTTCAGGTAAACCATCATACAAAACACCTTTCACACATTGGTATACCATTGGACTCACCTGCGCCATATAGCTGTTCATATGGGGGTAGGACCTCCTCCACGAGCTTGTCCAGCTCTTCAGGGGTGAAGGCTGGGGCCATATCACCTGCAGGACATGGCATGATAGCTCCCGGAGGCAGTACACAGCAGCTCAGGTAGTGGAGGTCTTTCTGGCAGTAGCATCAGGAGTCAAGTGAGCAATGCTGCAGAAGATGGTGGTCGTGTCTGTCACTCACAGGACTGTCACTGCCGGCAGACATCGCCATTGGCCCAAGTACACCAAAGGCAGCAATGTGTTCCAGTGACAATTTCCACTGCGTTGTGACCTCCTACTGCCATGACGACATCCACCTGCGGACTTAGGTCACTTTCAAATGTCCAGTACAGTAGGTCCGGCAACTGCCATTTTGAGCACATTTCATGTATGGAAATGTTTTGTAATCTGCGTCATAAACTGAACTCTAAATTGTGCAGTATATCTGTAAGGACTGCCTTCATTTTGAGTTATCTATTTGTGCATGTGAGTAGTAAAAGCTGTGTAACTGAGGGATTTGTGGCAATAGCAATGTACACCTATTCTCAGGATCCTATGTGCGTTGTTAATGTAGATACTGTTCCGGAATATGTGTATGATATGTAAAGTCAGTTGGACTAACAAACACAGACAGTCACAAATGAATATGAATGTGTAGCCCATTAGGGAATTAAGGGAATGGGCACCAAGGAGAGTGTCATCGAATGCATAGCTATGTGCTGTACTGTCAATGTCCTCTGACATTTTTTAACGGACCTTGACAGTAGATATGTGAGACTTGTATATGGAAATTTACATGAGGTGTGCATTATTCATGTCACATACTATATTTGCATGTTTCAAATAGTTACCCTGCCAGAAGTAGAGGAAGACAACCACCAGTGTACCGTCCACTAGTAGACCTGCACACCATGGAGAAAAGGCATACTATCCAGTCATATCGGCTGAATAGGCATACTATCATAGATCTTTGTAATCAGTTGGAGCCTGATCTGATGCATGCCATTCGCAAACCCTGTAGCATACCTCCCATAGTTCAAGTCATGTCAGTGCTACACTTCCTGACCACTGGGTCCTTTCACAATACAGTGGCCTTAACTGCAGGAATGTCTCAGTCCATGCTCAGTCTAGTTTTGAAGGATGTACTGTGTGCATTGCTGAAACACTTCGACAGCTACATCAGGTTTCCACAACATGCGCATTTGGCCTCTGTGAAGGCAGAGTTTTATGCTATAGGGCACAGCCACATGTGGTTGGAGCCATAGATGACACCAATTGAGCCTTGGTTCCGCCAGTGCCAAAGAACAGGTGTATAGGAACAGGAAAAACTACCACTCTTGAATGTTTAAGTGGTGTGTCTGGCAGACAGTACATTTCACAGGTCAGTGCAAAGTATCCAGGATCAGTCCAAGATTCCTTAATGATATGGAACAGCAGTGTTCCACTGCTGATGACATGACTCAACACAGACAGGGCCCGGCTGGTTGGTAAGTTAGATTTTAAATGTGTGTTTCCAAAGTATGTCTCCTCCCATTACAATGTTGCATGTCCCACATACATGTTTGGGTTCTACCAATTTGCTTACAGATGACTCTGGCTATCCAAACCACCCTTGGTTGTTGACACCAGTGAGGTACCCTCCCACACCAGGGGATGTCCACTACAGTAAGGCCCACAGGAGGACAAGGTGTGTTGCAGAGTGGACTTTTGGGCTCCTGAAGGCAAGATTTAGGTGCTTGGACATTTCAGGAGGAACCCTCCTCTATTCACCTTACAAGGTATGTCGAATAATTATTGCCTGCTGCATGATCAACAATCTTTCCCTGATATGTCAAATACTATTCCTCCCAGATGAGGGGGAGCAAGCAGATGCTGTGGGTGGGAATGCAGATTTTGCAAGTAATGAAGAGCCATATGAAGATGAAGCAGGAGGCTCCAGGGCAGACCTCATCAATCAGTACTTCAACTGTATAAAGGTATGCGATGTATACTTAATGTTGTAATTTCATTTTGTAACCTACAGTTGATGGGTAGCATGTCAACTCCTTTTAGCATCATCTATGGGGTTTGTTGGTAGCTCCAATTCCTATGAGTGAGTTGTATAAACAGACTGTAGATCTGCATTTTGTACTGGACAGAGTGGTCTACAGTGTTATGTTTTGTTACAGCAGATGCAAAGTCACACTTGTGAACATGATTTTTCTGATTTGAGGAATGTTTTCTGCTATGTCCTATCCCTTACCTCTGTCAATCATAGATTTGCTGAGTTCCAGTTTGGCTCCTCATCCTTGGCCAGTGACAGACAGTGTCAGAAGCAGATGGGAAGTGCAGGCAGACATGAGAAGTGGACATGGTGAAAACCAGGTACTAATTGCCATGAGTATGTGGAGTGCAACTAACATAGCCAGACTGTCAGGACACTGGGGTGGAAATGTTTTTTCCCGTCAAGTTCACCTATAGGGTACAGGAGGTGGTCAAATGCTGTCATTTGTGTCTCCATATGCGTCTGGCTCATGTGCAAATGTATAACCATAGTCTCTCCCATCCCAATGGTATCTGTTGTCTATAAGTTTCTTTGAACCTAGCTGTCAGTGTGTTACGATTTTGCAGACCCATGTCAATGTGAACTGACATAGGTGAGAGGCAAGTCTACAGGTATGTGACCAATGTAAGTGAAAGATCATTATACTGGGGACATCAGTACTGAGCTCTGTCTGTATCATGGGGTATGGTTATCATGAAGCTAAGGGATGGGTATGTGACCAGGTGATACAAAGGACCAATCTGTTTGCCTTCCGGCTTGTAGGAAGACTAACATGACCCTAGCTTCTGTTACCTGTGGTTTAGCATTGTCTGACACCTTAGCAAACATCCTCATGTTACTTTCAGTTATACTCTATGTGCTGTTTGCATAGCTACCAATAAATGTGTGCAGATGTAGTATACAACTTTTTTTAATCTGTCCATGTTACAATCCTAATGTAATGATTCTCCTGTTGGTAGAGTCCACGTGTGATGTCTATACCAAATGTTGTACAATACAGAGGGACATCTCGATACTAGAGTTGGCATGCCTAACAATTGTACGTGGTTGAAAAATGAAACATACACAGGACCTGTGTTCAAGTGTAATTTATTGTGGACAGTAAAACAATATGTGTGACTAGTATCATAAAAACACAAAAAACAAACAGTGAAGGGTTCAATCATGGTGGCTGGAATCATGAGGATAGCTGCTACACCATTTGGATACACAGGTCCAGTGTCCTTGCACCATGGGAAAATGGAGATTGGTTTCAGAATAGTCAAGAGGGTATATCTGAGGCAGACAAGGGGAACAAGTCAGGAGAGGTTCACTTCCTGGCAGTGGGTCTGGTCTAGGCATCTGCTCCTGCTGCATGTCTGGGTGGACGTCCATGTTTGCAGGGCGGTCCTCTGCTACAGAAGGTGTGGTGTCTGAGGCATGTCCTTCCCCTGGCAGGCCTCAATTCCAATAGCATCACTACGGATGTTGAAGGGCCTGAAGAGTCATTACTAGTGGAAGAGGCCTGATATTGTGTTGTAGACTTACACAGGGTGGTGTTGATGTCCCTCAGAACCCCAGCAATAGAAGCTGGGATTGTGTTTTGTGCATATCACTGCTGCATGACTTCCTGGTGGTTGTCCCATTGCAGATTTTGGATTTTCCTCCATCATGGTGATTACCTGGCTCCTCAAGCCTTGGGAATTTCAGTGGGTTCCCAAGACTATGGAGATGGTTTCCTGGTCAGTATTGTCCCTTGGAGTCCCCATCCTCTGGCCCAAGCATCCTTCCCACGCACCCTACCCCATGTGCCTGTGCCCCTGGCACAGTGTGCCCACTCCCAGTGGTGGCAGGACCAATATTGTCAGGGGTGACAAGAGGAGACTCAGGTACCTGTACGGTGGGGCACAAAATGAATGAGACAGCCTTTGGGATGCATGTTTGGGGGCGAATGGTTGCCTGTGTTGTAGATGCAACCAGGCTGGGAGGAGTGGATGTGGGCAGGGGAGGCTGACCGTTGTTGACTGACCAAGTGTCCCTGATGGGCCAGGACCATCATCAGTGTTCAGATATCCAGGGGTGTTGTCCTCATTGGAACCTTCATCCAGAGGGATAGTGACAGTCTCTGGTATGCTGTCCATGGTGACAATGGCAAGGTTACCTGTGGGAGAAGTGGAACACAGAGTTCAGGTTAAATTGGGGGTATTGTTGCAGTTGTGTGAGATGCAGAGAGTGCCCTAACATGATCCCCAGCAATTACAATGACCGCTGCGGTACAGAATAACTTAGTACAACATCAAACTCTGTGACTTGAATTTCATACTCCATGTATTGAGTTTTTAAACTATGTTGGTAGTGATTGTACTGCTGATGCCATCTGATGTTGTCTGATTATTGACATGAGTGTTCGCCTTTGTTACCTAGTGAACTGTCTGGCATGATGGGTGGCACAAATATGAGTTGTACAATGTACATTAGTGCCATTGCAGGGACACAGTATATGATTAATCAATAGACATTGACCTGTATCTGGATGTACTGCATGTGCTTCCACTTTGCCATCTGGCTTTCCACCCCAAGGGAGTACATTTCTATCTCAGGAGTCTTTATTCTAAGGTCCTTATGAATGGGCACTCAGCTATAGTTGTGTTTTGGTTGTGATGATAGTGGGAGTGGGCCATTGCATTGCTGTCATTTCATAAACTGTTCCACAATAGAACATTCAAGATAGGTTAGATTGGTAGTTAGTTTCACATGCATGTCATCTCATATTTTGTGCACTGTTCTGGTTATCTCAATGATGGGCTATTCATTCTGAAAGTTGTAGTGGTATGAGTTGCCAGTACTTCACATGCCATTTACAAGGGCTGTGGCACCAGGTGAGTTTAGTGGACATGTGGCAAGCCAGAGAGGGGTATTAGGTCATTTGGACAGTGGATAGTGTGTTAATTGGGGTGGGGTAAGGTGTTGAGGGACCATGCAGTACATGACAAGTGAGTAACATGAATGTTGTGGGTACTTACACAACTCCACTCCCCAGGTATTCTTGTCAGGCCCTCAGGATGCAGTATGTCTAAGACCTTTTCCCCAAGATGTGAAAGTAAAGGGGGGAGGTGAGGGCCCACCGCCAGGCTTCATTACAGCCGGCTGGTGCCTGGATGCCATGGAACATACCTTCCCACAAAGATCGTCCCACCTCTTTCTGACGTCCTCCCTTGTGCATGGATAGCTGCCTAGAGAATTGACTTTGTTGACTATTCTTTGCACAACTTAATTTTCCTGCTAATTGATGTTTGCTGGATTTGTGCTTTGAACAGGTGTGGCTGTACCCTGAAAGTTTCATCCACCATGACCCTCAACTCCTCATCCATAAATCATGGGTGTATTTGTGGAGTCATTGTAGTCGTGGTGAAGACGGTGTGGTAGTGTTCAATGTGAAAGGCTGCAGAAGTAGGTAAATGGTAAGGTGTGGGTGCTGTGATGTGAGTGGGTGATGGGTGTTGTGGGTTGTGTGTGGTAGGAAAATGTTGTGTGTTTTGTGTGTTGTGCAGGTGTGTGATGTGTGCGTAGTGAGATTCTTACTTTTTGTATCTGTGTAAAAAGTTGGTTGTCTTTGTGCGGCATTTTGTTTGAAAAGGATTGATGATTGTGTAGGGGTGGGTTATATAGTGCAGTGAACAGGTGTGCCAGGTGTGGGATATTCAATACATCCAATGTGGTGTTGTGTTCAGTGTGATGTGAGCTGAGACCACTGTGGTTCGCACCGCCAATGGTTTTTCACCTTGGAAGAACTGCTGTCATGATTTATTGATCGTAATATGATGAGTGGATTTTTGTTGGGCTGGCGGTACTGGTGGTGGGACTGCCTCTTTTCTGTTGTCCAGTGTCCTGGCTATTTCTAAAATTTTACTGTTTTTTAGCAGACTTCACAGTGTTGCTCTTAATACTGTGGTCTTTTGGCTGTCGCCACTGCGGCAGTCTTCCCATAAAACTGCCAAAGTCTTAATGAGGCCCTTAGTGTTTTTATCTCTTGATCTGATTTAAATGTCTGTTTTGTATCAGGTATCCCAATCATATCCCATATTGTTTAGTATTTAGGATAGACAAGCTATGTACTAAAGAGTACATCTACTAGTAGCAGTAGGTTCTAGGTAGATGTTGCTGCTGGACAGACGTGGTGGTCTCATGTGAACCAGTTTTCATGCAGTAGTTGATGCTGTGGTTCTACCTAATGGAACCAATTCAGCACATGTTTTCACAGTACGCTTGTTAACTTATGTTATTCACAGTAGGCACAGCCTTCCTCTGTTTTAGAGCTTTTTCAATTCTCAGTTGTGCCCAGAACTCTGGGAGTAGGTTCCACACTAAGGCCTACATATCCAAAACATAACAACTGTCTGTAACCTGATTTACCTTAAGTGGGAATACTCAGCAGGCTGCCTCTAGATTCACAGGGCATGTTTCAAACATGTGGCACCTTGGTGTCCTCCTAGCAAATAATAATGTCCACAGCAGACCCAGAAACCCCTAACCCCTATGGCTATGGCCAAAATTCTGTACTGTAAGGAAGTGGGATATTGTTTGAAGCAGGGGTGACAAATCTGCTCAAGCAACTTTCGCAATCCGTGGCAGGGTGAACCACAAAAATCACTAAATTAAACTGTGCTTAACCCTATGGTAGTTTGTCACAAAGCAGGCAGGCTTAACCTAGATGCAAAGTGTAGAGTATTTATGCAGCACACAAACAGTAATAAAGAAAAAACTCAAACCATTTTGGAAAAATTGAGTTTAATAGATAAAACAATATCAGGTAAAAATCCTATCAGGAGAACCAGAGATATGCAGTTTCAAAGTTTGAGGTAGTTTTAATACCTGAAACCACAAAACGCCACCCGTGGTCACCTGCTCATGCCAGCCGGGGTCACAGGTTCATGTTGATCACAATGGAGCACGAGCTGGATACAGGATACAGGTTAATCCCACTAAAAAAGTGACATTCTTCAAACCCTGGTGTGAAACGTTCCTTTCAGAGTAGAGGAGGCTGCAAGGAGAAGGGAGATCATTGTGCATTGTAATCACTGCAGTGCGAAGAGCAAGCCTGGCATCATGGACATTCATCTCTGAGACAAAAATATGCAGTCACAGGGAGTCATTGCCAGAGCTTTGCATTGGTGGTCACTGCCGGCTATCGTTTCCTACAGGGAAAAGTGCAGATCTCACGTTGCCTTTCATTGCTGGTGGTTCTTGTAGCCCAAGGAGTCGGGACACTGGAGCTTCGCAGTGGTGATCTTTGTTGGCAGCACAGTCTTGGTGTGAACCTAGCGAAGAGCCCGAAATATCAGGATGTTATCCTTTTACGCAGGTTAGTCAATGCCAGCCAGTGGTCAAAGACCTGGAGAGGTATCTTTTGGGGATCAAGAACTCACTCTGGCAGAGGACAGCTGGGCTCAGGTAGGTCGAGTTATAGTTTCAGGCAGGTCCAATGCAGTAGGTCAACTGGGCAGTTGCAGGGAGGCCTCTGGAGCTTGTTGTGTCCCTGTTGGTCAGACAGGAGGTGAGCCAACTGAATGGATTAAGGGAGCAAGTCCAGTCGTCCTTCTCAGAGAACAAGGCAGTGCTCCAGCAGAAGGGCGCTCCTGTGGTAGCAACAGGGATGTACGCAAGGCAGTCCTTCTATAATGGCCACAGGTTAAGAAGTATACTGATGAGTGGCCCTGGAGGGCCAGTATTTCTACCACGTGACAGCCCTTGATGTGGAGGGGGTGTGTATACTAATCCCACATCTGGTTCCAGAAATGTCTTCCCTTCCCCTGCCAAGACTACAGAAATTCTAGGTGACAAAAGATTAGTTTCAGGTTCTTTTCTGTGTGCCAGAGGCAAACCCTTTGAAGTGTAATTGGGGCAAGGCAGAGCTCTGCCCCAACCATCCTGCCCACACCTAGTCCCCTTTGTGTCAGTTGAAGGAATATAGAAACCTCAACAGCTGTCATATTACCCATGACAATGGCAGAGGGAATAAATGTTTATGACAAGAAGAACATGCCAAGTTTCTAAAAGTTTCTAAGAGTGGAATTGTTCAGAATTGTGACTAAAAATCCAACTTTACCATTAAAAAGAATTGTAAATTACAATTAATTTGAGTGTGAACAGTAGATCTGTGTCTGCTTCCAATCCAAGGTTAGCACCTATTAAATGTAATAAGGTAACCCAGAGTTAGACAATGGGAGAGATAGGCCCTGGAGCAGTGAAAAACTACTTTACGTGTTTTTGACTACCAAGACGTGCAAATGTTAAGTACACATGTCTTACTTTTCAAATACAATGCACACTGCCCTATGGGCCTTTAAGGTCAACCATAGGGGTGTGTTATAAGTATTAAAAAGAGATGTTTAGGCTTGACAAAAGGTTTATTTCCCCAGATCGAATTGGCATTTTAAAACTGCACTATAGCCTGCAGTGGCAGGCCTGAGACAAGTTTGAAAGTGCTACTTTAGTGGGTGAAAAAATGAGAGCTATAGGTGAATCAGAAACATTTAATATACAGTCCCCGTGTACATATAGTATCATATACTAGGGCCCTATAAAATTAAAAGTGCCAATCAGATGTAGGCAGTTTTACCATGTTTTCGGGAGAGAGTGCAAGCACTTTAGCACTGGTTAGCTGTGGTAAAGTCCACAGACTCCAAAAAGCAAACAAAACAGGTTTGGCAAAGGAAGGGAGTGAAGGCAAAAAGTTTGGGGTGACCCTCCAGAGAGGGCTAGCTCCAACATCGTACCAAGTGGTTGGATCAAAAGTATAAGCAGGAAACGTTGCTTTCATTTTTCTCCTGGAAGTAGGTAGTGATTTGATTTTCCAAGCCACAGCCAGAGAATTTTCATAACAGGAGATTGAAAACTAAAATTGTAATATGCCATTTGCAGGAGCACTTGACAATGTTTTTACTGTTTGCTAGACAAAACACTTTGGTCGACGGTCTGGTCTACATGAAATCATGTAAATGTTGATTTCAAGCCAACACAAGTCTCATACAGGGTCTCAGAGAACATGTAAAATGATAGTGTGTATACTACCGAATGATAGCTCTCTACTAAAGTTAAACGCTCTGTTTGTCCCACATATAAACGACAAATCGGCCGTTACAGAAAGCAAAGATATTGTTCATTTCACTGTGACAATGACAGAGCAATGGTGCCTGTTCACTTGAAAGTCCTTTTCATAAATGAAAAGGCCTATTAGTAGTTTCCTGTCAGAAGCATGTTAACTCTTAATTTCTGATTTTGGGAAGAATGAATGAGGTCTAAATACATTTCTAAACTCAACCTTTGAGTTTTAGAGATTCTTTCTTTATTTAGTTATTAGCCAAAAACATATTTTGGTGTTGCTTTCAACAAACGATAGAACTTTTTTAGATATTATCCAGTCTTTTAAATATGAGAAACTAAGCAGTGTTAAAGGAAGAGGCACTGCAATTTGAAGACATTTTTTGATGGTCAAAGAATGAAACCACGTTCTTTCAGCTGGAAAAATAAGGCATTAAAATATTGAACATCCATTTCTAATAACATGAGGCACATATTCAAAGTATGTATCGACTTTAGGTCAAACTACATATCTGCTCAAAATGCCTTATTTGCTTTTATTATAGCCAAGTTATGAATTTAAAGTATTAATTAATTTAGCCTGCATTGGAGAAGACTGTGGTAGCTTGGCAATCTGCACTGTAACACATTAGGTTCTCAAAAACACTTTGGGGCATATTTAAGAGCCCTTAGTGCCTCCTTGCACCACATTAGCATAATTTTCTTTACACTAATGTGGTACAACGAGGCCAAAATCGCCACACCAAATTTACTAAGTGGCACAATGCATGCATTGCGCCACTTTATAACCGTTTGTGCTACATTATGCCTGCACATTTATTTTACACTAATGTGGTACAACAAGGCCAAAATCGCAACACCAAATTTACAAAGTGGCACAATGCATGCATTGCGCCACTTTATAACCCTTTGCGCTACATTATGCCTGTTCCAGGCATAATGTATACAAAGGGCCCCCAAAAAAATGATGCAAGGAACTATCTCAGATTTCTTTGCGCCCTTTTTCAGCAACCTTAACGGGTGAACGCCCATTGGGGGGCAGGCCCAAAAAATTGTTTTCGATTTCTTTGCGCCGTTTTTTTCGGCTCTTTTAGCGCCTGCTCAGAGCAGGCGTTAAAAGGAGGCACACCATTGATTACAATGGGCCTCAATGGGCTTTGCTGTATTAGCATCACAATTTTTGATGCTAAACCTTCAAAGCTCCTAACTAGAGTAAAAAATGTTGATGCTAGTTCTCTAACTACCGCCATAGTGTGCCATATCTTAGATACAGTGCACACATGGTGGTGTTAGGGGGCGCTAAGGGGCGCAATGAAAGTGATGCTGCACTGGGTACAGCGCCACTTTCCTTCTATCAGTCCCGTTGAATCTTAAAATTCTGCGTATGTTACTAATTCTTATTTATTGAAGGATAATTCAAAATCTACAGCTTCTTGTGCCAGATGTATCAAGCCTTTTTGCATTCACGAACGGTGCGAATGCCCGTTTGCGAATGCAAAAATGCCTTTCAGTATTTATGAAAGGCATTCGCAACGCAAATTGAAGGAATCGCTAAAATAGCAAATCCTTAAATTTGCGAGCCTGTTTAGAGAATCGCGAATTGCGATTCTCTAAATAAGAAATGGCAAATAAGGAATCCTTATTTGCGATTTCTAAACCACATGTAACAAGCAATTCCTTAATGCGAATTGGACATTAAGGAATCGCTATTACTACCAAGTTAAACTTGGTGGTAACGATGTGCAAATTTAAAAAATGCATTAAAAATGCATTTTTAAAATTGACATGTAACGCACACATGCCCCTTTGGCATGTGTGCGCCTTACATGTCCTTAAAAAACTTCTTGGGGCGCAGCACCCTGGGGTTTTCATTTCCCAAATTTGCGAATTCTAGTTAGGAACTTCAACAGTATGTTTTTTGAAGCAGTGATGTTTAAAGTGTGGGGCTGGTGTGCAAAAGGCACTTTGTTCATATGTTTGCGAAGCCAACGTTTAAAACAAAACTTTTTATTCATAGGAATCCATCAGAAAAAGTTTCAGGTTTACCCCATTTTCTCATGGTCAAATACTTATGGAAAATTAAAATATGTTTTCCAATTTCGTTTAACATTCACTGCAGTGCTTAATATGAGCCATGGTTGCCGTGAGGCCCGGTACTTATTTGTAATCACCAGACTCACAAAAATGGAAAGAAGTAGGAGGAAAAAGACAGAAAAAACGTTGCAACGGGTGAAAGCAAGAACCTGCACGGTTGAGGTAAAGGGGCAGGAAGTGTATGATTGTGGATGGACAACCATGAGCTCAGCTCAAAACTAGGCAGCCTTGGTATTCGGTGCACCTACGTTTAAAAAGCACCGTCCGCGGGTTTCTGCGCAGAACTTTGGGTACCAGCGCTCATTCTTTTGCAAATTAGGTACCCCTTCGCTATCGTATCCCGCCCACGGAATAGCAAAACAATCAATCAGTGTGTTACATTACATATCAAACGGAATAAATTCTGACAATGTATATAACATAAAGATGCATTACTTTTAGCTCGAAAGGATACTGATATCATCAAGCCACATCCTCACTTAAATTAACAAAAGCGAATTAGCATCATATTCATTTTCTCAGAATGTGAGAATTTATGCAACATTGGACAAACATTGAAACAGTGGAAGAAGGATTGTAAAATAATAGTTATATTGCACTTCAGTTTTCAGTTTTGTAAGTCGTCACGTTATTACTATTGAATTATTAACACTCATGTTCATAAAATCAGAAGTTTGGAAATAAGCACAAAATAGCTAGAACTTAAGAGCAGATGTCACCGTTACAACAAGTTTGCTCAAGTACAACCCTGCCGTAGCTTTGAAATGGTCAATCTTAAAGCACGTATGGAATCTATATTTCGAATAAAAGACATTTGGACATAGTCTCTCTTTTTCTCTCTCTCTCTCTCAGTCTCTCAATTTCTATGTGAAAATACAAATTATGCGCGTTATTTGGCAAATTACGCAGCAAATGTGATACATCCATAACCATGAGGTAGATTCCACACAGTCCCGGTTCTACTGGGTGGGCCAGGCCCACCCAAACATCACCTTTGGCCCTCCCAGTAACAGCAAAAGAGGCCACAGAGAAAGCAACTGTTAAGTGCTTCCTCCTTGTCAGCAAATGTGATTGTTTTCACTTTTGTTTAATTATCAGTCAGGGGTCACCGAGAAATCTCTAGAATACAGTGCATTGTTTTAATAATAGCTGTTTTACTTGTGTACTGATAGGTAGAAAAATACAGCCTTTACAGGATTTTCCCTATTTTTCTTCTGTCTGACAAAAGTCTGGGCATGCCCCTAAATAGAAAACAGCCCGGTGGCAACCTTAGATCATGTTTGAGACAAGCTGCAGTGGGGAGGTGTGTGTTGGAGAAGAGGAGACAGGAGTTTACCTTTCAATGATGCAGCAGGTGCAGTGGCACCAGAGCCCAGGCTATAGACTACTTCCAGAATTGTCCAAAATTGGGCACACATTGGCCCACCCAAACGCACCCTTGGCCCATCCGGGTATAAATTCCTGGAACCGGGTCTGATTCCACAGCTGCAGAAATTTACAGGCCGTCACTATTGTCCATAATTTCACCAAAAATGTATCCATAAAGGGTAAATCTGAACATTCTTATTCCAATCAGAGTTAATTATTATCTGTACTTTGAGAAAATTAACTTTTTCAAGCTAAACAACCCAAAGTAAACATGTAGTATACAAAATGCATAACAGCTGTGCTGTATGATAGAGTCCTATATTTCCAGCTTGTGGTTCTGGTGACATTTACAAAACACTTGGCCTTTGGCCTTGTGGTTTATAATGCCACCAGAATCCCTTAATGGCAATATTGGATAATATTACATGTTTATCTTTTATGAATTCTCTCTCTTTTTCTGTGCCTAGGACTTATGCTCCATTCGTTGTGGGAGAGCAACCCTCGCTGCACACAACTTTTCTCCATCTGCAGGGAGGTGTAGGCACTGGGCCTGAAACAGTGCTTAATTTGTAAATAAAAATATGCCAGTGCCCAAAGCTCTTCTCTGAAACACACGGATGCTGCACTTAAATGTGCGAGCACAGAATACCGAGGCAGCTTAATCCTAAAACCATCTCGAGTCTCTTTAGTCCATTTACAGCCACTCCCTGCCCATTCAGCTCACTCTTGCATCTTTATGCTTTCTCACTGTTTGGCTCTTCTTAGTTTTTCTTTTTCTCCATCTTCCCGTACGTTTCTTTTGCTCGTAGTAAATGCCCAATGAAGAAAAATAAGTGCCGGCCTTCAAAAATAGGTTCTGGTACCCCACACCGGAAACCACTGGTTAAAATTAAGCACTGGCCTGGGAAAAGATCAGGGCCTGTAGCCACCCCTTGCTGCCTTTATCAAGGGTGAGCAAGTTCTGCTGCATCCAACCTGCTATGGGCAGAAAACCAACACTGTGTTGGTTGGCTGGTCCACACTCTCCTACACACATGGGCTGGCCCATAGCGCTTGGCTTTTGGCCAGGCCTTACATTCTTTAAAACAATTGTTTTATTTGGATTCGCAAATCCGAAATTGGATGTGTGGCTCTGACTTAAGCGTCATTCATGGAAGCTTGCCTAGAACTCACAATTCCAATTTCTCACTCGAGAATCCCCAATACCTAAAATGGCAGCTGGGAACGACAGTTCTTGTATCGATACACGGCCCCAGCCACCATTTCAGGTGATGAGGATTTGAGAATCAGATATCAGACTTGGGAATCTTGTAACTTTTATTTTTACTTTTTAAGATTTTAAATGGCCTGAGGATTACAATGGTCCTAACCTGCCTCATTACAAGCTCTTTTTGATAACATTCAGTGCAAAGACAAGACAGAATGCCACAGAGCCTCATATGGCTACTGCATGAGAAATCATTTACAGCTAGTCAGATCTCTTGGTACCACAGTTCCGAAATTTACGATGGGAGAAGAGGGTCCCAACTACAAATTACCCACACTAGAGTTCATTGATCAGGTAAGAATCCTATTCCTGAACGGGAGAGGAAGGGAGCCCCCGAAAAAATGCTGGAAGTCTACAGCACATTTTAATGCATATGTAAGGCCATAGGTACCCTGGTGCCTAAGAGAATATTTTAAAACAAAGGACAATTAAAATTCAAATTAGCAAGTAAGCGGACATTCATAAGGATTCATGTGATATATACCAGAGAGGGGAAGTCAGCAACAACTAAAAGATCTATGTGAAATTTTCGTTGCTCCAGGTGCTTTCGAAGATAGCCAATGCCAGGCTGAACTTCACAGAATCCAGAATTCTGGCTTATGAATTTAATATTCAGTAACGGGCCTCACGAGACTGGTTAGCCTGTGCAAAGGAATAACATGTCTCTCTGCACGATCGAATGCCTCTTAGCTTCAGCAAAGCAGCTGCAAAAGAAAGCTGCTGGTCTCCTCTGCCCCCGGCTCAGGTTTATGTTGTTTCATTTTCAGAGGATAAGACACAGATGTGATAACCATTTGCGTTTCTTTATATTCCCCTGTCAGAAAACTTCCCTATATACCAATCGAGAGGAATTTTGTCCTACAATGTTTGCAAACCTTGCACAAAGTTTGGTCTAATTTGTTAGCAATTGCATCTCTTGACATTCATCAAAAAATGCTGCTGAATTTGCTCGCATTAATCAAGTACAAATCAGCTATTTTTGTCATCGTACGGGGGATAGCTCTCATAATCATCATGCAAATGAAACCAGGTGTTTTGTGGGAAATTCGCCAAGGCCTATCTGCAAAGTGCACTTGCCAAACCGCTTAAAGGGAACAGCTTGCCTCCTAGCCTTTCATAATTGAACATTCTTGTGTATGTCAAAACTCTTTGCTGGTTTCACATACCAATGATAAGAAAATTAAGCTAGGCAAATTAAACAGAATGAACAGATATTCAATCATTGGATGAAAATAATAAAACCCAAAACAGCATCAGACTGTAACTGCATTACATTTCCAGAAGAAACAGTTGAATAAATGCAGAACCGGATTAATTGTGAATTCTTAGGTGGTGCAGCTAGGACACATACTACAGGATTTTACAGCTTAAATTGCTATCTCTTTCAGTTTCTAAAATTCCATTTTATTGTATACAGAAGCACCTTTGTAATACTTATTGCAGCAACTTTTAATTTACCTATACCCTTACCTACTGTGTCATATTCCTTCAGCTCACTGGGACATCAATAACTGTTATCAGGATTATTAGTCAGTTTGGTTCAAATGTTGTGAGCCAAGACCTCTACTACTAAAATGGATGTATTTCTTAAACAAAAGCCTGATATCTGAAACATGGTATTTTTTGGGCATTTCCGACATGGTAATCCTGCATAAGCTTACTGTGGTGCCCTTCCCAGTCATAGTTGCCAGTATTTCACCCATAGCACACATCCATCCATACCTGTCATATAGATGTCTCACATAACCAAGTCCCGCATTAACTGGCATCTTGCCACTAGTCAGCACTCCCCCATACACATTATCATCCCTGATGTACATCTACCACCAAAAACATGCACACACACACACCTGGATTTCTGCTTGTTAGAAATAGCATCTCTGGTTGGCAGTCACTTTGCACTCTGTCCAAGCAGGGACCCTTATTCTAGTCGGGGGCAATGGTGATACACACTTGGATAACCTCTGCTCACCCCCTTGGTAGCTTGGCACAAGCAGTTAGGCTTATCCCAAAGGCAATGTGTAAAGTATTTGTACCAACACACACAGTAATACAGTGAAAACACTACAAAATTGACACCACAACAGTTTGGAAAAATAGTCAATCTTTATCTAGACAAAGAAGACCAAAATGATAAAAATCCAACATACACAAGTAAAGTTATCAATTTTTTAAGCAAAAAGCATCTTACTTCATAGAAAACAATACATTTGTGTCAAAAATAAAGCCGCACAGGTAATCATGAGTCGGAAAAGTCTGCAATGTGTTGATTCCTTACTCGCAAGTAAGGCCGTGCATCGTTTCTTCTCTGGTCGGATAGATGATGCATCATTGTAATTTCCTGCAAGAGAGTGATGCATAGATTTCCCGACAGGCACCTTGGATCTGTGCAGGTTCTCATTGATTTTGATGCCCAGCAATGATATATGCGAAATCCCAACTGCACAGCGATGGAAAACCACGCTGCATGGGGTTTGCATTGATTTCAGCAGCCGCAAGTGGGTGTTGCATTGTTTCTTCAGCCGCGGGTCAGGTGATGCATTGATTTCCCAGCCGCAATGCAGGTGGTGTGTCGATTTCAGCCGCGAAACATGTGGTGCATCGTTTTGACAGCAGGTTGAGCATCAGACTTTTACCCACAAGTCTTGCTGTGTGTGGATTTCAGTCCTTCTTCTACCAGCTTCACCTTTCAAGGGCCCAGGGATTGGATAGGGCATCACTTGGCATGGCAGGAGTCTCAGCAGAGAGTCCAGATGCTGGCAGAGGAAGTCTTTGATGGCCCGTAGACTTCAAAACAGGAGGCAAGCTCAGTCCAAACCCTTGGAGACACTTCACAAGCAGGATTATACCACAAAGTCCAGTCCTCATCCTCTTTCAGGCAGATGCAAGAACTGCATGGCAACCCAGCAAAGCACAGTCACAGACAAAGAAGCAGTACTCCTCCTCTAGCTCTTCAGCTCTTCTCCTTGGGCGAGTTTCCTCTTGGTGCCAGAAGTCACCTGAAAATCTAGGGTTTTGGGTCCACTACTCATACCCCTTTCTGCCTTTGAAGTAGGCAAACTTCAAAGGAAAGTCTCTGTTGTTCACAAGATCTGCCTTGCTCAGCCCTGGCCCCAGACACACACCAGGGGGTTGGCGACTGCATTGTGTTAGGGCAGGCACACCCCATTTACGTGTAAGTGACCACTCTTCCCTCCACTCTAGCCCAGATGGCCCATCCGGGTATGCAGGCTACACCCCAGCCCCCATTGTGTCACTGTCTAGAGGGGTTTCAGAAACAGCCCAACTGTCAGTCTGACCCAGACACTGAATACACTAGCAGGCAGAGTAACAGAATGGTTTCAGCAAGAAAATGCCCAATTTCTAAAAGTTGCATTTTCAAACAGACAATTTAAAAACCAACTTTATCAAAATATGTATTTTTAAATTGTGAGTTCAGAGACCCCAAACTCAAGATCTCTATCTGCTCTCAAAGGAAACTTGCACTTAAAAGTTATTGAAAGGCAGCCCCCATGTTAACCTATTAGAGAGATAGGCCTTGCAAAAGTAAAAACCGAATTAGGCAGTATTTCACTATTAGGACATGTAAAACAAACCAGTACATGTCCCACCTTTAACATACACTGCACCCTGCCCATGGGACTACCTAGGGCCTATATTTGAGGTGCCTTACATGTATAAAAAGGAAGGTTTAGGCCTGGCAAGAGGGTACTCTTGCCAAGTCAAATTGGCAGTTTAAAACTGCAAACACAGACACTGTAGTGTCAGGTCTGAGCAATGTTTACAGGGCTACTCATGTGGGTGGAACAATCAGTGCTGCAGGCCCACTAGTAGCATTTGATTCACAGGTCCTGAGCACCTCTAGGGACTTACTAGTAAATCAGACATACCAATCATGGATAAACCAATCACCAATACAATTTACACAGAGAGCATATGCACTTTAGCAATGGTTAGCAGTGGTAAAGTGCCCAGAGAACTAAAGCCAACAAAAATTGGTCAGAAAACATTAGGCGGAAGGAGGCAAAAGATTTGGGGATGACCTTCAAAAAGGACCCTGTCCAACACTGCTCCAAAATCCAAACTGACCAGTCAGGGTCCCCATCCCTCAAAACATCACATAGAGGTATCCTGGTGTCATATATGTCCAGTGTTGTAAAAAAAGGGCCCTTCATATTACAAACATGGTAACCTGTAGTGATTATTCATGTAATCTAATTTAGTCACAGTGAAACAATCAATTTAATACTGGGTTTTACAAATTATTCGAAGAAAACAATGTTTTAACTTATAAGTAATTGTCTGTGTAGTGTCTCCAATTACCTAACAAGTCCTTGCATCACATTTAAAAATGCTGCTATATTATCAAATCCATCAGCACTTACACAGAAGACAAAAACCCAGATGTATGCTGCAATTTTACCGGGGCTGTTTGCAACTGGTAAAATGTGTTTTGGCATGTACCAAAGGCAAAATGTGAGTCGTAACCGACTGGCATTTTGCTTTTGTAATTCAGTATTAGGAAGGAGCGTGTTTAGGGGGTCCCTTCCTAATAACGAATCACACTGGCATGTATGAATGTTTTGCAACTGGAATGCGGTCACTAAACATTCATACTTTACTGACTGAGCGAACGAGGTGATAACCTAAGGGACTCCTTCCATTTTGTGAATGGGGGCACCAATATTTTTTAACAGCATGCATGTATTTTATTTTTTGTTTGAAATGTAAGGAAAATGGGCTGCATTAAAAAAAACTGCTTTATTTAAAAAGCAGTCCCGGACATGGTGGTCTGATGACCCCAGCAGGTCACCATCCCTGTGAGTGCTGGCCATTCCCAATGGGTCACAAATTGCAACCTGCCTCATAAATATTAATGATGCAAGTCCCTTGCAACTCATTTGGAAATTTCTGATAGTGTCTCAAACACTATTGTACTTCAGTGTTTCATACTTACAATTTGCGAGTCACTGAAAATTGCAAATTGGGAGCCACAGACAACTGAGGGTCATACATCTAGCCCAAAATTACAAAAGTCTTGTTTACCAAAATGTCTGCTTTTCTTCCTTATATTTTAAACAGAGCGTGGTTGCACCCTTTTGTTAATGTCCAATTCACCTGGAGGTAGTCATAACAAACAACAAATTTGTGGGCATTATAGCCTTCTCCTTGTTTTAAAGTCCATGAAATTCTTTGGTTCCTTAGATTTGTTATAAGTGACTTCTCCTGTAGGTATTGTCGATGTGTTTTGGCCAAGCTAAGTTAACATGTTTCTTCAGGACAAGGAAGATAGAAGTACCACACATCTTGAATACAGACCACTGAGCTATTGTATCGATCAGCGTAAATACATCTGGGGGGAACCTGTAGTAAATGGTACCTCTATGGTTCCACTGCGGGTAAGCCTCTTCTCTGCTTAGAATGCTGAGCGCTTATGCTGCGTCACTCAAGGGACCTTTCTCCTCTCCTAGAGCCATCTGTATTATGCTATTGCGTGTAGTCTGTGATCTGCACTCGCATGAACTTTGTGTGTGTGGGACTGCACCTGGCAGCCAGAAAGAGTGGTCTTGACATCTTGTAATCTTCAATTCTGGAAACACTGCTTATTCCTGGTTTCCTGACCCATCAAATTCCCAAAACACACACCGCTTTTGATGCTTGGCTAGCTTCACACCTCTGAAAATGTCTTCCTTGTAGCTATTCTGTTGCCCAAACTCCTCAACCAGACACCTTCTCCTTTGAACCTGATCAAGCCCTGACATAAATACTCAAATTCATGGTGTTCTCCTCCTCCTACCAACGAACATACATGACACTCGTGGCAAATAAACTGCAAACTGATCTCTGCCATCATGCCAACACCACGTCACAAAATAAACATCAAAATGGCTGTCATGCTTCATCAACTCCATATATGCACCACACGTCTGGTAAGAAAGCAGCATCCCATGGTCCAACATACATATACATATATGACTAAATACCTGCAACTTTTCACCATCTCAAAATACATATTTGGTAACCAAACAACACCTCTTGCCCAATCTACAACCTTACAACAAATCACACTAGCCCTACCCTAAAAACACTCACATGCCAGCTGTTCAACTTAGGAAGCGTAAACATGCACATACACATTCATATTTTAATAGCAGTACATGTTTTCCAATTACTCATCAGTAACCCATAGAACTCCAGTGGAAAGTTTGCATGGTGCAAGGTATTTCACCATCCTCCTGGTCTTGCAGTCTCTTTTAATATATCTCATAATGCACTTTTGCTAGGGTGTTGTCACATTACATTGAATAACAAAGTAAGGCCTTCATTTTGCAAAACAAATTATACCATAGTTCTTCCATTTATATAGTTACAGCTTCTTGTCTACTTCATGTTGTCCTCTACTCAGTGACTGCATTTCCAAACAAGTTGGGAATACAACACAGTGATGTTTTGAAACAATCTACAAAGTAGTTCAGCAGATATTACAGCACATTGAAATCTGCCCTACTTTTCCACTGAGAGCACATCCTGAACACTACCAACTGCAGGAGATAGTGCTGTTGAAGGGGAAAAAACTGTGAAATATAGACCAGGAAGCACTCACTAGAAAGCCCATCAATTGAAATTAAAAAATCTATCAGGTCACTTATAGCAGTATGACAAACATGATGCAATTCATAAATCTTCTTTATTCAGCTCCAGGTAAAACGATGCAGCCACAGCCTTCATGTTTCATTCGAATGAACTTATTTGTGGCCTTGATTACATAAAGTATGATATAACTTAGGCCCTGATTTAGATTTTGGCAGAAGGGTTACTCCGTCACAACTGTAACTTATATCCTGCCTGACGAAAACTAAATCCCATAGGAAACAATGAGATTTAGATTTCGGAAGACGGGATGTCTATCACTTTTGTGACAGAGTAGCCCCTCGGCCAAAATCTAAATAAGGCCCGTGATCTGGCCCACCCCAAGGCTAATTTACTGGAGGGCGATAATTTCCTAGGCACTTAATGATGTTACAATTTGGTTATAGAGCAACCCAAGCAGGTATTGGCACCACAATCTGCAACCAAGACCACAATTTGAAGTTGGTTAAGGGGGTCTCAGTTAATTATTTTCTCTTTTTTGCTCTTTTGTGCATTATGTATTAGTTTATAAATTGTGGACAGTTATATTAAAAAATTATAGGTAACCCTTCATCTCATCAGATCTACTAAATCTGCTAATACTAAAGAAGTATTGTTATTAGGACATTGTCTTTGATATAACAAATATACAATTAGCATGATAGAGGCAAGATAAAGCATCACTGCTGTCTGTAAGGATGTTAACTCTTTGGGAATTCAGAGATGCAGTTAGGCAGGCAAAAATATATAAAAAACATTGATTAAAAAAATTAACCCTTTCTACACTGTATGAGATGTGAAGCTCCATGGATCCAGTGAGGAAATAGTCTAAAACATTTGAAGTTAGTATAGAATATAATACTGGCCATAATTTTGCATACAAGAGGCTTTATGATAAAAAAAGCAATTTAAATTATTTCTTAGGTTAATAATACTTCATGAATGTAAGAAAGTGAATAATTACATAGAGTGCATGGTAGGCTACCATAAATAATAAAGTTATTATGGAAAATATTTCTAAAGTTACAATAGAAAATATTTCTTAGATGTTGGAAAGGCGGGTTACCCCCTGTGCAAGCAAGGACCTTCACTCTAGTCCGGGTAGGTCACACACAATCCAAATTATCCTGTGCCCACCCTCTGGTAGCTTGGCACTGGACAGTCAGGCTTAACTTAGAAGGCAATGTGTAAAGTATTTGTGCAAAAAATCATGCAATAACACAGTATAACACCACAAAAAATACACCACACAGGTTTAGAAAAATATAGAATATTTATCTGAGTAGATTAAGGTCAAAGGAATCAAGATCTAATAAGTACAAGTTGTAATATCACTTTTGTAATGATAAATAGAGTTGTTAGTTCTTAAAAATAGCAATGGTCTCTTGCGAGCACAAAGTACCTTGTCTGCGTCTAAATTATTTGCATGGGACCGCAGAGGAGGAGATGCGTGGAGAATGGGGAGGTGCACATCGGTTTCTCCGGGCGCACTCAGACAATGCATTGATGCTTTTCTATGCAGCAAGTGCTTTGCATCGATTTCCGGTGCGCAGGCTTGGGTCCTCTTCGGGTTGTGGGGTATTTGGACGCCCCCAGGACGAAGCAGAGAAATCCTGGGCGTGCAGGACGAAGTCACATGAGCTGCGTCAATCTGGTGGGCAAAGTGGGATAATTTCTGGTTCAGAGTTTTTTTCCCAGGAGATATCTTGACAAGAAGTGACAGCAGAAGTGTCTGAGTTGGTAGGGCCAAGGACCCAGTTTATATACCCAAATGTGCTTTGAGGTGGGGGAGGCTTCAAAGAGTGGCTTAGAAGTGCACAAGCTCCCCTTTCAGTTCCATCCTGTCTGCCAGGGTCCCGGTTGGGGGTTTGGCAGTCTATTGTATGACGGCAGGCCACTGTCCTTTGACATGTAAGTGTCAGGCCCTCCATCCTCCCAGCCCAAGAAGACCCATTCAGAAGGCAGATGTGTGCAGGTGTGACTGAGTATCCTGTGTTTGGGGTTGTCTGAGTGGAATGGACAAGGGAGCTGTTAACTAACCTATCCAGACATGGATTGTAAGGCACAGAAGGATTTAAGTGAAAAGAAATGCTCACTTTCTAAAAGTGACATTTCTAGAATAGTAATATTAACTCCAACTTCACCAAGAAGCAGGATTTTCTATTACCTTTCTTTCCATAGTAAATATGACCTGGTTACTCCTTTCAGATCAGAATCCATCACTCATACAGTATATGAGGGTAGCCATAATCCTATCCTATGAAAGGAGCAGGCCTCACAGCATTGTAAAATGATTTTAGGAGTTTTACATTACCATGTAGAAAAAGGGGAGTTTAAGGCTTGGCAATTACTTTTAAATGGCAAGTTAAAGTGGCAGTGAAACTGCACACACAGGCATTGCAGTGGCAGGCCTGAGACATATTTAAGGGCTACTTATGTAGATGGTACAACCAGTGCTGCAGGCCCACTAGTAGTATTTAATTTAATATGGCAATTGGGTATGAGCCAATGTCACCATGTTTTAGGGAGAGAGCATATGCACTTTAGCACTGATTAGCAGTGGTAAAGTGTGCAGAGTCCTTAAGCCAGTGAAAATGCAGGTCAGAAAAAGAGAAGGAAGGCAAAAGGTTTGGGGGTGACCCTGTAGAAAGGCCATTTCCAACATTAGATTAATAATACTTCATTAAAGTAAGAAAGTGAATAATTACCTAGCATGCATGGTAGTCTACCATAAGTAATAAAGTTACTATCCTGTTATGTACAGGCAGACATTTCAGTAACTTAAAGCTGAGCTCAACCCCTGGTAGCCATGGTAGAGCACACAGGCCTAACCTAGAGAAAATGTGAAATGAGAGAAACATTTAGAGGTATCAAAAAAGCTAAAAATACAACATAATAAAAATCAAATTCCAGTTTATAAAAATAGAGTAAAAACGCAAAATGACACTGAAACAGATAAAATCCAATAATGGAACTAGAGATATGAATTTTTAAAGGTTTAGGGAAAAAATAAAGCACCAATCAGTAGACACTGTTCATGATTGAGCAGGACCTAGGTGTAGTCATGCTGACCACGGGTGGAGTGCATGTCTGTTAGGCCCAGCAGGATTTTACCTTAGGACCTATGGCCTCAGTATGAGTGTGGCGGTCCGAGGACCGCCACACTCACATTGATGGTTGGACCACGGTACTCTGGGCAGTCCAACCACCAAATAGCAACCCTGATGGGCAGACCGGCCAGGGGACTGCTGTCACCACAGGGAACATTGTTGCCGATGGTCTGCCGGAGGTCTTGATTGTAATCAGCCAGGGCTGATTACAATCTTGTTCTCCACCAGCCTCTTCATAGCACCATGAAAAGACTGGTAGACAACAAGTGCAGGGGGCCATAGGGGCCCCCATATACTGCCCATGGCAGTCAGACCGCCATGAAAAGCCTGGCGGTAAGTAGAGTTGTAATCAGCCAGGTGACGCTGAACTTAGCAATGCGAGGTTGGATACAACTAAGACTGCCGTCGGAACCATGTTCCCAGGGAGGGGATGGCGGTCCGACTGGCAGGTTCATAATGTGGCAGTCGGACAGCCACTGTTACAGCAGTCCTACTGTACCACGTGGCTGGCAGTCCTTCGATCATCAGCCTCGTAATGAGGCCTTAACTGCCAATGCATATTTACAGTAGGAAAACACACATCTTTTATTAGCTTTAAAAAATGAAGAATTTGTTTTAAAAACTGTATAGCTGAGAACCATTCGCAAATCCTTTTCTTAAGCTAGTTACCTTTTAAACAAAATAAGAAGACATGGATATTGCAATTTCAAATGCTGCTTATGTTGAAGAATCCATGGATAAAGTATAGTAAGCTTTTTGTTCAAGGAGTATGAAGTGATTTGGCTTTAGATAACTATGATACGGCATTAGGAGAAATGTAAAAGTGATGAGTGGAACGCCTGGCTCAATCTCAGATAATGATCCTTACTCAATGTGGCTTTCAAGTCCACTAGTCCACTAAATGGCCACTAAATGTCATTTCATAGCTCATAGCTCATGTAGAGCATGCTTTTTAAATGTACTGCCACTGTTCTAGTTGGTGATGGGCATAGAGAAGCTATGCCTCTTGGCTAGACAGTGTTTTAGTACAGTGATTTTTGTCCTACCCCATGGTCTATGCTATAAAATGTAAGCAATAGAGTTTAAAAGTATACTCTAAAAATCCCCTCCAAAAAATAAATGTTGACCCCTTTGAAGAGATCATTTATCAATTAATTTTTCTGCTTCATACAGTGGCAACATTTGGAAAAAAGATCAAATGCCAATGACTTTCTTGTCTACTTGAAAAAGACACCTTCTAAATGATAGTCAAATGGGGTTACAAACTTGCCTCTGGACAGGACTGCATTGATTTGAATTTTGAACCATCTGAGGGTAGACTTGGACAGCAGAAATTCTATTTGCGTCATTCTCTTTGATCTGTCTGTCACATTTGATACAGTAGATCAGTCCATCCTGAATAAGTGGTATGAGGAGCTGCGTATAACTGAAATGCTTCTGGAATGGTTCAAATTTGTTCTCTACACTAGAAGGTTTACCGTCAAGTCACGTTAGATTAGTTCAGTGTTTCTATCTCTATGCGCAGTGCCACAGGCAAGACATCTCCTCTTTATGCAATCCCATTTAATATGCGTGTGTGTACACATGCAAATGTGCGCACGTGTGTGTATGTTGATATGTAAAATACATGCAACTATTGGCCTAGAATGCCAGCTTTTTCAGCTTTGAAATCATTATATATGCTGATGAAACCCAGACTTGTTTATTAATTCTGTAGCTGAAATTAAGGAAGATTTTAATAACTGCTTGGTGGCAGTCTGCAAATGGATGAATCTTAACTGCCTTAGATTGAATGCTTTAAAGACAGGAGTGATTGCCCCTGGTAAAAACAATCTTTGGAATTCTTTGTTATGACCTAGTCACCTTAGATCCTTACAAGTGACAGTAGAAAAGTAACAATCCTAGAATCTATATTAGGAACTTAGCCTTATGCCTCAGATCAACACAGTAGTTTCTATTTGCTGCTTACTACTAAACTGCTAAGCAAAATCACAATTCATGTCTGGGCTACGCGAGTGGTTGCTATCTCGGTATTCCAAATAAAGTGATTAGCAAGATTCAGTCCATCCAGAATTTTGGGTTCAGGGCAATTTTTCATTAATTGAAAATATGACATGGTCTCTGATGTCTGTCCTTGTAGTGAGCCACATACAATTTAAGGCCTCTGTCATAAAGCTGTTATTATTTAAAAATAAATCCACCTCTCTTGTACTGACGTCTCTCAAACTATATTTGTCTCCTAAAATCAGAGAAGTTACCCCTTTTAAGCTTTTCACTATTTGCCAAGTTGAAGGCTAGGGCAGGGGTTAGAGTATTCTCTGTCTTGTGAACGCTTCCCTTTCACAAAAAATAAAATTTGATCTCATGCATGTGCTTTTACCCCAAAACCATGTAAAAACTGGCTAACCTCATATTGGCATATCTAACTCTCTTATAAAGCCCTACTACATGGTATAAAAACTACAGCAATGGCATGCAGTACTTATTGTGCCAGCCACAAATGTGACACCAAAAAGATGGCTGCAAGCCTACCATTTTAGCCTGGCTGCTGCAGTTTAAACCTACAGTTTTGACAGGGAAAAACCTTCCTTTTAATAGGTCACCCTAGCTAGACTTTTGTAGCCTACAAGGTCAGGTGTATGGTATTTAAAAGTGGGATTTATAAAAATGTAATGTTACTGTGCCCCTGCAGTGACAACCCACCGAAAGCTATTGTCACTGGCAGAAGCTCTGTCTCTCAAATGAGAAAAATAGAGTACCAATTAAAATATTAATTCTGCTAATCCAGGCTTGGGATACCCTAGAAAAGGATTCAAGCACTAGTTTAAATATTCATTAAAAGTTTACTTCAATAATGAAGTCAGATTTTTAATACATTTTCAGTAAAAGTACGTTTTAGAGAGTTACCTTTTTCCCCAATGAGGCTCCTGGAGGCTCATTTGCATCCCCCTGACAGCAGCTGCCAAGTCAATGTTTGATCATAGTGAGTTGTGAAAACTATACACAAATTGGCAACAATGGCCTGACTGTGGAGAGGTGTTTTTCCGTTTTAGGAAGACCTGAGCACACAGCTACTGCACAAGAGAGAAAGGGTTCCCCATTTTGGATTTTAAGAGTAAGAAACACTATAGAATTGTTTAAAGAAAAGCAAACAGGACCTATTGAAAATGGGTGTTGGTTTTGGTTGTCCTGGGAACTTTTATCCTATTGGTTATAGAAGAGCCAGGAGTCATCCCTCTACCTATTAGCTAGTGTCAACCATATATGTCGAACCCCAAAAAACCCTCCACAGAAGACTTTCTGTAACTGTGGAAGTAGTTTGCACCTGCTGTAGGAGACTTGTGAGGAAACCTGAAGGTCTGAACCTGTTTCCATTTGTACCCAGGACAAAGAAGAGGACACCAAAGTACCTACAGGGACACAACAAGCTGCAAGAAGCCTTTTTACCTGAAATACGGACCTGACCAGTTGCAACTTAACCTGGACTAGACCATGCTATTAGCATATGCTGGAGTGAGTCCTGACCCTTAATTGCTGACCTGAGGTTCTGGGATCGTTGGCTAGGTCTATTTCAACTTTGCATAAATCTATGAAAAGCTGTGGGACTTAGAAAAGGTCTGACTCCCAGCTGCCGGAGGATACAGGCCAGCCATTTCAGCCAATCTGGCCAAGGTGCAACTTCACTGGGCTGAAGAAACAGGTTTTTTTCTCTTGGAGTTTCTCTGCAGCAGCAAATCTGTTTTGGTAAGTCCTCAGTATCCGGTCATTTAGAACTTATCATTGGATACAGCCTTGTCCCACTGGATGATTCTGAGCTCTGAAAAAGAGACTAAGGCGGTCATTCTGACCGCGGCGGTCGGCGGTCGCCACCCGCCAAGCGGTTCCAGCCGAAAGACCGCACTGCGGTCAAAAGACCGCGGCGGCCATTCCGGCTTTCCCGCGTGGCCGGCGGGTGACCACCAGAAGGCCGCCGCCCGGCCCAGCGGGACAGCCCCTTCAACAATGAAGCCGGCTCGGAATGGAGCCGGCGGAGTTGAAGGGGTGCTACGGGTGCAGTGGCACCCGTCGCGATTATCACTGTCTGCTAAGCAGACAGTGAAAGTCTTAGTGGGGCCCTGTTAGGGGGCCCCTGCACTGCCCATGCCAGTGGCATGGGCAGTGCAGGGGCCCCCAGGGGCCCCACGGCACCCATTCCTGCCATCCTGGTTCTGGCGGTAGACACCGCCAGAAACAGGCTGGCGGGAAGGCGGTCGGAATCCCCATGGCGGTGCTGCAAGCAGCGCCGCCATGGCGGGTTCCCTGGGCCAGCGGGAAACCGGCGGGAATCCGCCGGCTTCCCTTTTCTGAAAGCCGCGGTCAGAGTCGCCCAGGAAGCACCGCCAGCCTGTTGGCGGTGCTTCCGCCGCACTCCGCCATGGCGTTCATGGACCGCCAAGGTCAGAATGACACCCTAAATTTTAACGTAAGAACATGACCGGGTGACGGCTTGAAAAGTACCCAACTATCAAGAGGACTTCTCTGGGTGAGATATTTTGAAATATCCCTGCTCTGAGCTTTTCCTGGCAAAACCATCAGCTTCAGCTGGGCTTTGTTGAAAATGACTATCTGGCCTCAAGAGGACATCCACCCTCTGCAATCTTGGCTCACTGACGGAATTTGGCTTCCACGTCAGAGACTAAGGGGCTGATTACAAGTCTGGCGGACACAATGAGGGACCACCAAACTTGTGGAAAGGACGCCATGGGGGTGGCTCCCCCCACCACATTACAATGTTTCTTCCAGTCTGACCAGGCTGACCGTCAGAAACATTGAAATAGAGCGTTCCTGCTAGTCAGACTGGTGGGAATAGTGCTACAAGATAGCACTCGGCTCCTTTAAAAGAGCCAAGGGCTATCTGTAGTACAGAGGGAGCCGACCAGCACCCACGGAAGGTGCACTGTCTGCAAAGCAGACAGTGCGCAATCCAACGGTGCTGGGCAGGGGGGCCCCCCTGCCCATCACCATGCTCATGCTCAGTCTGAGGGTGCTGGGGGGCTCCCCTGTGTGACAGCATTGCCAAAGCACAGTTTCCACTGGGATGACCGGAGGAAACTTTGGTTTCTGCCGGTCAGCCCAGTGGAAACCTTGTAATGGGGCTGGTGGGGAGACTGCCAGCTCGGTGGTGATCTCCTCAACGTGAGTCTGGAGGTCATCTTGTCTGACTGCCAGACTCGTAAAGAGGCCCTTCATTGTGATAATGATATCAATATGTCACTTAGAGGTTTAAAGTACTTACAATCAGATAACTTACAATCAGATGTCAACTCTTGCCTAGAAGATGAAGAGTGAAAGGGTTCATAAGATCTATGTGAATACATTTATTTTAGTATTTTCGAAAGGTAATATGAAAATCAGTATGTGATGACTATGACTTAGCAAAGTGTCTGCACATGGGTGAATTTCTGGGCCAGGGTGAGCATGAGGAGTGGTGGAGGGCTGAGCAAGATCAATGTGATGGTCTACATTGTTGGTTCTATCAAGCAATATGTATAAGGAGACCTTTGGGAAGTGGCATACAGAGATGGTCAATCTTCTCTAGTATGCCCAATTATCATAGAGCTCCTTCAACTCTTACCATCTGTTTTGTTATCAACTAGATGAAATATGCTCATAATTCTGGTAAGCATCAAGACTTGAACCAAGTGAGGAAAGAGATGGTAATATAAATTAAATGATCACCTGCAGGAAGGTCCTTTGGAAGTGAAGACATGGTGGCTGTTCCATTCCCTACCCATGGGGGGAACTGTATAGCTGGTCAGCCTGCATATTACTAATCCTTACTTTGGTGAATACTCAGCACAGAAATCATGTCAGATAGTTCATATGCTGTTAATGAAAGGAGCATAACTTTTCATCATAACACTTTTATTAGGGGTTACGGGTCACACACTGGTAAGATTTGTTCATTCTCTCAAAGTTATTTATTGACTAATGAAGAAAAGCCAAACAGATGGGCATTTCTTACCTTTTTCTCAGTATTATGTTTTCAGGTGTAGAAACTGGTAGATCTGCTATAGAAGCTCTTTTTTTAAGGGTATTGATAATTAATCAGTAAACACTCAAATACTGCCAGTCTAGTAGTTTGCCGGGGAACTTCCCTTAGCTGGTGCTTTGAATGGCAGACATCTGGGAGAGAGTGATAAGCAGGGTCACGAAACAGCACCCATTTGCAAGAGAGCTGGGTATCTGGACACTAGTACCATTTAAACATATAAATGAGGCTATGTTGATCGCTCGTTGGAGGGAGAGTGGTAGTGAGATGAGAGGGGACTTATATCTGGAGGAACAGTTCATTACTTGTGAGGATGCTTGTGACGAGTTCTTGATGGGGACTATACAGTTCCACCAGCATGCTAAGATCACCAGTATGGCTCGGGAAATTTGGTCAGGGTTCCATGAGGCTCCCCGGCAGTCAGAGCCGTTGCAAATTATGTCAACAGTGGGTACTGCCCGACATTCAGTGTCCGTGTTTTATAGGGCACTCATACGAGACAGAGTTATGGGAACCTTACTGCCAAACGGGCCTGCTTGGACGACTTAGTGGAACCCCTGACAGCTAAAGAATAGATGGCGACCTGTGCACTAACTAGAAAGGTATCCTGCAATGACATGTTTGCACTGATACACTCCAATTATGTCCACCGCATTTACCTGACGCCAATCAAGCTGAGAAGAATGTATGTGGGTAGGTCGGCAGCCTGTCTGCGGGACGGCAGGCAACCTCCTTTCTGCATATTGTCTGACTGTGTCTGACAGCATGCACGTTTTAGGCAACAGTAATGGCAAGAATGGGGATGGTGACTGGCATTGTGGTGGAGGACGCCACCTGACGATGTCAGCTGGGCATAAATAAAAAGCCCTGGAGGAGGCTGATATGTTGTGAGTTCTTGCAGCATGTGCTGGTCATTGCCAAGCAGCATATATCCATGGGATGGTTGGTGAGGAGAACCCCATCTGTGTTACTGTGGAGCAGGTATACAGTTGAGTGGGCCTTAGTAGAGGAGATGCACATCAGGCAGGCTAGGAAACATGACAGAGTGAGGGAAGAATTAGACGTCTGAACGTCGCTACTGGAGGCATTCCAGAAGGCAGAGAAAGACACCCAGGGTCTGACCATTCAGGTACAGACCATGGATGCGAGTGCACAATGCACAAACTCAGTGGTGGGACATGATGGTATGGCTATGACAGAACCTGCTGCACGGGTAAGGTGATGTGGAAGATAGAGTTGGGATAAAGAGGGTATTGGGTTGTTCGCTGGTAAGTCCACAAATTGAAGAAAAGGACTGGTTATGTATATTCTTTGACATTGGGGGCACAACCCTCCTGTGGTGAAGGAGGTGGAAAAGATGATAGTGAATGTTGTGAAGTTGTCAACTTTGATGCTGGCTTATTGTTGTATATCAGTGAAAACAATGAAAATATTAGTTTAAAAACAAATGCCATTTTATAATTATTATTTTTATATTGTGCTAGTCAAATATGAATCAAATGAATTAAGATTATTACCACAATGCTAGATAATTCAAAGATCATGACTTTTATCAAAGGGAATAAAATATAGACCCAAACATTGTTCATCACAACCCTCTAAATAACTAATGTATTACTAACTACTCTCATGCAGCATTATTTTATGCTTTGTGCTGGAGAGCCGTGGAGGAACTTAAGCCCCTGAAAATATAGAGTAATTAAAAGAAATATACAATTCTCTTTTAGTTCAAGGAGCAGACAACAAAAGGTTAAGGGAACTTTCCAGTCACCAAATAAAACATTAATACGATTGCTTTACATGAAAGGAGCAAGACAAGCACATTTATTTTAAGGTCTCATCATGAGGCCTAGGGCTATGTGAACACACTGAATATATAACTGCAGACTCTGTTAACATATATCAAGGCTTATAATATGTGTTAACACTATCACAACACATATGAGGCTGCTACGTGTCAAACTGATGACCTGATTTGTGGTTGTCACAGGCAGAAAACAAAGAGAGAAATTTTAAAATATGATGGACAGCTCATCCTCCCTTGAGTGCCCCTGCGGCCTCGCCTTTGCCCACCATGCAATAGACTACTCACTCTATTTTAAGTACCCTGATGCTATGATGATCCACACATCAAAAAAGTAATGCAGGCTTCTGTGACATCAGCTCTCTCTAACTTTGTTTCTAAGAAACAAAAAACACAAAATAGGTCTTTCTTTCTCAGCTACAGGACATGTTCTCCCTGTAAGTGAAAGTCACTGAATTTTATTCCTGCCTATTTCATCCAGGTGTTGCATTGTTTTTCTGTGCAGACCAAATCTGCAATTGAAGGCCCACCCTTCTTAGGGAAGGCCTTCAAGTTTATGGACCCATTAGCCCTGTGGCATAAGGTCTCTTCATTTATAGGTGTTGATGACAGAATCAGATAAGCTCTGGTATTGGACATCTAGAGGCTTCCTCACCTCTAAATGAGATGGTGCCATAAAATGAATTGGGTACTTCAGTATGGAGTCAGTACCATGAGAGTGACAACTTACCTGGTTGTCCAGGACTTTCTGGGTTGGTACACAGTCCAAACCTCACTTGCTCAATCTGTTCTATGTAGTTTTCTGTGTTGCTCAGGTCTCTTGCCATTTGTCTCTCAGACATCACAGTCAGCACCACCAGGCCTCACTATTAACAGACTTAAGGTACTCTCTAGTTGGTGTAATCAACCCCTGGCTCACTGATTGTATGACAAGCACACCTCATTCCTTCCCATTTCAGTCCTCTTGAACCATTGGACTCTAATCTTGGCCTCGGAGACTCTCTGCTCCTGTTATGAATTTGGCAGTTCACTGCATTGAATGCAATATATATGTATGCTTGTGTAGTTACCCTCAGCTGGACAACCACATCCTCTAGTATAAAGTAAATAAGAGTGCCAGGCAAGGAAGCCCGATTCAGGGAGCAGAAGGGAACCTCCTACTGCTCTGCAATGTAGTGGTCTTTAAGGGAATGCATCTTCAACCCTAGCTTGGATCAGGGATGGGGCAGTAATAACGGATATGGGGATGTTTTTTCCAGATCTTGGGTACATAGATGGAAAAGACGTGCTGTCTTCTTTTGTCATTGCTAGTGAGCCACTAAATGGTGTTATATTTATTACACCTCATAACATCCAACTACCCTGAGTTGGAAAATATTGGGTGCAATAATTTCCCCTGCTGATATTTATTTCAAAACCCATAGTTGTGATATGTGTGGTAACAGCTGTTATCATCCTTATTGTAATTAATGGATCACTATTTTATTCCGATGGCGTCTTGGCTATGGGTGTGCTAATATCCATGAGAGACAGTGAGCTTGTCTGCAAGATAAGCAGGGGTGCTGCTTCTGGTGGCTTTGTAAAGGATGAAATGGGTTTTGAAGATGGTGATGGACAGCAAGGGGAGCCAATGAAGTTCCATCACGACCAGGATGATGTGATTTCATCATCCCAGTACTGAGCTGGAGAAA
This sequence comes from Pleurodeles waltl, assembly GCF_031143425.1. Taxonomy (NCBI): domain Eukaryota; kingdom Metazoa; phylum Chordata; class Amphibia; order Caudata; family Salamandridae; genus Pleurodeles; species Pleurodeles waltl. The sequence continues at coordinate 1,620,697,852 of NC_090440.1, forward strand.
CCAGTGGTCCTTTATTGGGAGAGATAGAGATATCCTCCAAAGCCATTACTAAGATCCCATCCACTGGGACTTCCTGAAAATACATGTGAGAGCTATCAGGGTCCCCCAATCGACCCTCAGGGTCCACCTCCCAACTCATGAACATTAACACACAACTCTACCTAACCTCCTTCTAGCGCCACACTATTTTGACAGAATGGAGGCTTTATAAGGTCATGAGGCATTCCCTTCCTTGTTCATTTGCCGCAAGCAGTCAAGCACAAGGGTTTTTCCTGTGAAGCAAAAAATTACCTATTTCCTCCCATTCCATCACATGTGGAAAAAATAACTTATGTCCTGTTACCACGAAGATAAAATGACTTGATTTAGGTTTAAGACCATTATGGGTGCTTAGTAGTCACCTAAATTATAACTAACTGAAATGAGTCGAAGTGAAGCGTTGTAAAAGAAGATATTTATTCCATTTATAAACAAGTATTACTCCTGTAGAAGAGGGGCACAGCACCGCAACCAACCGTCACCTCCACCCATCTGTCGCCTGGAATGGCATGACATCACTCTCACGATGTCACACGATTCCAAGTGACACATGCATATTCTAACCACCTCACCACACTTCTTCCCCTCTTTGAAAACTCAACCCAAACTAAATACATAAATTAAATATTAAGCTAGACACTAAAATAATTCTAAAAATACTAACAACATTTCATCTATAATTATGGACCTAAAAACAAATTCTTGAGAAACATATGATATAACAGTACACTCTATAGATCATACATAATATATACATATATTTTTTTTACATCATGACATAATCCTGAAATTTTGCAGGCTTATTTCTGACTCTCACACTTCTCCTCCCAACATCTTCACTAGTTCCAGTCGGGACGTTAACAATGAATTGTTTTTTCATGCCTTGCATTTTCAAGTTAGAGTCCAAAGCTATTCTTGTAGTACTCCACCAAGTACCATCTGACAATTTCACAGCATTCTTACGTAATTCTTGAATTTGCAGAGAATCCCTGAATTTTGACATACCTTTCCTCACTAACAAAGGATTCTTCACTCGCACCCAATCCCCAACTTGCAATGGATCCTTTTTGTCTTGTGGCTCACACAATTTTCTTTGTCCCCTATTATTCAAATTAATTTCCGCCATTTGCCAAATTTTTTTTACATCCGCCCCTTCATGAAATAACTTTACCATCCAGAACGGGCATAATTCGGTCGTAGCAACTCTACCTCTCATAAGTTCAAAAGGACTTTTCCCAGTGGCTACCTGCGGTGTAGTGCGATACGACCAAATCAAATCTTTAACACTCTGGCTAACTGACATATTGCTTCTACACGCAGCTTGAACACAATCCACTAAAACCCGGTTAAATCTCTCCACCATTCCATTGCTTTGGGGATGATATAAAGGTGTTCTAATGTGTTTAATACCACACTTATTTAAGAATTGCGTCATGTCTGATGAAATAAACTGAACACCATTATCAGTCAAAATTTGTTCAGGAAAACCTTCACGAATAAAAATGTTCCTTAAGCAATTGATGACACTTTGAGTAGTAGGAGCTCTAACAAATTCTACCTCAACCCATCTCGAAAGATGGTCAATAATGACTATAAAGTACCTCATATCCGGTGGTAATATATGATACGGACCCAAAAAATCTAGACCTAGTTTTTGCCAAGCCCTAGCTGGAGATGGTACAAAAGAATATGTGTCTTTCCCTGTGATCAAAACCTTGTCACTCATGGAGCACTTAGTACAACTCCTTACATACTCCTCTATCTCTTTATCCATTCTGGGCCACCAAAAATCTGATCTCAACCTCCTCTTCGTGATAGTCGCACCTAAATGACCAGAATGAGCACCAACAATTAAATCCCTTCTCATGCTTTCGGGAGGAATAAGTTTATCACTCCTCACCAATTTGTCACCCTCAATAGATAATTCATCTGACACTTTCCAAAATGGTTGAAGATCCAATGAAAGATTTTTCTCTTTTGGCCATCCAGACTTCACCAAACCCATCACTTTACTCAATAAGTCATCTTTCTTCACTGATTCAATCCAACTTTCCTCATCCACAGATTTACAACCATCAGAAATATAAGCTACAAAACATTCTTCAATTTCTGTTTCCCACTCCTCTTCATCATCCTCTTTGATAGGTAATCTAGACAGACAATCAGCTCTACTGTTTTTCCCACCTGGTATATATTCGACCAAAAAGTTAAATTCTAATAATTTGGCAGATAACCTAGCAATTCTGGCTGTAGAACGTTTAATCTTTCTCCCTGACAATATGTCTACTAAAGGCCTATGATCTGTTTTTAACATAAATTGTCTGCCCCATAAATATGGTTTAAATTTCTCAACACTCCATACACATGCCAACAGCTCTTTCTCTATCACTGAATAGTTGCGCTCCACTAAGCGTAGAGTTCTAGATGCAAACCCAATAGTCCTTTCCAAACCATCACTCGAGACTTGTGTTAAAACAGCACCTAAACCATATTCTCAAGCATCTACCGTAACCACAGTTTGCAAACCTTCTGTAAAAGGTCGTAACACTGGAGCTTTAATAATGTCTTGTTTAACCTTTTCAAATGCTTTGTTGCACTCATCTGACCAAGCAAAAATCGCATTCTTCCTTAGCAGAGCTCTAAAACACTCAGTGGTATTGGCAACATTTTTCAAAAATTTAGCATAAAATTCACATAGTCCTAAAAATGACAATAATTGTTCTTTAGTTTTAGGTGAAGGCGCCTCTAAAATACTTTTTACTAATCCCGGCTTTGGCTTAATCCCTTGCTCAGATAAAATGTGACCTAGATACACAACCTCTCTTGATTTTAACACACACTTCTCATCCCTTAAAGTTACTCCTCTGTCTTCTAATGTGCTTAAAACATTTTCTAGAACCTTATCATGTGCTACTTCAGTGTCTGAAAAAACCAAAATATCATCCTGAAAAACAACAACATTTGGGTTATCATTGAACATGCTAGACATGAGTCTCGGAAAAACTGCCGCTGCCGAGGCTAGTCCAAAAGGCAGCCTACAGAACTGAAACGTACCATCAGGTGTGACAAAAGCCATCAAATGTCTAGAGCTAACATCAAGCTCTACTTGATGGTAAGCTGATTTCAAGTCCAATTTTGTAAACCAGCTAGACCCACCAACTTTTGCGATCAAATCTTCAATCCTTGGTAGCGGAAAGTTGTCTACCCAAATTTCTTTGTTCAAACTTCTCAGGTCCACACACATTCTTAAATCCCCTGAACTCTTCTTAGTTAAAACAATTGGAGACAACCATAAAGTGCCCTCAACTTTTTCTATAACACCTTGTTCACACAAATCTTGTAATAAATTTGTTAATTCTGTTCTTATACTGAAAGGTACATTCCTTAACCTATGTTTGACAGGAATTGCACTTTGTTTGATTTTGATAGTATGTGTAAAGTTAGTTATCTTCCCTAGTTTATTTTGAAATAACCTTTTGAATTTCTGTTGCCATATGCTTGTCCCTTTTTCAATTGTATTCACAGGACTTGCTCTGTTCCTTTCAATATACACAGGTATCTCTTCTCCTGGTTTAATAACTAATTTAAATTCAGCCTGGTGAATCAATCCTAAAACATTGATTCCCTTTTTAGCCACATAGACTTTCCCATGAATATTTTCATTATAAATAGTTAATGACGCCCAAAAATAACCAAGTAGATCAATTCTACTCCCTTCAAAAGCAACAGTGGAAACATCAGGACTACATAGTGGTTTTACTCCCCAAAATTCATCATATTTGTCTTTTGACACAATAGTAATACGAGCTCCTGTGTCTACTAATAACTTAATAGCCACCCCTTCTATTGACACTAGAATGTCAGGATCCACAATCAACTTGCTACTTGTATGTCCAGTCTCTTTGACCATCAATACCAACTTGTTCCTGTCTGGTTGTTCCATTTGAATCTCATCATTTAAAACACAGCGGACATTGTTCTTACGAAGACTTCTGCACACTCGTGAAAAATGACCAGTTTTGTTGCAATTCCTACACTGTTGACCAACTGCAGGACAGTTTTTGAAAGAAGATACATGAGAATAAGCCCCACATCTATAACAGAAAGTCTTCTGACTAGATTTGCCTGTAGAAAAAGTTCTAGATGACGTAAAACCATCTTGTTTTTTCTCCAACCCATAACTCTTCTTACTATCAACACTCTGAACATTAGTTACTGCACCTGATATTGTAGTATTTGCTAAGGCAGATTCCAATTGTTTTGCATCTTCCAAAGAACACTCAATACTTTTCGCAATATCAATAGCTTTGTCTAGAGAAGGATCTTTACACGTAAGCAATTTTTCTTGTATTTTCCTTGAAAAACACCTTGCTACCAATTGATCCCTAATCAATTGAGATGTAAAATTTTCAAATTCACATTTTGCAGCTAGTACTTTCAATGCAGTAATAAAAGTATCAATACTTTCATTTGAATTCTGCGATCTCGTGAAATATTTATATCTATGTACTACAATATTCTTAGTTTTTACAAAATGTTTATCCAACTGTGCAATAGCCATATCAAATTCATCTAACTCTTCTTCTTCGCCCACTTGATACGTAGGTAGATGATCAAAAACATTTTGTCCTTCAACTCCTAAATAGTAATACATTAGACTTTTCTTCCTTTCAGGTCTAAATCTATGACCATCAATAGCTCAGAGAAAAGCTTTAAATGATCGTAACCACAGTTTCCATTCCAATGGAGGATCCCCCGGATCTTGCAAGAAAGGAGCAGGTGGATGAATATTCTGCATTGTCCAATTAGTAACAAAAAAACTACTTAAACAAATATACTTCAAAAATGTATATTCTTATTATTTCTCTCTTTTCTATAAATAAAGCAAAATATAATAATTTAATCTTCTTTGGTTGTTAATTTGAGAATTTATTCTTCCCAATGTAAGATGGCCGACACCAAAAAAAACTTTCAGATATCCAGAGTCCCTTTTTTATTTTACTGATGAGATCGTAACAGGAAGTTCATAACAAAAACAGTACCACCAGAGCCTGAAGAACCATTGAAGACTGGGGGTGAGACTTGCCTTTATTTTTGGTTCTTAATTGCTTTTTACTTGCTCCGATCGATGCGTGTGCGCAATACGAAATGCCTCCTGCCCGAACTCACCACACTCCGAGTAGCGCGTGTGTGTCCTGCGCGCGACACTGTATTTTAACGTTTGTTGCACGAGCGTTGTTCAGCTTGTTAACGCGCTCAATTAATTCAAACTAAACCAATCGATGCGTATACACACCAACTCGGAGTATACTGTTTCTTATGCGATCACAAAATGCACTCATATATTCTGCGCCCAACAGTGTATTTCACTGTTTGTTGCGCGAGCGTTAAACTGTCAAGTGTCTCACGCTGCCACCAACAATCTCATACTGCTGCAAATCAGCTGATTTGTAACTGCCTTTACGCTTAAAGTCTTTGTGCCCCACACCACCGCAGTTACTGTACTTGCCAAATTCTCCATCAAAAACATCCGATCCAGATCTTCATAATTTCACTTCATTCCACCATTTCTTTTTACTGTTCCGTGTTCAAGAACGTTCCTGATGACCTTGAATCTTTCTCCTCGTCGCCACATGAAATGAGTCGAAGTGAAGCGTTGTAAAAGAAGATATTTATTCCATTTATAAACAAGTATTACTCCTGTAGAAGAGGGGCACAGCACCGCAACCAACCGTCACCTCCACCCATCTGTCGCCTGGAATGGCATGACATCACTCTCACGATGTCACACGATTCCAAGTGACACATGCATATTCTAACCACCTCACCACACTAACCCAGCACAATAGACAGAAAACAGAAATTCCATGTCATTAAAAAAATATAGAGTAAATTTTGATATATTATTGGACACCAAATCAACAAAATCAAATCAGTAGAACTTGAGTTGCGATTTTTTAAAGTTTAAAGTAAAATCTAGTGTCTAAAAGATCAAAGTGCCCACTGTGGACATATAGGCTCTCATTACAACCCTGGTGTTCGGTGATAAAGCGGCAGTAATACCGCCAACAGGCCGGCAGTAATCCATGCGGGAATATGAGCACGGCAGAAACAGCTCAGACAGACAGCCACTTTAACACACCGACCGCCAGGGCGGAATCAACAAGCACCACGGCAATAACCGGCAAGAGCCAGGCGGAAGACAATGTTCCGCCACTGTAAAATGACACACCTATCCGCCACCTTTTCCGGGGTGGTACAAACGACAACAAGAGCCTGGTGGAAACACTGCACAGATGGGAAACGACTCATCTCTGGAGACTCAAGGAAGAACCACACCGCCATGGAGCCCGAGTTGCATGTCTTCCCCATGCTCTTCTACATGCTGGACCACTACGAACACCAGTGCCAGTGAAGATGACCATGGTGAGTACTGCCACCTAGCACACAGGGGAGGGGCGGAGGAAAAAGAGAATGACACGCACACACACAACACACACCTCCACCCCCAACACCATACACACAATCAGATGCAGTAATTAAGCATATTTCCCAGTATCCCACAGTAATAATGCAAGGACAACAACTATAGAGCAAAAATAGTGTAATACCACAAATATAGTAGAAATACGTGCATCAAAATCAAAAAGTATATACATATTTACAATGCAAGGCACACTGCCCAGTCCTCAATGTCCGTAGGCCACAGGGCCACATCACAAAGTCCAAGGCCCCACCTCACTCCTGCAAAAACATGAAGAGAACACTGCAGGGGCATCAGGTCGAAAATAGACAGGCACTTCAGGGGGACAGCGAACGGGGGGGCACCTCAGCCGGAAGATGGTACAACGCCACTGGTCCTGGAGAGGGCAACATGCCCATCACTCTGTCCTGGGGAGTGCCAGGCCACTGTCTCTCAAGTGCGTGACTTGCCCACTGGTTCTGGAGGGGGCAACATGCCCTGTGTGCTGTCCTGGGGAGTGCAAGGCCACAGTCTCTCAAGTGGGAGACTTGCCCACTGGCTCTAGAGGGGGCAACATGCCCTGTGCTTGATCCTGGGGAGTGCAATGCCACAGTCTCTTGAGTGGATGGCTTCTCCACTGGTTCTGGAGGGGGCATGGTGCCCAGTGATCTTCATCCTGGAGACGATGGGGTGAGTGGATGGCTCTCCACTGGTTCTGGAGGGGGCATGGTGCCCAGTGATCTTCATCCTTACCCTTTCTGCGAGCAGCTGGGGATGGCTCCTTGCTCCTTTTGGTAGCAGCTGGGGACTGCTCCTTGCCCTTCCTTTCAGCAACCGGGGATTGCTCCTTGCCCTTCCTTTTATCAGCTGGGGTGCCTCCTTGCCCTTCCTTGCAGCAGCTGGGGGTGCCTCCTTGCCCTTACTTGCAGCAGCTGGAGGTGCCTCCTTTCCCTTGCTTGCAGCACTTAGTGCAGGCACCCTTTTAGTGTCTTGCTGCAATGGAATGCACCTTCCCCCATGGGTGCTGCAAGCTCACTAGTAGCATTTAGTTTACGGGAGCTGTGTATAAAGGTGTATAAGTTTTGCCACTCTACAAGGAGATAAAAAGTAAATTAAATATGCCAGTCAGGTGTAAGCCATGTTTACCATTTTTAGGGGAGTGAGCACAAGCACTTTAGCACTGGTTCGGGAGGGCCGGTTGCACCTCAAATGAAGTGCACAGAGTCGTAAAGTGCACGGAGTCCTAAGGCCAACAAAAGTGAATTTCAGCAAAAGTGGAAGACAAAAGGCAAAATGTTTAAAGGAAGACCACCCTAAGGTTGACAGTTCTAACAACCAGACACTTTGTCAATTAAAACCATACAGAAGACCAACTCAAATGGTACATAATTGAAAATGTATCATCACTAGGCAGCAATATAAGCTACAAACTGTTGTTGCATGAACATGGAGGTACTGCCTTGAAACATACCATCAGGGACTTAATGATGAAGTACCTTTGGCCCAGTTGAATCATGAGAAAATGTTGCCCTTCTTTACAAACCAGGTTCAAAGGGTCCCGCCAATGACCTACTGCATTAGCGTCCCTGAGCTGGACCCCAAACTCTAAGAGCCATTCACTTGTGATGAGCAACCCAATATGGATGTTAAAACATGACTGCCTACGTTTTACAGCAATGTTCATTTTAACAGACGTACTGGTAATTCATATATATAAAAACTCATAAGCTTTGAGCATTAAATTACATTTTAGGCTGACTCTACCACCCTTGTGATGAGGGGTTACCACCCTTGTGAAGGTAGTACAGTTTTCCTTTCTTAATTAAATTATAAAATGTGTGGCTCAATGCCCTTGATACAGCTTGCAAACTCAGAGGAAAACACACTGTATTTGACATGTGCTTGCTAAAGATAGAACTAAAGTACTATACACTTCCTGTTGGATTGTTTCACCACTCAATCAATTACGGACTATCATGTGACACCATACAACACCACCATCTAACCCAAATTCAGTGACTGATATTGTCAATCATTAAGGATGGATGCATATGACACATTGCTCTGTGGAAAGGGAGAAAGGAGACTGACTAGGTTTACAATCCCATGGCAAAGTAAGTGGTCATATGTTATACCAATACTACTCTTACAATTACAGCATTCACACTTCGATGAAGCAAGCACTTTGTATACAAATGAATAAGTGTGTTTGTAATTAGCATCATTGCTGACTAGGACAAGATGTACTTTCATCAGTAACATGCACCCCCAACCTTAACTAGCATCAAAAGCGTGATAGATGAATGGAGGTACGATTTGTAGATATAAAAGAGCCTGTAGACCTGTTTTATTCCAGAAAAAATAAACAGAACCTCCAGCTTCGATTGTTAGTTAAAGAAATATACAATAGTGTAGGACCAGATGTTACTACCACTAGTACCAGCAATCACATATAATGTGAATGAATTATAACTCACCCTGGTACAGTGAGATTGATTACCATTTTAATTGAGTGATGATTGAAGGTAAATGGATTAGAGAAGAGTATGCCATGGCATTCCTGTTGTATTAAAGTGGGTTGTTGGTAGGAGGAGGCATGCACCTTGAGCTAGTAATAATATCACAATCACTAATAAAGTCCGGTCAAGTCTCAATAAATTAATCTTCCTCAACCCTTGGTAGTTTAGCAACAAGTAGTCAGGCTTAACTTACGAGACAGGTAGTGTAAAGCATTTAACATCACTGAAACAGGAAATAAGTAAAAGACACAATGCAATAAAAACCCAACACCAATTAATAAAAATAGAGAATATTTGTATCTTTAAAATGACACCAAGATGGCAAACATCCAAAGTAGGGAACCGGAGATATGACATTTTATAGATTAAATTTAAAAAATGTGCATTCTAGCCCCAAAAAGCATGAAGTGCCATCCCTGACTAACATGCTCACCTGTACCGGCACAAAGTCAAAGTTTAAAGCTAACCATGCTAGAGCGTGGGATCGTATAGGTTAAGCATTAGGTAGCAGTCAAATTTTACCTTCACACTTTTCACTTTGTTGGAGTTTTTCTTCTTCACTGTGAGTGATCTGGTCCTTGAATCCAGAGTTCGCTTCGACAACGGCGGCCTTCTTGAGCGTGATGCCTCAGTGGGTCTCTGGAGGTCTATGTCCTCAGCGTCGATGATGGAGATCTCCAGAGCCTTCATTGTAGCAAACTAGTTAGGCCAACTTGTGTTTCGATGACGCCAGTTTGACTCACGACGTGGAGCCGGTCCTCTTCTGGAGCTTTTTCACAAAAGTTGGCAAAAAGTTCCCAAACTTTTAGATCTTTTTCTGAAAGGTTCTTTGCGAGTCAGAAAGAGCACCAGCAGAGGGTCTGGGACTCCAACTCCCACGATGCACCTGGTCTATCCAGGCAAATCCAGGTAAAGCTGGTCAGAGGGAGTTGTCCTCTTAGTGGATGGGGCAGGTGGCTTCCTCCAGCAGTTCTCTACCTTTCTCTCCTTAGGGAGCCCCCTACATAGCATTGAAGACAGCCAAAGTCCTTCTTATCTGCAACAGGTACAGTCCTTCTGAGTGTAGTCCTCTGTCGTAAAGTCCAAGGGTCCATCAGGGCAGTACTTTCTCTTTTAATGTTTCAGGCAGGGATCTGGGGGCTCCTTCAGATATCCCATATATTTAATTTTACAGTCTGATCTGGCAAGAGGGGGCAAACAATGGGGTTCAAGTTGTCACCCTGGAATGACCACTTCCTGGGAAGTGTGGCACATTTTTGTCCCAGACTGCAGTTTCTCAAAAAGCAAAATGGAGAAATTGTCTCCATGGAGAAAAGGTCTGTCTAACCCAACCCACAGGTGTGAATAACTTTCCCTACACTCCCCTTACAGTCCCTTTCCCAATCTAATTAGCAGGCTCCCATATGTCTGGGGATCAAGGAAGTGGGGGCCAGCCTGAGTCATGTGACATATGTGCCACTACCACTGAAGTTCAGTTTATGTCCCCAGCCCCCTTCCTGTCCTGGTTTCTCCAAGACACATATCTCCTCCACCAAATGGCTGTATTGTTTCAGCCCCAGGACTTGTAACATCTACTCAGGGAGCAGCTTGACTCAGGCTGTGCTGTGAAAATGCTGACCAATAACATGAACCTGCTACAGGGCTGCTTCACGTAACTTCAGGATAATAAGTTCTAAAACTACTTTCCTGTAATAGTTATAATAAATCTGACCTTGGCACTTTGTTAGTTTTACAGTAACTATTATTTTGATGCTTTGAATCAAGTTGCTAGCTAACTCCAATCAAAAGTTAAACTTTATTAAAGTTTAATAATGTCTTCTCATGTTAGCCTATGGGGCTAGCAGCACTACAATGGGGAAACGTCTTTGGCTGCTTATTACCAATAGGGCATCTGAAACATATTTTATATTGTCCCTGTTTTTCATAACAAGGTACCCTACCCCTAGGGCATTTATGGCACACTTTAGGGGTGACATATGTAATAAAAAGGTAGTTTAGGACTTTGGAAGTACCTTTAATTCCAAAGTCAAATTTGGACATAGTTCTATTTATAACCAGCCTGCAAGGCAGGTTTGACTTTAAAATGACATTAGACATCACAGCAGTACATACTTAAGTGCATTAGGTCCACTGGGGACTCTAAACCTACATGCCCGGCCATATAGTAGGGACTTACAGGTAGGTTGTCATGGCCAAATAGAATTACACCAATTACCATATACCTTATGAGGACAGAGAACTGGCCCTGGGCCTGGTCAGCAGAGGCCAGGGCACTTTCAGAGTTAGTAATCACCAGTATGAGGCATAAAATGGGGGTGATTAGGTAAAAAAGGATTACTTTCCTACTCCTGTTAGAATAATGAGAACCTTGCAAATAGTTATCCATATTTAATCATGAATGTCTACATACAGTAGACTTGCTCTACATCTAGAATAGTATACATGTAATGTAGAGTGTGAGTGGAAGGAAGTGCCCATTGTTTATGGCCAGGAAAAAAATCAAAACCCAAGTGCTGGTCAGGCGTGTGAATGAACAAGAGCACTCAAATTTGTTTATGTTTGCTGTACAGTGTCGTTATAGTGTTCACACCAAACACCCAATAATTCCATGTATGTGAATATTTTGAACACTTAATTGTGTAGGCTACTTCAATGAATGTTTTGAACTAGATTTTTATCCTTGTCATAGTTTATCATTACACATCAGTATCATAGGTAGGATATCCTTATGCTTCTAGATCGGATTAATGTATGACTGATTGTTCAGTAGCTAGGGATCTCTCAAGCACCGATGAAGACTAGTGAATTAATTGGGCACTGCAGATGGCTGAAACATCTTAGAAGACATCTCATGGATGTTCAAAAAATAACATTATTGTAGGCATCCAAAAATCTTCCTTTTTAACCATATCCAAGATACCTGCTAAGAATGGTCTACTTTGACGTATTTTTAATACCTCTGGTTCCCTGTAAATATTCACTTGACTTTTATGCAGAACTACCTTGAAAGTCTGAGTCTGTCCCAGTGGTACTGACCTACTGGGATGGGAGAAGGACACCAATGATAAGCATGCCACAATTATGTGGGTGAGGTGTCATTTTCTAATATCTCTTCCATGACACAAGAGGGTTATAATAAAAACGCCCTGAAAATGTGATAGTATTTTTGAGACATTGTATAGATAAGGAGGTTGTGTAACAATATTAAACCTCTCACTATCTTTTTGTTGTAAGAAGATCAGAATGTCAATCGGGACATACTTCACATGGCTTATTCTTCTTCTGTTTGAAGATTTGTGTCATCAGAAATATAAAGGAGAAGACTGCTTGGTTATATAATAAGGCATCCTTACAGTAAAGGTCTGCTTAAAGTATGGACTTCACCACAAAATCATTTTCTAGAGTGTATTCTTTACAGTAAACCTAAAAAATTATCCCAATTAACATCACATTTAAAAAGGTTGCTCCTTCTTTCACAAATGTTATTGTACTTCAAGTTATTATATTGGTTTGTGAAATGAACGTAGCTATTCGTTCACCTGATGAAGACCTGAAGAAGTCAAATTAGCATTGCATCTCCAGGCATTCTTTGCGACTCAGAGTTACCTTGAGGGTTGGATGTAGTGTGCCTTCCATGTGTTATATTGACAGCAGCCACTTATCAGTATTGAACAGTAGAAATACAATTCTACTTTTTGCAAAATGTATTTCTGCAATATTTCCTCCAAAATCCTAATTTGTACAAAGAAAGGATTCAGGTAGAATTATCCAGGTTCAGCCAGGGGGCTGCAGCAGGTGCAGTGGCACCCGGGCTCAGGGTTCCAATGGGCAGGTTGTGCCACAAATAGTGGCTCTTTCTTAATAGCTAATGAGATGGGATGGGGGGTTTCATCCTTTACACTGGGTTTCCTTGCGCCCTTGCTACACCAATGGTTCAGCCATTCCTTATTTTCTCCAGAGATTTCAGCAAAGGTTTACAGTAGCTTGTCGGCATCAAACATTCCCATATGGCACTAGCCTGGTGCATGTCCTAATTCACGCAAATGACACGCTGACGTGTTGATGTGATAGAACATGGGTAAAATCAGTCAAGACCCAGAGAACATTTCAAGCCACCAAGTTCGGACAGGTCTGTAGGACAATCTGGCAGTGTGTCACAATGGATGGTGTGATAGGTCAGTGTGTGGGCGGTGTTTTTGCCACAAACATTGCCTGCAGAAATGCATACATTGCTAAACACATATGTCTTTAGAAGTTCAAAACTGAACAGATTTGCAAAAGCGTTCCACTTTTTAGTCAGATTCGCTGATGGGGGAGACTTTTATTTTGGTGCCCTGGCCTATTTTCTGTCCCAGTGCATGCCAATGTTTTGTATCATAACTCAGTGGCATAAAGGACGTGCCTGTTTAACACCTTGGTCGCCAAGGACAAAACAGTTACATCATTGGCTGCAGCGCTCAGGCCGTAACTGTTACGTCCTGAGACCGTCTCCCACCCCACCCCTCAGGGCAGGGATGGAAGGGGAATTGCTTCGTCTTCCACCCATGCCAATCCTCCCCCCTACCAGTGATGTCTGAAGATGTCAGCATGCGATTGCGCTCTCACCTCATCGGAGGCCGTCCCCATAGCGCTGCATTGCTCTTCGATTGGGGTGGTGGGGGCAGGCAGAGAGACATGAAAGGAAAGGAAAGGCCTTTCCTTTCCTTTCATGTCTGTCTCAGCATTTCTACAGCCCGATCGTGAAGCGATCGGGCTGCAGAAATGCTCGCTAGACACCAGGGATGTTTTTTATTTTATTATAAACAATAAAGGGGAGCGAACCCTTTGGCAAGAGTTGCTCACCTGGGGGGGCATTTTTGAATTAGGCCTTTTCTGCCCCCGGGGGGCAGAAGCCATTAGACACAAGGGATCATTATTGTTTTTATTTTTTAGACACGGGGAGTGGCCCCTTAGTCAAGGATCGCTCCCCTGTTGGGGGGGGGGAATTGTTTATAGGCCATTTCTTCCTCCCTTGGGGGCAGATTGGCCTATTTTTATTAGGTCAATTTGGGGGCAGAAACTACTAGACACCAGGGATTTTTTATTTTTATGTCAATTTCACCCAAGGGGAGCAACCCCTTAGACAAGGGTTGCTGCCCTGAGGGGAAAATTCATTTTAGGCCATTTATGTCCTCATTGGGGGCAGATCGACCTATTTTAATTAGGCGAATCTGCCCCCAAGGGGGGCAGAAACCACAAGGCACCAGGGATTTTTAATTTTTTTTCACCAATGGGGAGCGACCCTTTAGGCAAGGGTGACTGCCATGGAGGGCATTTTATTTTAGGCTAATTCACCCCCACAGTTCAGCCTATTTTTCTTCGGCCTATCAGCCCCTGGGGGGGGGCAGAAATCACTAGACACCAGGGATTTTGATTTGTGCCAATTTCACGTAAGGGGGGGCAGATTTATTTTAGGCCATTTATGCCCCCCATGCGGACAGATGGGCCTATTTTAATTAGGTTGATCTGCCCCCAAGGGGGGCAGAAACCAGTAGGCACCAGGTATTTTTTATTATTATTATTTTTTACAGATGGAGGGTGACCCTTAGGCAAGGGTCACTGCCCTGGAGGGCATTTTATTTCAGGCTAATTCACCCCCACTTTAGGGCAGATCAGCCTATTTATCTTCGACCTATCAGCCCCCGGGGGGGCAGAAATCATTAGACACCAGGGATTTTGTTTTGTGCCAATTTCACGTAAGGGGAGTGACCCCTTAGACAAGGGTCACTCCCCTGGGGGGGCAGATTTATTTTAGGCCATTTATGCCCCCCTTGCGGACAGATGGGCCTATTTTAATTAGGTTGATCTGCCCCCAAGGGGGGCAGAAACCACTAGGCACCAGGTATTTTTTATTATTATTATTTTTTACAGATGGAGGGGGACCCTTAGCCAATTCATTTGAGGCCATTTCTGCCCCCTTTGGCTTATTTCTGTTAGGCTGATCGGGGGCAGAAACCACTTAGGCACCAGCGATTGCTGTGTGTGTGTGTGTGTGTGTTTTGTTTGGGGGGGCAGCTCCTTGAGCAAGGGTCACTCCCCATGGGGGCACATTACTGTTGCCCATTTCTGACCCCCTTGGCAGAAAGCCCACCAGAGACCAGGGAAGAATTTGTTTTTCAAAAAATAAATAAATGGGGACAAAGTTGTTCTGCCGACCGGTGGGCAGATGGGGCAATTACCCCTGATCCACTCCCGGGGGGGGAGGGGCAGAAAGCCTTCTAGATGCCAGGGAATTAAAAACAAATAAAGAATAGTGGGGTGGTGGCTACCAACCAGTATGGGCATGGTTATGACCCCACCCCAACTGAGGGGGTTAATAGTTTTTCAGCTCTCCCCACACACACTTGATCTTGAATCCAACAGCAAGTAAGAGGGCATTTGATTTTTTGGGGTTTTGGTTTTACATATGGGCCATGAGAGCTTGTCTAACTCTCAAAATCGTCCCACTTGGAATGGTGAGGACTGCACTTTTTAGACTTTAGGACGCTGCCATGTAGAAAAATCTACGAGGCCTAGACACATCTGAAAACTAAACATCTTGGTGAGTCTAAGGTGGTGTGCTTCACAGGCACTCCGCACAATTTTCTTACCCGCAATGCCCTGCAAATCTCCAACTTTGCTTGAAATCACACATTTTCCCTACATTTTTGTGATGGAACCTTCCGGAATCTGCAGGAATCCACAATACTCCTACCACCCAGCATTGTCCCATCTATACCGATACAAATTCTGCCCCACTTGTCAGCCTAAAAACTCTTTTTCCAAACTGTCCTTTTGGACCTGCTTTGGTTCCCCCTATTTCGAAATGTTTTTGGCTCTTCCCTGGCACAGGCACTTGGCCCACCTCCATAAGTGAGTTATAATTTTTATTGGGAGACTGAGGGGAATGATGAGTGGTAGGAAATATGTCCTGGTGCGGTGATCCCACACAGAAATGTGGGAAAAATATGATTTTTTTGCTAAATTTGAGGGTTGCTGAGGATTCTGGGTAAGAAAACACTGAGGGATCCACGCAAATCACACCTCCCTGGACTCCCTCGGGTGTCTAGTTTTCAGAAATGTTTGGGTTTGGTAGGTTTCTCTAGATGGCTTTTGAGCCCAGGACCAAAAATGCAGGTGCCGCCAACCCCCGCAAAAACAGGTAGTTTTGTATTTGATAATTTTGATATGTCCACATAGGCCATCATTATGACATTGGTGGTAAAAAACGAATACTGCCGCCAACATACCGCCGCAGAGGCAAACATTTGTCTGTCAGATTATGACACACACACACAAAACCAACAGAAAAACAGCCACAACCACAAATCCGCCAGACCCACTGAACATGATAAACTCGGTTCTATCACCCATACCGTTACGCCACCAAAACAACGCCCTCTGAATAATGACCCACCAATCACTACAGCGGACATTCAACAGCAGTAAACCATTGTTGGTGTACACCGCTGCAGCAGATATGACCACTCAAAAACAAAAACAAGACAGCAGTGGCCAGAACCATAAACCCACACCTGTCACAAATACACACACACACCAACAGCACTATAAAACACACCCCCACATCACCCACAATCCTTTGCAAACACAAGAAGATCGCTACACTTTGCCATGCCAATCCTAGTGAGAACTGCACGCACATATCACAAATACCCATTCATCCTTCACACACCACACACCCCACCCCTTCACACATCACCCTTTGCACAACACACTTCACACAACACTCATGTCCCCACAAAGGCACCCCCGGTTCAGGGATGAGTTGTGGATCCCACAGCCAGTCCACCACAGGCCCCCCCTCTGAATCTAACACCACATCAACCAGCCAACGACCCCACACCTCTGTCCCTAGGGCACGTAAATAGGTAGTGTGCCCACCTGTACAAGCACCCCAGTCCATACCACACGGTCAAGACAATGAGGGTCCTGGTGTCAGTGGGAGTAGGCACACCGTTCAGGGGACACAGGCACAAGGGGCCAAAGACACTCGGAGGACTGCTGTGCACCGGGGGAGGACGGGCCCTGGGAACCAACTGCCCAGGAGGCACTTACAAATGTCCTGGGGGCATACCAACAATCCCAGGACAGGATGGGTCAGGTGATCGCCATCATGCAGGAGAACTAGCAGCTGCAGGGGATACACCACCAGGAGGTCATGCAGCAGTTGCAGGGCATAAATGCCAACATGGCCTCCATTGTAGGGGTGCTGGGTGACATGGCCAACACCATGCGGGAGGACAGAGCACATCAGCAGGCCACTTCCACTAGCCACTCAACCCAGCAGCCCTACACATCTGCTGCAGCTAGTCGACAGGAGGCCCTGCCACAGGAACCACAGGCCACAAACACCCCTCCCCCTTCAGAAGGTGATTCACCCCGCAAACGTTCCCTGCAACCCAGTCAAACACCAGAGACAGTTGCCAAGACAAAGACCACCGCCAGGAAATGAGCCCCTCCTGCATGTCCCCCTTGTGTTCCACTATGTCACCTTGTGCACTTTGAACTGCCATTGCTCCCCTTCCTATGGATTTTTTAGCTAAATTTGAGGTTTGCTGAGGATTCTAGGGTAAGAAAACACTGGGGGATCCATGCAAATCACACCTCCCTGGACTCCCTCGGGTGTCTAATTTTTAGAAATGTTTCGGTTTTGTAGGTTTCTCTAGATGGCTGTTGAGCCCAGGTCCAAAAACGCAGGTGCCGCAGACCCCGCAAAAACAGGTAGTTTTGTATTTGATAATTTTGATATGTCCACTGGATATGACACTGGACCTGTGCTACAAACAGACTGGCCCACTACACTAGAATATTTCCAACCCTCACCCCACTCTATTGCACTTTGCATTGTTTATCAAATTTTCAAATAAACACCCTTGGACACAACTTGAGTAATAGTGCTTTATCTGAAGGAAATGTACAATGTATTGTACTGTATTGAACGGCATGATCCTGAGCAAATGTCCAGTAATATGTTGATCCATCCTATATATGCGTCTGTACACATCACAGCATTACACTCTTGAAACTACACCAACATCTGCAATAAGGGAAGGCATAGGTGACAGTCAGGTAGGATGCAAAGGTAGTGACTGGCATTATGCTACAGCCACACAGCACACCACTTAAATGGAGTAATGTCATTTGAAGTATTGCAGTATCTTATGTGTCTTGTTGTCTACATCCTCCTCCTCTTCCTCCTCCTCACTGTCATCACTGTCCACTGCTGCCACAGGTGCATTGTCACCCCCCTCCTCCCGGAGATAGGGCACATTGCATCTGAGGGCCAAATTGTGAAACATGCAGCACACAACAACAATCTTTCAGACCTTCTCAGGAGAATAGCATAGGGATCCACCTGTCAGATGGAGGCACCTGAATCTGGCCTTCAGGAGGCCGAAGGTCCTTTCAACAATCCTCCTGGCACGACCATGAGCATTATTATACCTATTCTCAGCCCCTGTCCTCGGGTTCCTTACAGGAGTTAAGAGCCAGGATAGGTTTGGGTAGCCGGAGTCACCTGGAAGAATTGAGGGACACACATTAGACTTGCACAATGGCATGGTGTATGACTCCTGAAGGCATACACTGACATACATTGGGTGGGGACTCAGGGTCACCTAGAAGCCACACTCTGTGCCTCTGTAGTTGTGCCATCAGCTGTGGGACACTGCAATTCCTCAGGACAAAGGCATCATGCACCGACCTAGGATACTTGGCAGTGACGTGAGAGATATACTGGTCAGCAAAGCACACCATCTGGACATTGAGTGAGTGGAAACTCTTCCTATTTCTGTACACCTGTTTATTGCCCGGGGGGGGGACTAAGTCCCGTCAATGGCCCCAATCACATGTGGTATGTGTCCCATTGCATAGAATCCAGCCTTCACAGTGGACATTTCATCAACCTGGGGGAATGCGATGTAGCTACACATGTGTTTGAGCAAGGCAGACCCTTGCAAACACAATAGAGAACATTGGCTGTGACATTCCTGAAGCCAAGCCCTCTGTCACCGGGAAAGAGCCTGTTGCCAGGAAATGGAGCACTGATAGTACCTGAACAAGAGGGGGTATAACTGTGGTGCAACAGATAGCAGGTAGCAGATCAGGCTCCAATTGTGCACACAGCTATGTGATCGTGGCGCTGTCCAGACTATAATTGAGTATGATGTGCCTGCCCTCCAGTGTAGCCAAGTCCACAAGGGGTCTGTACATGGGTGCATGCCTCCTCATCCTGTTCATCCGCAGTGGTTGGTACCTATGTCGACCAAAAGTAAGAAGGGAGTGACAACAGGAACTATGGACACACAGTGTCAGAGTACACAGAGCATGTTTGTATGTTGGACACTGGAATTGTCTATGTGTGTACATTCGACAACAATGACGCACTATCAAATCTGTACATGTGAACTAGCAGTAGAAAATGGCAACCGCCTATCCTGTATGTAGGGACAGGTGGAAGTGACTTCACTCCATCAGCATTAGGCGTCATGCCTGGAGGCGGTCTACACTGCCGTGCAATTCCTTACTGGCTAACATGGGGCTCCGTGGAGTACAGGACCAATGATGATCAACGCCGGCGGTAACTGTATTCACCGCCACGGACGTAACCACCATTTTGTGTCTATCACTTCACTTGATTCTTGACTTTCCACAGGACTACATCTCCACTGTCTGTGCTGCTGTGGCCTGTGTCTGGAACCTGCCATGGCCTGTGCAACAGGGGAAAGGACCCCAGCCTTCACATTTGAGAAGTTGGAGAGGCTTGTGGATGGGGTCCTACCTCTATTTGGGCAGTTGTATGGGCCTCAGGACAAACTGGTGAGTACATGATGGGTACGTTGCATGCAACATGGCTGCATGTAGATGTGTGTGTGTGTGCTGCCAGTGTGTCATTTGGGGAGGTATGGAAGGTGACAGTGTACATGTAGAGGCACAGGTCATGTGTGGGCCTGATGAGGGGCAACTGCAGTATGTAGGCCACATGTGTGACAGGCTGAACTGTGTGGTTCCTGGTGTCAGAAGAAGGGGTGTTGGCGTGCCATCGCCAAGGATGTGCGGACCCTGGGGGTCCACACCCGGCAGAGCACCCACTGCAGGAAACGGTGGGAGGACCTGAGACGCTGGGCCCGGAAGACCACCGAGGCCCAGCTGGGGACGGCCTCCCAAGGAGGGAGGGATGCCCATCGGAATCTGACCTCCTGATGGTCCGCATACTGGCAGTGGTCTACCCAGGGCTGGATGGGCGCGTGAGGGCATCACAGCAGCCACACAGGGTGAGTACAGTGTGTGTGTGACAACCAACTTTGTTGACTAGCATGGGATTTGGATGCAGGGTTCTACGCAGTGGATGCCCCAACATGCCAGCTTAGACATTGCTGCATTGTCCAGCTTAGGTATATTGGGTGTAATGCATATTTTTGATAGCTAGGTAGCTGGCTTTCCATGTCAGACAGGGCATAGTTGGTCCCAGTTAGTGTGCAGATGGCAGTGTTTGGTTCCTACCTGCTGTGGTACCTAGCCAATGGTATGCCAGTGTGGTCCTTACTGTCCATTCTTAGTCTCAGTGTGTGACAGTGATGTGTATGCCATCTGTGCTGTTGTTGCTGTGATTGACCCTGTGCTCCCTTTCTTTCTTTCCTCCTCTCCTTTTACCATCCTGTCCATGTGTGCATTAGCATCATTGGGCGAAGGAGCAGGGGCACCAGCGAGTGAGGGAGCTGCAGTCCACAGGACCCAGGAGGCTGGCTAAGTCCACCAACGCTGAGGGAACCAGTGGATGGAGGGGAAGGGGAACACCAAGGGAGGGACACGAGCTGATACAACTGACTCTGATTCGTCCTCCGATGGAAGCTCCCTGGTGGTGGCACACCCCTCTGAGACTACCCCAGCTTCAGGTTCTACCGTGACCCCCCCATACCAGCACCACCTTCCCAGTAGCCCCCCACAGAGTTGCCCGTGCATCCCAGATGCAGCAATGCAATGCCTTCCTGGAGGGCATTCACAGTGGCATGGCGACCATCCCTAGATCATTTCAGGCTATGGCCTCTTCTCTGATGGCAGCCAGTGTCCCTGTTTCTTCTGCCCCCCCTCCAACTACCACTTCCCAGTCCCAGTCTCCTCTCCCCAAACCCATCCCATGCACACATTCTGACAAGCATGCACCCAAAACAACAGACAAGACTCACACAGACAAACACAGGCATCACACTTCAGTCCACAAGCACACACAGACAGCACACAGATGCACACACATCATCCACTGCCACTCTGTCTCCCCCTCCTCCTTCTCCCTCACAGTCACATCAGCACTCACACCTGCATGCACAGCATCAACAGTCCCAGATCCTGCCACCTACACAGCCTTGCCCACAGTCACCACAACAGCAGACTTGCAGACATGCACCCCACACACCACATGCACAATCACCACCATCACCACATCATGCAGCACACCCAACTCACCTGCAGACCTCACCACAACATCCACCCACATGTCCTGTTTGACCTCCCCACCCTGTCTGTCCCCTAAGACACACACACGCTCACACTCAGACCCCCAACTGCCATCCACCTCACACATTCATACCGTCCATGCACCTGCACCGAAGTCTAGCACACCTCCTCCTCCTACAACCACTCCCTTTACCTCCACTTCCATTCCTCCTCCCACTGCCTGCCCCAATGATCCTAAGAAGTTTTTTCTTTCCTGTCTTGACCTCTTCCCTCCCTCTTCCGTCCTGCCCATAAGAGAAAGGTACCACTCTCCCAGTACCTCCAGCACCAAGTCTAGCCCTTTTCCACTCCTTAAGACTTCAGCTGCCAATAAGGGGCACAAAAGTGGAACTCTGGCCCCCCACCCCAAGCCCACTCCTCTGCCCCAAAACAGAAGGGTAAAGAGCTGCCCCCTTCTAAACCCAAGCCCAAGGACCCCCGATCCAAAAAGAAGCCCACCCACCACCTCCTTTGCCCCTGAGGTGCCTGCCTCTTTCCAACATGATGCCCCTGCACAGTGGAGTCCCGATATTGTCAGGGCTCACGTTAAGGCTTGGACTTTGCCCTATTGGTATTACAGACTTTGAACTGGCCAATGGCCCTGCCTGTAGATATGTTTTTTTTTACTATTTTGTTTGGATTTGGGCTCTTCATCATCCTGGACTACAGTGGTTGGAACAGAGGTATGTGTCCTGGCTTTCTTTGCTCCCTGGTTCTGTTACTGGCGATTTACTCTGCAGATAGTTCTAGGTCTGTGGTGTGTATGGTGTGTGTTGTGCGTGTGTGTGCCACTCTCCCCTCTTTCCCTCCTTCCCTTGTGTGCTAGGCAGCTGTACTCCCCGTCGTCGTCTTCATCTGCATTGGTGCTCCAGGACGGCCATGGCATGGTACAGCATCGGGAAGACTTCCAGTTCTGATTCTCTGGCGGCTGTGAACTCCTCTGTGTCCCTGGAGGTGAGTGTCTCCTTTTATATGATGTGTTTCTGCCAGGCTTTTGGTGGCGTTGCTACCGCCCCGGAAATCCTGGCTGTGTGTTATGTCATAATATGGTGGGCGGATCCTTGACTTCCGCCTGTCTGTAGGTGGTTACCACCGTGTTCAGTGATCGTACCACACTGGCGGTTGGGGTGGTACATTGGCTGTCTATGGGAGGGATAACCGCCATGATCATTATATGGTGGTCATTACTGCCAGTCTGGCGGTGGTACAGCCGCAGGTCACCGGAGTGGAGGTCAGCTGACCGCCAATGTCATAATGAGGGCCATAGTGTTTGGGTCATTTCCTGTTGTGGGCACTAGGCCTACCCACACATGTGAGGTACCATTTCTATCGGGAGACCTGGGGGAACGTTGGGGTAGAAGGAAGTTTGTAGCTCCCCTCAGATTCCAGAACTTTGCAGCACTGAAATGTGAGGAAAAGTGTTTGTTTCTTTGCCAAATTTTGAGGTTTGCACAGGATTCTGGGTAACAGAACCTGGTGAGAGTGCCACAAGTACCCCATTCTGAATTCCTCTAGGTGTCTAGTTTTCAAAAATATATAGGTTTGCCAGGTTTCCCTAGGGGCCGGCTGAGCTAGGGGCCAAAATCCACAGCTAGGCACTTTGCAAAAAAACAGGTCAGTTTTCGGTGGGAAAATATGGTGTGTCCACCTTCTGTTTTGGGGCATTTCCTGCTGCAGGCACTAGGCGTACTCGCACAAGTGAGGTACCATTTTTTATCGGGAGACTTGGGAGAATGCTGGGTGGAAGGAAGTTTGTGGCTCCTCTCAAATTACAGAACTTTTCAGCATTGAAATCTCAGGAAAAAGTGTTTTTTTGCCAAATTTTGAGGTTTGCAATGGATTCTGGGTAATAGAACCTGTTGAGAGCCCCACAAGTCACCCCATTCTGAATTCCCCTAGGTGTCTGGTTTCCAAAAATATATAGGTTTGCTAGGTTTCCATAGGTGCCGTCTGAGCTAGAGGCCAACCATCCACAGCTAGGCACTTTGCAAAAAACACGTCCTTTTTCATTGAAAAAATTTGATGTTTCCATGTTGTGTTTTAGGGCATTTCCTGTCGCAGACACTAGGCTTAGCCACACAAGTGAGATATCATTTTTATCGGGAGACTTGGGGAATGCTGGGTAGAAGGAACTTTGTGGCTCCTCTCAGATTCCAGAACTTTGCAGCTCCAAAATGTGAGGGAAAAGTGTTTTATTTGCCAATTTTGAGGTTTGTAAAGGACTCTGGGTAACAGAACCTGGTCCGAACCCCACAAGTCACCCCATCTGGATTTCCCTTGTAGTCTAGTTTTAAAAAATATATAGGTTTGGTAGGTTTCCGTAGGTGCCAGTTGAGCTAGAGGCCAAAGACCACAGCTGGGCACTTTCCAAAAAACACGTCAGATTTCAATGTAAATATGTGATGTGTCCATGTTTCCTGTTGCGGGCATCAGGCCTACCCACACAAGTGAGGTACTATTTTCATCGGGAGACTTGGGGGAACACAGAATAGCAAAACAAGTGTTTTTGCCCCTTTTCTTTGTCTACATTTTTTCCTTCCAAAAGTAAGACAGTGTGTAAAAAAGAAGTCTATTTGAGAAATGCCCTGTAATTCACACGCTAGTATGGGGATCCCGGAATTCAGAGATGTGCAAATAACCACTGCTTCTCAGCACCTTATCCTGTGCCCATTTTGGAAATACAAAGGTTTCCTTGATACCTATTTTTCAGTCTTTATGTTTCACCAAATGAATTGCTTTATACCTGGTATACAGTGAAATCCCATTGCAAGGTGCAGCTCATTTATTGGCTCTGGGTACCTAGGGTTCTTGATGAACCTACAAGCCCTATATATCCCGGCAACCAGAAAAGTCCAGCAGACGTAATGGTGTATTGCTTTCAAAAATCTGCCATAGCTGGAAAAAGTTATAGAAGTTATAGAAAAACCTTGAAGGATCTACATAAATGACCCCTTGCTGAATTCAGAATTGTGTCTAATTTTCAGAAATGTTTAGCTGTCCAGGATCCAGCATTGGTTTCACACCTATGTCTGTCCTTAAGTGGAAGAAGGCTGAAAGCTCAAAAAATAGTAAAAAATGGGGTATGTCCCAGTAAAATGACAAAATTGTGTTGAAAAATTTGGTTTTCTGATTCAAGTCTGCCTGTTCTTGAAAGCTGGGAAGGTGGTGATTTTAGCACCGAAAACCCTTTGTTGATGTAATTTTCAGGAAAAAAACACAATCTTTCTTCTGCAGTCCTTTTTTCCCATTTTTTTTTCAAAATACAAAATGTTGCTGTATTTTGGCTAATTTCTTGGTCTACTCCAGGGGAACTCACAAACACTGGGTACCTCTAGAATCCCTAGGATGTTGGAATAAAGGATGCAAATTTGGCATGGGTAGCTTATGTGGACAAGAAGTTTTGAGGGCCTAAGCCCGAACTGCCCCAAATAGCCAAAAAAAGGCCTGGCGCCTGACGGGGAAAAGGCCTGGTAGGGAAGGGGTTAAAGATTATAGAGCAACATGATGGGTATTCCTTTGAGGTACCACACATAGCCTAACTTACGTTTACTCTTCTGAAATATTGCTCACAATTCATGGAGTGACTCAAAGATTTGCACTAAGCATGTACAAAGCGTTTACTCATTTTTTAAACATTTTTGTTTTCATCAGTTGCTTGCCTACTGTCTCGTAATAACTTAGAGAAAAACAGACAAGCACAAATTACTATTAGATTAAGCCACAACTTGCATCGTGTAACACGCGCATTCTGTGTCTAAGCCGAAGGCAAAAACAGTCACATTTCGCCATATTAAATAATTGGATTTAGCGGTGCATGTTGTTTTTATTCTAAAGGGACATTTTTACGTGTTGCAATTACCTGAATATTAACTCGGAACTTCAGGCTTTTACAGGCCATATTAAAGTTTTTGAGCAACAAATCTTACATTTGCCAAGATTCACGTAAATGTTTCCCCTGATCAACCTTCCTGCCGGAAAGATGCCAGCGCGAGAGATGGTGCTGAGGGCTCTGTACTAACTGCGACATAAAGCAAAACAATATCACAGCGAGGCAAAACGTCTGTCCTCTGGGAAGAGTCTGCGAACTCTCAATCGCGTTTTTAATGTGTAGATCAGTAAAAATGAATTGAGCAAAAACTGCTTTTTGAGGACGAGTGTCATTAGGGATGTGAAGTTAATATAAAAAGCAATCAGTGAACACAAGCGGCTTTTCTACATAACGACGTCACTAACACCTCCCTCGCGGGGATTAAATGCAGAATTATTATTTTTAGACTCAATGTGAGATTTAAATGCAAATGTTCAAGCAAAGCGAGGAATGCAGCCGACGGCCAGAAGAAACAGCCGACAGTGCGATGAACATGAATCGTGAGCCTCCTTCCTCAGAAGCCGCCACTGACCTCCAACTTCAAGTTCTCACGTCCATGGTAAAGATATCAGAAGCAATCTTATAAGGCTTGATGCTTACAGAAATCCACTCACACGAACCACACACAGGGCTTACCCTGCCACTCAAGCCGGCGTTCAGCTGGTAAACTTATTGTACAGTAAGCAAATCACTGGCAGGCTGAGTTCTGTCCATCTGTTCAGAGAATCGTGCAATCTGTGCTGGCGCGGTAAATAATTTAGATCCCATGTCATGTCACTCTTGGACCAGCCTATGCGTCTAGGAAAATATTTAATGCTGCAGCGGTTGAAAAGAGTAGGGATGCTGATCACCCAGCTCCCCCAGCTGCAATACCCCAATTGAAGTGAACAAAGGTCCAAAGCAGACACTAGACGACGCCAGTGTTGGGAAGTCCTTAATGCGCTTGTGAAAAAGTGAACTGCACCCGAGGCGTAAAGATTGACGTAAACTATAGTACGGAATGGCAAACAGCCTTACCAGGGCTGGCTTTAGCGCGGGTAGCAAGTCTTCTTTGATGCCCCTAATCTTCACGCACTCCCTCCTTTCCACCCTCAAACAATGCCCCTCATCTCTCCAAAGCCCCTCTCTCTTCATTTGTTTTGCAGCGCTACCCATACCTGTAGGGTGTCTGGAGCACTTTACATCACACACACCCACACACGCGCGCGCACACACACACCTTTTATAGAGACAGTGAATCATATTAGTGTAAAATAGTGTATAGAAATGTTACATAAGGCAATGAGGACTGTAGTTTGTAGGAGTCTTATATCGTTCATAAAGGTAGGTAGCATATTATGAGTGCTTGGTCTGGAGAAGCACAAACATAGGATTTCAAATGTAACACAGTGGATGGAGTCAGCTTTACTAACAGAAGGATCTCTGTGACAAAAGAAATAAACCACTGAGCTATCTATATAAAATACATTTCTGTGATCTGCACGGTGCACATTGTTTGCAGCAGACATATTAACCCTCTTCGCCTCTTTATTATGAGTCAAAGCTGCCATTAGACAGAAATCGATCTATCTTCAGCAGGAACATTAATCATTAAAGTTACCTTGACATTTTTATTCCTGGTTACACAAGGAACTCTAGGCAAGTGTTTTAATACCATAAACTATTACAAAACACAGTGCCCTCTAAGCTCGGCGCCAGGTGCGGTACCACTGACCACATACTCTAACGCCGGCCCTGAGCACTACAGTGTGTCATCACAATACTGCAGATGCCCTCATAAAGTGAACTGCATCCGAAGCTAGAATGTGAAAATGCTCAAGCACCACAGATAGAATGCACAATCAGTCATTCTTCTCCTGCAGAGAAAAGACAAAGGGCAGAAGTGGTGCTGCACCCATTACAGGGTCACTTTTCTTGTACCCATTAACCCCGCACTACCGCCACCATGTGCGTGCCATACTTAAGATACGGGGCACCGTAGGGTAAGGTAGTGGGCAATAGCGTCAACATTTTTGACGCTATTGATATACTGTTCAGGGTTAGTGCTAAAATATTGGTGCTAACCCTGAACAGTACATAGGGGCTCATTGTAATAAATGGTGTGACCCCGTTTAACACCTGCTCTGAGCAGGCATTAAAAATGCTGCAAAAAATGTCTCAAAGAGCCATTTTTTTGGCCCGCCTAATGGGGGAATGCCCACTTGCATATATTACACCTAGCACAGGCATATTGTGGCACAAGGGGCTACAAAGTGGTGTAATGAATGCATTGCACCATTTGTAAATATGGTTGCAGCATTTCTGCCATAATATCACCACATTATCGTTCAAAAAATGATACTATTGTGGCGATACATAGCACAAGGGGCACTTAAATCTGCATCAAAGTTTGTGAATTTTCCATCGCTCTTTGTGCAAATGGGAATGTGGAACTGATATGGTAGCACTTTTGGGCCTAGTTGCAGTTCTTCCATACAGTATGGAAAATATTCAGCTACACAGTTCAGAAGAGAATGGAAGTTGGCACCTGTAGCCCCAACATTGACACAAAGTCAGCAAAGAATACAGACTAGCACAAGATCCTGTGCACTGGGAAAGCCCATAAACATGCAACTTGAAGTTCAGAAGTCAGCACTAATGGTACAAGAAGCTAACGTAAATCAGAGTAGATTGTTGACTGCAGTTTATCTTTCCACTCACCCACATCAGAGAACAGCAATACCACACAACCACAGAGCATAGGTGCATCACCTACATGTGTGCACAGGAGAATTTCACCAGACTTCAAATGTGGAGCATGTCAGCACCATGTCAGTGAACGTATGACCTAAAGGGCTTGGAACAAATGGGACATACAGGGAGAGAAAGGCACAGTTACTTGCTGCAACCCTGTCAACCTGCTGGCTCTGTTGCTGCTCCCCGGCATCCCCAGATACCTTCTTCTATCCCAGCACGGTGAACTGTGGCTATCACACATTTTTAGACCTTTTTTACCTGCTTTTATAGCATGGAAAGGAAGCCACAGGGGCTGTCAAGCCTTAGCACCAGGAACTAACATGTCAAAGCTGTCATATGCTGTAGTTAAAGTGTAGAGCCACAGGGGCACACCAGATGACCATTCATAATAAAAGTACAGTCTTGGAGGCAAATGCTGGCAGAGTCAATGCAATTAACTCCACACAATGGGTCCTACAGAAGCCCCTCACACTGCACCTTAATCCTGACTCATAGTTAATTATGAGGTAACCTGCCTCAAAATGAGGAAGTCTTACTGAATGCGGTAGACATTATTGCACATTTATCATTTGTGGCAATAGTGGGTCATTATTATGGCGCCTGCTCCTTTCATCAAATTGAATTGCTGCATCTTGCATGAGTCAGATAAATAGCAACAGGCACTTATCACTAGTAAGTGTTTTGAAATACATGATCACTTCAGTGTGTGTCTCTTCCAGCAGCTCAAATAAAGTCTACTGCCCGGCTCTTCTCATTTCAAGAAACATAACAATCAACCGGACTGATGTTTCACACCTCCCATTTCCTTTATATCATCACCATTCTGCCTACTCACCTAAAATGTGCAGTAAGAGAATAAGTCCAGTTTAAATCCAGTCGAAATGCTTCCCAACAGCTGACAAGACAACCAGGCACAATCTTCTCTATAATGTGATCCGTTATGACCCAGCCAGGGACTCGCACAACTCCTGAATGTGCTACTCACTGAAAACACAGATAAGGAAGCCCATCTATGCCTCA
The DNA here is from genome assembly GCF_031143425.1 of Pleurodeles waltl. Lineage (NCBI taxonomy): Eukaryota > Metazoa > Chordata > Amphibia > Caudata > Salamandridae > Pleurodeles > Pleurodeles waltl. The sequence goes on from NC_090440.1 coordinate 1,620,727,028, forward strand.
TTGCAGTCCAGATATCCAAAAACAACTGAATTATTTCCCTTTATGATCACAAGGACCACAAGAAATGCTACACAAGCTTGTCACTAACTTCTTTCACCATGGCTCAGAACCAAATGTCACTATGATGGTCTACCTCTTTAGCGAGCTCAACCACTTATTGCAGTTTTTTGCAGTACACAATTATGTTCTCACACCTAAAATAAAATTGCTTTGGCATAACAATAAAATAGATTTCAGACATTCAAAAGCTTTGTCACTTCCTCATCAAAGGAACTTTACTCAGACATTAAGACCCACTTCTTAGAAAAGGCTCGATTAATTTAAAAAGGGTATTGCCTGTTAGCTGGCCTGACAAGTCCAAAAGTGCCTTCAAGCATCAAAATAGTTATCTTCGCTCAATGCTACCTCCATGCTGTAAGAACAACCTTAAGCCCTTCTCTTTAAACATTTAGGCCCTCATTACAAACATGGCAGTAATGACCATCCCGCCAGCGGGTGTCGGTCATTTCCGCAACAGCCATGGCGGTTCAGACCGCCATATGATGAACACAGTAGTGAACTGGCTTAAAAGCAGCCAGTTCACTACTACTCACCGCCAGGCCACATTAAGCCGGTGGGCCGACGGTAGGCACTTTCGACCCGGCGGTGGAGGCCAGACCAGCGGTGGGATAATGATCCCATTTCTACAGGGATTTCCTGGAGGGATACCCCGCCAGGTAATCCCTGGCGGAAAGCATACGGGTGACAGGAATACTCATTCCTGTCATCTGTATGTGACACGCCAGGCCCCTCCCTTGCCACAACCCCCATCCACCACACCAATGGCCAGATGTAGCAAGCCTTTTGCGCCTCGCAAACTGCGAAAAACGCAGTTTGCGAGGCGCAAAAGGCCTTACGCGATGCAGAGTCACATTTTGCGAGTCGGTACCGACTCGCAAAATGTGATTCCGACTCGCAAATAGAAAGGGGTGTTCCCTTCCTATTTGTGACCGCATCGCGATGTTGAGTTGCTTTGTGACCGCGAAAGCGGTCGCAAACCAACTCGCAGTTACCATCCACTTGACGTGGATGGTAACTCATTCGCAAAAAGGAAGGGGTCCCTATGGGACCCCTTCCCCTTTGTGAATGCCACAAAAATTATTTTTTCAGAGCAGGCAGTGGTCCTATGGACCACTGCCTACTCTGAAAAAACCGAAACTACATGGTTTCGGTATTTTTTCTTTTTGCAGCTCGTTTTCCTTTAAGGAAAACAGGCTGCAAAAAGAAAAAAAAAAACTGCTTTATTTAAAAGCAGTCACAGGCATGGTGGTCTGCTGTCTCCAGCAGGCCACCAACCCTGTGAGTGCCTAGACTCACTATGGGGTCGCAAACTGCGACCCACCTCATTAATATTCATGAGGTGGGTCTTTGCGGCCCCATAGCGAGTCGCAGCAGGTGTCTGAGACACCTTTCTGCATCTCGAATTGCGAGTTGCAGTTTGCGAGTCGCTATGACTCGCAAATTGCAAGTCACAATTGTATACCTACCTACATCTGGCCCCAAGCCTCTAGAACGGCCCCCACCACCCAAACCCTGAAAACCGACTCCCATCCTTTCTCCCTCCAATCTCCTTGTAGGCCTCCCTGAAACCCCCTCAGCATCCCCCACCCACCACCTCCATACAGGTCCCCCACCAAACCCCAACCCACCACGTCCACATGCACCCCTTTTCCTACATGCACACATGCATTCATACACGCAGGCACACATCCCCCGCTTCTCAAACACACACGCACTCCACCATGCACTCACTCACTCAACACACACCCCGCCCTCCCCACTTCCCTCTGGGACAGCACTTACCTGTTCTGTGGCACTGCTCCGGGAGGGAACAGGTTCCTTGGATGCTGCTCCACTGGCATCGCCGTGCCTCCATACACTGCCACGCCTATGACTGTATCATTATAGGCATGGCAGTGTCGGGACTGACGTGGTGGTGAGGGCGGAGCAGCATCCACCCCCGCCACCGACAACCAGCATGGCGCATGGTGGCCCTCACCACCATCAATGACGATGAGGCTCCATGCATCCGAATATGGCGGGATGCCTGCTGCCGTCACTGGCAGTCTTCTGTAGACTGTCAGCATGGTCAGAGGCTGGCTATCCTGCCATGTTCAGAATGAGGGCCTTAGTATCCATGGTCTTGGGTAATTTGGTTCCTAGCAAGGTGATAATGCAATGCTCCAGCAACTTTTTCACAGCAAATACCACCATCAATAATGACCCACTCACTGTATGTATTCTAAACCATTCCACTAAATGTTCTTCACTGTTTTTCACATTTTATGACCATAAAACATAGACAGTCTGAACTAAAACAGTTAAACAATTAAGAATATTGCATTGTAGTTACAAAGTCAGATTTTTCACCTAGCCGAAAGGTCCATTCTAACAAATTGTAATAGATCAATAGATTTCCATTAGTGCCAAAATCAAACATTATATGTGTTAGAAATGGGGTTTCTGGTTGGCTAGGGTATGTACCTCAGCCAGGCAGAACTTACCCACTCTAGTCAGGGCAAGGGAGTTACACGTCCAAGATAACCCCTGCTCACCCCCTTGGTAGCTTGGCACGAGCAGTCAGGCTTAACCCGGAGGCAATGCGTAAAGCGTTTGCACAACACACACATACATGTGACGCAATATCCCCACCACAAAGGAAACACAACACCAGATTATATGAAAATACACTGTATTGTACACAACGTAATTATTAGACCAACATCACATAACCGTAGTATCCTGCTACCTTAGCAGTTGTCAGAACGTTACACATTAGTTACTCTGCAAACTAGCAGTAGTCACACATAACACACAGGTTACTCAGTATTCTGCAACATAAGCAGTAGTCAGGAAACACGTAATTACATTAGAACACTTGTCATAAGAATATCATAAAACGCCCATAGTAGGAACAGTAGAAAACCTATGGCAAGTTAGGGAAACATATTAGCAAGTCATGTCCATAAAAGGAACATGTGCACACATATGTAAAAGCATCATGTAACAGGTAGGCAATATATCACAATTAGAAAAGTCTGTAACAAGAACTTCAATTATGATCCTATTGGTCCATTTAAAAGTACCTGGTAGATGGTAGAGACACCTCCAGTGCCTAAGACAAAGAAGAAAGGGGCCCCCAGCGCTCCTCTGCGCAATGAGGGGGCCTCCTTAAAGTCCTGGGGAAGAGGGGGGCGGCACGCACCTCCTCTAGACGAAAAACGGGCCCCTCTGGGGGCCGTCAACACTGGGGGCCCCCTAGGCCTCCACCGGCCCTCTCGAGGGGGGCCCAGGTCAGGGAAACCTTTGAAGGGGGAGGGGGGCGCCTCGCACCCCCTCCTGGGTGAAACACGGGCCCCTCTGGGGACCCGCTAGCTCCTGGGGTCTCCCTGGGCCTCCGTGGCCCTTCCTCAAAGGGAGACCCCTTTATGGCAAGGCTGGCCCTCGCAGGGGCCCTGAGGGGTCTGGGGGTGCAGCGAGCCTCCGATGAGGCTGCTGCCCGCTCCCCAGGCAACCAAAGCCTTCCGAGGCTTCTTAGGCGAGGGAGAGGTGTCCTCCTCTCCCCTCGCCCTTCCGACGGCGAGCGAAGCCTTCCGAGGCTTCTTAGGCGAGGGAGAGGCGTCCTCCTCTCCCCTCGCCCTTCCGACGGCGACCGAAGCCTTCCGAGGCTTCTTAGGCTAGGGAGAGGCGTCCTCCTCTCCTCTCGCCTCTCTGATGGTTCTCTGGCCCAAGGCAGGGCCTTCTGGTGCCCCGGGGGCGCTCCTCGGAGCGATCCCTACCCCGGGGGCACCGCTAGGAGCAGGCTTGCTCCTGATTCTGCAAATGTGGCTTCTCTCGTGCCCCGGGGGCACTGAGCTGAGCGCGGTCCTCGCGCTCCGAGGCCATTCACCAACCCGGCTGCGGCGGTGATCCCAATTAAGCGCTTGTCAAAGCGCTAAGAAAATTATGCAGCCTGGGCTGCGGCGGTGATCTGGGGGTCCCAATCAAGCGCTTTTCACAGCGCTAAGAAAATTATGCAGCCTGGGCTGCGGCGGTGATCTGGGGGTCCCAATCAAGCGCTTTTCTCAGCGCTAAGGAAATAATGCAGCCTGGGCTGCGGCGGTGATCTTCTTTAAGCTATTGCAAGAATGCCCTTTTCTGGTGAAAGCATTCTGGGCACAGATTTTAAAAATCGTTGCAGGGGTCAGGGGCCACAGCACCCTGCCCCTGGGAACAACTAAGCAAAAAAAGGAGCACAGGGCTGGTGGGCCCAGCTACAGGCCAGCACAAGGGGTGCAGATGGTGGCAGTTCCTCCTAGTGACCAGGCAGGTCACAGGTCAGCACAGCAGCAGCAGTCCATGGCGGTTTCCTGGTGAGTCCATTCATCAGCGTCCTGTGTCCAGTTTCAAGTTCCAAGAATGTTCAAATTGTGGGGAAAATTCCCCTGTACTTATAGTCAGTTCTTACAGTGTTTTACAGTGGTAGGGAGAGGAGGTTCCAGCCAGTTACAACTGGTTCTGGGAGTGCCCCCTCTCTCCTTTCAGCACAGGCTCCAAACATCAGTGGGGGGTTAACGACCCTATTGTGTGAGGCCAGGGCACAGCCTTTACAAATGTAGGTGTGCCCCGCCTCTCCCTTCTCTCAGCCCAGGAAGACTATTCAGTATGTAGATGCACCTCAGTGCCACCTCCACCCTCCCTGTGTACAGGCTGTCTGAAAAGTATGCACAAAGCCCCAACTGTCACTCTGCCCAGACGTGGATTGGAGTCAAGCTGCAAAACACCAGAATCATAAGCACAGATAAATGCGCACTTTCTAGAAGTGGCATTTCTGTGATAGTAATAAAAAATACACCCACACCAGTAAGCAGTATTTATTATCACCATCACAACCATACCAAACACGCCTACGCTAGCCCTCATAAATCAGACAATACCCCTACACATAAGGCAGGGCATTTCTAATGCAATCCTATGAGAAGGCAGCACTCACAGCAGTGAGACACCAAGTTAGGCTGTTTGTCACTACCAGGACAGGCCATGCAATATGGCACATGTCCTGCCTTTCTACCTACATGGCACCCTGCCCACAGGGCGTACTTTAGGGGTGACTTACATGTAGTAAAAGGGGAGTCCTGGGCCTGGCAAGTAAATTTAGATGCCAGGTCCCTGTGGCAGAAAACTGCGCACACAGGCCCTGCGCTAGCAGGCCTGAGACAGGTTTGAAAGTCTACTTCAGTGGGTGGCGCAAGCAGCGCTGCAGGCCCACTAGTAGTATTTAATTTACAGGCCCTGGGTATAGAGATACCACTGTACAAGGGACTTATAGGTAAATTAAATATGCCAATCAGGTATAAGCCAATCATACCAACTTTAGATGGGAGAGCACCTGCACTTTAACACTGGTCAGCAGTGATAAAGTGCTCAGAGTCCTAGAGCCAACAGCGAAAGGTCAGAAAAACCAGGAGGAAGGAGGCAAAAAGACTAGGGATGACCATGCGTATGGCCAAAAGTCCAACACAACCCCCTACCAGCCAAAAGCCAGGGGAGAACAATCAATACCTTGATGGACTTCCCTGATTGGGGCGATAGAACAAGGACCCAGGCCCACAACAGCAGGGGCATGTTCCAGTTCTACGCCTTCCTGACTCCACTGGGATCTCTCTGTCAATGCGTCCCAGGCAGCCTAGACCAACCCACGGGGATTCTCTAGCTGCCAATGGCCAGAACCAGGCCCCAGGCCATCTAGGAGCCTCTGGTCTCTGAAACCATAATGAGTGGGGGGCGGTAGCCCCAGGTGCAAAGCAACCTGTCTCCACTCCCTTTCCGATCAGTTCAGGGGCTCTACCCTGCCACTGATCCACCAACCTAGGGTCCGCACCCATAGGTTCTACAGGGGCTAGAGGCGAGGCTCTCCTCCCTCTACCCCTCCTTCTAGGATCCCGCCCTCCTCTCCTAGGAGGGGTATCACCAGAATCCACACTTGCCAGGGTGCTGGGTACAGCAGCCCTGCACAACTTTCTCGCCAGCCCAGGATCACTACCTGGCGACTGACCACCCAACCCAGGGACGACACCCTTGGGTTGCACCGGGGTCCGGGGCGGGCTTCCCCCTCCCTGAACCCCACTTCCAGAGTCCTGCGTCTCCCCACCTCGGGAGAAGCCACCAGAAGTTTCACACGGGGAGGTGAGCGCACTAACCGCCCCCCCAACCAGGTCAGAGTTTACCCCCTGAACCTGTCTATCTAGTCCAGGGACGACACCCTTAGACTGGACCATTGCCCAGCGAACCAGGACTTCCTTGGGAGCACACCTACCCCCTACCAGATCAGAGTTTACCCCCTGAATCTGGCAATCCAACCCAGAGTCACTACCCTGCGGTTGAACCACTGCCTGGCGCACCAGGACTTCCTTGGGAGCACACGTACTCCCCATCAGGTCAGAGTTTACCCCCTGAACCTGATCATCCAACCCAGAGTCACCACCCTGCGGTTGAATCATTGCCTGGCGCACCAGGACTTCCTGGGGGGCACACCTACCCCCCACAAGGGAAACACTTTCCCCAAGGGCCATACAAGAGTCTGGCTGGCGCAGGTCTCCTGACCTCTGCCCATCTGACAGAGTCTGGATTCCCCCCAGCCCAGAAATGGTCTCACCAAGGTCATTCCTGGGGGGCTCTGCACTCAGAGCTGACCCCTGACCCTCCAGGTTCTCCACTGGGGCCCGCAGCCCCCTCTCAACCCTATGCCTGGATTTCCGCCTCCTCCGCTGTAGAGCGAGACTACCAGACACCAGGACCGGCGGAACGCTATCACCAGCCACCCGCCCAAGTCCTAATGACAAAATGGGATCCTTCTGAACAGCTGGCCCTACGGCACAGGCTAGGCTCACCTCCTGGCGTTCACTCATGGAACCCTCCAGGACCTGGGACTGGAGCTCGGGTACCCTGGGCCTCAGCCCAACCCCATTCCCTCTCCTCTGAGACTGGACATGGGGTGCCTTACCCGCCCCAATACACTGGGACCTACCTGGGACACAAGCCTTTCCCACCACACCTGGTTGGGAAACACCTAGACCACTCTCATTAGGAACACCCCCTAATTTCACACCAGACCCTCTGGTACGCAACCAGAAGTCTGCCTCCTTTGCAAGCTCCCTGGGGTCAGAGAGCTCACACACTGACAAGTGTTGGCGTAACTCTGAAAAACAACAACGAAACAGGTGCTCTCTGAGAATCAGATTAAACAGCCCTTCAAAATTGTTTACTGTGCTACCCTTCACCCATCCATCTAGTGCAATGCAGCAAGCCTCCACAAACTCCTCCCAAGACTGGTGGGACAGTTTCTTACCACCCCTAAACCTTTTTCTGTATTCCTCAGGGGAGAAACCATACTTCACAATCAGTGCGTTCTTCACAGCGGAGTACCCCTCCCTGTCACTCTCTTCTAGAGTCAGTAGGGCATCCCTCCCCTCCTCAGGAATAAAACTCCCTAGGCCAGTTCCCCAATCCTTCTCAGGGATCCTGCGCTCTACCAGAGCCTTCTCATATTCCTTTAACCACTGACGTATGTCACCCCCCTCTTGGAACCTAGGTACCAGATCTATGGGTATGTGAGGAACCTCTTTGCTACAGCACTGTACATTGCTGCCACCACTGGACTCCACCTGCAACGCTGGTGAGTCCAGAACCTTCAGACTGCGCTCTAGAGCGAGTCTTTCTCTGGCAAAGGCCCTCTCTGCCTCTGCCATTCTCTCCTGTACTAAGGCCTTCTCTACCTCAGCCCTTCTCTCCTCAACAGCTAGGCGCGCTAACTGCAACTTCAGGTCCCTCTCTTCCCGCCTATCTCTTAGCTCATCAGGCATCATGGAATGAGAGGTAGCCCTGCTTCTTACACTGGACCCAGCAAGGGACTCCCTATCACTGGGGCCTTCCCTGTCAACTGGCGTCCCCACCCGGTCATTCTCACCCTCCTGATCAGTCTCTCTACCACTCTCTAGGGATGAGGTCTGGGAGCCCTCCCATTGGGAACCCTCGCTACACTCAGGATCCTCTGGGTACCCCCTAAGCACACTCCCTCCCTGGGTAAATGTCACAAACCTTTCAAAGAAATTCAGAGATCTCCTGAGGTCCCCTTCTACAGGCAGCCCTCTCTCTCTACAGAACCCCTCTAATTCCCCCTGCGTATAAAACGGCAGGTCCTCTAAATCAAAGGTAAGCCCCATCTTGAAAAGGTACAAATAACTCAACTGTGACAACCACAATACCCAAGCGTGAGAACTGAAAACAGGAAAAATGACCAACGAGAGAAAGTTAAGAGAAGCCAAACATGTGATGGTCTAAACGCAATCCTTGTAGTGAAATAATGAGTCACAATGGTATTGTGCACGCGCAAGTCCTATTCTCACCGCTGACTTCCAATGTTAGAAATGGGGTTTCTGGTTGGCTAGGGTATGTACCTCAGCCAGGCAGAACTTACCCACTCTAGTCAGGGCAAGGGAGTTACACGTCCAAGATAACCCCTGCTCACCCCCTTGGTAGCTTGGCACGAGCAGTCAGGCTTAACCCGGAGGCAATGCGTAAAGCGTTTGCACAACACACACATACATGTGACGCAATATCCCCACCACAAAGGAAACACAACACCAGATTATATGAAAATACACTGTATTGTACACAACGTAATTATTAGACCAACATCACATAACCGTAGTATCCTGCTACCTTAGCAGTTGTCAGAACGTTACACATTAGTTACTCTGCAAACTAGCAGTAGTCACACATAACACACAGGTTACTCAGTATTCTGCAACATAAGCAGTAGTCAGGAAACACGTAATTACATTAGAACACTTGTCATAAGAATATCATAAAACGCCCATAGTAGGAACAGTAGAAAACCTATGGCAAGTTAGGGAAACATATTAGCAAGTCATGTCCATAAAAGGAACATGTGCACACATATGTAAAAGCATCATGTAACAGGTAGGCAATATATCACAATTAGAAAAGTCTGTAACAAGAACTTCAATTATGATCCTATTGGTCCATTTAAAAGTACCTGGTAGATGGTAGAGACACCTCCAGTGCCTAAGACAAAGAAGAAAGGGGCCCCCAGCGCTCCTCTGCGCAATGAGGGGGCCTCCTTAAAGTCCTGGGGAAGAGGGGGGCGGCACGCACCTCCTCTAGACGAAAAACGGGCCCCTCTGGGGGCCGTCAACACTGGGGGCCCCCTAGGCCTCCACCGGCCCTCTCGAGGGGGGCCCAGGTCATGGAAACCTTTGAAGGGGGAGGGGGGCGCCTCGCACCCCCTCCTGGGTGAAACACGGGCCCCTCTGGGGACCCGCTAGCTCCTGGGGTCTCCCTGGGCCTCCGTGGCCCTTCCTCAAAGGGAGACCCCTTTATGGCAAGGCTGGCCCTCGCAGGGGCCCTGAGGGGTCTGGGGGTGCAGCGAGCCTCCGATGAGGCTGCTGCCCGCTCCCCAGGCAACCAAAGCCTTCCGAGGCTTCTTAGGCGAGGGAGAGGTGTCCTCCTCTCCCCTCGCCCTTCCGACGGCGAGCGAAGCCTTCCGAGGCTTCTTAGGCGAGGGAGAGGCGTCCTCCTCTCCCCTCGCCCTTCCGACGGCGACCGAAGCCTTCCGAGGCTTCTTAGGCTAGGGAGAGGCGTCCTCCTCTCCTCTCGCCTCTCTGATGGTTCTCTGGCCCAAGGCAGGGCCTTCTGGTGCCCCGGGGGCGCTCCTCGGAGCGATCCCTACCCCGGGGGCACCGCTAGGAGCAGGCTTGCTCCTGATTCTGCAAATGTGGCTTCTCTCGTGCCCCGGGGGCACTGAGCTGAGCGCGGTCCTCGCGCTCCGAGGCCATTCACCAACCCGGCTGCGGCGGTGATCCCAATTAAGCGCTTGTCAAAGCGCTAAGAAAATTATGCAGCCTGGGCTGCGGCGGTGATCTGGGGGTCCCAATCAAGCGCTTTTCACAGCGCTAAGAAAATTATGCAGCCTGGGCTGCGGCGGTGATCTGGGGGTCCCAATCAAGCGCTTTTCTCAGCGCTAAGGAAATAATGCAGCCTGGGCTGCGGCGGTGATCTTCTTTAAGCTATTGCAAGAATGCCCTTTTCTGGTGAAAGCATTCTGGGCACAGATTTTAAAAATCGTTGCAGGGGTCAGGGGCCACAGCACCCTGCCCCTGGGAACAACTAAGCAAAAAAAGGAGCACAGGGCTGGTGGGCCCAGCTACAGGCCAGCACAAGGGGTGCAGATGGTGGCAGTTCCTCCTAGTGACCAGGCAGGTCACAGGTCAGCACAGCAGCAGCAGTCCATGGCGGTTTCCTGGTGAGTCCATTCATCAGCGTCCTGTGTCCAGTTTCAAGTTCCAAGAATGTTCAAATTGTGGGGAAAATTCCCCTGTACTTATAGTCAGTTCTTACAGTGTTTTACAGTGGTAGGGAGAGGAGGTTCCAGCCAGTTACAACTGGTTCTGGGAGTGCCCCCTCTCTCCTTTCAGCACAGGCTCCAAACATCAGTGGGGGGTTAACGACCCTATTGTGTGAGGCCAGGGCACAGCCTTTACAAATGTAGGTGTGCCCCGCCTCTCCCTTCTCTCAGCCCAGGAAGACTATTCAGTATGTAGATGCACCTCAGTGCCACCTCCACCCTCCCTGTGTACAGGCTGTCTGAAAAGTATGCACAAAGCCCCAACTGTCACTCTGCCCAGACGTGGATTGGAGTCAAGCTGCAAAACACCAGAATCATAAGCACAGATAAATGCGCACTTTCTAGAAGTGGCATTTCTGTGATAGTAATAAAAAATACACCCACACCAGTAAGCAGTATTTATTATCACCATCACAACCATACCAAACACGCCTACGCTAGCCCTCATAAATCAGACAATACCCCTACACATAAGGCAGGGCATTTCTAATGCAATCCTATGAGAAGGCAGCACTCACAGCAGTGAGACACCAAGTTAGGCTGTTTGTCACTACCAGGACAGGCCATGCAATATGGCACATGTCCTGCCTTTCTACCTACATGGCACCCTGCCCACAGGGCGTACTTTAGGGGTGACTTACATGTAGTAAAAGGGGAGTCCTGGGCCTGGCAAGTAAATTTAGATGCCAGGTCCCTGTGGCAGAAAACTGCGCACACAGGCCCTGCGCTAGCAGGCCTGAGACAGGTTTGAAAGTCTACTTCAGTGGGTGGCGCAAGCAGCGCTGCAGGCCCACTAGTAGTATTTAATTTACAGGCCCTGGGTATAGAGATACCACTGTACAAGGGACTTATAGGTAAATTAAATATGCCAATCAGGTATAAGCCAATCATACCAACTTTAGATGGGAGAGCACCTGCACTTTAACACTGGTCAGCAGTGATAAAGTGCTCAGAGTCCTAGAGCCAACAGCGAAAGGTCAGAAAAACCAGGAGGAAGGAGGCAAAAAGACTAGGGATGACCATGCGTATGGCCAAAAGTCCAACAATATGTTTCTCATGAGAAACTCAAAAATAACAGAAATGCCCCCATAACAATGATCTATTCCTCATTATGCTGAAGCTGCTATGTTTATTATGCATGACAAGTGTGAAAAAAGACATTATTGTAGTGCTTGGTCTTTCAGATCCATAATGACTATGGCCGCTGACTTGGTATGCACAGTGGTGGCCACTGATTACTCACAGTTGGAGATTTGTAGAAGCCACTTCAACACTGTGTACATAGGCACACTGATTTAGCATTTTCAATAAGGAGGTGGCATCACTGGATTTCCCATCATCTGTCTGCACAGGAAGTGACATCACTGGTTTCCTGTAAAACAAAATGTCTTTAAAAGAAGGAGCCAAACAAGAGGACCATTTCCATATAAAATGAAGGAAGGAAGTGACGTCACTGGACTTTCCATCATCCATCTGCACAGGAAGTGACATCCTCTTCCACACTCCCAGCACCAACTTAATGGATGGTGCAGTGTAGATGTGCAGCAGACGTGTGCAGAGAAGGGACTGCTGGTGCCCCAAAGGTGCACCAAAGGCAAGCCCACCTGCCCCTGGACCGTGCCCAGCCTCAAAGATCCCTGGTCCTTCTCCCATCTGCAGCCACCCTACAGACACCCTCCATGCCCTCAATCCTGGCTGCCACTCCACACGATGCTGTCCCGCCCCACCACACAACATGAAAGTAAGCATTCTCCTGCTGTTCCTGCAACTTTTCATGCCCTTACCCACACACAACACTCACTATAACTGCAGCAACAGCACCCAATACCCTATTCTCTCACACAGTCCTACTACTACCCACACAACACTTCGTACTGGCATGCATGTTCCTCAGTACCCGCTCGCTCACCAGATGTGCTACAAAGATCTGGGACCTGCTGCACAACAATGCCCTGGACCTACTTTTCCATTATGGAAACCTGGCGGAACCCTGCATCAGCATTTGACTTGGCAACCGCCATCCCACTGGCTACAAGATTGTCAGGCAAGGCATACTTCACAAGCCCAGAGGAGAAATCACTATCATCCACAAGACTGACATCAACTTCATCACCTCCATAGACACGTCCTCCTCCAAATGGAACACCTAGTGTATAAGCTCCATGTCATGACCAACTGCACCCTAACCAGTACTATCATGTACATACCTCTGGGACCGTGCACCAAAACCATCATGGACTTTGTCAGACCACTCACCCTCAATGCTAGCAATTACATCCTCCTCAGAGACCTGAACTTCTACCTGTAAGACCACGTCGACCAACTAAAAAGCAGTCATTGACGACCATGGAAGCCTGAGGGTCATTTAACGAGTAAATGGACCTACTGTTGTTGCAGGACAGCTCCTGGACCCCAAATCAATGAGCCCAAGCAAATCTCCTGGACAGACCACACCCTCATAAAATGCAACAGCATCACTGACAAGGACTGGAACACTGCTCTCAACAACAACAAAATCATTCCTGCATACAGGTGGCCATTTTGACACACTTAAAAACTCTTGAGACATACCTATACATATACTGCATATACCTCTGGTATCTTTAAGGAAATCCTTTTAAATATTTAGCAAGTTGAAATAAAACAGATACACTGAAGCATTTTTAGGAATGATGATAGCCTTTATATTTTGAATTAGTATTGTCACAGAAAGGAGGAAATATTAAAGGGTGCTTTTTATGCAAATGTGGCTCTATAATACTATGTCATGCATGGATATTCTAACCTCCTTGACATTTAGAGTTTTTTTATATAGAGGTAGTCATATAATTAAAAAAAGTGATACTGATGTTTGACCCTTTATTTTTTAATGATAGTTTCCTTTAAGAAATTGGAGGATTTCTTTGCATTCCAAATAGATTTTGTGACAGTTTTTGGAACATAAGTTGGAGTGTTTAGATAAGGTGTTAGGTGACTGTAAGAAAAGAAGTGCTGCAACAAATACAGGGAGGCAAATGGGAAGGGATACTTACAGGAGTAATGAAATTCATTTTTTATAACTTGAGCAGAGGCTAGTAACTTATCACTGAGGGGGTCATTACGACCCCGGCGGTCGGTGGAATAGTGGAGGCATTACTGCCAACAGACTGGCGGTACCTACCTCCACTATTATGACATTGGCGGTTTGGCCAAAGCCAGACTGCTAATGTACCACACTGACTGCCACAGCAATAACGACCACCGGGCTGCAGACTACAGTCTCCAGCCCGGCGGCCGTCACTAGGCCACCCATGGCATTTTGACCTCGCCCACCGCCATAGTTTCAGTGGTTTCTGTACCGCCACTGAAACCATGGCGGTAGGCACTATTAGTGCCAGGGAATTTCTTCCCTGGCACTGATAGGGGTCTCACCCGCACCCGTCCCCCTCCCAGACCCCTCACCCACCCTCCCCCTCCCTCTGCCAACCCCCGCACATTTACACACATACACGCACATACATACACACCCATACACACACGCATACACACATTCACCCACGCATTCATACATTAATACACACTGTTAGAAATGGGGTCTTTGGTTGACAGTCTGGTTACTCCCTGTTCAAGCAAGGACCCTCACTCTACTCAGGGTAAGAGAGAATCACCCTCAGCTAACTCCTGCTTACCCCCTTGGTAGCTTGGCAGAGTAGTAGGCTTATCTTCGGAATACTAGGTGTAAAGTATTTGTACCAACACACACAGTAACTTAGTGAAACCACTACAAAATGACACAACCCAGGTTCAGAAAAATAGGAAATATTTATCTACACAAAACAAGACCAAAGCAACAAAAATCCACAATACACAAGTCAAGTTATGAATTTTTAAAGATTAAATTAAAAAATAGCGCTTAGAAACACAAAATGCTTCGATGAGGTGTTAACACGACATCGTGACAGAGTCGTTCCCAAGAATCGACGGTTCCCAACGGTGACGGCCACGGAGTCACGCGGACCCCCAGGTACAGTACCTTGGTGAAGAATAAAAACAAGCCGATGCGCGAAGTCGGGGATGGTGTTGTCTGTGTGAAACGTTGAATCCGCGCACTTCGAGAGGCGTCGGTCATGACGTGGTGCAGTGACTTCCACGGAGTCATGGACTTCGGCAGGGCTGCAGCTGTGTTGGGCTTGTGAAGGTCCTCGCGTTCCAGCGAAGATCACGGAGTCAGTTGCAGGTGGCGTCACTGGGTTCCCTAGCGGTGTCGGTCCGGAGTCGTCCAAAGTCGATTTCCTTGAATTTTCACCAGCTTTTCCTTTCAAGGGCCCAGAGACTGGATAAAGCACCACTTGTCAGGGCAGGAGTCTCAGCAGAGAGTACAGGTGCTGGTAAGGGAAGTCTTTGATGACCCTGAGACTTCAGAACAGGGGGCAAGCTCAGTCCAAGCCCTTGGAGAGTCCTTCTCAAGCAGGAATATACCACAAAGTTCAATCTTTGTCCCCTTGCACAGGCAGAAGCAGCAACTGTAGGCTAGCTCCACAAGGCACAGTCACAGGCAGGGCAGCTCTTCTTCCTCAGCTCCTCAGCTCTTCTCCAGGCAGAGGTTCCTCTTGTTTCCAGAAGTGTTCTAAAATCTGTGGTTTTGGGTGACCTTCTTATACCCAATTTCTCCATTGAAGTAGGCCTACTTCAAAGTAAAGTCTCTTTTGAATGTAAAATCCTGCCTTGCCCAGGCCAGGCCCCAGACAGTCATCAGGGGGTTGGAGACTGCATTGTGTGTGGGCAGGCACAGCCCTTTCAGGTGTAAGTGACCACTCCTCCCCTCCCTCCTAGCACAGATGGCTCATCACGATATGCCGGCTACACCCCAGCTCCCTTTGTGTCACTGTCTAGTGTGAGGTGCAACCATCCCAACTGTCAAACTCACCCAGACAGGGAATCTACAAACAGGCAGAGTCACAGAAATGGTATAAGCAAGAAAATGCACAAAAGTGGCATTTTCAAACACACAGGGGGTGATTCCAACCTTGGCGAGAACCGCCAAGCGGCCGCCATGCGGCCACAATAACGCGGCCCCCATTCCAACATTCCCGCTGGGCCGGCGGGCGGTAACCATGTTTGCGCCCGCCGGCCCAGCAGGAATGAGACCGCAACACAGGAGCCGGCTCCTAATGGAGCCGGCGGTGTTGCGGCCGTGCGACGGGTGCAGTTGCACCCGTCGCGCTTTTCACTGTCTGCCATGCAGACAGTGAAAAGCAGGCCGGGGCCCTGTTAGGGGGCCCCTGCACTGCCCATGCCAGTGGCATGGGCAGTGCAGGGGCCCCCAGCAGCCCCAGGACACCCCTTACCGTCAGCCTCTTCCTGGCGATGTAAACCGCCAGAAACAGGCTGGCGGTAAGGGGGTCATAATCCCCAGGGCAGCGCTGCTTGTAGCGCTGCCCTGGCGGATTATCACCGCCGTGGGAAAATCATCGGGAAACCGCCGGCCCCGGCGGTGCGACCGCGGCTTTACCGCCACGGTCGGAATGGGGAATGAAGCACCGCCAGCCTGTTGGCGGTGCTTCCGTCATTCTTGCCCTGGCGGTCCAAGACCTCCAGGGTCAGAATGACCCCCACAATGTTAAAATCAACTTTATTAAAAGATGTATTTTTAAACTGTGAGCTCAGAGACCGCCAACTCCACATGTAGTCCCAAAGGGAATCTACACTTTAATTAGATTTAAAGGTAGCCTCCATGTTAACATATGTGAGGGACAGGCCTTGCAACAGTGAACAATGAATTTAGCACTATTTCACTGTCAGGACATATAAAACACTTTACTATGGGGGTCATTCTGACCCTGGCGGCCGGTGACCGCCAGGGTCACCGACCACGGGAGCACCGCCAACAGGCTGGCGGTGCTCCCAAGGGCATTCTGACCGCGGCGGTTCAGCCGCAGTCAGAAAGGGTAAACCGGCGGTCTCCCGCCGGTTTACCGCCGCCCCATTGAATCCTCCATGGCGGCGGAGCGCGCTCCGCCGCCATGGGGATTCAGACACCCCCTACCGCCATCCTGTTCATGGCGGGAAACCCGCCATGAACAGGATGGCGGTAGGGGGTGCCGCGGGGCCCCTGGGGGCCCCTGCAGTGCCCATGCCAATGGCATGGGCACTGCAGGGCCCCCGTAAGAGGGCCCCACAAAGTATTTCAGTGTCTGCTTTGCAGACACTGAAATACGTGACGGGTGCAGCTGCACCCGTCGCACCCCTGCAACTACGCCAGCTCAATTCTGAGCCGGCGTCCACGTTGCAGGGGCATTTCCGCTGGGCCGGCGGGCGCTCTTTTGGAGAGCGCCCGCTGGCCCAGCGGAAATGTTTGAATGGCCGCTGCGGTCTTTTGACCGCGGTGCGGTCATTTGTCGGCGGTACCTTGGCGGACGGCGGAATGACCCCCTATATGTCCTACCTTAACCGTATACTGCACCCTGCCCTTGGTGCTACCTAGGGCCTACCTTAGGAGTGCCTTACATGTAAGAAAAGGGAAGGTTTAGGCCTGGCAAGTGGGTACACTTTCCAAGTTGAATTTACAGTTAAAACTGCACACATAGACACTGCAATGGCAGGTCTGAGACATGATTACAGAGCTACTTATGTGGGTGACACAACCAGTTCTGCAGGCCCACTAGTAACATTTGACTTATAAGCACTGGCTCCTCTAGTGCCCTTTCTAGGGACTTACTAGTAAATCAAATATGCCAATCATGGATAAACCAATTACATGCAATTTACACAGAGAGCATATGCACTTTAGCACTGGTTAGCAGTGGTAAAGTGCTCAGAGTTCAAAAGCCAACAGCAACAGGTCAGAAAAAATAGGAGGCAAAAAGATTGGGGATGACCCTGCATAAGCAAAAAAGTCCAACACATACTCACAGCGACACTCACGAACATAGATCCAGGCACACATGCAATCTCACAACACAACATGCACGTCCACTCACACCCATTCATGCACACATGCATTACACACAAATGTACGCATTCACACACAGTCACACACACCCCCACACACACACTTACCTACATGCAGAGGGTCCTCTGGCAGGAGACGGGATGCAGCGCTGCTGCCAGCAGCAGCGCCCGTCAGAAAAACACCGCCAGGCGATATCATGGAACATGATACGGTAGGGGGTGTTTTGCTGGCATGGTGCTGCTGCTGGCAGCAGCGCCACCTTACTGCCGTCCACCTCCATGACCGTAGACGGAATTCCGCCAGCCTTCTGGCAGAATTCCGTCTACGGTCATAATGGCGTGGGCGATCAGTAGCCACTGGGACGGTGTGTTGGTGGCTGTGGCGGTGGGCGGCATTTGCCGCCAATCTCATAATGAGGGGCTGAATGTTATTTGTATGACGATAGTTTTAAACAGTGTCATTCTGATTTTTACAAACGTATGTAGCAACTATTGCAACAAGGTCACAATAATATTCCCAGCATCAATGCTTGGCATGGTTGTGTCAGAGGTAGTTTTAAAGTGGTTGGTAATTACTAATAGAATTCTAGACAGAGTGAAGGAATCCTAGAATCAAAATGGCTAATTCGGAATTAGCTGTATACTTTTTCTCTTAAAGACATGCATGGTAAATATCTTCAGTCATCTATGGCCCCCTAAAATATGCCTGTGGAATTCATGTAAGTCATATGTGCGCTACAGGTGGCATAAGTGGAAATCTACTCTCAGTTGCCCACTGCCAGTCTTTAATGAGGAAATGTAGCATGCACTTCTGAATTTGGAAGTTAAGCATTACGTGGCAAGAGAACATAATCTAAGATTATGGTATGATTTCCATGGAGCATAGCACATTTTACAAAGTGTAAACGGTATGTACAGATGTGACCATGGCCATCGTCAACCATTGCAGATAATGACAAACAGTTAGGTTTTATGTTGTCATGCGCTAGTGATGGCTGCACCCGTAGGTGTAATCAAGAGGGATGAGAAAATATACAGTGGCAAATCAATGGAAATCATTAGGAAACCCTGGGCAACACAACATAAATTGTATCAGAATTGAAGATTGCACTGAACATATCAACCTAAACGATGCTGTGTGTTAGGAAGAAAAGAGCTTCTAAGTAAAAAGAGCTCAACTTTAGTGAAGTAATATACCTTTGATAACATCTGAACGGTTATGGCAAGTTTAAAGCGGATAAGCATTAACATATTTTCTGTCCAATATGTCTTTTCAAGTGGCAGCACAAACATGTTAGGCTTAGCCTCTTGTGTGCTTTCTGTAATGAAGCCAACTATACTCTGTTTAGTAAGTGGTAAAATTTAAATAAATGTATGGATTAATGTGTATTGCATCCACTTGAAAATCCTGTGCATCATCACATTTGTCATCAAAAGGATCTTTTGCAAGTAGTTGTTGCAGCGATACAAAATTAATAAAAATAATAAGAATATGATTACTCCTAAAGTAACTACTACTATTACAGCTACTACTATTAGTAATACAAATAATAATAAAAATGATGCCAAAATATTGTTGAAAATGTATTATTATTATTGGTCTTGTTTTGTTGTTGTTAATGTTATTGTTTATTGTTCTTGTTGTTGATTTCAGTATTTTATTGTTGTTGCTGTTGCTATTCCTTTGTAGTGTATTAGGGAGGTTAGGATAAAAGTTTAGAAGAGCCATTCACTTCTTCTCAGCACGTCTGGAGACCAGGTCTTGTAAGTAGGTATAACCCGAGTTTAAGGTAACTTGCCCGGACAAAATGTGGATATAAATCCAGCAGAGAACTCGGGGAACAAGTTGTGCATGACCTCACTGCTTGTGTTTAAAGTCAATCCTTACCATTTGATTTTGAAGAATCTGTGTTTTGTTGTGGAGAGTATTGCCCGGCGCCAGGTTTAAAAAAATAGAATTACCCAGCTAGAATATCTTGTCTGGCTCAAATGGGTCGATGTCTAGCTTTAATAAAAGATAGAGTGCGATTTTATGCTTATAGGAATTAGAACTTAATATGTTTAAAAACTGTATTGATTTGTTAGTGAAGAACGGCCTCTTTTCTATTCTTTCCTGCTCACTCATTGCAGTTAGGAGGTAGTTTTAAAGACCATGGCAGTTGTAAGGCAAGGAAGGCCAATGTTTAGAATCTCAGTCTTGGAGCCATTCAGAATGAGGTCATCAATATGCATCTTAATATGGCTCTCCTTGTGACACTGGGATTGGTGGACTTGTCTCTTATGTAGTGACACTGATAAACATGCTTGTTAAGCCTGATTTAAGGACAGATATCTTGGTGTAAGACATGGAATGCAGTTTATGGCCACCATTGATGTTAAGTAGGAGTCTTAAGTAACAGTTGAAACAGAAAGGGGACAGGAACGAACGATTATCTAATCTCCATTTGAGCTCACAGGTGGACAGAAAATGTGAGTTTGCCCTGTCAGTGTTATTCTGTTGGGTAATACATTTTCATTATGTTTCAGTCAGATATACTAGGACATCCCTATGCTTGATCCTCGCCCACAGAAATCGGCTTATCTTTAACCAAAAACAAATTATTTTGCTTTTCTTTTGGGTTCATGTTCTGTTTCGATTCTAGTTTCACCTGTTGTGTGAGAATACAATCGAAGCACTGCCTATACAATCACCTGTAATCCTGTAAATCAAACATTCTGTCTCCTTAAATGTCCTCTATTAAGATGAATTTGCTTTTCTTTGTAATGAGAGTGTAAGTATGTCTGGCTAAAGTATAAAAAGTTTCCAGAATAATGCATAAGCTACTTATTTGGTATACACTTTCTCCTACTGTATTTATAGGTTTTACCTAGCACATAGGAGTTATGAGTGGCTTTCATAAACAGACAATTACCCTATTACATTGGGAAATCCTGACACTGCCTATATATTGCCAAAGGCTCTATTGGGCAAAACAAATGACAAGTTGATTGGTGTAATGTATTCTTAGCCAAAGTCTCATCTCCTTGAAATGAGTTCGAGACACACAATGATTTGTTTTATTTTACAAGTAAAGGTTCGCCCATTTTAGTGTTTAATATGAGCGATAGATCATATAAATTGTTTTTCTTCAAGCATATAATGTTAAATGACCTTATCTATAGTCATATCCAGGCTAACTCCAATGGCCATGTTGCATACAGTTTACAGAGCCATTTTGCTGCTAGTATAATAAGGAATGGAATGGAGCCGAGAATACTTGCTCCAGATTAAAACATTGCAATAGGGCAAACAACAAAACAAGCATGTTTTGCTGAATATTCTATTTGAATAAGATATAGTGGATGGAGCCGACATGTTGTATCCACTTTAGATATAAGAAAGATGGTACAAATTTCTGTTTCAAGAACAGTTTGCTACATGTGCACAAGCAGCAAAATAGTCTGCAAACGCTTTTTCTTTTTTCAGCATAGGTCTTTCATTGAGATTTTCTTTCTCAAATTTTCATACTCACAAAACCTCAGTAACCTAAAGTAGATGAAGAATCCTGCATTTGGAAGTGAACTACGGCTTTCTCTGGCTCTGCCCTTGAATTCATTATTATCCAGATTATGTGAGTTGGGGATAATGAACATTCATAGGAATGGATACATTCTTCTTTTCAGAAATGAACCCGTATAGAGTTATCATCTCTTTTCCAATGACACCCTATCACGAAATTGAGTTCCATCAATCCACAGTGATCAGCAACATTCTCACCTCTTATCAATGCTAAAGTCGCCCCATTAATGAAGTTGATTCATTTATTGCGTGCAGTGTGCTATAAATTCACTGGCAATTCACAGCTACTTCTTAATTAACTGGCAAGCACAAAGGTAGCTCACAACTTCAGTAATTGTTTATTACCAAACTTCATTGGATGAGCGTGATGTCTTGTCGAGAATAGGAGTGAAGAAATTGAGGGGCAGATTTAAGAGCCCCTAGTGCCACCTTAGCGCTGACATAGGGTCATTTTTTTTAGGCTAAGGCGGCGCCAAAGTGACATTTTCCCTGCGCCAGATTTACAGAGTTTGTAAACCCTAGCACCACTTTATGCCTACGCCAGGCATAATGTATGCAAAGGGGACGTTCCCCTGTTAGTGGGGCCGATAAAATGTCACAAGGAAATCTAAGAGATTTCCTTGTGACATTTTTTTCGGCACTTTTAATGCCTGCTCAGAGCAGGTTTTAAAAGGGGGCTTCCATTATTTATAATGGGCCCCTAGGTACTCTGCAGGAGTAGCACCAACATTTTGGCACTACTACTTTAGAGTACATCAATAGCATTGCAAAAAAAGATGCTCTTGCCCCCTAGCCTGCGCCATGGTGTGCCGTATTTTAAATTTTAAATATGGCGCACTAATGATGGTGGTAGAGGGGTGCTAAGGGGTGCAAGGTAAGTAGCATTGCACTAGGTCCCTTTTGCAGGGTCATCCCTAAACTTTTTGCCTTTTTCCTCCTATTTGTTCTGACCTGTTTTGTTGGCTTTAGGACTCTGGGCACTTTACCACTGCTAACCAGGGCTAAAATGAATATGCTCTGTATGTAATTTACATTGGTGATTGGTTTATCCCTGATTGGCGCCAGAGGTGCCCAGGGCCTGTAAATCAAATGCTACTAGTGGGCCCACAGCACTCGTTGTGCAACCCACACAAGTAGCCCTGTAAACATGGCTCAGACCTGCCACTGTAGTGTCTGTGTAAGCAGTTTTAAACTGCCACTTCGACTTGGCAAGTGTACCCACTTGCCAGGCCTAAACCTTCCCTTTTTATACAGGTAAGGCACCCCTAATGTAGGCTCTAGGTAGCCCCATTGGCAGGGTGCAGGGTATGTTAAAGGTGGGACATGTACTGATGTGTGTTACATGTCCTAACAGTGAAATACTGCTAAATTCAGTCTTTACTGTTGCAAGGCCTATCTCTCTCTTAGGTTAATATGGGGGCTGCCTTTAAATATCATTATTGTGCAGATTTCCTTTGAGAACAGATAGAAATGTAGAGTTTGGGATCTCTGAACTCACAATTTTAAAATACATCTTTTAGTGAAGTTGGTTTTTAGATTGTTAGTTTGAAAATGCTACTTTTAGAAAGTAGGCATTTTCTTGCTTAAACCATTCTGTGACTCAGTCTGTTTGTGGATTGCCTGTCTGGGTCAATTTGACAGCTGGGCTGTTTGTGAATCCCCTCTAGACAGTGAGACAAAGGGAGCTGGGGTGTAGCCTGCATATCCTGATGAACCATCTGTGTTAAAGCGGTTGGAGGAGTGGTTACTTAGACCTGTATGGGCTGTGCCTGCCCTATCACAATGCAGTCTCCAACCTCCTGGTGTGTGTCTGGGGCCCGGCCTGGGCAAGGCAGGAACTTGTGAACAACTGAGACTTTCCTTTAAAGTAGGCCTACTTCAAAGGCAGAAGGGGTATAAGTATTGGACACAAAACCCTTGAAAATTAGATCACTTCTGGATTCAAGAGGAACTTCTGCCAAGGAGAAGAGCTGAAGAGCTGAGTAGAAGTCCTGCCCCTGCCTGTGACTGTGCTTTGTTGGGCTATCCCGCAGTTGCTGGTTCTGCCTGTGAAACGGGACAAAGAATTAACTTTATTGTGCATTTCTTCTTGTGAAGAATCTCCAAGGGCTTGAACTGAACTTGCCTCCTGTTTTGAAGTCACAGAGCCATCAAAGACTTCCTCTGACAGCACCTGGACTCTATGCTGAGATTCGTGTCCTGCCAAGTGGTGCCCAATCCAGTCCCTGGGCCCTTGAAAGATGAAGTTGGCAGACAAGAGCTGAAAATCCACACACAGAATTCCGAGCGGGGAACTTTATAATGCACCATTTGCAACACGGTTTTGCGACTAAAATCGACACTCCACCTGCATTGTGGCTGGGAGATCGATGCATCATGGCTGGAGAAACTACGCGCAATACCCGCTTGCGGCTGCCGATAATGATGGCAACTCCACGCAGCGCGTTTTCTAACACTGTGTAACAGGATTTCCACACATCGTCCCTGGGCATCGAAGTCAACCTGACTCGGATCCGAGGTGCCCCATCTAGAAATCGATGCATCACTCTCTTGCGAGGGAGAAGAAACAAAGCATTGCCGACCCAACCGGAGAAAAAAATTATGCATGGCTTCCCTTGCGAGGAAGGAATCAACGCATTGCTGCCTTTTCCGACGCACGCAAGCCCGTGTGGCTTTATTTTGTACAATAACCAGGTCCTTTGTGTAATAAAAGCATTCTCACTGTTTTCTAAGGATTAGGACTTGTGTTTGTTGGATTTTTGTCGATTTGGTCTTGTTTGATTTAGATAAATATTACCTATTTTTCTAAACTGGTGTGATGTCCATTTTGAAGTTAATCCTGCCTGCTCATGCCAAGTTACCAAGAGGGTGAGCAGGGGTTACCTAAGGGTGATAATCCTTTTCTGTGACTAGAGTGATAGTCCTTGCTTGGACAGGGGGGTAACCTGACTGGCAACTAGAGACCCCATTTCTAACAATACTTAGTTGACTTGGTTACACTTTTGTTCTCACTACATGTGGCAAATCCTCTTGGAGTTTCTACATTTGGTTTGTGGGGAAAAAAATTAAATATTTGATGCCAATGTTCTAGCATTATTCAAACTTCAAATAAGGGACCCCTTGCTGGCATTAACATTTTTGATGCAGGCGTAAAGGGTCCTTATTTTTCTGGCATTCGTTCCTATTATTTGTATTGGGAGAGATTCCCAAACAAAATTTCAGCATCTGTGCTAGTACAGGTGGAGAAAACCCCTTGTGTGGTTGAGCATAGTGCCAGCGACAGGAACGGATCATACTGAGGTCAAAGGGAATCCGTAGAAGGCTTCCATTGACCTTGATTTGATCCGTTCCTGTCACAGGTACTAGGCCTAGCCACACAAGTGGGGCAGCGCTTTTATTATCACAGGTAGCATAATGCTCAATAGCAGGATTTTTGTCGATTCCTCTAGATTTTGGAAGTTTCATCACAGAAATGTTATTAAAATTAGTGATTTCAGGGAAAGTTTGAGGTTTGCAGGGTACTGTGGGTAAATTAACTTCAAGGGATCCAAGCAGGTCACACCATTCCGAATTGCCCTATATGTCTAGTTTTCAAAAATGTACAGGTTTACTAGGTTTCCCTAGGTACCAGCTGAGCTAGGGCACAAAATCCACAACCACCCACTTTGCAAAAAGTGGGTCAGTTTTGTGTGAGAAAAATGTGATGCATCTATGTTGTGTTTTGGGCCGTTTCATGTCGCGGGCACTAGGCCTACCCACACAAGTGAAGTACCATTTTTATCAGAAGACTTATGGAAATGCTGAGTGGAAATAAATTGTGGCTTTCAGCAGTTCCCAGAACTTTCCATCACAGAAATATCAGGAAAATGTGTTTTTAGTCAATGTTTGAGGTTTGCAAGTGATTCTGAGTAAACCAACCTAATGAGAGCCAAACAAATCACTCCATTCTCGATTCGCCTAGATGTATAGTTTTCAAAAATGTACAGGTTTGTTAAACTTCCTTATGTGGTGGCTGACCTAGGGCCCAAAATTCACAGTTATCTGCCTTGCAAAAATCTCGTCAGTTTTGAGTGGACAAATGTGATATATCCGTGTTGCATTTTGGGCTGTTTCCTGTTCCGAGCACTAAGCCTACTCGCACAAGTGAGGTACTGTTTTTATCGCCGACTTAGGGAAATGCTGGGTGGAAGGAAGTTTGTCATTCCCTTCAGATTCCCAAACTTTCCATCAAAGAAATCTGAGGTAAAATGTATTTTTATTCAAAGTTTGAGATTAGCAAGGGATTCTAGGTAAAGCAACCTGATGAGAGCCATGCAAGTCATCCCACCCTAGATTACCCTAGATAACTAGTTTTCAGAAATGTTCAGGTTTTCTAGGTTTCCCTAGGTACCAGGGTCAAAATCCAGTTACCTGCTTTGTAAAAAGGAGTCAGTTTTGAGTGGAAAAATGTGATGTATCCATGTTGCATTTTAGGCCATTTCCTGTTGCAGGCACTCGGCCTAACCGCAATAGTGAGGTACTGTTTTTATTAGAAGACACATGGGATCATAGAATAGTAGGATATTTGTTATTATCTTTGGATGTCCCTGGCTTTGTTCCTTCCAAAAATAAACCAGTGTGTAAGAAAAAGGCATTTTGAAACATATCCTCTAAATCATATGCTTGTATGGGTACCCACAAATTCAAGGATGTCTAATAATTACTGCTCCTAAATTCCATATCTCACAACCATTTCAGAAATGCATAAGTAACCTTGATATCTATTTTTCGCTCTGCATATTTCACCATATGAATTAGTCTATCCCCAATGAAAAACCATTGTATGATGCAGTTCAGTTGTTGGCTCTGGGTACCTAGGATTCTTGAAGAATGTACAGACTCCATTTATCCCCACAACCAAAACGGACTAGCGAACATAATGGGATATTGCTTTTGTAAATCGTCCATCGTAACAAAAAGTAACAGATGAAAACATTTGCACAAGTAGATTTCTTTTCCTACTTATTTTAAATGCCCACTTTTCAAAAATATATACAGCTTTCCTTGATCATCCATGGGTTTCACACTAGTTTTGACCACAAACTGGAATTAGATTGAAAGCACAAAAATAGAGAAAATGACGAAACTGTGGTAATAAAAATAGGTTTTATGATTCAGTTCTGCATGTTTCTGAAAGCAGGATAAATGGTGACTTTAGCACAGCAAACCGTTGGTTGATGCCATTTTTACAACAAAAACAGGCACCTTTATCCAGAGCAGTTTTTTCTGATTTTTCGTAAAAAGCTCAATATGTAGCTATATTTTTGCCATTTTCTCAGTCCCCTCCAGGATGTTGGAAGAAAGGACACAACTTTGGCATGTTCACCTTATCTGGACAAAAGGTTATGGAGACCTAAGCACAAACAACTCCATATAGTCAAAAACGGGCATAGCACTGGCAAGGGGGGCGTGAATTATGCCCATCAGTTAAAGGGTTAAAGACTATATTGATTTATTTACCATATGTAATTGTAGTCATAATATCAATGTATTTCTGTCATTTTTTGTAGTTATGTCATAGCCACCCATAGTTGTATTATTTTTTTGATGCAAATTATTAAAACATAGCTTTAATGTTTTTTTTTTTTTAAATATATTTTTATTTTGTATAACACAACAAATGAACATAGAGAAGAGATACAGGTGGACGTAGTACAATGCAATTGTAGACTCATTCTGCTCAACCCCTGGCAGTCGAGTCGAGTAGAAGTGCCCACAGGTGTCCCCGCGCGCCCAAGCAGGCATGGGTATGCGCTAGGTCGGTGGGGCAAAGCCAGGGGAGAGCGTTAGTCTGGAAAGCTTTAATAGGTTAAGAGTCTACGATTAGGGGTGTGTGTAGGAGGGCCAAGATCAAGGGGGTCAGGGGGGTCCAGCGAGCGCGAGCCATGGGCGGCGGGAGAAAAAACACACAGAGGAGTGCAGAGATAGTAGAACCTGGGTCTACACCCCCTCCTCCCCTACCGGCGATCCCGGGGGGGGGGGTCTACCGCGTCGTTTGGTGCGCCGGCCATATGCAATCAGAGATCCCTACGTGGCAGCGAGCCCCCGGAGGTCAAGGGGGCAGGGGGGGACACTCGGCAAGGCAAGTGCAGTTGTGAGGCTAGGTCTCATTGGGAGGCAGTCGAGCCCAGCTGTTACCCTGCCAACACTCTCTCATCCCGTCCCCCTAGCGCGTCTTTTTTTTGTTTTGTTATTCTTTGATGATGTTATGCTAGGCTTTGTCGAGGTTATGCCTAAACCATCACATGTGATTATGTGGTCTAGTGTGTGTTGAGGTGTGTCATTATAGTGTGTAAGTAAGTATTTGATGATATTAACGGGTATATCTGTTCTTAATCTCGGGGGTTATCTTTTAGTGAGATATTCATGGTGGGCGTTCGTCGTCTTTGTTTTCTATTTTTGTGACAAAGGAATTCCATGTGTTTAAGCCCTTGACGGGGATCCCCTTGGCCAACAGGAGCTGCAACGTCCGTGCCTCTAGTTTTAATGTTAAATATATATATACTTATATATACATTATATATTTATATATATATATTTATATATATATATATATATATATATATATATATATATATATATATATATATATATAAGTACTAGAGTTGCTTTGATCTATGATATTGTTGTAGTCCATATTCTAGTATTTACATTATACATTGGTAAAGATCTTTTTTTTACCTCAATATTTTTCGGCAATATTTTTGTATCACAATATTTTTGTTGCCAATATTGCATCATAGAAGTGCCGTGCTCTGCAAAGGGTTGGCCTTTGGCTATGTGCAGTGGGGAATGACTGTAGGACCTGGCCTATGGCCAGGCGTGGTTGTCTACCCCCTATACCAACCCAACCCAAGCATCAGGCGCAGCCTTCAGCCATGTGCGGTGTGGGTTGCCACAGGTCCTGGACTACTGCCCTGGGGTCTATCCAATATAACTACCCAACCCCACACCACTTGTGAAGTGCTTCTTTGTTTGGTGGAGATTTTATCATATTTCTGTGCATTAAGAACGTGTCTCCAAAATCAGCAGGGAACTCGCTCTGGGGCCTGTCCATCATATTGGGAAAAGGGTGGGAAGAAGTTGCAGACCACTAATGTATATGGGGTGGGGCCTGAGGGGACAGGCTTCAACACCATTTTACATACTTGCAGTTTTTAAAAGAGAGGTCATGGTCTCTGGTCTCAGCAGCAGATTACAAGAGAGAACCCACTAATCGTACCTCCATCATACCTCCATAAAGGATTACAGGAAACCTTTCAAGGTGGAAACACACTTGCTTTCCCTTGGTCATGTTCAAGACGTTAGAATGGGTAGTACTTTACAAAAGAGGAACTTCAACTTGGGCACCAGCTTTGTTTAGATCTGTAAGTGCTTCCTGTTGAGGTTAAATTTTTATGAAATGACCATCGTGCCAGAATGAATCCTGCCCTGCATATTTATCCAAGAGGAGGCCATGGTTTTCTTAAAAAATGACAGAGACTGCAGATGAAGCCTCAAAGCCCCTGCGGTCCGAGCTGGCTCCCCGCCTCTGGGAGCCGGCATTGCTCCTGCATGCACGCTGGGAGCTGCTGCATATGCAGATGCATGCCTGCTGGAGCAATTCTTTCTTCTCTTTCCTTGCCCGCATGTTTGCATTCAGGGAACGAGATGAAAACTCAGCACCAAACGAGCAGGAGAACTTTGACAGCTCCTATTTGCTAGAAGTGGAGTGCTTCGTTTTGCTTGGTGGGAGCTGTCACAGGATGATAGACAGCTAACAAATAGCCCCCGGAGTACATTCTTCTCCATTTTTGAGACGCGTCTTAATGCAGAGGAATATGATCACATTTGCACCAAACCAAGACGCACTTATTTCTGTAAAGTAGAAATCACCCAAGTGTGTTTTCTCTGTAGTTCCACCTTGAAAAGTTATCTGATGAAGATGCTTGAGGAACAATCACTTTGGCAAAGCTAGAGACACGCAAGGTCACTGGAATCATTACCTCGGCGTCCTTTGCACAGCTGTAGTGTAGGTGATGCACTAAACGTTTACCCATTGAGGTAGCACTTACTAATTAGCCAGTAGAAAGTACTTCAGTTGGGTAGACATTATGCACAAAATCGGTGGCCTCTATGCAGGGCAGGGTTCATTCTGGTATTATGCTCATTTCACAAAAATTAAACCACAAAGAGAAGCACTTACATATATAAACAAAGCAGGTGCCCAAGTTGAAGTGCAACTTCTGTAAAGTACTAATCATACTTATTTCTTCTGCATAGCCAGGGCAAAGCAAATGTTTTGTACTTCATTTCCACCTTGAAAATGTATATGTAAACCTTGATGGAAGTGTTTGCATCCTTGCTTTTTTCGAGTGTAATATCTCATGTAGTGACTGTGACAAGTGGGTTCTTTCTTCTCATCTGCCGCTGAAACCAGAGATTGTGTTTTCCCTTTTAAAACCTACAAGTATGAAAAATAGCCTAGAAGCCCCACCGTTTTGGCCCCATCCCATATACATTAGTGGAATGCATCTTCCTGTCATTTTCCCAGGATGATTGAAAGTTTACTAAAAAGACACCCCGAGCTTTTTTCCTGCCAATTTTGGAAAAACATTCTTGATGCACAGGAATATGATCATATCTCCACCACACAAAGAAGCACTTCATGAGTGGCAGAGGAATCAGAAGATTCCTGCTGTGCATGGCCAAAAGGTCATGAGTTGCACAGAGTTGGATGGTTGTAGGGGGTAGGCCTCCTCGTTTATCATATCTGTTCCCTGTAATCTCTGCTCCATCATTGTAGTCTCATCATTTTTGCTTCAGTGCTTTCTGTCTTTGTTTTTTAGACTGCTGGTGCTCCCTGCCCGTATCCTATTTCTGACATATGGCCTCTGTTACTGACTTTCATGCCTCCATGCTATTTGGCTACTGTCACTTTTGCCTCCACACATTTCTGTGCTTTCCTTCCCCCTCACCTTTCTATGCTCTGTCCCTTTATGTATGCCCGCTTTGAGCTCTGCCATCTACTTACTTTCTGTCCCTGTTGTTATTCTGTTCCTATCCTGTGCTCCTTGCTCGATCATGCTTATTCTGCCACAGATCTCCCCTTCTCCTCTCTCTCTTGGACTCTCTACTCATTTCCTTTATGCCCCTGTGGTCCATTGTCCACTGTCCCTTCTGTCTCATTCGCTTCCTATTCGCTCTGTCACGCTTATTTTCTGCCCTACATGCTCTCTGCACCAGGTATCTTTTAGCATCTATGCTTTCTTCCTAAATAGTTGTATTCTCTGTTCTTTGCCATTTTCTCTTTCTTTCGCTGCACTTCAGGTGACTTCTGGCATCTCTGTGACCTTTTCCTGTTGCCTCACCTGTAGTGTTGTTAGTCACCTGATCCTTTTGCATGTGCTCCACATGTGATCTTTCTGCTTCATAATACCCATGCTGTTGATGCTTCCCACAGGCCTATTGGTCTCTGTGCTCTCTCTCTGCTCCTGAACCCCAGTTCTGCTGTTCATTATTCTGTGCTCCCTATGCTCCTCACACCTGCTGACCTTTTTAAGTGCTCAATAGATATGCTGGTGCCTGTGCCTTTTCTGTGCTTTGACTGTTGATCTCATGCAAGTAGTCTAGCATTCTCATGATGGAAGAAAATGCAGACATGAGTTCCATCTCACATCTGATAACGATTGTGTCAGGAACAGCAAACTAACACAAAAATGAAGACGCATGATGCACTAGAAGTAATTGGCCATTAAGAAAAATAGATTAGAATATGGACAATGAAAGTACATCTCAAGAAGCAAGGGCCTGATTCACAAAGGTACACATACACTTTTGTGTAAGTTTACTATATTTTGCTATTCACAAACTACAAATTTAAATGTACTAAAAAGAAGACTCTGTAGTTGGGGAGGAGACCTCCACACATTAAATGATAGGCAGGCCTAACTTTCCATGTGTGGAGTCTCTGAAAATTACTGTTAGTAAAATTAAACTCCTAGCTTGTGAATACCAAAAAACAGTAAACTTACACAAAAGTGTAAATTGACCTTTGTAAATCAGACCCATAGATATGTTCTTGGCCTTCCTTGACAAATATTTGCCATTGTTTGGCTCAGTGCCAATCTGAAACACTTGTTAGACATCCTATGAAAGCATTTCCTGACCGGATTTAGGCACAGGTTGGTTTCGGCACACTTTCTTCTCCCCCACAATTATGTCCTAACCTACTTTCACCACAGAACCTTTCCTTTTGGAAATTCTGTGCCGAAAGCTCTGAGAGTACTTGATTCTGGGCAGACTTTCCTTCAGATCAGGACTGAAAGCATATCTCTTCAGGGAACTTTAGTAAAGGTTCATATTATTGTCTGACTACTGGTTTGAGCGACGGGCGCTTCCAATCGAAGCAGCTGTGCGTTTTGCAAATGGCTTATCAAAACTATGCTTTTGTTAAACAGGAGTTGTAAAGTACATTATATTGACCTAAACGAAAAATATATTGTGTAAGTATTACGTTGTCCACTTAATAAGAAAGTTCTTCTTTGAGAAATGAGTAGGTCAAATAGGCTTGAACAAAATTGTTTGCCTTTAATCAGTGATATTAAAAGGGCATGAGGATGGGTCAGAGTATTACAGGGAACACTGAACCTCGACCCTCTCCCAAGAAAACGAATAGAGTTGAGGCTGGACTTAATGCTCTAGCAGCTGATTCATCTGGTATTAACAAAATGGTGTCGGTGGACGCAGGTTGGAGGTTTTCATTATTCCAGATGCATTTATCCAGATGTTCTCATTGGTTTCCTTCCAGATGCAATTGTTTACCAACTGATCGTGAGCATAAAAGAATGACTCCTGGACGCATTAATGACAAATAGCGTTTTTAACTGCAGAAGTGCAAGTAAAACCTATACAGAAACCCGTGTCTGCCTTAAGTATGACTTGTTCGCCTTTCACAATATGGAGAGATTTAAAAAAAAATACACCTGATGCACATTCTGACTACAGTCGTTACGTTATATTTTACGATGATGTGTTAAATGTATTATGGAGAGGACACCAAATACAATCGCATAGTGCACCGGGGCACTGAAGATATTTCCTTCAAGGTTTCATGGTATTTAAGCGTGTGTAATGTTGGTCCACTATGGCTGGATTCTTGCCAGCATTCAGGATATCTGCATGGGGTACATTGATATCAAGACATCTTACTGGGAAACTTCACTTGGTGAGTGGTTATTCTTGAAGATATGGCTTCGATTCAGCCCTCATGGACCAAACGTAGACACTACAAAAGTGACAAACAGTTGCAATTATGTATTAAATGATAGAATACTGTAGAAACATAGAAGAGGACAACCAGGTCTCTACTCTATACTAGAACCTGTTAGTAACAAGAGTGCCTGGTGGCAGAGCCACAGCTCACACTGTAAGAACCCATGCTGGCATAATGAAGATAAATAAACTCAGGATAACGTATATGTCCTTGGCCTTTTAATGTCCTGTATAATATGATACAATTACAAAAGATTAATTTCCATATCATAGCGAAGAGACCTTGATGCTCTGTGAACCTTTTGGAACCCTACTAATTTATGAGCAGAAGTGCTATTGGTCCTTCAATTCATGAATATATGTCATGGTATTTCTATAGTGCATAGCTTTCCAAGAAGCAGCAGAGCTCTATACCAGATGTCCAATGCATATTTTAAACTGTGGCTCTGTGGATGATGAATCACAGAGCAATGTGACAATCAGCCATCAATTACCAACCATTGTTGCATAACACCAATGTTATCCACCTTTTTTAGCTTGGAAAGAAAAGTGTCATCATCATTATGGGACACTGTACCCACCCAACCATCTGTACGTTAAAAGAATATTGTGACTTGCAGAGTAAACCACAGACAGTTTCTGTAATGAGAGATGCCATAGGCTTAAAACGTGACCAGGTAATATGTGGGCAAGAGAGATCTGCAGCTGTCCTGGCATCTATGAGAGCCTCATTCAAGTACAGGAACAGGATGTGTCTTCCCCCTGTTTACAGTCCCTATCACTGATGAATGTGGTTGGACAACGGTTTGCATCCTCTCTTGTAACAGAGGCTACTGAAGGTGTGTTGGGCTGCCATGCACAGAAGCATGATAGGCAAGGGATCATGGTGGTGGCCTTACCTACTAGAATGGAGCAACCATGTGTGGCAGGTTGATTGGTGGGTGAGCACGGTCACTCCATCTTCTGTCAAACATGTGATCCAGTGTGCTTTCCTGGATCTTAAAACTCTGTTGTAGTCATCAATCGAATTGCACCGCTGAACGTATGGATCTACTATTATCGACTGGAAGTGTATGAAAGGAGCTAGCATCAGCACAAAATTCCCATTTCAGTGAAATCAATTGGGTTCCACAGAGATGACAGATAGGATGGTGTCCAAACCAGGAAGGTTTTATTTAGAAATTGATTCAAAGTTACACATCAATCAACCCATCAGTAAATCATTTTATACTATAAGCGTATACATCTACTCAGTCATGCAATCTACATTTGTATATTATGAAGAAGACAAATCAAAATATAATGTACAGAGTAAAAAAAGTGGAAAAAGATAGGTTCCGTAAAGGAACTTCCTTAAATAAGGCATCAAAAGTGGCAAGGGGAACTTTTAAGAGGAAGGTGTCAGCATATGCCAAAGGTTGAGGGGAAATATACACAGGTGGTCAAGTCTGGGTGAGGGAAGTCAGCATAGTTCAGCAAAGGTCTCCCCTCCACGAAGCCAGGTCAGGATCGGCTAGACTATGATAAAAAACATACATTTAAAACGAAATGCAAGGTTCTGCAAACTTTGCCCCACCATCTCCTTCTGTATTGGCCAATCAGAATACACTGTCTTCTAGGGGCAGGTAAACTCACCATTTCCCATCACTTCCCAAAGAAGCTCACTGCATCATGGCCTTGGAAAGTAATGATGGTCATGTCTGCTTGGTACAGGAGGTTCTCCCCCATCACCTTGCACTGCATGCCCATGGCCAAGTTTCGATTAGTGCTCCATAATCTAACAGTTTCTCAGCATAAACAAAATACTTTTCTACTAAGGAAGTAGTTAGCATACGTGAAATGTAAAGAAACATGAGAACATTTTGAGAAGAACATTGCATTCAAATAGGAGAAAAACTTTGAAAGGGTTTAGTGAGGCTTAAGGCCTACTCACAGCCAAGCTAAAAGTTAAAAATCTCAATTATGGTTTCTGGTATGCCATGAGTAATACATTGATTATACTTCGATTATACGATAGCTATTGATTTTGATTATATAATTATGCCATAATGCTGCCACACGTTAACACACAGATGAATATATCAGTGTATTGAGTAACATATGGTTAGTAATGTGGTGAAGCCTTTAATTATGCTGCTTTACATGCAGTGCAGGGGGATGGGCCACTGTGTGAGACAGGCTGATGGACAGTTGATCATGACAGCGACCTCCAGCCATAGCAGCACATGGACTTCCATGTGTACCTTCTTTGTTACTGCACATGATGACAAAACATGTAAATAATTAGAAAATAATCTCCATACAATTATACAGCAATCAGCGTTTCCCATGTATCTATATCACAATTATCAGCGTTGATAAAACGAGACATTGTTCAGTGGGTTAAAGCGTAGTTGTGAGTAGTAGTGCTCACTGGCATGAGCATTGCAACTTGTCTTGTTAGGCACTGATCAACAGCAGATTCAGCAAAGGGTTAAGAGCAAATTCAGTGTCATAAGAATGGCAGGTGGACATGGGAGCGACTGTGTGCCCGAGGGATCTCCATGGTTTTTCGTTGATTTTTTTACCTTATCGTGGCAGGCACAGGCTATTCTCAGATCGCAGTGATGAAATTGCCTTCATTCAGCTGCAGGTGCTTCCCCTGCTGCTGAACTCATGACATCACTGCTAAGCCTGTCCAAACAGCAAGTTGTCTAAAATCAATTTGATCTCCTGCCACTGTGCTGAAAAGCCACCCGCTCTTATCTTTGTTTCAGTTTAAAAATGGATCCATTGATTGAGCAGAGGTATTTAAGCAACTCTCAGCTGCTTGTCTCTTACACTCCACCCCAGAGCCGAAGCAAGAAATTGTGTTTTCTGCTCATCATTATTGTATTACATAGACCATTACGGTAATTGCATAGTTTCTTTGCTGTTCCTGAGTTGTGCACAGTCAAGAATGCATTATCAACGTTCCGAATTTGTTAGCAATTGTGCAATATAACCTATCCATATTGTAACACAAGATTGAGACATGTAAGATTTTTTAATGTAAAATATGCAATCCTGAAATCGTAAAATGCGGGTGGGATGTAGAAAACATTATTTTTCGGAGTCCATTTCCTTGCACACGTTGACAGCTAAAACATTCTGTCGCTCAAGATGAGGAATGTGGGGTGCTAGTGTCGAATCCCGCCGCACACAAGAGACCCACTTTCATCTAACATTGAGAAAAATGTTACAGCGGGTACTCGATTTCTTGAGTCGCACCGTAGCTGAGTGAGTTCATGCATTTGGTGCAGAAAAATGAGTACAACTTGCAGGTCATAGGTTTGAGAAAGAACTCCACGTTTCATTTAATCTTGCTGACATTGTTAAGATACATACTATTGTGCTTAGTTATTGCACCTCTTACTTACAAAAATGAAGGAGTATGGTAAAAAGGGCAATTTGACGCACTGATGATTCAGGGATTTCTTGACGTCATGTGCCACAATATGTTCATGCCTCAAGGGTGGCAAATGTGTTGGAGTGTAGCTTTTATAATCAAAAATTAACATGAAATGTTTGCAAATTAATGCGTAATGTTGCCGCATAGAAAATGTATTAATGTGCTTTTAACATAGGCGCTTGAAAGGTGCCCACGGGGAGTGGCCACCAATGTATACGATGATAAATGAAATTGACTAATAATGAATTATTAATGTGTGGTTTGTATTGGCATTAAGAGTTATATGTTAAGATTTACTAAAATAATTACTAGGCCTTAGTTAGCATGAGTCGGGGCCTAGCTGCCCGGTTTCATATTAAATGTGTTTTTCTAACGTGCAATGTGCTGACTTGCTGAAGGACATGTAGTCGTACTTTTCCAGAAGCTAGGAAGATGTGTGTAACTGTAGTAAATTCTTTCTCATGAGACTCGACTTGCTCAAGGAGACATTCTTGCTGAATGCAACAGTGTAAACTTGCAACAGGTACAAGGTCGCCTGAATTGGTAAAGACAATGGAACTACTGACTGAGCCTGCAAGAATAAACGTCTGTACCTGACATTCTACCCGCTGGAGACGTCAATTACAGGAGCCAATAAACTTCGTGAGAACTGTTCTATAGTGACAATCTTAATGAGGTGATGTGCCGATTATTGGTTGGAGATAATGATGCACCAAAATTTGCCCAATTGGAAATTAGGGGACTGTACAACATAACTGATATAATCCTGTGTCACAAGGAGAGATCAGCCATTCCGAGCCACCTTTTTTTGCCCTTGCCATTACGTGCCTTTTGCTGTCATCGAGCCACTTTGTCACACTGACTTTGCTGTTTAATTCTTCAAAACCATCCTTACCCTTGCCTTGCCCGTTCTATACTTTTCCTCCTTATGAGGGAAGTGTCCCTTATACCCGTCTTGCTGAACTTTGCTGTGTTTCCTGGCTGATGGAGAATCAACTGATGTCCTGAGGACGAAGACTGACTCTGTATGCTGACCCATTACGGAGGGTAACTATATGATAATGAAATTGTAATTGTCTGTTTGCCTTTCCTCTCTAGGTACCAACTGCTTCTTTTGATAGAGACCATAGATAGATGTTTTCTAAATTTGTGTTGCCAAATTGTTTTGCATGAAGCCCAACATGCTAATGCTAATTTGAGGTTAGTTAAGGGGTTCACTGAACGGACGCAAATAGACAAATGACTGAATCTATGCTTTGTTGAATAATGTGCTAATGATACTCTGCTAAAGTTAATCCATGTTGACGTTGTGTTTTGTTCTAATGTTTACAATCTCTGCTTTGTTGAAATCTTATTCGAGTTGCCATATGTGACAGGGCTAATGTGTTTTATGGTTTTGAGACTAATAAACTTGTTGGTAGAGTGTAATCAATAGGGAATAAAATATCGTTAATCTTACTAAATTTGGTGTGGTTATTCATGGATGAAGGGTCATGGTGTGTGTTAGAAATGGGGTCTTTGGTTGACAGTCTGGTTACCCCCTGTTCAAGCAAGGACCCTCACTCTAGTTAGGATAAAAGAGAATCACCCTCAGCTAACCCCTGCTTACCCCCTTGGTAGCTTGGCAGAGCAGTAGGCTTAACCTCAGAGTGCTAGGTGTAAAGTATTTGTACCAACACACACAGTAACTTAATGAAAACACTACAAAATGACACAACACCAGTTTAGAAAAATAGGAAATATTTATCTAGACAAAACAAGACCAAAACGACAAAAATCCAACATACACAAGTCAAGTTATGATTTTTTAAAGGTTTAAAATAAAAAGAGTCTTTAGGTAGTTGTAACACCACACTAGCGCTGCTAGCGTGAAAATGTACCTGGTTTGCGTCAAAAATAACCCCGCACGGGCGGTGTGCGTCGAAAGTAACCCTGCACGGCTGTGTGAGTCGAAAACAACTCGGCACGGCGGTGCGTGTTGAAAAAGCCAGCCACACGACGATCCGAAAGTCCCGCGGCGCAGGGTGCGATCTCTCAGCCTCCGTCAGCGATGCTGCGCGTCGTTTCTCCTGCTCCGGGCGTCGGTTTTTCGGTCGCGTTTCCTGCGGCGTCGTTTCTCAGCTGCGGAACCGGCGTCGCGACGTTTTCTCAGCCGCGATCGGATTCGCGTCGATCTTTTCTCCGCACGGCGCTCGGTGCGTGTATTTTTGTCCTTAGGCTGCCAGCCTCTCCTTTCAGGGTCCCAGGAACTGGAAGGGCACCACAGAGCAGAGTAGGGGTCTCTCCAGAGACTCCAGGTGCTGGCAGGAAGAAGTCTTTGCTATCCCTGAGACTTCAACAACAGGAGGCAAGCTCTACATCAAGCCCTTGGAGATTTCTTCTTCAAGATGGAAGGCACACAAAGTCCAGTCTTTGCCCTCTTACTCTGGCAGAAGCAGCACTGCAGGAAAGCTCCACAAAGCACAGTCACAGGCAGGGCAGCACGTTTTCCTCAGCTATCAGCTCTTCTCCAGGCAGAGGTTCCTCTTGGTTCCAGAAGTGTTTCTAAAGTTTGTAAGTTTGGGTGCCCTTCTTATACCCATTTTAGTCTTTGAAGTCACCTTTCTTCAAAGGGGACTCACACCTTCTTGTGAAATCCTGCCTTGCCCAGGCAAGGCCTCAGACACACACCAGGGGGCTGGAGACAGCATTGTCAGAGGCAGGCACAGTCCTTTCAGATGAGAGTGACCACTCCACCCCTCCCTCCTAGCAGAGATGGCTAATCAGGAAATGCAGATCACACCCCAGCTCCCTTTGTGTCACTGTCTGGTGTGAGGTGAAAAACAACCCAACTGTCAAACTGACCCAGACAGGGAATCCACAAACCAGGCAGAGTCACAGAATGGTTTAAGCAAGAAAATGCTCACTTTCTAAAAGTGGCATTTCCAAACGCACAATCTTAAAATCAACTTTACTAAAAGATGTATTTTTAAATTGTGAGTTCAGGGATCCCAAACTCCACATGTCCATCTACTCTCTAGGGGAATCTACACTTTAATCATATTTAAAGGTAGCCCCCATATTATCCTATGAGAGAGAGACAGACCTTGCAACAGTGAAAACGAAATTGGCAGTATTTCACTGTCAGGACATATAAACCACATTACTATATGTCCTACCTTATCCATACACTGCACCCTGCCCTTGGGGCTACCTAGGGCCTACCTTAGGGGTGCCTTACATGTAAGGAAAGGGAAGGTTTAGGCCTGGCAAGTGGGTACACTTGCCAAGTCGAATTTACAGTGTAAGAATACACACACAGGCACTGCAGTGGCAGGTCTGAGACATGATTACAGAGCTACTTATGTGGGTGGCACAACCAGTGCTGCAGGCCCACTAGTAGCATTTGATTTACAGGCCCTGGCACCTCTAGTGCACCTTACTAGGGACTTACTAGTAAATCAAATATGCCAATCATGGATAAACCACTTACATACAATTTACACAGGAGAGCATATGCACTTTAGCACTGGTTAGCAGTGGTAAAGTGCTCAGAGTTGAAAAGCCAACAGCAACATGTCAGAAAAACATAGGAGGTAGGAGGCGAAAAAGACTGGGGATGACCCTGCATAAGCAAAAGTCCAACACGACCCCCTACCAGCCTAAAGCCAGGGGAGAACAATCAATACCTTGATGTACTTCCCTGATTGGGGCGATAGAACAGGGACCCAGGCCCACAACAGCAGGGGCATGTTCCAGTTCTACGCCTTCCTGACTCCAGTTGGATCCCTCTGTCCATACTCTCAGGGCCCACTAAGCTAACCCATGGGGAACCCTTCTCCACATCTACAGACACCATCTGTGCAACACCTAACTTTACTTTGCTCACAGATGTATTGCAATGGGCAGATAGTACCACCAGGGCCAACACAGTGGTGTTGCCCACTCCACCCCCGGGGTGTGACTCTCGTCCTCCCCCCCCCCAGGGGCAACTCTGTCCACCAGGACAGCAAGCCACAGTGGCCCCAGACAACTGTCAGGGATGAGAGCCCGACCTCAGGCCTCTCTAACCACTGTGACTGTGGAGAGTGGGGGGTGGTAGCCCCAGGTGCCTGGCACCCTTTGACCACTCTCTCTTCCACCAGGTCAGGGATGACAACCTGACCCTGGTCCTCCCCTCTGGGGCTCTGTAACCTCCCTGCAGAAGCGGCACCCCCAGAGTCAAAAACTGTCAGGGTGCTTGTAGAAGCAGTCCTGCACAATTCTTCCACCAGTGCAGGGATGTTAACCTGCAACTGATCCTCCAACCTGGGGTCTGTACCTTCAGGTTGGACCAGGGCCAGGGGTGAGGCTTCCCTCCCCCTGCCCTCTCTTCTGGGGTCCTGAACCACCCAACTAGGAGTGCCCCCCCCAGAAGACAACATGGTAGGGGCACCGTTAGCAGTAGCCCCTTCCTCCAGGTCAGGGGGGACACCCTTAACCTGGCCTCCCAATCCAGGGTCTGTACCCACAGACTGGATCACTGCCTGGCAAACCAGGGCTTCCTGGGGGGCATACCTACCCCCTACCAGGTCAGAGTTTACCCTCTGAACCTGGTCATCCAACCCAGGGTCACCACCCTGCGGTTGAACCACTGCCTGGCACACCAGGACTTCCTTGGGAGCACACTTACCCCCCATCAGGTCAGAGTTTACCCCCTGAACCTGATCATTCAACCCAGAGTCACCACCCTGCGGTTGAACCATTGCCTGGCACACCAGGACTTCCAGGGGGGCACACTTACCCCCCTCAAGGGACACACTGTCCCGAAGGGCCACACAAGAGTCTGGTTGGCGCAGGTCTCCTGACCTCTGCCCATCTGACAGAGTCTGGATTCCCCCCAACCCAGAAATGGTCTCACCAAGGTCATTCATGGGGGGCTCTGCTCTCAGAGCTGACCCCTGACCCTCCAGGTTCTCCACTGGGGTCCGCAACCCCCTCTCAACCCTCTGTCTGGACTTCTGCACCCCCTCACTAGGAGTGGTACTGCCAGACACCAGAACTGGTGGGACGCTGGCTACAGCGGCCCCCCCAAGTTCTCCTGACACTGTGGGGTCTCCCTCAACAGATGGCCCTATGGTACAGGCTAGGCTCCCCTCCTGGTGTTCCCGCAGGGAACCCTCCAGGACCTGGGACCGGATCTCGGGCACCTTGGGCCTCAACCCATCCCCATTCCCTCTCCTCTGAGACTGGACATGGGGTCCCTCACCCATCCCACTACACTGGGACCTACCTGGGACACTACAATCCTTCCCTACCTCACCTGGTTGGGAACTACCTAGACCACTCCTCTCAGGAGCACCACCAAATGCCTCTTCAGACTCTCTGGTACTCACCCAGAAGTCTGCCTCCATTGTAAGCTCCCTGGGGTCAGAGAACTCACACTCCACCTGGTGTTGGCATAGCTCTGGAAAATAAGGACTAGACATATGCTCTCCAGCAATTACATCACTCAGCCCCTCACATGAATTAACCAAAGTACCCTTCACCCAACCATCCAGTGACTCTGCTTTGAAAAAGCACCCCACATCCCCCTCCTGAGACTGGTGAGACAGTACCTGACTGTCCCTGACACTCAACCCACACTCTTCTGGGATGTTTTCACACTCCATAACCAGGACTTCTACCTGGGGGGAACCCCTCTCCCTGTCACTCTCACCTAGAGTCAGTAGAGTGTCCCTCCCACCAGTAGGAATATGACTCCCCATGCCAGTTCCCCAATCCACCTCAGGGACCCTGTGCATCACTGGAGCTACCTCATACCCCTGAACCTCCTGGCGTGTGTTAACTCCCTCCTTCAAGTAGGGCACCACCTCTCTGGGCATGTGCACTTCTGCAGCATCACTGGATATACAATTGTTGCTGCCACCATTCCAGCTGGACTCAGCCCTCATGACTTCCAGCTCTTTCAATTTAAGCTCGTAAGCATAAATCATTTTTTTAATCTCTAAGTTCCTCCTCCTTTCTTCCAACTTTTCCCACTCCCAATCGAGCTTTTTCAGCT
Source organism: Pleurodeles waltl (assembly GCF_031143425.1). Taxonomy (NCBI): domain Eukaryota; kingdom Metazoa; phylum Chordata; class Amphibia; order Caudata; family Salamandridae; genus Pleurodeles; species Pleurodeles waltl. Next base: position 1,620,768,705 of record NC_090440.1, read on the forward strand.
CCCATTGGTACTCCCTCTTTGCCTGTCTGTCCTGTAACTTTTCAGGAGTCAGACCCTTGGGTGACACCCTGCCATCCCTCCTGGGGACCCTCCCCCCAGGCGTAACAGGTTCTTCCACTACACCACTGTGTATCCTCTGCACTTCCCCACCCATATTCTCCTCCTCTGTGTGCCCTCCAGCCTTCTTGATTGTCACCCCCTCCCTGGTGGAGCTCTCAGTGGGACAGTCAAGATCTTTAAGGAACTGTTTCAATTGAGCAACTGAGTACTCCTTCAGTTTCTCCATTTCAAACACAGCTCCAGCTGTTGCATCTCCAGATTGAGACATGATGGTCACAAGTGCAAAGTTCCAAAAGGCAGAAAAAAATAATTTCCCAATGAAGTAAAAAGAATCAGTCAAGGGATCAGCAAAATCATGGAAGTAGAATAAAAAGAGTCCTTAAGAGAAAAATCAAAAGATCACCAAACAAGTAGTATGTGGTCACGTAGTGGTCTGAGATCAAAACAGTAGTGTACACTTAATTACTGTATGTCAAGTACAAATACAAGTCCAATCCCACCGCTGCCACCAATGTTGGAAATGGGGTCTCTGGTTGACAGTCAGGTTACCCCCTGTTCAAGCAAGGACCCTCACTCTAGTTAGGATAAAAGAGAATCACCCTCAGCTAACCCCTGCTTACCCCCTTGGTAGCTTGGCAGAGCAGTAGGCTTAACCTCAGAGTGCTAGGTGTAAAGTATTTGTACCAACACACACAGTAACTTAATGAAAACACTACAAAATGACACAACACCAGTTTAGAAAAATAGGAAATATTTATCTAGACAAAACAAGACCAAAACGACAAAAATCCAACATACACAAGTCAAGTTATGATTTTTTAAAGGTTTAAAATAAAAAGAGTCTTTAGGTAGTTGTAACACCACACTAGCGCTGCTAGCGTGAAAATGTACCTGGTTTGCGTCAAAAATAACCCCGCACGGGCGGTGTGCGTCGAAAGTAACCCTGCACGGCTGTGTGCGTCGAAAACAACTCGGCACGGCGGTGCGTGTTGAAAAAGCCAGCCACACGACGATCCGAAAGTCCCGCGGCGCAGGGTGCGATCTCTCAGCCTCCGTCAGCGATGCTGCGCGTCGTTTCTCCTGCTCCGGGCGTCGGTTTTTTGGTCGCGTTTCCTGCGGCGTCGTTTCTCAGCTGCGGAACCGGCGTCGCGTCGTTTTCTCAGCCGCGATCGGATTCGCGTCGATCTTTTCTCCGCACGGCGCTCGGTGCGTGTATTTTTGTCCTTAGGCTGCCAGCCTCTCCTTTCAGGGTCCCAGGAACTGGAAGGGCACCACAGAGCAGAGTAGGGGTCTCTCCAGAGACTCCAGGTGCTGGCAGGAAGAAGTCTTTGCTATCCCTGAGACTTCAACAACAGGAGGCAAGCTCTACATCAAGCCCTTGGAGATTTCTTCTTCAAGATGGAAGGCACACAAAGTCCAGTCTTTGCCCTCTTACTCTGGCAGAAGCAGCACTGCAGGAAAGCTCCACAAAGCACAGTCACAGGCAGGGCAGCACGTTTTCCTCAGCTATCAGCTCTTCTCCAGGCAGAGGTTCCTCTTGGTTCCAGAAGTGTTTCTAAAGTTTGTAAGTTTGGGTGCCCTTCTTATACCCATTTTAGTCTTTGAAGTCACCTTTCTTCAAAGGGGACTCACACCTTCTTGTGAAATCCTGCCTTGCCCAGGCAAGGCCTCAGACACACACCAGGGGGCTGGAGACAGCATTGTCAGAGGCAGGCACAGTCCTTTCAGATGAGAGTGACCACTCCACCCCTCCCTCCTAGCAGAGATGGCTAATCAGGAAATGCAGATCACACCCCAGCTCCCTTTGTGTCACTGTCTGGTGTGAGGTGAAAAACAACCCAACTGTCAAACTGACCCAGACAGGGAATCCACAAACCAGGCAGAGTCACAGAATGGTTTAAGCAAGAAAATGCTCACTTTCTAAAAGTGGCATTTCCAAACGCACAATCTTAAAATCAACTTTACTAAAAGATGTATTTTTAAATTGTGAGTTCAGGGATCCCAAACTCCACATGTCCATCTACTCTCTAGGGGAATCTACACTTTAATCATATTTAAAGGTAGCCCCCATATTATCCTATGAGAGAGAGACAGACCTTGCAACAGTGAAAACGAAATTGGCAGTATTTCACTGTCAGGACATATAAACCACATTACTATATGTCCTACCTTATCCATACACTGCACCCTGCCCTTGGGGCTACCTAGGGCCTACCTTAGGGGTGCCTTACATGTAAGGAAAGGGAAGGTTTAGGCCTGGCAAGTGGGTACACTTGCCAAGTCGAATTTACAGTGTAAGAATACACACACAGGCACTGCAGTGGCAGGTCTGAGACATGATTACAGAGCTACTTATGTGGGTGGCACAACCAGTGCTGCAGGCCCACTAGTAGCATTTGATTTACAGGCCCTGGCACCTCTAGTGCACCTTACTAGGGACTTACTAGTAAATCAAATATGCCAATCATGGATAAACCACTTACATACAATTTACACAGGAGAGCATATGCACTTTAGCACTGGTTAGCAGTGGTAAAGTGCTCAGAGTTGAAAAGCCAACAGCAACATGTCAGAAAAACATAGGAGGTAGGAGGCGAAAAAGACTGGGGATGACCCTGCATAAGCAAAAGTCCAACAGTGTGATTGAACTTCATTAATGCATTTATCTAAATTGGTTTATTTTGATATATTGGATATTGAGAAAGTTATTGACCTAGTGATTTATATGCTGATTAGTTGTCTCGTCCTAAGGTGTCTTCAATCAGGGTCAAAAGATTCATGGCCTAAAACGAGTCCCAGACTAAGTAAATTCTCTAGGAAAGGACGCGTTATCAGTTCATGCCTCAAACTTGAGTATTGGTAAGAAAGTAATCTTCATTGTAAAGGCTCACAGGCCACCTAGTCAACTGATTGGTGCTCACTGTTCTCCCTTACTTCGTATCCTCAGTTAGCTACATCTGTGTTATTGTAGATACATCGTATATCCATGAAGTAAAATATCAAATATATATAAAAATTAAAAAGAAATCCTGCTTTTCTCTTCACTCTCCTTTAGAGAATATACCAGTTGTTGCACTGTTAACAAGCGGTTTTCAGGACGACGCTATTTTCGCGTATGACAAACTGCAATACGCTGCACGTGAGCTCCCATAAAGACCTTTAATTCAAACTTCCATTACTTCGAAATTCTGTTTGCTCCGAGATGTTGCATCTACACAGCAATACTCGGATGCACTTCAACATCTTCTTTAAGAGTCTGTGTAGATTTATCAAAAAGAACTAGGTTATACTCGAAACAGAATAAAATCATATATTCTTAACAAGTCTCTCCTATCGACTGAAGCTGTGCTGATTATCCAATGCGTGTGTGGAATTTGGAAACCATTTTGAGATGTCTGCTGTTATTTTGTATTAGGAGAAAACATATAAAAACGTGCTTTTTTCGCAACAAACTTTTCTCTTTCCCTTCATAACATGACAAAACATACACGACTTCTTTCAAGAGTTCAAGCCAGAGAATCACATGCATATTTGATAGAAAGGATATAAAATACAGAAATATATGTTCGGGGGTTCATGTCACTTCAAAGGCTTGCAATGAGGCGGATAATCTGGCCCATACACAGTCTTCAGAGTAAATCGTTACATTTAACAAGATCGAAATGTAAGAACTGATACACTACTCACTCTGTAAACATTGAACAGAACATATATGCCAATAAATGCTCTCAGAATTGTTATTATCAGTAGTATGTCCTTCTGCTCCTCTCCCTGTAGAGAGTTAATTTCTAGCATTTACTGCCCTGTGAATATTCCGTTATTCCCCCCGGTGACCATTTAACCTCAGTGCTCTCCTGCATACTTACAAGTATGATTCTGTAACTTGGTTGGGGTCATAACAAGTGCTACCATATTAGTAAAAAAATGAACATCTGATCATTGAGTTTGCAGACGACCCTTTCACAAGTCATAATACAAGTCATAATCCGGGCAAGTTCAGTTAGCCATTCCTCATGAGTCCGGATGTAGATTTTCTCCAGTGAGGAAACATATAGATTTTCACTCTTCCCTGGCAAGAGATTTTGCTCCCCATCAGCACCTGCGCCTAGTGTGTACTATACTGTCTGATATGTCATGTAAGGCAGCTAGGCGTTTGAAGGGGTAATTGTCAAGCTAGACTTTGATTATATAGTAATACCATTGTTCAGAAAGGTGAAGGAGACCTGCTTAATACAGACCTGTAGGAGACCATTAGCAATTGTACAGGATCTTATATTAGGGAAATGTAATTCTTGGATATCTTATTGTGTGTGACGAGCAATCCTTTCCATTCTTTGGGAGAGTACTCATGGTACAGGAATCCAGCTTGAAGGATTGAGATGAGAGTAATGTTGGCATAGTGCCCTTGTAATTTATGACCACACCATAAAGACCGGATATGACATCTTTAAAAGTGCCCTTATAGGTATGGGTGAGATGTGGATGGGATTCTGCCAAGCCAACTGGAGATGCAATGTAGAAGTTGACAATATCTCAATAGTTGTATCTGGCTGAGATTGAAGCAAGATAGTAAGGTGTTAAAGTCTAAAATGTAGTTATTATCTATTGAGTGGTCTATTGATACGTGTTGCTTCCCTCTTGGGCTAAAAGGTAGTTTAACCTCTATTATTATTTAATTGTTGTGCCACATAGGTGGTGAAGTATGGAGCCAGGGGTCATTCCATACTATTTTGTTCACTGACTTTCAGATTTTCAATGTGATAGTTTCCATGGGGATGTCCGTCTACTTATCAGATGGCCATTGTCTGTATAGATTGTTCAATGTCTTGTTTTCTGTCTGAGAGTATGATTACGATCTCAGGGGATGGGATACTCAGTCACAAACATGACGGATATCCTGTCCGGTGTATTACAAGTTCCATTACATCCTATGGAACTTGTAATACAGCAGACAGGATACCTGTCACATTTGAGACGAAGTATCCCATCCGCCAAGATTGTAATCAGGCCCTAAGATTTCACATTCTTTCATTTCCGAGGGTGGGGTGTCTGTAGAAGTCATAATGAAGTTTGAATTGCGAAAGATTATTTGCCTCGTATGTTTCTAAGTAGTCATTTTCCACCCGCTTCCTTGAGTGCAAACAGTTTGCTCATTTTCAAGTGTGGTCTTGGGCATCCCCATATGGATCTTCTGATTGTGGCATCTTTATAGATAAATAATTGTCTTTTATTCATCAAGGTGAGCATTTTCAAGACATAACTGAATTGTGGGGCAACCACCATTTTGACCATTTTCATTTTGCCCCATAAACACAGAGGGAATTTGGACCATTGCTCAAAGACTATGTGTTTTTTTCTACATGTGCTAGGGAGTTATCTTTTGCCAGCCACTCTAGACCTTTGCTTAGTAGAATTCCCAAATAATACTTTTATTTATATTATTTATTTATGACATTTATAAAAGCGCACTACCACGAGACTGGTATACTGGCTCTGACCATAAATCCAAGGCAGTATAAACGGGGCTACTCAGATGTGTTGCTCAAAGCATGGCTACTTGGATAAAAGCAAGGTCTTAAGTGCTTTTCTAAAAGTCAAGAAGTTGGCAGACACTCTGAGGGAGACCGGAAACTGGTTCCAGACCCCGGCTGCCCTGACCATAAAAGTCTGACTACCTTGTCTAGCTCTTTTAAACTTGGCCACCTGGACCAGTTTGGCTGAGGATTAGTGAAGAACGCTGCTCTGAGTATATATCTTCAAGCTGCTTCCCAGAGAGACCAGGCCCAATCCCTGCAGCACTCAAAACACAATGCAGAGGCATCTTAAAATCAATTCTTTGTTTGATCAACAGCCAGTGTAACTATTTTAGGACTTCAGAAGCTGAGGCCCTTCTTCATCTGTTCAAGACAAGTTTCGCCACCGGGAACTGAACTCTGGACAAGCGGAGTAGCAGATAGTCTGGAGCACTTAGCAGCAAAACATTGGAGTAGTCTAACCAGCTAAGAATGACAGTACGTACCACTGGTGCTGTAACTGAGCAAGGGAAAATAGGAAGAATCTTTCTCAAGGCTCTCAGAAGTGCAAATCAGGTGCCAGCAAATATATTTGCATGGCTTGCCAGGCTAAGCTTACGGTCAAACATGACTCCCAAATTCCGCATCGTGTCCACTGGTGCAATTTTTCCATCTGATGGAAATGCCCAAAAATTTGTGGGAGCCCTGTCGGCCCTTTGTTGCCCATGGAGCACAGTGGCTCTGTCTTGTCCCCATTGAATCTGAGGGAGCTGGAATTAAACAACTGACAGATCTTTTGCATACATTCATGGAGAGAGACCAACTCCTGGTTGCCCGCCAGTGACAAAATCAGTTGAGTGTCATTGGCATTGCTGACCAGTTGTAAGTTGTAAGACTTAATTAATGCAATTAGAGAGGCTATTAGAAATGGGGTCTTTGGTTGGCAGTCAGATTACCCCCTGTCTAAGCAAGGTCCCTCACTCTAGTCAGGGTAAAGGAGAATCACACTCAGGCAACCCCCGCTTACCCCCTTGGTTGCTTGGCTCGAGGAGGCAGGCTTCACTTCAGAAGCACTGTGTAAAGCATTTGTACCAACACACACAGTAATACAGTGAAAACACTACAAAATGGAAACCACAACAGTTTAGAAAAATAGGTAATATTTCTCTAAATCAAATAAGACCAAAATGACAAAAATCCAACATGCACAAGTCAACATATAAATTTTCAAAAGAATAAGATTCTTAATCCTTTGAAAATAATGAGAATGCTGTTGTTACACGACGTACCGAGTTAGCATAAAAAATAAAGCCACACGGGCGTGCGTGCGTCAAAAAAGGGTAGTGATGCAGCGATTCCTTAATCACAAGAAAGGCAGTGTGTCGTTTCATTCTCCAGTCAGGTCGGTGATGTGTCATTTTTCTCCCTTGCAAAAGAGCAATGTGTCGATTTTCGGACGGGGCACCTCGGATCCGCGCAGAGTCGAGTTGACTTTGACGCCCAGGGACGATGCGTGGAAAATCCAGTCACACAGTATCAGAAAAATGGCCTGCATGGGGTTTGCATCATTATCAGCCTCCGTAAGCGGGTGTTGTGTTTCGTTTCTCCAGCCGCAATGCGTTGATCTCCCAGCTGCAATGCAGGTGGAGCGTGGATTTCAGCTGTGAAGCTGGTGGCGTGTCGTTTATCAGCCGCATTGCGGAAGGTGCATCGAAAATTTCCTCGCATGGCATTTTGTGCGTGGACTTTAGTTCTTGTCTGCCAACTTCACCTTTCAAGGGGCCAGGGAATGGATAGGGCACCACTTAATAGGGCAGGAGTCTCAGCAGAGAGTCCAAGTGCTGTCAGCGGAAGTCTTTGATGGCCCTGGTACTTCAACAACAGGAGGCAAGCTCAGTTCAAACCTTTGGAGATTCTTCTCAAGCAGGAATGCACAACAAAATCCAGTCTTTGTCCCCTTTCACAAGCAGAAGCAGCAATTGCAGGATAGCCCAACAAAGCACAGTCACAGGCAGGGGCAGCACTTCTCCTCAGCTCATCAGTTCTTCTCGCATCCAGAAGTGACCTAATTTTCAGGGGGTTTGGGTCCACTACTTTTACCCCTATCTGCCTTTGAAGTAGGAAAGTCTCTCTTGTTTGTAAGATCCTGCCTTGTCCAGGCCTGGCCCCAGACACACACCAGGGGGTTGGAGACTGCATTGTGTGAGGGCAGGCACAGCCCTTCCAGGTGTGAGTGACCACTCCTCCCCTCCCTCCCAGCACAGATGGCTCATAAGGATATGCAGGGTATACCCCAGCTCCCTTTGTGTCACAGTCTAGAGGAAAGGTGCAAACAGCCCAACTGTCAAACTGACCCAGACAGGGAATCCACAAACAGGCAGAGACACAGAGGGGGTCATTACGACCCTGGCGGAAGGCGGAGAACCGGCGGTAAGACCGCCAACAGGCTGGCGGTCTCCCTTCATGGAATTATGACCATGGCGGTTACCGTCATGGTCATCCGCCGGTTCTCCGTTCCGCCCGCCAGGGCGGAGACGACCGCCGGGCTGGAGACCTGGGTCTCCAGCCCGGCGGCCGCCACTATACCGCCGGCGGTATTTTGACCCGGCTTACCGCCGTGGATTTCCTGCAGTTTGAACCGCCAATAAATCCATGGCAGTAAGCACTATCAGTGACAGGGAATTCTTTCCCTGGCACTGATAGGGGTCTCCCCCACCCCTCACCCCCACCCCGACTCCCTCCCCTACCCCCACCACCACCCCTGCCACCCCCCAAAGGTGGCAGGGCCCCCCTCCCCACCCCGACCCCCAACATCACATCACCCATTCCCACATGACACGCACGCAGGCACCACCTACACACTCACACGCACACATGCCAACATACATGCCTACATACAAACACACAGGCAGACACGCACACCCACATTCAAACATTCACGCACACATCCATACTGACATACCCACAGACATACACGCACTCATTCCCATACACACAACACCCCTGCAAGCATGCACGCACTCACACCCCCCTTCACATACACACACGCACACCCCCATGCACGCACACAACACCCAACACCCCCCCACCCCCTCCCCTCACAGACAATCGACTTACCTGGTCCGACGATCCTCCGGAAGGGGACAGGAGCCATGGGGGCAGCTCCGCCGACACCACACCGCCAACAGAACACCGCCACGGCGAATCACATGAAGTGATTCGCTGGGCGGTGTTCTGTTGGCGTGGCGGTGGAGGTGGAGAACCTTCACTTCCCCGCCTCCCGCCAGTATGGCTGTTGGCGGCTCTCCGTCCGAAAAAGGACGGAGAGCTGCCAACGGTCATAATAGGCCAAGCGGAAAACTGCCACCACTGGCGGTCTTCCGCACAGCAGTCCCTCGGCTGTCTTTCAAAAAGACCGCTGAGGTCAAAATGACCCCCATAATGGATTAAGCAAGAAAATGCCTGCTTTCTAAAAGTGGCATTTTCAAACACACAATTTAAAAACAACCTTTACCAAAGGATGCATTTTTAAATTGTGAGTTCAAAGACCCTAAACTCCAAATTTCTATCTAATCCCAAAGGGAATCTGCACTTTAATAATATTTAACGGTAGCCCCCATGTTAACCTATGAGAGAGATAGGCCTTGCACAGTGAAAACCGAATTTGGCAGTATTTCACTGTTAGGATATATAAAACACATCAGTATATTTCCTACCTTAACCCCTTCGCTGCCAGGCCTTTTCCCCCTCCTGTGCCAAGCCTTATTTTGGCTATTTGGGGCAGTTCACGCTTAGGCCCTCATAACATTTTCTTCACATAAGCTACCCACGTCAAATTTGCGTCCTTTTTTTCCAACATCCTAGGGATTCTAGAGGTACCCAGACTTTGTGGGTTCCCCTGGAGGAGACAAAGAAATTAGCCAAAATACTGTGAAAATTTTGTTTTTTTCATAAAAAAGGGAAAAAAGGGATGCAGAAGGCAGCTTGTGGTTTTTCCCCTGAAAATGGCACCAACAAAGGGTTTGTGGTGGCAAGATCACCATCTTCCCAGCTTTCAGGAACAGGCAGACATGAATTGGAAAACCCAATTTTTCAATACAATTTTGACATTTTACTGGGGCATACCCCATTTTTACTATTTTTTGTGCTTTCAGCCTCGTTCCAGTTAGTGACCAAAATGGGTGGGAAACCAATGCTGGATCCCAGAAAGCTAAACATTTCTGAAAAGTAGACTAAATTCTGAATCCAGCAAGAGGTCATTTGTGTCAATCCTACAAGTGTTTCCTACAGAAAATAACATCTGAAATAAAAACAAATTGAAATTGAGGTGAAAAAAACAGCCATTTCTCTCCACGTTTTACTCTGTAACTTCTTCCTGCGATGTCAGATGTTTGAAAGCAATATACCGTTACGTCAGCTGGACTCTTCTGGTTGCGGGGATATATAGGGCTTGTAGGTTCATCAAGAACTGTAGGTACCCAGAGCCAATTAATGAGCTGCACCTTGCTATGGGTTTTTATTCTAAACCGGGTATACAGCAATTCATTTGCTGAAATATAAAAAGTGAAAAATAGGTATCAAAAAAACCTTTGTGTTTCCAAAATGGCCACAAGATAAGGTGTTGAGAAGCAGTGGTTATTTGCACATCTCTGAATTCCGGGGTGCCCATACTAGCATGTGAATTACAGGGCATTTCTCAAATAGACGTCTTTTTTACACACTGCCTTACATTTGGAAGGAAAAAATGTAGAGAAAGACAAGGGGCAACAACACTTGTTTTGCTATTCTGTGTTCCCCCAAGTCTCCCAATAAAAATGGTACCTCACTTGTGTCGGTAGGCCTAGCGCCCACGAAAGGAAATGGCTCAAAACACAACGTGGACACATCAAATTTTTTCACACAAAACAGAGGTGTTTTTTGCAAAGTGCCTACCTGTGGATTTTGGCCTCTAGCTCAGTCAGCACCTGGGGAAACCTAGCAAACCAGCGCATTTTTGAAAACTAGACACCTAGGGGAATCCAATATGGAGTGACTTTTGGGGATCTGACCAGGTTCTGTTACCCAGAATTCTTTGCAAACCTCAAAATTTGACCAAAAAAACACTTTTTCCTCTCATTTCGGTGACAGAAAGTTCTGGAATCTGAGAGGAGCCCCGAATTTCCTTCCACCCAGCGTTACCCCAAGTCTCCCGATAAAAATGGTACCTCACTTGTGTGGGTAGGCCTAGCGACCACGAAAGGAAATGGCCCAAAACACAACGTGGACACATCACATTTTTTCACAGAAAACAGAGGTGTTTTTTACAAAGTGCCTACCTGTGGATTTTGGCCTCTAGCTCACCCGGCACCTGGGGAAACCTAGCAAACTAGTGCATTTTTTAAAACTAGGCACCTAGGGGAATCCAAGATGGGGTGACTTGTGGGGCTCTGACCAGGTTCTTTTACCCAGAATCCTTTGCAAACCTCAAAATTTGACCAGAAAAAAACTTTTTCCTCTCATTCAAGTGACAGAAAGTTCTGGAATCTGAGAGGAGCCACAAATTTCCTTCCGCCCAGCGTACCCCAAGTCTCCTGATAAAAATGGTACCTCACTTGTGTGGGTAGGCCTAGCGCCCACGAAAGAAAATGGCCCAGAACACAACGTGGACACATCACATTTTTTCACAGAAAACAGAGGTGTTTTTTACAAAGTGCCTACCTGTGGATTTTGGCCTCTAGCTCAGCCGGCACCTGGGGAAACCTAGCAAACCAGCGCATTTTTGAAAACTAGACACCTAGGGGAATCCAAGATGGGGTGACTTGTGGGGCTTTGACCAGGTTCTGTTACCCAGAATCCTTTGCAAACCTCAAACTTTGACCAAAAAACACTTTTTCCTCTCATTTCGGTGACAGAAAGTTCTGGAATCTGAGAGGAGCCACAAATTTCTTTCCACCCAGCGTTCCCCCACATCTCCCGATAAAAATAGTACCTCACTTGTGTGGGTAGGCCTAGCGCCCACGAAAGGAAATGGCCCAAAACACAACGTGGACACATCACATTTTTTCACAGAAAACAGTCCCTACCTGTGGGTTTTGGCCTCTAGCTCAGCCGGCACCTGGGGAAACCTAGCAAACCAGTGCATTTTTGAAAACTAGAAACCTAGGGGAATCCAAGATGGGGTGACTTGTGGGGCTCTGACCAGGTTCTGTTACCCAGAATCCTTTGCAAACCTCAAAATTTGCCCAAAAAATCACTTTTTCCTCTCATTTCGGTGACAGAAAGTTCTGGAATCTGAGAGGAACCACAAATTTCCTTCCACCCAGCGTTCCTCCAAGTCTCCCGATAAAAATGGTACCTCACTTGTGTGGGTAGGCCTAGCGTCCACGAAAGCAAATGGCCCAAAACACAACGTGGACACATCACATTTTTTCACAGAGGGGGGGCAGAAATGGCCTCAAATAAATTAACCCCCCCAACCCCCAAACCCCATCCCCCGGGGAGCGACCCTTGCCTACGGGGTCGCTCTCCTTGCGTGACATTGGCACAAAAAAAAAATCCCTGGTGCCTAGTTGTTTCTGCCCCCCTTGGGGGCAGATTGACCTAAAATCTGCTGATCTGCCCACAAGGGGGGCAGAAATGGTCTAAATACAATTTGCCCCCCAGGGGAGTGACCCTTGCCTAATTGCTTTACAATCCGGCTTTTGAAACGCTGAGAGAGACTTCAAAGGGAAGGAAATTCCTTTCCTTCCCTTTGAAGCCTCTCTTGCCTCCTCCACGTGATCGGAAGAGAAATGCTTTGCATTTCTCTTCCTATCACGCTGAAAGCTGAGCTTCCAGCGCAATGGAGGAGGCCCTCTGTGACAATCAGCACGCGATTGCGCGCTGACATCACAGGGGGATGGGGGGTCGGGGGTGGAAGGGGAAGGTCTTCCCCTTCCATCCCTGCCTTGGGGGGGATAGAGGGAACCCCACAGAGGGAGCGCTAGCGCTCCCTCTGGGCTCTGTGTCCAGTACGTAATGGTTACGTCCTGGGCACACGAGCATTGTGCCTCAGGACGGAACCATTACGTCCTGGGCACAGAAGGGGTTAAACATACACTGCACACTGTCCATGAGGCTACCTAGGACCTACCTTAGGGGTGCCTTACATGTATGAAAAGGGAAGGTCCAGGCCTGGGAAGTAGGAGCACTTTCCCATTCGAATTGGCAGTTTAAAACTGCCCACACAGACACTGCAGTGGCAGGTCTGAGCCATGTTTACAGGGCTACTCATGTGGTTGACACAACCAGTGCTGCAGGCCCACTAGTAGCATTTGAATTTTACAGGCTCTGGGCGCCTCTGGTGCACTGTACTAGGGACTTACTCATAAATCAAATATGCCAATCATGGAAAGCCATTTACACATACATTTTACATAGGAGCACTTGCACTTTAGCACTGGATAGCAGTGGTAAAGTGCCCAAAGTATCAAAAACAGCAAAAGTCCAGCACACATTAACAACCTGGGAAACAGAGGCAAAAAGTTACGGTAGACCACAACAAGGATGCTAAGTCTAACAGGGGCCATATAAATGTTGAAAAGAATGGGGATAGTAGCAGAGCCCTGAAGCACACGTTGCTTCAGCTTCCTAAATTCCAAGTGAAAAGGAGGAATCGCAACTGCCTGACATCTGTCTGACAGATAGGAACGAAACCATTGCAATACTGTCCCTCTTATCCCCATTTCAATCAGCCTGGAGAGAAGGGTATAGTGACAAACAATATCAAAAGTGGCCTAGTAGTCTAACATAATCAAAACCACAGCAATGCCCCTCATCTGCCCTAATTTTGAGCCCATTCATAGTTGTGAGCAGGGCTCTCTCTGTTCCGTGGCCTGGTTGGAAGCAAAATTGTTCCCCTTCCAACAGATTGTGGGCCTCCAATTACTGAAATGGAACTTTACTCACAAATCTTTCCAGCCTTTTCACAGGGTAAGGCAGCAGAGATATTGGCCTATAATTAGCCAAAATGAACTGGTTCAGGGAGGGTTTTTTCAAAATGGCACTCACAACTGCTTTTTTCCAGATGGCTGGCACTGACTCCACTTGCAGTGGTTGACTGCAATTTTGCCAAAGTAGCGGAAAATGTCCATCTGCCTGTTCTTTCCAAACACAACATGGCAGTGGATCCAAAGGTGAACCTGAGGAGGTGGCTATGGCCAGTGAGCAGAAAACTTTCTCCAACAAAAGGACCAAAATGATCTAGCTTGCAGGGACAGGACCTACAGTCAGAGTCATCTGGAAGGATACGATTGAAACATCCCCTACAAATCCCTGACAAGGCATAGTAGAGGTGGAAGGGCCAATATCTCAGAAAATGTTATCAATGTTAGCCACAAAAACTGCCAACTCTTCACAAAGAGCCTGAGAAGGCGTGACTTCCTGATTTAGGCATGACACATTGGACAGCTCTCTCATAATTTCAAACACTTCCCTGGCAATGTTTGGAGCGGCTAGGATGGCATGAGCAAAGTACTCTCCTTTTGCCTTTGAAATACTTATTTTATATTCCTGCAGGGCCTCCTTAAGTGCTATTTTTTCTACCTCCATGTAGGTTCAGCACCATTTTCTTTCTGCCTTCTTACACTTTTCCCTCATGAGTTTAAGTGATACTTTATATCAGGGAGCAGAACGTTACTGTGTGGGTTTGTTGCCCTGAAAGGAATCACTGAATCTAAAGTTTCCGCAATTCAGTCGTCCAACACCACATAGTTATCCTCAACAGATCTATTGGCATCAATGCTCAGATGCTGCTTAAAGAGAGAGTCATTGAAGCTAAGTGATCTGAGCTTCCTCAAGGCCCTGCTACAGTGGGGCTTGGCAAAAGGTGCTTTCCTGGGAGCCACCACATGACCCTAAAGCTGAAAGGCAATCAGGGCATGATCCGTCCAGCAGACCAATGTTATATTATCCACTGAAACTAGCCCTTCCATGGTGAAGATAAGGTCCAAGATATGGCCACAGTTATGAGTCGGGGCATGGACTAGCTGACACAGCCCTAAGGTCTCACAGGACCCTTGTACCCTTGTAGGTCCCTAGGTGCGGGCGAAGAATCGGGATATGACCAGAGATGACCACATGCCCTTGTGAACCCACTTTATTTGGATATCTGATACGGTGGCTTTGGTAGAACTGTAGGACATGTACATTGCTTCATATTTCCTCCGGTTGACTTTTTACCTTGAGAACAGGGAGACGGAGTCTATTAGTGATTTCATTGATGGGAGGGTCGTATGTAGCGGTTAATTTGTAAATAAAAATGTGTTGGTGACCAACGCTCTCCTCTGAAACACCCAGCTGCTGTAATTAAATGTTGGAGCACAGAATACTGGTGCAGCATAATCCTAAAGCATCCTCGGGCCTCTTTAATCCATTTACAGCCACTCTCCGCCCCTTCAGCTCACTCTTATAGATTTCTGCTTTCACCCTTTGTGATGCTTTTCCATCGTTCTCTTCATCGACTTTCCCATTAGTGTCTTTTGCTCTCAGTAAAAGCCTGATGCAAACAAAATAAGTGCCGGCCCCTACAAATATTGCAGGTGCCCCCTACCGGAAACCACAGGCTCAAATTAAGCACTGGGTGTCTGTGGTTCAGAGAAGGACATGAAAATTGAAATATCATCAGCACAGATGAATATGTGTTTTAATTTGAATTTTTATTTTAATGAGCCACACAGTAAAATGCATGAAAACCAACCATTTTCTTCAAGATTACTGGAGAAAATCATATATTTGATATATACAGTGCAAATATTGTATAGTGACATAGATCAAGTTCATTACCTACAGCATATTAACCATTACACATTCTCTAACCATTTTGACAGTGGGGCCCACATTTTTGCCCCCTCTTTCTAACAGCTTTACCTTTGGTTGCATATGAATTGCTCTCCAGATAATACATTGAGAGTATTTGGGCCAGCCATTGATTATAAGTTGGGGGGTCAGATTTTAGCCAGTCTGATGAGATACAACTCCACATCACCAACATAGCCAAGAACACGAAGCTTTGAGATTGCCTCTTACAGACTTCTTCATCAGTACCTAACGTTACAAGTTGAGATGTTAAACATAATCCTGGTGCAATACCACTTCCAGAAATTTCGTTATATCCACTACAAGTGTAGTAAGCCTATCACAGCTGAAAAACATGTGGGATGTCAGCATTTATGCAATTACAATGTGGACAAGTGATACCAGCTGTCCTACCCTATTTCGCTAGTTTGTCGGGAGTGTAATATATATTAAATAGAGTTTTGTAATGCTGTGCTTGTGGCCCTGCTGATAGTAATACAAGCTGACCCATTTCCAGAGATGCTAAGAACGCAGTTTCTCTGCCCCTATCCGTTGTCCCCAATTCTCTGCTTGCTTCTCCAAATCATCTTGCATGGAGTCCAAAATAAACGGGTAGAGAAATCTAATATTACAACTGTTAGAACTCCCAAGCAGCTCCATTTATCCAGAAAGATCACAGGAAGGGTTGGGGCATTCCACAGCGGGGTATAATAGCAAAATCGACCGATTCCAATTCTGCGCTTAACCTGCAGCCATACCAAAATGCAGCCATTACGGTTTTAAATTTAACTTTTTTTAAATAACCAGGCGCCACTATTTTCAAAAAAGGACCATCAGATACATTTCCCCAAATCATGATATTAATAGACGAGAAAGGTTCCCCTAACAATTTGCCAGAATAATCAGGAATAATTATGGTTTGAGTATATTGCAAAACAGCAGCCCAATAGTATAGTCTAAAATTAGGAACTGCCCATCCCCCCTTTCCCTTGGTAACACTAAATTTATTAACAAATAACCTGATACCTTACCAAATTCTTATGTTTGTTTCTCTATCTCTGCTATGCTGTCGCAGGATCTGATGTAACCACAGCGATATCATCTGCATACACGAGTATTTTGGTGCTCCCCCTAGGCATTTCATTTGGGATGATTTGTTTACTATTTAATAGGATTCTTATGAGTAGATCAATATATAATGCAAAAAGCAAGGTGAACAAGGACACCCCTTCCTTGTGCCCCTCAAAATTGAAATGGCCTCAGATTGAGAACCAACTATTTGAAGTCTTGTTGTGGGATTTTGATATAAGCCCTGGATAGCCCTGATATATCCAGGGTCTATGTTATTCTTGAAAAGCAAAGCCTATAATTAAAGTCAATTCACCCAGTAGAAGACTTTCTCTGCGTCCAATAACCACATTAGTAGTGGCGCTCCCCCGATTAATTTCCAGGAAATCTGGTATCCATTTCTTCATATGTTGAATATATTCATGACAGACAGCAACCCCCTGTCAAATGACCATGTAATGGGATATTGTTCTTTGAGCCCTACCCGTATTTCTGTAACCACAGGCTTATGATCAAACATAATTCTTGTATGTTTTTCTATCATTAGCCTCTCACACAGAATAGTTAAGACTAGAAAATAGTATAACCTCACGAGTTTCTTGTGGGGAGAAGATAAAAAAGTAAATCCTGGGTCGGGAGCCTTACATTGCTGGCAAGCATCGACCAGTCAACGGCTTGAGATGAGGGTCTATATCGACTGAAATACTTTGGGTTTCCTCCCCACACACCACCAAGGACTCTTAATAGGCAGACTACCTTTAATATAAATATTCAGATCCCCACACACAATGATTGGTCATGGCAATGCCACTAATTCAAAAGTGATTAAATCAATGATATCCAGATCGTCCAGATTATATCCATAAACTGAGCAGAGTGTAAACTTGGTTCTACCAATTAGACATTCTAAAATCACCCATCGGCCTAAATTGTCAGTAGATCTTTAAATAATTTCTAAAAATCTATTACGTGCCATTACTGCTACACCTTTAGTTGTTGAACCCTGAGTTGTGTAGGCCTATAACTGAAAGCTAGGAAATTCCAGCAAGTGCTTCTTAGAGCCTGTGACATGTGTCTCCTGCATAAAAATAACATCTGCCCTAAGAGCCTTCAACCCTTCAGCCACAAAGCATCTTTTTCTGCCATTGCTTAGCCCGCAAATATGTTTAATGAGCCTGCTCATAAAGGAATTTCCATAATTGATTTTGATGATCGAATAACAAAGGCAAATAAAAAAGGAGAGGGCGCAGGGGGCAACCCTGTCACCTACAGTGCATTGATGGGGCGGGAGAGGACTCTTCCTCAATTAATTTGTGCTGTCAGGGATTTATATAGGCATTTGACTTTAGATATATCATCTTGACTCAGTCTGACTTTGTCCATTGTCCAGAATAGAGTTCCCATTACATGCTACTGAATGCTTTTTCGGAGTCAAGGGATACAGCTAGTCTTTTGGCTAGTGTGTCTCTGGATTCCCATAGCAAATGTGATACTGTTCTAAGATGGTTTCCTTATGGTTTTCTGATGATATACCCGGGTAAAAGTTAACTTGTGAATGGTGAAATAGTCTTGGAAAAGCCATACACAATTTGGTGGTTAACATTTTTACAATATTTCAACAATATTTGATCATCTTCATCATCATATAGTTGTTCTATGTCAGGATATTTTCTTTGCCTTAGGAATAAATGGTATTATTAGAGATGTGCGGAAATTATGTGATATGCTTTTGTATAATAGGGCGAAATTCCACACAAATTAAGGAAATTTACTTGAAATGCAAAACTACACTTAGCGTTATATTTTGGCACAAATACACCCTCACATCCATTTTGGACAAGAGGGTTCTACAAAACACCAAAAAGAAAACGCAACTGTGTGAGCAACAGGCACTCACATTCTAGTTGCTCTTGTTATGCCTGTATTCCCACACTATGTGGCATAATTTCGCATAACAAGTGAAACACGAAATTTCGCTGACATACAGGAACTTTCACCAGGGCATAGTGATGATAGCTTTGTTCAGTATGGGATGTACTGATCCTGTTGTTTCAGCCTCTTTAATATGGGACAATCTGACTCTTGCATATTATGAAAAACTCTCCAGGGAAATCATCTTGGCCCGGGATCTGATACTAGAGAGTTATGAAATGGCCCCCTCAATTTCGTCCAAAAATAATTTGCTATTTAGATAGTCCTTCAATCAGTGAGGGCAATGTACGGTCCTTCGTGAATCTTTCATCAAAAGGAGACATATCATTTTGGGGAGAGTTGCAAAGGACTTCATAACATGAGGAAAAAGTCTCTGTTATGTCCTCACGATTTGTTAATAATGTGCTTTGAGAATATCTTCTCTCTTTTTTGGTCAGTTGGGCTTCTCTTTGTTGCAAATGGAATGCCAGCGTTCTGTTGGCTTTTCCCCCAGCTCGTAGTAGTAGTGTTTGAGTCTAACAATAACTTTTTCTGCTCTACCAGTGTAAAAAAAAATGTAAGGCAAACATCCCGGCTTCAAAATGTTTCCTTAATGTGGATGTGATGTATTCAATTATCAGTGAGACAATACCATTTTCTGGTTAGCGCCCCTCATCTGCTACTTTTTTCTTGACTACTTCTGAATCATGCATGAAGAAGGCCGCTTTTCCTGCTACCCATATTGTTTTAGCTGAGGTGAACAAGTGGTCATTTCCTTATCTAAATACCTTAATGTGTGTATTGAGGAGGTGCTTGGTCTCTGGCAGCTTGTTTTTGGATGCTTGCTCACTCCAGTAATGTCTTGGAGGTGTGACGTGTCTGAGTGTAAGGTCTGCTGTTATGGGCAAATGGTAATTGTTAGAAATGGGGTCTTTGGTTGACAGTCAGGTTACCCCCTGTTCAAGCTAGGACCCTCACTCTAGACAGGGTAAAAGAGAATCACCCTCAGCTAAACCCTGATTACCCCCTTGGTAGCATGGCAGAGCAGTACGCTTAACTTCAGAGTGCTAGGTGTTAAGTATTTGTACCAACACACACAGTAACCTAATCAAAACACTACAAAATGACACAGCACCAGTTTAGAGAAATAGGAAATATTTATCTAAACAAAACAAGCCCAAAACAACGAAAATCTGACATACACAAGTCAAGTTATGAATTTTAAAAGACTAAACTCAAAAATGGCGCTCAAAAAAACACAAAATGCTTCAATGAGGTGTTAACACGGCATCGTGACGGAGTCGTTCCCAACAAGCCGATGACAGTGGCACCGGAAACGGAGTCGCGTAGACCCCCAAGTACAGTACCTTTGGTGAAGAGTGAAAACAAGTCGATGCCCAAAGTCGGGGATCGCAGCGTCTGTGCGAAATGTTGAATATGCGCACTTCGAGCGGTGTCGGTTACGACGTGGTGCGGCGACTTCCACGGAGTCGCAGACTTCAGCGGGGCTGCAACGGCATCGGGCCTGCGAAGGTCGTCGCGTTCCAGCAAAGATCACGCAGTCGGTTGCAGGTGGCGTCACCGGATTCAGCAGCGGCGTCGGTCCGAAGTTGTCCGAAAATGATTTCCTTGGATTTCTACCAGCTTTCCTTTCAAGGGCCCAGGGACTGGATAGGGCACCACTTGTCAGAGCAGGAGTCTCTCCAGAGACTCCAGGTGCTGGCAGAGAGAAGTCTTTGCTGTCACTGAGACTTCAAACAACAGGAGGCAAGCTCTAAATCAAGCCCATGGAGATTTCTTCTCAAGATGGAAGGCACACAAATTACAGTCATTGCCCTCTTACTCTGGCAGAAGCAGCAACTGCAGGAGAGCTCCACAAAGCACAGTCGCAGGGAGGGCAGCACTTTGTCCTCATCTCCTCAGCTCTTCTCCAGGCAGAGGTTCCTCTTGTTTCCAGGAGTGTTCTAAAGTCTGTGGTTTTGGGTGCCCTTCTTATACCCAATTTGTCCTTTGAAGTAGGCCTACTTCAAAGTAAAGTCTCTTTTGAATGTGAAAACCTGCCTTGCCCA
Source organism: Pleurodeles waltl (assembly GCF_031143425.1). Lineage (NCBI taxonomy): Eukaryota > Metazoa > Chordata > Amphibia > Caudata > Salamandridae > Pleurodeles > Pleurodeles waltl. The sequence goes on from NC_090440.1 coordinate 1,620,789,139, forward strand.
GGCCAGGCCCCAGACACTCACCAGGGGGTCGGAGACTGCATTGTGTAAGGACAGGCACAGCCCTTTCAGGTGTAAGTGACCACTCCTCCCCACCCTCCTAGCAAAGATGGCTCATCAGGAAATGCAGACTACACTCCAGCTCCCTTTGTGTCACTGTCTAGTGCGAGGTGCAACCCGCCCAACTGTCAAACTGACCCAGACAGGGAATCCACAAACAGGCAGAGTCACAGAAATGGTATAAGCAAGAAAATGCTCACTTTATAAAAGTGGCATTTTCAAACACACAATCTTAAAATCAACTTTACTAAAAGATGTATTTTTAAATTGTGAGCTCAGAGACCCCAAACTCCACATGTCCTTCCGCTCCCAAAGGGTATCTACACTTTAATCAGATTTAAAGGTAGCCCCCATGTTAACCTAAGAGAGGGACAGGCTTTGCAACAGTGAAAAACGAATCTAGCAATAGTTCACTGTCAGGACATATAAAACACATTACTATATGCCCTACCTCAACCATACACTGCACCCTGCCCTTGGGGCTATCTAGGGCCTACCTTAGGGGTGCCTTACATGTAAGAAAAGGGAAGGTTTAGGCCTGGCAAGTGGGTACACTTGCAAGTTGAATTTGCAGTTAAAACTGCAGACACTGCAGTGGCAGGTGTGAGACATGATTACAGAGCAACTTATGTGGGTGGCACAACCAGTGCTGCAGGCCCACCAGTAGCATTTTATTTATAGGCCCTGGCACCTCTAGTGCACCTTACTAGGGACTTACTAGTAAATCAAACATGGCAATCAACCATACAATTTACACTGAGGGAATATGCACTTTAGCACTGGTTAGCAGTGGTAAAGTGCTCGGAGTTCAAAAGCCAACAGCAACAGGTCAGAAAAAAGATTGGGGATGACCCTGCATAAGCAAAAAAGTCCAACACCAACCCATCTACTTCATTGAGTTCAGACCATTCAAAACACTGCCCCAGACTCCTCCTAAACCTTACGTGCCAAACCCACACCTTGGAGAGTTCCACTGGCTTCCCATCCAGAATTGCTGTGAGTTCAGACTTCTCACATACACATTCAAATCACTACACAACACAGAACTCTCATGACTCAATCACAGGCTTCACTTCCACCGGCTCATTACAAAAAAAACTTAAATCAGCAACACTCTCACTCGCATACACACTCCACAGAAGCAGAATGGGAGGTCAATGAGTCTCCTACCTGGCTGCCAAATCCAGAAATGACCTCCCCCAATACACCAGGGCCTCCTTCTCACCTCTTGAATTCACACAAATACATGTCCCACCTTGAACATACACTGCACCCTGCCTAGGGGGCTACCGTAGGAGTGCCGTACATGTATAAAAAGGGAAGGTTTGGGCCTGGCAAGTTGGTACACTTGCCAAACTGAATTGGCAGTTGAAAAACTGCACATGCAGTCACTGCATTGACAGGTCTGAGCCATGTTTACAGGACTACCAATGTAGGTGGCACGATCAGTGTTGCAGACCCACTAGTAGCATTTGATTTACAGGCCCTAGGAACCTCTAGTGCACTTTACTAGGGACTTACTAGTGAATTGAATATGCCAATTATGGAAAAGTCAATTACACATACAATTTCACATAGGGAACACTTTAGCACTGGTCAGCAGTGGTAAAATGCCCAGAGTAACAAAAAAAAAAAAAAACAGAGTCCAGCGCACAGCAACTACCTGGGAAGTTGTGGCAAAAAGTTAGGGGAGACCATGCCAAGGATGCTAGGTCTAACAATCACTATTATGCTAATTGCCCGATCACTTTCTCATCACAGCTGTTGCAATCAATACGTACAGCATTAACAGTTTTCAAATCAACAGAAATATCATTTTGTCACTGGATTGAAGACATTGATAAAGAAGTAGATGACAATCGTAAGTTTTCGGTTAAGAGCAGAAAAGTCAGAACAGTTTCCAAGTGCTTCAATTCGTCATTTAATGGAGTGTCATGAGAGCATGAAATTGCACTCGGTTTAGAGGTTCGGTCAGTGCAAAAAGTTATTTTCACACAGATGGATTTTGGAGCACATTTCCTTTCAATGGTCGTCATTTAAAGGCATCATTTGGTACAGACTCAATAATGTTGGTAAGTTGCAGGTAAGGATGAGGTTTTGACAAAATGAAAAAGCTAGGCATTTTTGGTAACCAGTGCTGGACTTTAGGTCATTCAGTGTGCTCGATGGTTTCCTTCATTTAGCTGACTAATTATGGTTTTGAAACCTTAAATGAGGAATGTGGGATGTTATGGGGAAACGGTTTTGAGAGGGATGAAAAGGTACAGTGGATACATTTGGCAGCAATGACTGCATAATGTATACTATCTGCCCGGTAGTGCCCGAGATTTCATCAGTTGAATTTAGTTAACCCGGGCTTTCAATGTTTTGGATCACACACATTTGGTCAGAAGTGTAGGATGGGCTCTGTACTGTACTCAAGAAATGTTCAGATCGTAATAATGTACCCCAGTAATGAACAGAGGCAGAGGAGGCAGGCATTAAGAGGCAACACACTGATTCTGCACAACGTTCTGGTTTCTGCTATCTTCCTGTTTTCCTCAGTTATTGGCACACGACGTTCTTGGAAATTGTAGAAATTGTTGCTTAAAAGAGTTAATGATAATGTTATCAACAGCAGACAGAGTATCCCATTGTACATGCAGGTAAACCTGGGACCTCATCTCCACCGATGATGCATGTTCTACAGTCGAGTAAAGTAACTTGTGAAGGTGAGCACAGTTCTGCTTTCTATCCAAGGAGACATGGATTCTCCTTTTCTGAAAAAAGATGCAAAGATTATAGCCATAATATTCTTGTAGGAGAAATATCTGAGCTAGTGGTACTTTCGTTTGCCTTTGATGAATCATTCATAACGGTTCCCTAAACTGTGATTTAAAATCCCATTTCGACATGCTGCCTTCCAAACAGCATCAAGGGATTTGGGTCGTGTCTCCTTGGTTCACATACCACAATTCCTGACTTCACGTCCTATGCCAAAGACATGGATATTTTTCAGTCAAATTGAGACTGTCACCATCTAAACTTTGTGATGACAATGGTCTTGTTCTGATCTCCCATCACGGTATGCTAACAAACAGACTGACTGTCCTGTTCTTTAGCATAGTCGCATAAGTGTTTGGCGGTGAAAGCAATGTGGGTTGTGTGTGACTGCTCTGAAATAGTACATTTTAACCTTTCACCTTTCTAAATGATGATTAGAGGTGCTATCCAACGTTTCTTATTTAGGACCATATTTATACTGTTTGACGCAAATCAGTGCTTGGGCAGATTTGCGTCAAAATGTTTACCGCCAACTAACGCCATTCCAATGAGCTAGCCGGGCGCCTTTTTTATGGAATGACGTTAGCCGGCACTGCAGCCTGGTTTGCGTCAAAATAAATGACGGTAACCAGGCAGCAGAGGCGAAGGGAAAACTGGGGGTTGTGCGCCAAAGAATGGTGCAAGTCAGGTTAGAGTAAAAAATATTGGCTCTAACTTGACTTGCGACATTTTTTGACGCACAACCCCTATGGAAATGACTCCTGTCTTAGCAAAGACAGGAGTCATGTCCTGCTGCCCAATGGCCATGCCCAGGGGACTTTTGTCCCCTGGGCATGGCCATTGGGAACAGTGGCATGTAAGGGGGCCCAAGTTAGGGCCCCCATGCTACCCAAAAAAAAAAAAAAAATTATACTTACCTGCACTTACCTGCACTCACCATGGATGGGTCCCCCCATCCATGGGTATCCTCCGGGGTGGGCGAGGGTGGCAGGGGATGTCCCTGGGTGTTGGGAAGGGCACCTGTGGACTGCTTCCATGGTCTCTGACCATGGAAATGAGCCCACAGGTCCCTCAACGGCTGCCCTGACCCAGGCGTTAAAAAACTGCGCAAATCCGGCTGGGTGCCATTTTTTAAGGCCCGCCTCCTCCTGTGATTCATTTTGAGCCGGAGGATAAATAAGGCGCACATGCCTTAGAGTCATTTTTTGCACTGGAATGCCTACCTTGCATGTCATTAGCGCAAAGTAGGTTTTCACATACAAAACATTACTCAAACTCCATAACTTTGGTGCTAGACGGGTCTAGCGTCAACGTATAAATATGGAGTTAAGTTTGCATCGAATTTGCGTTAAAACAAAATGACGCAAATCCAGCGCAAACAGAGTATAAATATGGGCCAAGGGCCAGATGTAACAAAAAAGGCATTTGCGATTCGGAAATAGCGATTTTTAAGAAATCGCTATTTCTGATTCGCAAAATGCAATGTATCATATTTGCGCTTGGGTAACAGCGATTTCTTAAAAATCGCAAATGCTATTACCGAATCGCAAATTGCGATACAGACCCCATTCGCACCTACGGGCCTGTAGGCCCATATTTGCACATTTTTTGCATTTCCCAAATTGCAAATTCCTAAGTGGAATTCGCAATTTAGGAAATGCAAAACCCCAGGGTGCTGGGGGCCTAAGGCCCCCTCTGCTGCACCCCAAAAAAATATTTCAGGACACGTAAGGCGCACACATACCAATGGAGATGTGTGTGTTACATGTCAATTTTCAACTTGGTGGTAATAGCGATTCCTTAATGCCCAATTCGCATTAAGGAATTGCTTGTTACATGTGGTTTAGAAATCGCAAATAAGGATTCCTTATTTGTGATTTCTTATTTAGAGAATCGCAATTCCCGATTCTCTAAACAGGCTCGCAAATGTAAGGAATCGCTATTTTAGCGATTCCTTAAATTTGCTTTGCGAATGCCTTTCATCAATACTGAAAGGCATTTTTGCATTCACAAACAGGCATTCAACCGTTTGCGAATGCAAAAAAGCTTGCTACATCTGGCCCCAAGAGTCTTAATACACTATAGGCAATTGTGTCAGTCCTGAAACCAAGGCAGATCAAAACAAATGAAAAGTAAAAATGTCTTCCGTAGCCTGCTTTCTAACATACACAGTGTGATTCAAGGTCATTTGCTCACCTTGACTACTGAACACCGTAGATATGTGTTAGAAATGGGTTTCTGGTTGCCTAGGGTATGCACCTCAGCCAGGCAGAACTTACCCACTCTAGTCAGGGCAAGGGAGTTACACGTCCAAGATAACCCCTGCTCACCCCCTTGGTAGCTTGGCACGAGCAGTCAGGCTTAACCTGGAGGCAATGTGTAAAGCGTTTGCACAACACACACAACACGTGTGATGCAATATCCCCACCACAAAGGAAACACAACACCAGATTATATGAAAATATACTGTATTGTACACAAGGCAATTATCAGACCAAACATCACATATCAGTACTATCCTGCTACCTTCGCAGTTGTCAGAATGTTACACATTAGTTACTCTGCAACCTAGCAGTAGTCACACATAACACACAGGTTACTCAGTATTCTGCAACATAAGCAGTAGTCAGGAAAACACGTTATTACATCACAGCACTTGTCATAAGAATATCATAAAATGCCCATAGTAGGAACATTAGAAAACATATGGCAAGTTAGAAAAACATATTAGCAAGCATGTCCATAAAAGGAACATTTGCATACACATATGTAAAAACATAAAACGCAGGTAGGTAATATATGAATCAAACAAAAGTCTGTAGAAAGAACTTTGGATTGCAACTATATTGGTCCTTTAAACAGTACCTGGTTGGATGAAGGCACCTCCAGTGCCTAGAAGGCGAACAATGGGGCCCCCGGCGCTTCTATGCGCAAAATGGGGGCCTCCCTTTTACCCTGGGGTCAGAGGAGGGTGACATGCACCTCCTCTCTTTTATAGACAGGCCCCTCCGAGGACCGTGATTACTGGGGGCCCCCCAGGGCCTCAACCGGCCCTCACGAGGGGGGCCAAAGCCAGCAAAAACAACTTAGGGCAGGAGGGGGGCACCACGCACCCCCTCCGGTTTATTGACAGGCCCCTCCCGGGACCCGTGATCTCTGGGGGCCCCTTTGGGCCTCCACTGGCCCTTACACCAAGGGGGGGGGGCCACAATAATGCCCGTTATACCTAACAGCAGAAAAGGAGCGTCCTGCTCCTAATGCAGAGGCCAGGGAGAAGGGGGCACTCCCCGCGCCTTCCCCTGGTCCTGCCATGAAGCCACAAGAAGATCAGACCCCTCCTGGGGCCGAGCAGACACTTGCCTGCACCTGATGCGCTGCGCGAGTGTTCTTCCAGCTTCCCGGGCCGCTGCGGTGATCTTATTTAAAGGGGCACAATGCAGCCAGGAGCCTACGCGCTCCCAAGGCTCCATGAGCGCGCTGCAATCAGTGCTATGGCAGCCGCAACCACGGAGAAGCACCCCTCATGAAGAAATGGATGCAGGGGTCAGGGGCCACAGCACCCTGCCCCTGGGGAGCAGAATCTTAAGACAAGGTCCTCAGGTGGAGGGCCCAGCTACAGGCCAGCACATGGGAAAGGCAGCAAGTGGCAAGTCCTTCACAGTGACCAGGCAGGTCACAGGTCAGCACAGCAGCAGCAGTCCATGGCGGTTCCTGGTGAGTCCTTTCAGCCTTTGGTGTCCAGTTCCAAGATGATTCTAAGAGTCTCCAAATTGTGGGGAAAATTCCCCTGTACTTATAGTCAGTTCCTACAGTGTTTTACAATGGTAGGGAGAGGAGGTTCCAGCCAGTTACAACTGGTTCTGGGAGTGCCCCCTCTCTCCTTTCAGCACAGGCTCCAAACATCAGTGGGGGGTTAACGACGCTATTGTGTGAGTCCAGGGCACAGTCTTTACAAATGCAGGTTTGCCCCGCCTCTCCCTTCTCTCAGCCCAGGAGGACTATTCAGTATGCAGATGCACCTCTGTGACACCTCCACCCTCCCTGTGTACAGGCTGTCTGAAAAGTATGCACAAAGCCCCAACTGTCACTCTGCCCAGACGTGGATTGGAGTCAAGCTGCAAAACACCAGAGTCATAAGCACAGATAAATCCACACTTTCTAGAAGTGGCATTTCTGTGATAGTAATAAAAAATACACCCACACCAGTAAGTAGCATTTATTATCACCATCACAACCATACCAAACACGCCTACGCTACCCCTCATAAATCAGACAATACCCCTTACACATAAGGCAGGGCATTTCTAATGCAATCCTATGAGAAGGCAGCACTCACAGCAGTGAGACACCAGTTAGGCTGTTTGTCACTACCAGGACAGGCCACGCAACTTGGCACATGTCCTGCCTTTCTACATATATGGCACCCTGCCCATAGGGCTAGCTAGGGCGTACCTCAGGGGTGACTTACATGTGGTAAAAGGGGAGTTCTGGGCCTGGCAAGTGAGTTTAGATGCCAGGTCCCTGTGGCAGAAAACTGCGCACACAGGCCCTGCGCTGGCAGGACTGAGACAGGTTTGAAAGTCTACTTTAGTGGGTGGCGCAAGCAGCACTGCAGGCCCACTAGTAGTATTTAATTTGCAGGCCCTGGGTATAGAGATACCACTGTACAAGGGACTTATAGGTAAATTAAATATGCCAATTAGGTATAAGCCAATCATACCAACTTTGGATGGGAGAGCACCTGCACTTTAGCACTGGTCAGCAGTGATAAAGTGCTCAGAGTCCTAGAGCCAACAGTGAGAGGTCAGAAAAACCAGGAGGAAGGAGGCAAAAAGACTGGGGATGACCCTGCGTAAGGCAAAAAGTCCAACAATATGCATTTAAAATACAACGTGGCTGTTTTACTGCAAATCAGCAGACTTAGGTCGAGCCTTTGCCAGAGCACACTTATTCACCAGTTATTGCAGTAACTAAGATGCAATTGTCCTCTCTGACAGAATTGTGCAGAATGGCTGAGTCAAGAATGCAGAACTCAGCTTTGGTGCAAAAATGTGCCAGTAGTGGAGCAAAAATAGTCATCTGTTCACACAAGGGGTCTGATTTAGGGTTTGGAGAATGGGTTACGCAATTACAAATGTGTTGGATTCACCACCTCTTATTACAAATAAATAATATCATAAGGTAATTGTAATACAGTGAACAGAATATCGCTCATGTTTATGACAGTGTACCGTTCTGCCAAACTCTAAATCAGGCCCTATTTATCCAAGTCTTGAAACACAGTAATCCTGCACATGGTGTAGCCAATCTCCGGTGTTATTACCATGAGTTGTTTGGGCCATTATGAGGTGGGGTGGACAGAAGTGGAGTGGATTGGATTGCAATCAGGTGAAGTGGGGTGGGTTTGATTGGATTGAAGTAGATTGGATAGAGGTGGGTTGGAGAGGGGTTAGGTGGATTGTCTTGAGATGGGGATAATTGAGTTGGGTGGGTTGGATTGCAGTGGGGTGGTTTTCTTGCAGGAAGTAGATTTTGTGGAGTGGGGTGAAGTGAGATGGGTTGGAGCGGGGTAGATCTGATTACGGTAGATTTGAGTGGGGTAGAATTTGATTGGGTGGACTGGAGTGTAGTGGACTGGATTTGTGCAGGGTGGATTGTAGTGGATTGGACTGATGTTAAATGGAGTGCAATGGAGTGGGCGAATTGGATTGCTGTGGGGTGGATTGGACTGGAGTGGATGAATTAGTTTGGTGTCAGTTCAGTTGAATTGGATTGGAGTGGGGAGGATTGGACTGGAGTAACGTGGGGTGGATTGGGGTGGGTGAATTGGATTGGATTGGAGTAGATTTGATTTAAGTGGGGTGGACTAAGGTAGTTTGGAGTGGGGTGGATTGGATTGGAGTGGGGTGGATTAAGGTGGACTAGATTGGGCTAGAGTAGTATGGATTAAGGTGTATTGGATTGGCGTGGTATGGATTGGAGTGGGGTAGGTGGAGTGGACTTGAGTGGGGTTGATTTGATCGGAGTAGGTTGGTTTGGAATGGAGTGGGCTGGGTTGGATTTGAATGGGTTGAACTGGAGTGGGCTGGGTTGGATTAGATTGGAGTGGGCTGGGCTGGATGTGAATGGGGCGGGTTGGATTTGGGCAGGTTAGATTGGAGTGGGGTGGATTGGACTGTTGTGGGTTGGGCTGGGTTGGATTAGGGTGGATTGGACTTGAGTGGGGAGGATTGAACTAGAGTAGATTGGATTGATATGGGGTGGATTGGATTGGAATGGAGTCGGGTCAATGGGACCAGAGTGGGGTGGATGGGATAGGAATGGAATGGGGTGGATTGGAGTGGGGTGGATGGTGGTGGATTGGAGTGGAGTGGATTCAATTGGGGTGAAGTGGATTGGATTAAAGTTGTGTAGACTGGATTGGGGTGGATTGGAGTGATTGTGGTGGATTGGAGTGGATTGGATTGGAGTGGGGCGATTTGGGATGGAGTGAGTGGATTGGTTTGGGGTGAGGTGAGGTGGATTGGATTGGAGTGGGGCAAATTGGAGTGGGTCAGACTGTTTTGGATTGGAGTGGGGCAGATTGGAGTGAGGAAGATTGGAGAAAGGTAGATTGTTTTGGATTGAAGTGGGGCAGATTTGAGTGGGTAGATTGTTTTGGATTGAAGCATGTTCTTGTCAATTGGATTGGGGCAGATTGATTTGGATTGCAGAGGGGCAGAATTGAGTGTGGCAGATTGTTTTGGATTAAAGTGGGGCAGATTGTTTTGAGTTGAAGTGGGGCACATTGGAGTGAGACAGACTGTTTGGGATTGGAGTGGGGGCAGATTTGAGCAGGGCTGCAAGTTTTGGATAGGAGTAGGGCAGATTGAAGTGGGGCAGATTGTTTTGGATTGCAGTGGGCCACATTGGTTTGTACTGAAGTGGTGCAGATTATTTTGGATTGGAATGGGGCAGATTGTTTTGGATTGGAGTGGGATATAATGGAGTAGCGAAGATTTGAGTTGGGCAGATTGGAGAAGGTCAGACAGTTTTGGATTGGAGTGGGGCAGATTGATGTGGATTGGAGTGGGCAGATTTGAGTGAGGCTGAAAGTTTTGGATAGGAGTGGGTCAGATTGGAGTGGGTCAGATTGTTTTGCACTGGAAAGGGGCAGACTGTTTTGGATGGGCATGGGGCAGCTTGATATGGATTCGAATGGGGCAGATTTTTTGGGATTGGAGTGGGGATGTTTGATTTGTATTGGAGTGGTTTGGATTTGAGTGGAGTAGAATGGATTGGTCTGGGTAGATTGGATTGAGTGGGTGGATTGGTGGGAGATGGGGTGGAGTGTAGTTGGGCAGATTGGATTGGAGTGGGTTGGATTGGGGTGTACTTTATGATTATGTGTTAAAGAATAATTTTAGAAATTACACATAAGAAAGAAACAATGTCACTTTTGCAGTATTAGCAAGCAAATGCTTGAAGAAAACATGAGTGCAAAGTGATCATTGCAGTTTTGTTTGTCCTGCTGGGCACATTTTTGCCAGTCACACACCATCTGTGTGCAGGGCACTAAACATTAAAAATAACAAAATACTACCTCAATCCTGTCGGGAGCAGTGGATGGGCACTGATTAAGTTGAATCAATCAGTGATTGGTCCCTGCTCCACAGAGAGGAATGGAAATGATGATGTGCCTGAAGTAGCCAATTAGGAGGCTGTAAAAAAGAATGCCACGCAAGCCAAAAAATGGTAAGCAACTGTGGGCTCCAAGCCCTTTTCTGTTTACAAGAGTGTCTTGCAAACGATACTTAATGCGCTAGTGTGTGGTATCTTAGGCTCAACCCTATAAAAGCAGATCCAAAACATCCAGACTCTAATAGATATAGAGTCAATGTCTTAGCCTTACCTGTGATAGTGGGAAAAAACTTCAATAACAAGTCAACAGTCCATTGTTATAGGCTTTAAAGCAGCTTTTGATAAGGTGCAATGTAACATTCTCTGACAAAAGCTACAAAGATGTTATATATCAGCCCCATTAATAAATGCCATCCAGACGCTATATACCAACACATGGGTACAGATTAAAATTGGCTGCAATGGAAAAATGCCCAGAAAAATAAGGACTTATAACAGATTGAAACAGGGCTGTGTTTTAGCACCCAACCTGTTTTATTTCTATATCGACGACTTGTATAATTTGATCACCCAGCAACAGATAGATTCGTCCAAACTTGCTAACCAAGCTTTGCCGGTCATGCAGTACACAAATGACAAGATCTTATCAAGGAAAACCCTGTGGGTCTGTAAAGATCAGTAGACTGTTTCAGTTCTTATTGCAATATCAACAGACAAGAAATTAACTTTAACAAAACAAAAGGAGTGATAATATGGAGGAAAATTTAAAAAAGATGCCTGGTATTTCCACAACAAAGAAATAGCAACAGTGCACAGACGCAAATACCTGGGCACACTTTTGGATGCTAGAGATCTCTTCAGACCCCACATGAAATATATACCTCCAAAATCCCACTTTTTGGCACTGGCCATAGCATACTAACATCAAAACTCTAATGCCCATCAATCTCAGTCCTTCTACAGGTGATAGAAAACAAAATCCCACAAACATTAGTGTACGGCCTTGACAAACACATTGACTGCTTAACTCGAAAAATCTACAGGAAAGTTTTTAGGCCTCCTCCAAACTCGATCACAAATAAGGTTTGAATTCCTATCCAATAGGGCTGAGATCACTCATAACTGCATAACCACTGGTGGCAAGCCAGAACTGTTTAATCTACATGCATAACTTTGCACATGATCTTTGCACTTGATTTTATCTATGTACTCTACTATGTTTTGAATAAATCCGACCCGTTTTCCAGTCGCATTTCCACCCATTTTTTTGCAAATTGATGCGTCCAAAAAAAGTGCACTAGTAATCCAGTTTTCTCCAAATATACTAGTTTCCATCTGCAAACGGGATTACCCGCTAACCCACAGTCATCCCCCAAACAATTAAGATTCCTAGCACGTCTCCTACAACCTTTAATAGATAGAGACTTCACTTAACGTAATGGTTTATCTCGCATACAAACTGTTACATTTATAGTGGTGGACAAGATTGACATGGTGTCCTTTTCTGCCTTACAAAAACTCTTGCTGATGTGAATGGGTCTAAAATGTGGATGTAATATGTTTGACAGAAATGGGCAAACATTTCTACACACCGTTTTATTAGCTAAAAATGAACAAAGTTTAGGGCTGCACATTTATCTCTCATTAAGCTTTAAAGAAGGCCTCGAGCACCAGGAATATAGAATGGAGCTGCGTAAATTGATTTGTGCTGATTTAATGCATGTTTGATGGCTGTGGAGCTGGGAACATGTTGAGAAAAAGTAAATGAAGACCGCTGAATTATTCTGCTGATTTTTTTTCATTAGAATGTTAATTTTTAGCCCTTAAGTATGAGATACTTATGCAAGCTGTTTTTGTACTCGCCCTCCTGGTATTACCAATACAACCAGCGATACTAATTCTACGACGTGGGAATACTGCACCTTCAAAAGATTTTTCATTTTAGAATGGGGGGAAATCATAAGAATCGGATTTTCCATTCTGACTCTCGTAAAGTATTCTCTCCTTCCCTAACTTTTTCATTGAGCACTTTGCATCACGTTCTTCATAGTGAAATGTGAATGGAAATAATGTCCATAACTTGTAATCTGCACTCGTGATGACGTATTACCCATAAAGAAGGCATAAACCGCGACATGTTGGAATCCAACTCTGTACTTGTATATGTAGCAATAAACAGTGTGGCCATGTGCGCTCTTTACTTGGCGATATCATTAGAAGATTTTGACTTTTTGGGACAAGTGCAACCCCCTGTTAATTCACTAATATATATATATAATTGCGGATTGCAAATTAAATCTCTGATGAAAATTGCTTTTTTTTAAAAGAGTACTACGGACCCCAGAATGCCTCTTTATGGGCACTAGTGGGACAATATGAATAGTGGTGGTGGGTAAGGTGATGAAATAATGCTGAAATAAATTTGTATACACACTTTCCTGGAGTGCAGTGTACCATTAGTTTTTGTGGAAAAATAAAACGAAGGAAGGTCCATCCCTGACGCTAGCACCAACCTGTAGAAAGTGCACTGCGAAGGACTGCTTTGTCTGATTATATATATATATATTAATTGAAAAAACACAAAGGTTACAGGGACGTTTTAGTTAGGTTGATGTTTTACCCATGTAAATCTATAGAAATTCAGCAGTTATAGTTATACTTATGTTATGGAACTATAGATTGTTGCCAAAAGTTACTTTCCAGCATGAGTTATAGTTTCTTCAGATAACTATAAGTATAAGTATAACTGCAGAATTTCTATGGTTTTGTATGGGTAAAATGGACCACCCCTCCCCGGGGCTAAAAGAAAAGAAAAAGTGGGTCTTTTGCGTAGCCCCGTCCCCAGGCACTACCACTTCCCCAGGGCAAATACAACATTGGAGGGGGCCATCCGCAACCCCTCCTCCATGGAGCCATACAAGACCCTGGGGCCCGTCACCCCAAGGGTCAACTCCTGCTATGTCGCAGGGTGACCACCACCGGGACATAACTATTTGCTTTTGCTTGGTGAGAGCTGATAGCTCCCACCAAGCAAAAGCAAACATAACTCTGCTTTCTAGAAGTGGGAGCTGTCAAATAGCTCCTGCTTGCAGACAGCAGAGCTTTCATCTCTTTCCCTGCACGCAAATATACGCGCAGGAAAACAAATGAAAACATTGCACCTGCAAGCAGGGAACTGCTATTTCAAAAGCTCCCTGCTTGCGGGAGCAGTGCCAGCTTCTGCAAGAAGTAGAGAGTCGTCTATGACTGTGAGGACCTTGAGGCCATAAAGGTATGTAAGAGTGAGTGAGAGATTGTTATTGCAGTGATCTTTCCATGCGATTACTTCAAAGTGTCATACTGGCAACATGTTTGGTTCAAATGGTATAGTTACATTTTGGTGAACAACAGACCAGGGACACTTTTGGCCTGATAGTAAAGTTCTTGGACTGTCACTCAGTAGGTTGAAAGTGCAATTGCTAGTATCTCATGTCATTCTGTAAAACAGTAATGGAACACTGAAGTTTTTTTCCCCATCAAAATCTGTGGGTTGAATATCATAAGCAAGATTGAAAAAATCCCAGTGAGTTGTCACTTCTAGCCTAGATGTTAAGGTCTCAGACTCTTACACTGAAGGCTTCCACTCTAGGTGAGTCTGTGGTAATTTCACCACGCTAGTTTCTTTTCAACTTGAAGTATTTGAGGTACAAACAGAAAGGTGATCTCACTCTTTTTAATTGACAAATACATTTTTATTTTCAATTTGTCCAGAAATATCTAATTCTCAGTACATCATTCATCACAGCCTAAAGACTCTCTATCTCTCTCCCTCTCACTCTCTATCTCGCTGTCTCGCAATTTCTCTCTTTCAAACTCTTTCTCTAAATCACTGTCACTCTCTGTCTCCATCTTTTACTTTCTCTCTCTGTTTGTCTTCTTTTTCCATTCCATAATGGGATGGAAGAGAGAGAGAGAAAGATTGCTATTGCAATGGTATCTCCATACAATGGCTTCAAAGCGTCAAACTAGCTAGATGTTTGGTTTGAATGTCATAGTTATGTTTTAATAAAGAGTGGACCAGGATCACTTCGGGTCTAATGGTAAAGCTCTGAGACTGTCATAGGCTGAAGGTTCAAATCCTAGCATCTCATGGCAGAGTGTGTCTATTTTCTGGTGTTTTGACTGTTAGACATTCCTAGTGATGGAACATTAAAGATTTCTTCCCCATTAAAATCTTTGGGTTGAATGCCATAACAAAGTCTGGACACGCATAGAAAGGAGTCACCGCTGGCTTAGTGGTTAAGGACTCATACTGACACACTGCTGGTTGAGGGTTTCAGTATAGGTGAGTCTGTGATTATTTTCCTGCTCGAGTATCTTTTGAGCCACAAATAGTTACGGTGCATACTGAAAGGGATCTCACTCCTTTTAATTGAAAAATATTTTTTTTTTCAATTTGTCTAGAAATGTCTCATTCTGAGTATGTCATTCTTCAAACCCTAAAAAAACCGTCTGTCTCTCTCCCTCTCTCTGAAAGCTGTGCATTTCACGGGGTTGGGTGGTTGTAGGGGTTGGCCATAGGGCAGGTTCCAAGTAAAGCTCCACTGGTAATTGGATTAACTTACAGTAATTAAAAGAACTTTATGTTTAAAAAAACCCATAGAAATTCACTGGAAAAAACAAAGGTTACAGGGACGTTATAGTTAGGAAAAAGCATTAAAAAAACCTTAGAAATTCATGTAAAAAACCAAGGTTACTGGGACGTTATAATTAGGTTCTTAATTTACTCTCATAAAACCAGAGAGATTCAGCAGTTATAGTTAGAGTTATTTCAAGTAACTATAACTCACGCTCTAAGGTACCTATAACTCGTGCGTTCTTCATGATAATTACCTCACAAATTACAGCACTCATGACATATTTGATATCATCATTGAAAATGTCACTGTAACATCACTAGTACAGTTATTAATCAGATAACTGTGCATGGCGGGGGCACAGTTATAGTTTCCCTTAACTATAACTGCTGAATTTCTCTGGTTTTGTGTGAATAAATTCAGAACCTAACTATAACGTCCCAGTGACCTTTAGTTTTTTAAGTGAATATTTATATGTATATATACATATATATATATATACATATATATATATATATATAAATATATATATATATATATATATATATATATATATATATATATATAAAAATATATATATATATATATATATATTACCTACTGACGGTTGTTTTTTTAAATTCTATTAAATCCTATTTCCTAACTATAACAGCCCTGTGATCTTTGTTTTTTTCAGTAAATTTATATATAGAAGGGGGATTTTTAATGGGAACTCCACCTCCTGCGCATGACAGTGCACCAAAGAGCGGGTAGCAAAGCACAACTGAATTTGGTAAAAGACACTGCAGGACAAGGAGGTAAGGTAAAAACAGGGTTAGGAGATAAGAACAACACTGGATGATGACACGTCGGGGAATAGACCACTTGTGATCAACATATTATTAATAAAGCTTAGACTTGACATTCTGCCCAACAGCTAGTCACAACTTGACGGATACAAGGATTGAGCTGTTTAAATATGTGAGGAAACTGAAACTGCACAAGTATTATAACGTGAAAGCAAAGAGAGTATTCAACGAAAAATGTTTGAATCCTGAACTATCCAATTTCCAAATAAAGGATGCTTCGGGCCTACTAGAAATTGGTAATCTAGCGGGGGAGCCCTATTGAACCGGGATGGGGTCACATCTTTCCCCTCTAAATCAAGGGACGATCCCAACTGGGGATCTGCAGTGGATGTCAAAAGTGTCCCAGGATTTGAAAGTAGGGATCACGTGGAAAAACAAGCAGAAGGAAGGACTCTTGACATTGTTGCATTGAACAAGATAGGTTTTATTACCAACATACCAATGGCGAGTGGGAGTAAAGTTAAGGCAACATTTTATCCTTTACTACCACCTGGGAATAGAACTGATTTGTTCCATGAATTGGTTGTGGAAGATCTGAATAAACTGAGGAGGTATTAGTAACTTTACTGAGAGATTGGAAGGACATCATGGACCTCAAAAGGAACACCACACTGATTATCAAGCCATCTGACAAAATGGAAGATATTGTGCTGATGGACCACGATATCTATATAAAAGAAGCAAAGAGACAATTGGATAATACAGCTCATTACATCTGTTTCCCACAAAACGCAATGAAGGAGATTGAGAAGGAATTCTACTAAAAACTGAACTCATGGCACCAGCATAATTTTTTGGAACAGGAGGAATATCAATATCTGAAGGTACAATGTGCAAGAACAGCTACCATATATTTCCTCCCTAATATCTACAAGAATTTGAAAGTACCACCAGGCGGACTCATAGTGAGTTCTAATGGTTACATCTTAGACAACAGTTTAAGGTATTTGGATTTATTTTTACAGCAGTATTTCGCTAGTCTTTCATCTTATTTGAAGGACTCTACTGATTTCCTTAGAAAATTTGATTGGATCCCTTGAAAACAATCTTACATGATGGTGACATTGGATGTAGTATCCCTGTATACTTCAATTGATCCCAAATATGGAATACAGGCATATGAATATATCCTAAGTGGAGGCTCAATAGAGTACTTTGAACATACAAAGATGATACTTAAGATGTTAGAATATTGTTTACTCACAAAGTCTTCCTCTTCAATAACAAATACTGCCTACAGCAGCATGGCATGGCAATGGCCACCTTCTTCGCCTCCAACTTTGTGAACTTGTTTATGGAGTGGTTGGAGAAGGAGGTGGCATGGGCTGAGGATAATGAATAATATGTGGAGAATATCATTTTATGGACATGGTTTATCAATGATCTCTTTGTTTTGTGGGAAGGGGATGAGATGGAGTTACAAAGGTTCATAGATATACTGAACTCCAATGATTTGAACATTCATTTCACCAGCGCATATAACAGATCCCGCTGTGACTCCCTAGATGTTGAACTGGATGTACCAGATAACCAATTGTTAACCAAGATCCATAGGAAGCCGATGGCCACTAACTCAATTTTGCATGCTAATGGTGGCCATCCAACGGTCCTTAAGTGGAACATTCCCTACAGTCAGATGTTAATGGCCAGGAGGATTTGCTCAACAGATGAAGCATTGCAGAAAGAACTAAAAAACATGATAGAACGATTCTCTTAATGTGGATACCCTCAAAGTGTTTTATAAAGTGCCAAGGAAAGAGTTAATTAGACCCCAAGAGGCAAATTGTTGTAGCAATAGAGTGACAAAGCAATCAAACAAGAGCAGAAAAAGAATATATTTTTGGAGGATAATACAGCCCAATTTTAAGTTATGAGAATATTACAAAGTAACTGGAACATTTTAAGTGGAGATGAACACCTGAAAGATATCACTTGCACCAGGCCATGGGTCACATAAAAAAAAACAAAATCTCTGGGTGACATTTTAACTCATAGCTAGTTAGATCCTGATAGAGCAAGGAGTTGGTTGCAGAGTAACACAAAATTGTTTGTCAGGTGCAATTCAAGCAAAGCTTATCTGTATGGTATTAACCAAAGAAATTATCGATCTTTTGAGGGGAGATGCATTAACATACAGGTCCGGATAACATGCAACACTGAGTGTATGATTTGTTTTAAAGTGTGAGTGCAATGCATTTTATGTGGGAAGCACAATTAACAAATTGAAACTAAGAACTTTGCAACACATTCTAGCCATCAAGAATGGTGATAGAAGTTATCCCATGGCCTGCAATTTTGAACAACGTCATGGGTGATCATTGGCAGGCTTTAAATACTTTGGGATCAAACACTTGAAGAATAACCCTTGGGGAGCGAACAGGGAGAAGGAACTAAGACAAGAGGAGTCATGGTTGATTATGGTAATGGGCACAGAGGCCCCTTGGGGGCACCATACTGATGCCGAACTACATGTCCATTTGTGTAAGATGAAATGAGGACACGATTTGGGGGAGTCTATATTGATGGGTGTATCCTGCAATGGGTGATAGTGATAATTTGTTGACTGTTGTGGATGTGTACCATGAATTGCCGGCTTCTCCGTTTGTGACTGGATTTGTGGGACAATTCAAAATATGCATTTGTCACTTTATGTGGGGATTTGTACATTGAATTATAGGCCATACCAATTACTGGTTTACCCTCGTCAATATTTATGTCCTTAGAGACAGAATTTTGTTGGATAACTGGAAATATGCACATCACCTTATTGGTGGTAAATTGTCAACTGAATTATGATGTACTGCATTGCACATCTTAGAGTATGTTTTTGCTCATTTAGAATATGCATCAGTCACATTAGGAAGTGTTACATCTGAATTATGAGTAGTAGGATCCTTCTCATACTGACTGGGTGAACTACCTACTCCAATGAATTGGCATCTTTTACACTTGCACTTGACACTTTCTGATTTTAAGATGCTTCTGTACCAGTATACAGCAGTTTTAGGTCCCAAATGTGATTTAGTATGGATTAAATTACCTTCAAGAAGGAGCACTTGGATAATACCTACATACCGGTTTACACATATGCACAACACTTCTACATTAAAGAGAGGGGACGGCCCAAATGGATTATTGGATTATTGGGAGATATCCCATATGCATCACGAGCATTAATATATATCATCTCATTGTTGGTTCCTCTGTTTGAAGGCCGGATTGGCCATACATTTTTAAATCTTGGCAGTAGCTGTATGTGTAATTTGCACTAGCACAGGTCACATTACATTTGTTAAGAGTCCACACCAATTCAACCCAATGAGTCATCCTGTTGATAGGGCGCGTTGTTTATTTGTATTTTACGTCCCATTTTCTTACTAACTCGCACACTGAGGGAATTAATTAGTTCTGAAATACATATATAAATGAGTAGCAACAATCTGTTTAATATGTACCCGCACCTGCCACTTTATCCTGAGTACAAAGCCATTTGAGTGTAGAACACATTGAATTAAGGAGCAGCTATAAATGTATATTGCACCTGCACAAGCCACTTAAATTTGAGTTTGATGCTATGGAGTGTGACATAAAGGATATATTGATAGAGAAATTTGGATCAACAGTGTGTTAGGAGGGAGATGTACTTTATTTGTGTAAATGAAAGTTTTATTTGAAAAGGAAATTGAAATAATATCATATCACTGTCAAATTGTAAGGATTATGTTTGATCAATTTATGTGGATGATTTACCATC
Organism: Pleurodeles waltl; assembly: GCF_031143425.1. NCBI lineage: Eukaryota > Metazoa > Chordata > Amphibia > Caudata > Salamandridae > Pleurodeles > Pleurodeles waltl. The sequence goes on from NC_090440.1 coordinate 1,620,808,797, forward strand.
AGAAGATGTGTTGGACAATGGAGGACGGATAAAGTTATCCAAGGAGTGGATCAATGTAACAACAATGAGCCTTATTACGACCCTGGTGGACCAATGACTGCCAGGGTCATGGTGACTGGCAGACTGTCACCAGTGACGTCGGTCTGGCGGAGTTGGGGGTCCTAATCTGCCCGGGCACTACCGCAAGCAGCACTGCCCTGGGGATTATGACTCACTTCTCTGCCAATGGTTTCATGGCAGTAGGACTGCCATTAAATAGTTGGTGGAGACTAGGTGCAGGGTGCCCCAGGGGGCCCTACACTGGCCATGTACTTGGCATGGGCAGTGCAGTGGTCCCCTTGGCTAGCCCCATCGCAATGTTCAGACAGTAAATATTGCAACGGGTGCTGCTGCACCCTACGCACTACAGCATTGCCACCGGCTCTATTATGAGCCGGAGACACTGCTGTAGGCTGTTTCCGAGCGGGCCAGTGGGCAGAAATTCAGTTTTCGCCCACTGATCCAGTGGGAAATTCCTAATTGGCTGGGTGGGAAGGCTGCCACACTGGTGGTAACCTACCCATCGGGTCTTCGGCAAATGTACTTTTCCGTCCGCTGAAGTCATAATAAGGCTCAATGTTTGGGGGGGGACATAATCAAAAATGTGAAATTGTGAATCATGGGATGTGGTATGTTATGATCATCTTACACCATCTATCCTTCTGAGATTTGATAGACGCATCCTTGCAAAGGTGATTGGTCTCTATCATCACGTTGCTTAAATTGATGAGGTCTGTTTGTGAAAATTAACGGTTGCTGTTCTAGTGATCTGGGGGGCCATGGGAAAGGCAAAGGGACTATGCATGTATTGTAAGAGGGTCTGCCATGATGGGAGGAGAGGGCCAGTAGAAGGTGTTAAGCTGTAACACATTGGCCGTTTATTTTGTTTTTTGTTTGGTTTGCACTTCATACGAATTAGGTGGGAGCTTATTAAATAAAACTTTTTGTGACTTTTGGCACCAACGCTGCCTCTGGACAATACCTCTGTGTGCCACCGTACCACGGGTCCAGGAAGTGGCTGTGGGAGAAGGTGGAGATATATATATATATATATATATATATATATACATATATATATATGTGTGTGTGTCTATATGCTCCCCAAACAAAACATTCGGTACATAATATCCGTTCTTTTATTCCAAACAAAAACAAACAGCATTTCGGCAAGTGCCTTCCTCAGTGTTTACAGAGCTCTTGGGAGGACATATGCAATAAATACATTTCATTGATTCCTATGCCGCTAGCATTCAGAACAGAAAGAGGACTCAATCTCCTCACCACGGTCGCCATATTAATTTCAGGCTTTCGCTTTTCAGATAATTTTAAAAGAATATATCATCTGTGGTTGGGCAGTTCTAGAATCATACTAAAAACCCAAATGGGCGGATTACCTGTCACTATATTGATCTCTTAATAGGACCCCCACACCTAGCAAGACTTAAATCATATTCCAAATTTCAGTCTCAGTACCATCATCCTTGATTTCTGGTAATCAATATTTCTTTTCTTTATGAAACCCTACATGGGCAAGCCCATCAAGATTTGATTTACTCCAATCAAAACAAAGAGACGATTTAATCTCCCCACCCCGGGACATAGCAGGAGCTGGCCCTGGAGGGTTGTGGCTCCCAGGGCCATCAGTTGCTCCTCAAGAGGAGCCGCGTGGCCCATCTCCAACTAGGACATAGCCCTGGAGGGTGGTGGTCCCTAGTGTTTGGGAGTCCCAATGGGACCATATTTCTCTTTTTATATATTTGACCTTAGGGGTGGTGGTCCCCGGGGCAGCAGGTGGGCCGTGGGCCCCTGCATATTTTAAAAGGAAAGGCCTGGGGAGGTGGCGGTCCCTGGAGCTATGTGGGGGCTGCGAGGCCCCCCACACTAAATTTATAATGCATCCGGAACCTGGCCCACCCAGGGCCCTATAAAAAAACAAGTGCAGGAGCCCAAGATTGTTTTTTTTTTTATATTTGTGCTGCAAATTCATGAATATCGCACCCTCTGGGAATCCCCCCACAACAGTTCTAAGAGGTCAGTGTTCTCTACCTTGGGCCATTTTCTCTTTTTTTTTTTTAACTCTTTTGCTGGGACTCTGCTGAGCCGAGTCCCACAACGCTTGCCAACACTTCCTGGTTGAAAGTGTTTGCAGCCTACCAGAGGTCTTCATTTCCCTGCACAAGCCTGTCTTTGTTTGTGAATACTTCACAGACAGAGATCTACAAAGTTGAATTTCCCTAAATTTCTCAAAAACTACTGAACAGATTTACACTAATTAACAAAAAGCGCAATCTGCATGCCAACAGCTAGCTTTCTATCAAATCTGGTGTAATTCCGTCCAGAGGTTCGGGCTGCAGACATCTTGACAGATCCTAAGGAGAATAAGATGAGAAACACAATGTTTTTTTAACCCCCTTTTTCTTGGCTCCTGCTTGACGGATCACTTTCCATGCCCAACAAGAATCACCGGGCTACTTAAAAAAAAACAAAATTTGTGAAGATTCGTCAAATGGTGCCAAGATATAGACAAATCAAAAACGCTTTTTCTATGGAAACATGGTCCCAACTATAACTACCTTCTGGTGACCGCCAGTAGGTAATATATATATATATATATATATATATATATATATATACATAGACATAGATATAGATATAGATATATATAGATAAATATAGATAGAGATATAGATATATTTTTATTTTCATTAAAAAGAACAAAGTTTAAAGGAACATTATAGTTATGTGAAATGTCAATGAAAACATAACTTTGTAAAATAACAACACCATAGTAATTGACAAGTTATAGTTATCAGAAGGAACTCGAGTCCCCGCCATGAACAGTGTTGTCATCAATCATGTAATCTCAGATGGTTCAGCAATGTCATTAATGATGTCATAGCACACATCATTAGAGAGATAGAGAGATAATTAGCAGTGCATGGTGAGGGTGTCAGTTATTGCTGCCTAATGTCATGAGGTGATAACTATAACTGGTAAATTTGAGTAGCTCTGTTAGTTTAAAATGTTATCTTTTAGCTGACATTTTCACCTAGCTATAATATCCCTTTAACCTTTGTTTTTTTCAGCGAAATTCTCAGATTTTTTTAATGCAAAGTAAGATCATATTTTAATTCCCAACTATAATCTCACGTTGTTATTTTTTTTTTCTAGTGAGTGTCTGTTTTTGTAAAGTAAAACAAGCTCTCTATCATGTGCAATGCCCACAGGCGCCCAACCGTCCATTCAGCTCATGGCCAAATGTCATAAATGCCGTGAGGCTGGGTGCACGGAAGGCCATGCTTGGCATGAGGTTATGCATAGTGTGAAGTTATGCATAGGGCCTTGTCGCAGGCTAGAACCTGTGCCTAACATCCTGTGGGTGCCCGGCCCCCTGTTTTGAACTATATAAATATAAAAGGAAGGTCTATTGGCTTTATCAGGAGGTGAGCACATCAACATATTTAAAGCAGACCTATTTACTTTGACAAAAAGTCACCAGTAACTATAATCAAAAGCATATTTTATGAAAACACACATTGCAATTTTTAAAAATAGTGATCATCACAAAATATTTTGAATAAAGCATTTAAAAAAACATCAAACATACCTTAAAACATGTTTAGGCCAAACAGTGCAGCCATAGACTCAAACACAAGAGTTCTCTGCATTCCAGCTGAAGAGCATACATCTCCAGCTCAGAGTACTTGTCAGCGATTCAATGACCCAGGAGACACTGCATTTTGTTAAATGGAGTTAGGTAGCTGCAGTGCTCCATGCAGCTCCCCCCACAACATTTTAAAAATGCTTAGTGATGCCACTGCCCCTTCTACGGGCACCACAAACATCTGAAGATATTAGTCACTGAGGTGCAACTCGAGCACACAATTTGCTTTTAAATTCCTGTGTTGGTTTGTTTATATTATTTTGTGCCACATTTTAACTTAAGGAGAGCAATACTCCTGAAAATGTACTTCTCCTAGACTTGCCACAGCTTTGTAATAGCCGATTGTTGCGGAGGGAGTATTAGTGCGGCCCACTTCCTGATTGACATAGTCCAGATGCCATTTTGGGAAAAGCTTGGTGATGCCTCTGCCCCTTCTTTGGGCACCACAAGCATCAAAAGATTGGTCACTGAAGTGCAACTCCAGCACACAACTTGCCTTTAAATCCCTGTGTTGGTTTGCTTATATTATTTTGTACCGCATTTTAACTTGAGGAGAGCGAGACTCCAGACAATTTACTTCTCCTCGGTCCGCCACAACTTGGCAATAGCCGTTTGTTGGTAGGGATTATTAATACTGCCCACTTCCTTGTGGACATATTCCTGATGCCATTGTGGGGAAGGCAGTGGGCTAGTTATTGTTCTCCTCATCAGAGAAAGCTATTTAAGCCACATGAGTGCGCAGATACACAGTTAGTCACTGAGGTGTAACACAACCACACAACTTGCTTTTTTGTTCTGCCATGCCTTGGTAAGAGGCAATTGTTGTGGAGGGAGTATTAGTGCTGTCCACTTCCTCAGCGCCATTTTGAGGAAGGCAGCGAGCTAGTCATTGTTATCCTCTCTGAAGATGGCTATTTAAGCCACATGAGTGTGCGAACACTGTGCATCTGCTCACAGCAGGCACACCACTGGCATGCCAAAGGCAAGCCAAAGGAAAGCCCATCTGGTCCCATCCATGCCTGGACTGGACTTTGCACCAGAACCCCTGGTCCTTTGCCATCAGACAGATCTCCAACTCTAGTATATTTGAATGAACAGCTATGGATGCTAAAATATTGTGGTAAACCATCACTACACTGCTCTCAGAAACTGTAGCTCTCTAGTAGCTGGCTATATAAAAAAAAGGTGTCAGCTCAGCTGGAATAAATTTTAAGGGATTCTTAATCAATGCCATGTCTTTGATAAAAAAAAATAGAGTTTGACAAATTTACGGTAACACATGACCCTGACTGGATGCTTATCACCAAGACCTGGGTGAGTGGATCATCTGACACTGATGTGGTGGATGCATTTCCTTAAGGATATACAGTCCTGAGACAAGACAGGGTAGGCAAATCAATATGAGGTCTCGCCATTGTATAAAAAACAAAGTATCATTATCACATGGAGATTGGTCCACTCCTTGAAAGGCTCTATGGTGGTCATTATGACTTTGGCGGTCCTGCTCCGCTGCGCTGGCAGTGGCGGTAACCCCACTGACAGTGTGGTGGAGCAGAACTCCCAAATTATGATCATGGTGGTGAATGGGCTGCAAAGCCTTACCGCCAGGGCGGTGGGACCGCCGGGCCAAAGGTGGTACACCTTCAGCCCAGCGGTCCACCTTATATCACCAACAGTATTATGAGTTTCCTTCCCCCAGGGATTTCCTGTTGCCAGAATGCAAACCCCTGAAACAGCCACGGCCCCCCTCCAACCCTCTGAACCCTGTAGACACCACCCTCCCCCACCCCGTACATATCTCCCGCCTCCCCATCCACGCGTGCACACACCACACACACACACTAACACATCCATACAGACACATTCACACACACACACGTCCACAACACCCCTCACCCCCTGCTGACACACATTCTCACATTCACACAGATACATGCACACGCACACAAACACCCTCCCCTCCATTCATATACACTCACACCCCCATTCATGTACACAACACTCAACACCCCTCCTTCCCTCCATCCCCCCACCCTTGTTGGATGATCACCTTCCCTGCTCGCGGTGGTCATCCAGGAGGGAAAGGGGTCCATGGGGCCTGCTCCACCGGCACCGTCCTGTCACCACAACACCACCACGCCGATTACAAAGTTGTAATACGGCGGGCAGTGTTGGATGGTGTCGCGGTGCTAGCAGAGCAACCTCCACTAGACCGCCGACCACCAGTATGGCTGTTGGTGGCTCTCCCCCCAATTTATGGTGGAGAGCTGCCAGGAGTCATAATATGGCAGTCTCAAAACCGCCATCACTGGCGGTCTCCTGGCTGGCGTGACTTGTACGGTCAACTATTTTGAGGTCCTATATTTCTTTAAAAAATTACCGCCTGCCAACTCTTTTGCTGGGGTCCTAGTGTATAGGGGCCCAGTGCAATGTTTCCATTTGACCTTACATACGTTTTTTAACCCCACCTAGGAAAAAGTAATATTACTCTCATGGGTGACTTCAATTTATGACATGAGTAGAGACTCCAGGACACTTAGATATACAATGGCATGTTTTGGGCTCTCATACCTGGTCTTATCATAAGGCAGTAGCATTTTCAACTGTTCTGCCATATATTCAGAACAATGAAATCTCTGATAATAGTATGACATATAGAAGAAACTGGAAGTGAGCATCTGAAGAATCCTTTTCCAATGTCCTGAGATGAGGCACTGCACCGATCATGAGGACATGGACTTGGCTGCTGTAGAGTTCTCAGCTTGGCTGAGCTTGGCTTTGGATAAGGTTTCACCCATTAAGGAAACCAAAAATCAGAGTAAGCTGTCTGTAGCCGCATGGTTAATGGAGCAGGGAAAAAACATATATAAGGTAGCTGTCAGAGAATATAAAATAGATGTCGGGGAAGAAAAATCACTTTTCTGTACTAAGAAAATTGAGTCTTTCAACCCCTCAAGAGAGCTTTTTAAGCTGATTTGCTTTCGGCTCTTCCATTTGTCTGTGATATAGAGTGCTCTAAAGAGTTCTGCAACAAACCGGCAGAATTCTTTAAAACCAAAATCCTTAACATATACAAAAAGTTTGAATCCTTAAAGATGGAAGCGCACATTTCTTCACAGTTGAACGCTCAGCCTCCCAGAAACAGCTTGGGACAAGGGTAAACAGAAGTGTTCTCCTGTTTCCCACACTTGACACAAGAACAAATTGAGTAATATCTTCTTAGTACATAATTGGGATCACGCTTTAAACCATGCCCCTCTAAAGTACTACAATTGGCTGTGTGTACTCTAACCATCATTATATGGCTTACATGGAGGAATAGGGAGTGTTGGATGTGTCCCAATTCGTCTTTGAAAGCAACTATGGGACAGAAACAGTTCTGGTATCAGCAACTGACCGTATTAGATAGATGGTTGACACAGGTCAGGCTATGGCTCTGATCCTTTTGGATTTGTCTGCAGCCTTTGATAACATCTCCCCGACCCTGCTCACAGAGCGACTGCAGTAACTGGGATGTGAAGATGTAGCACAGACAGTGATCACTTCTTTTTTTCTGGACAGATCCCAGACGATGATAGTGAATCACTTTAATTCTGATTCACTCGCCTTGCCATGTCGGCATTGTGTCCATCAGAAAGACACGGAGGCCATTGTGGCTAATTTTAACAGTTGCATGAAGGTAGTGGCCACTTGGATGGGCAAGAATTGTTTGAAGCTTAATGGTGAAAAGATGAAGGTCCTGATCCTTCGGAGCTAACCAACTACATGGAATCACTACTGGGGCCCGGATATGTTGGGTACACTACCCACTACACACTACCCACTCCCACTGAATCAGCAAAAAACCTAGGAGTCATCCTGAATAGTGTCTTGTCACTGGACCTTCAGGTCAACTGCACAGTTGACCCATTTCTAGATAATTAAAATGCTGCAGAAACTTTTTGCTTGACACTAATTTCATCCAGGCTTGACTATTGTAATCCGCTTTATCTTGATATTTATAAGACAGCACAAATAAAGCTGCAAATGGTACAAAATGCAGCAGCAAGATTGACCCTAGAAATCCACAGAAAACACCAGTCAGTCTCTAGAGGATTACTGAAACTTCAATGGCTACTGGTGAAAAAGCTCATCATGCTTAAAGCACTATGCATTGCTCATAGAACCCTATGCAACGCAGGTCTCGGAGGAATTAGAACCATGTTTCAATGGCACGCCCCTATCAGAAAACTTCACTCAGCAGACCGTAACCTGGTTGTGGTCACCATGTTTTGAAAAACAGGATGGGGAGGTAGAGCCTTCTCAGTGGCTGGAGCCAATCTCTGGAACTCTCTTCCATCACCTAACCTGCCTGAGGATGCATACCCCCTTCAGAAAGTCCTTAAAAACTCATCTCTTTACCCTAAACGGAGGCCAAGAAGTATTTGCAGAGCATAGGGCCAGTTATTTGCCATTTTTCCTTGATACCGTTGGGCATTTTTGTGCTGTTATAAATAATGTTCATTTTGTTTTTAAAAAAACTTGCAGTGCACTATGGAGAGCTCCAAGCTGTAGCAGTGAATATGAGAACTCCACATTCCTGCTTTCTGCAGTTACATATTTTTTAATTGGGATGTGTGCCCCCCTCACTGAGCCTTTTGAAGGCCCCAGGGACCCCATCTCCTGAGGCATATCACTTTTTAATGGGGAGGGGGCATTGCAGCTTCCTGCCCCAAGCATTTCTAAGGCCTCATGACCCCCATCCCGTAGGCCCTGTTTTTTAAAAACTTGAGGCATCCCTTCCGGCTGATGTATTTGGGGGCTTGGAGTCACGGGGCCCTTGAGGCTCCCCCTTGCAGTCTCCAGTAAGGTTACGGTGGGCACCCTAGGTGGGCACTAGGGCACCCACCTTTTGTTGAGCTAGTCCCTGGTGGATGTGGTGACCGGGGGTGAAATAAGCCTAGGGAGGGGGGCTGCATGCCTTCCTCTCCTTTACAATGCATCTGGGGAATGGGTTCCCCGGGTCCGACTTCAGCCTGGGGAGGGGGCTGCGAGTCCCCCACCGCCTGGCCTTGACCATACTCGTGGACCCTGGGGTCCCTGGGGCTGAAATCAGTCAGTGGAGGGGGGGCCGCATGCCTACTTCAAAATGGTGCCGGGCCCTGGTGGATGGGGTCCCTGGGTCTGAAATCAGCCAGGGGAGGGGTGCTGCATGTTCTCCTCTCCCTTCAAAGTGAGAGCAGGCCCTCAGGGATGGTGTTCAGGGGGCCGAAATCAGCCTGGGAACGGAGGTAGTGTCAGGAACAAAAATTAAACAGTGTTCTTGTGAGTCTTTTTAGACTCTCTCATCCTGCTGCTGCAAAAAAAAACATTTGGCAGGTATAAATAAATTCAGCAGTAAAACTCACGTCAATGAAACAAAATGTTTCCACCTTCCATGAACTAGGGGCTTTGTCCTGAGCTGCCTTTGCAGCTTGTTGTGAAGGTGATGTGCTCAAATCTAAAATAACAATTTGAATCATAATTGATTGTTGCAAGTTGAGAATATCCGTCAAAGAATGCTTCTAAACTTTTCTTACTGTCACTAGTCATTGTCAGGTGACAGGGGAATAAGACAGAGGTGATCAAAATGTAAGAGTTACTAGAAGACCAGAGGCAACTGGGAGAGAGGAAGGGGGCATGCTAGCCAGACAGGTGAGAAATAAATGACAGACAAAAAAGTGACTACAGAGACAGTGAGGAAAAGTCAGTTGAGAGATGTGACAGGCAGAAAAATGAAAAAGACATAGCTAAGAATTTCGAAAACAGAAGGAGAGAAAGGTGTAACAACGATACAGCCTAGAAAGAGATAGCATAGAGAGTGGACTGTGGAAAAAGAGACATCTGAGAGAAAGGAGTGAGAGATAAGAGAAAGGTAAGACAGAAAGTTAAGAGAAGCGAGTATGAGTGAGTCCTAAGAAAAGTTATAGAGAGTAGTGTGAGATAACGCAGAGAGAAAATGAGAGGGGCACATGTTTATGTGGGAGAGCTAATGAGGCCAATAGAAAAGATGACAAAAAGAAAAGCTGAGAGTAGCGGAAATGTATTAGATGTTGTCAGGAGTAGTAGATGTGGCTCCTGGCTTGACCTTTTCAACTTGTGGCCTTGCTTTTGCAGCCCCTGTATTAGCAAATCAGTGCCAAGTACACAGAGGCAATCACCCTTATGTGCACCGCTGCTCCACCCCACAGAGTTTTCTGTCCATTTTGTAATAAACTAATAATGAATACAATGCTTTTAAATGTATATCGTGTCCATATGAGTGGATGAGGGTGTGTTTGTGTGAGATAGAGCATGTGTATGTGTGTGTGTGTTAGTGTGAAAGGGAGTGAAAAAGAGTGAGTGATAGGTAGTGAGTGAAAATGTGTGATACTGAGTATCATTAGGTGAGTTTGAGGGAGACTGAGTAAGTGAGAGAATTAATGGAAGTGGGGTGAGTGAGAATGAATAAAAATGAGTGAAGAGTGTTAAAGAACTTGAGGGAGTATTAATGGGATAAAATGCTAGTAAGAATGAGTGAGGCCAAGTGACAGTGAATGAGAGTAACTGAGTGAGAATGAATGCATTAGCAATAATGACAATAAGTAAAAAATAATGATGATTAAGACAGTGCAAGTGAGTGTTACATGAGTACAAAAGAGTGTATGTGTATGAGAGTGAGTGCAAAGTGCAACAAATTGCTCATAAGTAAGAGTGACAATATGTGAGACTTGGTGAGAAAGAATGAGCGAGTGCAAGTGAGTGTGAGGGATAATTTATGAGTGAGTCCAAGTGAGAGTAAGCGTGAACGAGTGAGTGAGAGTAAGTGTGAGTGCAAGAGAGTTAGTGAGAATGAGTGAGTGCAAGAGAGAAAAAATGAGTGTGAGTGAGTGAATATAAGTAAGTATGAGAGAGAATGTGGTGCTATACATGCATATCTGCAGTTAGTTCTAACGTACTGAAGGCAGTTTGTGGTTAATAGAGGCATCTATGGCAAAATCCTTTAGCTAGCACTCCATATACAAATGTTAGCATGTCAAAATGCTGGCACTAGCATACTAAAGTAATACTCAACATATAGGGACACTGAGGAGAAAAGGATGTGGTTGGCATACTAGAGGATATTCTTTGCGTAGGAGGCACCCATCAAAAAATTATAGCACTGTCCAATGGAACTTCCTAGCTTATGGAAAAACAACTCCAGTGTTTAGGGGAGGGGAACTATGACACAATTCTGGCCATGACATACTAGAGGTAATGTTTGACATAAGGGTCACCCATGCTATATAGACAGCACTAATGGAAGAACTCTGGCCTCTGGCACAGGCATATTTTATGTATACTTTAGTGTAAGAATGGCACCAATGGAATATGAGGTAAGGGGCATCATGACAAAGTGCTGGGGCCATGGCTGGAACTGACACCAGCATTTTGTCATGGATGACCCTTCCTCATAGGGGAAACTTGACCCCTTTGGAAGGACGTTGTGGGTCATGTGTTCGTTGCAATTCCACTATTGAACGGAAAGAGTTTGGCTTAAAGACATCACATGGAGTTATCCTGAATTATCCAGTTGTAAAACTAAACATTTTGTTTATGGAACAATGTGCCCTTGTTAAAAATTGTATATTGGTAAGACTAATCAAGAACTAAGGCAGCAGATTACCCAACACAAGTCTGGAATCAGACATTAGGTCATGGCAGCACCAATAGCTAGCCATTTTTCAGAAAACCACCATTCAGAAAATGATGTAAAATGGACTGTTTTGGCAGTGGTAACTGTTGATCAGAGAGGAGGTGATTTGGATGCATTACTCACGAGGAGAGTAAAGCTGCATTTAGTGCTTACAAAATAGTTAACATAATGGGGAACTATGTTGGTGGTGTCAATACCGATGTTGTGGTTTTTGGACTTTATCATGAGATCCAGAACACATTATGACCTAATTGCTTTCTCCACAGGAGAAGGTTTCAAATGAATTTGTGTTGCTGTCCAGGTTGGCGAGATAGACTGACTCACCGGAACACTAACAGTGAAGTAAGAACTACTTTTGAAAACTTCTCTTGTTAGTGAGTGTGCCTGTATGAATTGTTGGTTGTAATAACGTCTCTGGTCCTGATGTAGATATAGATTTTGTTTTGTTGGTGTCCCTAATGTCCATTACATTGCATTCTTGGCATGCAGTTCAGTTTTTGTGGTAATTGGGGTTGTGCATCGGTTCCTGGGCCAAGGCCGCTAAGTGCTATGACATTGCCCTTGGATCATTTTACTGTGATAAAATATGGCAGCTGAAGGCTAATATTCTTCTCATTTTGACTATCACTGTATGAGTTCTTGGGAATGTTGATTCATTTGTGGCTTTAATTTGGTCCAACTTTGTGAGTGTCTGGTGAAGTTGGTTTGTGCCATTAGTTGGTTAAAAAAATACATATCAGGTGGTCTTTTTTGCAGAGCATTGGCAGGATCATTGCCATAGACCCAATCCAAAAGAAGAAAGGTTTTTCTCCTATTTGGAGTGGTCACGTAGGACAGGCTTGTATTCCTGTGCATCAAGTATTCAAGATAATTGTAGAAGATTATAGGACTATATGGTAGTCATCGGGTAGTTCATCAGAATAAGTGATTAGTATGTGCTGTTATTCCTTCTTGTTTCAGTGCCATCCATGTGTTCTGTGCCCTGAGGAGAACCCTTCACTTTTGTGGGTTCAAAATACATCAACAAAACAGATCCTCCTAAGAGCTTCAAGTGAAGCTGAAGGGGACTTCAGGGAGAATTACAATCAACTTTCTATATTATTCACCACCCCTGGATTGGCCACCTCAAAGACTCACAGTTTGCGCCTCTAGTGTGAGCTCTCTAGTTTTGAGCTGCTAATGATTTGAGAAAAACTTCAGCACCAAAAGTGTGAGTCTTCTTTTCAATCTGGAATTTTGAAGAAAAGAGTGCAGTATGTGAGAGATTGGGATGCCTTTAAATTTCATATCTGAGAGCAAGGTATGAATGTTTGTATTGTGCCATCTAGTGGAAAAAACAGTATACTGTACAGCCATGTTTTGATACACAGTTTGCATTCTGAACTGCATAATGGTGAGAGACGATAAGAGGTAGTGTTGGTAGATTGATCAACCAGGTATTGTTTATTTACAGAGGACCAATTAACCAACATCTTGTAGTCAGAGTTCTCTGAAGTTTGTGCAAGGCTGGCTTACACACCAATGATTCTTGCAGCTTTTATTTATAGTTTTGTATATCAAAGATACACATTTACTTTGGATAATGTTATTTGTAAACCATAACAGTGAAAAAAGTGTATCTATTTTTATTCCAAAATTTGTACTCAGTCAATCAATCAGTCGACTTGTAGTGTGTGACTTGTCTTGCATAAGAGCATCCAGGTGCCGGCATGATCCAGGGTCTCAGTCAAAGAGCCAGGTTTTCAGTACCCTACCTGTAGAAGTAAGGTCGGTCCTGATGTGCAGGAGGAAGCCATTACAGGCTTTGGCTGTGAGTTAGAAGGAGCATTCTCCTGCTCTGCTGCATTGTATGCAGGGGGTATAGGCCAGCACAAGGGAGGCACAGCAGGAGGTGTCAGGAGAATTTATGGAATCTCAGGCGGTGGTTGATATAGAAATATCCAGAGTTGTGCAGGGCCTTGAACACGTGGGTGAGAAGCTTCCACTGACACCTTTACTGAAATGGGAGCCAGTGGAGTTTTTTGAGGTGAGGGTGATGTGGGTGTGATGAGGGAGATCCAGGATAAGTCTTGCTTTGGCGTTGTGGCTGGTCTGTAGTCTTTGGACGAGGTGGGCTTCGATTCACAAGTAGAGGGTGCATCTGTAGGTCAGTCGACTGGTGATGACGGCTTGGGTGATGGTGCATCTCACATTTTGGGGAAGCCCCTTGAAAATCTTGCATAACATGTACAGGATGAAGAAGCAGGAGGACTGTGTTGTATTGACTTAGGACCTCATAGTGGGTTTGATGTCCAGTATGATACCAAGATTCCTGCCATGCTCAACTGTGGCTGGAGTGAGCCCCTGTTCTGTGAGCTAGCAGGAGGTGTCTGAGGGGGATTTGTTGCTGCCAAAGATCAAGACTTCCATCTTGTCTGGGATGAACCTGAGATAATAATTCCTCATTCAAGTGGTGACGCTGGTCATGCATTGTTGGAAGTATGTCCTAGTTATATCGCACCAACTTCATTTGGGAGAACAGATTCTTGGCTTTCTAAAAAACTTTGGGCTTTTACACATGCATGTCTCGTAACATTTGTCAGTTTGCCTTGAACAGAAAAAAATTATTTCTCTTACAATTCTGACAGATCCTTCCATACACTAAATTTAGGGCCAGATGTATCAAACATTCTTGCGACCGCAAGCGGCCCAACGGTCCGTTTGCGATCGCAAAAATGCATTTTGGTATGTAACAAGTCCAATTTGCGATACGGCAACGTGTTACCGAATCGCTAATTGGATTTGCGACTACATACCGATTCGGTATTAAGAAGGGGTGTGTCAAGGGTGTCCCTTCCTAATACCGAATCGCATAGGTATGTATGATTGTTGTGTGACTGTGAATGCGGTCGCAAAACAATCGCAGTTACCACCTACTTCAAGTAGGTGGTAACCCATTTGCAAAGGGGAAGGGGTCCCAAAGGAATGCATGCTTTCCCATGGACCACTGCCTACTCTTAAAAAATGAAATGAAAACTTTTCATTTTTCATTTTTAAATGCATCCTGTTTTCCTTTAACTTTAAGGCAAATGGGCTCCATTAAAAAAAAAAAGATTGCTTTATTGAAAAGCAATCACAGACATGGTGGTCTGCTGAGCCCATTAGGCCACCATCCCTGTGATTGTAGCCATTCACAGTGGCTCGCAAATTGCGGTCTACCTCATGAATATTGATGAGGTAGGTCCATTTGTAAGCCCTTGCAAATCGCAGTATGAAGCTCCTAGGGTTTCATAGACTCCAATAGCGATTACTTAATTGCGATTCACAAAAAATTGGATAAAAAGATACATCTGGCCCTTACTGTCTATTGTATCATTTGTAAATGTGGTAAAACGTATGTAGGTAGTACCATTCGCCTTCTCAAATAACGGATTCAGGAACACATTAGGGCAATAAAGAACAATGATATCAGTTACCCATTGGCAGCGCATTTTAATTCTACTCATACTGGTTCAGAAATATTTGATATCAGGTTCCACAGCATAGCCCAAGTTACTCACAACTTGAGGGGTGGAGACAGAACCGGAGCTTTAAGAAAGTGTGAAGCCAAGTGGATCATTAAATTGCACCCAGTGGACAAAGGGCTTAATACTGATAGAGAGCTTCATTTGTTTTTATAAGCATATGGGTTGCCCTTGCCTTTACCATACGCCTTTTGAATTAGACTATGTACTAGGCTTGGGACATGAGTGTCTCATGGTTAACATGCTCTCACTCCTTTGTGTCTTGTTCAAATTTATATTACTATATATCTGTCTAACAAACATTGTACTTTCGCATATGATTTGCTTTAATTTTGGCTACTATGTACACTGAGACAAAATATTCCATTCATTATGTTGACGTAGTGTACAATGCTCATACTTGCCCAGTATTAAAGTACAAATGACATATCTGCAGACCTAGCGTTTATTATTATTAACCTGCATTTTGTGCCTCTCTGAATCAAGTATTCTGTGCCCTTTACTGAATTGTGTTTTTCTTGGGTACTCTTGAAGTTTTTGTCTCTTACATATGTGGCTACTTATAATGTACAGTATCTTTTCCTGAGTCCTCTTGAAGTCACAACCTCTTGTACAACTTGCTTCTCTATCTCTAAGTTCTGCCTCTTACATATGCGGTTGCAGGTAATTCATTAGCACACAGGAACGCTGTTATGTTGTTTTCCTTCATTATAGACAAAGACTTATTCTAGGCCGGAAGCCTGGACTGGGCCGTGTCTTTCTCCTGCTGGAATTTATTATTATTTATTTATTTGTTTCCCATTTATGGAGTTACAGTTATGTGGAATGTGGAATGTGGTTCGGCTGTTGTGGTATGGACCTTTTCTGGCTCCACTCACTGAGGCCTACCTTAGGGGTACCTTATGTGTAATGAAATGGGAGGTAAGGGGTTTTAAATGCGCAGCCCTAAAATATGTTTAACCTCTTCGCTGTCAGGCCTTTTCCCCCTCAGGTGCCAGGCCTTTTTTTGGCTATTTGGGGCAGTTTGCACTTAGAGCCTTATAACTTTTTGCCCACATAAGCTACCCACACCAAATTTGCGTCCTTTTTTTCCAACATCCTAGGGATTCTAAAGGTACCCAGAGTTTGTGGGTTCCCCTGAAGGAGACCAAGAAATTAGCCAAAATACAGCAAAAATTGAGTTTTTTTCCAAAAAGGTAAATAAAGGGCTGCAGAAGAAGGCTTGTGTTTTTTTCCCTGAAAATGGCATTAAAAAGAGTTTGCGGTGCTACAATCACCAGCTTCCCAGCTTTCAGGAACAGGCATACTTAAATCAGAAAACCCAATTTTTTAACACAATTTTGGCATTTTACTGGGACATACCCCATTTTTACACTTTTTTGTGCTTTCAGCCTCCTTCCAGTTAGTGACAGAAATGGGTGTGAAACCAACGCTGGGTCCCAGAAAGCTAAACATTTCTGAAAAGTAGGCAAAATTCTGACTTCAGCCATGGGTAATTTGTGTACATACTACAAGGGTTTCCTACAGAAAATAACAGCTGAAATAAAAAAAGATTGAAATTGAGGTGAAAAAAAACAGCAATTTTTTTCTCTATGTTTTACTCTGTAACTTTTTCCTGAGATTTTTTAAAGCAATATACCGTTACATCTGCAGGACTCTTCTGGTTGTGGGGATATATAGGGCTTGTAGGTTCATCAAGAACCCCAGGTACCCAGAACCAATAAATGAGCTACACCTTGCAGTGGGTTTTCATTCTATACCGGGTATACAGCTATTTATTTGATGAAATATAAAGAGTGAAAAATAGGTATCAAGGAAGCCTTTGTATTTTCAAAATGGGTACAAAGATAAGGAGTTGAGAAGCAGTGGTTATTTACACATCTCTGAATTCCGGGTGCCCATACTAGCGTGTCAATTACAGGGCATTTCTCAAATAGATGTCTTTTTTACACTCTGTCTTACATTTGGAAGGAAAAAATGTAGAGAAAAACAAGGGGCAATAACACTTGTTTTGCTACTCTATGTTCCCCCAAGTCTCCCGATAAAAATGGTACCTCACTTGTGTGGGTAGGCCTAGTGCCCGTGACAGGAAATGCCCCAAAACACAATGTGGACACATCACATTTTCCCAAAGAAAACAGAGCTGTTTTTTGCAAAGTGCCTAGCTGTGGATTTTGGCCTCTAGCTCAGCCGGCACCTGATACCTCCCAAACTTGCACATTTTGAAAACTAGACACCTAGAGGAATCCATGATGGGGTGAGTTGTGGGGCTCTCACCAGATTCTGTTACCCTTAATCCTTTGCACACCTCAACATTTGGCAAAACAAAAAACACTTTTTCCTCAAATTTCGGTGACAGAAAGTTCTGAAATCTGAGAGGAGCCACAGATTTCCTTCCACCCAGCATTCCCCCAAGTCTCCCGATAAAAATGATACCTCACTTGTGTGGGTAGGCCTAGTGCCTGCGACAGGAAATGCCCCAAAACACAGCGTGGACACATCACATTTTCCCAAAGAAAACATAGGTGTTTTTTGCAAAGTACCTACCTGTGGATTTTGGCCTCTAGCTCAGCCAGCATCTAGGGAAATATTAGAAATGGGGTCTTTGGTTGACAGTCAGGTTATCCCCTGTTCAAGCACGGACCCTCACTCTAGTCAGGGTAAATGAGAATCACCCTCAGCTAACCCCTGCTTACCCCCTTGGTAGCTGGGCAGATCAGTAGGCTTAACTTCAGAGTGCTAGGTGTAAAGTATTTGTACCAACACACACAGTAACGCAATGAAAGCACTACAAAATGACACAACACAGGTTTAGAAAAATAGGAAATATTTATCTAAACAAAACAAGACCAAAACGAAAAAATTCCACAATACACGAGTCAAGTTATCGATTAAAAAGCAAAAAGAGTCTTCATGTAGTTTAAAACACACACTAACACTGTTAGCGTGAAAATGTACCTTGGGTGAGTCAAAAATAACCCGGCACGGGCGAGTGTGCATCAAAAAGGGCTTGTGATGTGTCGATTTCACTCAGGAGTGAGACCTTGCGTCGTTTCTCAGGCGTGGGATACATCGATACGGTCACCACACTCGGGTCCGGGCAGGCCTTGTGTTGTTTTTACACGCCCAGCGGTGCTGACGTCGGAAACCCAGTCGCACGATGATCCGAAAACCATGCAGCACGGGTTCCGATCTCCCAGCCTCCATCAGCGATGCAGCGCGTCATTTCTCCTGCTCCGTGCGTCGATTCTTCGGTCGCGTTTCCAGCGAGTGTCGATTTTCAGCCACGGAGCCAGCGGCTCATCGTTTCTTCAGCTGCAGATCAGAGTTGCGTCTATCTTCTCCTCGCACAGCGCTCTGTGCATGGATTTCTTTCTCTTAGGCTGCCAGCTTCTCCTTTCACGGTCCCAGGAACTGGATGGGCACCACAGGGCAGAGTAGGAGTCTCTCCAGAGACTGGAGGTGCTAGCAGAGAGAAGTCTTTGCTTTCCCTGAGACTTCAAACAACAGGAGGCAAGCTCTAAATCAAGCCCTTGGAGATTTCTTCTCAAGATGGAAGGCACACAAAGTCCAGTCTTTGCCCTCTTACTCTGGCAGAAGCAGCAACTGCAGGGTAGCTCCACAGAGCACAGTCACAGGCAGGGCAGCTCTTCTTCCTCATCTCTTCAGCTCTTCTCCAGGCAGAGGTTCCTCTTGTTTCCATAAGTGTCTGTGGTTTTGGGTACCATTCTTATACCCAATTTCTCCTTTGAAGTAGGCCTACTTCAAAGTAAAGTCTCTTTTGAATGTGAAATCCTGCCTTGCCCAGGCCTGGCCTCAGACACTCACTAGGGGGTTGGCGACTGCATTGTGTGAGGGCAGGCACTGCCCTTTCAGGTGTGAGTGACCACTCCTCCCCACCCTCCTAGCACAGATGGCTGGGTGCAGGATGAGCTGGTCTCGTCCCAGGCCCATGGGGACCGTGTGGCTGGACGAGACCAGCTCACCCCAGGCACCCTGGGGTTAAAGGGCTACTTAGGTGGGTGGCACAATCAGTGCTGCAAGCCCACCAGTATCATTTAGTTTACAAGCCCTGGGCACATGTAGTGAACTTTACTATGGACCTTTAAGTAAATTAAATATTCCAACTGTGGATAAGCCAATGTTATCATATTTTAGGGAAAGAGCAGTGGTAAAGTGTATAGAGTTCTAAAGTCAACAAAAAATTATTCAGCAAAAAGAGGAGGAGGAAGGCAACAAGTTTGGGGGTGACCTTGCAGAAAGGGCCATTTCCAACAGGGTGACATGTAGATGTTGAATAGGGTGGAGCTGAATGATGAGCCTTGAGGGACTCCGCAGATGATTGGTTTGGGTTCGGAGGACTAGGGTGGAAGGTGGACTCATTATGTTCTGTCAGTGAAGAAGAAGGTGGTCCATTTGAGGCCAGCTCTTTGGATGCCTCTGTTGTGAAGCCCGGCAGTGAACGTGTAGTGGGAGACTGTGTCGAAGGCTGCTGAGAGATCGAGGAGGATAAGGGCGGCTGTCTCTCCACTGTCGAGTAGGGCCCAGATGTCGTCTGTAACTACGATCAAGGATGTCTTGTGATGTCATTGCTGTGCAATCCAGATTGGGAGTTGTCCAGGAGGTGTCCAGATTGGGAGTTGGGTATGTAGTAGCTTAGTTTGTTTGAGTTCACAGAGGTTTCTTTATCAGAGTTTTGATTTCTGCATGCTTCCAGTCTTCTATGAAGGTGACAGAATCCAGTGACATGGTGAGTAGGGTAGAAAGTTGGAGGCCAATTCTGGTTGCTCCTAGGTTGAAGATATGATGGGAGAATGGGTCAGATGGGCCTCTGAGTAGATGGATTTCATGATAGTGATGGTGTCCTGAGTGGTGAGCTGGTTCCAGGTTGTTAGCCTTGGGATGGTTGTGCATGTGTGGTGGTATGGCTGTTGAAAATGGCTTTAGGCTTGACTTAGGGGTTAAAGTATTTGTAGATTTTGGTGATTTTGTTGCAGAGGAAATCTGCAAATCTGTCACATAAGTCCTGAGAGGGTGAGATGTTGCCTGTCACCATTTTGGGGTTGGTAAATTCCTTGACTCTGCAAAAGAGCTCCTTACTGTCATTGAGGTCATGTTTGATGCACAATGCCCGGTCTGTTTTTGTCTTATGTATTTGGTGGTGGTATAGGGTGAGTGCTGATTTGTAGACAGCCCTGTCAGCGTAGTCTTTTTTGGCACACCACCTTCTTTCAAGGTGCTTGCAGTGGCATTTGGATGCCCTGAGGTCCTCGGTGTGCCAGCTGGCTTGCTTGGTGGATCTTCTGTGTTTCTTGTTCTTGATGGGGTGACGATGTTAGCGCAGTCAGTGACCCGGTTGTTGAAGCCTCTGAAGTTCTGGTTCATGTTCTACTGTTTGGGTGGGTTGATGGTGAGGGTATTGATCCATTCAGCCTCTGAGGCCATGTTCCAGCTGTGTCAGGTGACACTGGGTTACATCGGGGAGGGAGGGAATGGCAGTTGTGATGATCAAATGGATGATTCACTGGTTGGTCCATGTGAGTTTGGTGGTGTGGCTGTATTTGGTGCGGTCGATGTAGCTGAATATGGATTCAAGTGTGTCCCCTGCAATGTGTGTGTGGTCGTGTATGAGTTGGGTGAAGCCGATATTATTCAGGCGGTCAAGGAGGCTAGTGGGCTTAGGGTTGGTAACATCATCAAGGTGAAAGTTAACCACACCTAGGAACAGGTAGTTCTTCAAGATGAGGGGGATGCGGGATGCTAAAATCAGTGATGAGGTTACAGAAAGTGGTTCAAGATCCCAGTGGATAGTAAGCAAGGGTTCCCCTAATGATGGATTTCTCACCTGTTTGGATAGTGAAGGTGAGGCGTTCCATTGCTGGGATGGTGTTTTCTGTGAAGGTGTGAATTTGTTGGAGTTTCTGTGGATGACAGGGATTCCTCCACCTGGCTTGTTAATATGGAGGGGCATTTGGTATCCTGCTGGTATGGTTGTGGCTATGTTGGGGCTGATGAAGGGTTGAGCCATGTCTCAGTTAGGAGGATGATGTCAGGCACAAAAGTGTCAATAAGGTCCCAGAACTCAGTGGCGTGTTTGCTGAGTGATTGAGTTCTGAGGAGCATATGAGCTGTCAGTGGGTAGCTGGTGTTGCACGTCAAATGGAAGTGCGTGTAAGAGCTCGGACGTAAGAACACCTCCCCATTCAGAATCCACCTAGACGACTCACTTAAGAAGACCAGGCTCACGACCTCCGGAGGATCTCAATTCTGCATAGCACCTTTATGAAAGCAGTTGTGAAATCAACTAGGTTTCAGTTACTACTGGAGGAGGCATGGATGACTCTGCATACCTACACGTCTCTGGAACCACAGTCAAATTTAGCCCAGGGTTTCTCAAGACAAACAAAGGAGCTATTTTTAAAGTATCACCTTGGTCTCTTACCACTTGCCTTAAATGCAGCCCCTTGGCTGAGGAATGTAACCAACCTTATCTGCTGCTGGTGTGGTGAGGACACAGAAGATCTCCTACATGTCATCTTCTCATATAACTGTCTTGCACTAGAACGAAAAGCCTTACTAAAGAACAAACTCAACGAAAAAGGCATACGGACATGGAGACAAGCGCTGCTGGCATGCTTTGCACCTGGGGGCCTGCAGCTTAATTGTGCTTTCGTGAAATTTATATCGCTGGTGACTCAAGCAACATTCACTAAATCACCTTCGTCCTCCTTGAGACTCACCAGAGGACAGTTCACAGCTCACAGCTCGATAACGGTTTCTAAACAGTATCAAACATGCTCTATTCACAATGGAGCGAGCAAAGTTTTAAGTAGCCATTGTCTTATTATGATTTAAAATATGTTCGTATGGAGTGCATATCCAAACGATTGGAGAACGATTGATGTGCAGCTGAAGTGGCAGAGGGTGCAGATGAAAGGTCCTAATGTGGAGTGTAGTGCTGTGTGTTTGCAGTGTTGTGGCGACATCCACATTTGATGATCAGGGTAAAGATGTGGGTGGTGGGTGGACCAGGGTTCCTGGCACTGGGCATGGTCAGGACATGGACGGTTGGAAACAGCCGCCATTAAGTAGGTTCTTGGTGGTGGGAGGGGCACTAGGAAGCGGTGGATGGGGTTGGTGAAAAGACAGGAAGGAGACAGGGAGGCAGGAGTGAGAGAAATGAGCCGGAAAAGGGAAAAAAGGGGCAGCAGGAAAAGCAGACTAAAAGGACTCAAAGAGGGCAGAAAAAATGCAAAAAGAGAAGGAAAAAAGAATGAAGGTGAGAATAAAGCAGTAGGGAAAAGACTGAAGTGCAGAGTAAGAAATACGGGCAGGAAATAGGCAGAAGCAGCAGCAAAAAGGGCGTGAAAGAGAGCAGGACCAGCAAGAAGGGTGGGAAATAGAGAAGGAAGAGGCTTGAGAAGAGAGTTGCGCTGAAGGAGGAAGAAGAAGAAGAATGCAGCAAAGGAGAGAGGGCCTGGAAGAACATAGATCCTGGAGCTGGCCACAGAGGTAGGTGGAGAGCTGGACATGGGTACCTGCTCCTCACATTGGTTCAATGGAAAATTATTGCTGTAAACATGACCTCAGGGACACTGTAAAAATAAGTTTAATCAAACTGAGAAGTTTAACCAGACTATTCCCTGGTACTTAACATCTAAGCAGAGAAAAGAGTGTTGAAGAAAAAAAAAAATCTTGATAATATCATTTAATCTTAATAACATATTATGCTTACATGAAATGTCTCGCATTAGACCGAAATAATACCAAAAACACATTACTGAGACTCAAAAACGGTTACTCCTAAAGAATTAAAAGTAAAACTACATTTCCAACAACACAACAATCTATAAGGTCTACTTACTTTGTATCCTTTAGAAATATAAAAAGAAGGTTTAATTGTAACAAACTGCTTTCGAAAGGTTATGCAAAATTAGCTTTGAAAGAGGATGAGGCCAGTAACAGTAAAATAATCGTAGCTTATACATTTCTGCAACCAAGTCAAGACACAAACCTTCAAAAACGATTTAAACTCCAGCGGCCCCTGATTGATGATGTCCTTTTCATGTTAAGTGCCAACAATCTGCATCTCCATAGAAATAATGAATTCTAGAGTTTCTAAAGAAAGGTGTTCACTATTCGGTTTGACCCACTCTCCCCTTCCAGACAACCCAATTATCCTTAAATGTTCTCCTAATACTACTTCAACTTTTGTTAACTGTTTACGGTTTTCGATACGGTATAAGACAGTGGTTCCCAACCTTTTGATTTCTGTGGACCCCCACTTTAACATTAATGAAACCCAGGGACCCCCACTGAATCATCATTTGAATCCGGGGACCCCCGCCTGAGTCATTACTGGAAGCTAGGGACCAAATTTGTCAATATTTGTTAATATTTTTTCATTTTCTAGGCTCTCGCGGACTCCCTAGAAGGCTTCTCGGACCCCCAGGGGTCCCCAGACCACAGGTTGGGAACCACTGGGATAAGATATCTACAAATGATCTTATCATCACATGTTGTGTTTTTTTCCACTGTCTATTGTATAACAAATCATTTCACGTGTTATCTTTGTATCGGCCTCCTCAACCTTTTATTAAAATGGCGTAAACTTGTGCATGAACCTTTGTTGTCTCTCTGAAATATTTTTTATTTGTGTACAAAACATGCCATTTGAAGGTGCCTGCTCTGACTTCATTCACATAAGATGTATCGGAGCTATAGGTTTCAGCAAATCAGTACTTGTGTTGGGGAAGTGTAATAATGTTTATAACCTGCAGATAACACTATGGGTCGTTTTTACAAGCCGCTTGCATTACAGTTGCATAATTGTTTTGATGGCGAGGTGGTGCAAAGCAATCCCCTACAGTCTGTCACTTTCCCATCTGGTTCAATGGGACTATTGTGCCAGTTTGTAAAGCCTTTCACCACATTATCCATGCGCCAGGTATAATGTATGGAAGGTAGGTGATCTCCTTTTAAAGAGCCATGCACAACTGGCGCAGTGAAATTTACAAGATTTTACTGCATGGTTCTGCGTCAAAAAGTGAATGCCTGCTTAGAGCAGGTGTTACGCTGTCGCAGGACTTTTGTCTAGATTATGCTCTTTGTTGATTCTCGGGCAAACACAGGTCTCAAGGCATTGTTGATTTTCAGATGGTAGGTTACCATTTCTTCAATGAATGATGTGATTTTTGCTGCCGAAAGGTAATGCAGACGTATTCGGCCTTGACAGTATTTAACATCATAGGGTGTTTGACATCTGTTAGAAATTGGGTCTCTTGTTGGCAGGGGCATACACCCTGTCCAAGTAGAGACAGTAACCATAGACAGGGTAAGTCAGTTACACACCATAAATTAACGTCTGCTCACCCACTGCTAGCTTGCCATGGAGCAGGCAGGCTTAAATTAGGAGGCAGTACATAAAGTATTTGTGCAACACTTGAAACAGTAAAACAGTGCACATCAAATAATCCACACCAGGTTAGGGAAGTAGAGCTAAATTTAATGAACAAAATGGGACCAATGTGACAAAAAATCAAATTTGAAATATGAATTTGTAAAGAATATCTGCAAATATAGTTTTAAGAAACATAAAGTGCAGATTGGGGCTATCTGGTCATGCTTGACCAGGTCAAATCTGAAAGTCCAGGCCGACCACGATGGAGTGTGGGTCAGATAGAGGGACCAACCTTGTCCCGCTGAAAGAAAACCTTTGGATGGAGATTGTGTCGATGCCAAAGGTCTGATGCGAGGAGTAGAGGAGGTGATCCGTCTATGTTGATCCCTTTGGATGCAGGCAATGCGTTGGTTCTGATCCACACAGTCGGAAATGCTTCTTCAGTCAACCCTTTGCGATGGAGGCAATGCGAAGTTGAGCTGTGCAGCAGGTGGTAGGAGGTCCTTGAGCAGCGATGCATTGGTTCTGACCGGTGCAACAGTGGTGATGTGTGGATTCAGCTGGTTCAGTGCATGGAAACCAACTTCCAAGGGCCCAGGACTTGATTGGCACCATGTGGCTGAGTAGGACTCACAGATGGCACAGTCCAGGTGCTGTTACAGGGTTGCTGGAAGTCTATGACGTCCTTGAGACTTTAGAACAGGAAGCAAACAGACAGGCTCTTGGAGTCATTGTAGGTTCAATCGGTGTAGGTCCAGCCCTTCTCACCAAGGCAGACAGGGCAGCATGCAGGTCAGTGCAACAGAAAAGCTGTTTTTCCAGAACAGAAATCCAGCAGTGTAGCAGTCTTTCAGCAGCAAAACAATCCTTCTTCCTGGCAGAGTATATACAGGTCCGGAAGTGTACTGAGTTGGTAGGGTCAGAGGTCCATTTCTTATACCCAGTGGTGCCTTTGGAGTTGGGGTGACTTCACAGAAGGGCTTTGAGGTCCCCCCTTTCTGCCCTAGAGGGAATGTAGGAAAACAGCTGTCACTCCAGCCAGACATGTACTGGAGAAAGGTTATAAGCATGCAGTACTAAGAGCAGGAAAATGCAAAACTTTCTAAAAGTTGTAATAGTAATTCTTACTTTACCATTACAGTGAATTTATCATTACAATTCCATAGGTACTAAACACAACAGGTCTACTCCTTTTCGTTCAGGTATTACACTTTATTAAATGAAATAAGGAATCCCCAATGTTATCCTCTGTGATGGGTAGGCCTCACCGTCATGAAAAACAAATTGGAGAGTTTTTCAATACCGGGACAGGTAAAGCTTAAAACTAAATGCCCTGCCTTTTAATTACATAGCACCATGCCCTATGGGCTATCTAGTGCCTGCTTTAGGGATGATATATGTGTAACAAAAGGGGAGTCTAAGGTTGTCAAGGGGTTTTAAATGCTAAGTCAACATGGCAGTCAAACTGCACATGCAGGTTCTGCAGTGGCAGGCCTGAGACATGTGTAAAGAGCTACTTATGTTGGTGGCAAATCAGTGCTGCAGGCCAACTAGTATCATTTAATTTACAGGCCCTGGTCATATGTAGTGCACTTTACTGAGGGACCTATAAGTAAATTAAATATGGCAGTTGTGGATACACCAATGTTATCACGTTTTAGGAGAGTGAGCACATGCTCTTTACTACTGGTTGACAGTAGTAAAGTGCCCAGAGTCCTAAGTCCAACAAAAACAGATCAGCAAAAGAGAGACAAAGGAGACAACATGTTTGGGCAAAGACCACCCTAAGGCTGATAGGTCTCACAACATCATTGTTTGTATGCTGTGTAGGTAGATTCTTAGGCAGCTTTCGACTTTGTGGACCACCCATGAAGGAATATTCCAAAATGTGATAGTTTCCTCTAGACCTTTTACCTGATAGTGTAGTTGTAGACGTTGACCATAAACTGCATAGATCAGTGGTTCTCAACCTTTTGACTTCTGTCATCCCTCACTTTATCATTACTAGAACCCAGGGACCCCCACTAAATCATAATTGGAATCTTGTGACCCCCACTGAGTCATTACTGGAAGCTGGGGTTCCCCCACTTTATCATTACTGGAGCCCTGGGACCCCCAAAGAATCATTATCAGAATTCAGGGATCCCCGCATTATCATTACTGGAAGCAGAGACCCCCCTATATCCTTACTGTAAGCTGGGGAACCTCCACTGAGTCATTACTGGAAGCGGGACCCCTGCTGAATCATTACTGGAAGCCGGGAACACTGGAGTAAACATTGTCGATGATTTGAACTGCAAAACAATACACAAAAAATACTGAAATAAGCTTTCATCAAACAAATAAACAAATGATAACACATTTTATTTCAATTGCATGCAAATAACATAAAAAATAAAAAAATGTTAATAGGAAGGTTGAAACTTTTCTAAATTTAAGTGAAGTCACACATCATCCATACTATATTCTGTTTGATGCACCTGCACTGCTCCCATGAATCAATCTGAGGATACTAATTTAATTTTTAGCCTCGAATTTCAAATTCCTTGAAAATGAACAACAGCTGAAATTCTCATGACATTTGTCAACCTGAATATGGCATGCATTGAAAGTATAATGGTACATATTCAAATGAATATGATACATGTTAAAATGTATAAGTTGCATCTTAAAATGAATATGACAAGTGTTAATGAGAATATGACTTCATTTGAAATAAATCTAACGGTGATTGAAAGGAATATAACACATGTTAAAATTAATATAACATGAGTTTAAATGAATATGAGCTTCATTTAAACAAATCTGACATGTTTTAAAATGAATATGAGCAGCGCTAAAATTAACATGCCATTTATCAAAATGAATACGGCCTGAATTGAAATTAATATGGTACACACTGACTTTATTATGATATGTGTAGCAATGGATATATTTTTTATATTTTTATTTTAAGATTTAGCCACATAATTTATGCATACTTTATTAAACTGTTAATATTATTTAATTGTCTAAGCAGTGGCAGACCCCCTGATGAGCCAGTGCCTTAGATCACATATTTGTGCATGCTTTTCAAGTCTTCAGTTTCGTTCATAATTACGTTAGCTGCTCTAATAAAATCTTGTAGTAATAAGCAATTTACGTGCTCCCTGTTTAAAATATTGTCAGTATCGGCTAGTTCTCCCTTGGGGTGGCACCAAAGGCATCTGACAATATGACTATGTTATTACAATGTTAGTACGATGAGCTGCTTGCCGTCTCCTGGATTAGTGCGGTCAGACATGTTGGAGTTGAGTGCCAGCATGTTCAATTGGTGAGTACAGGCCTGGACTGATTCTCAGGTTCCTCCATCAGGTGAGGGCATTCTGCCTAAGCCACTTCAGAGCTGGGATAATAAAGACAAAAAAACTGGGAAAATCATCTGGGTGTGCTACCTCTGTAAATAAATATTTCACAAAAACTGTGCCCTGCCGCAAATATTTTATAATTATGAGACAGGATATTCTTATGAAAGAAATTTGCAACTAAAGGAGACAAAGAATACATAAATAAACTTGATCGCAATATTAAATCCAATAAAGCACAGTATTAAGTTAAAGAATGTGAGGAACAGAACAGTGATAAAGTACTCACAGCAAAGAAAAGTGTAAAAGACTTTTAAAAAGGCACATTCAATTCCAAAAGGGTGAATACATGTAGCTGATAGCATTAGGGAGTAGCAACAAAGATACCATTGTTGACATTCGTTGGAGTACACATATAAATGTATGTAAGCGGTTAGTATAATATTGGTATTTTGACACAATTATAATACAGGACAGGAGACAATTTATTTAATCTGGGGATCCATCTAAAAAGTGAAAGATGGGCTTATTATTATGTACTGAAAAGATCCTTACCCAAAGTTAGTGAGAAAAAATGGAAAACATTGTTAAGACAGACTGAGTACATTTTTCTGTAAGACTTTGGAAAATAATTAAGTAGGAAGGGTATCTTTCATTGAGTGGTGTGATTAAAAATGGCAAATCAGAAAAAAAGATGTTTACTTGGAGAAATACATCAAACGTTGTGCAGGGGGCCAGGAAATATTTGGAAGTCAAACCACTCTGTAACTTGAGAAGTAATTGCAAGAAAATTGTTCATTAGTTGTAGAAGATGTGAAATATACTGAAGTAATAAGTCCAACATCTTATTAGGCCCAACACAAAAGTACACTAAATAAACCTAAACTCCACCCGTGGTATATATGGCACAGAACAGAAAGGCTTAGCTTAAAGAAAAGTGTGTAAAGTGTTTGGCAGGATCAAAACAATTAAAACGTAAAAACATAACACAATAAAAATCCCACAACCAATTTTGGAAATATAGAAAAACTGAATATGAAAAATTACACCAAAATCCAAAGGGGGGAAATTGGATATTAAGTTTTATAGTTTTAGTGCAAAAAGCACCAAGAAAAAGTGAGGAATCAATCAGAAGTCACTGGTTGCAGCCATGAAATCCGACCAACCATGAAGTAGCGGAGATCAGATACACAAACCGTCACAGTCACAGATTTTAACTTCTGATTTAGCTGTTCTTATGGAAGTCAAAAGCCATAGGCGGTCATTATGAACATGGCGGTGTGGCCCGCCAATGACGGCGGTGGCGGGTAAAACCGCCAGCAGGCATGGCGGACCACACCGCCACATAATGAACCCCATGAGGGCCGCCATCAGCAGCCCTCACTCACCGCCAGGCTGCCTCCGTCAGGCAGCCTGCCGGCGGTCGGAAACATTATCTGACAGGGCAGGGGTACTGCCCCTCGGATAATGTTTCCTCAGCCACCAGCCTGAAAGGCTGGCGGAAGGGGTGCACAGGGGCACCCCTGGGGG
The DNA here is from genome assembly GCF_031143425.1 of Pleurodeles waltl. Classification (NCBI taxonomy): domain Eukaryota; kingdom Metazoa; phylum Chordata; class Amphibia; order Caudata; family Salamandridae; genus Pleurodeles; species Pleurodeles waltl. The sequence continues at coordinate 1,620,837,970 of NC_090440.1, forward strand.
CCCCTGCACTGCCCATGCACATGGCATAGGCAGTGCAGGGACCCCGGTGCAGTGCCCCATCGCGCAGGTCACTGCCCAGTTTTCGGGCAGTTATCTGCGCGATGGGTGCATCTGCACCTGCCGCACAGAGGCATTGGCGGTGGCTCCATGTGGAGCCCTCGTCAATGTCCCGGCCTGGCCTTCCTGTGGGCTGTCGGGTGGAATATTTCCACCTGCCGACCACAGGAATATTCCTCATATGGCCTGCGGGGATCCGAGGACGCTGGTGGTAAGTGTTTTGACCGCCAGCATGAACACGGCGGTTTTTACTGCTGTGTTCATAATGAGGGCCATAATCTGTCTGCCACTATACATAGGAGAACAACTGAAGCAGTACAAAATGACTTGGCTATAATATACTGTGCAAACAAAAGAGCTAAAAGAGAATACAAAAGATCTGAAAAGGACTGGACAGAATATGAACAAGGAAATCTATTGCAACATAAATGTCAAAAGAATTGAAAAGCAATTAATAAGCAGTCAAAAGATCCCTAATTGGAGGTCAGGGCCACATTTGAGAAGATTTAAAATTGTAAAACAGTTCTTAAAATGGCCATCACGATTACAAGCAGTGTCAATAGAGAAGTGATGCTGTTTAGTTCACAGGAAATAGAGTTCATTTTTATGAATCCGAGCACATTCTTTTCAGCACAAGAGCAGAGAGATATGTCTACCATAGGCCAGGGCATAGACTTTGTCAATAATGTGCCTTAGAAGTTGATTCTCATCATGATCCACCTCCACATAGTGTTACAGATGATGTGCAGGTAGTATCCTACAGAAAGGTTTTCTTCTGTGTTATGAGATTTGAGTCTTGACCTTCTTGATGGTTTGGTCAATGTGATTTGGATGACTGGGCACTAAATACAGTTTATGACATTATTAGAGTTAGAACTTGAATGAAACGGGCAGAGAGGTATTACCCCACAAATATCTCTCTTTCTAATGGTGTGGTAAAACCAGCTGTTCATCTGATTATAACACTAAGAAGAGTGAACTATGCTAGTATAGAACAGCACTGACAGGATTCACATGGAAAAGAGGAGACTTGGAGTATGAGACTGTGCTGGTGGCAGGGGTGGCCCGGCCTTTAGGGCAATCAGGCAGTGTCCAAAGGGCCAGTCTGACAAGTCAGTGTGTGGTCTGGTTTCTTGGATCTTTGTGGGCCTGGTTTATGGTCTGCCGGGCTTGTTTTTGCTGTTGATTACCCTGATGATGAAACAGTCCATGCAGTCTTCCATACCTTGCAAAACACGTATACAGATTGTCTTTACAAGTTCAAAACTGCCACAATTTGCAAACATGGGCAACTTTTTTAAATATCTAATTTACTAATGGAGTCACTTTTATTTGTCCCAGTCCAACCCTGGATTGTAGCCTCACTTTGAAGGCTCTCTCTGCAGCCATATTCAGAACCCCATAACAATCTCACACTCTTGGGGGTCTGGGAGAGGTCACTATAGACATGTCAAAACTGCTGAGCTTTATAGCAACAAAATGATGGTATACGTTTCTATGTGCCTCTACCTCATGTACCTGCTCCGCAATGCTGTACTCCAAGGAGGTGATCACAATGCTGCTGAATGAAAGATTGGGAATCAAGTGCGCAAGATTTGTCCCTATGAGTGCGGCTTCTACTCCCCTATTTTTGTTCCTGTAATTGAACCATAAATCTCTCTTTTGTCAGACAATTCATCTTCTCTGCATATTAAAAGATTCTTTGATTATGTTCACTTTTCTACAATATGTGTGTCTAAAACTGTCCAAATCCCTTTTTGACTCTAATGTAAGAATTTAATTTCCTCTGTACAGAACAAATAGATAAATATCTTGGCCACTCTTCTGTGTCTGACAAGTGTATTTGCTGCAGCAAATACAGACACTTGTAGATTAATTTGACATCCGAGTTCTTTTGCACAGATTCTGCTAAAATTGTTCCTATATCTTCAGTTTAACTCTCCAGTTTATAGGTTTATTTTTATCTGTTTGGTCTCCTTGACACAAGATGCACATTTGAAATTATATGAATATTTAAAATGTGAATCAAAGCTTGCATTGATCTTTCTATTCTGTTTTCTCTACAGCTGCCTTCAAAAGGAGTCACAACTTAAGCCTTTGAAAGGAAACCGGACAACGGAAGATTAAACCCATAAGTGTATGGAACACCAACTAGAAGGTTAGGGAATTCTTTTACAGACTATGGCGAAGCACGTGTTACTTTGTTTTCTTTTGTTTATGGGTGGTGGTTAGCTGTGGAGCACCGGGCACTGTGGAGCACACTTTGAGACAGATTTAGAAGATTTACAAGAAAGTGGCACATTGATCCCAATGTGCCACTTTTCTTGCATGCCCTTTCCACCACCTAACGAAACCATAGTTGCACCATATTTACAATATGGCACACCATGGTGAACGTCAGGACAATAGCATCAACATATTTTATGGTATTGTGAGATTTTGCTGCAGTAGCGTCCAAAATATTTACGCTGCAAGCAGAAAACTGAAAGGAGGCCAATTGATTACAATGGGTTTATCACTTTAGCGCCTGCATTGAGCAGGCATTAAAAATGACACCACAAATGGTCCAGTGAAATCTTGCAGATTTCACTGTGCCATTTTTGCACATCTCCTAATGCTGGAATGCCCGCCTTACACACATTATGCCTGACACAGGCATAATGCGGTGCAAGGGCTCGCAAAGTGGTGCAATGCATGCACTGCACCACTTTTTTAATATGGCATGGAGAAAACTGCCTCCTGAGCCCTATTAGCATTAAAAAAATTACGCTAATGTGGCACAAGGAGGCACTTAGACCTTGTAAATCTGTCCCTTCGCTCCCACTATGTAAGTCTGAACTTACTTTCAGTCACTTCACGATGTTTATTGGTTTCATTGCACTTAGAGTACTCTTCAATAAAGATTTGCTTCACCCTTCCCCGAGATTGTATGTATTAGGTGCGTTATTCCTACTGTTTTGCTAAGTATGATTCTAATACTGATAAAAGGGTAGTATTAAGCGCATAATCTTGGTTTTGCTCATTTAGTTGCCAAATTTCAGATTGCTGTGATTTGATTCTAAACTTGTTGAACGAATTAAACATATTGATGTACACTTGTGCTATGTAGCCTTGTGCTATGTTTATATTTGTGTATTTTATTTATTTAACAGTATTGTTGAGAGCAATGGAATAAAATGAGAGAATTGGATATGGCCACTGAGACACCTTTTTCAGCATCATGGGCTTTGCTGATAAAGACTAGTTTTCACATGAACTTACAAAAAACTATAATAAAAGAGTGGTTGCTCTAAATTGCTGTCAGAAATTGAAAACTTAACACCAAATCAACCTACAAAAATCCATTCAAATTACCTTATTTTAATAGCCACCCATTAACCATAAGCAAAGGCAATAGGACAAAATACCAGACCAGTTGGGTATTGATGAGTAAAAAGATGTATCTTATGCAACCTTTACAACAATATTTGTTACCACTCCGGCTGTGACATCACCAACCTTACTGATGTCTATCAATAAACATCAAGATATTTTTATATATCATATCAATGGTCCCCTATCTGCCAAACTCTCAATGAGGACATATTTCCTTATACCATGGAAGTAATCACAAAAATAGACCATTAGCCTGATTTACTGTTCGGGAAGGGAGCTACACAGTTCCAAACTTGACACATTTCAGGTGCACTGTATTACAAGTGCATTATTATGGGAAGCCATTCATATCAGAATTACAGAAACTCATATAGGACACATCCTGAAATACATAGCGTGCTGCAAAATGAATATGGCACCCACCAGAATAAATGTAATATGTGTTCAAATAAATTGGATACCTGGCAGAGTGAATATGACTTAAACCAAAACAAATATGAAACCTGGCAGAGTGAATATGCTACTTAGTGATTAATATGAATAACACACACTCCAAATTTAATAAGAGAGATACTGAAATATATATCAATCATACTGAAATAAATATGGCCCGCACTGTAAACAATAAAGTAGTCACTGAAACGTACACAATATACATAAAAAAGAATAGGACATTTCTTGAAATGACTGACATATGCCAAGAGGAATATGGCATACAGTGAAATGAATATGACTGATTGAAATGAATATAAGGTACTAAAATGAATATATTAGATTCTGTAAAGAATATAATGCACATTAAAACTAATATTTCATACAGTGACATGAGCATTACACATGTTGCAATGAATATGAATTGCACTGAAATGAATATTACCCAGATTGCAATGAATGCGATATACCGTTATGAACAGGAGATGATTTAAAATGAATATGGTTTGTGTTTAAATTAATATAACCCCATTGAATTTAACTTGATGTGCCTTCAAATGAGTATGACAACAGCTGAAATTCTCATGACATTTGTCAACTTGAATATGGCATGCATTGAAAGTATAATGGTACATATTCAAATGAATATGATACATGTTAAAATGTATAAGTTGCATCTTAAAATTAATATGACAAGTGTTAATGAGAATATGACTTCATTTGAAATAAATCTAACGGTGATTGAAAGGACTATAACACATGTTAAAATTAATATAACATGAGTTTAAATGAATATGAGCTTCATTGAAACAAATCTGACATGTTTTAAAATGAATATGAGCAGCGCTAAAATTAACATGCCATTTATCAAAATGAATACGGCTTGAATTGAAATTAATATGGTACACACTGACTTTATTATGATATGTGTTGCAATGGATATAATTCATGTTAAAATTAATAGGATGTGTTAATATGAATGACACATCCATCGACTGGGATATGACTCATGCTAAGATGAATATGACTTGCATTGAAATTAATATGAGCCAATTATAAATTAATTCAACATGCCTTAAACTGAATATGACCAATGCTGAAATTAAGATGAAACTTGTCAAAATGAATATGTAATGCTTTAAAATTAAAATGTCACACATCAAAATGAATGTGGCGTTATTGAAATGAATATGACTTATGTTGAAATGGATATGAGCCATGTTAAAATTATTATGTAAGGTGTTAAGGTGAATATCACACCCATTGAGAAGAATATGGCATTAACTGAAAGGAATATGACACCTGGTGAAATTACTATGGCCCTATTGGACCTGGCCCTTTCTGCAGGGTCATCCCCAAAGTTTTTGCCTCCTTCCTCTTAACTTTTCTGACCTGTTTTTTTTTTAGCTTTAGGACTATGCGCACTTTACCACTGCTAACCAGTGCTAAAGTGCATATGTTCTATTTGTAAATTGTATTGGTGATTTCTTTATCCATGATTGGCATATTTGATTTAATAGTAAGTCCCTAGTAAAGTGCACTAGAGGTGCCCATGGCCTGTATATCAAATGCTACTAGCGGGCCTGCAGCACTGATTGTGCAACCCACATGAGTAGCCCTGTAAACATGTCTCAGACCTGCCACTGCAGTATCTGTGTGTGCAGTTTTAAACTGCCAATTCGACCTGGCAAGTGTACCCCCTTGCCAGGCCCAAACCTTCACTTTTTATACATGTAAGGCACCCCTAAGGTAGGCCCTAGATAGCCCCATGGTCAGGGTGCAGTGTATGTTAAAGGTAGGACATGCACTGATGTGCTTTACATGTCCAATCAGCGAAATACTGCCATATTAGTTTTTCACTGCTGTAAGGCCTGTCTCTCTAATAGATTTAAATGGGGTAAGCCTTTAAAAATCCCTAACATGCACTTTCCTTTGGAGAGCAAATAGAAATGTGGAGTTTGGGGTCTCTTAACTCACAATTTAAAAATACATCTTTTGGTAAATTTGTTTTTTAAATTACCTGTTTGAAAAATGCCACTTTTAGGAAGTGGACATTTTCTTGCTTAAACCATTCTGTGACTCTGTCTCCTTGTGTATTCCCTGTCTGGGTCAGACTGACAGATAGGCTGTTTGTGAATCCCCTCTAGAAAGTGACACAAAAGGAGCTGGGGTGTAGCATGCATATCCTGATAAGCCTTCTGGGCTTAGTGGAGGGAGGAGTGGTTTTTCATCCCTCAGCCCTTCCCTTCTTCTTTACTCCTCATTCTTTATTTCTCTTCTATCACGTTTAGGGCCCATTTTACATTTTGTGTGGAGAGGGAATGGTGGTACCTGTTAATGGGGCTAACAGACATTTTAAAATTTGGAGGCATGGGCAACGTGGTAATTTCCTCCATCACTCCGGCAGAGGACAGGCCAACCACCAAAATATAAAGGAGGCTCTAAATGGCCTTCTTCTTCCTCTATCCTCACTCCTCATCCTTCACCATACATCAGCTATCCTCTATTTCCCATACATAAGTTAGCTGTCACTTCTGACTTCTAATAATCACCTCACATTCCTCACTGTGCAACACTCAATCTACTTTTTATGTTTCATCCCTTCACCTGTCATTTGCCCCACCACATCCCTCATCCCTTATTCTATCCCTTTATCTCCCACTCTTTTCTATTCATTCTAAATCGCTTGTTTGTCACACTTCATTCCTCACCTCTCCCTATTTTTCTTTCCTCATCCCTCACTCCTCATACCTCCCCTTCTGAGAAATAAATGAAATGGACAATGATGATAACTTAAAATGTATCCAACACTGTCCGTTTTAGATCATGCTGCCCTCTTACATCTCAGGCCTCAGTTTTCATTCCTCTCTCGTACCCTCTTGACGTCACTCCTCTTCCCTCGCATCTCATCCTTTTTTAATCAACTGACATTCCTCATTATCATCCCACATTCCACAATGTTCAGCCCTGATATCCAACTACTCATCCTTCATTTCTAATTTGTCATCTCTAATCCCTCACTTTTAATCGCTACTTCCTCCTGTCTCACTCCCGAGCCCTCACTCTCAACCTTTCTCACATCTGTCACTGGCCTTCTCCTCCTCCCTCACTCCTCATCCTCACCACTCAAACCTCCTCCCTTATTCCTCTCACCTAATCTTTCACTATCCCACACACTTTCCTCACTCTTCTTCTCTCATTCCACACTCTTCACCCTTGATTTCTTACTCAGCATCCCTCATCTATCACTGCTCACTCTCCCTCACATTAGCAGTGACAAGGGAACTGGATGAATGATGATTTCTAAAATGTCCACCCTCCTGACCATATTAGGATATCCTCATCCCTCCTTCCTCATGACACAGACATCCATCTTCACCTTTTATTTTTCATTCATCATCACCCACTGTTCCCACATTCTCCATGAATCAATATAGCCTTGCCAATCAACCTTCAGTCCTTAGCCCTGACACTTCTCTCATTCCCTATCTCTCATCTCTCACTTCTCATCCATCGTTCCCCATTCTTCATCCTTCAAACATGCAGTATCTAATCCCTTTTAGGACATCCTCATTCATCATCCCTCAGTCGTCACCTCTCATTCTTCAGCCCTCATCCCTTATACATTATCTGTCAGTCCTCACTCCTCACTCATCAGGCCTCATCTGACACTCTGATCCCTCATTGCCCATCTTTCATTTCTCACCTCCAATCAAGTGGGTAGCCATGAATTTAAAATACCCTCCACTTCAAACCAAAGCGCTTATGGTAACAAACAAATAAAGCAAGACATCATGACCCTCTCCAGAACAGCATTTGTCTCTACCTTCTAAACATCTATCTAGTCACCCTACCTTCCAACTGCTGATATCCCAAATTTCACGTTTTCATTCTGTCATCCATTCATTCTTGCATGTATCATTCAGTCTTTTACCATTCTGTCTGTCCACCCACCCATACCCAAACCTATCCATCCATCTCCAAACCTATCCATCTATCGATTCTTCCTTTCACTCATCCATCTCTCTATCCACATTTTCTCTCACGGATCCATCCTTTCTGGCATTCACCCATCCATCCATCAACTCCATCCTTCCACCCTTGCACACTCCATCCATCTATCCTCCTTTCCACTCATTCATCTATCCATCCTTTCACTCAGCCATCCAATCATCCATCCTTTCTCTCTTCCTTCATCCCAACCACTCATCATTCCACCTATTGACTCCTTCACTCATCCATCCATCCACTCACTCATCCACCCATGCTTTCAGTCATCTGTTCACCCACCTTTTCTTTCATCCACCCTTCCTTTCACTCATCCATCCATTACCCTTTTATTCAAACATCCATCAATCCATTCATCCATCCACCTTCCCTTTCAGTCACCCACCCGTTCTTAACTCATCCATCCTCTCTCATCTATCCTTTCATTTATCCGTCCATCCTTTCACTCATCCATCCTTCTTTTCATTACATCCATCCACCATTTTACTACATCCATCTGTCCATCCTCCTTTTCACTCATCTCATCCATCAATACACCCACCCTCCCTTTCAATCAGCCATCCATCCTTTCACTCACTCACTCATCCATCCATCTTTCCTTTTTCTCACCATCCATCACCCTTTCACTTCTAAATCCATCCACCTTCCCTTTCACTGTTTCATCTTTTTCACTCATCTATCCATCCATCCACCTTTTCACTCATTCATCTATTTTTTCACTCATCCACTCATCCTTTCTCTGCCAAGTTGCAGACATAAGAGACCTATCAAGAACTCCACCCCGCTGTAGCTTCTAAAGTTGGGAGGGGAGTTCACAAAGCCCCAGCATCCGTCCTTTCACTCATCCATCCCTCCATCCATTGACCCATCCATCCTTTTGCTCATTCATATATCCATCCTTTCATCACATCCATCTATACACCCTTTCACTTCACCCATCCATCCATCCTTTCGTTAATCCATCCTTCTTCATCATCCCTCCACCTTCAGTCATCCATTTGCCCTTTAAAAAATTCATCCACCCTCTTTCATTCATCTATCCATGTTTCACTTATCCACCAGGCACACTTTTATCCATCCACCCACCCTCCCTTTCACTTATCCATTAATTCTTTCACTTATCCATCTTTTCACTCATTCATTCATCCTTCCATCCACCATTTCACTTATCCATCCACCCTTTCAATTCCACACCTATCCATTAGTAATTTCACTCATTCAACCATGCACCCACCCACCCTTTTACCTTATGAGCCTTTGTCTGCTGAGCTGTGAACAGAAGAGGCCAATTAAGAACCCTACCCCCTTTTAGCTGCTAAAGCAGGGGGTTCACAACACACTTGCCTCCTATCCCTCATCCCTCAGTAGTAAATCCATATCTCTTGCACCTCAGCACTCATTTGTCTTCCCACCCCTCTTGGCCATAATCATTGACTTTGTCTATCTTGTGATCCACCCTTTCTCCTCACTTTGTGTAATTAGTGAAAGTGACTAACAATGATGTCCTAACATGTACTCAATCCTGTCTATTTTGGGATAATCTAACCCCTCATACTGCTGTCTTTATTCCTCATCCCTTATCACTCATCCCTATTTACATCTTAATTTTCCTTATAATTCACTGATGACCCCTCATTCATCAAACCTCTCTCCTTAACCCTCATACTCCACTTATCACCCTTCAGTTCTTATTTATCAATCCTAATTACTGATCCGTAATTATTTATGCCACACTCTTCTGCTCTCACACCCATACCTCATTCTTCATCTCTCATTCCTCACTTCTCATTCCTTTTTCCTCATTGTTCTTCATTCCTTGCTTCCTGTCCCTAAGCCTTCATTTTTCACTTCTCATTCTTGATCCTGCATCCTTCACCTCTCATCTTTCCTTCCTCATCCCTCATCACTCACGCCTCACTCCTTACTTCTTGTGCCATATTTCTTGTCCCTCACTCTTCACAGACTCTCTTTGGTTTTGGGCCTAAAACCTCAGTCATCATCCCCCAACGTTTAACCCTCACACCTCATTCTTTACCTCCCTTCGCTCACTACTTGTCCTAAAATCCTCCTCTTTTACTCTTACTCTTCATCCTCACTCATTACCCCTTGTCCCTTAATCACCATTCACACCTGTCTTAAGCTCTCTCACCATTTCTCACTCTTTAACTCTCTTGCCTTTCTCCTCATTTCCTCTTCATTTATCCTTCATGTTTGTTTTTGTGTTTATATTCTTCAGTCTTTATTTCTCCCTTATCTCTACTAACCTTTAAGCCCTAAAATCATCCTTACCTCCCTTTACCTCTATGGCCAAAAATACTTACCTGCATGATAAAGTACTTTGTAAGAAATGTAGAAATACATGCATTGTAAATGGATGCATGTAATAGGTGCATGGTAAAAGCTGGTTCCTTGTTTTATACTTTGTTAAATGTGTGATATATAAATGTTTGTTAAACTATTTTAGTCCATATCATATCATTTCACACTATGCGCCTCATTATGAATGTGGCGGTCCTCAGACTGCCACACTCGGGGTTAGGACACCCGCTTTTGCAGTTGTCCGACTGCCAACTTAAGACCCTGGTGGTCAGATCGCCAGGGTTCCGCCAGCACCACCAGGCTCCATGATCCTGGTGTCCCAGTGGTGGCGGAGATCATAATCTGCCAGGGCAGCGCTGCATGCAGCGCTGCCCCGCCAGATTACGACCTTGTTCTCTGCCAGCCTTTTCATGGCGGTTCCACCTCCATGAAAAGGCTGGTGGAGAACAGGTGCAGGGGGCTCCCTGCACTGCCCACGCACTTTGCATGAGCAGTGCAAAGACCCCCCCTGCCCAGCACCGTCACAATTGTCACTGTCTGCTTTGAAGACAGTGAACATTGAGAGGGTGCAGGTGCACCCTGAAGGCGACAGCATTGCCGCCAGCTCGATTATAATCTGGAGACACTGCTGTAGCCTGTTCCCTGCTGGGCCTGCAGGTGGAAACCGAGGTTTCCACCCACCGACCTTGCGGGAAACTCTTAATAGCTCCATCGGGGTGATCGCTGGGAAGGCAGCGGCTTCCCTGTCGGGAGTTTGGCAGATAGGCTTTCCCGTTCTCCAAACTCATAATAACAATTTCAATATGCAATCATAATTTTAAAGGAAATCAAGATAATTTCAATTCAAGCCATATTCATTCAAACAGGGGTCATATTCAGTTAAACATGGCTTGTGTTCATTTCAATATCTGCTTTGTTCATTTCAATGCATACTACATGTATCTCATATAGATTCATTTTCATTTAAAAATCCGTCATTCTTTTTGATGTGGGCCATATTTTTCTCACCAGGTGTCATATTCATTTCAAAGTGGTTCATGTTCATCTTAACATGTGTCCTATTCCTTTCAATGAATATCATGTTCATTTTAATAGATATCATATTCTCCTTAACACCTGTAATAATAATTTTTAGATGGCTCTTATCATTTCAATATATGCAATATTCATTTCGATGTGCATCATATTAATTTCAAAACATAACATATTCATTTTGACAGGTTTCATTTTAATTTCAGCATTGCTCATATTCATTTTAAAGGATGCTTAATTAATTTCAATAGGGCTTATACTCATTTCATTGTATGTCATATTCATCTTAGCATGTCATATTCCTTTTAATTTGTCTCATTCAAATTAATCATTTTAATATTAACATGAATCATATCCACTGCAACATGTATCATAATCATGTCAATGTGTATTATACTACTTTCAATACAAACCATATTCATTTTGAAAAATGTCATGTTCATTTTAACATATTTCACATTCATTATAAAACATGTCAAATTCTTTTCAATGAAGCTTGTATTCATTTCATCTCATGTCATATTCCTTTTAACGTGCTATATTTCTTTCAATCAATGTTATATTTATTTCACAGGAAGTCATATTCATATTAACACTTGTCATATTAATTTTAAGATGCAACTTATCCATTTTAACACACACCTTATTAGTTTGAATATGTACCATATTAATTTCAATGCATGCCATACTCATTTTGCCAAATGTCATGGGAATCTCAATGTTAGTCATATTCATTTTAGGCATGTCAAATTCAATTCAATGGGGCTTATATTAATTTCAACACAAGTCGTATTCATTTTAAATCATCTCGTATTCATTTCTGTATATCTCATATTCATTCCAATCTCTGCAATGTCCATTGCATTGCAATTCATAGTCATTGCAAAATGTGCAATGTTCATTTCAAGGTATGTGATTTTATTTTCAATGTACCATCTATTCTTTTCAAAATATAACTTATTCACTGCTGTAACTGACATTCATTTCAATCTGTCATAGGCATTTCAACTTTTCTCATATTCCTCTTGGCATATGTCAGTCTTTTAAAAAACTGTCCCTCTCTTTTTGATGCATATTGTATTCATTTCAGTGCTTGCTATATTTTTTACAGTGAGTGCTATATTCATTTCAGTATAACTTAAATATATTTTCAGTATATCTCTAATTCAATTCAGAGTGTGTGTTATTCATATTAATCACTAAGTAGCATATGTGCTTTGCCATGTTTCATATTCATTGTGACACATAATACATTCATTCTTATACGTGTCATATTAATTTTGAAACAAGTTATGTATTTCAGGGGGTGTCCAATATGGATTTCTGTAATTTTGACTTGAACGGCTTCCCATACATTATAGCCTTTGTCACTTGTAATATGGCAGACTGGATATCCTTCATGTTTTGGCAGCATATGCCATGTGTCAAATGCCACACAAAACCAGAAGTTTTAAAAACAGTAACAAAGAGGAAAATGCATTTAGAGAGTGAAAAACACATTTTAGAATCTGCTGTTGTCATTACTAATAAAAATGAAGAAAAGAAAAGTAAAAGGGCAATTTATTTGATTGGAATTATTTTTGTAGATTGTAGCTTTAAAAAGGAAGAAATGAGCATACTTCATGGGGATGAGAACACATGATGAAAAATAAAGATAAACTTTGTTGAGTGAATGGGAAGAAATTAGATGGCAGCCAAGAAGTAGACTCCTCAAGTAAGCGAACATGCTGATGACTAATGTGTTTTTGAGAGATTTAGCTTCAAGAGATGTGAATTGAGAGCAGGTTATGTGATAGTTTACTGGGCAGAAATAGACAGAGGATGCATTTGTGATGATACCTCCATTAACTTTATTTTCTTTATACAAGTGAGATCTGAAGTGGTGGGTAAGGGGTGCAGGATGAATGCAGTTAGTTGCAAAGGAGGACATGGAAAGGAAGTAAGGGATACTTTGGGAGACAGGTGATAAATGGGTTGAGCATGAAGTAGTGTGTCACCATAAATTGTTGATTTGAGTAGAGGCAGTCACAGATTTGAGTTTGTAAGCAATACGAGAGAGAGAATGTGGTCTGTTATGGATAATCGTGAAAGCTAAGAGTAAAAATGAGTCTTTATAATAATCTGGTGGACAGCCAACCTTGCATGGGATTGAGGAATTACTCTGGTCGTATCATTAGTGAGAAGATGGGGGAAGCTTTTCAAGCATCCCAAGAAAGAATAGGATCTTCCTAGGACTGAGGTCTAACATGTGAATAGGATATTTATATCCCCTTAGGTAGCATGTTTTGATGCTTGTCCAGGGATTTCCTCCCCATCCAACATTTTCACCATATTTTGCTTGGTAAGATAATGAAAGAAAAATGAGTGAGAATGTAATAATTATTGCAAAAGTTATAACTCTTGTTCACACACAAAAAAGGCATTTACACAGGACTCAACATTTACAGCCTTATTCATAATCAGGCCCTCTCTGTTTAGGGTAAAGGGACAATGTCGATCTATTTCCCTTTGTTACTGTGGCTGTTAGACTTTTCATCCTTGGTGTGGTTTCCCCTAACTTTTAGCCTCTGTTTCCCAGGTTGTTGATGTATGCTGGACTCTGTTTTTGCTGTTTTTGTTACTCTGGGCACTTTACCACTGCAATCCTGTACTAAAGTGCAAATGCTTGTTTACAAAATGTGTATGTAATTGGCTTATCCATGATTGACATATTTGATTTACTAGTAAAGCACACTAGAGATGCCCAGGGCCTGTAAACCAAATGCTACTAGTGGGCCTCCAGCACTGGTTGTGCCACATACCTAAGTAGGTCTGTGTTCATGTCTCAGACCTGCGACTGCGGTGTTTGTGGGTGCAGTTTGTAACTGTAAATTCGACTTGGCAAGTGTACCCACTTGCCAGGCCGTAACCTACCCTTTTCTTACATGTACGGCACCCCTAAGTTAGGCCCTATATAGCCCCAAGGGCAGGGTACAGTGTATGGTTAAGGTAGGACAAATAGTAATGTGTTTTATATGTCCTGACAGTGTAATATTGATAAATTAGTTTTTCACTGTTGCAAGGCCTGGCCCCCTCATAGGTTAACATGGGGGCTACCTTTAAATATGATTAAAGTGTAGATTCCATTTGGGAGCGGATAACATGTGAAGTTTGGGGTCTCTGAGCTCACAATTTAAAAATACATCTTTTAGTAAAGTTGATTTTAGATTGCGTGTTTGAAAATGCCCTTTTTAGAAAGTGAGCGTTTTCTTGCTTAAACCATTTCTGTGACTCTGCCTGTTTGTGGATTCCCTGTTTAGGTCAGTTTGACAGTTGGGCTGGTTGCACCTCTCACTAGACAGTGACACAAAGGGAGCTGGGGTGTAGTCTGTTTTTCCTGATGAGCCATCTGTGCTAGGAGGGAGAGGAGGAGTGGTCACTCGCACCTGAAAGGGCTGTGCCTCCACTCACACAATGCAGTCTCCAACCCCCTGGTGTGTGTCTGGGGCATGGCCTGGGCAAGGCAGATTTTCACAATCAAGAGAGACTTTCCTTTGAAGTAGGCCTACTTCAAAGGGCAAAATGGGTATCAGAAGGGCACCCAAAACCAAAGACATTAGAACACTTCCGGAAACCAAGAGGAACATCTACCTGGAGAAGAGCTGAAGAGCTGAGGCAAAATGTTAGGGGAAACCACGCCAAGGATAAAAAGACTAACATGTGTCCCCCTCAGCTGAAAATGGGGAGCAACTACCCAACCTCATGGGATTTCTCATCACTAAGGCAGAAGAACCTGGACAGACCATCAGCATTGGCGTGTTCTGTACCAGGACGGTGTTCCACTGTAAAGTCCATCCCCTGTAGGGAAAGGGACCACCTCAACAGTTTTAGATCCTCACCCTTCATCTGCATTAACCATCTGAGGAGCCTGTGGTCAGTCTGAACCCGGAAGTGAGTCCCAAACAAGGAGGGTCTTAGCTTTTTCAGCGCCCAGACCACAGCAAATGCTTCGCATTCTATGGCACTCCACCTATGCTCCGTGGGAAGTAACCTCCTGCTAATGAAGGCTACGGGTTGATCTAGGCCCTCTTCATTAAGCTGTGTGAGTACTGCTCCAATTCCATGCTATTAGAGGGGTCTGTTTGCACAACAAACTCCTTGGCGTAGTCAGGTGCCTTCAGCACAGGTGCTGTGCACATGGCAGCCTTCAGGGCATCAAAAGTGGTCTGGAAAGCCTCTGTCCAGATCACCTTCCTGGGTTGCATCTTAGAAGTCAACTCAGTCAAGGGGGTAAAAATGATACAAATCTCCTGTAGTATCCAGTGAGATCTAAGAAGGCTCTCACTTCAGTCTGGGTCTTGGGAGGCTCCGAAGCCAGAATAGTATCAATCTTTGGCTGTAGGGGTGCCACCTGGCCACTCCCTACCTGGTGTCCCAAGTACACCACAGAACCCTGCCCTATTTGGCACTTGCTTGCCTTAGTGCCTTCTGCAGGGTGTCTAACAATCTCCAGAGGTGTTGCAGGTGTTCCTCTCATGTGGAACTAAACACAACAATGTCATCCAGGTAGGCAGCACTGAACTCATCCAGCCCAGCCAACACCTGGTTGACCAACCTCCGAAAGATGGCAGTGGCATTCTTCATCTGAAATGGCATCACTTTAAATTGAAAGTGCCCATCTAAGGTAGAAAATGCTGACCTCTCCTTGACCCCCTCAGTTAAGGCAATCTGCCAGTAACCAGACGTTAAGTAAAATGTACTGAGGTACTGGGCAGGTCCCAACCGGTCAATGAGCTCATCAGCTCAGGGAATGGGGTGTGCGTCAGTCTTGCTGACCGCATTGAGTCCCCGGTAGTCCAAAGAGAACCTGAGTGCTCGATTGGCACCAGGTACAGCAGCCTTTGGACCAATACCACTGGGCTGGCCCATCGACTGCTGGAATGCTCAATAAACCTGAGGGTCAACAGTTTGGATACTTCATCCTCATTCACCCTGTAAACCTTTTGTTTAATGGGTGTACTGTCCCCAGTGTCCACATCATGTGTGCACAAGTGTGTGACTCCTGAGATCAGGGAAAACAGTGAGGCAAACTGTCCCAACACGTGGTGACAGTCACCCTGCTGCTCCTCAGTCAGGGAGGAGGAGAGGATCACTCCCTCCACAGACCCATCTTTGTCTCCTGGAGACAGGAGGTCAGGAAGAGGCTCACTCTCCTCCTCCACCCCATCATCTGTCGCAAGGAGCATGGACAGTTCAGTCCACTCAAAGTGCGGCTTGAGGTGGTTGACATGCAGGACCCTTAAAGGGTTCCTTAGAGACTGTAAGTCCACCAGGTAGGTGACTTCAGTATTGTGCTCCACCACCTACAATGGCCCAGTCCACTTGTCCTGGAGCGCTCTAGGCTCCACGGGTGCCATCACCCACACATTTTGTCCAGGTTGAAACTTGACCAGAGTGGCATTCTGGTCATACCAGCGTTTAATGTCCTCCTGGCTTGCTTCCAGGTTCTCCTGTGTGAGACTCCTGAAGCGGGCAGTCTGGTTTCTCAGAGCCAGCATGTGTAAGTGAATACATCCTGGGGGTGTTTACTAGGAGCCTTTTCCAAAGCCTCCTTGACCAGGCTTAAATGTCCCCTCACAGGGTAGCCATAAATCAGCGCAAAGGGACTAAACCCAGGTCCCTTTTGAGGCACCTCCCTATAGGCGAACAGAAGGCATGGCAAGAGGATGTCCCACTTCTGCCTCAAGGGCTCTGACAGGCCCATGATCATGCCTTTCAAGGTGCGGATGAATCTTTCAACTAGACCATAACTTTGGGGGTGGTAAGGGGTGGTGAACTTATACATTACCCCACACTCCTTCCACAGAGACTTCATATACGTGGATATGAAGTTGGTACCCCTATTGGATACCATTTCCTTTGGGAACCCCATGCGGATAAAAAAAAAACATTAAAGCGAGACCCACCATAGGGGAAGTGATTGACCTCAGAGGAATGGCTTCTGAGTACCAAGTAGCATGGTCCACCAAGACCAGGATGAACCTGTTGCCCATGGCTGTCTTGGGATCCAGAGGCCCCACAATGTCAATCCCTATCCATCGTTCCCCATTCTTCATCCTTCAAACATGCAGTATCTAATCCCTTTTAGGACATCCTCATTCATCATCCCTCAGTCGTCACCTCTCATTCTTCAGCCCTCATCCCTTATACATTATCTGTAAGTCCTCACTCCTCACTCATCAGGCCTCATCTGACACTCTGATCCCTCATTGCCCATCTTTCAATTCTCACCTCCAATCAAGGGGGTAGCCATGAATTTAAAATACCCTCCACTTTAAACCAAAGCGCTTATGGTAACAAACAAATAAAGCAAAACATCATGACCCTCTCCAGAACAGCATTTGTCTCTACCTTCTAAACATCTATCTAGTCACCCTACCTTCCAACTGCTGATATCCCAAATTTCACGTTTTCATTCTGTCATCCATTCATTCTTGCATGTATCATTCAGTCTTTTACCATTCTGTCTGTCCACCCACCCATACCCAAACCTATCCATCCATCTCCAAACCTATCCATCTATTGATTCTTCCTTTCACTCATCCATCTCTCCATCCACATTTTCACTCACGGATCCATCCTTTCTGCCATTCACCCATCCATCCATCAACTCCATCCTTCCACCCTTGCACACTCCATCCATCTATCCTCCTTTCCACTCATTCATCTATCCATCCTTTCACTCAGCCATCCAATCATCCATCCTTTCTCTCTTCCTTCATCCCAACCACTCATCCATCCACCTATTGACTCCTTCACTCGTCCATCCATCCACTCACTCATCCACCCATGCTTTCAGTCATCTGTTCACCCACCTTTTCTTTCATCCACCCTTCCTTTCACTCATCCATCCATTACCCTTTTTATTCAAACATCCATCAATCCATTCATCCATCCACCCTCCCTTTCAGTCACCAACCCGTTCTTAACTCATCCATCCTCTCTCATCTATCCTTTCTTTTATCTGTCCATCCTTTCACTCATCCATCCTTCTTTTCATTACATCCATCCACCATTTTACTACATCCATCTGTCCATCCTCCTTTTCACTCATCTCATCCATCAATACACCCACCCTCCCTTTCAATCAGCCATCCATCCTTTCACTCACTCACTCACTCATCCATCCATCTTTCCTTTTTCTCACCATCCATCACCCTTTCACTTCTAAATCCATCCACCTTCCCTTTCACTGTTTCATCTTTTTCACTCATCTATCCATCCATCCACCTTTTCACTCATTCATCTATTTTTTCACTCATCCACTCATCCTTTCTCTGCCAAGTTGCAGACATAAGAGACCTATCAAGAACTCCACCCCGCTGTAGCTTCTAAAGTTGGGAGGGGAGTTCACAAAGCCCCAGCATCCGTCCTTTCACTCATCCATCCCTCCATCCATTGACCCATCCATCCTTTTGCTCATTCATACATCCATCCTTTCATCACATCCATCTATACACCCTTTCACTTCACCCATCCATCCATCCTTTCGTTAATCCATCCTTCTTCATCATCCCTCCACCTTCAGTCATCCATTTGCCCTTTCAAAAATACATCCACCCTCTTTCATTCATCTATCCATGTTTCACTTATCCATCAGGCACACTTTTATCCATCCATCCACCCTCCCTTTCACTTATCCATTAATTCTTTCACTTATCCATCTTTTCACTCATTCATTCATCCTTCAATCCACCATTTCACTCATCCATCCACCCTTTCAATTCCACACCTATCCATTAGTCATTTCACTCATTCAACCATGCACCCACCCACCCTTTCACCTTATGAGCCTTTGTCTGCTGAGCTGTGAACAGAAGAGGCCAATTAAGAACTCCACCCCCTTTTAGCTACTAAAGCAGGGGGTTCACAACACACTTGCCTCCAATCCCTCATCCCTCAGTAGTAAATCCATATCTCTTGCACCTCAGCACTCATTTTTCTTACCACCCCTCTTGGCCATAATCATTCACTTTGTCTATCTTGTGATTCACCCTTTTTCCTCACGTTGTGTAATGAGTGAAATTGAATAACAATGATGTCCTAACATGTACTCAACCCTGTCTATTTTGGGATAATCTAACCCCTCATACTGCTGTCTTTATTCCTCATCCCTTATCACTCATCCCTATTTCCATCTTAATTTTCCTTATAATTCACTGATGACCCCTCATTCATCAAACCTCTCTCCTTAACCCTCACACTCCACTTATCACCCTTCAGTTCTTATTTATCAATCCTAATTACTGATCCGTAATTATTTATCCCACACTCTTCTGCTCTCACACCCATACCTCATTCTTCATCTCTCATTCCTCACTTCTCATTCCTTTTTCCTCATTGTTCTTCATTCATTGCTTCCTGTCCCTAAGCCTTCATTTTTCACTTCTCATTCTTGATCCCGCATCCTTCACCTCTCATCTTTCCTTCCTCATCCCTCATCACTCACGCCTCACTCCTTACTTCTTGTGCCATATTTCTTGTCCCTCACTCTTCACAGACTCTCTTTGGTTTTGGGCCTAAAACCTCAGTCATCATCCCCCAACGTTTAACCCTCACACCTCATTCTTTACCTCCCTTCGCTCACTACTTGTCCTAAAATCCTCCTCTTTTACTCTTACTCTTCATCCTCACTCATTACCCCTTGTCCCTTAATCACCATTCACACCTGTCTTAAGCTCTCTCACCATTTCTCATTCTTTAACTCTCTTGCCTTTCTCCTCATTTCCTCTTCATTTATCCTTCATGTTTGTTTTTGTGTTTATACTCTTCAGTCTTTATTTCTCCCTTATCTCTACTAACCTTTAAGCCCTAACATCATCCTTACCTCCCTTTACCTCTATGGCCAAAAATACTTACCTGCGTGATAAAGTACTTTGTAAGAAATGTAGAAATACATACATTGTAAATGGATGCATGTAATGGGTGCATGGTAAAAGCTGGTTCCTTGTTTTATACTTTGTTAAATGTGTGATATATAAATGTTTGTTAATCTATTTTAGTCCATATCATATCCTTTCACACTATGGGCCTCATTATGAATGTGGCGGTCATCAGACTGCCACACTCGGGGTTAGGACACCCGCTTTTGCAGTTTTCCGACTGCCAACTTAAGACCCTGGTGGTCAGATCGCCAGGGTTCCGCCAGCACCACCAGGCTCCATGATCCTGGTGTCCCAGTGGTAGCGGAGATCATAATCTGCCAGGGCAGCGCTGCATGCAGCGCTGCCCCGCCAGATTACGACCTTGTTCTCTGCCAGCCTTTTCATGGCGGTTACACCTCCATGAAAAGGCTTGTGGAGAACAGGTGCAGGGGGCTCCCTGCACTGCCCACGCACTTTGCATGAGCAGTGCAAAGACCCCCCCTGCCCAGCACCGTCGCAATTGTCACTGTCTGCTTTGAAGACAGTGAACATTGAGAGGGTGCTGGTGCACCCTGAAGGCGACAGCATTGCCGCCAGCTCGATTATAATCTGGAGACACTGCTGTAGCCTGTTCCCTGCTGGGCCTGCAGGTGGAAACCGAGGTTTCCACCCACCGGCCTTGGGGAAACTCTTAATAGCTCCATCGGGATGATCGCTGTGAAGGCAGCGGCTTCCCTGTCGGGAGTTTGGCAGACAGGCTTTCCCGTTCTCCAAACTCATAATAACAATTTCAATATGCAATCATAATTTTAAAGGAAATCAAGATAATTTCAATGCAAGCCATATTCATTCAAACAGGGGTCATATTCAGTTAAACATGGCTTGTTTTCATTTCAATATGTGCTGTGTTCATTTCAATGCATACTACATGTATCTCATATAGATTCATTTTCATTAAAAAATCTGTCATTCTTTTTGATGTGGGCCATATTTTTCTCACCAGGTGTCATATTCATTTCAAAATGGTTCATGTTCATCTTAACATGTGTCCTATTCCTTTCAATGAATATCATGTTCATTTTAATAGATATCATATTCTCCTTAACACCTGTAATAATAATTTTTAGATGGCTCTTATCATTTCAATATATGCAATATTCATTTCGATGTGCATCATATTAATTTCAAAACATAACATATTCATTTTGACAGGTTTTATTTTAATTTCAGCATTGCTCATATTCATTTTAAAGGATGCTTAATTAATTTCAATAGGGCTTATATTCATTTCATTGTATGTCATATTCATCTTAGCATGTCATATTCCTTTTAATTTGTCTCATTCAAATTAATCATTTTAATATTAACATGAATCATATCCACTGCAACATGTATCATAATCATGTCAATGTGTATTATACTACTTTCAATGCAAGCCATATTCATTTTGAAAAATGTCATGTTCATTTTAACATATTTCACATTCATTATAAAACATGTCAAATTCTTTTCAATGAAGCTTGTATTCATTTCAACTCATGTCATATTCCTTTTAACGTGCTATATTTCTTTCAATCAATGTTATATTTATTTCACAGGATGTCGTATTCATATTAACACTTGTCATATTAATTTTAAGATGCAACTTATCCATTTTAACACACACCATATTAGTTTGAATATGTATCATATTAATTTCAATGCATACCATACTCATTTTGCCAAATGTCATGGGAATCTCAATGTTAGTCATATTCATTTTAGGCATGTCAAATTCAATTCAATGGGACTTATATTAATTTCAACACAAGTCGTATTCATTTTAAATCATCTCATATTCATTTCTGTATATCTCATATTCATTCCAATCTCAGCAATGTCCATTGCATTGCAATTCATAGTCATTGCAACATGTGCAATGTTCATTTCAAGGTATGTGATTTTATTTTCAATGTACCATCTATTCTTTTCAAAATATAACTTATTCACTGCTGTAACTGACATTCATTTCAATCTGTCATAGGCATTTCAACTTATATCATATTCCTCTTGGCATATGTCAGTCTTTTAAAAAACTGTCCCACTCTTTTTTATGCATATTGTATTCATTTCAGTGCTTGCTATATTTTTTACAGTGAGTGCTATATTCATTTCAGTATAACTTAAATATATTTTCAGTATATCTCTAATTCAATTCAGAGTGTGTGTTATTCATATTAATCACTAAGTAGCATATGTACTTTGCCATGTTTCATATTCATTGTGACACATAATACATTCATTCTTATACGTGTCATATTCATTTTGAAACAAGCTATGTATTTCAGGGGGTGTCCAATATGGATTTCTGTAATTTTTACTTGAACGGCTTCCCATACATTATAGCCTTTGGCACTTGTAATATGGCAGACTGGATATCCTTCATGTTTTGGCAGCATATGCCATGTGTCAAATGCTACACAAAACCAGAAGTTTTAAAAACAGTATCAAAGAGGCTGTTATAAGGAAAATGCATTTAGAGTGTGAAAAACACATTTTAGAATCTGCTGTTGTCATTACTAATAAAAATGAAGAAAAGAAAAGTAAAAGGGCAATTTATTTGATTGGAATTATTTTTGTAGATTGTAGCTTTAAAAAGGAAGAAATGAGCATGCTTCATGGGGATGAGAACACATGCTGAAAAAAAAAGATAAACTTTGTTGAGAGAATGGGAAGAAATTAGATGGCAGCCAAGAAGTAGACTCCTCAAGTAAGCGAACATGCTGATGACTAATGTGTTTTTGAGAGATTTAGCTTCAAGAGATGTGAATTGAGAGCAGGTTATGTGATAGTTTACTGGGCAGAAATAGACAGAGGATGCATTTGTGATGATACCTCCATTAACTTTATTTTCTTTATACAAGTGAGATCTGAAGTGGTGGGTAAGGGGTGCAGGATGAATGCAGTTAGTTGCAAAGGAGGACATGGAAAGGAAGTAAGGTATACTTTGGGAGACAGGTGATAAATGGGTTGAGCATGAAGTAGTGTGTCACCATAAATTCTTGATTTGAGTAGAGGCAGTCACAGATTTGAATTTGTAAGCAATACGAGAGAGAGAATGTGGTCTGTTATGGATAATCGTGAAAGTTAAGAGTAAACATTAGTCTTTATAATAATCTGGTGGACAGCCAACCATGCATGGGATTGAGGAATTACTCTGGTCGTATCATTAGTGAGAAGATGGGGGAAGCTTTTCAAGCATCCCAAGAAAGAATAGGATCTTTTCAATATCAAAGATTTTTCCAAGCTTGGCCCAAAAGATCTCCAGTGTGGCCATTGTGCACTGGAGAGAGTTAGCTGTAATGTGTTTTCTCAAATGTCTTATAATCTTTCATTAAATTATTCTGTGCTAGTATTGTACTAGAATAGCCGAGATGGACTTACTACCACATGACCTACTTTATTGCCACTAAGGGCCTGATTGGAAGGCAGCGCTAGGAGATTATTTAACACTCCCTAGAAATAACATTACCCGGTGTGAGGTGTTCCCCAGATCTGGTAATTACCGTATGGGTTTCTTCCTAGGACTGAGGTCTAACATATGAATAGGATATTTATATCCCCTTAGGTAGCATGTTTTGATGCTTGTCCAGGGATTTCCTCCCCATCCAAAATTTTCACCATATTTTGCTTGGTAAGATAATGAAAGAAAAATGAGTGAGAATGTAATAATTATTGCAAAAGTTATAACTCTTGTTCACACACAAAAAAGGCATTTACACAGGACTCAACATTTACAGCCTTATTCATAATCAGGCCCTCTCTGTTTAGGGTAAAGGGACAATGTCGATCTATTTCCCTTTGTTACTGTGGCTGTTAGACTTTTCATCCTTGGTGTGGTTTCCCTTAACTTTTAGCCTCTGTTTCCCAGGTTGTTGATGTATGCTGGACTCTGTTTTTGCTGTTTTTGTTACTCTGGGCACTTTACCACTGCAATCCTGTACTAAAGTGCAAATGCTCGTTTACAAAATGTGTATGTAATTGGCTTATCCATGATTGACATATTTGATTTACTAGTAAAGCACACTAGAGGTGCCCAGGGCCTGTAAACCAAATGCTATTAGTGGGCCTCCAGCACTGGTTGTGCCACATACCTAATTAGCTCTGTATTCATGTCTCGGACCTGCCACTGCGGTGTTTGTGGGTGCAGTTTGTAACTGTAAATTCGACTTGGCAAGTGTACCCACTTGCCAGGCCTTAACCTACCCTTTTCTTACATGTACGGCACCCCTAAGTTAGGCCCTATATAGCCCCAAGGGCAGGGTACAGTGTATGGTTAAGGTAGGACAAATAGTAATGTGTTTTATATGTCCTGACAGTGTAATATTGATAAATTAGTTTTTCACTGTTGCAAGGCCTGGCCCCCTCATAGGTTAACATGGGGGCTACCTTTAAATATGATTAAAGTGTAGATTCCATTTGGGAGCGGATAGACATGTGGAGTTTGGGGTCTCTGAGCTCACAATTTAAAAATACATCTTTTAGTAAAGTTGATTTTAGATTGCATGTTTGAAAATGCCCTTTTTAGAAAGTGAGCGTTTTCTTGCTTAAACCATTTCTGTGACTCTGCCTGTTTGTGGATTCCCTGTTTAGGTCAGTTTGACAGTTGGGCTGGTTGCACCTCTCACTAGACAGTGACACAAAGGGAGCTGGGGGTGTAGTCTGTTTTTCCTGATGAGCCATCTGTGCTAGGAGGGAGAGGAGGAGTGGTCACTCGCACCTGAAAGGGCTGTGCCTCCACTCACACAATGCAGTCTCCAACCCCCTGGTGTGTGTCTGGGGCCTGGCCTGGGCAAGGCAGGTTTTCACAATCAAGAGAGACTTGCCTTTGAGGTAGGCCTACTTCAAAGGGCAAAATGGGTATCAGAAGGGCACCCAAAACCAAAGACATTAGAACACTTCCGGAAACCAAGAGGAACATCTACCTGGAGAAGGGCTGAAGAGCTGAGGCAAAATGTTAGGGGAAACCACGCCAAGGATAAAAAGACTAACATGGGTCCCCCTCAGCTGAAAATGGGGAGAAACTACCCAACCTCATGGGATTTCTCATCACTAAGGCAGAAGAACCTGGACAAACCATCAGCATTGGCGTGTTCTGTACCAGGACGGTGTTCCACCATAAAGTCCATCGCCTGTAGGGAAAAGGACCACCTCAACAGTTTTAGATCCTCACCCTTCATCTGCATTAACCATCTGAGGAGCCTGTGGTCAGTCTGAACCCGGAAGTGAGTCCCAAACAAGTAGGGTCTTAGCTTTTTCAGTGCCCAGACCACAGCAAATGCTTCGCATTCTATGGCACTCCACCTATGCTCCGTGGGAAGTAACCTCCTGCTAATGAAGGCTACGGGTTGATCTAGGCCCTCTTCATTAAGCTGTGTGAGTACTGCTCCAATTCCATGCTATTAGAGGGGTGTTTTTGCACAACAAACTCCTTGGCGTAGTCAGGTGCCTTCAGCACAGGTGCTGTGCACATGGCAGCCTTCAGGGCATCAAAAGTGGTCTGGAAAGCCTCTGTCCAGATCACCTTCCTGGGTTGCATCTTAGAAGTCAACTCAGTCAAGGGGGTAAAAATGATACATACCCCTTGACAAACCTCCTGTAGTATCCAGTGAGATCTAAGAAGGCTCTCACTTCAGTCTGGGTCTTGGGAGGCTCCGAAGCCAGAATAGTATCAATCTTTGGCTGTAGGGGTGCCACCTGGCCACTCCCTACCTGGTGTCCCAAGTACACCACAGAACCCTGCCCTATTTGGCACTTGCTTGCCTTAGTGCCTTCTGCAGGGTGTCTAACAATCTCCAGAGGTGTTTCAGGTGTTCCTCTCATGTGGAACTAAACACAACAATGTAATCCAGGTAGGCAGCACTGAACTCATCCAGCCCAGCCAACACCTGGTTGACCAACCTCCGAAAGATGGCAGTGGCATTCTTCATCCGAAATGGCATCACTTTAAATTGAAAGTGCCCATCTAAGGTAGAAAATGCTGACCTCTCCTTGACCCCCTCAGTTAAGGCAATCTGCCAGTAACCAGACGTTAAGTCAAATGTACTGAGGTACTGGGCAGGTCCCAACCGGTCAATGAGCTCATCAGCTCAGGGAATGGGGTGTGCGTCAGTCTTGCTGTCCGCATTGAGTCCCCGGTAGTCCAAAGAGAACCTGAGTGCTCGAGTGGCACCAGGTACAGCAGCCTTTGGACCAATACCACTGGGCTGGCCCATGGACTGCTGGAATGCTAAATAAACCCGAGGGTCAACAGTTTGGATACTTCATCCTTAATGCAAGTCCTGACCCTGTCATTCACCCTGTAAACCTTTTGTTTAATTTGTGTACTGTCCCCAGTGTCCACATCATGTGTGCACAATTGTGTGACTCCTGAGATCAGGGAAAACAGTGAGGGAAACTGTTCCAACACGTGGTGACAGTCACCCTGCTGCTCCTCAGTCAGGGAGGAGGAGAGGATCACTCCCTCCACAGACCCATCTTTGTCTCCTGGAGACAGGAGGTCAGGAAGAGGCTCACTCTCCTCCTCCACCCCATCATCTGTTGCAAGGAGCATGGACAGTTCAGTCCACTCAAAGTGCGGCTTGAGGTGGTTGACATGCAGGACCCTTAAAGGGTTCCTTGGAGACCCACCTGGAACCAACTCCTTCCCAAGTGCTACACCAGCCAAACCGTGGGGCGGCGCACCAGTGGCTGCCAGTGTACACTTGGGGCATTTGGGGTCCCCCCTCACATGACCCACCTGGTCACATGCATAGCACTTATGTGGGTGACCACCTGCCACTGGCTTCTCTTTGGAGAACCATGGCTTCTTCTCACTGGGGGGTTGGGAATCCTTATGCTGGGAATCAGTTTGGGGCCCTTTAGAGAACTCCCCCTATTTATCCTTACCCCCCCTTCTTCTGAGAGGGACCCTGTCCACCCTTGGCATGGTATCCCTCATACCTCTTTTGGACGCTGTGGTCTCCCAGCAACCTGCTTCCTGCGCATGCTTCCTGGGATCAGTCAGCTTGCTAACAATCAGGTGCTGGCGCAGCTCTGGAAAACATAAACTGTACAAGTGCTCCCAAGCACGCAGATTGTAAAGCCCCTCCTACGTAGTTACCTTACTGCCCTTCACCCAACCATCCAGTGACCTGCAATAAGAATCAACACATTCCAACCATGTTTGGGATTCCTCCTTCTTAAAGGACCTAAACATATCCTTATACTGCACAGGGTGAGACCATACCTTGTGAGTAGGGCATCCTTCATAATAGTGTAGGTGAGATTCTGAGCATCCCCTAAGGCTGTCAGTGTATCCCTCCCCTCCACCTCAAAGTGCTTCCACAGACCCGCCCCCAATGAGCTTCAGGGACCAGATTCATGTGGAGAGCAGACTCTTACCCCTTAAACCACAAGTAAATGTTGTCCTTCCTTTTGCAATCCTTCACAAGATCTTTAGGAATGGGCACCCTCCTCTCATGCTGTACTGTGATGTGGCTGCCACTATCCCTACTAGACTGGCTCCTCTGATCCAGCTCCCTCAAGCTGAGCTCATGAGCCAACAACAACCTTTTCTCCTCTATGGCCATCCTCATAGACACACACTAACTCTTAGGGACATCCCCAGACCCAGACACCTAGTCACACTGTATTGGGTCCAGGTCCTCACCTAATAGCCACAAACGGTGCTTCTGGAGTTGCCCCATCACTTAAGGGATGCTGCTATTCCGCAGAATGTAAGCGTCATGCACTGAGCCAGGAAACTTGGCGTTCACATGGGAGATGTAATGGTCGGCCAAACATACCACCTGCACATTCATAGAATGGTAACTCTTCTGGTTTCTGTACACCTGTTCACTCCTGCGGGGGGGACCAAGGCCACATGTGTCCCATCAATGGCACCTATGATGCTGGGGTTATGTCCCAGGGCATAGAAGTCACCTTTCACTGTAGGCAAATCCTCCACCTGAGGGAACACAATGTAGCTGCGCATGTTTTTCAGCAGGGCAGACAAGACTCTGGACAACATGTTGGAGAACATAGGCTGGGACATCCCTGATGCAATGTCCACTGTTGTTTGAAAAGACCCACTTGCCAGGAAATGGAGTACTGACAGCACCTGCACTAGATGGGGGATTCCTGTGTTATGGCGGATATCTGACATCAGGTCTGGCTCCAACTGGGCACACAGTTCCAGGACTGTGGTGCGATCAAGTCTGTAGGTGACAATTACATGTCGCGCCTCCATTGTCGACAGGTCCACCAGCGGTCTGTACACCGGAGGATGCCGCCATCTCTTCAGCTGCCCCAGCGGATGTGCTCTAAGGAGGAGAACAGCGAGCAGAGAGTCAACCAACACTGAGGTACGTAAACACAACTTTATTCCATAATTTTGGAAAATCGATATATGCCTGTATTAGTGTTTATGCAAGGCCTAGATATGTGTGACACAGTCAAAATTAATGCCATGTGGCCCCCTGAAATGGCGACTGCCTGACCTGTAAGGTGGGACAAGGGGATATGAGGTAACTGCGCTGGTGTTTTACACCGTTGCGGTAGGCAGTCGAAGACCGCAGTGCAATCCTGCATTGGTTAACATTGGACCCTATGGGTTCCAGGAGCCAATGACGATGTACGCCAGCGGTGACGTTACGCACCACCATGGACGTCACCGCCATTTTCTCTCTGTTCACTCACTTGATACCTGATCTTCGACAGGAGAGGACCTACACTGCAAGTGCTGCTGTAACCTCAGTCTGGAAGAGACAATGGCTCATGTGTCTGGGGAAAGGGCCCCTGCCTTCAGCACTGAGGAGTTGGAGAAACTACTCTATGGTCCGCCAGACAAACAGGTAAGTACACTGTGAGCATGCCGAATGGGCAATGCCTGTGTGGAGTAGTGTGGATGAAAGATGGTGGGGGGAGAATGAGGCGTGCATGAAACGACGGTGAGTGCATGTGCGTCTTGGCAAGGGTAGGGACGCGGCCCATTGACTGTGATGGTGCGGATGGTTATATCTTCTCCTTTTCCCCTGTACTATTCATGTAGGTCAGCGCCCACCAGAAGAAGGATATTTGGCGTTCCATCGCCAAGGAAGTACGGACCCTGGGGGTCCCCACAGACGGAGCACCCACTGCCGGAAAAGAAGGGAGGACATTCGACACTGGAGCAAGAAGATGGTGGAGGCCCAGCTGGGGATGGCCTCCCACCGTGGGAGGGGCGCCTGTCACACCATGCCCCCCTTGATGTTCCGGATCCTGGCGGTAGCGTATCAGGAGTTGGATGGGCGCTTGAGGGCATCACAGCAGCCACAAGGGGGTGAGTACACTCTCATTCTGCTGATTCAGCGCGCATTGTAGGTGTCTGGGTGGGGGAGGTGGGCTGTGGGTTCCCCTAGGCCACTGCAAGTTTAGTAGGCAAGGTCCCTTCTTAAGGCAGGCCATGTGGCCCCCCACCCCACCTGTGTTCAGAGCCAACTACACCTAGTCAGGCTCCTGTGACTTCAATGTGTGCAGCAATCGGGCCTAGGCCTTGTACCCCATGTCCCTGTGATTAATTAGGGAACTCAAAGTGCACGGCGTAGTGCAGGGGGCTTCTGTGTCTGTAGTGTCTGCCAACTGTAGCGGTATTGCATGCACTCAACATGTCTTTCTTCTGTTCCCCCCCCCTTTTTGTGGTCTCGCTGTTCTTGTGTGCATTAGCATCATCAGGCAGAGGAGCAGTGGCACCGGAGCAGGAGGGAGCTGCATCCCACATGGCCCTGGAGGGCGACACAACGGAGTCAGAAGCCACCAGTGAGACGGAGAGCGAGAGGAGCTCCACGGCGGGGACAGGAGCTGAAACCAGCGACACGGACTCCTCCTCTGATGGGAGCTCCCTTGCGGTGGCGGGCCCCTCTGTGCACCCCGAATCTACAGGTACAGACACCACCCCCACTACCAGCACTACCCACCCAGCAGCCCCTCAGCGTGTGCCCCGTGCCCGCTCACCCAGGAGGGTGGGCATCTCCTTCGCCCCAGGCACCTCAGCCCCTGCCCCTGTCAGCCCTGCTGCCCTCAGTGAGGAGGCCATTGACCTCCTCAGGTCCCTCACTGTTGGGCAGTCTACCATTTTGAATGCCATCCAGGGTGTAAAGAGGCAGTTGCAACAGACAAATGCATACCTGGGGGGCATTCATTCTGGTCAGGCAGCCCAACAGCAAGCTTTTCAGACTCTGGCCTCAGCACTGATGGCAGCCATTGTTCCTGTTTCCAGTCTCCCCCCTCCAACTTCCTCCACCCAGACCCAAACCCCTGTACCTCAGCCGATCCCAAGCACACCATCAGACCAGCATGCACACTTCCTTTCACTCATCCATCCATTACCCTTTTTATTCAAACATCCATCAATCCATTCATCCATCCACCCTCCCTTTCAGTCACCAACCCGTTCTTAACTCATCCATCCTCTCTCATCTATCCTTTCTTTTATCTGTCCATCCTTTCACTCATCCATCCTTCTTTTCATTACATCCATCCACCATTTTACTACATCCATCTGTCCATCCTCCTTTTCACTCATCTCATCCATCAATACACCCACCCTCCCTTTCAATCAGCCATCCATCCTTTCACTCACTCACTCACTCATCCATCCATCTTTCCTTTTTCTCACCATCCATCACCCTTTCACTTCTAAATCCATCCACCTTCCCTTTCACTGTTTCATCTTTTTCACTCATCTATCCATCCATCCACCTTTTCACTCATTCATCTATTTTTTCACTCATCCACTCATCCTTTCTCTGCCAAGTTGCAGACATAAGAGACCTATCAAGAACTCCACCCCGCTGTAGCTTCTAAAGTTGGGAGGGGAGTTCACAAAGCCCCAGCATCCGTCCTTTCACTCATCCATCCCTCCATCCATTGACCCATCCATCCTTTTGCTCATTCATACATCCATCCTTTCATCACATCCATCTATACACCCTTTCACTTCACCCATCCATCCATCCTTTCGTTAATCCATCCTTCTTCATCATCCCTCCACCTTCAGTCATCCATTTGCCCTTTCAAAAATACATCCACCCTCTTTCATTCATCTATCCATGTTTCACTTATCCATCAGGCACACTTTTATCCATCCATCCACCCTCCCTTTCACTTATCCATTAATTCTTTCACTTATCCATCTTTTCACTCATTCATTCATCCTTCAATCCACCATTTCACTCATCCATCCACCCTTTCAATTCCACACCTATCCATTAGTCATTTCACTCATTCAACCATGCACCCACCCACCCTTTCACCTTATGAGCCTTTGTCTGCTGAGCTGTGAACAGAAGAGGCCAATTAAGAACTCCACCCCCTTTTAGCTACTAAAGCAGGGGGTTCACAACACACTTGCCTCCAATCCCTCATCCCTCAGTAGTAAATCCATATCTCTTGCACCTCAGCACTCATTTTTCTTACCACCCCTCTTGGCCATAATCATTCACTTTGTCTATCTTGTGATTCACCCTTTTTCCTCACGTTGTGTAATGAGTGAAATTGAATAACAATGATGTCCTAACATGTACTCAACCCTGTCTATTTTGGGATAATCTAACCCCTCATACTGCTGTCTTTATTCCTCATCCCTTATCACTCATCCCTATTTCCATCTTAATTTTCCTTATAATTCACTGATGACCCCTCATTCATCAAACCTCTCTCCTTAACCCTCACACTCCACTTATCACCCTTCAGTTCTTATTTATCAATCCTAATTACTGATCCGTAATTATTTATCCCACACTCTTCTGCTCTCACACCCATACCTCATTCTTCATCTCTCATTCCTCACTTCTCATTCCTTTTTCCTCATTGTTCTTCATTCATTGCTTCCTGTCCCTAAGCCTTCATTTTTCACTTCTCATTCTTGATCCCGCATCCTTCACCTCTCATCTTTCCTTCCTCATCCCTCATCACTCACGCCTCACTCCTTACTTCTTGTGCCATATTTCTTGTCCCTCACTCTTCACAGACTCTCTTTGGTTTTGGGCCTAAAACCTCAGTCATCATCCCCCAACGTTTAACCCTCACACCTCATTCTTTACCTCCCTTCGCTCACTACTTGTCCTAAAATCCTCCTCTTTTACTCTTACTCTTCATCCTCACTCATTACCCCTTGTCCCTTAATCACCATTCACACCTGTCTTAAGCTCTCTCACCATTTCTCATTCTTTAACTCTCTTGCCTTTCTCCTCATTTCCTCTTCATTTATCCTTCATGTTTGTTTTTGTGTTTATACTCTTCAGTCTTTATTTCTCCCTTATCTCTACTAACCTTTAAGCCCTAACATCATCCTTACCTCCCTTTACCTCTATGGCCAAAAATACTTACCTGCGTGATAAAGTACTTTGTAAGAAATGTAGAAATACATACATTGTAAATGGATGCATGTAATGGGTGCATGGTAAAAGCTGGTTCCTTGTTTTATACTTTGTTAAATGTGTGATATATAAATGTTTGTTAATCTATTTTAGTCCATATCATATCCTTTCACACTATGGGCCTCATTATGAATGTGGCGGTCATCAGACTGCCACACTCGGGGTTAGGACACCCGCTTTTGCAGTTTTCCGACTGCCAACTTAAGACCCTGGTGGTCAGATCGCCAGGGTTCCGCCAGCACCACCAGGCTCCATGATCCTGGTGTCCCAGTGGTAGCGGAGATCATAATCTGCCAGGGCAGCGCTGCATGCAGCGCTGCCCCGCCAGATTACGACCTTGTTCTCTGCCAGCCTTTTCATGGCGGTTACACCTCCATGAAAAGGCTTGTGGAGAACAGGTGCAGGGGGCTCCCTGCACTGCCCACGCACTTTGCATGAGCAGTGCAAAGACCCCCCCTGCCCAGCACCGTCGCAATTGTCACTGTCTGCTTTGAAGACAGTGAACATTGAGAGGGTGCTGGTGCACCCTGAAGGCGACAGCATTGCCGCCAGCTCGATTATAATCTGGAGACACTGCTGTAGCCTGTTCCCTGCTGGGCCTGCAGGTGGAAACCGAGGTTTCCACCCACCGGCCTTGGGGAAACTCTTAATAGCTCCATCGGGATTTTTTGTTTTGATGCTTGTCCAGGGATTTCCTCCCCATCCAAAATTTTCACCATATTTTGCTTGGTAAGATAATGAAAGAAAAATGAGTGAGAATGTAATAATTATTGCAAAAGTTATAACTCTTGTTCACACACAAAAAAGGCATTTACACAGGACTCAACATTTACAGCCTTATTCATAATCAGGCCCTCTCTGTTTAGGGTAAAGGGACAATGTCGATCTATTTCCCTTTGTTACTGTGGCTGTTAGACTTTTCATCCTTGGTGTGGTTTCCCTTAACTTTTAGCCTCTGTTTCCCAGGTTGTTGATGTATGCTGGACTCTGTTTTTGCTGTTTTTGTTACTCTGGGCACTTTACCACTGCAATCCTGTACTAAAGTGCAAATGCTCGTTTACAAAATGTGTATGTAATTGGCTTATCCATGATTGACATATTTGATTTACTAGTAAAGCACACTAGAGGTGCCCAGGGCCTGTAAACCAAATGCTATTAGTGGGCCTCCAGCACTGGTTGTGCCACATACCTAATTAGCTCTGTATTCATGTCTCGGACCTGCCACTGCGGTGTTTGTGGGTGCAGTTTGTAACTGTAAATTCGACTTGGCAAGTGTACCCACTTGCCAGGCCTTAACCTACCCTTTTCTTACATGTACGGCACCCCTAAGTTAGGCCCTATATAGCCCCAAGGGCAGGGTACAGTGTATGGTTAAGGTAGGACAAATAGTAATGTGTTTTATATGTCCTGACAGTGTAATATTGATAAATTAGTTTTTCACTGTTGCAAGGCCTGGCCCCCTCATAGGTTAACATGGGGGCTACCTTTAAATATGATTAAAGTGTAGATTCCATTTGGGAGCGGATAGACATGTGGAGTTTGGGGTCTCTGAGCTCACAATTTAAAAATACATCTTTTAGTAAAGTTGATTTTAGATTGCATGTTTGAAAATGCCCTTTTTAGAAAGTGAGCGTTTTCTTGCTTAAACCATTTCTGTGACTCTGCCTGTTTGTGGATTCCCTGTTTAGGTCAGTTTGACAGTTGGGCTGGTTGCACCTCTCACTAGACAGTGACACAAAGGGAGCTGGGGGTGTAGTCTGTTTTTCCTGATGAGCCATCTGTGCTAGGAGGGAGAGGAGGAGTGGTCACTCGCACCTGAAAGGGCTGTGCCTCCACTCACACAATGCAGTCTCCAACCCCCTGGTGTGTGTCTGGGGCCTGGCCTGGGCAAGGCAGGTTTTCACAATCAAGAGAGACTTGCCTTTGAGGTAGGCCTACTTCAAAGGGCAAAATGGGTATCAGAAGGGCACCCAAAACCAAAGACATTAGAACACTTCCGGAAACC
Organism: Pleurodeles waltl; assembly: GCF_031143425.1. NCBI lineage: Eukaryota > Metazoa > Chordata > Amphibia > Caudata > Salamandridae > Pleurodeles > Pleurodeles waltl. Next base: position 1,620,872,538 of record NC_090440.1, read on the forward strand.
AAGAGGAACATCTACCTGGAGAAGGGCTGAAGAGCTGAGGCAAAATGTTAGGGGAAACCACGCCAAGGATAAAAAGACTAACATGGGTCCCCCTCAGCTGAAAATGGGGAGAAACTACCCAACCTCATGGGATTTCTCATCACTAAGGCAGAAGAACCTGGACAAACCATCAGCATTGGCGTGTTCTGTACCAGGACGGTGTTCCACCATAAAGTCCATCGCCTGTAGGGAAAAGGACCACCTCAACAGTTTTAGATCCTCACCCTTCATCTGCATTAACCATCTGAGGAGCCTGTGGTCAGTCTGAACCCGGAAGTGAGTCCCAAACAAGTAGGGTCTTAGCTTTTTCAGTGCCCAGACCACAGCAAATGCTTCGCATTCTATGGCACTCCACCTATGCTCCGTGGGAAGTAACCTCCTGCTAATGAAGGCTACGGGTTGATCTAGGCCCTCTTCATTAAGCTGTGTGAGTACTGCTCCAATTCCATGCTATTAGAGGGGTGTTTTTGCACAACAAACTCCTTGGCGTAGTCAGGTGCCTTCAGCACAGGTGCTGTGCACATGGCAGCCTTCAGGGCATCAAAAGTGGTCTGGAAAGCCTCTGTCCAGATCACCTTCCTGGGTTGCATCTTAGAAGTCAACTCAGTCAAGGGGGTAAAAATGATACATACCCCTTGACAAACCTCCTGTAGTATCCAGTGAGATCTAAGAAGGCTCTCACTTCAGTCTGGGTCTTGGGAGGCTCCGAAGCCAGAATAGTATCAATCTTTGGCTGTAGGGGTGCCACCTGGCCACTCCCTACCTGGTGTCCCAAGTACACCACAGAACCCTGCCCTATTTGGCACTTGCTTGCCTTAGTGCCTTCTGCAGGGTGTCTAACAATCTCCAGAGGTGTTTCAGGTGTTCCTCTCATGTGGAACTAAACACAACAATGTAATCCAGGTAGGCAGCACTGAACTCATCCAGCCCAGCCAACACCTGGTTGACCAACCTCCGAAAGATGGCAGTGGCATTCTTCATCCGAAATGGCATCACTTTAAATTGAAAGTGCCCATCTAAGGTAGAAAATGCTGACCTCTCCTTGACCCCCTCAGTTAAGGCAATCTGCCAGTAACCAGACGTTAAGTCAAATGTACTGAGGTACTGGGCAGGTCCCAACCGGTCAATGAGCTCATCAGCTCAGGGAATGGGGTGTGCGTCAGTCTTGCTGTCCGCATTGAGTCCCCGGTAGTCCAAAGAGAACCTGAGTGCTCGAGTGGCACCAGGTACAGCAGCCTTTGGACCAATACCACTGGGCTGGCCCATGGACTGCTGGAATGCTAAATAAACCCGAGGGTCAACAGTTTGGATACTTCATCCTTAATGCAAGTCCTGACCCTGTCATTCACCCTGTAAACCTTTTGTTTAATTTGTGTACTGTCCCCAGTGTCCACATCATGTGTGCACAATTGTGTGACTCCTGAGATCAGGGAAAACAGTGAGGGAAACTGTTCCAACACGTGGTGACAGTCACCCTGCTGCTCCTCAGTCAGGGAGGAGGAGAGGATCACTCCCTCCACAGACCCATCTTTGTCTCCTGGAGACAGGAGGTCAGGAAGAGGCTCACTCTCCTCCTCCACCCCATCATCTGTTGCAAGGAGCATGGACAGTTCAGTCCACTCAAAGTGCGGCTTGAGGTGGTTGACATGCAGGACCCTTAAAGGGTTCCTTGGAGACCCACCTGGAACCAACTCCTTCCCAAGTGCTACACCAGCCAAACCGTGGGGCGGCGCACCAGTGGCTGCCAGTGTACACTTGGGGCATTTGGGGTCCCCCCTCACATGACCCACCTGGTCACATGCATAGCACTTATGTGGGTGACCACCTGCCACTGGCTTCTCTTTGGAGAACCATGGCTTCTTCTCACTGGGGGGTTGGGAATCCTTATGCTGGGAATCAGTTTGGGGCCCTTTAGAGAACTCCCCCTATTTATCCTTACCCCCCCTTCTTCTGAGAGGGACCCTGTCCACCCTTGGCATGGTATCCCTCATACCTCTTTTGGACGCTGTGGTCTCCCAGCAACCTGCTTCCTGCGCATGCTTCCTGGGATCAGTCAGCTTGCTAACAATCAGGTGCTGGCGCAGCTCTGGAAAACATAAACTGTACAAGTGCTCCCAAGCACGCAGATTGTAAAGCCCCTCCTACGTAGTTACCTTACTGCCCTTCACCCAACCATCCAGTGACCTGCAATAAGAATCAACACATTCCAACCATGTTTGGGATTCCTCCTTCTTAAAGGACCTAAACATATCCTTATACTGCACAGGGTGAGACCATACCTTGTGAGTAGGGCATCCTTCATAATAGTGTAGGTGAGATTCTGAGCATCCCCTAAGGCTGTCAGTGTATCCCTCCCCTCCACCTCAAAGTGCTTCCACAGACCCGCCCCCAATGAGCTTCAGGGACCAGATTCATGTGGAGAGCAGACTCTTACCCCTTAAACCACAAGTAAATGTTGTCCTTCCTTTTGCAATCCTTCACAAGATCTTTAGGAATGGGCACCCTCCTCTCATGCTGTACTGTGATGTGGCTGCCACTATCCCTACTAGACTGGCTCCTCTGATCCAGCTCCCTCAAGCTGAGCTCATGAGCCAACAACAACCTTTTCTCCTCTATGGCCATCCTCATTTTCTCTAACTCCCTCTGTTGCTCCCTCTCTGCCTGTCTGTCCTGCAACTCTTCAAGGGTCAGACCCTTAGATGAGACACTGCTACCTGCCCTAGAGACCCTCTCCTTGGACATAACAGGGCCACCCACAATACCATTGTGTATGGAATGCTCTTCCTCCTCCTCATCCTCATCCTCATCCTCCTCATCCTCTCTGTGCCCTTCAATGCTCTTGGCAGTCACCCGGGCCCCCAGCGCCTTTTGCAGCTCCTCCTTCTTGGATGAGCTCTTAAAGGGACAGTCAAAACCTTTACAGAACTGCTTCAACTGAGCCTTTGTATAGCTGTCTAATTTATCTAGATCAAAAACAGCTCCAACTGATGCATCTCCAGATTGGGACATGATGAAAGGTCAACAAAAGTGCAAAGTTCCAAAAGGCAGAAAACAAGTTCCCAATGAAGTTCAGAAGTCAATCAAAGATTACCACAAAAATGAATGTAGGGAAAAATCCAAGTAAAAGGGAAAAAGCAAAAATCACAAGACAAGTAGTATGTGGTCACCTAGTGGTCTGCACTCAAAACAATATTGTACACTTAATCACTGTATGTCAAGTACAAATACAAGTCCAATCCCAACCGCTGAGCACCAATGTTAGAAATGGGATCTTTGGTTGGCAGTCAGGTTACCCCCTGCCCGAGCAAGGACCCTCATTCTAGTCAGGGTAAAAGAGAATCACCCTCAGCTAACCCCTGCTCACCCCCCTTGGTAACTTGGCATGAGCAGCAGGCTTAATTTCAGAGTGCTAGGTGTGAAGTATGTGTACCAACACACACAGGGGGTCATTCTGACCCTGGCGGTCTTGGACCGCCAGGGCGCAGGATGACGGAAGCACCGCCAACAGGCTGGCGGTGCTTCAAAGCCCATTCCGACCGTGGCGGTAAAGCCGCGGTCGGAAAACCGGAGCCGGCGGTTTCCCACCGTTTTTGCCCCGGCTGGGCGAATCCACCAGGGCAGCGCTGCAAGCAGCGCTGCCCTGGGGATTCCGATCCCCTTACCGCCAGCCTGTTTCTGGCGGTTTTAACCGCCAGGAAGAGTCTGGCGGTAAGGGGTGTCCTGGGGCCCCTTGGGGCCCCTACACTGCCCATGCCACTGGCATGGGCAGTGCAGGGGTCCCCTAACAGGGCCCCGGCCAGCTTTTCACTGTCTGCCTAGCAGACAGTGAAAAGCGCGACGGGTGCAACTGCACCCGTCGCACGGCCGCAACACCGGGAGCCGGCTTCTGTGTTGCGGCCTCATTCCCGCCGGCCCAGCGGGAATGTTGGAATGCCGGCAGCGGTCTTTTGGCCGCATGGCGGCCGATTGGCGGTTCCCGCCTGGCGGGCGGCTACCGCTGCCCGCCAAAGTTAGAATGACCGCCACAGTAACTTAATGAAAACACACAACACAGGTTTAGAAAAATAGAAAATATTTATCTAAACAAAACAAGACCAAAACGAAAAAAATCCACAATACACAAGTCAAGTTATCATTAAAAATGCAAAAAGAGTCTTCACATAATTTTAAACACAACGCTATCGCTGTTAGCATGAAAATGTACCTTGGGTGCATCAAAAATAACCCTGCACGGGCGAGTGTTCGTCAAAAAGGGCTTGCGATGCGGCGATTTCACTCACGAGCGAGATCTTGCGTTGTTTCTCTTTTAGTTGTTCGGCTTGCGTCATTTCTTCAGCCGCAGATCTTTTCCCCTCACGGCAGTCTGTGCGTGGATTTCTCACTCTTGGGCTGCCAGCTTCTATTCTCAGGGTCCCAGGAACTAGATGGATACCACTTGGCAGAGTAGGAGTCTCTCCAGAGGCTCCATGTGCTAGCAGAGAGCAGTCTTTGCTGTCCCCGAGACTTCAAACAACAGGAGGAAAGCTCTAAATCAAGCACTTTAGGAGGCCGAAGGTCCTTTCTATAATCCTCCTAGTTTGCCCATGTGCCTCATTGTAGCATCCCTCTGCCCTTGTCCTGGGATTCCTCACTGGGGTCAGTAGCCATGACAGGTTGGGGTAACCAGAGTCACCTGCAAATGTCGAGGGACAACTGTTAGACACACACTAACTCTTAGGGACATCCCCAGACCCAGACACCTAGTCACACTGTATTGGGTCCAGGTCCTCACCTAATAGCCACAAACGGTGCTTCTGGAGTTGCCCCATCACTTAAGGGATGCTGCTATTCCGCAGAATGTAAGCGTCATGCACTGAGCCAGGAAACTTGGCGTTCACATGGGAGATGTAATGGTCGGCCAAACATACCACCTGCACATTCATAGAATGGTAACTCTTCTGGTTTCTGTACACCTGTTCACTCCTGCGGGGGGGACCAAGGCCACATGTGTCCCATCAATGGCACCTATGATGCTGGGGTTATGTCCCAGGGCATAGAAGTCACCTTTCACTGTAGGCAAATCCTCCACCTGAGGGAACACAATGTAGCTGCGCATGTTTTTCAGCAGGGCAGACAAGACTCTGGACAACATGTTGGAGAACATAGGCTGGGACATCCCTGATGCAATGTCCACTGTTGTTTGAAAAGACCCACTTGCCAGGAAATGGAGTACTGACAGCACCTGCACTAGATGGGGGATTCCTGTGTTATGGCGGATATCTGACATCAGGTCTGGCTCCAACTGGGCACACAGTTCCAGGACTGTGGTGCGATCAAGTCTGTAGGTGACAATTACATGTCGCGCCTCCATTGTCGACAGGTCCACCAGCGGTCTGTACACCGGAGGATGCCGCCATCTCTTCAGCTGCCCCAGCGGATGTGCTCTAAGGAGGAGAACAGCGAGCAGAGAGTCAACCAACACTGAGGTACGTAAACACAACTTTATTCCATAATTTTGGAAAATCGATATATGCCTGTATTAGTGTTTATGCAAGGCCTAGATATGTGTGACACAGTCAAAATTAATGCCATGTGGCCCCCTGAAATGGCGACTGCCTGACCTGTAAGGTGGGACAAGGGGATATGAGGTAACTGCGCTGGTGTTTTACACCGTTGCGGTAGGCAGTCGAAGACCGCAGTGCAATCCTGCATTGGTTAACATTGGACCCTATGGGTTCCAGGAGCCAATGACGATGTACGCCAGCGGTGACGTTACGCACCACCATGGACGTCACCGCCATTTTCTCTCTGTTCACTCACTTGATACCTGATCTTCGACAGGAGAGGACCTACACTGCAAGTGCTGCTGTAACCTCAGTCTGGAAGAGACAATGGCTCATGTGTCTGGGGAAAGGGCCCCTGCCTTCAGCACTGAGGAGTTGGAGAAACTACTCTATGGTCCGCCAGACAAACAGGTAAGTACACTGTGAGCATGCCGAATGGGCAATGCCTGTGTGGAGTAGTGTGGATGAAAGATGGTGGGGGGAGAATGAGGCGTGCATGAAACGACGGTGAGTGCATGTGCGTCTTGGCAAGGGTAGGGACGCGGCCCATTGACTGTGATGGTGCGGATGGTTATATCTTCTCCTTTTCCCCTGTACTATTCATGTAGGTCAGCGCCCACCAGAAGAAGGATATTTGGCGTTCCATCGCCAAGGAAGTACGGACCCTGGGGGTCCCCACAGACGGAGCACCCACTGCCGGAAAAGAAGGGAGGACATTCGACACTGGAGCAAGAAGATGGTGGAGGCCCAGCTGGGGATGGCCTCCCACCGTGGGAGGGGCGCCTGTCACACCATGCCCCCCTTGATGTTCCGGATCCTGGCGGTAGCGTATCAGGAGTTGGATGGGCGCTTGAGGGCATCACAGCAGCCACAAGGGGGTGAGTACACTCTCATTCTGCTGATTCAGCGCGCATTGTAGGTGTCTGGGTGGGGGAGGTGGGCTGTGGGTTCCCCTAGGCCACTGCAAGTTTAGTAGGCAAGGTCCCTTCTTAAGGCAGGCCATGTGGCCCCCCACCCCACCTGTGTTCAGAGCCAACTACACCTAGTCAGGCTCCTGTGACTTCAATGTGTGCAGCAATCGGGCCTAGGCCTTGTACCCCATGTCCCTGTGATTAATTAGGGAACTCAAAGTGCACGGCGTAGTGCAGGGGGCTTCTGTGTCTGTAGTGTCTGCCAACTGTAGCGGTATTGCATGCACTCAACATGTCTTTCTTCTGTTCCCCCCCCCTTTTTGTGGTCTCGCTGTTCTTGTGTGCATTAGCATCATCAGGCAGAGGAGCAGTGGCACCGGAGCAGGAGGGAGCTGCATCCCACATGGCCCTGGAGGGCGACACAACGGAGTCAGAAGCCACCAGTGAGACGGAGAGCGAGAGGAGCTCCACGGCGGGGACAGGAGCTGAAACCAGCGACACGGACTCCTCCTCTGATGGGAGCTCCCTTGCGGTGGCGGGCCCCTCTGTGCACCCCGAATCTACAGGTACAGACACCACCCCCACTACCAGCACTACCCACCCAGCAGCCCCTCAGCGTGTGCCCCGTGCCCGCTCACCCAGGAGGGTGGGCATCTCCTTCGCCCCAGGCACCTCAGCCCCTGCCCCTGTCAGCCCTGCTGCCCTCAGTGAGGAGGCCATTGACCTCCTCAGGTCCCTCACTGTTGGGCAGTCTACCATTTTGAATGCCATCCAGGGTGTAAAGAGGCAGTTGCAACAGACAAATGCATACCTGGGGGGCATTCATTCTGGTCAGGCAGCCCAACAGCAAGCTTTTCAGACTCTGGCCTCAGCACTGATGGCAGCCATTGTTCCTGTTTCCAGTCTCCCCCCTCCAACTTCCTCCACCCAGACCCAAACCCCTGTACCTCAGCCGATCCCAAGCACACCATCAGACCAGCATGCACACACCTCAACACACAAGGGAAGCTCAGGCAAACATAAGCACCTCATATCTCACAGTCACTCTCACAAGCATCATACACATGCAGACATACCAACATCCATTGCCTCCACTGTGTCCCCCTCCTCCTCGTCTCCCTCCGCCCTCCCAGTCTTGTCTCCACTCACACCCGCATGCACTACATCTTCAGCCACTACCTCCATCGCCAGCACACCCACCACCACACCCCGCTCACTTGCACTCACCACCCCCACTACCATTCACACATCCCCTGTGTCCTCTCCCAGTGTGTCTGTGAGCCCACCTCCCAAGGTTTATCAGAAACTGTCCCTCTGCAATATTGACCTTTTTGCCCCCACCCCTCCAATTCATCAGTCCTGTCGTAGCGACTCAGCCAAAAAGACTCCAGTACCAGTGGTGCGTGTTACAGGTGTGTGGAGTGCACCGGGCACCAGGGCAGGCAGTGTGACACGGAGCCAAGGCACTGCCAGTCCACCCCCTGTAAAGCATCTAAAGTTGGAAAGTGGCCGACGGGACCGGGTGAAGACTCCTGGAGGCAGAACTACTCACAAGGGTCCCAGGGGGATTGCAGAGTCAGCTGTGACTCCTCCAAAGGTGGGGAAGGGCCCGAAGAAGTCTGCACAGCCTGGTGTGAGCAGCACGGCGGAGAAGGGCGGCATCCTTCCCGGTCGGCCGGGACGCCACCGCCAGCACCGTCGTCACTGGTCAGGAGACCACCGCCAGAGTCATTGCCCAGGAGGGCACAAGTATCGTCACTGGTCAGGAGACCACCGCCAGAGTCATTGCCCAGGAGGGCACAAGTATCGTCACTGGTCAGGAGACCACCGCCACCGCCGGAGTCAGTGCCCAGAAGGGCACAAGTATCGTCACTGGTCAGGAGACCACCGCCAGAGTCATTGCTCAGGAGGGCACAAGTATCGTCACTGGTCAGGAGACCACCGCCACCGCTGGAGTCAGTGCCCAGGAGGGCACAAGTATTGTCACCGGTCAGGAGACCACCGCCAGAGTCATTGCCCAGGAGGGCACAAGTATCGTCACTGGTCAGATGACCACCGACAGAGTCATTGCCCAGGAGGGAACAAGTATCGTCACTGGTCTGGAGACCACCGCCACCGCCGGAGTCATTGCCCAGGAGGGCACAAGTATCGTCACTGGTCAGGAGACCACCGCCAGAGTCATTGCCCAGGAGGGCACAAGTATCGTCACTAGTCAGGAGACCACCGCCGGAGTCAGTGCCCAGGAGGGCCCCGGCTGCCACAGCCCCGCTGGGCAATGAGGGACCGTCATGCCGCACACCAATGCACAGGTCAGAGACTGCCACGGCAAATCACCGCTGTACAGCCCAGAGCCCCGCCTTGGCAAAGCACCGCTGAACAGCCAAGAGCACCGCCATGGCAAAGCACCGCTGCACAGGTCAGAGACCGCCATGGCAAAGCACCGCTGCACAGCCCAGAGCACCGCCATGGCAAAGCACCGCTGCACAGGTCAGAGACCGCCGCAGAAGGAAAACACCGCCACATCAAGCATCGTTATCCCATGTCCAGCTGGGACAGTGACGGGACAGGAACTGTCACGGGGAGCCTAATCCAGTCTAGGCATCATTCCCCCTCCAGAACCAGTGGAGAGATCCATCCACTACCTCTGTCCTTAACAGGATGAAGCACTTTGGGCACGAGTCCCCCTCCAGAACCAGTGGAGTCCAGCATCCACTATCTGAATCCATAACAGGATGAAGCACTCTGGGCACCAGTCCCCCTCCAGAACCAGTGGAGTCCAGCATCCACTATCTGAATCCTTAACAGGATGAAGCACTCTGGGCACCAATCCCCCTCCAGAACCAGTGGAGACTGTTATCCACTTGAGAGACTGTGGCTTTGCACTCCCCAGGATGGTCCAGTGGGCAACCCACCCACTGTAGAGACTTGAGAGACTGTGGCTTTGCACTGCCCAGGATGTAACAGTGGGCAACCCACCCACTGTAGAGACTTGAGAGACTGTGGCTTTGCACTCCCCAGGATGTAACAGTGGGCAACACACCCACTGTAGAGACTTGAGAGACTGTGGCTTTGCACTCCCCAGGATACATCAATGGGCATGGAGCCCCGTCGTGGATCTGACATTGTGCTGTAATCCGGCTGAGGTGCCCCCCCTTACCTTCACCCTGAGGTGCCTGTTGTATTTCTCTCTGATGCCCCGGCAGTGTTCTCTCCGTTTGTGGACAGGTATCTTGTGTGGGCGTCGCCCATGCATTTTTGGCCCAGTGGTGCACGGACATTGAGATGTGCATATCTGCACTACTTTTCATAATGTTTGTAATTTTGAATGAGTTTATATATATCTGTATATAATTGAAACATGTTTTTTGATACATTACAATGTTTGAACTGATTTCGTTTTGTCTTAGCATTCTTCCAGGGGGTTGTGGGTTGTTACTGTGCTGTTTGGAAATGCATTGGTGTGTGTGTTGTAATGTGCGAGGGTCGGGGTGGGGGTGGGAGTGTTGTGTGTGTGTCCCCCTGACTTTTGCCTCCCCTATGTCTTAGGTGCAGTACTCAGCGTTGTCTTTGCCGCTGCAGGCGCTGGTGTTCGTAGATGAGTAGGAAGACAAGGGCAGGTAGGATTTGTAATTCCGGCTCCATGGTGTCCTCCTTCCTCGTGGGATGTGTTAATGTGAGCGTTTTCCCATTGCAAAAGCTGTTCCGCCGTGTTTTTATCCACGGTGAATCCGCCACGGGAAAGGTGGCGGATTGGCGGGTTGTGATACTGTGGGCGGTACATTGTCTTCCGCCTGTCTATTGGCTTGTCTGTACCGCCGTGGCGGTCGGAGTGTTAAAGTGGCTGTCTTTGTTGACGGTTTCCGCCACAGTCATAATTCCCTTTTTTTGTCCACCGGCCTGTTGGCGGTCTTACTGCCGCTTTAACACCGACCGCCAGGGTTGTAATGACCACCTTAGTTTTACTTAATTTGTGATAGGTGGTAAAAATGTGAATTGATGATATCTATGTGCAGAACAATGTTGGGCTTTCCACTTGTCATGCTGTTCATGTAAGTGTTGCAGTTTTCAAGAAGCTTATCCCCCTTCCCCCCCCCCCCCCGCCCCAGCCAAGTTTTCAATATACGTAGCTCTATAAAATATGGTGCAAAATGCCTAATTTAAAACCCGCAGGCCATGTGATACTGCGTGCCATTCTCTTATTCTCACTCTCAAGTGATAAATTGTCCGGTTTTACAAAAACGCACGCTACTAAAAAGACAGTCTTTGCCATTACTGTCACTGAGAAATATTTGTGGATGCCGGCGAATTTTCCCTGGACTTCACTTGATCACCGTTCTCGTTTTTCAATAAATAATGAATATTACCGGCAAATCCAGGCAATGTTTTTTATTTTATTTATATGTTAGGACCAACAGAGCATATTGCGAATACCGCGAGGCAAGAGGCAGTTCACTGCACGAGGATACATTTGGTTTTTCTTCAGGAACATTGGTTATTTTACTGCTTCAACAGTGATTTGTTTGTGCTCTCACCCACGTCACGGGCAGAAGATAGGGAAAAGTAAAGCGAGAACACAAATCATTCTTCCATGGACGCAATCAATGTTACAAACATACGTCTGTGCTAGCAATAAAGGAGAGAGTGGGAGATGTATTCATATCAACAGTAATAGGAGATTTTTGTCAGGAAATAAATCATGTCACAGTGATTCATGTTGTTTTTTTTTTTTTTGCAAATGACAAAGTTAAAAAAAAATGCACTGCGCTATATGGTTTCCTGCTGTGAAGTACTTGAAGTACTTGAACTTCTACAGTTGCACACTTTCAGTGTGCAAGCCCATGTCACATAATAACAGATATCGGATAGGCAAACGTGGTGTGGTTGTTGATGTATTAAATAAAATACAGTGTTATGGTGCTTTTAAATAGGTATATTACATTGACCAATCTTTCTTTCAGACGACAAAGACATACCTTTGTTTATGAAATCATGTAAATGTTATGGCTGGCTTTCTCCAACTTAAAAAGGATTATAGTGGAGCTCAAGGGGCCAGATCACAAATATTTTGGCTGGCTCTATTGCATGACAGTCCTTGGTGTTGAGTAAGGTAATGCTTGGTGCAATCATATGTTACTGTGATAATGTGAAAGCAGATTTGAGGATTTTTTGTCCATAATTAAGCAGATAGACTGCAGTTGAGAGAAGTTGTGGCTCCTGGTGCATGGAAGGGGCGGGGCGGCACACAGGGAGGGGTGTGTAATAAATATTAAAATTAATATAATAAAAAAAAAAACTATCTGCATGCCCCCACGCCGATCCGCTCCTCCTTCTCTTCTGCTGCACAAAGGCACAGGCTCCTAGCCTGCCCTGCGGCCAATCCTGACGCTGCTCAGAGCAGCATTAGGATTGGCTGTGAGTGCCCAGCCAGGGAACTCCCAGGCAGACTGGGAGCCTGTGTCTGCTCTCTGCAGTCTGGCAACACAGTGCCAGGCTGGAGAGAGCACACTGTGCATGTGTGTTTGGATGGCCCGAGACGACTGGCGAAACATATCTGAGCCGGCGTCCTCGTGGGAAGGTTGATTTGCCCTGGGCTGGCGGGCGGCCTTTTGGCGGCCGCCCGCCAGCCTAGGGCAAATCCCAAAATACCCTCAGCGGTCTTTCGACCGCGGAGCGGTATTTTGGTGGGGGAACTTTGGCGGGCGGCCTCCGCCGCCCGCCGAAGTTAGAATCACCCCCTAAGTGTTAAACATTCTTTTAAGGTTTTAAGGCAAAACATGCCTAGAAAATGTAAAGAGCCACAGAAAAACAACAGTTCACTGGGACTTAGATGAGAATTGAGGCTGAATGTGAGAGCGCTCAAGCAGCTACAGCAGTTCTTCCCAGTCAAAGTTTTTACCTTCGTACATAGTCACTGAAATGGAAGCCCAAATCTTCCAGCAGGGCAAGGTCAAATGCTATGTCTGGGAAGAATTCCACAGTGTTGAAAACATCGTTCTCGAGCATCAGATGAAGTTGTTGGCTTTGGAACTAAAAACTCTGAGGTGCAGGAAACTGTATTTTCTGGACATGGAGTGTTTCAATAGTTGAGTAGATTTGCCACCTTGCCCTGGTTCAAGTTTTACCTTCTGCATGTGTTTCTTTTTTGGAAGCTAATATTTTATACCAGAGCGAGGCCCAGTACTTTTACCACAAAGTCTCCGAAAACAATTTGTTTTCAGAGTGGCAAAAAGCTCAAAGAAGGACTAACCCATTTTTTTTCCCATCTAGCGTGCATCTTTTCGAGTGAAGCCTCATCACCTTGTTCTGATTCTCTAAAGGTGCAAAACACGTTTTAGTCCTACTTTTCTCCAACTGCTTCCTACCAGTCAGTCCTGCAGCCCCTACCTGCTCGCCACAGGCTTCCAGGCACCATGTCTCTCTCAAACCAGGTCTCCCAGAGGGTCCAGTCTTCTGTGGTCAGCTGGGCATCTTGAAGTCAAGAGTGCTTCTTCCTATTGAACCGCTAACAAGAGGCTAGCTACTTTACCCTTGGAGAGCAGTGCTAGCCCTTGGGTGCCAGTAGGAATCAGGAGTCCTTGAACGCATCCCCTTCTAGCTTGGCCTTCTTCTTCAGATGTAGTTTTCCCAGATCTAGAAATGATCTAGATCTGATTTAGATGCCCCATTTATCCCTTACCTTAGCCAGTAATTGAAGAAATGTTGGCACTGATTCCTGACTATTTTATTGCAAACCCCCAACTCCTTTTGCAGCACTTTCTCTTTGACCGTACTGTAAAGTTATCCTTGAGTCCCTGCCACAATATGACAGAGCTATTTGGATACCAGGCTCGCCTGTTTTCAGCCCCTTGGCCACTCCCTTGTTTAGATACATACTCCTCCTACCTGACCAACTGGCTTTCTCCCCAACTATTACTTTATCCAGACTATCCAGAAGGGCCCCAGGAATAAGTAGGGGAAGCCCTCCCTGACTTCTCTAAGTCAAAAGAATAAGTGCCACAACTGTCCTCTGTTCTGTCAACTGTTCCTGTCCTCTCCTGGATAGTTTACTCCTTCTAAGTAGTGAGAAGCTAATAATCCCTATCCTTTTGAGACTCAGAATCTGCTAACCCAGCATTGTTAACTCTCCCAGCCAAAGATGTGTATTCTGCTCCGAAGGTGAGGTTAGTGGCAGAAATTATTTTAAGCCAGTTCTAGCTCAGGCAACATAAAGTAAATTTGTCTTAAAATGTTTCCACTTAAGGTGCCAAACGTCTGATTTCACCATTAAATCAGATTTTTTCAAATTAAGTAGGAAATAACTGTGACTGAATTAGCCAGCACTTTCCCAGGAGGAAATATAGAATTAAATATGTTAATCACATGTAGGACTGTCTTGTCAAAAATGTATTTCAACATACACTTGAAATAGCTTTTCAATCTTCAGTTAGTGGGAAGCCACACCTTAAAAAGTGTGCCACTTTTTATTTATTGGACACCCTACCTTGTGTGCTTTCAAGTTACACTTTAGCAGTGACATATAAAAATTGATTTTCTAGCATTACAGAGACACTTTTCCTTCACATGTGTTACTGCGATGCCTTCAATTTGCAGTTCAGCCAGAGCAGAGTGTTTATCCTATCAGCCATGTAGGTTTCTTTTTTTATATATGTAGGTGGTGTAAATACATTCTGCAGCCCACGTATGACACATTGCTCCCATAACACAGGTCCATTTTCTGTGCAATCTACTATGGCGTTTCAGGTAAGATAAATAGATCAATTAAAAACAAATATTGTACCAGTATCCTTTTATGGTCAGACCACGCATACTGTGCACTATCTAGCACTGTCACAGTGCACAGTATTTTAGTACCAGTAAAAATACTGGCCCAGAGAGATGTGAAAACAGTAGCTACTATGTGGAGCTTACTGTGATTTAGCATCACATTTGAAGACTTCTCTTTCATGACACTATTGCCGGAAATTCCCATTTAATCTATTCTCTGACCAAAAGTAAGCTCTTGAAATTATTGGTGGGATTTACAAAATTCACATCAGTTACATTGCTCAGTAGAGGACTCTGTTTGATTGATTTAAGATATTAGACGTTTGATCAACTAAAGCTTCTCTGGAAATATATAATGTAAGTGGCCGTTGATTTTCTTATCTTCTACTTCAATGGCATCTTCTGACTTGCAAGTCTGAATCAAGAGGCAAAATATCTTTGATGAGAGCTAGATACACAGCTTACAATAAATAATAAATCATTTAAAAGCGTATTAAAAAAAACTTTCCAAGAGAAGGACGGAAATATTGTAGATCAGAGAAATAACATATCCCAGATATCCCAGTTATGGAATAGAGCACCAGCTCTTAAACTATTTAGCACAATGTTCCTCTAAAACCTAAAAAAGAACATTTTTAATGGTTAGGATTCTCACAAATAATGACCGGTATCTGAAATAACTGGAATCGATGTAAAGATCCATATCCAAGGAGAATTCAGAGATGCATTAATACATTAATGCATTACAAAACCCATAACTATTGGTGCCTTGAAAGCAATTTGTTCAGAGTTTTCTGGTGCTGAATGAAGGCAAAATGCTGCTTGTCTGTTGTTGTTTTATTTTTACATAAATGCTGCTTTTAGTCAAAACTATTATAAACTCAACTGAAATAATTCTAAGGAGAATATCTTTTAGTAGAGAGCTGCAGGGGATTGATTGCATAAATTGCAATATTTATTTCAAAGTCTTCAAAAATGTTATGTGTCCATATAATGCAACCCGCCAAAGAAATGACATAATAAGAAAACTAGATGTGGGTTCATGGCCACATATGCAAACAATATGGCATTGGAATGCTGAGCTTTGCCAGTCACAACCTATTCTTGGGTGGGATATAGGTTCCAGGGGTCCTACATGCTACCCATAGAGTAATAAGGGGGCTAGAACAACAGGGGGGCACTGGAGCATACTTCAATTCCAACAACAGATGTGTCATGATCTGCGATTAGAACCACAGTCTGCAAGTAGTATGTGTCTATGAGGCCCGGCAGCAACAGGGGCTGCCAGCAAGCCTGAGATTGTCTACCTCTCTTGCCTGCAGAGATGTATTAGGTCTTTCATTTGCCACTCGCCCTGGCCCCATATTGCTGAATTTCTGCCTTTCCACTGATAGGGGAGCCCGGTGCTGAACAGGAGGCGGAAGCCCTGGATTTTGGCCATCAGGAGTTGTTTGAGGCGGGCCATGCAATCCTTAGATGGTGAGCTGGACTGAATGCCGTAGAGCTCTTTGAAGCTAGACCAATTTGTCAGGCACTAACCACACTGTTTCCTTGCGCACATCTGGATCACCTCAAATTACTGTCATTTGACTATGTTGCTGAGTTCCATAAAAGTGGAATAACAAATGTGGCACATTATCAACTGTATAGTTACAGTATATGATGCACTCAACTATAGTCCACAAGCAAACCATGTGATAATATGGCATGATTATGCACAACTGACACACAAGTGCCCTGAAAAGGACACTAATGACAATTGGATATAGAGTGCATCAGATCAATATTAAGAAGGCCTGGAGTGAGAGTCAATCTGGCTGGGATACCAAGGGGAGAAGCAGGCCCTCTCCTTTGTTCCTGTGCATTAAACTGAATGGGATTAAGATTGTTAGGGGCATCGGACCTTGAGAAGATTCTACTCACTCCTAATGAATCAACAGGCCTTCTTCTTCTGTTCAGTAAACAGATAGACTAACCCTCTTGCCTACAACTAAGCCTGTGAAATTCATTGAAGCAGAAGTATTTGATATTAAATGTCAGTACCAGATGCATGTTCAAGTGAACAATAGACCAAATTTTGATCAAAAACATTGTTGACACCCTGAAAACGAGAATAGAGAAGGGCAACCCAAACAGGGCAAGCTGCCCTTTGACCAGAGGAAAACTCGGTGTCACATGGGTAATCGCCAAATGAGAGTGAGGAAGCAGCAGAGATAGAGTCACTAGGACAAAACACCCACAGCTTCTAGTTTACTTAACCTCAAACTCTCTAATTCATTGATGTAGAAATTAACTCTGTAACAAGATAGATTAATGGAGAGAATTGATAAGCAAACAATAACATTAGATGATGCAAAATATCAGATCTCAAAGATGGTTCTACGGAGAATGGATCCAAACTAGCAAAAATAGAAAAGGAGAAACTTGCCACAGCAGCAAAAATATAAAGATTTAGAAGTCTGATTCGACTGCAGCAACTTCAGGATCGTAGGTCTGTGCGTGAGTCCCCATATGTAGTCTGAATGGACACAAATGGGGAAGGTTTGGTCACAGATGTGTTTGAAACAAATAGGTTCTCAGAAGTGTCGTTGTTAGTGGAAAGAGCACCATGATCATTGGGCCCAAGACCACCACTGGATACACTCCTAAGCCAATCACTGCCTAAATGCTTAGCTTTCTGCTGATGGCATGGAGGATGCCCACTACAGCATCTAGGCTCAGCCCCATAAATCTTCCCTGATTACAATGCACTAGTGCAAGATGAACATTTGCACACGTGAAATGCATGTTCCATCAACAAAATATTAAAAATGCAATGTTATAGCTAGCTGAATTAAACATGGGCATGGAGGGAAATCATGTTTGTTTAAAAAATGTCTGAAGCAAACAATGGGCTGGCTCAGGTCACCTACACACCACTCAGTGGTTATGCTAGCAGAGCAATGTCATGCTTCATGGTGTGTATCCACTTGATTTATATTTTCTATTGTTAGTTTAAATAGAGTTGCTTAGAGTAAGGGAGTATAGTACTTATATTTGGGAGACTGGTGTGGGTACGGGTGGGTTTTTGGTTTGGGTCCATAACACTAGTATGTTACTGCATAACAATTTGATAATAAATTGATATTAAGATACAGCAGGCAATGCAATACCAATAACCAACATGTTTGGCTAGATTGTGCAACATACGAACCAGATACAATGGTTCACGTGGCATATTTGAGGGCTCACCAACCACTTTAAGGCTCAGAGAGTATTGGCTTACTGAGCTATACACTCCATACATGTGGCATTCCTGCAGGAGAAACCCCTTGACCCTGTGACACCCACAGTCCTTTGCAGAAAATGGGGTTCTCCCAGGTATTGTTGATTATATTAGTCAAACTCCAGAGGTACTTTTATCCTAATGAGAGCCCATGTACATTTTAAATTGCACCTGAACCATGAGGACATACATGGTTGATATTTAATCCTGGTAGGTGCCCCAGAAAATGCACAAAGGGCACTGATTAATACCTCCAAAATCGAACACCCTGCAATGCTTTTTGGACATTTTCACTCTCTTAGGAAATGCATGAACAGAGTACGTATTGTGGGGAGGTGATTTTAATTTAGTAATTGATTCCCCACTAGATAGATCTGTCACACATCGATCACATCATTCATTGAAAACTTTGGGTGACTTAATGGAACTTTATAGGATACAAGACATCTGGTAACAAGTACACCAGATGATGCAAGAGTTCACATTTTATTCAGCACCACATGGTTCATCACCCCAAATAGATTATTGGCTAGCTTCTTAGGAGATAATGCCCTGAATAGTGAAGGTGGGTCACCTTCCCCCTACTCTGTCTGACCACTCTCTTGTGAAATTACTTAGGTGCATTTCCTAACTTTAGATCTGGATCTGAAAATTCCCCACTGATTCCTTAATAGGGTATTTAAGGGAGAATCACATGCAGCAATATTAGAATAATTTCAGATGAATATCAGCACTGTCGCTAAATATGCCACAATCTTTCAAAGTGATTATCCAGGGAGTAACCACAGAGAAACAATCATGCCTGTTGAAAGCTATTTGTAGAAAACATGCGCATCTAGAAACGGATATTTTATCATTAGTAAAAAATAATAACAAAAATGTCTCAACCAGTATATTTACAGGAGCAGCATCAGCTCTTGCTGCAATATAGTGATCCAACGTTGTTCTTTCCTTCTCCTTCAAAGTTGACACATTTTGGGTGGAATCCAGAAGGGCAAGGAGAAGCACCTTCACTCATAACACATCAATGACAGTGCAACCCATTTGGGTACACATTAAATCTCAGTGACAAACTTTAAGTTTACAAAGGAATTTATTATAGACTCAAAGTCAAACTTACATAAACGTGTCTCAAAAACATAGTATATATGTATATGATCACCACGTCTCACAATGTTAAATTGAACTAACATATAAAAGACAGATAATTCAATAGCAGCAATGCAGAAAGTAAGAAAAATCATATGGTGCTTTGAATTCAGACTCAGATTTTCCTGCCTAACCATTGAATCTAAATTCCTAACTATTATAATAATCTAAAGAAGAATACAGAGGAAAGTGTCAGCATCAGTGGCGGCTCTTCCGCTATGGCAGAGGAGTGTTGCCCGGCCGCCAGCAGCAGAAGCTGCAAAGCTTTCACAATGAAGGGATAATAAACTATGGCCCTGATTTATACTTTTTTTGCGCCGCATCACCGTCATTTGTTGATGCGAATACAATTGTATTTTGTAAGTTTGCGCCTGTTTTGCATCAGTAAATGACAGTAATGTGGCGCAAAAAAAGTATATAAATCAGGGCTTATGTTTATTATCCCTTTGTTGTGAAAGGGGCGGGGCAATGGGGTGACAAGCACCGAGGGGAGTGCACTGTGCACTCCCTTCAGAGCACATGTATGTTTGGCTGGCCGTTTCAAGCCGGCCAAACACACATGCGCAGTGTGCTCTCTCCAGCCCGGCACTGTGTTGCCGGGCTAGCAGTTCTGTGCGTGCGGGATAGAACCTGCACCGGCTCCCAGCCAATGCGTCAGGATTGGCTGCAGGGCAGGCTAGGAGCCTGTGACTTTACTGCAAGACTGAGGAGCAGTGGTATGGGAGAAGCAGAGCAGAGCGGAGGTACGTTTTTTTTTTTTAAAGTTTATTATAATAATTACCAAGCCCCCCCATGCGCCGCTCCGACCCTTGTAACCCCAGCCAGCCCCGACTGGTCAGCATCACAGGAAACTTCGGTAGAAGTCCTGTTGAGAGATGTGAGAAGCTTAAGGCCACTTAACATAATAAAGAAAGAAGATCTATCTTTCCCTGAGGGTCCGCTTTACTCAAGGGGCAAAGTAAATCTGAAGCGCTGACTAACTAAACAGCACTTTAATTGCCCCAAGAACCTTTTAGTAGCTGACATCACATCCAAGGGAATTTCCACTAACAAGATACCATTGTGACTTATGTCCAATTAACTTTATCCTCTTACGAACACATCTGCCGGACCTTGGATTACATCGATGCCCAGCACTTTAATAAGAGAGTCATTCTTGTAGCTTATTGTTACCAATTGGCAACTCAACTCTCACTTCCTTATCTAACACCTGCAGAAGAAAGAAAAATAATACACAAAGAAAGTGAGATTCATGTTGAAGTTAAGCAAGAATCGCAGAGGCCTTAACTTTAACCTTAACAACAGAAAGGAAGTACAATTTAGTTATACTTTTACAAATGAGAATGAAGAGTGATTATGAAATATATCATTCTTTAAAATACTATGGTATAAATGTATTTGATTAACATTGATTAAAGGCGCTGTAATATTGTGATCTTCTAATGCACCACATTGACATGGATATAGTTTTTCTCATAATATATGATGTTAAATGCTTCCTTACTCTTCTTCCAAAAAAGCATAATAACACAGCCAAGTTATCAACAGGGACCTGCCAGCTACAAAGGAGAAATTTCTGGGCAAGTGTACTCTGGCTAGACAACATGGGGAGGACAAGCACCTGGTTGATTGGCAAACAGTGACAGAGAACTAAGTTTACACACATAGAAAATGAGAATGTAAGTACTCAGCAAAAGTGTGAATTATTATTCCTGGTTATACACCTCACAAACTAAAAATCCCATACAACCTATCCACAACTATTTGGATGAAGAAGCCATGGTATGGCTGAATGACTGCCGTAGGTTAATTCTTTAGTCATCCACTATTACAAGAAGGGATAGCAGCTGCTATAAATTCCTTGACAAGGGGTAAAGCTGTGGGATCAGATGGTGTGACTTTAGAGTTTTATAAAGCCTATAACGATATATAATCCTTACAATTCCTACAGGTATTTGCCAAGGCATTGAAAGATGACTCATTGCCACTGACTATGCATTAAGCAATCTTGGTGCTCCTCAAGCCGGGGAAAAACCCACAAAGGGTACCTGTTATTGCCCTTTGCTGCTTCTCAACTGTGACAACAAAATCCTTGCTGAAATGGTAGAACCCAGGCTATCTCTTCTGATAGAAAGCATAGAAAGCACAGTCCGGATTCATCCCACATAGATCAACAGTGATTAACCTATGTACAGTATTTGCAGTACTGCACCAGTTAAACCCGAACATGAAAGCAACAGTAGTACTGCTAGATGGCAAAAAAGGCATTTGATTCTTTGCAATGGCCTTTTTTAATGGAAAAGCCGAGGCATTTTGGCAGCTCCGAAGCTTCCAACAACATTGCCCTATATGCTTCCCATGGCTTTTGTGTGTGTGAACAGCTCCACTTCGGATGCCTTTTTTGTTGCCAGCACTATAACTCTTCTTCTCTATAGCAGCAATGGGTCCGCTGACCTGTCAGCTCCAAGAAAAACACATGCACAGACGGTTGTACTTTCATATGGGTAGGGTAATTCTATCTATGTACGCATATAGTATTCTACTCCTTATCAAGAACCCAGAAGAAATCCTCTCCTCCCCGATAGGGGAAAGAATTAGATTTGGCAGTTTTTCCGGGATAACAATTAAATGGGGACAAATTATCTATTCATACTCACTGAGAGTACTTCGAGATGCTCTAATTAAGATGTAAGATAATGCTACGGGGAAAGGAGACGAAGTTGGGGGTTTTCAGGCTTAAGTCATTTACATACATGTCTGGGGTATACATCTTGTAGAAAATCAATAAAAGATTGTCATAAAAAAATATGATAGATAATTCTTACAGTTTTTCCATCTATGAATAACCCAACACATCTGAATAACACCATTTTTATTACTCTGAGAATGCAGTTGATTAAGCTGCTACGGGCATAATGTTGCTGCCGCAGAACGGGTCGCACATTTCTCCAGGCTGTATTCTGTGCCGGAGGAACCTATTGCCCCTCAAATTGGTGTATTGGGCTCAAAGGTAGCAGGACTGAAAAGTGAGGGTGAATGAGAGGTGATTCCTCCTATTTCGACCTGGGAAGTAAGTGCAGCTATAAAGAAGACTGTCCCCAACAAAGGGCCAGAGCTTGACAAGGTTCCAGGAGATTTGTATCTAAGTGCTGGGATGCCTTAGGGTAACTACGCGCTTTATAAACCCTTAAAACTAAGTGAAATAAATATTTGGAACCACAACGTTAGGCTGTACTTTAATGTCATCCTGAAAGGAGCATCTGTGTCCGCATCCTCGTCCGGGGCAGAAATTATACCAATTTTTAAAAAGGGATCTCTGTCCCTCTCTCCAAACTATAGGCTGATAAGCCTTATAGATAGCTCTCGAAAACTGCTCAGTAGAATTATTCTGGATAGGGTACAGGACTGGCTGGCAGTAAATGAGACTTTCAATCTCTTGCAAACTGGATTTTCAGGAATGCACCTGCACCATTGTTCAAGTGTTTTGACTCCAGCTAATATTCTGGAAAACAGTGATTCTGGGAGGCGGTCGAGTTCACGTATTATTTGTAGACCTACAGTCTGCGTTCGACCTGGTCCCCAGATCCATGCTTTGACAGCTGCTGGCTGATATGGGGGTTCCTAACAATCTTTTGGCAATTATTATTAGGCTGCATAAACATAATTATGTCCAGGTTAGACATGGTCAACTGGGACAAAAGACTGATCCATTCTTTGTAAACAGAAATGTTAGATAGGGATGTATCTTTGGGTCCACTCTTTTTAAATTATATGTTAACGACCTGGTAGCCCATCTGAATCAACGTGAGAGTGATGCCCCAAGGTTGGCAAACATCAACGTCTCTGCTCTTATGTTTGCAAATGATACGTTCCTACTCTCTAAGTCTCCAACTGGGCTGCAAAAACTCTTAGATACCTTTGATAGCTTTTACCGACAGAGGGGTTTGAAAATTGACATGGCAAAAATCAAATATATGGTGTTTACTCTCCATTTTTTCAAATATATAGTATCTACCCACCATAGGTTTTGCTTACAGTTCTGAAGAGGAAGTGATATATAACACTACTTTGGGCTCTGGAGAAATGTTTCTAAAATCGGAAAATCATGCAGCCTACCGTGGAAATGCCAGAGTTACCAACTGGAAAGGTTAGCCCTTACTTTTGTTTTTATTTGTTTAAATTAATACCTATTTACGAGTCTTTAACCCCTTCGCTGCCAGGCCTTTTCCCCCTCAGGTGCCAAGCCTTTTTTTGGCTATTTGGGGCAGTTCCCGCTTAGGTCCTCATAACTTTTTGTCCACATAACCTACCCATGCCAAATTTGCGTCCTTTTTTTCCAACATCTTAGGGATTCTAGAGGTGCCCAGACTTTGTGGGTTCCCCTGAAGGAGACCAAGAAATTAGCCAAAATACAGCGCCAATTTTTTTATTTTTTTTAAATGGGAAAAAAGGGCTGAAGAAGAAGGCTTGTGTTTTTTTCCCTGAAAATGGCACCAACAACAAAGGGTTTGTAGTACTAACATCACCATCTTCCCAGCTTTCAGGAACAGGCAGACTTGAATCAGAAAACCTCTTTTTCAACACAATTTTGGCATTTTACTGGGACATACCTCAGTTTTACTATTTAGTGTGCTTTCAGCCTTCTTCCAGTTAGTGACAGAAATGGGTGTGAAACCAAAGCTGGATCCCATAAAGCTAAACATTACTAAAAAGTAGACAAAATTCTGAATTCATCAAGGGGTAATTTGTGTAGATCCTACAAGTGTTTCCTATTGAAAATAACAGCTGAAATAAAAATATCTAGAAATTGAGGTGAAAAAACAGCCATTTTTCTCCACGTTTTACTCTGTAACTTTTTCCTGTGATGTCAAATTTTTGAAAGCAATATACTGTTACGTCTGCTGGACTCTTCTGGTTGCGGGGATATATAGGACTTGTAGGTAAATCAAGAACCCTAGGTACCCAGAGCCAATAAATGAGCTGCACCTTGCAATGGGTTTTCATTCTATACAGGGTAGACAGCAATTCATTTGCTGAAATATAAAAAGTGAAAAATAGGATAAAGAAAACCTTTGTATTTCCAAAATGGGCACAAGATAAGATGATGAGAAGCAGTGGTTATTTGCACATCTCTGAATTCCGGGGGTGCCCATAGTAGCATTTGAATTACAAGGCATTTCTCAAATAGATGTCTTTTTTACACACTGTCTTACATTTGGAAGGATAAAATGTAGAGAAAGACAAGGGGCAATGACACTAGTTTTGCTATTCTGTGTTTCCCAAAGTCTCCCAATAAAAATGGTACCTCACTTGCGTGGGTAGGCCTAATGCTTGCGACAGGAAACACAACATGGACACATTTTTACATTGAAATCTGACGTGTTTTTTTCAAAGTGCGTAGCTGTGGATTTCGGCCTCTAGCTCAGCCGGCACCTAGGGAAACCTCCCAAACTTGTGCATTTTTTAAAACTAGACACCTAGGGGAATCCAAGATGGGGTGACTTGTGGGGCTCTGACCAGGTTCTGTTACCCAGAAGCCTTTGCAAACCTCAAAATCTGGCCAAAAAACTCTTTTTCCTCTTATTTCGGTGACAGAAAGTTTTGGAATCTGAGAGGAGCCACAAATTTCCTTCCACCTAGCGTTTCTCCAAGTCTCCCGATAAAAATGGTACCTCACTTGTGTGGGTAGGCCTAGCGCCCGCAACAGGAAATGCCCCAAAACACAATGTGGACACATCACATTTTCCCAAAGAAAACAGCTGTTTTTTGCAAAGTGCCTACTTGTGGATTTTGGCCTCTAGCTCAGCCGGCACCTAGGGAAACCTAGCAAACCTGCACATTTTTTAAAACTAGACACCTAGGGGAATCCAAGATGGGGTGACTTGTGGGGCTCTGAACAGGTTCTGTTACCCAGAATTCTTTGCAAACATCAAAATGTGGCCAAAAAAACACTTTTTCCTCTCATTTCGGTAACAGAAAGTTCTGGAATCTGAGAGGAGCCACAAATTTCCTTCCACTTAGCATTCCCCTAACTCTCCTGATAAAAATGGTACCTCACTTGTTTGGTTAGGCATAGTGCTCGCGAAAGGAAATGCCCCAAAACACTCTCTGGATACATAAAAAATTATCAAATACAAAACTACCTGTTTTTGCAAGGGGGGCACCTGCATTTTTGGTCCTGGGCTCAGCAGCCATCTAGGGAAACCTACCAAACCCAGACATTTCTGAAAATTAGACACTCAAGGGAGTCTAGAGAGGTGTGACTTGTGTGGATCCCCCAATGATTTCTTATCCAGAATTCTCAGCAAACCTCAAATTTAGTTAAAAAATAAAAATGTTCCCACATTTCTGTGTGGGATCACCGCACTTGGACAAATATCCTACCACCCAATGTTCCCCTCACTCTCTCAGTAAACCTGATACCTCACTTGTGTAGGTGGGCCAAGTGCCTTCGACAGGGAAGAGCCAAAAACGTGTCGAAATTGAGGGGAAACCAAACCGGGTCCAAAAGGGCAGTTTGAAAAAAAAAAATGTTTAGGCTGACAAGTGCAGCAGAATTTTTATCGGTATAGATAAAACAATGTTGGGTGGTAGGAAGTTTGTGGATTCCAGCAGATTCTGGAAGGTTCCATCACAAAAAAGAGGGAAAAATGTGTGATTTCAAGCAAAGTTGGAGGTTTGCAGGGGATTGTGGGTAAGAACATGGTGTGGGGTGCATGTGAAGCACACCACCCTGGAATCAACCAGATGTTTAGTTTTCAGATGTGTCTGGGTCTTGTGGATTTTTCTATAAGGCAGTGTCCCAAAGTAAAAAAGTGCAGCCCTCTCCATTCCAAGTGGGACGATTTTGAGAGTTACCAAGCTCTCATGGCCCAAATGTGAAACCAAAACCCCAAATAACCAAATGTCTTCTTGCTTGCCGTGGGATAAGATGTTTTAGTGTGCGGGGGAAGCTGAAAGACTGTTACCCCCCTCAGTTGGGGTGGGGGCATAACCATGCAAATAGTGGTTGGTAGCCACCACCCCACTATTATTATTTTTTTAATTCCAAGTCATCTATTAGACTTTCTGCCCCCCCCTGGGTGTGGGTCAGGCCCCATCTGCCCACTACTGGGCAGAACAACTTTGGACCCATTTAGTTGGGGTGGGGGTATGGCCATACACCCACCCTCTTATTTTGAAAAAAAAAATCTTCCATGGACTCTGGTGGGATTCCTGCCCCCCTTGGGGGCAGATGGGCC
The DNA here is from genome assembly GCF_031143425.1 of Pleurodeles waltl. Classification (NCBI taxonomy): domain Eukaryota; kingdom Metazoa; phylum Chordata; class Amphibia; order Caudata; family Salamandridae; genus Pleurodeles; species Pleurodeles waltl. The sequence continues at coordinate 1,620,898,450 of NC_090440.1, forward strand.
TTCCAAAAATAGGCCGATCTGCCCCCAAGGGGGGCAGATATGGCCAACAATAACGTGCCCCCATGGGGAGCGACCCTTGCCCAAGGGGCAGCCCCCCAAACAAAACACACACGCACACATACACCAATCCCTTGTGTCTAGTGGTTTCTGCCCTCCTTGGGGGCAGATTGGCCTAACAAAAATAGGCTGATTGCCTAAATACAATTTGCCCCCAGGGGAGTGACCCTTGCCTAGGGGGTCGCTCCCCATACATAAAAATATAAAGTAAATAAAAAAATATATACATCCCTGGTGTCTAGAGGTTTCTGCCCCCCGGAGGCATAAAAGGCTTATTACATTAGGCCGATCTGCCTCCAGGGGAGGCAGAAAAGGCCTAAAAATATTTTGCCCCCTTGGGGAGCCGCTCTTGCCCAAAGGGCCGCTCCCATTATGTGTTAGTATAAAAAAGAAATCCCTGGAGTCTAGTGGCTTCTGCCCCCCTGGGGGCAGAAATGGACTAAAAACAATTTGGCACTCCCAGGGAGTGACCCTTGCCGAAGGGGCCGCTGCCTACACATAAAATAAAAAATAAAAAAAAGATCCCTGGTGTCTAAGGGTTTTCTGCCCCGCCGGGGAAAGATCAGCCTAATCAGGCCTCTCCCCTCATGTCCATTTCAAGGAGAAAAAAATTCCCTGGTGTCTAGTGGTGTAGCAAAGTACCATCTTGCCTGGCATGTTACCCCCATTTTTACTTGTGTGTCAGTTTGTTTTTGCCTGTGTCACTGGGATCCTGCTAGCCAGGACCCCAGTGCTCATAGTTTGTGGCCTATATGTGTTCCCAGTGTGGTGCGTAACTGTATCACTAAGGCTCTGCTAACCAGAACCTCAGTGTTTATGCTTTCTCTGCTTTTAAAACTGTCACTGCAGGCTAGTGACTATTTTCACCAATTCTGATTGGCACACTGGAACACCCTTATAATTCCCTAGTATAGGGTACCTAGGTACCCAGGGTATTTGGGTTCCAGGAGATCCCTATGGGCTGCAGCATTTCTTTTGCCACCCATAGGGAGCTCAGACAGTTCTTATACAGGACTTCCACTGCAGCCTGAGTGAAATAACGTCCACGTTATTTCAGAGCCATTTTCCACTGCACTTAAGTAACTTATAAGTCACCTATATGTCTAACCCTCACTTAGTGAAGGTTAGGTGCAAAGTTACTAAGTGTGAGGGCACCCTGGCACTACCCAAGGTGCCCCCACATTGTTCAGGGCAATTTACCCGGACTTCGTGAGTGCGGGGACACCATTACACGTGTGAACTACATATAGGTCAATACCTATATGTAGCTTCACAATGGTAACTCCGAACATGGCCATGTAACATGTCTAAGATCATGTCCCCCCAAGCCAAATCTGGTATTGGGGTGCCAATCCCACGCATCCCCGGGGCTCCAGCATGGACCCGGGTACTGCCAAACTAGCTCTCTGGGGTTTTCTCTGCAGCTACCACTGCTGGCAACCCTCAGACACGTTTCTGCCCTCCTGGGGTCTGGGCAGCCCAGTCCCAGGAAGGCAGAACAAAGGATTTCCTCTGAGAGAGGGTATTACACCCTCTCCCTTTGGAAATAGGTGTTAAGGGCTGGGGAGGAGTAGCCTCCCCCAGCCTCTGGAAATGCTTTGAAGGGCACAGATGGTGCCCTCCTTGCATAAGCCAGTCTCGCCAGTTCAGGGATCCTCCAGCCCCTGCTCTGGTGCAAAACTGGACAAAGGAAAGGGGCGCGACCACTCCCCTGTCCATCACCACCCCAGGGGTGGTGCCCAGAGCTCCTCCAGTGTGTCCCAGACCTCTGCCATCTTGAATGCAGAGGTGTGAGGGCACAATGGAGACCTCTGAGTGGCCAGTGCCAGAAGGTGACGTCAGAGACCCCTCCTGATAGGCTCTTACCTGGTTAGGTAGCCAATCCTCCTCCTCTGAGGGCTATTTAGGGTCTCTCTTGTGGGTTTCTCTTCAGATAAGGAATGCAAGAGCTCACCAGAGTTCCTCTGCATCTCTCTCTTCAACTTCTGCCAAGGATCGACTGCTGACTGCTCCAGGACGCCGGCAAAATCACAACAAAGTAGCAAGACTACTACCAGCAACATTGTAGCGCCTAATCCTACCGGCTTTCTCGACTGTTTCCTGGTGGTGCATGCTCTGAGGGCTGTCTGCCTTCACCCTGCACTGGAAGCCAAGAAGAAATCTCCTGTGGGTCGACGGAATCTTCCCCCTGCTAACGCAGGCACCAAACTTCACTGGTCCTCTGGTTCAACTCTCATCTTGACGTGCGTGGTCCCTGGAACACAGGAGCTGGATCCAAGTGACCATGACAGTCCAGTGGTCCTTCTGTCCAAATTTGGTGGAGGTAAGTCCTTGCCTCCCCACGCCAGGCAGTAATCCTGTGTACTGCGTGAAGGAATCCTTCATGCACAGCAGAGCACAGGTCCCCAGCACTCCGTCCTGCATTGCTCAACTCACTGAGTTGACCACCGACTTCGTGGGACCCTCTTTTGTTGTGTTGAGACGACCACCATGCTCAGATTTCCTGGATGCCTGTTCAAGTGCTTCTGTTGGTGCTGCCTGCTTCTGCGTGGGCCCTCTGTGCTGCTGAGCGCCCCTTCTGTCTCCTCCTTCAAGGGGCGACCTCCTGGTCCTTTCTGGGCCCAGGCAGCACCCATTTTCTTCAACCGTGACTCTTGCAGCTAGCAAGGCTTGTTTGCGGTCTTTCTGCCTGGAAAAAACTCTGCATCCACCAGCATACCGTGGAGCATCTTGTGACCAAAGGAGAAGTTCCTGGCACCTTCAGGTGTTGCAGAACCTTCAGCTTCTTCCACCCAGAGGCAGCCCTTTTGCACCTTCATCCGGGGTTTAGTGGGCTCCTGCCCCCCCAGGACACTTGTGTGACTCTTGGACTTGGTCCCCTTCCTTTGCAGGTCCTCAGGTCCAGGAATCCATCTTCAGTGCTTTGCAGTCAGTTGTTGCCTTTGCAGAATCCTCTATCTCGACTTTACTGTCTTTCTGGGGTAGTAGGGTAACTTTACTCCTACTTTTCAGGGTCTTGGGGTGGGGTATCTTGGACACCCTTAGTGTTTTCTTACACTCCCAGTGACCCTCTACACACTACACTAGGCCTGGGGTCCATTCGTGGTTCGCATTCCACTTTTGGAGTATATGGTTTGTGTTGCCCCTAGGCCTATGTGTCCTATTGCATCCTATTGTATGCTACAGTGTTTGCACTACTTTTCTAACTGTTTACTTACCTGATTTTGGTTTGTGTATTTTACTTACTTCGCGTGCTGACGTCATCAGACGTCACTAGGGGGGTCGGGGTGGAAGGGGAAGCGATTCCTCTTCCAGCCCTGACCTGGAGGGGGGTGGGGGGCGCCCTTGGGGGGAGCGCTAGCGCGTCCCCCGAGGGCCGATAATCGGATGCAATGGTTACGTCCGTGGCACCCGAGAGGCGCAGCCACAGGCGTAACCATTACATCCGTGGCCCTCAAGGGGTTTAAATAACATAGTAAGCTTTCAATTTCTCATTCATTTTGGACAAAACCTTGGTCTCAGCTGCGAGAAATATCATACTTATGTTTGTCCAGTTAGCTATCTAGGTCTAGGCAGATTTAGATTGATTGGATTGGTTGATCTTTATTTTTTAGAGCAAATGTAAATACCTCGAGGTAGTAAGTAAGAATTAAGGTTACTAAGAATTTATTTATCTCTGTCATATCCACCATTTTCACAATGTCCCTGAACGTGCTAGTGACATTTTGCTTTGTGCAAACAATGGTAGGCTTGCTGAGAAACCCATAAATTACAAATTGTTTGTCCTTGCATTTTCAGAGAGGTGAGAGCATACATTGGCCTCACCATAGAAGGACCTTTTGACACCCACCTCGTTTCACATGCTCTGCCTCTGGTGCCTGACTTTAAGTGCAGCAGTGCACCTGTGGCAGCTATCAATCGGCCTCCACATATAAATTATGTTGAGAGGCTAACAGCAGAGGGGCGACCCTTCACGTGTATTTTTTGTGTGTATGGGATATTCACAAACATTTTTATTATAACTTTTGCAGTATGTTTCACAGCACAATAAACACTTTGCAAACACTTGCTGTGCACATGCCCATGCTATATATGGGGTGCAGTGCCCTTGTCTGCACCAGGCACACCTTTACCGGGGTGAGCTTGATGCAAAGGGTATCCGTGTACCTTATTGCACTTAATGCCCCAGCACTGCCACAAACTAATATCTGGGTTGAAAGGTAGTACATTAGTGAAAGGCAGACCTCCAGTTTGAAGGAGCAAGTTGGCCTTTCATTTTGCAGGCAGTATATAGCTGGCACCTTAAGGAGGGATGTCCATACAGACCCTAGGACCTCCTTTGACCCTTTCCATGAGGCACCCTTGTTGGGCGCACCAAATGTACACAACCTCTTCATGGGGCACAGTCAGTGCACCTACTGATCGCCTCTATGCCTCTCTGCCTCTCTGCTTATGTCCCAAATATGCCAAGGGTGTGAAATGTTTCCTAATTTTATGGGGTTGTGCCCCAATACAAATGAGGAAACACCCCTTGAGATGATGTCAGCACTATATTTGCTTTGGGATGATCTGTATTACAGAAGGGGGCACAAGTGTCTGCTGCCCCATCTGTAATACCAAAGTGCCCAGGAGGCAGAGATGCCCAAAGTGCCCCTGAGGCACTTTTTGTAAAATGGGCCCTGTTAAGGTTATCCATAGCTATTCAAACTCATGCATTACTATAAGAAGTACATGGAAAATCCACACCCACATCTTTTTCATATCACCTTCATTTACATACCCGTATGTAAGAAATGCGTATTGATTCAGTGCATAGCTCTGGAAGCTGACTGCCCTTAAACAATGACTACTGCTGGAATGCTGATACGAATGCCATCCCAGAGACCACACGAGGATTAAACCTCTGCTTATGCCTGACCCATCGTAAGGGTTGGTCTTTCTGATTCGTAAGCTGGTTGCCTTGATCCTCTTGGGTCCCCATGAATGACATAATGAGGTTTATGAACTCCAAGGCCAGATGCTAGTGAGAGAGCGTAGTTTATATAATCATTATTAACATGAAATGTTTATGAACTAATGTGTGATAATGCCGCAAAGAAACTGTATTAATGTGTTTTGCTTAAACGTGCACTTGAAATGTGACCATGGAGAATGGCCACCAATGTATACGGGGATTAATAAAAATGACTAATACTTATGAATTCTTGTATTAAAGAATAGTTTTATACTAATTAGTAATGATTATGTTATTAAAGTTATGTTAAATAAATCTTGTAGGCCTTAAGTTAGCATGAGCCGAAGCTTAGCTGCCTGGCTCTCATATTAAATATGTTTTCCAAACGTGCAGTGTGCTGACTCGCAAAAGGTCATGACCTCTTGTTTTCTTCAACTAGAAGCTGAATGTAACTATAGTGGATTCGTTCTCATGAAATTCATATTGCTTGTAGAAATGTTTAGTTAAAATGCAACTGTGTAGATTAGTATAATGTACAAGGTCGTTCAAACTGGTACGGACAATAGAGCTACTGACCAAAAGATGTGCAAAGAATTACAGAAGGATGAAATCATACCGGACGTGCTACCTCTGAAGACGTAAATCATGTGGACCAATAAAATGTCTGTGAACTAATATGGGGTGAAAGATTAATGACATAATCTGTTTCTTAATTGGGTAGAGATAGTGGGGTATAACATTTGACCAATTAGATTTAGGGGAATGTACAAAGAAAAAGGGATAAAAACCCATGACATGGGGAGCCTTTTAGAATTAGTTAGGGAATGCTTTTGATTTTATCCAGCAAGTTTGTCACTCTGTTTGGTGACTTATTGGTTTACTTAAAACCATCCTCTTCCTTAGATTGCCCATTTTACACTTTGCCTCCTTATGAGGGAAGTGCCCCTTTTTGCCCCAGAGCTGAGTTTTGACTGATGGCGAACCAACTGATGTCCTGAAGATGAAGACTGAACCTGAGTGCTGACCCCTAAACCTTGGAGGGTAACTATGACAATGAAATTGTGATTTGTCTGTTTGCTTTTTCTTTCTAGGTACCAACTGCTTACTTTTGACAGAGACCAGAGCTAGATGTTTTCCAAATTGGTGTTCTAAATTGTTTTGCATGAAGCCCAACATGCCAATGCTAATCAGTGGTTAGGACAGGGGTTCACTAAACTGACGCAAATAGACAAACGACTGAATCTATGCTTTGTTGAACTGACGCATTAATGACACTCTGCTAAAGTTGATCTATGTTGACGCTGTGTTATGTTTTATTAATTGCTTATCTTGCTTTGATAAAGTCTTATTCGAGTTGCCAAATTATGACAATGTTAATGAGTGTTTTGGTTTTGAGATTATCACATCTGCTTTAAGAATTGTAATTAATAGGAAATAAAACTCATAAAATTCTACTAAACTGGTGTGGTTATTCATGACTGCAAGGTCATGGTGGTGGTCTTGAGTTGATTATGTCTTTGACTAAAGTGAAATGCATTGTTGTAATAAATATTGATGACATTATTTATGTATTGATTGACATATTGATTAGCTATCTTGTCCGAAGGTGACTCTCAACTGGGTCAAAAGATTCATTGGCCTAAAACGAGTCCTAATGTGTAATAAATTATCATAAAGGGACGCGTTATTAGTTCTGGTAGCAGAGCAACGGTTTGGCCCTTTAAGGCCCTAGGACGGAGAATTATTGTTTAGATTGTTTTTCTGAGATAATGCAAATTGGAGATATGATGTGTTTCTAAATTTCCCATGACTTTCCCGGGATCTCGGAATCTGCCTAAGTGAGTTGGGAATGTTCTCGCCGTCTTAACATGTGTGGTGTAGAATTTGCACTTGCTCAGCTTATGCATTTTGCAGGTGATTTGTGAAGATTATGGGGGTCATTACAACCCTGGCGGTCAAAGACCGCCAGGGCTGTTGTGCCGATTGCACCGCCAACAGGCTGGCGGTGCAATCCAGGGAATTATGACCGCGGCGGAAGCACTGCGGGCGCACCGCCGGGGCCGGCGGTTTCCCACCATGTTTGCCCCGGCGGTGATAATCCTTTCAAATTCTGCTTGCATGTGCGGGAACTGAGAAGGAGAGAGTAGCGGCCGAGGCTTCAAGTGAAATCTCTGTAAAGTTCTGAAGCGATTGTGTACCCTTTCTGTAGTAAACCGGCAAATTTGAGTTGTTGTTGATAAAGGTGCTCACAGTAATTTTGCATTAGTTTGGTGTGAATCCAGTGAGGGGCGGAGAAGCCGCAAGACTTTGTCAGCTGCAGTGTGTGTGAGTGTGACGTCAGTGGTGCTGCGCTGGGATAGGTCAGTTGCCGACAGGGGTCGTGCACGGATTGGCAGCCGTCTGTGAGAGGCAATAGTTTGAGAAAGGTGGGTGAAGAGTGTCCTGGGAATTAAAGTCACTTCCTGATTAAATTCAAAACAAAAGAGAAAACGTAAAAATGAATTTTATCAAAGCTTTTAGGAGCGCTCTGAAAGGAGACGCATACATTATGGTGAGTGAAGGGGAGCCTACACCGCCTGAGGGTACTCCAGCTTATATAGTAATGGAGGAAAAGGGAGTCACGCCTTGCTAATGGATGAAACAGGGTCGCAAATTGACTGAAAAGGAGGGATGTTTGGCGTTTCCGGAGCACGGAACGTTCAATACAGGAATTTTAGAGAATTTAAGGTGGATGTTAAGTGTACAAAAGCCATCTCCGAGGCCAGCTCAGTACGAGGCATTAGCAGTCTGGGATTTAATGGGTATTAAACAAAAACAGCAGAAATTTGAGAGGAGAATGAGAAGGGCAGAAAAGACCTTAGCTGAGGCTAGATAGGACAATGAGAGCAAAATGTGGAGAAGCGGAATAGTTGACGGACTCAAATTGTTCCCAGCAATAACACAGGGAGACGAAACACAGGGAAAGAAAGCCACCTGCAAGACAGATAAGGACTCCAATAAGCCTAAAGAGACTAAGAGGTCCTTGATAGAAGAAGATGACTCAGATGATGAAGAGTTTCTTAATCAGTTTTTACATAATCGCCCGCCACCTTATGCAGTAGACGACAATGCCCGGAGCACTAGTGCAGGTCCTGGGAACCAGACGCAGGAGAAGGGAGTTACAGATACAGTACAGACTGGTGATACGGGTTTGATACAGAATGGTGTCAGTGTACCCACTGCGCCAGACATGCAGATACAGTTACAACCTCCACCACAGATACAGAGAATCTATCCAGACGTCCCAGTACTAGAGACTACTACGAATCTGATAGTGCCGCCTGATCCGATATATACAAAATCGAGGTTAGTACAAATTGAGCCAACTCCACAATTGCTGCCCAAGCCGCAGCAACAGCTGATTCCGGGGTATAGTCCAGCAGCAGGACCTCCGTTAGTACCTGCACCAGCCACAGTGAGTCAAGCCTTAGGAGTTGCTGCTCCGCGAGGTTTGCGACCAGGTCAGACACCACCTGCTATATCATTAACGATTACTGTTGGTCCACCTGTACCACTGTATGCGCAGGGTAAGCCTGGTATGTGTGATCAGGGAGTAATGACCCAAGATGCGATAAGAGGAGGGTCCCTAGGAACTGCAGAGTGAATGGCCCCAGGAGAGCAATCAGTTGAAGGGCCCACATCCTTGTTAGACCTTAGTCCGGTTGAAACACCTTTAGAAGCAATGAGACAGGCAGGGCTAGGTGTGCTAACTCCACAGACAATAAGTATGAATGCCTCACTGTCACCAATGATGCATGCAGGGAATATTTCACTGCAAGGTTTTACGGTACAACAGTTGAATAAGTGGTTAGAAAGGACCTATGCTTCACAAAATACTGCAGTAACTGCGGAGAAGCCAGAAAGGTCGGAGAGAGATGAGTACCTAAACTTTGTAAGACTGGTTCTGGAAGCTGCTGAACTAGTGGAAGGGACAATAGGGGTAAACAGATTAGAATCATACTCAGAAGCAGAACTAAGGTATCTGTGCCCTAAAATCACTAAAGAAGGGGGCAAGGTGCATCAGAGGTTCGCGAACCTGGCAGACAAATACAATATTGATATTGAGAATACTAAACATTTGAAAAGAAGCTACAGACTAGATTTCGATTCTAAAGATTTTGATCACATGAGGTCGGCCGGAATAAAAGTGCATCTTAAAGAGATACTGCAAAGTGCGCAGATCTGGGGTGCCTTAGAAAAATGGGAAGGCAGATGGGCGAAGAAAAGAGATAAGGAGAAAAGTGACAGTCCGGGATCAAGCCAGACTAAACCCGCACCGGACACTGGGACAGTAAAAATATTACCAATGAGAGAAACAGCTGGAGGGGTTCTAGTCCATGTACCGTGGTCTAGGGGAGACATTCTGTCATTTACAAATGATTACCCCAGGTTGAGGGAGAAACCGATAGAATGCTATCAGCAGACAGACAGGTTTGTGAAGCTTGCGAAGTGTCTCTGGGAGGACTTGAATACCTTGTTTGAGATCATTGTTCCACCCGATTTATGGCTTGAGTGCAAGAGAGGTGTGGACTGGCCTACACAGGAACCAGCAAGGGATAAGGCAACTGGAGCACCATCTGAGGAGGTGATGAAGTACTATCATAAATTGATTGAGTTTTTTAAACAGAAAGTGTCGCAGAAAGTGACTGATTGGCAGAAAATCGATCGGACCTCACAGGAGGTTAAAGAATCAATCCATGCTTATTATGAGAGGTTGTTGAAAGCGTTCAAGCATTACAGTGGCACTGAGACTATTGAGCCGAAAGATATGAACCATCTTGTGTTCAGATTTGTTGAAGGGCTGAGACCAGAGGTCAGCCAGATGATTAAGAATCATTTGATCTGTTGGCAAGCGAAGCCGATTGATGTGGTGTTGCAGTATGCGAAGTACTGTAGTGACGAGATTGAGTTGAAGCAGAGAAAGTTGAAGTAGAAAGCAATGGTGATGCAGATAAAGCAGCGCAGGCAGGAATGCAGGGAAATGGAATTCAGCCGATGGTACAGCAGCAACCGCAAGGGAATAGTGTGTTCCAGGCGCAACCGAGAGGCCGAGGTCGAGATTTTGTGAATCACGGTCCAGACTTGAATACCGTTGTGATTCAAAATGATGTTCAAGGGATGAAAAAGATGTCACCATGTCACGTGTGCGGGGGCGTGGGGCATTGGAAGCGGGAATGCCCAAATGGTGCATGATGGCGTAGTTCAACAAAGCACTGATGTCGGTACATTTCAAAATGTGAGGGTTCCAAAATTGAAAGGTCAAAATCAGAACTTCCAGAATAACATGCTTCAGATGCACGGGTTACAGCCCATGCAGCAAATGCAAATGCAGCGTGTTCAACCAACACAAATGCAGCAAGTACAACAGCAGGTTCCCATGGTACTTAGACATCAAATGCAATTATCATTAGCTCCAATGGGACAGCAACAGATGATGCTTCCTCAGCAGGTCACAGGTCAAATGGTAAATCAAAATAACGCAGTACAGCAGTTCCCATTGCGTGGTGAAGATGGAATGAATGATGAATGGTCGGATGACAGTTCAGACAGTGAGGAGTGCAGGCTTGCAGCGTCCCTAGAGGTAGATCAGAGGGGACCCTATGTAGAGGGAAAGGTGATGTGTCACAAGGTTTCATTCTTGGTTGACACGGGAGCTACACGCTCTACAGTCAGAAGTGCAGAGATTCTGAAATTGCCACTTTCAGGGCGTACCATAAGAGTGGTAGGAGTAGCAAACCAGTACTTGTCAAACCCGATTACTGATCCGGTTCAAGTTGAGATTGGCAACTTCCAGGGACTGCATAAGTTTGTAGTCTGCGATTCTAGTCTCGTATCCCTACTGGAAAGAGACTTAGGGCCAGATGTAGCAAAAAAGCAAATTGTGACTTGCAATTTGCGAGTCTGTGCGACTCGCAAATTGCAAGTCGCAATTTGCTATGCAGAAAGGTGTCTCAGACACCTTCTGCAACTCGCAATGGGGTCGCAAAGACCCACCTCATTAATATTAATGAGGTGGGTCGCAGTTTGCGACCCCATTGCGAGTATGGGCACTCACGGGGATGGTGGCCTGCTGGAGACAGCAGACCACCATGTCCGTGACTGCTTTTTAATAAAGCAGTTTTTTTTTTTTTCTATCTGCAGCCCGTTTTCCTTAAAGGAAAACGAGATACACTTAGAAAAAAAAATGAAACCTTTTGTTTCGGTATTTTTCAGAGCAGGCAGTGGTCCATAGGACCACTACCTGCTCTGAAAAATTATTTTTGTTTCCTTTCACAAAGGGGAAGGGGTCCCATGGGGACCCCTTCCCGTTTGCGACTGGGTTACCATCTACTTCACGTGGATGGTAACTGCGATTTCATTTGTGACCGGTTTCGCAGTCGCAAATGAAATTGCATAGCATTGCGAGTCGCAAATAGGAAGGGAACACCCCTTCCTATTTGTGAGTCGGAAATGCATTTTGCGAGTCGGATCCGATTCGCAAAATGCATTTCTGCATACCGGAGAGGCATTTGCACCTCGCAAATGGCGTTTTTTGCCGTTTGCGAGTCGCAAAACCCTTTTTACATCTGGCCCTTACTGTGCAAGACGAAATGTTCGATTACCTGCTCTAACGAAGGGATTGAGGTTCAAACAAACAGTGATGATGAGGAGGATGATGGGCAGTTTTCAGAATCAGGAACGGAGACCACAAATGAAGACTACCCTTTGATAACCTTATTCCCGATGCTTACAGTGACTGACTTGCCAGCTGAGTTGCAGGTAACGGTGACAGAGAAAGTGTGGGACCTGACAGGAAAGGAAGTGGGACTGATAAAAGGAGTTGAACCAGTTAAAGTACAAGTGAAGCCAAACGCAGTGTTCCCTCAAGTGCGGCAGTACCACATGGCACAAGATGTTCTCATTCAGGTGTCGCAGATAATTGCGGACTTTGTAAGGCAAGGGGTTCTGAAGGAGGTATTGAGCAGCCCATGTAATTCACCAATAATGGGTCTGAAAAAGCCTTGTGGGAAGGTCCGAATTGTGCAGGATTTGAGGAAAATAAATGAGATTGTGGTAAAGTGTTGCCCCATAGTGCCGAATCCAGCAGTGATTATGTTTCAGGTTCTGTGTGATGCAGAGTGGTTCACAGTAGTGGACCTGTCACAAGCGTTCTTTTCGGTGCCTCTTCATGAGGACAGTCAATTTTTATTCAGTTTCAAATTCCTGGACAAGGTGTACAGTTGGTGCAGAATTCCTCAAGGGTTTTCAGAGTCACCATTTATCTTCAATCAGATATTGAAGAAGGACTTGGAGTCGCTAGAACTACCTTTGAGTTCGACTCTAGTGCAGTACATTGATGACTTGCTGATTGCGTCCAGAACGAAAGACGCATGTAGATATGACACAATAGCCTTACTAAACCATTTGTGAAAGAACGGACATAAAGTGTCCCCAAAGAAGTTGCAGTACTGTCAGAAGGAGGTGAAATACTTAGGGCATTTGATTGAGAAAGGGTCCAGGAGAATATCAAAGGAGAGGGTGACCGCCATACTGCAGATGAACCCATGACAACAAAGAGAGATGTCAGGATGTTTTTGGGAATGATGGGCTACTGTCGTCAGTGGATTCCCAATTTTTCGATTATCTCTAAACCATTGATAAAGCTGACAGGCAAGGAAACTAAGGATGAACTGTATACCATAATTTTGTCTGAGGAAGAGCTTGAGTCATTCATGGAATTGAGAGAGTGCATGTGTAGGGCACCAGCTTTAGGTATGCCTGATTACACAAAGCCTTTTCTACTGTTTTGTCATGAACGTGATGCTTGTTCTTTGTCTGTCTTAACACAGGTCCATGGAGGTGCAAACCGCCCTGTAGCATATTTTTCAGCTACCTTGGACCCAGTTGCAGCAGCCTTACCGGGTTGTTTGCGCGCAGTTGCAGCAGTTGGCCAGAGGCTCACACAGTGTGAAGGCATAGTGATGGGACATCCCTTAACAGTAATGGTTCCGCATTCAGTTGAGATTCTGTTGACCTGAACCAAAACCCAGCACATGACAAATGCCCGTCTTACCCGATATGAGACAATCATTTTGGGGTCGCCTAATGTCTCCTTGAAACGATGTACTGTATTGAACCCGGCAACTCTACTTCCTGTTGAAAACACTGAGATTAATAACACGGAGGAAGTGGAGCATGACTGTCTTGAGGTAACAGAACTGTGCACCAAACCTAGACCTGACATTAAAGATACACAGTTAAAGGAAAATGACTGCATTATGTTTGTTGATGGATCATGTCTGAGAGACTCAGTCGGAATACTGAGAGCTGGATATGCTGTGTGTACAATCACTGGCATTATAGAAGCCTCCTGGCTCGAAAGAGTGTGTTCCGCACAAGTGGCACAATTAATTGCCCTTACTAAGGCATGCCACGCAGCTGAAAATCTGAAAGTCACTATCTATACTGACAGCAGATATTGATTTGGAATCGTACATGATTTTGGCCAATTGTGGTCACAGAGGGGTTTCATGACCTCTTCTGGTTCTCCTGTGAAAAATGGAGAACAAATTAAGTATTTGTTGCATGCAATTCAGTTGCCTCTTGAAATTGACGTGGTGAAATGCAATGCTCATGTTAAGTTACAGGACTTTGTGTCAATGGGAAACGGTTATGCAGATCAAGTCGCAAGGTTTTGCGCATTGAACTGGATATCATTCAAGGATCAGTGGGAATTGTTACCGCAAACTGAAAATGAGACATGTTTGAACTTTGCATTAAGAGTTGTTGACACATTGGATGAGCTAAAATCACTGCAGGGTCGTGCTAGCAGGGAAGAGAAACGCTCCTGGCAGAGAATGCAATGTGTACAAAGAGCTGATGACTTGTGGGTCTCAGAGGAGGGGAAACTGGTTTTGCCAAACAGTCTTTTGTCACAATTTGCAAGACTGTACCATGGGCAGGAACACCTTGGGAGAGACGCAGTGATCGGATTATTCAAAATTGATTGGTTCAATCCGAAATTCAGACAAGCCGCAGAGGTTACCTGTCACAGGTGCATCATCTGTCAACAGATGAACGCAGGAAAAGGGACTGTGGTGACTTTGAGCCACATAGAGAGAGCTGGAGGTCCGTTTAGTAAGATGCAGATGGATTTCATTGAGATGCCTGTATGTGGAGGCTTGAGGTACGTGTTGGTAATTGTGTGTGTTTTCAGTCACTGGATTGAAGCTTACCCTACATGTAGAAATGACAGTCTCACAGTAGCAAAGCTGTTGCTTAGAGAGTTAATACCAAGGTTCGGATTTCCGGTCTCTTTAGAATCAGATAGGGGCAGACACTTCGACAATGAGGTGATAAAGCTCTTGTGTGCTGCATTAGACATTGAACAGAAGCTGCATTGTAGCTACCGCCCGAAGCATCAGGAATTGTGGAACAGATGAATGGTACCTTGAAGTCGAGGATGGCAAAAATGTGTGCAGCTACCAATATGAAATGGCCAGATGCATTGCTTTTAGTGCTAATTTCAATGAGAAACACACCTGATAAGAAGACAGGACTATCACCCCATGAGATAATCATGGGCAGAGCTATGAGGTTGCCCGCAGTACCTGCAAATGCTCTTGTGAATATCACAAATGATATGTTGTTGGACTACTGCAAGGGTCTAGCTGATGTGGTCCGCTCTTTTTCTCACCAGGTGGAAGCTAACACCTTGCCACCGATCAGTGATCCAGGTCACACTCTGCAAGCCGGTGACTGGGTGGTTGTCAAGAAGCACGTGAGGAAGTCATGCTTGGAGCCGCGCTGGAAGGGGCCATATCAAGTAATACTGACAACAACCACTGCTGTGAAATGTGCAGGCATTCCGTACTGGATACATGCCAGTCACACAAAGAAGGTGATATGTCCAACTGATGAGGAACTTGAAGTGCCCGAAACAACAGCTCCAGAGGGGGAAGTCTCTGGGCCGGAGAGTATTCAAAGGGAAACTGAGACTGTTGGAGATCCCACTGAGGACGGCTTAGTCCATCAAACAGTAAACGAGTTTGAGAGAGGTGACGGTGAACCTATCTCAGTAGAGGCAGCCGGAGAACCACAACAAGAAGAGGTTCTCCCAGAAGTAGACGGATACGAGTCAGAGCTTGAACCCGTTACAGACCCAGAAGACGAGGGGGAGAGAGCAGAAGGAGATCAAAACACACAGACACCCCCTGAGTCAATTGCAGGTCCGTCAAGAGAAAACACCATAGCACAAGAGGAGGGTGCTGTCCAGCATCCTGAAAAACCAAGCAGGAAGAAAACGCATAAAGTTGATAACTGGCCGAAGAAACAGGTTGTAAGGGAAAAGGTTGTCCCAGGTGAAACAATAAAGGAAGAAATCGATACAACCAGAAAAGAGGATCTGAGTGAAGGAGAGCTGCAGAGTGAACCCAAGCTGAAAAGAAAGAGAGTCACAAACAGAAGGTACGCAGGTCCTGAATGGGCGTATGCAACGACATCTTAATGGCAACAAGAATTCTTAGCATTTTGCTTTGATCGAGAAGTACCAGGCCAGTACTACGGTACCTGAATTCAAACAAAGAAAGAAACTGTGTTAAATATAGAAATTGAAATTGAAAGCTGAAAGCTGAGAAAAGAGACTTATAAATTACCAGATGTGACACTTGAAACCTGATTTGACTCTGAAAAGCCGATCATGACAAGCTGCTAACCTGATTTGACAAAAGGGTCCTGGGGTGAGTGAAACGCTGTAAATACACGCAGAGAGAGAGGAAAAAAAGGGAGACTTTTGCATTGAAGGAAAAAAAGAGCTTTAAAATCGTCCTCAAGTTGATTGTTTGTTATTCTGCTGTCTGATTCTTTACAGATCATGGCTCACACTAGAGGTAGTAGCAAAAAGGTTTAAGTGTGTGGTTGGTTAAGTGTTATATTGGGTATTGTGTGTGCAATAATAATTGTGGGTGTGCTTGTGGGAATGCCATGGTTGGATAAGAAAGTGACTAACAATGCTTCAAAACCTGAGACTGCTACGCTAACTCCGTGGGAAAAGTTCGAGCAAGATACAAAATATTTGCATGAGAGAACTAATTCAAAGGGGGAACTTTCTACTAATGTCCTTTATCGCTTACTGAATGAGTATGTTGATACTATGGATGCTAGAAACTGTTATGTGTGCACAAAGATTCCTTCGTCAGTACAAGAGGGAGTCTTCCTTGAACCTATGGGATAAGCTGAAGTCTGCTACTAACAAGATTCTATGACCAGGAACATGTGCAATATTTTTATTCAAATCTGGATGTATTGTACTCTTTTGTGCCTGTGATTGAGTTTTTGAACAAGCTAGCTAAAGAGCATAGTATAAAATTAGTTAGAGGTTTCTTTGAGCTGACACTAACATTTGGGACAGCTTATGCACACCGTAACAATCTGACCTGCTTATTAACACCTGTGGAGAAAAGCTTTTTAGATCACACTGATGATAGACGCAAAGCACTGAAAGAAAGATTAGAAAAGGGATTAGAAAAACGCACATATGCAAATGATTATGCTTACACCGCAATAAAGACACAAGGCAAATTAGCTATAGATGCATTACATGTAGGAAGGCTTTGTATATATAGGCCAAAATCTGAGCATGACACTTTATTTGTGTGGGAACGAGTGAATGCAGGCATATGTTTTTGTTTCAGAGTAAGTGGACATTCATGTTAAATGGACAGGATCCAGCGATCCCTGGGATCTATTATATCTGTGGACTTAGGGCCGTATTTATACTTTTTGACGCAAAACTGCGCTAACGCAGTTTTGCGTCAAAAAGTTTTGCGCCGGCTAACGCCATTCTGAAGCGCCATGCGGGCGCCGTATTTATTGAATGGCGTTAGCCGGCGCAAGCAGACCGGCGCTGCCTGGTTTGCGCGAGAAAAACCACGTACACCAGGCAGCGCCGGCGTAGGGGGAAAATGGCGCATGGGCGTCTTAAAATGGGGCAAGTCAGGTTACGTCGAAAAAATCATCGTAACCCGACTTGCGCCATTTATTTTCGACGCCCATCCCCCATCAACATGACTCCTATCATTGTAAAGATAGGAGTCATGCCCCCTTGCCCAATGGCCATGCCCAGGGGACTTCTGTCCCCTGGGCATGGTCATTGGGCATAGTGGCATGTAGGGGGGCACAAATCAGGCCCCCCTATGCCACAAAAAAAAAAAAAAAAATACTTACCTGAACTTACCTTAATGTCCATGGGATGGGTCCCTCCGTCCTTGGGTGTCCTCCTGGGGTGGGCAAGGGTGGCAGGGGGGGTCCCTGGGGGCAGGGGAGGGCACTCTGGGCTCATTTTGAGCCCATTTGTCCCTTAACGCCATCCCTGACCCAGGCGTTAAAAAGCGGCGCAAAAGCGCCGTTTTTGGCCACGCCCACTCCCGGGCGTCATTTTTGCCCGGGAGTATAAATACCACGTAAAGGCCTGGGAGTCATTTTTTAAGACGGGAACGCCTCCCTTGCATATCATTAACGCAAGGAAGGGGTTCACGCTAAAAAATGACGCACACTCCGGGCACTTTGGCGCCCGAAGCGTCTAACGCCAGAGTATAAATATGGCGTTAGTTGGCGTTAGTTCTGCGTCGAATTTGCGTCGAAAAAAACGACGCAAATTCGGCGCAAACGGAGTATAAATACGGGCCTTAATGCTTATTACCGTCTTCCTAAGGGATGGTATGGGACATGTTATTTGGGGATAGTTTTCCCAAAAGATTTACCAGATTGATGACTTAAAGCAAATACCTAAAATGTCTGAATTACAACATGCTAGACAAAAACGAGAGACAGCGGCTGCTGTCGTTGGTGACATATTTGGAGCCATAATTCCTTCAGTAAGGGTTATCTTAAACTCCATAAAGATTCTAAAGTTGTCTACTATTGTGGATAACATGCTGACAAACTTTACAGAGGCTATACTCCTGATGGATACCGAACTTGCTGCGGAAAGAGCTATGACTCTTCAAAATCGACTTGCTTTAGACATTCTTTTAGCAAAGAGCGGCGGAGTCTGTAAGATGCTTAACGAGCGGCATTGTTGCTAATTTATTCCGTGATAATAGCAAAAAGATTAGAGGTATGCTTACTAACTTAATTAGAGATAGTGCAGATTTGAAAGATTTGAAGGAACCTGGAGTTTGGGAGAAAGTTGGAAAGGGAATTGCCAGAGTAGGGAGCTGGTTTAGTAATATTTGGAACGGGGTGTTTGCAAAAATATTAGGAGGCCTATTAATTGTCTTGATTTGTTTATTGGGTTTATGGGGAGCATGCAAAATTAATGAGAGAATTAGAAGAAATTGGACAAAAAGTAACAAAAGGAATGAAGAAAATGAAAGGAGAAAATGTTTAATGAAATTTGGGAAAGTTCACACAAAGGACAAGATGTTGAAATGCGCATTATGCGTAAAGTGAAAAATTGAAAGTGAAAGGTTAAAAGGGAAAGGTTTGTGTGATGACGAACGTCATCAGAGGAGGGACTGAGAGAGCGTAGTTTATATAATCATTATTAACATGAAATGTTTATGAACTGATATGTGATAATGCCGCATAGAAACTATATTAATGTGTTTTGTTTAAACGTGCACTTGAAATGTGACCAGGAAGAATGGCCACCAATGTATACGGGGATTAATTAAAATGACTAATACTTATGAATTCTTGTATTAAAGAATAGTTTTATACTAATTAGTAATGATTATGTTATTAAAGTTATGTTAAATAATCTTGTAGGCCTTAAGTTAGCATGAGCCAAAGCTTAGCTGCCTGGCTCTCATATTAAATATGTTTTCCAAACGTGCAGTGTGCTGACTCGCAAAAGGACATGACGTCTTGTTTTCTTCAACTAGAAGCTGAATGTAACTATAGTGGATCCGTTCTCATGAAATTCATATTGCTTGTAGAAATGTTTAGTTAAAATGCAACAGTGTAGATTAGTATAATGTACAAGGTCGTTCAAACCGGTACGGACAATAGAGCTACTGACCAAAAGATGTGCAAAGAATTACAGAAGGATGAAATCATACCGGACATGCTACCTCTGAAGACGTAAATCATATGGACCAATAAAAGGTCTGTGAACTAATATGGGGTGAAAGATTAATGACATAGGGGGTTATTACAACTTTGGAGGAGGTGTTAATCCGTCCCAAAAGTGACGGTAAAGTGACGGATATACCACCAGCCATATTACGAGTTCCATAGGATATAATGGACTCGTAATACGGCTGGTGGTATATCCGTCACTTTACCGTCACTTTTGGGACGGATTAACACCTCCTCCAAAGTTGTAATAACCCCCATAATCTCTTTCTTAATTGGGTAGAGATAGTGGGGTATAACATTTGACCAATTAGATTTTAGGGGAATGTACAATTAAAAAGGGATAAAAACCGATGACACGGGGAGCCTTTTAGAATTAGTTAGGGAATGCTATTGATTTTATCCAGAAAATGTGTCACTCTGTTTGGTGACTTATTGGTTTACTTAAAACCACCCTCTTCCTTAGATTGCCCATTTTACACTTTGCCTCCTTATGAGGGAAGTGCCCCTTTTTGCCCCAGAGCTGAGTTTTGACTGATGGCAAACCAACTGATGTCCTGAAGACGAAGACTGAACCTGAGTGCTGACCTAAACCTTGGAGGGTAACTATGACAATGAAATTGTGATTTGTCTGTTTGCTTTTTCTTTCTAGGTACCAACTGCTTACTTTTGACAGAGACCAGAGCTAAATGTTTTCCAAATTGGTGTTCTAAATTGCTTTGCATGAAGCCCAACATGCCAATGCTAATCAGTGGTTAGGACAGGGGTTCACTAAACTGACGCAAATAGACAAACAACTGAATATATGCTTTGTTGAACTGACACATTAATGACACTCTGCTAAAGTTGATCTATGCCTACGCTGTGTTATGTTTTATTAATTGCTTATCTTGCTTTGATAAAGTCTTATTCGAGTTGCCAAATTATGACAATGTTATTGAGTGTTTTGGTTTTGACATTATCACATCTGCTTTTAGAATTGTAATTAATAGGGAATAAAACTCATACAATTCTACTAAACTGGTGTGGTTAGTCATGACTGCAAGGTCATGGTGGTGGTCTTGAGTTGATTAATGTCTTTGACTAAAATGAAATGCATTGTTGTAATAAATATTGATGACAATATGTATGTATTGATTGACATATTGATTAGCTATCTCGTCCTAAGGTGTCTCTCAACTGGGTCAAAAGATTCATTGGTGTAAAAAGAGTCCTAATGTGTAATAAATTATCATAAAGGGACGCGTTATCACTTGAATTACCTTTTTGGACCCAGTGACTTAATTCTGGTGCTCTGAGAAACTGCTTTATTGCCCTGGTGGTGTACACTTGATTACTTACTACCTTTGTTTGTTCTTGCTTTCGGATGTTCCAGGCAGTAAAGGTTTAAGGTTATATAACAATGAATGTCAGTTCTGGTGGGAGGGCAACAATCCCTAATTTTACAGCCTGGTGACAGCAGTTGTGTAGTCATAATACTCAGGTTATATTTGCAAACCTGTTTGAATCACTTTAATGTTCTCGTAAGTGTTTTGCGTTTTGCTTTCCATATTGTGCAATATTCATTACCTTTTAGCAATCACAAGGAATATGTAATTTATATAGCCAGTGATCTAATTTTACCACTACATTTTGTTGGATTATCATTTTTATTGTACTTTGTTGTTTGTACAATAATTAGTGCACTGTTTGTTTCTGCTAATATCTACTGGGAGGCTGTTCAATGACCCTGTCCATGAAAACATTTTCTATTGGCACTATTAAATGTCATCTTCCTTCACCTCATATATTTTTACGTTAGGACCGCTAGTTGGAGACTGCTTAAAATTGGGTCTTCTTTTGCTGTGTGCATTGCCCTTAGGGATTTAATTCACTATTCCATGCTACTCTGCCTTTCCTTTCATGCATAGGTAAATCTGTGAGCTCTCCTTCTCTGGATGTCTTGTAACACTGGCATCGTTTGTGCAAACTGCTTCTGACTTGCAATCTCTCTTTATTATTTTGAAGACACTGAAGCCAGAACATGACAAATTTCCAGATGAAGAGTTTATAGTGATGCATACAGTGGTACTACAAATGTTTATTTTAATCTTGTAACACATTTCCCTATGCATCAACATGTTTTTATTGTTCATCACACCACCAGCCCCTAAATGATACAGACTTCTTTTGAGTTTGTTCAGTTCAGTTACTTAAATACCCCTCTGATGCTTGATGAACACTTATGCTTTAACTCTCATCCTGTACAGCTCACTTTATTTTTGTTCTCTCGTAGTACACCTTGTAAAATTAGATGCTAGAACTGTAGGAGTTAAACCCAAACCATCTCTTCTAATTCATGAGTCATATGTTTTCAGTTATTTTTAGCTGATCAGCCATCTATGGTTCTTTACTTCTTTGTTTCATTTATTAATGTGTTTACAGACTTGCCTGATGTTCTTAAATATTAACATGTATATTCATGGGCATGTCATAATTATCCACAGATTGTGCATTGCCAACCACCGATGACCAATGGCTTGATTTCACGACCAAGTTTTATTCTGATCTTTCTTGTACAGTGTTTGCAGATCATTGTTATCCAGTGGGTAAATCAGGATAATGAACTCTATGTACTGCAGTCTTTAACTAAATATATTGTTCTATCTGGGTATCTGCCTGGCGCCCATAATACATAATTAACACTTGTTTAGGGGCTTCTGTGCTTCAAAGTAGTAAAGGTGTTACTGGGGCAGAAGCAATTTGCATCATCTGCCACCAAATGAAAAGATGCAGTTGTTATTATTTTAATTAAAGGAAATCTTTTTAATTGGATTTGAGAAGTACTATACACAGAAATCAAAAATAAGTGAATAAAATGTTGATCCAACTAATACAAGTAAACACTTCATTACCCAGTTCCTTGCTGAGGAATGTGATAATTTCTTGCATGGTTGAGTGGAGGCTTTTGGCAATTGCTTTGGCTATATTAACACAAGAATATGGCTTGGTAGGCTACACTGCTCCAGTTCCCCATAAGAATCCTCTATCTGTGATGGACGCTTATTGTAACCCTTAATGTAACCTATTTTATGAGTTCTGCATAGGTCTGATTTGGAGCAAGGTTGGTGTTGACATTTCTGCCTAAAAAGAGCAGAAGTTTTATCCACCTCTTTAACATTACACTGCCTCATTTTCAGATCTGAAAATGTGGTATTTAAGAAGGCGAGGTGGTGCAGGGTCCATCTGGGCTTAATTTGGAATGGTGTGCCTGCCAGTCTTTCTGGCTGTTCCCCTTTTGCGTCAGAGTTCTGGCAAACTATGGCAGACTTGTAAAGAAAAGCCCTAAATCGTTACTACCCTGTGGGAAGAAACTTCCCAGTACAGGAGAGGCATTAAGTGCCACCTTTCCAGTGACCACATTCATGAAAGCAGTGACCACCATGTCATACTGTGGTATAGTGGACATGCTGCCACAGACAATTGCCCCATGAAGTGTTTTCCTTCATCCAGTTTCGAGCCACTTCAGTGGAAAAAGTGGCAAATGCAAAGCAGAAACTCAAAGTTGAGGGTTCTTCCTTCACCAGTCTGGTAGAGTAGTTTTTTGAGTTCCTTCAGTGTCCTCGCAGCCTGCCAGCAAATACCTGAGTTATGCAATATATATTTCCAAAAAGACAGCAAAACAGCTCTTACCTATGTTCTATTCTAGTGTTAGGAGAAATGTTTGCAATGCCTTCTTTAAGTGAACTCTGCCAAGTTGTAATGTTCTAGAAATTTGCTTGACCTGAACACCAAAATATGTAACTATATAAAATCGATATTGCGTACATAGACTTCAGCAACATTCAGAACTTTGGGTCTAATTTGGAGTGTGGCAAATGAGGTATTCCTTGTACAGTACACTGTCTTCCAAAGTAGTGGTCCATTGACTCTATTTAAAGTCATAGAGACCATCATGTTTCCACTGATGATGCCTTCTCTAGCTCTGCTGGTGCAAACCTTACTCTGAAGTCAGATGGACTTAGGGCTTTTAATGTAAGTGCATCAGACTGTATGTCTTATTAGAGCCTGGTGGTCTCAGAAAAATGATTCCCACACCATGGAAGAAAACGTTTAGGGTGTCAGTGTCTTCGTTTTGCAAAAAAAATCTCCAGATTTGGGAGGTTTTTTTTTTTGTCAAACAAAAAAGATTTCTGAGCTGCTGCATAAAAGATGGAGGCTACCCAGCCAGCTTTGAAATACTCCAGAAAAGCTACCGCCATAGCAGTGGCTCCTCTCAAAGAATAGAGATCTCTGCCAGGCAGATGTTAACGCTGTATTTAGTAATGATTTTATTAATGAATGTTCATGTATTCTGAGTCTTGAATTCGCATAGACAATGTAATAACATAGAGAAATATAATGCACGCACTTGAAGGTGCGCCCACCAGAGTAACCACCAATGTTCACAAAATGTAATTATAAATGGCTTATGAATATGAAATGATGAGCTTATGTTTGATTTATGTAGTAATGTGTCATATTGAGGGTTATGTATTATGTATTAACTTTATTAATTGTAGGCCTTAACTTAGCGAGGTCTTGGCCTAGTTGCACGGCCTCATGGCAAGCTGCATTTCTTAGGCAACTTATAAAATGGATGCTTAGAGAATTAAATTGTGATTTTCCACTGTGCTGACCTAAGGCTCATAGCTAAAAGTCGTTCTCATGATAACTGCTTGCTAGAAGATGCTGTACTTGCTAGTGCTACAATGTTTAATGTAATGTGTGTAAGACTTACTTTTCCAGGAGAAGCAATGAACATACTGATTGGAGAATAAGCTGCAACAATATTGTTAGCTGATGAGTGCAATAACGAGAACGGAAGAGATGAAAACCAATTGTCGACATGTAAACCATGTAGAAGAACTTTAGATTAAGGGTTTTAGTTTCATTGGACTAACTGCAATCATGCGATTCACTGACCAATGAGGGTGTGGAAAATAGTTTTATGAAATCTAACTTAGCCAGACTGCACTGATAGAATTCAGGCCATTCGCTCATTTTCTATCTTGTCATAAGGCTATTATTTTTTTGACCGTCTTGAAAAGAGATGTGCTTAACTTTATTGCTTAAAAAGACTTTGCTTTTTCTGAACTCTGATGCTGAATCCTGATGCCTTGCTGACCAGACCAATGTCCTGATGACGAAGACTATCTTAGCTTGCCGATCCAATTGATGAGAGGTATACCAATATTGATACTGATTGCTATGTCTATTTGCTTTTGTTTCTAGGTACCAACCGCTCTTTTGATAGAACCATAGTTAGATGTTTTCTAAATTTATGTTGACTGAATTGTTTTGCATGAAGCCCAAGCATGCTATTCTAATCTGGTGTTAATTAGAATTCTCACTGATGAAGTTTGCTACATTGAATAACAGTTGATATCTTTCTTTGCTGAATCTAAATGTATATAATGTCATTTGCGCAGTTATTCTTTCCATAAATTTGCACTGTAACCTTGGAATGTGTAGTAGCTCAGGTCTTGATTAGAGTGCGATTCTTTTGCCGCTTTGGACAGCCAGTGTTGTTTCTGTGTGGTTATCATTTGATTTTGAGATTAAGCTATGTTATATTAGCATTGTTAATATAGGGAAATAAATATTCTAACTTTTACATAAAGATGTGGCTATTCATAACTGCAAGGTCATGGTGTGTGACATTTACTGACTCCTACTGATTACTAATGTTATTGATTGTTATTGATTATTGATTTGTGCATGTACCGGATATATGGTGGGAAAACCTCGAAGTGAGTCAAAATGTTCATCGACCTATTCGCGTCTCTATGTAAGTTTACTTATTAAGGTCCGACGCGCTAGCAGACATGGTCGCAGATTGATGGTTTGTCTCCTTAGGAGCCCATCATAGAGGCCCAGTACATGGTTTGTCTTTCAAAAGTTCATCATCACTGAGATTCAGTATTTTTCAATGATTCACATTGGAGAGCAAATGTCCTTAAGATGACTTTCCCAGAATCTTGGAGCCTACCACTGGTTGTTTGAGGATGTTCTCGGCGTTCTAGTGATAGTGTGAATGAGGTACAGCTGATGGAAATCACAAGTGAATTGTGACATTTGTGAGGGTTTAGGGAGTTTGTGTACTCCAAATGAAGTTGTGGAAGCAGTGTGCATATTCCGAAGTGTGAGAGTATGGAAGATGTCGAACTTCACATGTGTGGCGCTTTGTGCTCATACACTGTCTACGTGGTTGTTGATATACGGACCCTGCTTGGTCTAAGACTCAGGAGTATACTGAAAAATGTATGAGACACTTGTTTTTGTTGTACTTTGTCTGGTTAATAGGTCGATTGGGTGTGATCAACAAGTCAGAGTGTGAGTCAAAGTGAGTGAAATAATTTTTCGACTGTCATCTGGCGAGTCCTATGTGCACCAGGACAGACCCACTGATCAGTTGAGAGTGAAATTTGCGTGTCAAATTTTGCTTGCAAATCAGGGAAACTGAGAAAGAAGGAGTAGCTGTTAGAGCAAAATGCCGATAGTGAAAAATCTGTAAAGTTTCTAAAGCAATTGTGTTACCTTACCTGTAGTAAACAGAAAATTTGGGTTATGATTTTATTTAGTACTTGCAATCATTTTGCATTAGTTTTGTCTGAATTTGAATTTGGGAGGACAAGCCGCAAGACTTTGTCAACCACAGATCGCATGAGTGTGATGTCATTGGAGCCATGCTGGACAGGTTGGTTAGTGAGAAGGGTTGTGCAAGGTTTGGCAGCCATCAGTGAAGCGTAATAGGTTGAGAAGGTGGGTGAAGAGAATTCTGGGATTAAAATTCACTTCCAGATTTGATTTAGAGAAACATAAGGGTCGCAGAAATGACATTTTTAAAAGCTTTAAAGAGTGCTTCAAGGGGAAATGTGTACATTACCACAAGCATAGGGGATATTGCACTGCCAGAAGGTACACCGGCTTACATTGTAATTGAAGAAAAGGGTGTTGCACCATGTCTTTGGTTGAAACAGTGGTGCAAAGTGACAGGGAATGATAGGATTTTAGTGTTTCCTGTCCACAGAACATTTAATTTGAGAGGCTTAGAAATTTGGGGAGGGTGCTGTATGGTCTGAAACCCCCTCCAAGACCACCACAGTTTGAGGCATTGGCAGTCTGGAAGTTAGTAGCCAGACAGCAACAGCAACCGAAATTTGAGAGGAGGATGAGAAAGGCAGAGAAGACACTAGCAGAGGCTGGAGAACCAACACTTTACAGGGTATTAAGATTTTTCCAGTGATTACACTGGACAATGAAAGAGAAGGAAGAAAATCTCCAGGAAAATCAAACAGAAGTCCTTCTGAGAGTAGAGAGTGGAAATCAGAAGAGGCTAGGAGATCTTTGACATATGAAGAAGAGTCAGACGATGATGAGTTTATTTTGCAGTTATTGAGAAATCGTCCCCCACCATATGCAGCACACAAGAGTGGTCCGAGCACCAGTGTAGATCCTTTGGCTCCCACACAGGTTAACGTGATATCGAGTCCAGTTCAGATTAATCCTGATAGGGCACAGAGTCTGAGGCAGAGCAGTCTTAATGCACCTATTACTCCGGTAGCACAAAACCAGGTGCCACAGTCGAATGTCCCGAGACTTTACCCTGATGTACCTGTAGTGGAAACTGCCACAAACCTAATAGTGTCGACAGGACAGGGTTTCCCAAAACCGATGTTGGTTCAGACAGAACCAACTCCACTTTTATTGCCTCAAGTGCAGCCAGCTACAAGTAATACCAAAATACACTTCGAAAACAGGGACCCAGCCAGATAGTCTGTACTGATGAGCCAGAATATGGGAACTACGCAACCTCAAAACTTGAATATCATACCCAACCCAGATGCTGTATCTGTACTTGGTACTATTGGTCCGATCGTACGTTTGTTTGTACAAGGGAAAAACAGTGCAGATGGACAGGGAGTCCAGAGTCAGAATTCAATGAGGGGAGGACATAATCAGAATATCCAAGTAGTCTCTCCTGTGGGACAAACCTTTGACGGGTTGAAATCATGGCTAGACCTTAGTCCACTCGGAGCTCCTCCGGATACTGTCAGAGGGTTGAATGTTAGCCAGAGCTTGAAATTACTGACACCACAGTCTCCGAATGCAGTCGTACAACTGTTCAGGCAAATAACATTTCGCAGCAAAGGTTGACTGCCCAACAATTGACTGAATTGTTAGAGAAGCTGAATACCCCGCAGAGTGCTCCTAAGGGAGAGGAGTACTTGAACTATACATGACTAGGAATGGAAGCGGGTGAGCTCATTGAAGGGACTGTGAACCGATTGGAGTCCTACACAGAGGCAGAGTTGAGGTATCTGTGCCCGAAAATTACTAGGAAGGTGAGCAATATGAATCAAAAGCTAGCAGACCTGGCAGAGAAGTATGGCATAGAAATAGAGAAGACAAAGCATTTGAAAAGGAGTTACAGGTCAGATTTTGACGCAAAAGACTTTGAACGCATGAGATCTGCAGGGATGAAGGAACATCTTAGGGAGTTACTTCAAAGTATCCAGACATGGGGTGCCTTAGGCAAATGGGAAGGCAGTTGGACAAATAAAAGAGATAAAAGGAAAAGGGATTCTGCGTAATTGACTGCAAATGTGCAGCAGGGCAAGGATGCAGTTAAAATTGTACCAATGAGAGAGATTGCAGAAGGGAATTGTGTTCATGTCCCTTGGAGCAGAAGTGACATTCTGGGGGTCATTACAACATTGGCGGTAAAAGGCGCTTACCGCCGTGCAGAAGACCGCCAAAACACCGCAGCGGCTGCGGAATTCCGCCACAGCTATTATGACCCACATCTCGGAATCTGCCGAAATTCAGACACCCACACAAGACCGCCACACCAAAGGTCAGTGATAAACTGGCGAAAACAAAACCGACACCGTCACGCCAACAGAAACACGCCCATGCTATCACGACGCACGAATCCACGCGGCGGTCTTTCAACTGCGGTATTCTATTGGCGGTACACACCGCCACGCTCAAAATACACACACATCTCCAAAACACCGCCACATTGGACAATTCCAAATACACACACCTGATACACATACACACACCACTCCCACACACCCATTGCAATATAAAACACACACCCACATCACCCACAAACCCTTACGACCAAAAATTAGAGACGAAGGCGACAGAGAGAGCATAGCAATAGACAACCCCACCACACAGAGGCACACCACACCATCACCCACACAACATTACACGCACAATACACCACACACCACTACACATCACCACACACATCAACACTTACATCACCCCACACATCACCCACACCACCTCATGTCACGCCAAAGACACCCCAGGTTTTCCGAGGAGGAGCTCAGGGTCATGGTGGAGGAAATCCTACGGGTAGAGCCACAGCTATTTGGCTCACAGGTGCAGCACACATCCAAAGCCAGGAAGATGGAGCTATGGCAAAGAATCGTGGACAGGGTCAACGCTGTGGGACAGCATCCAAGAAATCGGGAGGACATCAGGAAGAGGTGGAACGACCTACGGGGGAAGGTGCGTTCAGTGGTATCCAGGCACAACATTGCGGTACAGCGGACTGGCGGCGGACCCCCACCTCCTCCCCCACAACTAACAACATGGGAGGAGCAAGTCTTGACCATTATGCATCCTGAGGGCCTCGGAGGAGTCGGTGGAGGAATGGACACTGGTGAGTTAAATCTCAACTATTATACCCCCCCACCCTACCTGCAAGCCATCACACCCCCCACCCTCACCCCCTCCCCTATCACTCCAACTCCTCACTAATGTACTCATAACACACATAACACAAACCACACATCCCAACACCAAGCCCTGCATGACACAACTAAGCATGGTCACCCATCACTAAAGCATGCTCACTGCACATACCCATAACAACCCCCTAACCATCATGACACAAGCCCCCACACACGAAGGCTTGCACTGGGGTACACGGTCACCCACCCATTGCACACCATGACACACACACATGCAATAATCATGCTTTTACACCCCTGCAGGACCACTACGGAACGTCACCACACCGGAGGGTCCAGACAACTCCACTCCACCCACAGAAGAGGCCCACAGTGACGACAGCAGCTCTGCCCTACTGGATCCTGATGACCAGCCCGGACCATCGGGGGCCTCGGGACAGTCGGTTCCCCTCACACAGGCACAGCCCAACACTGACCTTCCACCCTCTGGTAGTACCAGCACAGCACCCACCCAGCGGGCCCATACCTCCGTCCCCAGGACACGTCAATCAGCTGTGTGTCCACCACTACAGGGAAGCCAGGATAACCCACCACCCCAACAACAACAGGGACCTGGGGGCAGTGGTAGTGGGAACACGGTCCAGGGGACGGAGGCACAGGAACACAGGGGAACTGGGAGGGCTGCTGTGTGACAGGGGCGGACAGGCCAATAGAACCCACTCTCCACGAGGCCCTCTCCTCCATCATGGGAGCATACCACCACTCCCAGGAGACGATGGCGACGGTCCTGGCCAAGTTTCAGGAGACCCAGCGCCTGCAGGACGAACTGTATATGGGGTTCAGGGAGGAGCTCAGAACCATCAGCTCCGCCCTGGGCACCATCGTAGGGGTGCTGAAGGACATACTGAACACCATGAGGGACACCGTGGCACTCCAAGGGGCCTCTGACACTAGCATGGACGATGAACTGCCCACCACCTACGCCGGCGCTAGTGGACAGGACGCCCCGCCACAGGACCACCACACCAGCACCCCAACCCCTACAGACAGACAACCACCCCGCAAGCGGTCCCTGAGAACCAGGAACAGGTCAGAGCAAGATGGCAAGACCCCCGCCAGGAAATGAGACCACCCTGATTGTCCTCCCCCTGTCCCACTTTGTTACCCTGTCCCGATTGGAACTGCCCCAGCTCCACTTCCTATGCCCATATGGGCAATGCACCTGTGAGACTAATAGACTGGACTCTGTCATGGACATTCCTCCACCGTCCCCCATCACCATATCACTACCCCCCTCCATTTTTGAGCACTGCAATAAACACCCTTGAACCACAAAACAATCTGGAGTCAGTCTGTGATTTGGTAAATATGTATAATCAATGACAGTGTCAACATGCTTTCCATTTTTATAGCCAACATACCTATGTCACACATCACAAGTCCTTGAAGGATGCAAAAAGATGACACACGTTGCTAACAACACCTGTGAAACCGTAATGGAAAGGTACAACTCAGTGACCAAATACTGCTATGAAATGACAGACAGGATAGAGGTAGAAGTGTGAAAGTGAATGTAATGGTAAAAAGATAACTGTTCTCACCTGTGTGTCACTGGAAATATTGCCGTATGACTGACTCCCTGTTGTCTATGTCTTCTTCCTCAGCGTCCTCCTCATCACTGTCCACAGGCTCCACAGGCTCCACAGCTGCCACAACACCGCCATCTGGACCATCCTCCTGCAGAAAAGGCACCTGGCGTCGCAAAGCAAGATTGTGAAGCATCGAGCAGGCGATGATGATCTGGCACACCTTCCTTGGTGAGTAGAATAGGGAACCACCTGTCATATGGAGGCACCTGAACCTGGCCTTCAGGAGAATGTGCGTTCGATCACCCTCCTAGTCCTCCCATGGGCCTCATTGTAGCGTTCCTCTGCCCTGGTCCTGGGATTCCTCACTGGGGTCAATAGCCAGGACAGGTTGGGGTAACCAGAGTCCCCCAATAGCCACACACGGTGCCTCTGGAGTTGACCCATCATATAAGGGATGCTGCTATTGCACAGGATGTAGGCGTGATGCACTGAGCCAGGGAACATAGCATTTACCTGCGAGATGTACTGGTCTGCCAAACATACCATCTGTACATTCATCGAATGATAACTCTTCTGGTTCCTGTACACCTGTTCACTCCTGTGGGGGGGACCAGAACTACATGGGTTCCATCAATAGCACCTATGATGTTGGGGATATGTCCAAGGGCATAGAAGTCACCTTTCACTGTTGGCAAATCCTGCACATGAGGGAAAACGATGTAGCTCCTTACGTGTTTCAGCAGGGCAGACAACACTCTGGACAACACGTTGGAAAACATAGGCTGGGACATCCATGATGCCATGGCCACTGTTGTCTGAAACGATCCACTTGCAAGGAAATGGAGCACTAACAGCACCTGCACTTGAGGGGGGATTCCTGTGGGATGGCGAATTGGTGACATCAGGTCTGGCTCCAACTGGGTACACAGTTCCTGGATTGTGGCATGGTCAAACCTATAGGTGATGAGTAAATGTCGCTCCTCCATTGTCAACAGGTCCACCAGCGGTCGGTACACCGGAGGATTCCGCCATCTTCTCAAATGTCCAAGCTGACGGTGCCTAGTAAGGACAACAGCAACAATAGAGTCAACCAAATTCCAGGTATGTACCCACAGATACACATAACACGACACCAAAGATAAAAATCTTCCTGTATGTGTGTCGCCTGTAGGCCTAGGTATGTGTGACGCAGTTGCAAATTAAGCCATGTGGGCCCCTGAAATGGCAGCTGCCTGACCTCTAAACTGGGACAGTGGGAAGTGAGGTAACTGCGCTGGCGTTGCACACCATTGCGGTAGGAGGGCGAAGACCGCGGCATAAAGCTGCATTGGTTAACATTGGACCCTATGGGTCCCAGGAGCCAATGATGAAGTGTGCCGGCGGTGATGAGACGCACCGCCGCGGACGTCACCGCCGTGGACGTGACCGCCATTTTCTATCTGTTCAATCACTTGATACCTGATCTTCAACAGGAGAGGACCTACACTGCAAGTGCTGCTGTGACCTCGGTCTGGAAGAGACAATGGCTGCTGCGTCTGGGGAAAGGGCCCCTGCCTTCACTGCTCAGGAGTTGGAGAAGCTCGTGGACGGGGTCCTCCCCCACTACACGCTACACTACGGTCCTCCAGACCAACAGGTAAGTACACAGGGAGCACGTTGTATGGGCTATGCCTGGGTGGAGAGTGCTGGTTGTAAGAGGGAAGGGGGCAGAGTGCAGTGAACAAGAAGGACTGTGAATGCATGTGCCACATGGCAAGGGCAGGGATGGGGGCCACTCACTTCGACGGTGCTCTTGCTAATGACTTCTCTTCTTCCCCTGTGCATGTCATGTAGGTCAGCGCCCACCAGAAGAAGGACATTTGGCGTGCCATCGCCAAGGATGTACGGACCCTGGGGGTCCACCAGAGATGGGGCACCCACTGCCGGAAAAGATGGGAGAACATTCGCAGCTGGAGCAAGAAGACAGCGGAGGCTCAGCTGGGGATGGCCTCCCAACGTGGGAGGGGTGCCCGTCGCACCATGACCCCCCTGATGTTCCGGATCCTGGCGGTGGCCTACCCTGAGTTGGATGGGTACTTGAGGGCATCACAGCAGACACAAGGGGGTGAGTACACAATCATTCTGGGGACTTTGCGCGCAGTTGAGGGGTCTAGGTGTGGGAGGATGGCTGTGGGATTCCCTAGGCCAGGGCGACTTCCATAGGCTAGGCCCCTCCGTAATGCAGGCCATGTGGCACACCACCCCACCGCAGTAGAGTGCCAAGTACAGGTATACATGCCCCTGTGGCAACCATGTGTGCAGATGTCCACCCTAGCCATGTAGGCCAGATCCCAGGAATTGCATCTGTAGAGGCCAGGAGCACGGCGTAGTGCAGGGGGCTGCTGTGTCTGTATTGTCCGCCAACGGTAGCGGTATGCCATGCACTCAACCTGTCTTTCTTCTGTCTTCCCCCCCTTTTTTCTGCTCTCCATGTTCTTTTGTGCATCAGCATCATCAGGCGGAGGTACAGTGGCACCGGAGCACAAGGGAGCTGCATCCCACATGGCCATGGAGGGCCACACCACGAATCAGAATGCACCAGTGGGACAGAGGGCGAGGGGAGCTTCACGTCGGGCACCGGATCCCCAAACAGCGACACTGACCTGTACGCCGATGGGAGCTCCCTTGTGGTGGCGGCACCATCTGTGCCCCACACTTCTACAGGTACAGCCGCCACCTCCCCTACCAGCACCGCCCTCACAGCAGCCCCTCAGCGTTCGCCCCGTGCCCGCTCACCCAGGAGGGTGGGCATCACCTTCGTCCCAGGCACCTCAGGCCCTGCCCCTGTCACCCCTGCTGCCCTCAGTGAGGAGGCCATTGACCTCCTCAGGTCACTCACTGTTGGGCAGTCTACCATTGTGAATGCCATCCAGGGTGTAGAAAGGGAGTTGCAACACGGTAATGCATTCCTGGAGGGCATTCATTCTGGTCAGGCTGCCCTTCATTGAACCCTGCAATCTCTGGCCTCAGCACTGATGGCAGCCATTGTCCCTGTGTCTAGCCTCCCCCCTCCAACTTCCTCCACCCAGACCCAATTCCCTGTACCCAGCCTATCCCAAGCACCCAAAACACACAAAAGTAGCTCAAGCAAACATAGGCACCACACATCCCACAGGCACTCACACAAGCATCACCCACATACAGACACAGCAACATCCACTGCCTCCACTGTGTCCCCCTACTCATCATCTCCCTCCTCCCTCCCAGTGTCGTCTACACTCTCACCTGCATGCACTACATCTACAGGCACTAGGACCCGCACCAGAACACCCAGCACCCCACCCCGCTCACCTGCCCTCACCACCCCCACTCCCATTTACACGTCCCCTGTGTCCTCTCCCAGTGTGTCTGTGACGCCCCCTCCCAAAGTACACAAACGCGGGCACCCACACACCCAAAATCCATCCACCTCACGACAGCCTCCAGTACCTGCACCCAAAACACCTAAAGTGACACCTCCTACAACCACCTCCTCTTCCTCCACTCCCAGACCCCCTCCAGCTACACATCCCAGTGTTCGTCAGAAACTCTCCCTCAGCAACGTTGACCTCTTTGCCCCCATCCCCACCCCTCCAATTCATAAGTCCCGTAGTAGCACCTCAGCCAAAAAGACTCCTGTACCAGTGGTGCGTGTTCAAGGTGTGTGGAGTGCACCGGCCACCAGGGCAGGCAGTGTGACACAGAGCCAAAGCACTGCCAGTCCACCCCCTGTAAAGCACCCAAAGTTGGTAAGTGGCCGATGGGACATGTTGAAGACTCCTGGCGGCAAAACTGGTCACAAGGGTCCCCGGGGGATTGCAGAGTCAGCTGTGACTCCTCCAAAGGTGGTGAAGGGCCGGAGTAAGTCTGCACAGTCTGGGGAGAGCAGCACGGCGGAGAAGGGCGCCATCCTCCCCGGCGGCCGGGACGCCACCGCCAGCACCGTCGTCACTGGTCAGGAGACCACCGCCAGAGTCAGTGCCCAGGAGGGCACGAGTATCGTCACTGGTCAGGAGACCACCGCCAGAGTCATTGCCCAGGAGGGCACGAGTATCGTCACTGGTCAGGAGACCACCGCCAGAGTCAGTGCCCAGGAGGGCACCAGCTGCCACTGCCCCACTGGAAAATGAAGGACCGTCATGCCACACACCAATGCACAGATCAGAGACCGCCATGGCAAATCCCCGATGAACAAGGGAATCACCGCCATGGTGAAGACCGCTGAACAGGGCACAGCACCGCTGAACAGGGCAGAGAACTGCTGAACAGATCTGAGACCGCCATGGCAAAGTCCCGCTGAACAAGGGAATCACTGCCATGGTGAAGACCGCTGAACAGGGCACAGCACTGCTGAACAGGGCAGAGAACCGCTGAACAGATCAGAGACCGCCATGGCAAAGCCCCGCTGAACAAGGGAATCACTGCCATGGTGAAGACCGCTGAACAGGGCAGAGAACCGCTGAACAGATCAGAGACCACCATGGCATAGCACCGCTGAACAAGGAAACACCGCCACATCAAGCATCGTTATCCCATGTACAGCTGGGACTGTGACAGTACAGGAACCGTCACGGGGAGCTAAATGCAGTGTGGGCACCATTCCCCCTCCAGAACCGTTGGAGACTGTTATCCACTTGAGAGACTGTGGCTTTGCACTCCCCAGGATGGTACAGTGGGCAAACCAACCACTGTAGAGACTTGAGAGACTGTGGCTTTGCACTCCCCAGGATGTAACAGTGAGCAAACCAACCACTGTAGAGACTTGAGAGACTGTGGCTTTGCACTCCCCAGGATGGTACAGTGGGCAAACCAACCACTGTAGAGACTTGAGAGACTGTGGCTTTGCACTCCCCAGGATGTAACAGTGGACAAACCAACCACTGTAGAGACTTGAGAGACTGTGGCTTGGCACTCCCCAGGATGGTACAGTGGGCAAACCAACCACTGTAGAGACTTGAGAGAGTGTGGCTTTGCACTCCCCAGGATACATCAATGGGCATGGAGCCCCGTCATGGATCTGGCGTGGTGCTGTAATCCGGCTGAGGTGCCCCTCCCTTCCCTTCCCCATGAGGTGCCTGTTGTATTTCTATCTGATGCCCCAGCAGTGTTCTCTCCGTTTGTGGACAGGTATCGTGTGTGGGCCTCGCCCATGCATTTTTGGCCCAGTGGTGCACGGACATTGATATGTGCATACCTGCACTGCTTCTCGTAATGTATATACTTTTGAATGTGTATATATTTATCTGTATATATTTCGTACCTGTATTTTGATACATTACAATTTTTCGACTGATTTCCTTTGGTCTCTGCATTCTTCCGGGGGTGTTGTGGGTTGTTACTGTGATGTTTTGACATGCATAGCTGTGTGTGTTATAATATGCGAGGGTAGGGGTGGGTTTTTTGTGTGTGTGTCCCCCTGACTTTTGCCTCCCCCCTCCCCTATGTCGTAGGTGCAGTACTCACCGTTGTCTTCGGCGCCGCCGTTGCTGGTGTTCATAAATGAGCAGGAAGACAAGGGCAGGTAGGATTTGTAATTCTGGCTCCATGGTGTCCTCCTTCCTCGTGGGATGTGTAGAAGGTGAGCGTTTTCCCATTGCAAAAGCTGTTTCCACCGTGTTTTTATCCACGGTGAATCCGCCCCGGAAAAGGTGGCGGATTGGCAGGTTGTGATACTGTGGGCTGTACATTGTGTTCCGCCTTTCTGTTGGCGGTGACCGCCGCGCTGCTTGTCTGTACCGCTGTGGCGGTCGGAGTGTTAAAGTGGCTGTCTATGTTGGCGGTTTCCGCCACGGTCATAATTCCCTTTTTTTGTCCGCCGGCCTGTTTGCGGTATTACCGCACCTTTAACACCGTCCGCCAGGGTTGTAATGACCCCTCTGTTCCTTATAAATGATTATCCAAAGTTTTGGGAGAAGCCAGTAGTATGGTACCAGCAGACAGACAGGTTTTTGAAACTTGTAAAATGCCTGTGGGTGGACTTGAACATTCTTTTAGAGATAGTAGTTCCAGCTGATTTGTGGATGGACTGTAATAGAAGTATAGATTGGCTGACAAAAAAACAGAGAGAGAGATCAGGTTACGGGTGCATCTTCTTCTTAGGTAATGAAATATTACTATAAAGTGATTGAATTCCTGAAGACAAGAATGTTGCAAAAGACATTGACTGGCAGAGAATAGAAAGGACAGCTCAGGAAGCCAAGGAGTCATACATGCATATTACCAAAGATTGTTGCAGGTGTTTAAGCATTACAGTGGTACAGAGACAATTGAGCCGAAAGACATAATTCATTTTGTGTTCAGATCTGTGGAAGGGTTGAGACCTGAAATTAGCCAGACAACTAAGAGTCATTTGATTTGCTAGCAAGCAAAGCCGATTGATGAGATGTTGCAGCATGCAAAGTACTGTAGTGACAAAATTGAGTTGAAGCAGATAAAGTTGAAGGAAAAGGTGATGGTAATGCAGATTAAAGCTCCACAAACAGGGAAGCAGGTAACCTTTCCACAACAGAAGCTGCAGCAGGGAAATATGGTATTTCAAAATCAGATGAGAGGCAGAGGTCGCGGAGGAATTGGTAATATGAACCATAGTCCAGATCTGAATACTGTAGTGTTTAAGAACAATGTGCAGGGAATGAAGAAATTGTTGCCTTGTCACGCTTTCGGAGGGTCGGACAATGGAAGTGGGAGAGTCCGATGATGGTGCAGGAAGGTGTTGTTTAGCAAACAAGTGGTATCAAAACATAAGAGGACCAAGAGTGAGGGGTCACAACCCAAATTTTCAGAATAATGTGAATAAAATGCAAGGTTTTCAACCCATGCAGCAGGCGCAAGTGCCACGTGTACAAATGAAGCAGTTGCAGCCAATACAACAGCAGATTCCCATGATACCTAGACAGCAAATTCAAACACCTCAAGCCCCAATGGAACAGCAGCAGGTGATGCTTCCTCAACAGGTCACAGGTCAGAGGCTTAACCAAAGTAATAACACTGTTCACCAATTCCCATTACACAGTGAGAATGGAGTAAACGATGATCGGGTGAGTGAGAGTTTGGATGAGGAGGAATGTGTGCTTGCAGCTTCTTTAGAAGTAGATCAAAAAGGCGCATATGTGAAGGGAAAAGTCATGGGTCACAGAGTTTCATTCTTGGTGGACACAGGAACTGCAAACTCCACAGTAAGAACTGCTGAAGTTCCAAACTTGCCCCTTTCAGGAAAGACAGCCCAGATTGTAGGAGTAGCAGATCAGTATCTGACCAATCCAATTACAGAACCAGATCAGGTTTAAATCAGCAACTTTAAACAATTACACAAATTCGTAGTCTGTGATTCAAGTCCATGCTGGGAAGAGACTTGCTGTGTAAAACCAGGTGTTAGTTAACTTGTTGGTATCGAGATACACATGAATAGTGATGATGGTGATGACCCAGCTCCAGAGACAGAGTGTAAGACATTAAATGAGGAGTACCCCCTGATTAATTTCTTTCCAGTGTTCTCTGTGAAAGAGCTTTCTCCTGATTTACAAGGAATGGTTAAAGAGAAAGTGTGGGATCTGACAGGGAAAGAGGTAGGTCTGATAAAGGGAGTTGAGCCAGTTAAGGTATCTGTAAAGCCAAACGCAATTTTCCTCAGATTCCCCTGTATCGTATGCCACAGGATAGCCTTATAAAGGTTGCTCAAATAATTGCGGAATTAGTAAACCAAGAGGTTTTGAAAGAGGTGTTGAGCAGCCCATGTAATTCACTGATAATGGGATTGAAAAAGCCCTGTGCGAAAGTTCGAATTGTCCGTGATTTGAGAAAAATAAATGACATTGTAATCAAATGTTGCCCCGTGGTGCCAACTCCAGCTGTGGTAATGTTTCAGATTCCATATGATGCTGAATATTTCATTGTCATAAACTTGTCACAAGACTTCTTTTCTGTGCCTCTTCACGAGACAGGCAATTTCTCTTTTGTTTCAAATTTTTAGACTGAGTTTACTATTGGTGTCGAATTCCTCAAGGGCTTTCAGAGTCACCTTCCATATTTTATCAGATCTTGAAAAATAATTTGGAGTCACTGGAATTGTCTTTCCAATTGACCTTGCTACAGTACATTGACGATTTATTGATTGCATCCAGAACAAGGGACGAGTGCAAGTATGACACGATTGCCTTGCTAAACCATTTGGGAAAGAATGGTCATAAAGTGTCCCCAATCAACTGCAATGCTGTCAGAAAGAAGTGAAATAATTGGGTCACCAGATTGAGAAGAGTTCAAGAAAATTATCCATAGAAAGGGTCACTGCCATATTGCAGATGAGTACCCCAGCCATACACAGAGATTTCAGGATGTTTCTAGGGATGGTTGGCTACTGTTGCAAATGGATTACAAATTTGCCAGTCATTTCCAAGTACTTGAAGAAGCTGACCCATAAGGAGGTTACTGATCCCATAGTGTTAGATCAGGCTTCTATGAAAATGTTTTCGGATTTGAGAGAGAGTTTGTGCAAAGCTCCAGCTTTAGGCATGCCTGATTACACAAAGCCCTTCACATTGTTTTGTCATGAGCGTGATGCATGTTCTTTGTCTGTCTTGACACAGGTCCATGGAGGTGTAAACCATCCAGTAGCATATTTTTCAGCTACTTTGGACCCGGTGGCAGCAGTCTTACCAGGTTGTTTGCACACAGTTGCAGCGGTTGGACAGAACCTCACACAGTGTGAAGGTATTGTGATGGGACACCCCTTTAGTATTATGGTCCCTCACTCCATTGAGAGCCTACTCACAAAAATGAAAACCCAGTACCTTACAGGTGCTAGATTGACCCATTACGAGACAAGCATTTTGGGGTCACCAAATGTGTCATTGAAAAGATGTACAGTGCTGAACCCGGCAACCTTACTTCCAAATGAAAATGTTGAAATTGAAAAGTTGGAAGACATTGAGCATGATTGTCTTGAAGTAACTGATCTATGCACAAAACCGAGACCTGATATTAGAGACACCTGTTTGGAAGAAAATGACCAAATTATCTTTGTTCATGGTTCCTGCCTAAGAGACAATACGGGAACACTGAGAGCAGGATATCCCGTGTGCACAATTACTGGCATCCTGAAAGCGACTCGGCTTCAAGGAGTATATTCTGCACAAGTAGCGGAACTGGTAGCCCTTACTGGAGCGTGCCATGTTTCTGCTCAGCTAAAAGTTACCATCTATACGGATAGCCAGTATGGATTTGGAATAGTCCATGATTTTGGCCAATTGTGGTCACAGAGAGGTTTCATGACCTCTTCTGGTTAGCCATTGAGAAATGGTGAGAGGATTAAGGAACTGTTGCATGCTATCCAAATGCCTGATAAGATTGTAGTGGTGAAATGCAGTGCACATCTGAAATCACAAGATTTTGTGTCAATGGGAAATGGATATGCGGATCAAGTCACAAGGTTTTGCGCATTGACCTGTATATCGTTCAAAGATAAGTGGGAATTGTTACCTGAAGGAGATGGAGCGTGTCCACGTTTTGCATTGAAAGTAATAGACACATTGGAAGAATTGAAAACACTGCAGAATAATGTTGACAGGGAGGAAAAACATTCATGGAGGAAAATGAAATGTGTACAGCGACAGTTGACAGGTGAATTGTGGGTTTCAGAAGAGGGACAATTGGTTTTGCCCAACAGTCTGTTATCTGAAATGGCTAGGTATTATCATGGTCAAGCACATGTTGGGAGGGATGTGACGTTTTGCCTGTTCAAACACAATTGGTACAATCTAAGGTTTAGAAAAGTTACTGAAGCAGTTTGCCAGCGTTGTGTAATTTGCCAACAACTGAACGCAGGGAAAAGGACAGCGGTCAATTTGAGCCACATTGGAAGAGCAGGAGGTCCATTCAGCAGAATGCAAATAGATTTTATTGAGATGTCTGTGTGTGGAGGTTTGAGATATGTGTTGGTGATTGTCTGCATCTTTAGTCATTGGAATAAAGCATACCCTACACAGAGGAATGACAGCCTCACAGTAGCGGAATTACTGCTTAAGGAACTGATACCACTTTTTTAGAATCAGATAGTGGAAGTCACTTCAACAATTAAATAATTAAGTTACTGTGTGCAGCATTGAACATTGAGTAGAAGTTGCATTGTAGTTCACGCCTTGAAGCATCAGGACTAGTGGAAGAGATGAATGGTACCTTGAAATCCAGAATGGCGAAAATATGTGCGTCTTCAAATCTGGATTGGCCTGACGCACTGCCTTTAGTTCTGATGACAATGAGAAACACCCCTGACAAAAAGACAAGATTGTCACCACAGGAAATCCTCATGCGCAGAGCAACGAGGTTGCCAGCGGTGCCTGCAAATGCCCTTGTGAACATAATAGATGATATGGTGTTGGACTACTGCAAAGGTCTGGCTGAAGTGGTTCGCCCTTTCTCTCAGCAGATGGAAGCCACCACACTGCCAGCGATCCATGACCCGGGGCACAACCTGAGAGCTGGTGCCTGGGTTGTGGTCACATGTGAGGAAGACGTGTTTGGACCCTCGCTGGAAGGGCCCGTTCCAGATAGTTTTTATTACTACCACAGCTAAGAAGTGCGCAGGAGTTCCAAACTGGATCCACGCCAACCACAAGAGAAAAGTGGCATGTCCTTTGGACGATGAAGAAGAGTTGTTGAGAGTACCAACAATGACTAGACAAGCCTCAGAGCCGAAAGGAGAAGAAAGAGGAACTGAGACCGGATCTGAGCCCGTTGAGGACGGTTTAGTCTCACTCCTGTGAGAGACGCAGAAGAAGACCTGCAAGAGGGTGACAGTGAGCCAATTTCAATTGAGGCAGCAGAAGAGCCTAGTCAGAGGAGGGCTTTCCCAGAAGTAGACGAAGTCGAGAGACAAACAGAGCAAACACCAAAACCCGAGGGGGAAGGAGCTGAGGCGAATCAAAGCCTATGTGATCTGACTCTTCCTGAACCAGTTGCAGGTCAGTCAAGAAAAAATCCTGCAGAGCAAGGAGAAGTTTCAAGTTCAACACTGAAAAGGACATTGACTATGGGTCCACTGAAAGGAGATAAGTGGCCGGAGTGACAATCAAAAAGAAAGGAAACAGTTGTTGTGACAACAATCGAGGAAGAAGTAGCTACGACAAGGAGAGAAGATCTGAGTGAAGGAGAGCTGAATGGAGATCGAAAGTTGAAAAGAAAGAGAATAGCAAGTCGAAGATACGCAGGTCCTTCAACTACAAGTGAATGGCAGAAATTATTTTTGTCTTTGTGTTTTGATCGAGACATTCCAGGTCAATATTTTGGCACTTGAAAGGAGCTAATGAACTGAACTGTTGAGACAAACTGAGAAAAGAGACTGTTGAAAGTAACTGGAAAAGTCTTAGATAACCTGATTTGACTTTTGAAAACCTGACTTCGACAAGCTGCTGAACCAATTTTTTGACAAACTTACCGATATTTGAGAAAAAGATCCTGGAAGTGAGACTGAGAGCTGTAAATAACTGCTGAATGAAGATTTTTTGTTTTTGATTTTTGCTGCATAATTTCTAAATTTTCTCTTCTACTTTCTGATTCTTTACAGATCATGAGTGACATTAGCCAGCAGGGTAGGAAGAACAGGTGCTGGAAATACATGAGTGTTTGTTTTGCAATTATATGCGTGATATTGTTTTTTATATTAATTGTGGGTATGACTGTTCTTGATAAGATTAAAGCCAACCATACTTCAGCTTTAGAGACAACTATTGCATAAACAAGAGTTTAGGTTAGAAGAGAAGTATCTGCAAGTAGATAATGCCTAAGGGGAACTTTCTTCCAACAACTCCTCCCACGCCGACCGCATCACCACCTGGACCCAAGTAGACGACGCCGAAACCCTAAAGACCATGAACTCCATCCACTCAGGATCTCCCTCACCCCTGCCCACATCACGTTTTCAACAAAGCCGACGTCACCATCTCCCCCAAACTCCGCAAGATCATCAACCTTTCCTTCAACACCGCTACCTTCCCGGACAGCTGGAAGCACGCAGAAATCCAACCCCTCCTCAAGAAACCTAAGGCTGACCTCAACGACCTCAAAAACTTCCGACCGATCTCCCTCCTCCCTTTCCCAGCGAAAGTCATCGAGAAGATCGTCAACGCACAGCTCTCCCACTACCTCGAAGACAACTCCATCCTAGACCCTTCCCAATCCGGTTTCAGACGCAACCACAGCACAGAGACTGCACTCCTCGCTGCCACAGATGACATTAGACAACAAATGGACAACGGCGAAACCTCAGCCCTCATCCTCCTAGACCTCTCCGCTGCCTTCGACACGGTCTGCCACTGCACCCCACTAAATCGCCTCCACGAAGCCGGTATCCAAGACAAAGCCCTCAACTGGATCTCCTCTTTTCTCTCTGGCAGAACCCAGAGAGTCCGACTCTCACCCTTCCGCTCCGAAGCCACCAACCTCATCTGCGGCGTTCCCCCAAGGCTCCTCACTAAGCCCAACGCTGTTCAACGTCTACATGGCCCCCCTCCCACAAATGGCCCGCCAGCACAACCTCAGCATCCTCTCCTACGCCGACGACACCCAGCTCATCCTCTCCCTGACCAAAGATCCTCTCACCGCCAAAGCCAACCTCCACGAGGGACTTAAATCCATCGCCGAATGGATGAGCAACAGCCGCCTGAAACTTAACTCCGACAAGACGGAAGTCCTCATCCTTGGGTCGCACCCCCTCGGCCTGGAACGACTCTTCGTGGCCCACCGCCCTGGCCCCCCACCCACCCCAGCCAGCCACGTGCGAAACCTCGGCTTCATCCTCGACTCTGCTCTCACCATGTCCAAACAGGTCAACGCTGTCTCCTCTTCCTGTTTTAACACCCTCCGCATGCTCCGCCGGATCTTCAAGTGAATTCCAACAGGAACCAGAAAGATGGTGACCCAAGCCCTCGTCAGTAGCAGACTC
Source organism: Pleurodeles waltl (assembly GCF_031143425.1). Taxonomy (NCBI): domain Eukaryota; kingdom Metazoa; phylum Chordata; class Amphibia; order Caudata; family Salamandridae; genus Pleurodeles; species Pleurodeles waltl. The sequence continues at coordinate 1,620,941,833 of NC_090440.1, forward strand.
GACTACGGCAATGCACTCTACGCAGGCATCCCAACAAAAGACATCAAACGACTCCAACCCATCCAGAACGCATCCGCCCGCCTGATCCTCGACATACCCCGCCGATGTCACATCTCCCACCACCTGAAGGACCTCCACTGGCTCCCCGTGGACAAAAGGATCACATTTAAACTCCTCACCCACGCACACAAGGCACTACACGACACCGGACCCACCTACCTGAACACCAGACTCAACTTCTACGTTCCCTCACGCCAACTACGCTCTGCCAACCTTGCCCTCGCCATCGTCCCCCATCCAAGAGCATGGTATGGCACATGTTATTTGGGGATAGTTTTCAACTAGATGAAATTTCCAAAATTGACTGAGTTACATCACATTAGAGAAAAGGGAGAGTCTCCTTCTGGTATAGTGGGAGATATATTTGGATCCATGATTTCTACAGTAGGAGTTGTTCTAAATTCGATAAAGATTTGAAAGTTGTCTACTATTGTGGATAACATGCTGACACATTTTTCAGGATCCATACTCCGGATAGATACTGAATTAGCTATGGAACAAGCTATGACTCTTCAGAACCGCTTTGCATTAGGCATTCTTTTAGCAAAAGATGGTGGAGTTTGCAAAATGCTTACTTCTAGGCATTGCTGTTCGTTCATTCCTGATAATAGTAAAGAAATTAGAAGCTTATTTACTAATCTGACTTATGAGAGTGCTGATTTAAAAGAGTTGAAAGAACCAGGATTTTGGGAGAAAGTTGGCAAAGGATTTGCTTCAGTGGGAAATTGGCTCAGCAGCATGGGAAAAGGCATAATATTGAAAATACTATAAGGGATACTGATCATTGTCATTTATGCACTCTGAGCATGGGGAATATGTAAATTGTGCAAAATGATTAAATTGAAAAAAAATGAAAAATTATCAGAGGAGGGAAGAAATGAAAAGCAAAAAATAGTTTAAGGGAAATTCGACAGGAGAACAAAAATATGAAGGGATAGAAATGACAGAATTTTAGCAGAAGCAAACTTTTGTGTGTGAATTTTTATTGTGATTACACATTTAGCCATTTTTTTACGCTGAATTTAATCATGATTTTATTGATGAATATTCATGTATTCTTAGTGTTGAATTTGCATAGACAATGTAATAACATAGAGAAAACTAATGCACGCACTTGAAGGTGCACGCACTTGAAGGTGCGCCCACACGAGTGGCCACCAATCTTCACAATGTGTACTTATTAATGGCTTATTAATATGAAATGCTGAGTTTATGTTTGATTTATGTAGTAATGTGTCATTTTGAGGGTTATGTATTATGTATTAACTTTATTAATTGTAGGCCTTAACTTAGCGAGGTCTTGGCCTAATTGCACGGCCTCATGTCAAGCTGCATTTTTTAGGCGACTTATAAAATGGATGCTTAGAGAATTAAATTGTGATGTCCCACTGTGCTGACCTAATCCTGTTGCTTAAAGTATTTCTCATGAAAGCTGCTTGCTAGAAGACGATGTACTTGCTAGTGCAACAATGTTTAATGTAATGTGTGTAAGACTGGTTTTCCCAGGAGAAGACAATGAACATACTGACTGGAGTATAAGCTGCAACAATATTGTTACCTGATGAGCGCAATGATGAGAACGGAAGAGATGAGAACCAATCGTCGACATGTGAAACGTAGTGGAAGAACTTTAGATTAAGGGTTTTAGTTTCAATGGACTAACTGCAATCATGCGGTTCACTGACCAATGAGGGTGTAGGAAGTAGTTTTAGGAAATCTAACTTAGAGAGACTGCATGGAGAGAAGAGAGGCCATTTGCTCATTTTCTATCTTGCCATAAGGCTATTTTTTTTTACCGTCTTGAGAAGAGACGTTCTTAACTTTATTGCTTAAAGAGACTTTGCCTTGTCTAAACTCTGATGCTGAATCCTGATGCCTTGCTGACCAGACCGATGTCCTGATGACGAAGACTATCTTAGCTTGCAGATCCAATTGATGAGAAGTATACCAATAATGATATTGATTGCTATGTCTATTTGCTTTTGTTTCTAGATACCAACTGCTTTTTTGATAGAGCCATAGTTAGATGTTTTCTAAATTTATGTTGACTGAATTGTTTTGCATGAAGCCCAAACATGCTATTCTAATCTGGTGTTAGTTAGGATTCTCACTGATTAAGTTTGCTGCATGGAATAACAGTCAATGTATTTCTTTGCTGAATCTAAATGTATGTAATATCGTTTGCACAGTTATTTTTGCTATTAATTTGCATTGTAACCTTAGAATGTGTAGTAGCCCAGGCCTTGATTAGATTGAGATTCTTTTGCCGCTTTAGACAGCTAGTGTTGTTTCTGTATGTTTATCATTAGATTTTGAGATGAAGCTATGTTACATTAGCATTGTTAATACAGGGAAATAAATATTCTAACTTTTACATAAAGGTGTGGGTGTTCATGACTGCAAGGTCATTGTGTGTCATTTACTGACTCCTACTGATTACTAAAATTATTGATTGTTATTGATTATTGATCTGTGCATCTACTGGATATATGGTGGGAAAACCTTGAAGGGAGTCAAAAGGTTCATCAACCTATTTGTGTCTCTTTGTAAGTTTACTTATTAAAGTCCGACTCACTAGCACAGGTGAAGTTCTCTAAATAGGTGGGTGGTAGTCCGCTGTTGAAGCGGAGGTCAATATGTCTGCTCCTCGATAGCGGACCAGGCCAAAACCTAAATCAGGCTGTCTGTCTCGTGAATATATTGGGCTTTCATTGAATGACCAAATATTCATAATAATACTCCACACTGCTTACCTCAAAGGCTATTCAATTATGGCATTTTGTTCATATATTAATTGTTACAGTCTCTAGTCATTGCAAAAATGCAATTTATGCAGAACAATTTATGTTTTCTGTGTAAATAGAAACTCTATCTAAAGCCTGAGTTTCTAAATGCATATTTAGTATTTTTGAAGATCCACTGCTATTCAGTTGTTTATTCAAAATGTTCCACATATCTGAAATGAACCAGATTCGGTATTGTAGTGAAGGCACGCTAGGCTCTGCAAAGAGACTTTGGGGCATATTTATACTCTGTTTGCGCCGAATGTGCATCAAACATTTTGGAGCACATTCGGCGCAAACATTGCCCCATATTTAAACTCTGATGCTCAACTCCACGGACGTCAAAATTCCACTGTGGGCGTCATTTTTTGGAGGCGGGAAACTGCCTTGCGTTAATGATATGCAAGGTAGGCGTTCCCTCCCCAAAAATGACTTTAAGGCATGTGCGCCTTATTTATACTCCAGCGTCATTTTGACGCACAGGAGAGGGTGGGTCTTAAAAACCGGCGCACAGCCTGATGTGCGCCGTTTTTTAACACCTGGTTCAGGGCAGGCGTTAAGGGACCTGTGGGCTCAGAAGGAGTCCAGAGGTGCCCTTCCCTGCCCCCCAGGGACACCCCCTGCCACCCATGCCCGCCCATGGAGGATACCCATGGATGGGGGGACCCATCCCAGGTCGGTACATGTAAGTTGAGGTAAGTATTTTAAAAAACAATTAAAATGGCATAGGGGGGCCTAATTTGGGTCCCCCTACATGCCACTGTGCCCAATGACCATGCCCAGGGGACTGTGATCCCCTGGGCATGGCCAATGGGCAAAGGGCCATGACTCCTGTCTTTGCTAAGACAGGAGTCATTTTAATGGGGGTTGTGCGTCAAAAAATGTCGCAAGTCCGGTTTGAGGCATGATTTTTGCCTCAGACCTGACTTGCACCATTTTGTGACGCACAACCCCCATTTTCCCCTACGCCAGCACTGCCTGGTTTGAGTCATTTTTTTAGACTCAGACCAGTCCGCCGCGCCGGCTATCATCATTCCTTAAATAAGGCGCCCGCATGGCACATAGGAATGGCGTTAGCCGGCGGTAAAAAATGTTACGCAAACCAGCGCCGGCGCTGGTTTGCGTCAAAAAGTATAAATATGGGCCTTTATTTTTTTATGCATGTTTTCAACTTAGCATTTCTTTCCTATTGGCAATCTTTTACATGGCTTCTTGTTTATGTGATAATGTACTGACAAATCATTGCATATGTTGCTTGTTCCTAGTAAGCCATCTAATCTGTACACAATGTCCAAGGCTGAGCACACAGAACACAATGTCTGAACATTTTGATTGTCTGTTGGGACAGCTCTGTGTTTATAGACACATCACAGCACCGAGATTGCACCTCTGTGTGAGATGGAGAGTGCTTGTATTATGAAAACAGGCTCTGCGATGTATGTACCAGAGGAGCACTTCCACTGGGCTTATCCTGGAACTTTGCATACATGCTGTGCCCGAGATGCAGATTGGAAGATTCTTATGCTGATTCTGAATCCGACCTCTACCTTTCTCCTTTCAACAAACCAAGAGCTGTACTACACCAGAATGGCTTCCTGGAATCCTGGTACATCTCACCCAGGTATGGGGCCATGGGTTTCCTAATAGAGCTGGCAGAGGGTGCTCCCACTATGCTCTCAGCAGTATAGGTAGTCACGGATAGGAGTTTACCAATACAATCACAAAACAATGGTTGAACTGTTTTATCTTTTTCACCATCTTTGTAATGCTGATTACCATGCTCTGCTTTGTCCGTTTGCCTAATAACTGCAACTCATGTTTCTCATGCAATAATAAGAATATTGGGTTGTATGTTGAAACAACAAGTGCTTCAACTATCCATGCCTGAACAACGAGGTCGGAACAACAACCTTGTTGTTATCACTAATGCCTTTATCACGAATGCCTTGACAATGATTTTGTAAAGGCATTCCTGGTAAAGGCATTAGTGATCAGCATGCATGGTTCCGGCATGCGTCCCCCCTGGAACCCCACCCCTAAAAATTATCGTGACCCCCTCACCCCCACAACCACCCCAACCCCCACCCCAAAATTACCATAACCCAAACCCCCTCCCCTAAAACCTAAAGCACCCCAACCCCCCACTGCACCCTTAAAACCTAAACCCTGAGCCCCTCCCCCTCCCCTAAACCTTCATCACCCCGAGCCCCCACCCCACCCCAAAAAACTAAAAATACCCTGACTCCCCACCCGGCCCCTAAAACCTAAAGCACCCCAACCCCCCCCACCCCACCCCACCCCTAAAGCCTAAACCTTGACCCCCCTCCCCACCCCTAAACCTTACTCACCCGAGCCCCCAACCCCCAAAAAAACAGCCCCAGTCCCAGCCCAACTTACCTCCTCCTTGATCGCGTCGACTCCCTTCTTCTTTGCCTTAACCACGCATGTACGTGGTTCACACATGCGTGGTTAAGGCCCTGAACGAGGAAGTCGTGGAAAACGAAAGCGTTGTTTCGCTTTCGTTTTCCACGACTTCGTGGTTCAGGACTCGTTGTTCGGGATGCTTCCCAGAGTATTGCTATAAATGTTCTAAACAACATTTCCGCTTTCTTTCTTGTGTCCAATCCTGGGTACTTTAAGTGACAGCGAATGGATAGATCTGTTTGTGCGATTTCCTTGGGAATCTGAGAAATCATGTTCGGGGCTGTGGAACCCATCTGCTACCCTGATGTGTTTAGGGGGGTTCAGACGGGGCACTGTGAGCTTGCCAGAAATCGTGTCAACCTTTCCCAATGGTATCTGCGGAATGAGTCCCTATACACTGATATTTATGTTGACCAATATAACAGTATAACAATGGTGCATGTTCCCATTTTTAATTTCACTGTAAGCAATGTAGTGATTCATGCTGTAAATCTAGTGACTGTTTTTTACACAAGAATGAGAGAAGAGCAGTGCAAGTAAACACCATCTTTCTCTATTGCATAGCATTTTTGAGACATTTTTGGAGCTATATGTAATTAGAGCTATATCTTGGACTGACAAATAGTGTCTTGTGTTCAACACAAGATCGTAAATTCATACTAAGTGAATATTTTAATCCTCACGGCTCACGCGTGGCTGTCATTTTTGAGTATGAAGGATTGCACCAGTTTGCAGCTGCTCAATCCTTTGAGGAAAGTGGCCTGCAGATACACTGGGTGTCTTAAAGCTGACAGTCACTCGATTTTCCTCATTATGCTAGTGCAAATAGATCTTCGTAAAAGTATTGTCTCGGGAGGGCTGTAAAAATCCTCTTTTATCCAAAGCGAACTGCACTATATTTTACTTCTTCAAAATGGAGAACTCTGCCCAGAGTCGGACTGGCCTACAGGGCATTATGGGCGCACCAGAAGGGCTGGTCTGACATGTGAGTGTGTGGGCTGATTTTTTTTATCTGTTTGTGTGCCTGTTGCAAGGTCTGCTGGGTCGGTTTTCACTCTTTCTTTCTCTAATATTACAACAAACATTGCCTGCAGCAAGCATGTATGCTTGCAATCTCCATTCCTTGCAAAACATGTATAGAGCGTGTGTTTGCAAGTTCAACACTGCCCCAATTTGCACAAATGGGCCTCTTCTTTAGTTATCTGATTCATTAATAAGGACCACTCTTCTTTTAATGCCTGGGTCTATTTTTTGTCCCAGTCTGACACTGCTCACTGCTCTTTCTTATATGTTGTAATGCCTCAGTTTTAAAAACAAAATTCATGTTTATATCTGGAAATGGCTGCCTACATCTTAGTGGCCACTGTGACATTTATTAAAACCCAAAGAGCAATACAAAATACACTACTCTCTTATTGTAGTTCGGGTTCTTGCTGCTGCCCCTCTGTTAGACTTTTTTCCTTTTGCAGGGTTATCTCCCATATTTTTGCCTCCTGTCTCCTATTTTTTCAGACCTGTTTTGTTGGCTTTAGGGCTCTGGACACTTTACCATTGCCAACCAGTGCTCAAGTGCATATCCTCTCTGTGTAAATTGTATTGTTGATTGGATTTCCATGATTGACATATTTGATTTACTAGTAAGTCCCTAGCACAATGCACGAGAGGTGCCCAGGGCCTGTAAAGCAAATGCTACTAGTGGGCCTGTAGCACTGGTTGTGCCACCCACCTTAGTAGCCCTGTAAACATGGCTCAGACCTGCCACTGCATTGACTGTGAGTGCAGTTTTAAACTGCCAATTCAACTTGGCAAGTGTACCCACTTGACAGGCCTAAACCTTCCCTTTTCGTGCATATAAGACACCCCTAAGGTTGGCCCTAGGTAGCCCCATGGGCAGGGCGCAGTGTATGTGTAAGGTCAAGCGACACCCTCAGGCAGTGTGGTTTCTTGACACCGTGCAACCGGATTTTGACGCAACATTGCTGGGCACGGAAAATCAATGCAAAAGCCTGCCCAGACCCAAGGTGCCTGTCTGGATCGATGCATCGCTCTCTTGCAGAGAGGAAAAACAATGCACGCTGACCCGACCGGAGGAGGAACGAGGCACAGTGTCACTTGCGAGTGAGAAATCGACTTATGGCTGCCCTTTTCTAATGCACACTCACCCGTGTGGTCTTATTTTGAGACAACCGAGGTACTTTTGAATGCTAACAAAGTTCTCACTGTTTTCATAAGGATTTAAGACTCTTTTTACTTTTTAAATTCATAACTTGACTTTGGTATGTTGGATTGTTGTTGTTTTGGTCTTGTTTTGTTTAGATAAATATTGCCTTATTTTTCTAAACCTGTGGTGTGTCATTCTGTGGTGTATTCACTGTGTTACTGTGTGTGTTGGTACAAATACTTTACACCTTGCTTCTGAAGTTAAGCCTGCCTGCTCGTGGCAAGCTACCAAGAGGGTGAGCGGGGGTTAACTGAGGGTGATTCTCCTTACCCTAACTAGAGTGAGGGTCCTTGCTTCGACAGGGGGTAACCTGACTGCCAACCAAAGTCCCCATTTCTAACAACCTCCTATTCATAATTTTACACTGGAATGGCTGGGCTTTGCTGAAGGCTCATGCTGGTTTTTGGATTTGGTTCTGGGACTTTAAGTCCAATGTAACACAAGGGCTTCATGAAGCTGTGCATTTATTGATTTTAAATTGGTATTGTACTCTCCTGATTTACAGTAAGGTCCTCCCAGGTGCCATGTGATATACACAGTTGTGCTCAAAATATATATGCTAAAAGAAGCACCCAAGCGATTGCTCCAAGCAACCAATTACGCAGTGTAAGCAAGTGTATTGACATAGTACAATTGCTGGTGTCAAAAAATCAGTGCTTCATTTTCCAAAACAAGAAAAAAAAGAAACAGAGCAACCTGCCTTAATAGGCACTCTGTTCTTTCTACCCTCAAGTGTTTACTTTCTGAGTATGCTCGTTCAAAGTTTGATGTGCACCCCTGAGATCACCAGTGACCTTGTGGTGGCATTAAAAGGGATTATTCCACCATGAGAGGAGGTGGATAAAGAGTCTTTGCCTTAAGGTCTTAGTGAAATTAACAGGACCCACTCCAGATACTTGACTTCTAGCCTCTGGTTCCCAATTCCATATGTTGTTACCAAGCACACACTGCAAACAACTCTCCAACCCCTATTCAACACGGGCCTGCAGAGTGAGCTAACTTTAATTCTGGCATTGGACTTTTTGTTCTGTATTTGCATGAGTTTGTGCTATCCTTATTTTTCTTGAGTACCTGTGTTTATTCTGGCTTTACGTGTTGCCATTGTTTGAGTTGCGCCATCCAGTTCTATAATAGAACCAACAGACTGTGCTTGCTCCTTGGATCAGGAAAATCATCAAGGCTTATTTCCTCAATAGTGAGACTTGCCCTGAGCTTATCCAAGGAGGTGTAGAATCTGCTCCCAAGTGCAGGAGGCAGTCACTTTCCATCTGTACAAGAAACATAAAACAAGAATAAAACTATAGGTGCCTCTGTTTTGCATTTAACTTCCATGAGGTCAGCCCTCAAGGGACACTCATTAAAAATCTATTAAAATCCATGATTGTGATTCTATATACCACAACAACTTTTCTATATTACGTATATATAATAAGTGTGATCACCTTAACACTGCTCTAATTTTGGAGAGGGTTGAAGGCTCTCATTTTTAAAGAACATTACATGACAATGACTATCCATCGAAAATCCAACTACCTTTCCTGTCATTAACCTCATGCTTGCCTTTGACCATGTACAGCGTTTCACTGCTTTTTGGATAGGTTCACACTATAGAAATACCATATACATGCACATACAAAGCCATAGTAGAGGTGTAAAGAGAACTGTCTACTGAGAAAAATGCAATAAGAACATTTTGCCGGCCCAAAGTATTTGCAGAATTATCTATTATACCAGATTTACCCTAATTTCTAATGCCTGACTCACTTATTCTGTTGAGCACAAACTCAAAGAGAGCAGCCACCTAAGACCTCCTAATACTGGCTTGTCTCAGGAGCATCTGCAGGCTACAGTGAGTTTTGGAGTAATGGGAACTACCCAGGCCCACAATATGAGAAATGGAGACAAAGCAGCATTGGAGAAACAAGTTGGACTGTAGCATGAGGAATGGGTTACAGCTATCATAAGAATACATTGCATTGAATATCTCCCACAAATGAATGCTCAAAACTGAAAGAAAAAAAAAAAATGTCTCAATGGCTTCCACCATCACTCACAAGTACATTATATACAAATCAGATATTAGCAGGCATTTGGCCAATCATATATCGAGTCACCTCGGGCACTTTCATTGTCTTCAGTCTTATGAGAATTAAGAGGGTCACACAGACTTTCAGTCTAGGTCTCGTTTTGCAATCACAACTGCAGATGACAATTTACAACTGACGCAGCCTAATGTGCTGCCACATCTTTGGGGTCTCCAGGTCCAAGGAGGTTTTGTGCCAGGAGACGCATGCTGGATTGGGAGGAGGAGCCCTGATACCTGGGCAATACATAGCGCCGCACCCACTTTCGCACTACAGGATGCTGCCTAACTTGCCACCACATTGTTGGGGGACTACAGGTCCCAGAAGGATTTGCTCCAGGAGGTGCCTGCTGGATTGAGGCAGGAGGAGCGCTGACTCCTGGACACTACATATCACTCCACACACTCCAATAAAGCTGGCCAGGCAGTGGTAGTGGCTGGGTGAAGTCCAGACAAGGGTGGGCTTGTCTGCACCAGTACGTGGCCGTCCGAGGCTGGGCTCGGCCCCCCACCTTGTTTTCCACCTTAATATTACCAAGTGCAGGGCACGTGGAGTATCTCTTGCAGTAGAGTGGGATTCTCGCCGCTCTGTACTATGAGGTAACACAAAGTTGCTGCGGGTGCTGCTGCCACAGGCCCTACCATTTCAATCAACAGCATTCTTGCGAAGGTTTATGGGATTGTTGCGAATGAAATTCAACTGACAGAGCATAGACTTTCTTTGGACCATGGTGTGCTGCCTACCTTGCACCTTCATGTTGATATTTCTGTTAGAAAAAAGCTCTAGCACAGAGGCTGGGGCCAGTCAGTTGCCAGTTCTTACCTGCCCCAAAAACAGTGTTGAATATAATGCTGATGCACTCGATATTAGCAAGGTTGCATCCGAATTGGGCAATTTTCCCAATGTTGCAACCTGCCTCTGCTACAGCAGCCAAGTGTAAAAGGCAATCGGAGAGGAATTAGGCTGTTTAGTGGAAACAGCGCCTCTCCATTCAAAGCAGTAAGATTCGGTTACTTTCCTGGATTAAACCCCCACTGGCAAACCCAAATACAGACTTTTGCCAGCCAGACATGTGATCTTTTGTTACTCTTATTTTCTTGAGGGTTAACTTAAGCCACTAACAGATTGACTGGATTGGCTTGAGGGACTTTTGTTTAATGCTCTTAAACATATATCCAATGAGCACTTGAGGAATAGAGGGAGTGGCCCGCCTGCAGGCGACCAACCAACTACGAATAATTCCACCAATACGGATCAGAAGGGCACGATTAGGAACTCCTCAGTGATTTCTAAGGGCAATCATGATCCCTCTTCAAACAACATGACCGGGGGTCTGGATACGGACATTTTTAATATCTGTGCTCAACCTATTCCAGCTTTCCACGTTGTGACATCTGTTGACTCAGTTGCTCAGGCTACCAATAGTCCTGCTTTTGCCCCTTGCCAGGATATTTTGGCCCTTCAACCTGCAGCTCACCCTTATGTTTTAATTTTGGCTGGGGTTCCACCTTTAAGATCTGGGCAACAAGAGTCATACGACCAGCTACGGAACAATTCTGCACATTGGCTGTACAAGCGTAACCATTTTAAGGCTTGGGTTTCACAATGAGATTATAATGGTGAGGAGGGTGGTATAGCTCGGACATTTAAAGAATAATATTATAGGGGAATTTATTTTTATAAACTTCTGAAATTCCGTATGCATACGGACCATACTGAGCACAAAAGACTTCAACAGTTTTATTGAAACCAAAGTTGTTACCCTTTCGCTGGGGTATTTTTACAGGTCGCCAGCTCCTTCCCTTGGTATTCATGCCCAGACCCTGAGTATTCCCTGTAGTGTCCCTTGAACAAATATGTTCTCTGCACTTATTGATCTAGAGAATGTAGAATGACTCTGTGAGATTACCTCAACAACCATGCAGGTAGCTACTGTTACTGATACACCCATACCGCACACTACTATTACTACTCTTGATGCAGAGAGTGGGTGCAGGACGTTAGACCCACATCAATTATTTACCTTCAATGAGGGTCCAGCAAGTTATCCAACTAGTGCCAACCCAGGGACGTATATTCAGGGTAGTGGAATTGCTGGGGACAGGAGATATGTGTCTATCAAAATATTACGTTAGAATATGGCTGCCTTAGATCGAAGATCACTCTTGCCAGATTGGCTCAGCTTTATTAAGGGCTATGACATTGTCCTGTTTCAAGAGACATGAGACACATTGCCCATATTTGTAGATGGGTATCAATGTTTCAGTGTCCTTTCCATTCCAACAAGTAGTGGGTGTGGTTAGGGGGTTTGGCTATTTGGGTAAGTACTGCTATTTTGGGGTATGTTAAAACTATAGAGACTCATGATAGCAGTTTCCAAACTATAGTTGTTAAAACTGTTTTTAATCTGTACATTGTGAATTTTTATAATAATGATTTGACCAAATACTAAATGTCCACCATTGTTCCAATTTATTTCCAAAAAAGCGGATACGTTGGCACTATCAGGTTACATGATGTCCTCTGGTTAGCTGGAGATTTCAATGTGTGACTTCCCACTAATTCTGGGGACCTAAATCTAGCATATTTCCCCCTATCACCCCACTCAGTTCTGAGTTAATCTCATTTCTTGCCCCACTTGATTTGGTAAATGCTTTGGAAATTGTGGGTTTGCCTGACTGCGAGGTACCTACTTACAAGGGTAGAGGTAGCCCATCGATAATAGGGTATGTTTTTGTCACTTGAATCTACATGATTTCTTGTTACATGGCCTGGTTGTTCCTTCTGATTAGAGTGACCATAATCCCATTGAAATTACACTATTAATCCGCTTTAAGGGAAAGTTTAGGCAGTACATAAGGGCCTGTAACGTGCAAACTGCTACTGATAACCTGAGGCTGGTGTGGCGATTGTGTGATCATCTACAATTCTTTAATGCCATAATTGGAGTTGGTGGCTTTTTGCCAGAGTCAGGTGGTGGAGGCCTTCAATGATCTCTGTTTGGGGATCAGGAAGGCTGTCCTGGGTTCTACACCAGACACCGCAAGATGGTGTAATTCTGAATGTTCAGCAGCGAATAGGGAACTCCGTCTAGCCCTGTTGTCTAAACCCAGGAATTCAGCTCTAGTGACCTCCTGTGCAAGCAATATAAAAAAATAGCCCGTAAACAGTGGCAGGAGTTAGTTGCAACACAATGGGAAATGTTAGCCCAAGCATCACGGTTCAGCAGTAGCAAATCATTTTGGTTTGTTATATTCGAACTGATGTGTAATATTAGTTCCGCTACTTCTGTCTCATGTCATATTGCTAGTAATATCTGGGAGTAGCATTTTGGTAAAGTATATGCAGCACCACTATCCTCTGACACTTTTACTATTGATCCCTGCCTTGTATCACGTTTCCAGACAACCTGATTGGAAGTTCAGGATGTCATCAATTAAAGTGTGGACGGTAATGCGCCGGGACCCGATGGGGTTCCTATTAACTCGTTAAAAAGTAACATTATCTATGGGATCCTCTTCTTACGAATATTTTCAATAACCTTGCTCATTATTCCTCACCCAGCACATGAAGTACATCTATTATTGTGCCCATTTTTACAAAAGGGGATTGTTCACTCCCATGGAGTGAACGACCAATCTCATTAGTTGATACTACTGTCAAAATACTGGGTAGAATTATTTATAACAGAATTATGGTTTGGGTACGTGATGAGTCAGTGTTACATCGATTCCAATATAGGTTTAAACACAAGATAGGAATGATTGAGCAGTGCCTCAATCTCAACCTGTTTTTTGGGAAGTACACGGTGGTAAACAATCCCCTCTCTACTTAGCATTTATGTATCTATCATCAGTATTTGACTGCGTGAACAGGGATACATTGTGGGGTCTGATTATTGCAGGGGGCTTGGATACAGTGCCAGTTCATTTTCTTGCTTATTTACACAGAGGTATGAGGGCCAGGGTTTGTATTAGCACATAGAGGAAGGTGTCGAGACATAGGCATTCGCCGTGGAGTGAGGCAGGGATGCGTGTTGGCCCCCTCTTATTCATTCTTTATATCAATGATCTTAACTCTTCTGTAGCACAAGTTACTTTAGATGTAGCTGTTATTAAAGGCAAGCTGCTCCCCGCACTTGTTTGCGCAGATGACGCAGTGCTCATGGCACATAATCCCAGGGCACAGCGCCACTTAGTGCATGCTTTTGCTGATTTTATAGCCTCTCTAGAACTCGAAACTAGTTTTACTAAGTACCACATTATGGGCCAGATGTAGTAAGGTCCGAATTTCCAAATCGCAAATTTGGATGCAGAACGGTGTCTCAGACACCGTCTGCGACTCGCTATGGGGTCGCAAAGACCCACCTCATTAACATTAATGAGGTGGGTCGCTTTTTGCGACCCCATAGCGAGTCCCTGCACTCACAGGGATGGTGGCCTGCTGAAGTCAGCAGACCTCCATGTCTGTGACTGCTTTTTCAATAAAGCAGTTTTTTTTTCTTCATTTTGCAGCCCGTTTTCCTTAAAGGAAAACTAGTTGCAATGGGGACCCCTTCCCTTTTGCGAATGAGTTACCACCAGTTTGACACTGGTGGTAACTGCGAATTGCTTTGTGACCGCATTTGCGATCATAAAGCAATTCTGCATTGCGATGCAAGTCACAAATAGGAAGGGAACACCCCTTCCTATTTGCGAGTCGCATTCACAAACTGCGAGTCGGTACCGTCTCGCAATTTGTGAATGAGCATCGCGTTAGGCTGTTTGCATGGCGCAAACTGCGATTTTCGTAGTTTGCACCATGCAAACGGCTTCCTACATCTGGCCCTATGTCTTGTGGCCCTATGTACAGACCCCTCTCGAGCATGTTAATTGGAACTCACCGCTTGACCAGTATAAATACCTTTCCATACTTAGGTGCTATTGTTTCTGCTCATGGGTCTTCCAATATCATCCACCATTCTACCAAATTCTCTATAGCCAATGGGTCGTTATGTAGCCATCCACAACCTGTAGGGGCAGTTCTTTTGCCCCCCTGCTACAAACATAGAAGTCGAAATGTGTGCCTGTCACTTCATATGGGGCCAAAGTGTGGGGGATCTCTGACTGCTCGGCTATCCAGTGTGAAGAGAACAGAAATGTAGACAGCTTTTATCTGTTTCCATATCGGCTTCACATTTTATTTTTCTCAAAGAACTTGTGCTCCTTTACATAGTTGATTTGATTAGGGCAGGGCCGAGTCTATTGTGGCTCTCAATATGGAGAAATCCTGAGGCCGCTGTATCAAGAGGCATTATAATGGACTGTCTTTCCTTAGACAGAGGGTTACAAATTCCGTGGATTGCATATGTGAAGGCCAAATATTTCAAAATTGGGATGCATTGTATTTTTACGCATCCATCTTCTTGTGTGAATGTAAATAAAAAGACAGTGGCCAATGCTTTTTATAAATCTGAGGAATCACGGCATCTGAAGCATTTATAGGGGAAGCCTATTGTGAATTAAATATCTCAATTTGAGCAAATTCATTTGTGCCACTGATTATATTCGGTGTGCCTGCAGTCATTGGGAACACTCTCTGCTTTTTCGCTTCAGATCAGATGCTGTGAAATATTTGCTCTGCTTTCCCCTGGGGTTTGCACATAATTTTGAATCCAAGCCATGCCCTTGTGATGATGTATCTGCCCAATCCATGTTTCATTTTATGTGTTTTTTGCAAATTTTATGTAAGGTATACCAGACATTTTTTAATAAAAATTTTTTTTAAGTATTGTTGTAAAATTGAACAATGCAGACCTGCTTTTAGATTTCTATTATTATTAACTAATGAGGAATCTGTCATGCACATGGGATTTTTTAAAAATTTGCTGTACCATCATGTAGGTCTTTGCTGTTCTAAATTTATTGCTGCTACATATTTTTAGGTATATATTTAATTTGTGCATGTTATGAATTGTATCTGTTTGTATTATGTGCTGCTTTATGGAGGCTACAATGCTTCCAAATAAAGTTTTTGAATTGAATTGATTCAACATTACATTACCCACTCTCCAATATGTGGTGCGCGGGTGCATTTGAGTAAACCACATTATGGCGCCTAGGGCCAGATGTATGAAGCATTTTTCAAGTCGCAAATGGCGAATCTGGCCGTTTACAACTTGAAAAATGCTATTTGGGATGTACAAAGCTCAAACTGCAATTCGGTAACTTGTTACCAAATCGCAGTTTGGGTTTTGCGATTCAGTATTAGGAAGGGGCGTGACAAGGGTGTCCATTCCTAATACCGAATCCAGATGGCATGTATGATTGTTTTGTGACCGCAAATGCAGTTGCAAAACAATCGCAGTTAGCCCCAGTTTCAAACTGGTGCTAACCCATTTGCAAACGGGAAGTGTGAATGGCAAGGAAAATATTTTTTTCAGAGCAGGCAGTGGTTCCATGGACCACTGCCTGCTCTGAAAAAATGAAAAGAAAACTTTTCATTTTTGTTTTTTAAATGCATCTCGTTTTCCTTTAAGGAAAACGGGCTGCATTTAAAAAAAAAGAAAAAAATTCTTTACTTAAAAGCAGTCACAGACATGGTGGTCTGCTGTCTCCAGCAGGCCACCATCCCTGTGAGGGTGGCCATTCCCAATGGGGAATCGCAAACAGTGTCATTGACACTGTTGTACATCAGGTTTCGCGACTCGCAAATTGCGACTTGTTATGACTCACAATTTGCGAGTCGCAAAACCTGAATTTCGTGCATGTGGCCCCTAATACCTGCCTAATAGAGAACAATGTAAAAACTACTTAAACAAAAAATCAATCTCAACAAAACAATCTCAACCATGCTCTCTTAAAGGAAACAAACACAAAAGTACACATACGCTCGTTTACAGCCACAGGACTGTCGAGCCCTAGTCATTATTTGTTTGATACATTCTAAAGTTTATTTAACATCAGCTTGAAAATGGCAAGGCTCACCGAAAATATTTTACCCATTCAAATAAATTTAGAGAGATCTAGAATTACCATGTTCCCTTCCTGCATTTGCTAGTTGCTCCACTTCAATGCTACTGCTCAGTCCTCCAAAACATGTTTTTGTTAAGACTTTTCACCGTTCACGTGTTGTTTCCCTAACTTTCAGCTTTTCGTTGATTCACAAAAAATTTCTTCCCTGATTTAAATTATTCACTTAGAGCTTGCAATAGAGCTGTCAAAGTGACATTTTGAAGAAGATGCATACAATAATTAATGTTCACCCAGCGTTTCAGATATAGAAGCATCATACCTAAAAATTGCATTGCAATAAAAGAGACAGGTATTCAACAAACCGGGGATTTTTTCCCTCTGATTTTTCAAAGGTGCCTGTCAAGCAGACAAGCTGAAAAGTAGAAATAATCAGAAAACAGTGACATCTTTAAAAAAAAATCTTAGGTGCCAAAACCTCAGCACCTGCAGCTCGTGGGTGGAACCCTTGTGATGCATTTTAAAGATATTTGACTTCAAGAATATTTCTTAAAAGCAATACAGATCTGGATGGTCAGTTTGAAGAGGAGATAATTATGCAACCCTGTTTGGAAATCAGGTCCGGCTTTAGCTCTGGTGGCACCCTCTGTGACAGTCTTTTCTTTCCATCCCATGACCACCTCCTCGGACTCACTCACTATCACCCGGAAAAATGTTCACCTCATTTCTCCATAGTCTCCCTTCACATACATTTCATTTGTTTTAAAGCACTTGTAAAGGCTGGCTTTACTAATCCACTCAGCTGTCCACATAAAATATTAGTTCTGTTTTTTGAAGTAGGCATATTAACCCTCCATGCTACTTTATGGTGAGTCAAAGCTGCCACTAGACAAAACTCCCATCTCTCTCCCTAGCAGGAACATTAATCACAAGAGGTCTCTTGACATTTTAATTGTTTCCTGAAGGCTTGACACACAAGGAACTTTTCAGCAGGTGCTTTTAAATCACAAGTTTCATAAGTCATTGCTAAACACAAAGCCACCCTGAGGTCAGTGCCCCTGCAATCCAGGTCAGTACCCGGTGCAGCTCGCACCGCCCTAAAGCCAGCCCTGTTGGAAATATTTCTTAACAGAATCACATGGTTGTTAATATGCTGCAACACGTCTCAGAAATAATCTCACAAGAATGCCAGGTCAAGTAGCCTAAAATATTGCCTAATTCAAATATATAACTCCATATTGTATCACAATGCAATAGATACCTCAAAAACTATTTCACTGTAAGATATCGCTTGAAATGTTACCACATGAGAATGCATTGCCTTATTATTGTAAAATGATGATAAAATAAATCATCTTAAGAAAGTACTAGATGTGAGAATTTTATGTGCTGCTGTTAATCCTATCAATCTTGTGCAGTACTGGACTCATTGCTTAATTTGGGCTGGAGGTGGCGCCCACTAGAACTCATTTATATGGATCAACACTTGTTTTCCTAATCAAGAGAGAGAAAAATACAAAAGCAGAAGAGAAAGATGAAAATACTGGTGAGAAGGAAATAAAGCAGGGCTGAAAAAAATCTGAAAGAGAAATAAAGAGGCAGATAGTGACTGGTGATGGATGAGAGAGGCATGAGGTGGAAATAAGACTACGCACTCTTGGTATTCAACACCCCCAACTTTCGATAGCCCCAGGCTTCTGAGCAAAACATTATTTTTTAAATTAAACAAAACCAGGAACCACCTTAATGATCCAGTACAAGGTCCTGGTATGCTTCTAAGGTCACGAAGTAAGGCAATATTGTGAAAATGTCCCAAAAGGTATGACACGCAAACTTATCTTAGGGCCTGATTGCGATAATGGTGGTCCCATCACAGGCCCACCGATGCCGTAGGGAGGATGCCACTGTCATGCCGGCTGCGTCCACCCAGTCATATTGCAATCTTCCCCCCAGGCTGACCGGCGGGAACATTGTATTACGAAGTTTTCACCTAATAGAGTAACACTACAGCACTTTCGGAATGCACACTGTCTGCAAGTAGACAGTGCTCATTCCGATGGTGCTGAGCGGCGAGGGGGGCTGCAGTGCCCATGTCCTGGGCATGGGCAGTGCAGGGGCTCCCCTGTGACCCCAGGCACTGGCTTTCTACCAGCCTTTCCATGGCGGGGGATATTCCCATGGAAAGGCTGGCAGAAAACTGAGTTGTAATCAGCATGGAGGTGCTGAGTTCAGCGCTGCTGTGGTTGAGCACAACTCAGACCGCCGTCTACCCATCGGGAACCACGTTCCTGGCAGTGACGGCAGTCCCCTGGTGGGTCTGCCTGCCAGGGTTGTAATGTGGCAGTTAGACCACCTGGAGTGTGGCGGTCCGACTGTCGCCACAAATCTGACAGTCTTTAGACCGCCAGACTCGAAATGAGGCTCTCTGTGACAAAAGCCATCAGGAGAAATGGAGTTAAGATTTTATTCAGGAGTTAACTGTAGCGACCTCCGCTGTGCAGCTGGTTCTGTTTTAACAGGATCTTGTGTTAATTACATTAGCTGCACTTAAATGAATGTGGCGATGCCACACATTATTCTGACATCTATTTCAGCATAAAGGCTACTTAGTTTTTTGTGAAGGTGCCTGAATGCAACTGATCTAAAGTAAACTAGAAGAACAAAATCTTTGTCAGCAGATGAATATGATCAGCTACCCTGTTATTGCAGCATTGCAAACTATATATCATCATCATCATCAAACAGACTTTATTCGGCTTTCAACAGGCCATAAAAGTATCAAGTAATAGTACATTGATAAATATGTAAAAAAAAGAAAAAATTATAAATAAATAGGGAAGATAATAAAACACATCGTTAATTCATTCAAGGACAGGTATATACAACTTGATAAATTTACATCAGTGCAAAATCGAGTTCAATTACAGTATTTTCTGGAAAGTGAGGAGTTTACCGGAAATTCCAAATTTTTCAAATAAAATTAGTTCAGTACGCCCATAGACTTCCTTACAGAGAGTACTGTACATAAAAAGTTTGCTAAAATTCCACACATTTCAATAGAGGATAAAATCTGTAAGCTAAAATACGCGTCGCGGCACTGACGCAAATTAGTCGATCTTAAAAAAGGCAATAAAATACGTTTTCTTGGAATATCATAAAATTTACAAAAGAGGACCACATGCATTGTAGATTGGGGAGCTTTTGCATCACATGGACATACTCTTAAGACTGTACTCCAGTTGCACATAATCGGAAAGGTTACTAGTCGATGGAAGATATTTAAGTGGAATCTTGTAAGGACAAATCGATGTCGGGGATTTGCCACGCTTACTAAGTAGGGCTGGACTGCATCCGTCGACAGAATTAGTTGGTTAGACATTACTGTAGATTTTTTTGATTCCACTTCCCATCTCTGTTCATCCAAGTACTTCAAAGTCAGAGCCCTCAAATCTCTCCTGGTTATTTTTTCCAGTGATTGTGGGTTTTGGTAATATGCTTCGCAGCCCATATTTTAAAAAAAGGTCATAATCTATCTTAGCCAGGGAACTCTAAGCGAGTGTGTTAGATTTATGATTTATTCAGTCGGATAGTATGGCCTGGTTTAATCCGGTATGCTCAGAGGTCCACACTTTATGCCATAATAATAGAGGCTGTGTCTTAATTAGATCAGTTACAAAGTGGACCCCTAGTTCCGAATGGCTAATATATGATGACGTGCTATTTGGTGCCATTAGCAGGTATCTCAGGAAGTCATTTTCCACCAACTGAATCGCATGGCAGTTCGTATACCCCCAGATACATGCTCCATAAGTAGCCACCGGGATACATTTGGCCTTGTAGATTTTTACATGTTTGACGGGGAGATCCCCCCTAGTTTTTTTGAAAAAATCTTCAAGGCCGCCGTTGTTTTAATAATCTGGTCTTTTTTTGTTTTCACGCAGTGTGCCCAAGTGGCCTGTTTATCGAACATTATGCCCAAATATGAGAAGGTGGGAGCCATCTTCACCTTGTCCTCGTGAATAGTGATTTTATAGGACTTGCTCAGTTTCCTGCCACAGTTCATTATGAACGTTTTCGAACGGTTGACTGTGAGGCCCAGGGCTGTGATGTAATTTATACAAGTGGTTAGGAGTTTCTGGAGGGCTAGCGGTGTCCTGGCCATGAGTACTGCATCATCTGCGTAAAGGAGTGCAGGGACGGGGCGATTGCCTATTTGTGGAAGGTCTTTACAATTGCTTATCAATTCACTTTCTAGATTGTTTATGTGTAATGAGAATAGAAGTGGTGCGAGAACGCAGCCTTGGCGCACCCCTCTGTATATGCCAAAAGACTTAGTGCATTCCCCTCTCATCCCGTACCTTACACTTGCTCTGCACCCAGTATACAGATCTCTTATGAAATGGACTATCGTTAGTTCGACCCCCATGCTTATTAGGATATCCCATAACTTTTCATGCAAAACACAGTCAAATGCTAAGGACAAATCTATGAAGGCCAGGTGCAAATTGCCCTCTCTGGTCTTCGTATACTTCCCCACTAGGATAGTTAAGTTCAGAGCCTGTTCCACTGTACCTAGTCCTGTGCGGAAGCCATACTGCACTGGGGATAGAATGTTATTTTCTTCCGACCATATTTGGAGTCTATTTAGGATTATTCTCCCCGCTAATTTGGCTTATGTATCGAGGAGAGAAAATGGCCTATAACAGGCTGGGTTAAGGCGATCCCCCTTTTTGTATATGGGTATGATGATAGAGTGGCGCCATGTTGATGGTGGGCCTTGTGTGCTAATGGCCCTCAGTACCTGCGTCAATAGAGGGCCCCATAAGTCGGTGTTGGTTTTATATAGGTCAATTGGAACACCATCGGGCCCTGGCGCTTTCCCGGCTTTGCTAGTGTTTATAGCTTCTACTACCTCCTCTAAGGTAAACTGAGGTGATACTGCTAGGTGTCGATCTTCCTCAGAGTCTGGGACTTTTGGAAGGTCCAGAGGAACTCTGTCATTGGGGTGACAGTATATCTTAGAAAAGTACGTGATCCAGTCCTCTTCCAAGATTGCAATTTCCATTCTAGGGGTATTATTGTCCCCTAGAACGGGAGTATTTATTATTTTCCAGAAGAGGGCATTGTCTTTCGTCAGACTAGCTCTGTGTAGATTGTCCCATAACTTCCCTCTCAAAGCGAGTTTCCTCTTTTTTGTGGCTGTCTTGTATGCCAGTCTGCAGGTACGTATTTCGGTCTGACATCTTATGGGGGCACTTAGGGCTTTTTTTAGTCTTGTGTGCGCTTTCGTACAATCGTGGTCAAACCAGCCAGTTTCCCTTTTCTTGCCCCCTGCCCCTCCTGTCCTAGACGTGAGGGCTTTTTTTACGGCATAGGTTATCTGTTGGAAAGCACTTAGACATTGTCCTGGGGCCGTGTCATCACTAAGGCAATCAAGGAACACTTGGGTATGTTCACGTAATATATCTTTTAATAATGCCTGAGGGTCAGTCTGAGTCCATCTCAGTATATAACCATTACACGGGGCTAGTGCAATATAATTTACCATTGTTGCCTCTCTGGCTTTGGCCTGTGTGGCAGGGATTAATGAGAGTTCCAGGCTTTGAGAGAAATGGTCGCTTATTGCGATGTCGTGGATTATGTAATTAGTAAAATAGTGAACAAAATGTGTTGACATTAAAATATAGTCAATAACTGTATTTGCGCCCCTTCCATTAAAAGTTGGTTTAAGCTGTAGTTCTTTGGGAAGTAGTTCATTTACAAGAGACAAATTATGTTTTTGGGCCACTGAATTAATTGCCTCTCCTTGAATGGTATGTGAAAAGTGCGGTCCTACGCCGATGTCTTCAGTATCCCAACTACACACCTTTCCTGTGGGTTCCTTGCAAAGATGTACATTAAAATCGCCCCCCCATATAATAAGAGTCTCACGTCTGTTACTCGCACATATTTCCTCTAGGTCCTCACCCATCTCTGTTAAAATTTTGGGGACTTCTCTATGCGTTGCATTATTATAGAAGTTGATGAGTACTAGGTGCGTGTTCTGATCCAAATTACATTCAATCATTTGATAATAGGTTTTTGTGATTTGCATTTTTGGGTTACGTAGCCATGCCTTGTTTGAGATATATGTCCATAGGCCTCCCTTTGGCCTGCCGTGATTGGCCTGTACAGCTGGTGTATGGAATGTCTTGTACCCATTTATGTGGACTGGATTTCATGTCCAAGTCTCCTGAAGACAGATACAAGGAAAATCCCCAGTGAAATTCACCCAAAGATCGTTATTGATCTTATTAGTTAGGCCTGCCACATTCCAGTAAAGTATAGTTGTTCCCATATATTGATAGGGTTGGGGGTGCGCCTCCTCTATAGATGGTAAGGGTGGTACATCATCTTGAGTAAAGATTATTGTGGGGAGTTGGTTTCCCTGATTCAAACGGATATCTATGATGTTCCTATCAAGTACCTTCTCGCGGAATACATCTCCCCTATTCTCGGTAGGCCTTACTTTATTTACATCCAGGGCAGGATCATATGGAAAATCTATCCTGTTCCTGTTTAGTCAATCCAAATCTTCTAGCGTTGTAAGAGGTTGAAATCTATTGCTAAGAGGATTGTGGTCCAGGGTATTTGGTACTTGTTCATTTACGGGTTGTAGATTCCTAACATTGCGCCCCGGAGATCTTGGATAAAAGAAACCCAAGGGTAGCAGTGAAATTCCTTGACAAGTGGCTTGTCTAGCACCTAATTTGTGGATGATACTATGCACCAAGTCTGGGGTCTTGAATGAAAGAACCACACAGTCTCCTTCCACTACTTTATCCCTGTTTCCTATCCACTTGACTCTTCTTACCATTTTTATATCGTTAAATAGGCCCCCACCCCCCCAGGACCCAATCGTGTTCCTATCCAATTCAGGGCCTTATTCCTCAATGCCGGCCACGTTTCCCGGTGTTGGTCACCTATAGGGGGAACATTTGTCAGGACCACTACGTATGGAGTTGCCTCCGGAGGAAGATGTAAATGGTCTCTAGGTATGTATGTAGAGTTCGGGGGTCTTGTTTCAATAAAATGAGACCTTCCTTTGTCTGTTTGGGGCATATTTGTCCTAGTTAGTGAGGGAGTATTGGGCAATGTGGAAACTTGTTTATGATTAGTAATTGGTACTGGTGGGAATGATTGTATACTGGTTAGAGGCTTGTGAGTAGAGTGTGTATGGCTAGTACTTGCTGATATGAATGGTACCTGTGGTTTAATCAAGAGCTTTGAGAATGAGTGTGGGTCATTAACCTTATCTAGGGGTATGGATTGAGAATTTCGCTCGAAATTCGAATTTGGCAATATTAGGCTTGGGTTTTGTTTTGGGTCGTGTAAGGCCTCTGGATGTAAGGACTTTACAAATCCCATGCCTGCCTCGACCCTGCACTCCACTACTTTTAAGCGTTCCAACCGGGAATCCAGTTTGGCCCCGAATGATGATTTCATGCTATTTATTAGGTCACAGAGATTGGCTAGGAGAGATCTTGTCGTATCTACTGGTTTAATTGGAAGTTTCTTCCGAGATGACTTCCTTAGGGGCTTTCTATCGAGTGTGGGTACCAAATCATTCTTAAGAGATTTTTTAGGGGTGTTGTCTGCCTTCTCTGGCGTCGGCTTCCTTTGGCGTTTAGCTACAGGTGAAAGGTCATCTAATGAGAGAATTGAGTCTGAGATATTTTGAATGCATCCATTTTTATCTGTTGCATCTCTGTTCAGTACTTCATTATTACACCTTGTAGAATCATCAGTTATCACCATGTCCGTTGGAGATTGGGTGTTATGTTCTTTGGATGTCAGAATTTTCCCCTCTACATTAGCAATTTGTTCATCAATCATACCCATGGCCCCTGAAATGTATTTTAAAATAGAGGTACTGTCTTTTAAGCTTGGGGTGTGACTCAATTTTGAGTGCTTCCTTTTCCCCATATTTTATGTGATGTCACTCTAAATCCGGTATGAGGAAAATGGGGTATTTATATATAAGGTAAGTTACACTTAATTAATTGTGTGCACCAGAATAGCACCACCTTATCTAAGATAATTAAACGAATTGGCAGAAAGTAAAATGTATAGAGAACACTTTGCCGACAGGTAGCAATCTGTTTGAATGTAAGTTAGAATTTAAAAAAGGAAGAAAGTAAAAGAAAGAAAAGATAAAAGGATAAAAGGATAAATTGTCACTTGTTTGTCCCTTGTATGGTAGCTCCTGGGATATTCCTACACTTGGTGTCCCAACGGGGCTGAAGGCGAAT
The DNA here is from genome assembly GCF_031143425.1 of Pleurodeles waltl. Taxonomy (NCBI): domain Eukaryota; kingdom Metazoa; phylum Chordata; class Amphibia; order Caudata; family Salamandridae; genus Pleurodeles; species Pleurodeles waltl. The sequence goes on from NC_090440.1 coordinate 1,620,966,646, forward strand.
CCTAAGGTTTCCCAAAGAAGCCACTGGCCGGGTCAAGATGGACGATAGTATGAAATGTGGAGATTGTTATTGCCAAATGTATCATTGGCTTATTAGAGATATGCCTATTTTCATTACTTGTACATTTTGGTGCAATTTAAAAAGCTATTGCTCTTATTTCACTAGTGAATATTTTAATTACATCTACTTGAAGAGATGCTATTGTTAATAACATGAGTTTTTAACAATGCAACTTTTTTATATTTAGAAAAAGCATTTTAAGTGTTTCTGATAAACTAGCAAAACATTGAACCTCCAAATATTACTCAGGCTTTTGAAAAAGTCAAATTGTTCAGCAAAATGTTATAGCAATTATCAGGGTGTTTAAAAGAGTTGTCATTATTGGTGTAAAATGACAACATGTAATTCAAATTCAAGCAAATTTTATAGGTAAAAAATCCTATCCTTTAAGAAGAAAGTTAGCAATATGCTGTTACAACACCATTTAAAAATGTATGGGTAATATTCACTTGAATGTGCACAGTTGTAAAACCTTTCACAGCTTTAGCAAGTTAATGATGTCCCATTATCTTGATTAAAAGTCAAAGTAGTTTGCAAATTTCTTGTCTCTAAAAAGAAATCACTTATTGTTGCCCCCTCTTGGAGTCCTAATTAATGAAACGTCACGCCTCCCTGACAGTCCATCCATATCTCTGAAATATTTTTTTTAAACATAGATACCAACAACCTGTTTCTATATTACTGTTTTTGTTTCCTGTCCTCCCGAAGGATACTACACCAGCCCCCTGGCTGAATGTTAGACAAGTAAGCTTTGTTGCCTAGTTTTGCTCTTTTTAATGTTTTGAAACTCACCGCTTCATGCAGCGAGTGGTGTCCTCTGTTTTTCCCCATTTCATTGCTGGTATTCTCCATGCCTATGTCCTCTGTTGAGACGAGCAGGTTATTTCAGAGGCAGTACGTGGGTCGATGGGGTGCTCTTGGATTAACTTTCCCAGTCCCTCATCATTGCCAGCAGTTGCACATCAGGTGGGGGTAGACGAGGGGCTTGTTTTTCCTGAGTCTCATGAGAACAGACTAGGTTACCAGGGAAACGAATTGAAACAGGAAATGGATGCTGTGGAGCATGTGTTATTTCTTGAAGGAGTAATGGCAGCAAAAAAGGTGATCCAGCAGTGGGCCCTATTTCTAAATCATGTGTCTGATTAATTTTTCTTCTCTGTTCCAAAGGATGAGGAGACAATGCATCAAATTATTCAAATTAATTACAGTGAGGCTTGATGGTCATGTTTTCAATTCCAAAGAGCAAATTGTAGTTCAAAGGGCTTTATTTAGGCTCACAGTCAAAGTTACAAATATAAGTCAGAGTATAAATGTACAGAATAACCAACAGAGAATCAAAATGTCGCACAATATGAATTGTAACTAACACGTTAAAGACCATTAATGCAATAGTGTTAATGCAGAAAATAAGGAATAACAATTGATGCATTAAGTTTGATTCCAAGTTTTCCTGCCTAACCATATGATCTAAAACCTATATATGCTAACATTCTAAGTTCAGGAAAGTAGTCAGCATGACAGAACTTCTGGAGAGGCTTCCATCAAGAGAGGTACGGCGGTATAAAGTCACATAGAAATTAAAGTTCAAGAGAGGTATCTACGTGAGGTACACTCTCAGCTAAAAGCAGAGGGAATCTGACTCTTATCACTAACTAAACCACAGTTAAATGTTGATTGTTCCTAGGGTGATCTCATAGGCTAATACCTTTCCCAATTCAAAAAAATAATCACAACTCATAAGTTGCTAATTGACACTTTAGCCTTCTGAAATTTTCAGTGTCAACCTAGGTAGACCAATATTTTTTAAACACTTGTAACATAAACATTCTTTCAAAACAATGAGAAAATCTGGCAGACATAAAACACTGCATTCATCTGTGCACTTTACTCATATATTTCACAATGCATCACCAGAAATGAAAACATTTCTTACAGTAAGCAGAAAACAAATACCCCTTCATTTCACATTTTAGGAGAGGTAATGTCACAGCCAGGTTGCGCCCTCACAAATGCAACAGCAAAGCTGTTCAATTTACAACCTGCACAGGAGCAAGGCGCAGAGGAAATTGTGTGAATTTCTTGGGCAGATTTGCAATTGATAAAGGAACTGGTGGATACTGTGGTGACAGATTCCAGCCCAAGAGGGCTAGGCTGGATGATGTTTCTGAGCTGGATGATGATCCTAGGGGTTTATACAACCAGACAAACCAGCTGGGAGAACTGCCCAAACATATAAGGGGAATGTTAGGTTTTGAAGAGGTCCTTCATGATCAGGATTAGTTTTTTTGCCTTATATAACACAGGAGATTCCAATGTTCTTCCGCTTCATGATCTTATAAAAATGCCTTTGCTAAATTAATGGATGGATATTGACAAGTCTCTCATACAGAGATTTCTTTTTAAGAGATATCTGCTTGAAAGTTTTGCGGATAATTTTCCACAGATGCCAAAGTTAAACACAATTTTAGGTTTAATAGCTTCTACTTTAACATTGGCTATGGAGGAGTCTACATTATCTAATCCTGCATATAAGAAGGTGTAGGAATCACGTAAACGTTGCTGTGCAGCTGCAAATTATGCTTCCAGAATGAATACTTATGTGGCCTATGCAACACAAGTGTTGTTATAAGACTTCCACACCCTTGCTGAATGTTTGCAGAAGCAAGAGGATCCTTCGTCCTTTTTGTCCATTATAGAAATTCTTGGACCTGGCCCTTTTTGTTTCTCCCCAGACTTTTGACCTTTTACCTCCTATTTTTCTCACCCTCTTTTTGTTGGTTTTTATACTTTTGGCCCAGTGCTAAAGTGCATATGCTCTCTGTATAAATTGTGATTCTGATTGGTTTTCCATGATTGGTATATTTGATTTACTAGTAAGTCCCTAGTAAAGTGCACTAGAGGTACCCAGGGCCTGTAAATCAAATGCTACTAGTAGGCCTGCAGCACTGATTGTGCCACCCACAAGGGTAGCCCTGTAAACATGTCTCATGCCTGCCACTACAGTGTCCGTGTGTGCAGTTTTTCACTGCCAATTCAACCTGGCAAGTGTACTCACTTGCCAGGCCCAAACCTTCCCTTTTACTATGTATAAGTCACCCCTAAGGTAAGCTCAAGGTAGCCCCATGGGCAGGGTGCAGTGTATTTAGAGGGTAGGACATGTACTGATGTATTTTACATTCCCTGATACTGAAATACTGCAGAATTTGGTTTTTATTATTGTAAGGCCTGTCTCTACTGTGGAGATTGCTTTTAAATATCTTTTAAGTGTAGTTTCCCATTGGGAGAAGATGGAGATGTGGAGTTTGGGTTCTCGGAACTCATAATTTAAAAATACATCTTTCCGTAAAGTTGTTTTTTAGAACTGTCTGTTTGAAAATGCCACTTTTAAAAAGTGGGCATTTTCTTCTTAACCATTCTGTGCCTCTGCTTGGCTGCTGAATGCACATCTGGGCCAGGCTGACAGTTGGGCTGTTTGTGAATTCAATCTAGACAGTGACACAAAAAGGAGCTGAGGTGTGTCCTTCATATCCTGCAGTCTTCCTGGGCTAGAGTGGGAAGGAGGAGCTGACACATGAACTTGAAAGGGCTGTGCCTGCCCTTACCCAATACAGACTCCCACCCACTAGAGTGTGTCTGGGGCAGGGCACGGAAGAGGCAGGGTTTTGTGCACTACAAAGACTTTCCTTTGAAGTTTGCCTACTTTAAAGGCAGCAATGACTATAAGTATCGGACTGCTGACCCCACAACTTTAGAACACTTCTGGATCAAGAGGAACCTCTGCCAAGGAAAAGAGCTGAAGAGCTGGAGTAACACTGCTCCTTTGCTGTGTGTGCTTTGCTGGGTTGGCCTGCAGTTGCTGCTTCTCCCTTAAGGAGGACAAAGACTGGAGTTTGCTGTGTCACTTGCTAGTGCAGTTTCTCCAAGGACTTGAACTGAGCTTGCCTCTTGTTAAGAAATCTCAAGAACATCAAAGACTTCACATACCAGCGTATGGGTTAGTTTGCTGTGTACCCTAACTCACCAGGTGGTGCTCATTCTAGTTTTTAGGCCCTTGGGAGTAAAAGCCAGCCTAAAAACAAAAAGAACCAGGTGCACCGACTCCGGACGACTCAAGGACCGGCGCCGCTGCACTGCAGGCCAAACAATTCCGCAGCCCCGATGAAGTCCCGCGACATAGTGAGTCCCAATTGGCGCATCAACGACGTATGTGACACCCGACTCTGCTGTGGCACCTGTAGGCCCATGGCGTGACCGTGACCCCAAGAGGTCACCCATCGCGTCTTGACCCACCAGTAAGGAGTCAACGCCACACTGGATCCAGCGATGACTCACCTCCCCGACTTCATGCGTCAGCTTGTTTTCCTCATTAACAAAGGTACTGTACCAGGGGGTCAATGTTACTCGATGACTAGCACCGCCCTCCCTGTGAGTTTCGTTCGACTGTTGAGAACATCTCTTTCAACGACGTCATGATGGCCCCGGCTGGAGCTATTGTGTTTCTATCTGTTTTTATTGGGATTTAATTTTTTTTAAATTCATATCCTTTCTTGTTTATGTTGGATTTTTGTCATTTTGGTCTTGTTTGATTTAGATGAATATTAGCTATTTTCAAAACTGGTGTGGAGTCCTTTTGTGATGTTTTCACTGTGTTACTGTATGTGTTTTTGCAAATACTTTACACATTACCTCTGAGATAAGCCTGACTGCTTGTGCCAAGCTACCAAGGGGGTGAGCAGGGGTTATCTGAGCTGTCTATCTCCCTTACCCTGACTAGAGTGAGGATCCCTACTTGGACAGGGTGTAAACTGACTGCCAACTAGACACCACATTTCTAACAGAAATGGTGGTCCAGTTCCTTTTGGATACTATTTTAGATGGTCTTCAGGCCTCTTCATTGGTGACAGGGTCACCAATAGCTTGGAGAAGTGCATTGTGGATAAAGTCATGGAAATTGTAATCCAGCCAGTGTGCTGTGCGTTATAAGTTGCCTTTCTCTGATCAGAAACTATTTGAGCTGGGCGAGATAGTACAGGAAGGAACTGAAGAGAAAAACATATTAAAACCTTTTAAGAGTTTTCTGAATAGGAAATATTTTATTTCCAGAAGAAGGTTGCATTGAATCCACCGAATAATCACCCCTTTTTAGGACAGGTTTTATAATAAATCCCAACCATTTTCAACTCGAAGTCAGGACAATGTCCAGCAGAAGTGACTATATGGTAGGAGGAAGATTAAAGGAGTTCTAACATCAGTGGGCTCAGACAATCACAGACTCCTGGGTCATTTCTCCAGTTTGAGATGGCTATCAAATCACTTTCTGAGAAATAGCTGAGCCAGGATCAAGGATACATGTACAAACAGACAGTGATCCTGATCCCACTCAATCAAAGAAAGACTGGATTTTACTCCACTGTTTTCCTGGTAGCAAAGACAGATGGAAGGTATCATCCAGTCTTGAATTTCAAAGCTCTGAAAATGTTTATGTTCGAAAGGGGATTATCTGATGACATTCGCTCTACAAGTTGCTTACTTTCTTTTTTGATGAACAACTTTTTATTGGTTTAGTACAATGCAGCTGATCTTAAACACGTCACACTCAAAATCACCATCATAGTTGTAGACACTGCACCCTGGGCAAGCGAACAGGATTGCCCACACAACAGCACCTTCACAGACTCAATATACCAGATCTAGTCCAGAATCTCCCCACCATTTGTTCCATATTTCATGATATTATGCTGGATATCTCTGGGCCTCATACTCTGACTTCTCATGCTGGGTGCACCCGTCCACCCCCCACCAGCGACATTGAGCCACTGTGAGAGGCCCCTGTGTTTTCCGGCAGGATGATGTGTCTTGTTTCACCACCACAAGGGCTACAACAAACAAGGTTAGGTCTGCCCCTGTGCCTCTCACCCCCTCAAGCACTCCAAGTATCAACACCAGCAGGGAGAGGTCCACCATTCAGCCAACACCTCTGAAAATTCAGCAGCCACTCCCTCCCAGTAACACTGTATGACTGGACAGGACCAGACCATATGGATAAAAATCTACAGGCTCAGTGGAACAACAGAAGCACCCACGGCATGTAATCAGACCTGTCCCAAACAGTCTGGAGTAAGGTATGCACAGTGAAGATAGTAGGTTTGTATCAGTCTCAGTCTGGGGGATATTGTGATAATTCTGGGGGCTATTAGTGCATCTCTCCAATTGTCATCTTCAAGGGAACTCAGCCAGCCTTCCCAATGAGTTCTGAGTTTTAATGCTCCTGACTAATGGTGTCAGGAGCATTAATGACAAGTGCATGGTACAGCTAGGAGACCCCTCTCTTCCCAAAAGCCCCCATTATGGTCTTTGCTTCCAGTGGATTAAACTGTGGGCTGAACCTACCCTGTGTGATGTGCATCTCTAGTGCGTGTCTGAGCTGTAAATATTTGTGGAACTGGGTCAGGGATAATGCATATGTGGCCTGGAGTTCTTGGAAGGAATAGTGGACCAAACATCTTCTAACTGTGTAAAAGTGTCCCAGCGACCAAAGCCTTCCATTGCCGCCATCTCCCTCAGCCACCTACCCTGCCACAACGGAGTCTTTTGGGTGAGTATATGTTGGACCTGGCTTTTTGACGGGGACATCCCCAAACTTTTTGCCTCCTTCCTCCTATTTTTTCTGACCTGTTGTTGTTGGCTTTTGATCTCTGGGCACTTTACCACTGCTAACCAGTGCTAAAGTGCATATGCTCTCTGGGTAAATTGTACTACTGATTGGTTTATCCATGATTGACTATTTAATTTACTTGTAAGTCCCTGGTAGAGTGCACTACATGTGCCTAGGGCTGGTAGATTAAATGCTACTAGTGGGCCTGCAGCACTGGTTGTGCCACCCACCTCAGTAGCCCCTTAACCCTGTCTCAGGCCTGCCATTGCAAGGCCTGTGTGTGCAGTTTCACTGCCACTTCGACTTGGCATTTAAAAGTACTTGCCAAGCCTAGAACTCCCCTTTTACTACATATAAGTCATCCCTAATGTGTGCCCTAGGTAACCCCTAGAGCAGGGTGCTGTGTAGGTAAAAGGCAGGACATGTACCTGTGTAGTTATATGTCCTGGTAGTGTAAAACTCCTAAATTCGTTTTCACACTACTGTGAGGCCTGCTCCTTTCATAGGCTAACATTGGGGCTGCCCTCATACACTGTTGAAGTGGCAGCTGCTGATCTGAAAGGAGCAGGACGGTCATATTTAGTATGACCAGAATGGTAATACAAAATCCTGCTGACTGGTGAAGTCGGATTTAATATTACTATTCTAGAAATGCCACTTTTAGAAAGTGAGCATTTCTTTGCACTAAAATCTTGTTGTGCCCTTCAATCCACGTCTGGCTAGGTTTAGTTGACAGCTCCTTGTGTATTCACTCAGACACACCCCAAACACAGGGTACTCAGCCTCACTTGCATACATCTGCATTTTGAATGGGTCTTCCTGGACTGGGAGGGTGGAGGGCCTGCCCTCACACAAAGGACTGCCACACCCCCTACTGGGACTCTGGCAGACAGGATTGAGCTGAAAGGGAACTTGGTGCATTTCTTAGAGACTCTTTGAAGTCACCCCCACTTCAAAGGCACAACTTAGTATAAAACAGGGCCTCTGCCCTACCTCATCAGACACTTGCTGGAGAAGAAACCTGAACCAGAAACTACATCCTGCCAAGAAGAACTGCCTGGCTGCTCAAAGGACTCACCTGTCTGCTTTTCTACAAAGGACTGCTGCCTTGCTGTTGGCCTGCTGCCTTGCTGAACTCTTGCCTGGCTGTAAAAGTGCTCTCCAAGGGCTTGGATAGAGCTTGCCTCCTGTTCCCTGTAGTCTCAGGACCAAAAAGACTTCACTCTTCCTCTTGGACGCTCCGTGCGCCGAACTTTTCGACGCACAGCTTGTTCCGCGGCAAGAAAAACGCCGCACACCGACGCTGATCAACGCGACGCCTTCGGGACGACCGAATCTTTGACGCACGGCCTCGCAAGGACAACGCCGCCCGACTTCCCGGGAGAAATCGACGCGACGCCTGCCGTGAGATCAAAACTTTGACGCACGGCCTCGCAAGGACAACGCCGCCCGACTCCGCAGGAGAAATCGACGCGACGCCTGCCGTGCGATCAAAACTTTGACGCACGGCCTCGCAAGGACAACGCCGCCCGACTCCGCAGGAGAAATCGACGCGACGCCTGCCGTGAGATCAAAACTTTGACGCACGGCCTCGCAAGGACAACGCCGCCCGACTCCGCAGGAGAAATCGATGCGAAGCCTGCCGTGAGATCGAAACTTCGACGCGCAGCCCCGCAGAACGACGCGCAGCCGGAAAACAAGCAGGAAAATCCACGCACAGACCCGGGACATCTGGTAATCCCCGCGACCCACAGAAAGAGACTGTCCGCGCGCCGGAAAACGACGCCCGACTTCCCCGCGTGGAAAATAACGACGCAAGTCCGTGTGTGCTGGGGAGAAATCGACGCACACACCCTTTTTCCATGCACCTCTTCCTTTTTGGCCCTCTGAGGAGATTTTCCACCAGAAACCAGGTACTTTGTGTTTGAAAGAGACTCTGTTTACTTTCTAAAGACTTAAGACACTTTATATCACTTTTCAGTGATATCTTTACAAATTCATATTGCATCTTTGATCGTTTTGACCTGAAGATACCCAGATAAATATTATATATTTTTCTAAATACTGTGTGGTGTATTTTTGTGGTGTTATGCTATGGTGTTGTATGATTTATTGCACAAATGCTTTACACATTGCCTTCTAAGTTAAGCCTGACTGCTCGTGCCAAGCTACCGGAGGGTGAGCACAGGCTGATTTTGGATTGTGTGTGACTTACCCTGACTAGAGTGAGGGTTCTTGCTTGGACAGAGGGCAACCTAACTGCCAACCAAAAACCCCATTTCTAACAGTATAGTATTCCATCCAGTGTGTCAAAGTTCCCTCCTCCAGTCAAGGAAGACCGTCCGGGTCACCTAGGCAATGCAGTGGGGACTGTGTTGCCATAAAGCATGGCCCTTAGAACCCAGAACCCCAAGTGAATCAAGTTCGACATTGTAGGCCGGGGCCGACCACCGTCCGGCATGCAAGTCATTTATGACCAGGAGTTGTGATGCTAGAAAATATAAGTATAGGTTGGTCATGCCGAGGCCACCATCATATGGGGCCTTTTGACACTTGGCGTAGGCCAGGCACGGTCTAGATTTATGCCAGAGAAAGTCTATGGCCACAGAGACTATTTCATGGAACCAGTGGCACGGGATCATCAGGGGAGGGTATTTTGAATTAGATTGAGGAACCTCAGCAGGACCATCATCTTATAAAGGGCAACTCTCCCCATCACATTCAGTGGGAGGGACTGTCACTTCTTAAGATCTGCTTTGATCTGACACATCAATGGGGTAATAATGTTGAGTGACCAGGTCAACTCAGGATGAAGTGGCACTTGATGGCTAACTATTGAAAACTAAGGCGGCGGACAGGAATAGCAGTTTGCCACTCCAAGCAACTGTGTTCTGGTGACAATGGTACTAGGATAGACTTCGCAGGATTAATATGTAGACCAGAGGCCTCTGCAAAGATCTGTAAAAGTTGGAGACAGCAGGGGGCCACTGGTCTGAGGGTCTGAAAGATACAGGAGGATGTCCTTGGCATTAAATGCAATGCGATCTTCGTGGCTAATGTCCCATGTCCACTCATTAATCTGTATATTGCATCAAATAAGACAGGCCAACGGCTTGATTGCCTGCACAAACGGCAGGGGCACAGAGGGCAACCTGCATATGGTGATTGTGTCTGACAACACCCTGTTTACTTGTACTCGGGTGGTAGACTACAGTAGAGCACTTGGACAAATTCGCGAAAGAGAGGGAGAGTCCTGGCTTTCTGGAGAACCTGGGTGAGATACCCCCAGTTCACCTTATTGAAGGCTTTCACAAAATTGATAAAGAGTAGGGACAACTAGGGTGGTGGAGATGGCAATGAGCCAGGGCCACATGTCGGCAGCACAAGCAATATCTATTGCTCTTCTCAGACATAAAGACGCATTGATCAGGGTGAATAAGGGTCAGTAGAATTGGTTTGAGGCATGAGGCTAGAATGGTCACTATGATTTTGACCTCAACGTTGATGAGCGAGGTGGGGCGGTACTCTGCACATGAGACCAATGGAGGATGTACTTTCGGTATGACCACAATAGTGGTGTGATCAATATCTCTTGGGAAGGAGCCTACCCATGTCACTTCCTTATATAGGTTTAGTAAATGGGGAGTTAGAAGTTCACTATTCTTGGCATAAAACTCAGTCGTCGGGACCAGGCCATCCCCAAAATAGCCACTACAATCTCCTCAAGAGTGATGGGTTGATCCAGATCCTGCCTATCTAGAAGAGAGAGCTGGGGGAGAGGCATCTCATCTAGAAGGGGAGAGGCTACTTCAAGAGGAGGGGCAGGGGATTGCAGCATAGAGGTGAGAATAGTATGCTGCAAATGTCTGGGTTATAGCAGTGGAGGTGTGGTAGATGGCACCCTCCTGGTGTAGTGAGCCTGAGAGGCGAACATTGGGGTTCATCAAGGACAAGTGCAGCTGTGCTCCATAAAAAAGGTGCAGTGCTGAATCATGAAGTGTGTTAATATCGAAGTAATGGACGGCTTACATGTATGCAATGGAAAACAATAAACAATAACCTTATAAACATAGAAGGAAAGCAATCTCTCTCTCTCAACAACCTCCACCCCATACTTCCCCTCAAGAATCATCGGTCTCCCTGAAACCTGCAACTAGACATAAAACAAATATGTCTTCAGGTGTGGAGTGGTGTACCCCTCCATGATGTAGGATGAAATCTGTTCCTAGGTGTGCCACCTGTCAGCGGGCTCTTGAGTCCTCAGTATGGAAATGGAACAGTCAGCGGTATCCAAGCATTTCTGAGCTAGGTCAGGCAGGTAGATATCTGGTTGAGAGAGGGTAGGGCTGTCCCTGTTGAAGTCCCTCGGTGAAGGACAGATCAATTTCTTCTCTACCTGAATGTTCCCCTTGAATCTGGTCCTTGTTTAGTAGCCCGGGCAAGCCAGAGCTGGGGGACGGCAAGGAGGTTTGTGTGTCTTGCCGCCCTTTTCAGGAGCAGGTCCTTTTACTGCACCGGTCTACTTCCGATTCCGTATTTGCCAATAGTTTGGTGCTGGAAGTGAGTTACCCTGTCTGCAGCGCGGTCCCTCATCTGTAAGCCAATACCCTGCCGACCCTGGCATCTCAAAGAAATGTGTTTTATTTGCATAGATCACTTTAAGCCAACCTGGGAAGAGAAGCATATAGGAGAAGTTGAGAGGTCTAAGTTTCTGTGTCATCACTTCGTAGGACCTCCGCTTCATTTGCACTTCCTTGGTGTAGTCAGGGAATATACATTTTAGACAGGCCTGGGCTTTCCTTAGAATGCAGTTTCTATCTTTGAAATTATGGAAGCGGGCGAATATGGGTCGATGAGGCGCTCTGGGAGGACTAGGAGTCAGAGCTCTATAAGCTTGTTTCACTGCAAACTAGGGTGAGAGTTTGTCAGCTGGCATCCAGGATTTGATACAACGTTTAATGAATTCCACCAGTTGCGTGGGTTACACCCCCTCAGGAAACCCCACAAACCTGAGGTTGTTGCAACAGGAGCAGTTTTCTGCCTCTTCAGTGCAGTGGAGCAACTTAGTCATCTGTGAGAGAAGGCAAGCCACTTTCAGTTTAAGTTCTGATATCTCAACCTCGACCATCGAGAGATGCCCTTCTGCTTCAGTAGTTCTGACGGTGGCATTTCTTGAGTCCTGACGAAGGAGCACTACATCTACATGGACTTCCCCAAGTTTAGTTTTTAGTTTTGACAGCTGTTTGTGATGTTTGGATGGATTACAGAATCCTGGCTAAATCACCCTTCGAAGGAATCTCTCTCTCCGTCATCCCACTTAGCTCTGTGACAGTAGTATATTGATCAATACAGGAATGAGATTAGTGTGGTTTTAGGGTTTCATCAATCCCCATGGTTGCCCAGGATGTCGCCATCCGGATGTGACCAGGTTTGACCAGCTTGCTGCAGGAGCAGTCAAGCATTGGGGTTAAAGGTCGGGGATAGGTGGCGATCTTCAGGTCCTAAGAAAATAATGTCTATAACGCTGCAGGGATGAGAGCTTTTTTGGTCTGTACATCCACTGTTTTGTGAATCTTTCCTTCCAGTATCATGTAATGTTCCTGTCATGAGGTTTATGAAATCATTGTCACTTCTGGTTTGCCACTGTTTTCCTAGGACTGGACTAAACTTTAGTGCCAGTCCAATAAGGCTCATGAACAATGGGTCGGGGCCTTAAGGTAAAAGTTTACACATGACTATATAACATTGGCTCTCTAGCATCTGTGAGTAGCAGGACTGGGCTACAGTATGTGCTTGTCATGTTTCTTCACTCTTTCTTCCCTGTGGGCATACGCGGCAAAAAAGGATGGGGAGGAGTGAGATATGTTGTCCACTACAGTGTTCCAGCGTGTATCAGACCTAGATAGAAAGGGCTCTTAAGCTTAAGCTATTTTCCCTGGTTGTCTGTAGTGAAGGGGTTTCCCAGAGGCTAGAGGAGGAGGAGGAAAGATCTCTCGCCCGGCAAAGGGCAGGAGTGGGGAGGCTCTGTTGCGGCATCCGAAGCAAATGGGCCTGCTCGCTACTTAGGGCAGTTGGCTTCAGTAGGACTGTCATTCGGCCTCCCCTGAGGGCAGGACAAAGAAACGGGTACCTCTTTCCCTTGCACACTCAACAGATCCACCAGATGCCTTCCCAAGACCATTGTCACATGCAGTCCCCAGTAGTATGCAGGGCCTCTACCTTCTTCTGCTGCCTTCAGAGGTGCTGGATCGACGGTCCTCACGCGGCCAGCATCTTAGGGTCAGGCATGCTGTCTGCAATGATTTTCATCTTGGGGGAGTAAATCTCGAACTTCCAAGTGGCTCTGTCAGCAAGGGGACTAGCAGGGCCTCCGCACCGCTAATGCTGTACAGGGGGCTCTTAGAAGGAACGGAGGATGGTGGCAGATGACGGAGGAGTCCAGAGCACTTTTATAGTGCAACCACCATCTTAACACCCCAAACTACACCCCCTAGGTGCTAACGTTCAAGTGCGCACTCATGTATCCAGTCAACAGTTTCTGAGATTTTCTCTGAAAGGATGCAACTTCCAGCTTCTAGATTTCTCTTTTGGCTTGGCAACCTCACCTCATGTCTTTACAAAGGTATTGGCCCTTGTAGTAGCTTCTTTCCAACTTTCTGGTGTAACTGTTTTCCCTTATTTGGATGGGGGGTTGCTTAATTTGCCTTCTTTTTTTAAGGAGGAGGAAGCTATTGCTCAGAACAATCAAAGTAGCAGGGTTAGAAATGGGGCGGCCTGGGCTACAACCCACCTAGACCTCCCCCTTTTTTCTCAGAAGGGACATGGATACCCTTTCCTCCTCCCTTATTCTGGGACCTTTCTGTGTCTCCCTTGATCTACCCTTCACCCTGCTGTGGAAACATGAACCACCCTTCTTAAGGTCAATCCCAGGTACTTTCTTTTGGACCCTGGTGCTGATCCAGCAGTTTGACTCCTTAGCAAGCTTCCTGGAGTCAGTGAACTTGCTATCAATCAGGTGTTGGAGCAGATCTGGAAAACAAAGACAGAACATGTGCTTCCTTGCAACCAACTTGTACAGCCCCTGATAATCTTTCACTTCACTGCCCTCTCAACCATCCAGTGCCTTGCAAAAGGAATCAACACAATCTTCCCAGGTCTGTTGAGCCAGTGGACCTAAAGCTCTGCCTATACTTTTCTGAGTTCAGACCATGCTTTCTGACAAAGGCTTCCTTCATAGGGGGATACTTCATTCTGTCCTCCTTCACCAGGGCTGGTAGGGTGTCCCTCCCCTTGCTAGAGATATGACTCTACGGAGTAGTTACCCAATCCATCTCAGGGATCTTGTGCATCTGTAAGGCAATCTTATAGACCTCAAGCCACTTGTTAGTGTCATCTCCTGCAACAAAGTCAGATGCCAGACCCTTAAGGATATGGACCCACTTGTCTCCAGAGGGCACTAAGGAAATACTGCCACTTTCACTGCTGGACTCTGCCTGCCTGGCTTTAAGATCCATCACCTTAAGACTCAGATCATGGGCCACATCAATTTCCTCTTCTCTATGGCCAATTTCCTTTTCTCCAAGGCTTTCTCCCCCTCAGCCTTCTTCTTTGTTGCCTCTTTTCTTCTGTCTGAAGATTAGCTATCTCCAGTTTGTATTTCCTCTCTGCCTTCCTCTCCCCTAGCTCTTCTGGGAGCAGGTTGTGTGAAGGCACACTGTTTCCAGCATGTGAAAAGGTCTTTAATCTTGGGAGGATGTTACCCCCTTCCTCAATGGGTCACAGTCCCAGACCCTATTGTGGGTCTTGCTCTGACCCTTTCTCACTCTCCTCCTCCTGGTCATCTGTTGTGCTTGCCACTTGGTGAGCCTCTGCCCATGCTTTCAGGGCTTTGTGAAGCTCCCCTTTGTTGGTGCTCCTCTTGGCGAGCAGGCCTCTCTCCTGACATAACTCCTTGAGCTGGGCCACAGTGTAGCTCTCCAGGTTGGCTAGATCAAACTCTATCTTTGCAGGTGAGGTTACAGACACAAACATTAAGATGAAGAGAGAATTAATTTTAAAAAAGCAAAAAGGGCAATCAGAGAATTTCCTCAAATTGGTCGTAGATAAGGAATGGTAGTATACACCAAATCACTGTGTGGCACTGCACAAACACAAGTCCTATCCTCACCGCTGATCACCAGTGTGAGGAATCGGGTTGTTGGTTGACTGGGGTGCGAGCCCTGGGCACGCAGCAACCACAATTCTTGTCAGAGTAATGTATAAGCAAACTCCAAATTAACCTGTGCTCACCCTCTGGTAGCTTGGCTCAGAGCAGTCAGGATTAACTTGAAGACAATGTGTATATTATTTTTGCAACACTTCAAAAAGTAAAACAGTTAAATCACCACACAAAAAGGACCCCATACCAGGCTAGGTAAATAGAACTTAATTTAATAAATAAAACAAAACCTTAGCTACAAAGATTCAGTAAGTAGAACTTGAGTTATGAATTTTTAAAGAATAAACGTAAAGTAGTGCTTAGAAGCAAGAAGCACCAACTGGGGATATCTGGCTGTACTGGATCGGTACAAAGTCAAAAGTTCAGGTCAACCACAATGGAGCACAGGCCACAGGGACCCAGTTAGGTCCATGGGACCGAAAGTACCCTAAATTAGGGTTGCAGAACGTTGTGTGTGTCCAAACAAAGAGGCATTGCACAGCTGAGGCGAGATGTTGGTTCTGAGATGCGGCGACGCTGCGGTGTGATATCCTGATGCATCAAGGATCCAGCCAACGGGGCTTGCGATGTGAAGACCGATGTCAAAGATGTATGGCGCAGTCGAGGCAATGAGTTGGCTCCAATCCATGCAGTAGCGGAGATGCAGAGATTCAGCATCAAGGCTACCATTAATGGGAGATGAGAGGAACTTGTGCTGTGGAAAGCATAGCACAGTGGCAGTTGTGAAGGCGATGCATCAGTCCCTAGATGTGGGGTGCAATGGCAATGCTGAGTGTGTTTCGTCGATTCTGCCTGATGCAGTATCAACGATGCATCAGTTCTGCTTCTCGCAGCAGCAGCAATGCACCAGTTCTGCACCTGCAGCAGAGGATGCAACGGTTCTGCTAAAGCAAAAACCTTAGGCCATCTTCCAAGGGTCCAGACTGGGGTCGCACCACTTGACAGGGCTGACTCACAGATCGCAGAGTCCAGTGGCAAAGTAGGGTGGTTGAGAGTCTTTTATGTCCTTGAGACTTCAGATCAGGAGGCCAGTTAACTAGCCCTTGAAGTCACTCTGAGTCCTGGATTGGGGAGATCCAGGTCCAGTCCTTCTCATTCCCAGGCAAGAGGGCAGCAGGCAGCAGGTCAACACAGCAAAGAGGGAGTCCAGCAGAGTAGCAGTCCAGCAGAGTGGCATTCCTTCAACAGTACAGCAGTCCTTCTTTCTGGGAGAGTATCCATTGGTCCAGAGGTGTAATGAAGTTGTGGTGTCTGAGTACCAGTTCATATATTCACTGAGACCTTTGTTGTGAGGAAGACTTCAAAGGCATGCCTTTGAAGTGCACAGATTGTCTTCACTTTCTGCCCTGGCTCCAGGCTCACAACAGGCCATACACAAGTATGAAGCACTTTGTGTGTTGACAGGACACAGAATTTTCAGGTGTAAGAATGGCTGTGTCCAGCTCCTCCATCCCATCCTGCCTAGGATGGCCCATCAAGGCCATCAAGTCACACATAATCTCACATGGCGGTGGCTGTCTAGAGGGAATAGACAGATCCCAGCTGTCCCCAGCCCAGACATATTATCAGAGACAGGAAGCAGGTACCAAGAGGCTTAGGAAGTAAAACACCAACTTTCTAAAAGTTACATTTTATGAACTACAATTGAAAATCCAACTTCACTATAAGTTAGGATTTTAAATTATGAATCCAGAGACACCAAACATAGGGGTTTATGTTGTCCAATTTGGAAATTATGCTTTTAAAGTGTAATAAGGTAGGTCGAATGTTAACCTATGGAGAGATATGCTTTGCAGTGGTAAAAAACGAATTTAAGAGTTTTTCACCACCAGGACATGTAACACTAAAAGGTACATGTCCTCTTGGCTGCCCAGGGCCTATCCTAGGGGTGACTTATATGTACTGAAAAGGAATGTTTGGGCCTGGCAAAGGGTTTATTTGGTCAGGTTAGCATGGCAGTTTAACACTGCACACACAGGCTCTGCCATGGCAGGTCTGAGTCATATTTAAAGGGCTACCTAAGTGAGTGGCACAATCAGTGCTGCAGGCCTACTAGTAGCGTTTAATTTAAAAGCCTGTGGCTCTTGTAGTGTACTTCACCAGGAACTTATAAATACATTAAACATGCCATTTGGATTCACACCAATTCTAACACTTCTTAAGGAGAGAGCACAATCACTTTAGCACCGGTTAGCAGTAGTAAAGAGCACAGAGTCTTAAGGCCAACAAAAACAAATTCAGAAAAAAAAGTGAAGGAAAAGGGCAAAACCTTTTTGGCGAGCCTGCAATTACTCTTCCTTCATTTGTCTCAAAAAGTGATTCTACCAGTATTGCAGGCTGAGTCAACCTCTGGTATTCCATTTTCTCTGTATGTCAAAAGATCTCTGGTGGTTCATTAGACAGGACAAAACTTTGTTGAGATTCAAACTTTCTTTAGGTGGCTCATGGATCTTTAGCTAAGGGTAAATGGGTTTCCAAGGCTACTTTGAGAAAA
This sequence comes from Pleurodeles waltl, assembly GCF_031143425.1. Lineage (NCBI taxonomy): Eukaryota > Metazoa > Chordata > Amphibia > Caudata > Salamandridae > Pleurodeles > Pleurodeles waltl. Next base: position 1,620,984,073 of record NC_090440.1, read on the forward strand.
TGGATTCGTCAAGCTATAGTACAGGTCTAATGAGGAGACATCTCTTCCAGGTGCTTTTCAAGGTAGATCAACTAGGGCGTTCTCAGCCTCTTGGATGAAGGAGTGGATGTTCCCTTTTTGGAAATTTGAAGGGCTGCTACACGGTCCTAATTTCATACTTTCATTAAACACTATTGCCTTGATGTCACTGACTCAATGTATGAAAACGTTGATTTAGTTGTACTTTCTGCAGCAATTAATTAATTGTTGAAAGCAATAAAGCTATCCTGCATCCTGATGATGGGGCAAGTTTTTAGTTTGTTTGATCCTCGTTAATGAGGTCTCATTTGGTAGGATTCCATGAGGGGTAATGAAGATTGGCGGTAAGTAACTGGCTCAATAACAGCCAACCAGTCTGTAAAGAAGGAACCACATTTTACCATATCACTTTCGTTGTGAATTCCTACCCCGTCTCTCCCTCTGATCCATGCTCTTCGTTGTTTTGGTTGCTATAGTCATTTTCTACAGCAATGCATTTCCCCTTTTTTAAGCATTGTTAACTGAATTCTCTAATCGTAGCATTTATGAATAAATAAGTACAAACAATTATAAATAAACCCACCCATAATAACCCAAGCAGATTGAAAAAAAAGCAAAACAGATTTAATGCAGAAGAGGCCATGGTGCTGGGATTGCCTATTTAAAACACAAACACTCAAGACTGCAATGGGGGTTGGTGTAAGGGCATGCCCCTCCAGTCATAGTCCAGCCACAATCTGTTCTTTACCTTTTTATACTTTTTTCCCAATAATTTGTTGTTCTCTACATTTCCAGCACCTTTTAAGGAATAAAGCCCTAGACTCAGTTTTGGCTCGGGCAAGCTACCAGAAGGAGAGTCAAATGCACCGCTACCAAATGTTTAGCATTTATGAAACTTAAATTTGTTCTCCTATTGAAAATGAAGTAAGATTGCAATAAATTCCTAAGATAACTTACCTCCTGGGCTTTTTTGGTTCTATTCATTACTTGGTGAGGTGAGCCCACCACTGAAGCAGGAGATGTGGTCTAACGAGCGGAAAAGCTAACTTTGAAAGTGGTGTACCGGGTGCACGTACCAGCCTCGGCTCATCATCAAGTGATTCTAGGCAAACTGTGCAATCTCCCCAGTGACTAAAAATGCAATTTGGTGCTCACACAAAGTGTTCCAATACCCTTGCAGCAAGTGGTCTATTTTATCCATCATTTGTGAATGACAAGTTCTTTTTTTTGGGGTTGGTAAAAAGGGCTCTGTAGCAACGGTGTCCTTATCTGGACAGATGGACCAAGGAAGAAATGTCTATTGACATTACCCGGAAGTAACTGGAACTATAATCTACATAAAGTGAACGAGTGGATTAGTGTGGCGTTTTTTCACACATAAAGGCACTAGTTTTTGACATTATCACCCTCGATCATCCTGTACATTTCTGTTGTACCCTATTTACCCTGATGCTCAGTATCTGTGGTTAGAACTTCATTTTGCAAATGTTCTGAAAGCAAATATTTCGTAACATGGAAATGTGGCAAATATAAACAGTCACTTATGGATTGGACATAAGAGTAAAAGGCTGATGTTTTAAAAGGTGCTCGGGTCGCAGTAGGCAACACACGGTTCAGAAATATTGGGAGATCTTGCTGCATTAATAAATAATAGAGCACAAAGTGATGCAGACCGAAAAGCATCCTGCTTTTCCTTTCATAATTCAAGTTAAATCGTAAAGCCCTGGAGAAATGATAAATTGCTAGGTATGAATTGGAAATTTAGGAGTGTTTGGAAAATATATTGTTTGAATGTAAGAGCAGTTTGCAATGCAATTAAGGCATCTTGGACTATGAAAAATAAATATATTGTATTTCATAGGATGAGTTCCAATAGGATCTAGCACTGAAGTTACGCTGGAGATCTGAAGGGATAAAATAAGCTCTAATACTCAAGGCGTGCAATAAGGGATGTGGCAGATGACAAAAACGTTCCATTAACCCTGAATGTAAGTAGAAGGGTTGATTTATGGACAGTCTGCTCCATTTTAGCCCATTTAGCAGCTGAAATGGGTAAAAAGTGCTACTGCTGATGCAGTGCCACCGGTCTCACTCCCGTGTCCATTATGTATATTATCAACGATCGCTTTGGGGTTTGTAGCAGATTGAAAAAGAGTCGGTGTAGAGCCCCCTAGGAAGGATAAATCCTCCTAATGTCTCAAAGGAGCACAGAGAAGAAATGTCAAATGCAATTTAATGTTGAGTAATTTTGCCCCTCGTCTGCTACATCTGACCTGCAATCCACATCATTATTTTAGCAGTGAACAGTAAATGCAGAGGTGCAGCTGCCTGCAGAACTACAACCTTTTTAATGCTCGATGGACATGTTGGCTCCTCCAATGACTCATCCTAGTGTATGTATAAACAAGTGTTTAAAGAACGATACTACATTTACTGTGCATTTCAGGTATTCTTATAGATTTACTCGAGTAATACTTCACAACAAAGAGGCTGTAAAAATACTGTCCATCATTTTACTAAAAAGGCTCTTATGTCCTCCTAATGAGCGTGTTCATACCATGATTCACCAGCAAAGGAAGGAAAAGCAATAGAATGTAAGGTGTACAGGAGTGGGCGGTCGGTTCACAGAAGCATTAAATAGTGCTACTGGAGTATTCAGTTAGATACCAGTATATGCCTCTGTAAATCAACTCCCTATTAGGAAATTTACCCAACAGAGGCAGAGAAGTGCAGAATTAGGTTCCCTTGGGTGAACCTGGCGAATACACTAGCATAGTGCTTTGTTTATGAAGATGCAGTTTGGAACAGTGTAGAAGTGTTCTGTCACTCTATTTACAGCATTTGTCCCCTAATCCTGTGTCAAATGCGTAATTCTCAGGCTTTAATAATGAGTTCGTAGCTCAAAAACTTAATACAATAGCACAGCAGATGAGGAGATTAGAAAAATTCCAAGTATTCTAGTTTTTAATAAATTTGGAAGAAATCCTGATTTATCTGGTAATGTTATTATCGGGTGACTCGGGGTTATGATTTCACAGAAAGCCCACAGCTCCACTTTTTCCTCATTCATATTTCACCAGTGAAAAACCTAGTGAGCTGTGACTAGGGAAAAGGGTCTCATGTATATTGGAAATATGCAGGAATCTGTGAGAACACCGAGTTTTGCAATTAGTTTCCAATTCTGAAGTACATAATGCTTGCAGGGACTGGCTGACTTCTCAAAATTGGTAGTGAGGGTCCGCATTTCTTTCGGAACTGAGCATTCTTTTTGTTTTTTGTATGGTGGGAGTATGATGCACAGGACCACATAAAGCTCGCAGAAAATGTGCCCCTCCCCCCTCTTTGTTTCTCTTGTTGCATATTAGTACAACTGCCAGCTGTGGGGCCTTATCTTTCCTTTCCTTCCCTACGTGTTCATTGTAACTCAACATAACCTCGTCAGACCTCCAGGGTCTGAGTTTTGATGAAGATACTGTTTAAGCTATACTTTAGACTCCCTCGATCTTAGGTGAGGATAGCAGTGAACCATCAGGTAGCTCAAAAGAAGATTGGTATAAACTGTCATCCTTGAAAAAGGATTTAATCAAGACAATTTTACATGGCACAGTCATGATTGAGTATCTAAGAGCTAATATTACTCCTAACAGGCTCATAGTCACCAATGTACCCCAGATTTTTCCACAAGAACTACAATTTAGAAGGTGGGTTAATTTAAATGCAGGGATATATCCCGGGACTTTACAAAATACGGGACGCTCTTCGCTTGACCTGTTCCTTGACGTAATGTGATCTTGAAGCTTTATAAGAACTGATTTAAAAAAATACCCGAATAGCCTTGAGAAAGCACCAGGTTTATGAACAACTAGGGGGCGAAACACGTGTAGGTGCTTGTCTCTCATCCATGTGTGCCCTAGTGATGCTCTGTCTTTTATCCATGTACCTGGAAATAAACTCTTATTGAATCACTAACCTGGTTGGACATGCTAATTCAATAACAAGAATTTTGATATGAAGTTATGGAGTAATTTTTGAAAATATGGGTTTACCAATACTACGTTGATGAACTATACCTTTTGAGGTTAATATAAGAGGTCCACACCTCCCTGGTAACCCATATCCTTTCTAATAAATAGGGCATCAATTAACAGAGTGTTGGATCCCTCTGAACTGCATATGTTACAATTTAGGACTGACTGGACACAAATAGCCTGGAAGTGCACCCAAAATTGGTTGGTCTTGATCATTAATACCTTCAAAAGACTGGCGGACTCCATTACCATACAAATTTCCATGATAGAGACCTCCATTAAGGCGACTACAAATATCACAGTTTAAGACCCATTTAGCAGAAATTAACCCCGAACTTAATACAACTAAAGAATACCTGACCTATCAAAAGATTGCTAAATTACAAAAAGATATAAAGAAATTTAGCAGGGAGAAAGTGTACCCATACACAAAGGACGACTACCAGCTGGGAGGAGGGGCGGAGCCCTCAGATAGATCAGGGAGCCCACCACAAAAACCACAGACATACAACTATAGCTTGAGTTAAGATGGCTAGAGCAGTGATGATTAGTGGAAGAAGAATAGCAACCAACCTTATGCACAGATGAATGTGGTACTCCCACTCCTGTACCTGCAATTTCCCATGTGGCACCATCCTCCGTACCCTTTCTTCCACCACCTCCACAAGCATCAGTTACCCCTTTTTTAGGGAGAGGTCAGGGCAGAGGACGAAACAGAGGCAGAGAAAAGGATGTGCAGTGGGAACCAGAAGTACCACAGATGGTAACCAGGAGCCGCAGCGGAGTGCCTGTGAAGACGACCTGGTCATCAATTTATCCAGCAAAATACTTACTTCTACAGAGCTTAAAGTCTTGAATAAGGGCTTGGGCTTTGTCCCCCACACCTAAAGAGGATTTTTTCAGATTGAATTGTGAAGTAGCATCTCTGTCCAGAAAAGTCTGCCTGCATTTTTTCTTCAAAGATCGCCCAGTGGCTATCCAGACAGGAGACACTAACTTAAGGAACCCCTCCCCCTTCATGCCATCCCCAAATACAATACCCATTGACGTTCTGACTTTTGAAAAGGAGGTACACCATGATATTAAACTCTTGCAACCCAGACGGGTATTCCAGAATCTTTCAGGGATTGAGAAGCAGGCACTGTCCCTGGACACAGAGATCACTATTAAACCCACAGATGAAGGAGGAGCCATAGTGATTTTGGACACTGCATCCTACAGACAAGAGTGCTTGAGGTTGTTGAGCGACACCTGCCATTATGAGTGTATTCCTGTAAACCCTTCTCAATGATTGCAACAAACAATTCGAAGCATGACAGAGGAGGCAGAGGCGGCCGGATGGATTACTCACCAAGAGGCGGAATTCCTGGACACAAGGGTACCCCTCCTCCTGGACATCCAATAGTGTCAGGCATAGGGTCCATACTTGAATCTTTGTCCAAATACTGTGATTTATTCCTACAACCTATAGTACAGCAGACTTCCACTTTCCTAAAGGATACTAAGGATGTCTTCGTCCTGCTGGAGGAGATCAATTCATGTGGCTCCACTGACATGCTGATTTGGCTCGATGTTGAGGCCCTGTACACTAACATACCCCAGGAAGCTACCCTTGAAGCAGTTGAAGAGATACTTTCCTCAACTACATGGGATTCCAAGACCACAATCTGATTTATCCTATAATGTGGCAGTTTAGATCTGAAAGAGAACTTTTTCCAGTTCAAAGAACAACTATACTATCAGATACAGGGAACATCCAGGGATGGCACATTTGCTCCTAGTTTGGCCTGTTTATAAATGTATACCTTCGAGAAACGGTACATCTTGGAGTCTCTACACGCTTTACTTTCAATATTCAACTCTGGCAGAGAATCATAGGTGAAATCCTCTTAGTCGGGAGGGGCGACAAGGAACAGGCAATTCGATTTGTCAATTTGGTGAACACTCTGGGCCAACATTTACACCACTTCAACCATCTCAAATGAGGAAGTGGCTTTCTTGGACCTCCACATTGTCTTGAGGGACCGGTTTTTGCACTCATCTATTTTTCAGAAACATGCAGACAGGAACAGTTTACTTTTATTTGACTGTCATCACCCTAAAGCATTGCGGGCTAATCTGCCATATGACAGACTCAAGCGGAACTCCAGTGACACGTCTGACTTTAATGCACATGCTGATACACTGTGTAAGAAATTGAGTGGCCAACATTATCCTACCAGGTGATTTCTCAGGCCAGAAAGCGGGCTTGAAATACACAGAGAGACGTATTACTGACTGATTACTTAAGATCCCAACATACAAGACTTGTATGTGTCACCACTTACACACCTCTCAGTAATCAAGTCAAGAAGATTATTAGGAAGAGATGCCCTATACCAACCAGTGCAGGGGAGTCACTTGAACGGTCTCTGTTCGCATTTAGGAGAACCCAGAATATCAGGGATCTGGTTATTCACACCAGACCTAGATGCACCACAGCCTCCAGTACTGTGATGATACAGACTTGGCTTCCTATTAAGGTACACCATCCCTGTGGCAACTGGAATATCTGTTCCCTATCTATGAACACTATTGAGGTTGATTTAAGGGAGGCCGGGGTTGGGCACTTACATAGGCATACCAATCGCCGCACCAAGAATTGCACCTGTATGATTCAATGTCCCTGCGACCTCTGCTACATAGGCAAGACTACCAGAATGGCAAAGACCCAGATCAATTAACACCAGAACAATATAAGATGTCGGTGAGCATCTACAAAACGTACTCACCATTTCATTTCAAAGGAGCACACACCTAATGATTTAAAATGGGTTATATTAGAGACGGTTACTTAAAGTGTTGACATTAACAATAGACTGAGAAAGAACAAAGATGGGTGTTCAGACGGAGGACCCATGACATTGGACTAAACAACGATATTCTGTGGACTGAATTTACATGATATCTGGCAGTAACACTGTTTATATACACAGTGTAAGCCTAAGGCAATACCCACTCCGATATCCACCCTCCCCTGTGACTGTCTACGCTTCAGCTCCACTTTATTATGACCATTTATGTCGAGGGCACCCCAACAATTTCCCTGTTTCACATATACATCTCTCATTGATCTGGGTCAGTTTGACTTTGCTTGAAGAGCTGGGATGTGCAGAGTCTTGTTTCCCATCCTTCCTTGTGAATAAAGATACATGGGGCCCCCCTTCCACACTCTAAGATGGCCACCACTATTAAGGACACTGTATTTAGGCCACTACCTCGGACTGGATTCTTCAGTCCTTTTTTAGTTGCAATGACACTTCCAATGAAATACACTGCCTGTCCATGCAGTCTCCATCTCAGGGAGCACGGAGAAGTAGTATGTGAACAGGAGGTGTTTCAGCAACAAGTAAGTAGATTTCCCCTTCTGGGTCCATGGTTAGCTACTCTTCCCTGATTCTGTTGAAGTAGCGCTGTTGAGTTGACAAGAGCCGGCTCATTTCATGCTGAGTTCGACCCCTTGGTGGGAGCTGTCAAATCTGTTCTGCACCTTTATTAGGCAGCACTTATCACTATGACGGCCAAATTTTGGACATTATTTCTGGATGGGACTGTCAAAGTTGAAGATCAGCAATTTTATATGTGAGTCTGCGTGTAACATATTGTTTATGATGGGAGCCGTCTGTTCTGAACGTTGTGGGTGGGAGTGACATAAATGTCACGTATGATTGGAAAAGTCTGTATACTGCACATTCTACTGTATCCCCATGCGGGAGCTGACATGACAAACTAAGTTCCATACTACTAATATATCGTGACAACCAGTCCCATTTTACCATGGCCCTGTGTATCAGTAGACACAAAGTTGGGCGCCTTCCAGGTATGACGTTCAGCCACATATACTCCATATACTCCTATATACTTGGTGTGCCTTTACATGCTGTACCAGCTAATGACCTACTTATTGTCACAAGATATGTCTACAAGAATATAGCACTACCTTTAGAGACCACCGGTCCGCTTACATAAGATGACTTTTAATTAGTATTAGTTGACTTGAGCTAGGCTACCCCTAAACATCAGTGATACGGGACATTAACTAAACAGAGGCTGTATCAAGAGTTACTTTGGGAGTTTGGATCCATGAGCAGTTGATATCCAGATCCAACAGCTCCCATAGGGGCTTTTTCCATGCAAAGGACTACCAATTATGTTCCTTTTGTTTTGAGAGGCCTGCATCTCGATGGTGGAAAATAACAATGATCTTCTCCTTTTTTCTTTTAACTATTTGATCAGATTAGTATATTTGTTGAACACCCATAGCCCAATGTTATCCCCAGTGGGCCCATCCTTCTAACTTGAGGAGGGTAAGAATCGTCCTATTAGCCATAGGACACCTGTTTAGTGGCACATGGTTGTTATAACCTTTCACATTCCTTTGACCACCTAGTTTGTTTATGGTGGTTCCACTGTGATGCTTGACACCAATTGACACCTGATGAGGTGTACCATTTGTTGTCAATATTTTGTGTGAGTAACACGTTCTTTTTACTCCCTTTCCAGGTTCCTGCTTAGATTACCATATCAACAATTACATTTATGATATGTGCCTACATGACAGTGAGGATAAGGGTATTTTTATATGTCCTGATGAATCGCTAAGAGATCCTTAAGACTACCAGAGCAAGAAACATGTGGACACGGTTTATTTGGTAGGCAGTATAGGAACTACCCCCACCTCTTATGTTAGTTCCTAGAATAGGATTACATGACACATAATTAGACCAACTTGGAGAGGAATTGGGTCATTGTACCTAGCCTCCCCCACCTACTCTATTTTCAATCTTGACAGGGTTTTCATCCTTATAATAAAGATTATTCCTTTGGATCCCCTTAGCCAATTTTAACAGCTCTTTTGTTACCAATGCCACACTCTTGCACACATTTCTGGCAAAAATCTTTGGAAAGATCTCCGACAAAGTGCCCCCTTGAGGCCTGACAAAGAGCATGGCCCGATGATGAAGCATGTCCCCGGATAGTGAGTGAAGGCTCTTGTTCTGAGCATATAATGGTTGCAGGGAAAGGCAGACTTCTACCCTAATTGGTAGTGAGGGTCGGCATTTCGGAACTGTGCATTCTTTTTGTTTTTCAAGAAAAATCCTAACCAAAAGGGAAGTGTGAGATCATCAGTTACCTGCAGGGACATCACATGAAGGTCCAATATTGTGAATCCTAAGACGCCTCTAAGCGAAAGACATTTATAATAAATATGAATTATTGTCTAGTTCCACAAGACTCTTTCAGAAGAAGGACCTCTGTTGCCTTTCCGGGGGAAAATGCATCTCCTGCATCTCTCGCCATTGATTTTAAATTATTTAATTCAAGTCTTTCACTTTCATAGATTTTTGTCATGTTTTTAAAAAACCAATGCTAAATCAATCAATCAATCAACATTGATAAAGCGCAGCTTATCACCCCTGGAGTCTCAAGGTGCCAGCTTGGTGACGTGGGTTAGTCAAAGAGCCAGGTCTTGAGGTCCTTCCTGAACTGAGCCAGCGATGGGGACTGCCTGAGGTGGAGCGGCATTGTGGTCCAGGTGTGCACGGTGAGGTAGGAGAAGGATCTTCCTCCGGCAGTGATCTTCTGTATCCTGGGATGGTAGTGATGGCCAGATGTGCTAAGTTGAGTTGCCTGGAGGGGGTGTAGAAGGAGAGGAGGAGGTTGAGGTAGGCGGCTCTGATGTTGTGGAGGGCCTTGTATGCGTGGGTCAGGAGTTTGATGGTGATGCATTTGTTGATGGTGAGCCAGTGTAGGTCTCTCAGGTAGGCAGAGATGTGGCTGTGGTGGGGGATGTTCAGATTCAGTCTGGCTGCCTCATTCTGTATTCCTAGCAGTCTTGCTTGCAGTTTTGTTGTTGATTCCAGCGTTGTAAATCAGTAACATTTAACCGATGATGATCTGACAGAGACATTAAGTGCAGCTTAGACCCTAAATATCATTATGTCAAAGTTATGCTTCCTTTAAAAACTGAGTGGCAAGGTCCAGTTTAAAAAAAGAAACTGAGCTCCTTGTCAAAACGTGCCAAGGATATGAGATTCTTTTATTAAGCTACAAACCAAGAAATTTTCGGAGGCCAGCTAGCACAAGACCTTCATGTTCAATTTTTTCTCTAATAAAATTCAAAGTATGCACAAGAGATTTTGGCGACGTCACAAAGACAGATATGAATTCACAGCCAATGTTAGAAGGTCAAGAATGGCATTTTTTAGTTATGAATGTACTTTAATTGGGGTGTTTTTGTGGGTATGTAAAACAAGCTATAGAGTTTAAAACGCTTTAGTAACCGACTAATGTTGAATCCGTTTTAGTAACTCAGACTGATGTTGAATCTTTAGAAGTATAGAAGACTAACCAGTATGAAGCAAAGGGGCAAATGTATTATTTTCGGCACAGCAGCGTTTGGTTGTTGCAGTATGTGGTGTACGGGAAAGTAAACTGTATAGATCCATACTTATTAAAAATCGCCTGCAAACAAACAGGTTGCCTAGCTCCAAGCAGAACATTTTCTCCATAGTGCAGACATGTGTATGTGATGTCTAGTACAGGTTTTGGACTGGATGACTACCCTTTCAGTACAAAATTCTATGCCTAGAAATATTCATTATATTGCAGACATTGGACATGCAGTTTAAAGTGGAGGATACATGCAATGCATAAAAATGTTGGGAAAAATAAAAACATTCTTCCAAGTTAGCTCCTGGTTCAAACTTTTGATGCAAAACCTGAGTTAGCTAGCTTCATAGATTATGCTGTGCGTCAAAAGCTATGAATGTGTGTAGTTCAAACCCTTTGAGGACCCTCTTTATACAAAGTGGTGCAAAGTAATGCAAAGTTCAACTTGTGCCATGAAAAGAGAAACAGTCTAGCACAAAATACCTTTTCACTGTAAAGTAAATAATATTCTTCCAAGACGTGGTGCTGCTTTGTGTGACTTCACATCTAGTAAAGTCTTAGTAAATTGGCCCCAATATGTGTTATTAAATATTGGAGTCTGTTAGACCTAGCATCTTTGGCGTAGTCTCCCCTGTCTTTTTCGCCTCTGATTCCCATGTTTTCACTGTGTGCTGGACTTTATGTTTGTTGTTTTGGGTACCCTGGGCACTTTGCCACTGCTGACCAGTGCTAAAGTGCAAGTGCTCCTGTGTACAATGTATGTGTAATTGGCTTTTCCATGATTGGCACATTTGATTTACTAGTAAGTCCCTAGTAAAGTGCAAAAGAGGTGCCTAGGGCCTGTAAATCAAATGCTACTAGTGGGCCTGCAGCACTGGTTGTGCAACCCACATGAGTGGCCCTGTAAACATGGCTCAGACCTGCCATTGCAGTGTCTGTGTGTGCAGTCTTGCACTGCCAATTCGACCTGGCAAGTGTACTCACTTGCCAGGCCCAAACCTTCCCTTTTTATACATGTAAAGTACCCCTAAGGTAGGCTCTAGGTAGCCCAAAGGGCAGGGTGCTGTGTATGTTAAAAGTGGGACACGTACTGATGTGTTTTACAAGTCCTAACTGTGAAATACTGCCACATTCGTTTTTCACTGTTGCAAGGCATATCTGTCTCATAGGTTAACATGGGAGCTTCCTTTAAATAAACGTGCAGTTCCCCTTTGAGAGCAGATAGAAATGTGGAGTTTGGGGTCTCTGAACTCACAATTTAAAAATACATCTGTTAGTGGAGCTGGTTTGTAGATTGTTAGTTTGAAAATGCCACTTTTAGAAAGTAGGCATTTTCTTGCTTTAACCATTCTGTGACCCTGTCTGTTTGTGGATTCCCTGTCTGGGTCAGACTGACAGTTGGGCTGTTTGTGAATCTCCTCTAGACAGTGACACAAAGGGAGCTGGGGTGTAGCCTGTATATTCTTATGAGTCATCTGAGCTAGAGTGGAGGGAAGAGTGGTCACTTACACCTGAATGGGCTGTGCCTGCCCTCACACAATGCAGTTTCCAACCCCCTCGTGTGTATTTGTGGCCTGGCCTGGGCAAGGCTGGATCTTGTGAACAACAGAGACTTTCCTTTGAAGTTTTCCTACTTCAAAGGCAGAAAGAGGTATAAGTAGTGGACCCAAATTCCCAGACTTTAGATCACTTCTGGAACCAAGAGGAACCTCTGCCAAGGAGAAGAGCTGAGGAGAAGTGCTGCCCCTGCCTGTGACTGTGCTTTGTTGGGATATACTGGAGTTGCTGCTTCTGCCTGTGAAAGGGGACAAAGACTGGACTTTGTTTTGCATTCCTGCGTGAGAAGACTGTCCAAGGGCTTGAACTGAGCTTGCCTCCTATTTCGAATTCTCAGGGCCATCAAAGACTTCCTCTGCAGCACCTGGACTCTCTGCTGAGACTCATACCCTGCCAAGTTTTGCCCTATTCAGTCCCTGGGCCCTTGAAAGGTGAAGTTGTCAGAACAAGGACTGAAATCCATGCACAGAAGGAGTGCGGAGAAATTTCCGACTGACCATCTGCAACGTGGCTGATAAACGACGCGCCACCCGTTTAAAATCGATGCTGCACCTTCGTTGCGGCTGGGAGATCGACGCATCGTGGCTGGAGAAATGACGCAACACTGATAATGATGCAAACCCCACGCAGTGCAATTTTCTAACACCGTGTGACCAGATTTCTTACGCATCTTTGCTGGGCGCCAAAATCATCGTGAACCTGCACAGATCCGAGGTGTCCTGTCTGGAAATTGATGCATCGCTCTCTTGCGATTGAGAAAAACGATGCATCGCCTACCCGACCGGAGAAGAAACAATGCATGGCCTCACTTGTGAGTAAGGAATCGATGCATCGCTGACTTTTCCGATGCACAGTCACCAGTGCAGCTTTATTTTTGCCGCAAACCAGGTACTTTGTGTAAAATCAACATTTCCATTGTTTTCGATGGGGTAAGACTCTTATTCTTTTGAAAATGCATATCTTGACTTGTCTATGTTGGATTTTTGTTGTTTTGGTCTTGTCTGATTTAGATAAATATTACCTAATTTTTAAACTGGTGTGGTGTCCATTTTGTAATGTTTTCACTGTACTAGTGTGTGTGTTGGTACAAACACTTTACACATTGCTTCTGGGTTAAGCCTTTCTGCTCATGCCAAGCTACCAAGGGGGTGAGTGGGGGTTAATCAGGTGTGTTTCTACTTTGCCCTGACTAGAGGGAAGGTCCTTGCTTGGACAGGGGGTAACCTGACTGCCAAGCAAAGACCCCATTTCTAACAGAGTCACAAATCGCACCTCAATATCATTGCTGTTTATTGGAACCCACGCTTTTGATGTATATTTATGAAGAGCCACAATTTATCAAATCCATAATCTCTCATAAATTAAAATATTAAGAACTGTATTTAAGGAAGGTGGCACTACATTACATGTGGTGCCAATTTTCTTGCAGCCCCTTGTGCCCCCCTACCGCCACCATGTGTACGCAGTATTTAAGATACGGCGCACCATGGCACAGGATAGGGGTCAATAGCGTTGGAATTTTCTTTTTACAATGGCATGCCTCCTTTTAGCGCCTGCTGTGAGGAGTTAAAAATGCCGAAAAAATTATGCAAAGAAATCTCTTTGATTTCTTTGTGCCATTTATTCGGCTCCCCCTGACAGGGAATCACCGCCTTTGCATACATTATGTCTGGCGCAGACATAGTGTAGCACAAAGAATTACAAAGTGACGCAATGCATGTATTGCACCACTTTGTAAGTCTGGCACGGGAAAAGACCACCTTAGCATTTCCTTAGCATAAAAAAAATGATGCTAAGGCGCTAAAGTGGCGCTGGGCTCTCTTAAATCAGGACCTAAATGTTCATTAATGATGGATACTTTCTATTACTTTACTTTATATTCTGTTCACAGTTATATAGGCACGAAGCAATAAACAATAAAACACCTATTTTAGCTATGTGGATTGATATTTACAATCATTTTGCATTATGGTTGTGCCATGTTTTTCGGAGCAGTCACGACTGCAAAATGTTAGTCGGGATTTACAAAGCCAAGGAAAACTTGATTTACTTGGCTTTGTATCACATTTTCCCCAAATCAGTAGTACAAGGGAGCGCGAATTTCTGCTCTGTTCTTGCGTGCAACGCAGCATAGCAAGTTCCCTTGCTGGGTTGCATTGCCTGAAAAATTTGCAAATCTCGGCCTAGATATATTGCTGTGTCAAAGTGAGGTTTCGTGTTCAAATGGTCGGTCACTTGGATGCAGGTTTAGTTGCGACAACAAATTATTGTTCGCTAAAAGTTGTTAAAGATTTAGTTTTAAATAACATTTGAAGTATCTTATTACACATTTAAAAATACGAATGTTGCTCTACAGGGAAGTAGGCTTAACTGGCAGTTTAAATATCACCTTTTCTAGTTTTGTAACAAAGGTGACTAATAATGACGTGTAATTGAGCATTAAGCATTTTGCATAAATTAGGTGAAGCAGACGGTATTGATTTCCCTGGAAAGTACGAGTTTTTAGACGTATGTGTTGACATCCTGACGAATCTAATAATAATCCGAATGCGTCTGAATGTATGTATGGCAGACCACTCCAACCACAAATGTAAGTATGTTCACACTTTCACCCAACCTTCTGTTGTGACATGACTTTCTGTGTGGCACAAGGCCAGCACCACTTTACCAGGACAACCGCTGTACAATCTCATTGGAAGTAAGAGAGAGGCTTACATATACCTATTTACATGATAAGTAGCCTTTTTTATGGCTTTGAAAAGTACATATGACACTGACTTGACACAGGGGAAGCTGTACAACACTTCAGATTGGGGGGAAGGGACAGTACTGTGGTCTGCAGAGCCTGTGATTTAATAATCTGCCATCCCTTCGCCAAGGGATACTTCTATTCAGCCCATAGGGTAGAGTTCAGAATGTTGTTCTCAACCAGCATGCCTTTGCCTTACGTGGCAAAATATACCTCTCAAAATGGATCATAAAATGTGCATTTATTTTTCACTTTTTGATTACCATAGAAAATGCTTATTTTATTAATTCTTACGTGACTATTATTAGAATTATTAGTGAAGTGTGTGTTTGTGTGTGTAGCAATGCTTCTGGAGTTGCTTATCATATCCCTTTTAAGGGTTGAGTGCACGAAAGTATTCTAGACCATGTTGTAATCTCTATGTAGGCTTCTTACCACACCCATGTCACGCCCGTCACTTTCATTTGTTCGTGGGCTTGCCTTTTAAAAATCGATTGATTCCATTTGTGAAAGGCATGCATACGTCATGCCTTTCCGATGTTTACCCCTCCTCGAGCGCACCGGTAAACTCCTGAAAACATACGAATATCCGTATTTTCAGCCGGTTTCTGGACTACTTTATCTTTTCATTTCCTGCGCAGCACGATCTCACTGGGCAGAAGTCGAGCACTTTGCATGTCACGGCAACCATCGGCTCGCATATGTGAAACTGTTTTACTTTTCATTATTTTATGTGGCAAGAAAAGTCAGGTTGGCAGTTTACAACACCAATACTTCTAACATGAGTAGACACGGAACCCGTTGCATTGCAAATGTTTGTTCTGAGTGCTAAGTGTAGTCCTGTGGCAAGATACTGCCAAGTTTTGATCCTCCTTCTTTGTAAGACCTACTTATTCTATGAAGCTCTAAACTGTTCTCTCTAAACTGTTCTGAGGGGTATAACAAATAGTGGGCGTCCCACCAATGTCCACCTCATTATATTCAGTGTACAAGCTGTTTGTGAGCACCATTTTGGCCAGCTCATGCTTCGCACCTCTTCTGGTCATGTGCTGACCATCTTGGGAGTATATTAACACACTGGCAACACATAAATGCAGCAGGTGCACCAGTGGCCTGCCAAATGCAAGCCCACCTGCACTGGTCCTCGATCATAAAAGTATCTGGAATCTTCCAGATGTGGGAATCTAAAGAAGCCTAAAGAAATTAAACCCTCTAGGGAACTACAAGAATCCTATTAATTTATTCACGTTTTCCTTCTAAATGTAAGATCTACCCCTAAACAATGTGCGAAAACTTATGACTTGATTTGGATAATAATATTGACTTAATGTTTGTTACTGATACCAGGCTTAGGAACACATCTATACCATATATTGCCATAAAAGTCCTGGATTCATTTAAGATCATGCATGTAGACTGGGAAAATAGGCTGTGCACAGGAGTAACCATTAACTATAAGCAACGTGTTAAGGTATCTCAGGTTGAATTGATTGGTCAACACTTGCTGAAGTGCTTGCTTTTACTTTTGCCCACACTCCCATTTTTTAGCCCTGTATCCTAATAGTTAGAAATGGGGTCTTTGGTTGACAGTTAGGTTACCCCCTGTTCAAGCAAGGACCCTCACTCTAGTCAGGGTAAAAGAGAATCACCCTTAGCTAACCCCTGCTTACCCCCACTTCAGAGTGCTAGGTGTAAAGTATTTGCACCAACACACACAGTAACTTAATGACAACACTCTAAAATGACACAACACCAGTGTAGAAAAATAGGAAATATTTATCGAAACAAAACAAGACCAAAATGACAAAAAAAGACAAACACAAGTCAAGTTATGAATTTTTAAAGATTAAACTAAAAAATATCGCTTAGAAACACAAAATGCTTCGATGAGGTGTTAACACGATGTCGTAACGGAGTCGTTCCCAACAATCCGACACCAGTGGCGCCAGACACAGAGCCACATGGACCTCCAGGTAGAGTACCTTGGTGAAGAAATGAAAACGAGCTGATGCGCGGTCGGGGATCGCGGCGTCTGTGCGAAACGTTGAATCCCCGCACTTCGAGCGGCGTCGGTCACGACGTGATGCAGTGACTTCCACGGAGTCACGGACTTCGGCGGGGCTGCAGCGATGTCGGGCCTGCGAAGGTCGTCGCGTTCCAGCAGAGATCACGGAGTCGGTGGCAGGCGGCATCACCGGATTCAACAGCGGCATCGGTCCGAAGTCGTCCGAAGTCGATTTCCTTGGATTTTCACGTGCTTTCCTGTCAAGGGCCCAGGGACTGGATAGGGCACCACTTGTCAGAGCAGGAGTCTCTCCAGAGACTCCAGGTGCTGGTAGAGAGAAGTCTTTGCTGTCCCTGAGACTTCAAACAACAGGAGGCAAGCTCTAAATCAAGCCCTTGGAGATTTCTTCACATGATGGAAGGCACACAAAGTCCAGTCTTTGCCCTCCTACTCTGGCAGAAGCAGCAACTGCAGGATAGCTCCACAAAGCACAGTCACAGGCAGGGCAGCTCTTCTTCCTCAGCTCTTCAGCTCTTCTCCGGGCAGAGGTTCCTCGTGTTTCCAGAAATGTTCTAAAGTCTGTGGTTTTGGGTGCCCTTCTCATACCCAATTTCTCCTTTGAAGTATGCCTACTTCAAAGCAAAGTTTCTTGTGAATGTGAAATCCTGCCTTGCCCAGGCCAGGCCCCAGACACTCACCAGTGGGGTGGAGACTGCATTGTGTGAGGGCAGGCACATTCCTTTCAGGTGTAGGTGACCACTCCTCCCCTCCCTCCTAGCACATATGGCTCATCAGGATATGCAGGCTACTCCCCAGCTACCTTTGTGTCACTGTCTAGTGTGAGGTGCAACCAGCCCAACTGTCAAACTGGCACAGACAGGGAATCCACAAACAGTCAGTGTCACAGAAATGGTATAAGCAAGAAAATGCTCACTTTCTAAAAGTGGCATTTTCAAACACACAATCTTAAAATCAACTTTACTAAAAGATGTATTTTTAAATTGTGAGCTCAGGGACCCCAAACTCCACATGTCCATTCGCTCCCAAAGGGAATCTACACTTTAATCATATTTAAAGGTAGCCCCCATGTTAACCTATGAGAGGGACAAGCCTTGCAACAGTGAAAAACGAATTTAGCAATATTTCACTGTCAGGACATATAAAACACATTACTATATGTCCTACCTCACCATACACTGCACCCTGCCCTGGGGGCTACCTAGGGCCTACCTTAGGGGTGTCTGACATGTAAGAAAAGAGAAGGTTTAGGCCTGGCAAGTAGGTACACTAGCCAAGTCGAATTTACAGTTAAAACTGCACACACAGACACTGCAGTGGCAGGTCTGAGACATGATTACAGAGCTACTTATATGGGTGGCACAACCAGTGCTGCAGGCCCACTAGTAGCATTTGATTTCCAGGCCCTGGCACCTCCAGTGCACTTTACTAGAACTTACTAGTAAATCAAATATGCCAATCATGGATAAGCCAATTACATACACATTTTGTAAAAGAACACTTGCACTTTAGCACCTGGGGAACAAAGGCAAAAAGTCAAGGGAGACCACACCAAGGATGAAAAGTCTAACACTAATTTATTGCCTTCTTGGCATTGGAACCAATTTTGGAAGTGACTTGGCTTTTCTTATTTCAGCTCTTGTTCGATCAGCCTCTATGCTCATTATATTAGATGACATTAAGGTTACAGCAGAAGACTGCACTTCTCCAGCTAATACAGATTATATTGATGCATGGGTAGCTCTGAAGCTGAATCAACAGATTTATTAACGCTTCCCATCAGGTAGGAACTTGTATAGATATTATTTTCTGAAACACTGACTTTTTAAAACAGATAAATAATGCTCATTTATTTTGGACAGGCAACCATTTTATTGCATTTAGCTAGTTATAACTCTCAAAAGAGAATCGCTTGGAACAAGGTCTACAGATATGAAAATAAAATTATTCTAAGATACC
Organism: Pleurodeles waltl; assembly: GCF_031143425.1. NCBI lineage: Eukaryota > Metazoa > Chordata > Amphibia > Caudata > Salamandridae > Pleurodeles > Pleurodeles waltl. The sequence goes on from NC_090440.1 coordinate 1,621,002,839, forward strand.
TCCTGCTGTGAATTCCATCCCGTTCTCAGGAAAGCTTATTACAAATGCAAACAGGGAGGTTTTCAATAATAACATTAATTCATGGATCTGGGAGGCATAAGATAAGATCACGTCTTTAAGGAAAGTTTAATCTTGTTGGTAGACGTCGCTTTTGGCCCCCTGATATTCTCTAGACCTTAAAGAAGCTGAAGGCTGATGTAAAATAAAAGAATGACCCTGATGCAAGAAGGATAATCCAGTTAGTAGAGGCACCCATAGCCAACCTATTAAGAACTTCAAACAATTAGTGAAACAGGTTCGGGCAGAATGCTCTACTCCTGTGAACTGTGTACACAACATGGCATTCATTTTTACAAAGAACTAGATTGTGCAGCCCAATCATCACGCCAATTTCCTACTTTCTTTCCATCTAAGACTTTTGCGAAAGGTATTGTCTTTCCTTCCAGTGGTGATAAGATTTGTAGTGATTTGAGCTATGCTTGGATCTTAGCAATATATTGCAGTGTTCTTGACCATCCCAAATATAAGATGACCAAATGTCAGCTAAATCAAAATCTGGCCGCATGACTGTTGTTGGACTACCTTATTGGACACACATTTCTCAGCATCCTAAATGGCTGCTACGGCTTCCGATAACCACAGTCACAGGTACACTTTAAAGGTGTTTTCATTTGTCATATGCCCTATATGACAACTGTCCTATGTTTTATGTAAACTACTAACTCTGAATGATTCCGCTAGGATGATTCTCTCGACTTTTGTATGCATATTTGTGGTACCTAAAATCAAGATATCTGGGACTGGAGGTCGTGCCTTTCTCTACTTAGCCATCAAAGCGTGGAACCACTCCCTTCCTCATTACGTTGGACGTTTGGTCATTAGACATTCAGAAAATATGTGAAAACCTTTTTGTTTAATAAAACGTCCTGTGTTTTTACTGTATTCTAGTCTTTTCTCTTGCTAGATGCCCATTATTCCGTCACCTCCTTATTGCTTTATCCATTTGCTGTTTTGGATGAGGTGTATTGGACTGATTCGGCGAGCACAAGGATGCCCCCAGGTGTAAGAGTGTGCTTTGCAAAACACCTTTTTTAAATAAAAAAAACAATGTAATAAATGTTTCAATAATTTATAAAAGCATTTTGTTGTGCACTATCTGAGCGAGTTCTCCACGTTTCCGAAGTTCTATAATTTAATGCACATTCTTCTTGAATTTTATAGCTTCTGAATACAAAAGTAAAAAACAATTACTTTTCATCATTTAGAATGGAGCAGCAAAGTTGTACATATTTTTCTATAAAATGTTTGAAAGGTGTTAATGTGTTATGAATATCTAAGATTTCATTGCCTTTCAACCTGGACAGTCTTTAACATCAAAATCATTACTTCTTAGGAGGTATCTAAAATAGTTAGACCCCAATCAAAAGTGGTCAATACGTTTCAACCTGGTTTGTGCAGCAGTCAGAATACCAATTAATGTGGGATTTACTACACCCAGTAATCCTGGGGATATGTGGAATTGGGTCTGGTAGGCATGGACTTTCTCATGTCCCATTTCCCAGTTTGAACTAAGGGCCAGATTAACAGGACTCTAGCGCCTCCTTGCACCACATTAGTGTCATTTTATTATGCTAATCTGACTCAACGAGGCAAAAATCACTGTGCCATATTTACAAAGTGGCGCAATGCATGTATTGAGCCACTTTGTGACCCCTTGTACCACATTATGCCTGCACTAGGCATAATATATGCAAGGAGGATGTTCCAACGTTAGGAGTCCCACAAAAATGGTGCAATGAAATCAACAATATTTAATTGCACCATTTTGGCATCATTTTTAATGCCTGCTCAAAGCAGCCATTAAAAGGAGGCACCCATTGAAATCAATGGGTCTCCATGTACTTTGCACCACTAGCGTCAAAATGTTGGATGCTAGTGGAGCAAATCACCACAATAGTGTAAACATTTTTGATGTTATTGGCCTAACGTGCACCATGGTGCGCCATATTTTAAATATGGGGCACCCATGGTGTCATTAGGTAGAGGTGGGGGAAGGGGGCGCAAGAAATCTGGTGCATTAGTACTGATGTGCCAGAATCTTGTAAAACTGGCCCTAGGTATTCAAGGTATTTCATGGACCCTATAAGTACCTCATCATACAATGCCATTATTTACTAGGCCTGCTAAAAACCTAATTCAACTACACCACAGCAATTCATAGCTTTAGAACTTATGCAAACTGGATATTCAAACTAATTTCTGTGTTCAGGTGCTCCTTTTCTGGTAAAAAAAAAAAGAATTACAATAATTCAGCAAAGCTAGTATATAAGGGCTCTTTAAGCATTTCCAGTACTCACATGTGAGATGCCAGTTTCATTATGCCATTACAGCATCGTTGACCTACCCCCACAGATTTTTCCTTCAACTGAGCTTATTCTTCGGGCCGGGCAAAATGTATTTACACCATTGAAATTCGTGTAATTTGCTAATTTCATGTTACAGTTATAATATTTTCCAAATATGATTTGGAGTAGCAGCTGTGACACACCTCCATAATGAATGGTGGATTCTGCATCTGTTGGAGCCTGAACGGCCCAACCACATACCTGCAACACTCACGTTGCTATCCTTGCGCGGAAGGATATGTGTACAGAAATCTTCCCGACCAACCTTCTCTTCCTTGATTTCACAAAAACACAACAGCAGATGAGGCCAAAATGGGGAAAGGGTTTTGTTAGATAATTATCCATGCTGACTGCTTCAAGACGAGTTGTTCTCAAAGACACTAGGGCAAAAAATAGTTACGTTCCTTCTATTCTGGCCTTATAATGCCTGGTGTCTAATTAACGACTGTTGGAAATGACCATTTATGCAGGGTCATCCCCAGACTTTCTGCTTCCTCCTTCTCTTTTTCTAACCCTGTTTTTGTTGGCTTTAGTTTTGTTGTGCACTTTCTCGTTGCTGACCAGTGCTAAAGTGCATGTGCTCTCTGTTTAAAACATGGTAACTTTGGCTTTCCATGACTAGCATATTTGATTTAATAGTAAGTCCCTAATAAAGTGCACTGTGTGTGTCCAGGGCCTGTAAGTCAAATGCTGCTAGCGGGCCTGCAGCACTGGTTGTGCCACCCACAACAGTACCCTTTTAAACATGTCTCAGGCCTGGCATTGCAGAGCCTGTGTGTGCAGTTTAAACTCACTTGCCAATTCCAAACCTTCCTTTTTATTGCATGCAAGTAACCCCCTAAGGTAAGCCCTGGTTAGCCCCAAGGGCATGATGCAGTGTATTCAAAAAGTTGGACATGTACTTTCAAGTTTACACAGGTTGTGAAAAACTCTTAAATTCGATTTTCACTATTGCAAGAGTTTCTTTCCCATAGGCTTACATTGGGGTTACCTTGGAACATCTTCCAAGTGTATGGGAAAAGATAGAAAAATGGAGGTCGGGTCTCTGGACTCACAATTTAAAGATACATATTTTGGTAAAGTTGTTTTTTAAATTGCAGTTCTGAAAATGCCACTTTTACAAAGATGACTTTTTCTTTCCTTAAAGTTTCTGTGCTTTAGCCTATCTCTAAATGCATGTTTGGGTTTAGGTGACAGCTACATGTGTTCATTCTCCTCAGGAAGGGCTGGGTGTGACAGGAGATACATCTTGCATACTGATAGTGTTCCTGGGCAGGGAGAGGGAGAGGCAATTCACACTTACATCTGATTAGGCTGTGTACTGCCCTCACACAAAGGGCTGATTACCCCATATTGGTAGTCTAGAGCCAGGGCTGCGATGAAAGGGAAACGTGTGCACTTCAGAGATTTCTTTTGAAGTTACCCCTAAATCAGTACCAGGCTTCTGACACAATATACTCAGAACACTTCTGGATTTAGGGCATTCTGCCAGGCAGAAGAACCACTGTGCTGTCAGGGGGGACTGCCACTTTGTTGTTTGCTCTGCTGTTTTGGCCTGTTACCTGCTACTTCTTGCCTGGGACTGAGAGGACAGGATATAACCCTCTACATTCTACAATCTAAAGTTTCTCAGAGGGTCTGACTGAGCTTGCCTCCTGTTTCTGAAGTCTCACGGATATCGAATACTTCACCTGCATCTTGCTACCAGCACTTGCGCCCCTCTGCTGTGAGTCCTGCTATGCCAAGTAGTGCCAAATCCAGTCCTGTGTTTTAAGTGAGTAGGGTGCTTCAACACAAGCACTGGCACAACGAAACAGTTGCATCACTTGGAACCCATGCATCCTGCTGCAGAAATGCTACTTTGCTACTGCCTGCACAAAAGCCGCAGACACCGCTCAAAGACTACGTGCCGCAAGAAATCCGACTTACAACACAACTCCGGCTTGGCCAATGCAGCACCAATGCAACAGATGCATCCCATTCTCTGGATCAACACATTGTCACCGAGCATCGACGCTACAAAGGTCCTGTCAACAGGTTTGCGTGACTCCTGTACCAGGTGTGCACTCCATCATGGACCAACTGCACTTTTGAATTTGCTCAGCCCAGTTCAAACTGATAGTTCCAGTTGGACCTATTGTCTTCTATGCATGCATTTTGAATAAATCATTAAAAATTCTTAACTTGACTTGTGTTGGTTGGAATTATGTTGTTTTGGTCTTGTTTGACTCAGATAAATATTGGCTATTTGTCTAAACTCATGTGGAGTACCTTTGTGGCATTTTCACTGTGTTACTGTGTGCACAAATACTTTACACATTACCTCTTTAGTTTAGCCTGACTGCTCCATGCCCAGCTACCAGACGGTGAGCACAGGTAAACATTTAGGGACATATTTAGCTCCCCTAGCACTACCAGAGCATCAATTTTCGTGATGCCCCAGTGGCGCTATGCCCTGCACTGTATTTACAAGGTGGCAATAAGCCACTTTTTGTGGCTTAACGCCACCTTGTAAATACAACCCCTTCACACACAGGCCAGGGCATGTCCCTTCCTGCACATAAACAATCATTTGAAATTGACACTTTGGCACTTCTGTGTGTGCTGCACCCTTTAGCACACACAGAGGTGCCAAATCACTATTAGTGATTGTTTATTTGCAGGAAGGGGCACCTTCCCACACATAAACAATCACACCCCTCAAGCCAGACATCCTTGCACGATGATGCTGCATTGGCACTGGCAGCTAAATTTAACGCGAGTGCAGGGGACAACACAGAGGTCCGCCGTATTCAGTTAAATATAGCACAACCCTGCTTTGTGAAGACAACGGCGCGCAGTGTTGCCAATTCTGGCGCAGCAGCATGCTCCGTCATTTTCCTATAAATATGGGCCCTAATGTGCATCTTACTTGCCCTGACTCGGATGTGGTCCTTACTTGGACAGAGTGCAAACCTCGGCAAACTAGAGTCCCAATGTCTAGCAACTATTGTGCACAATTTTTCTCCAAGGTATATTCCATGATTGGAATGATCCATGCATTTCTCGAATGCTTTGCGTTTGCTCTATCAGTCTGTATCCTCATTACTTTCTTTTTAATGTACGTATGATCTAAAAGGTTAACATAAACAGTTTGTTTTTAAATCACTGCATATACTTTTAAGATTGGTAACACTATAAATCTAATGACCAGTTCTACCTTGGTACAATCTCTTGAGAACTCATTAGCCTGGTTACTTCACGAGGCGTAGTTGTACACTTGTGGGTAGCTTGGCCATGGATATTGCTTGAACTGTCACAAACTGTTAAAGTTCTCTTTAAATAAACATTTTCAAGTCACATCTGTTGTTCAATATTTGTGATGAACTAACTGTTAAACTAAGCACTGTAGTACTTAAGCCTTCTACCAAATCTACTTTCTGTTTAAAGCCTGGCTTTATAGTTCTTTGTAGTGTTGCACCACTACGCTGGCTTCCTCCCCTCTTTGGCATTAACCTTGTGAAATCTTCTTTATGTTTTTCAGGTCTCTACTTGGGCGAGGACTCTTCAGAACGTGAGGAAGATCCAGAAGCAGATCCCAGGACCTTGGGACACACCCACCTGTAAGTACCCTGAGCTACTGTTAGTGTATCGTATATGAAGCACTCTACAGCAAAGCAGAATTGCGCTATGGATTCAGATTTATCGAGGCCTCCCCCAAGACAGCAGCTGAGATTTGATGAATCTTGCAGTTCACGATAGTTTTAAAAACTCTTGCCTCAGCCTAAGGAAAAAGGAGCCTATAAATCATGCTGAAAAAAGCCTAATCTAGGATAGCATGTCTGCAGTAGCAGAATCGAGTGATAATATTATGCCAAGGGACAGATTATAATGTTACACAATTAGCTGAGCAGCACAGTTAGGGACCTATTTATAGGCCCCTAGCGCCACCTTGTGCCGCATTAATGTAATTTATTTTTATGTTAATGTGGCCAAATGAGGCCAAAATCCCCACGCCCTGTTTACAGGGTGGCGCAATGCATGCATTGTGCCACTCCGTAACCCTTTGCACTACATTATGCCTGCGCCAAGTATAATGTATGCAAAGGTGGCATTTCTCTGTTAGGAAGCCAGAAAAATGGCATAAGGAAACCTATGAGATTTCCTTATGCCATTTCGTTATGGCACTTTTAACCCCTGCTCAATAGTAGGTGTTAAAAGGGGGCTTCCATTCTTTAGAATGGGCCCATATGTACTCTGCAGGAGTAGCACCAATATAAAAATTGACACTATTGTCCCCTACCCTGTGCCATGGTGCACCATATTTTAAATAGGGCGCACACATGGTGGTGGTAGGGGGGTGCTAAGGGGCGCAGGGAAATTGGCGCTGTACTCGGTGCAGCACCACTTTCCATAAATCTGCCTTTTAGTGTGATTACTTCTAAAGTGCTACAGCTTTACTTGGCAGAATCTCTACCCCATCTTCAAGAATTCTTGGAATCACGTGCCTAGATTCATGTTATTTCAACTTAAATTGAGGTATTCTGCCTATGTGGTCACTATGCTCAAAAATATTAAGTCAGTAGTTACGGTCTGCTCTATCGGTTTTATTTTTGGCTTGTCTGATGAGAAAATTATGAACAGCAGCCACCTGTTTATATACCCAAGCTTTTTTTGCCCAAGATTGACTGCTGCTGATTGACCAATGAAGCATGTACCTTGTATTGTAGGTCCAACAGCAAGGAGAAAACAAGGGTCCGTTTTTAGACTGAACAGCTGCCAGCAATAAAAGCTCAGCCTGGTCTTCTGAAACTAAATTACAGTCTGTCACGATCTTGGGGCAGATTTGTGCTTGTGCATCCTGCAGTCATCTGGATTCATATGGAATTGCATCTATTCACGACAACAGCCCATGCCGGCTACAATAATAGGTGTAGCCTGGAACATTGCCCTTAATTGTTGGCCAAGTTATACCTCAAGGTGGATGACTTCATAATACGTTTGACAGCAGCACGCACACTGCCCATTCTCTTCACACCCTGCTTGCTAGAGATGCCAACTAAAATAATTAATAGCTCATCAATAACTTAATAGATGGAGAACAGCTTTTAGTAAGATGGTCGGATCATCCACGTTTAGGCCATAAGCAAAGCAAATAGTTATGTAAGGCCCAGCTTGGCTTTTATCTGTTAGTTCCCAATGAGCCTTTTCAACCATCTTGGTACTCTGGTACATCCAGGTGTTGTTACTCGTTGTCAGGAATACAACGCTCATATTAGGGACATTTTTCGTAGTAGCAACAACTACCTGGTAAAAGTGCATTGTATGAATAAGCCATGTCTTGCCTCCAATATGGACATTTTTTTACAAACATAACGTCTTTCAAGTTTAAATTAAATCCATGCACAGACCATGTCATAGTCCAAATGCAACTTTGCCTCGCTTCATGAACTGTCCGCACCGTGTGTGGTTAACAAATTGTATCATTTACTGAGATTTCAATTTTGGCCTGCCCCCTCCAACTACCCTCACAACACTCTCATCTTGCACCCATGCTATTCAAGTCTTAACATTCAGGCCTAATTCCCTTGTAACCCATAGTGGAAATCACCTACAGCCTGGCTGCCAATTCAGCTGCCTTCTGGGGTTGAAAACTCTCACTACCCAACATCACCCAACTCGTACCTAAAACATAAGAATAAAGAAGGGATGAGAGAGGAAAGAAAGTACTCTTTCTTCTTAAAGAATGATCGGAATGACTATCTTGGGTCCTAGCACTTCTAGTACATCAAAATGCTGCTAAATATATTACTGAGCCGTAACAATCCTTGTCAATTCTATCACACCGCACCTAAAATTAACTAAAAAAACACACCGTGCTGCCTAGTTTTTAGAACCCCATACAGTTATGTTATTACTTCTCTATAACAGATGTCCTTCCCTTTTTCCAGGACCCCAACATCACTTGTTCCTTGACCTCTAATGTGTTTGATGAACATATATGACTATTAGTTTAGTTGTCTCCTGCAGATTCACCACTGCATGCACTTGCTGAAAAGAAGGAAGATTCTCGCTGAGAGGCCTTCTTATGTCCCACAGTGGCACACAAATGTCTGCATGGATGTGTAAAATGTAAAGCCGGCTATTGGTAATGGTCTAGACGGACATGCTTTATCATTAAATTGAGTGTCATAACGGGGACTGAAGTAACAAGCAACATCTGGCAGGATTGCACATAAATTGCTCTTTTGGTCACATGGCCTCTAAAAATAAAAATAAACATTTGCTCTTTGTATCTGGAAACCCAAAGTGCTGGTCTAAGAATTTCCAGTTATGTTTTCCCACAGATCCTGGTCTTTTGAAAGAACCCAAGTATATTTCTGGCAAAGCCAATTCTCCACACCACTTAAGGTCCATAATACAGCACCTTCTCGTGCTCAAGCAGCTATATATATATATCGACCTCGTATTGCTTCGCTGCACCACTTGTATCGTTTGGGTACTTGGATTACCCACTTGGTTTGCTAAGTTCCAATTGTCAGGTCTGACCACCAGGTGACCCTTTTTGTTTTGATTACGATGCACAAAAATCGGATTGTAGATTTCAAATAATTTAGGATCTGACTCTGGTACTAATGCTGATTCATCTTGTTTATATTGTGCCTCTTATCTACTGCTTATCACATGCTGAATAAAGGGCGAAGTTAATCCATTATATGTTTTTCTCAGCCTTTTGTACCACATCAGAAACTTCAAGTCCTTCATTTGTCAATATATCATCCAGCATAGAGGTATTGTCTAATGCTTTTAGAGACCAACGTCTGAGTCCTGCTCATAGTTCAAGCTACAATCCCTTGACAGGTAGCCATTGATGAATGACAAACCTTGTACATTAATAGCAAGCATGCAAATAAATAGTACCTGATCCACTTTTAACAGGAAACTAAATAGCCTCCTGAGTGCTCTTAGCAATACTGCCTCCTTAGGATTGTTCTTGATTTTTGGATGGGCCACGTATTTATTGCCTGGCTCCTATATCAACCCCTTCTAACTGAGTGGTTTTAGAGTCCATTTTACCACACACACGCAGTTGGTCTTAGCCTGTAAGATCTATAGAAGCCCACTCACATATGTTTTAGGACAAATAAGGTTTTTGGCAGATCACCATTAAATACAGCATACATGTTCAGAGTTGATTTGCTCAGAATTATATCCCATTAATCGCTGCCACATGTGCTAAGTACCTGGGGCTGTATCATGTTCAGTGATGTGATGTCCAACAGAGCTCTTGCGCGTGTTCTCACTGTTTGGGTCAGAGGATTCAGTGTATTTAGTGGAGATTCCCTATTAGGTATCTTCTGAATCCTTTAAGCAGAATCAGCTACAGAGGAGGTGAAACACTCAGCAGGTGTGGGCACGTTTTGTGTTGGGACACATACCTCATTTTCAGCCTCCATTAATGCTGATTTAAGTGTCTGATCTTGACCACAATCTCAACTACATGTAGTTACAGAGCTTCCCCAGATGCCTGTAATATGTTTTTTTTGCTATTCCAAGCAAAATAGGTCCCGATATTAAGTTTTCTAGACCCTCTGTCAAAAGTATGGGCTCAATGCCAACTTACCAATTTCAGACAGGCAACTTGGTGGACTGTAAGCTATTAACCACCTGCGCATTATCTGAGGATGGTGCGCTCTAAGTAGTTATCAGTCCTGTGAGACTTACAGGAGTGTTTGTTGTTAGTGGTTTCCAAGTCTCATTCCACGATGAATAGACACATTCAAGGACAAGAATATATCTTAAAGATTGTGTTAAAATAAACCTCCCATTCTAGCCAAATAACGTGTATACTTGTAATTATACACCGGAGCAAAATAGTGGCACTTAAGTAATTAATAAATAAAATCTTAAAATAATTTTAACATTGTATTGCTAATAATGTTTCAAAACTCTCTTGCATAGAAATGGTGGAAACAGTCTCTGTTCTCCAGTCCCTTCCTTTTGTGACACTTGCTTAACTGTCTTAGGACTCAAAGAAGCCTGTACAAAATACTAAGTTGAACCCTTATACCCTGGTTGGAACAACAAGTGTGTTGGTCTGTATTGAGAAGGTTGTTCTCTTTTGATGTCTGCTCTCTGAAAGCCGATAAGGCCAAGCTGGCTCCAAGAAACTTGCCTGTGGCCTTGACGAAAGATGTTCACTTCTTATGATTGCATGCAATCCAGTCTCACAGAAAGTTAAGGATTTTTTTCTCTCTGTCTTCTACTAGGGTGTACCCATCTTAAATAAACGTTCTGATTATTTTGAATAGGGATGGCCTCAAAATGAATGATGTCAAGTGCAAGAATTAACATATAAATCTTGTTGCACCTTCACTTATTTCTTTAAAGTTTTATAAAAAAATATTAGTGCATATATATATGAATACTTTATACACTATCAAACTATTGTAAAGAAATGTGTTACATACGCAAGCAATAATAAATGCAGCGTGTATTTATAAATAAGAAATGCCCACTCAAATAAATGAGTATATGAAATATATGAAATGCAAAGGGCGCATAAGAATAAAGTGAAAAGATTATATTACCGGCGGATGCCAAATGAATCATAATCTGTGCAGAAAGGCCAGTTTTTGTCACTACGATGCAGTCCTGTAAGGCCAGAGAAATCTGGTGACCATCTCATTCATAACTGTAGTTCATGCTAAAGCCAGTAGGTCCAGTAGGAATGCCAGGGAAATCTCCACATTCCACACCAAGCTGCAGAGTAAGCACCACGTCCTGTGGCTCTGGTGGTGTTGCTCCACAACTATGGGGACTTCACTCTTCCAGAAGGCGGAGTGGATCCTCATGCTGATGCCCTTCAGTGCTTGCCAGTACCTAAGTCCCTTTCGGAACTCATCCATACCATGCCCCTCAGGTCAACCCTAAGTGGCTGGGGTGCTCATCACTATGAGGCCCCTTTGGCATCTTCAGCCTGCTCAAGCAGTGAAGATGATGCTAGGACACCAGCAGAAATACAGCTGTCACACGTCTGAGGTGCTGGGGGAGTTGAAGAAGGCTTGTCACTACACTGATTTCCATGCTGTGAAAGGGTTTCTATGAGGAAACAAATATGCATCTTCACATCAGGTATCATTTTTACTGTGTGTAAGTTTATGCTATGTGGCTTTCGCATTGAGGAAATGCTAGTCTGGGGAATATGTCACATGGCATTCTTAGTAATACAGCTGGAAGCCTGTGCCCGCCACAACTTTCTGAAAGTACTACTGCGAATGTTTGTGAATCTTGAAAAGTTGTATATCTGCACCACTTTGTAGGAGTGCATCTACAGATACAAGAATTGGCCACAATGTTGCTATATTTTTGCGAGGAATTTTACATGGTACATACGATGATTTGAAATTGGTCTTCCTAGATGAAGGTATCAAATCGTCACATGTCGAAGCATCTCTTGGTCCAATGTTGCCACCACTTCTTTTCATATTTCACATCCTATGTTGTCCTCTTGCCCTCCTTCTTCTGTCCCCCCTCACCCCAGGGGCTACTGATCAATTGCCCTTACTGCTTTACCACTCATACCACCGCCTCACTGTGACCTGCATTATGTTTTCTAAGTCCCAGCATACTGTGTCACATGTTCCCAGTCCATCGTCTACTGCGCTGCATTAATTGCTTCACAGCAGACTCCTGGAATACTGTAGAGCAGGTTGGAGGTGAAACAAACCTAGGTGTCTCAATGACAGCTGTCTAGGCATACACAGAGTGTTTGTGGGACACCAGTCCATGAGGTTGTGTGCCCATGCCTGTGCAACACAGGATTGGGAGTCCAGAAGTAGCTTCAATAGTAAAGGCTGCTTTTCAAAGAGCTGCTTCTTCACTTAAGTTAAAATGTCGGTATTATTATCACTGAACGTATTTTCTATAAAATGAAACCTGCTGATTCTGGATTTTAAAAACATTTTTTGCGCGCAGACTATTCTGTATAACAACCAGTGTTCCCATCGGGGAGATCAAAGTGCTGAATGGGAATAAAAGGACGGAAAAAATAGTGGTATTTGTGTATGATTATTGCTACGACACTTGCAGAAATGCATGCAGAGTGAGTGGATTGTTTAGTTCATTATAGATGATAATTATAAAGAGGCAATGAATGGAGGGGGTCGAGAATGTAGTATCCCGTCAACCTCTCTGGGTGTGTGAGGGAATAGTTCATTCTCCATTGGCTGAAAAAACTCAGCACCACAGAAATGCTTGGAATAGTCTACATGCTAACTCTTCACTGATTGTTGAAAACACTACTACTTAGATAATTCTGACCCTCACTGGAACCTAACTAAAGCGATTGAGTGGTTTATATCGTTATTACATTTCTTGATTATGATGATGCTAGTGAATTCTTTTTCAACTTCCCTTGTGATTTCTGCCGAGGGGGTGCACACAAATGGGGTGGATTAAATAATTTGCTCAAACAAAATTGGCTAATTCCTCATTTTTAATCCAACTGGGTAGTGGAATATGTTATGAAAAAAATGCCAAAACCCTCTCATGAAAATGCCGGATTTGTGACTATACAAAGAAACCACTTAATACTCAGACTACGCGTACTTGCGAGGACCACAAAACTCGGTCCGTGGGCGGGTTTGGGGGGCAGGCTACCCACAACAATCCGGATTGATAGCCCTGTAGTGGTCACCTTTTCAATGAATCAGAATAGGGATCTGTGTTAGGACCTTTCAGCAATAGCTGTGACTCAGACCATCCTGATTATCATGCGGGCCAGATGTATTGCAGCTGTCTAAGTGCTGTTGAGGGATACCGCTTGCTGCTCAGATTTTTAGGTCAAGCATAAACGTACAACCTCTTGTATACTTTTGAGAATACTTGGGCCTGCGGGCCTCCAGCTATTTTATTCGTTAGTTTCAGTGTTATTTAAAAATCCTTGCTTGCTAGTGGTCAGTCATGCATCTTTGTCCCTCCTTCTTCTGTGTGACAGCAGGGATCAACTACTGTAAAATTACGCTTTGCCCTGTTTATCTGGTCTGCAGGGGCCATTTTTTAACTTTGTTTCCTGCTCCTGTCCAGAGAAGCTTCCATTTTCATTTGCAGAGCATTTTTCCTCTGAGCTGTAAACAAGGCTATAAATTAGGATGTTATCTTGGTCATATTTTGTCTTTGTGGGCTTTCTGCACCCTCTCTCAGCTTCCCGGTTCCTGCCTTTCCTTGGCTTGGATTTTCTTTACAAAGTGTGCCTGCCTGTGCGCTGAGAGCTTGTAATTGCTTATAGTCTAGGCACCCAGTTCTACCAGGGCGCCAAAATCCTTAGAGTCAGTGTCCACTTCTGCTCCATACTGGGATCACACCCATAGCTCCATCAGTGCACCTACATTCACACATTCCAATCCTTCAGCCGTGCCAGTGCCAGGAACCCCACCCATGCTGTCTGCCAGAGCACCTCAGTTCTTGCAGTCAGTACACTCTGCTGCTCCAGTACTTGGTCCTCGGGTGCAGTTCCATCAGTGCATTGCAGTTCGCACTCTCTAAGTCCTCATCCGTGCCTGGGTCAGGAACCCCCTATACGCTGTCTGTCAGAGCACCCTGCTGCTACAGTACTAAGACCTCAGGTGCAGCTCCATCAGTGCACCGCAGTACACACACTCCAGGCCCTCAGCCATGCCAGTGCCAGGGACCCCACACACGTTGTCTGACAGAGCACTTCAGTTCTTGCAGTCAGTACACTCTGCTGCTCCAGTGCTGGGAACTCAGGCACAGCTCTATCAGTGCACCACATTTCCTACACTCCAAGCCCTCAGCCGTGCCAATGCCAGGAACACCACACACACTGTCTGCAGAACACCTCAGTTCTTGCAGTAAGTACAATCTGTTGTTCCAGTACTGGGTCCTCAGGCGCAGCTCCCTCAGTGCACCGCAGTTCACACACTCCAAGCCCTCAGCCGTGCCAGTGCCAGGAACCCCACACATACTGTCTGCCAGAGCACTTCAGTTCTTGCCATCAGTAAACTCTGCTGCTTTAGTACTGGGACCTCCGGTGCAGCTCCATCAGTGCACGGCAGTTCACATACTCAAAGCCCTCAGCTGTGCCAGTACCAGGAACCCCACACATGCTGTCTGCCAGAGCTCCTCAGTTCTTGCAGTCAGTACACACTGCTATTTCAGTACTGGGATCTCGGGTGCAGCTCCATCAGTGCACCTCAATTCACACACTCCTAGCCCCTCAGCCATGCCAGAACCGCGCACACGCAATCTGCCAGAGCACCTCAGTTCTTACAGTCAGTACACTCTGCTGTTCCAGTACTAGGATCCCTGGCGCAGCTCCATCTGTGCACCACAGTTCACATTCTCCAAACCCCTCAGCCGTGCCAGAACCATACATACGCCACCTGCCAGAGCACCTCAGTTCTTACGGTCAGTACACTCTGCTGTTCCAGTACTAGGATCCCTGGCGCAGCTCCATCTGTGCACCACAGTTCACATTCTCCAAACCCCTCAGCCATGCCAGAACCGTACATACGCCACCTGCCAGAGGACCTCAGTTCTTGCAGTCAGTACACTCTGTTGTTCCAGTACTAGGGCCTCGGGCGCAGCTCCATCAGTGCACCTCAGTTCTATCCCAGCAAGGTCACTTCCTTTCCTATACTGGGACCCGGCTCACATAAGAAGCTAAATTCTAATATTCAGTCCCACTGCCAAGCCAATACTGGACACAAAAGAGCAAAAATCAGCTGAGCCAGTGCACCTTAAGTCTAACATCCAATGCCACTGTTGATGGGAACCACTACAGCTCTGCCAGAATCCATCAATTCTAACATTCAGTGCACATTTCTTCTCAGTCCTAAGGTTCTCACACACACACCCTTCAGGACTCCTCCCTTCTGTTGTTCAGAGGCAATGCAACTCCCATACTGGGCCCCACTCGCAGCTTTACAAGGGCACCTCCAGGCTAACACTCTGCAACACTGGTAGCCCACTACTAAGTCCCAAACATAGCTCCATTAACATACCTCACTTCCGACCTTGTGTGCCTATTTCGGTTCCAGTATGGCAGCCCACATACAACTCTGTCAGTGCACCTCAACCCAAACCTGCAGTGCCCCATTATTCCTCTTCTCAGTTGTGTTTTTATTTTCTCATTCTTTCTTTCCCTTCTTTCATTTATTTGCGACCCCTTCTCTTTCCCCCTTTTGCCTGTTCTATTCCTTTCGCTTCTCTTTGTGTACCCCATCTGCTTTCTCTCCTGAGGTCTAGTTATCAATGGAGCAAGAGGTGCAGTGGCACCGGGGCCCAGAGATCTATGGACCTCACTCAACTCTAATCACTGCTCTATTTTCCTACTGAAATTACAGTCAACCATTTTCCTGTCTTACTCCAAGCCTTATGACACTGTTACTGCACTCCTTGTCCTCTCCATCTTTACTCCTGACTCCCTATTTCCTTTCACCCTCCAATCAGTTCCAAATGAAATTTTTGTTACAGTGTTTTGAAAATTACACTCTAATACCAAAAGTTTATTTCTGATAAAGGTTTATATGATAATTGTATTTGTTTTAAGATAAAGGAAGAAGATAAATGGAAGTGCTTTAGTTAAATGCTGGGCCACTGGAATTATATGGCAGTAAAAGACGAAATTATAGACTGGAACAGACGTTTTTCCCAGCCCTAGACACTGAGCCTGCATGTCTAAGTCAACAATTATACCTTCTCAAATTTGCCGTTAATCCATTCTCATAGTCAGCCAAACAACCAGTTTCTTTCCATTCTTCTTTCTGTCCATTCAACCATTTTTCAGTTTGTGCATGTGTGTAAGTATGTGGCAATAAATGTTATGCAGATGTGTGCATTCAAAACACGTCTGTTGGCTTTGTAAGTTCTGATTTTATTTGTATTTATCCAATTTAAAAAATCAAAGGATAATCAAAGTTTATTCTAAGATCGTACATTCCTGGCATGTCTTAAAAAATGTCATCCAGTGCAACGCGTAGCCATACTATCCTTACACAAACAACACATTTATGTTCTAGATTAAAATTTGGATTTGGATTGTTTCCCTCATAATAGGTGCGTTTTTCAGGCAAGATAATGATGAACTATTAGAAATTGGGATCTCTAGTTACCGAGGTATGCACCCTGCCTAAGCAGGGACCACAATCCTAGTCACGGTAAGTCACAACACAACCTAAATTATCCTGCGCTCACCCTCCCGTAACTTGGGACAGAGCAGGTAGGCTTAATTTAGAAGGCAATGTGTAAAGTATTTGTGCAATAACTCATACAGTGACACAGTGAAAACACCACACACAGTACTTCACGCCAGTTTAGAAAAGTAGATAATATTTATCTGAATAAAACAAGACCAAAACAATACAAATCCAATATGCACAAGTCAAGATATTGCTTTTTAGAGGTGTAAGTAAGTCCTAATCAATAGGAATTAGCACAAAGTACCTAAGATGCATCAAAAATCAAAGATGATGAGGGCTGCAGAGGAGTTGATGTGCTGGAGAGCAAATTGATGTGTCAATTTTCCCAGAGCGACGGAGGTGATGCGTCGATTCTTTCCTTGCAGGCATCGCAATGCGATGATTTCCAGTCACGCAGCCTTGGTTCCTTACTGCGGTGCAGGGTTGATAGCAGGGTGACGCCCAGGTACGATGTGTGGAAAATGCCAATGTGCTGTGATGAGGGAACCATGGTGAAACAGGTGCTGCATTGCTTCTGCAGGCGCTGTGTCGCTTTTTCAGCCATGAGACAGGCACTGCATTGATTCTGCAGGCAATGCCTTGATTTTCCAAGCCTGGTGAATGTTCTTTCTTAGGTGAAGTCTTTGAGGGCCTTGAGACTTCTTAACAGAAGGCCAGCTGAATAGCCATTGGAGATCACTTATGTTGGGAAGGAAAAGTCCTGCCTGCAGAGTCAGGAAGCAGCAGGCATCAGGGCAATAAGCAAGAGAGCAGTCCTTCCAGAAAAGCAGTCCAGATGAGTCCTTTGAGTAGAACTGTAGTACTTCTGTCAGAGTCCAGTTGTAGGTCTAGAAGTGTCTGATTTTAGGGGTCACAAACCCAGTATATATACCTAAATGTGCCTCTGAAGAAGAGGAGACTTCAAAGAGTGGTTTTAAGTGCATCAGTTCCTCTTTCAACCCAGTCATATCTGCCAGGAGAAATGTGGAGGGTTATCAGTCCTTAGTGTGAAATCAGGCCACTTGCCTTTGAAGTGTAAGTGAGAGCCCCTCCACCCTTCCTGCCCAGGAAGACCCATCAGTATGCAGATGAATGTAAATGCAGCTGAGTGTCCTGTGTTTATGGCTGTCTGGTTGGAATGCACAAGGGGAGCTGTCAGGCACAAGGGGAGCTGTCAACCAGCACTCACCAGATGTGGATTGGAGACAGGTTGTAAGACATAGAAAGCAGTAAATGAAGAGAAATGCCTACCGACTAAAGGTGGCATTTTAAAAATAGTAATATTAAAATCAACTTCACCAGTAAGCAGGATTTCTCACTACCATTCCAACCTTACCAACCATGACAATGCCACTCCTTTCAGATCAGAAATTACCACTTAAATGTGCACAAGGGAATTTCCAGTGTTGGCCTATGAGAGGAACAGGCTTAACAATAATGAAAACAACTTTGGGAGTTTTCACTACCAGGATATATAAAACGTACAAGTACATGTCCTGCCTTTTACTTAGATGGCATCCTGCCCTATGGGCTACCTAGGGCCTACCTTAGGGGTGACTTATATGGCTTGGCAAGTAGTCTTAAAAGGCGATGTGGCAGTGAAACTGCACACACAGGCCTTGCAATGGCAGTCCTGAGACATGGTTAAGGGGCTGCTTATATGAGTGGCACAAGCAGTGCTGCAGGTAGCATTTAATGTACAGGACCTGGGCAATTAAATATCCCAATTGAGTAGGAGCAAATGTTACCATGTTTAGGAGAGAGAGCACAAACACTTTAGCACTGGACAGCAGCAGTATAGTGTGCAGAGTCCTAAAACCAGCAAAAACAATATCAGAAAAATGGAGGGAAGCAGGCAAAACGGTGGGGGAAGACCACTCTAAGGCTGTCAGGTCTAACAAGAAAGCATTGCTTTTAGAATGTACACTGTCCATAAACCTTCTATTCAGACGTTTACTTGATTGTGGAGCAGCCCAATGACATGTAATGGCATGGAGTGCCAGTAACTTGAGTTGCAGAGCCATGTCTGTTATCTATGTGTGAGAGCTTTTTATTATGTAGTGTGTGAGTGCTGTTGAGTATGACTATAAACTTTCTGGTGTACAGTAAAAAAACTGTAAATTTTTATATGTAGGTTGACAGCCAGAAATATAAAATAGGCAGCAAAATGCATTTGTTTTCTCAATTCAATGATCTGCAGGAGTACCTGCCACTACTTGACGTGATGTGATAAAAGCAGGTGTATTTTTCACTGACAGGTGAGAAATTGGCTAGGATCCTATTTGCAGTACTGATTCAATATAAGAACTAACATTTTCTTGTTGGGGGATAAATAACACAGAATATATTGCTTCAGATACCAAGTCACATATTGGAGAAAGCACTGTAATAAGGGAATCTGAGGACACTATGTTTAAGATAGCATTGGTATTTCAGCCTTTTCACTTTTCAAAAACACACAAAATTTCATTGGAGTTAGCTGAAGATTTTCTTATATTTGCTGAGTTACTACGTGAGTATTTAACTTTGCATAAGGCACTGGTCTAAAGGCATGAATGGGATTCACCAAAATGCCAGGGGTAGCAGAAATGGTATCACACACCCTTCGATCTCAGTGACATCAGAAGAAGTGTCATTATGTGACCTGTGACCATGAATCCTCCCAGGAAGTAATGTCACATGCTCTAAACCCTGATTTTTTCCAGCAAGCTTTATTGGGTTTTCCACAAACACTCCGTTGGTGGAAATAAAACTTGAAATAGGCAAATAAACAAGCAGTACAACTGAGGAAGGAGGATGCATATTTTCATAGCATTAGGTAAGATCAGGTGCCAACCTTTCCTTTATGGCATTCTAAAGGCATATATGCTTTACCCATTCAGCTAGTGACATCCATTTTAATACATGTCAAACATTTTGATTAACTACAACTCCCTACAACCCTCCCCAACCTACCTTGAGCTCTGTGTAGCCCGAGTTAGTCCTGGGACCCTTAATCTCACCACCCTTGAATAGGGAGAATGCTGTGTACCTACGCCAACAGCAGGATAGTCTTGCTCTCTATTTATGGGTCTCCTGCTCACAAATGCCCACCTCACTAAAAGCCTATGGTGACTCCCAGCCAGGGGGGGTCACTCGTATGTAAGGGCTGCTCCCCTCAACAAAGTATTAGGTATTTCCATCAGCGCACATCACCACGGACCCAGGCACGCTCCGAAGATAGTCATCATCCTTCCCATAATGTCTGTTGCACTAAGGCATTGCATTGGTCAGCTGAGAGATGCCACTGCAAGCTCTATTTTTCTTCCTGAGGAGCACTCTCGTCTCCACTTTGGCATAGAATATGACATTTTTACCCAGGATGCCTTAGTCATGGTGGGGGGATGAGTGGACTCCCACTGAATTCTAGTACACTGTTTGGCTAGTAGGAGTAGGAGATCTCTAAACCTCATAGTGACTTTATGCCAGGGGGATCTTGTTGATATGCCTATTAGTCAGGCCTCTACTGATGTTAACTTTAGCCTTCTTGTGCACTGCATTGTGGACTGGCTCCCATTAGAATTTCAGTGACAGACAATCCCAAAGGATATGTTTGAAGTCAGTGTGGTTGTAACAGATGTAGTGGGCGTGTGCCCCTGGGAACTGGTGGCTGATTTTCTGTGCATTAAATAATGCCTATGCAGGACATTTAATTGAATGAAGCAGAATCTCACGGTTCTGGAGACCTTTCAGGGGTGTGCTAAGTATCTCTGCCATTTTTTGTTGTGCAATGCCCTCTCTGATATATCCTTCCATGTCTCTCTGAGGGATTGTAGGGAGATTTTGGTGTGATCTCTGATTGCTCTATACAACCAGGTTACCAATTGACTGTCATTCGCTATAGTATGTAGTCTGCTTGGGGTCTCTTTGCAGTGCCTTCTAAGGGATCCTCTAATCCAGCCATATCAGAGAAACTGACCTTGCAGGAGGTTGAACTGGGAGTGTAGCATGGGAAAGCCCATTAGCTCACCCTCCTAAGTGCCGAGGTCAGCTTCCTCCCTCTTCACAGGTCACAGAGGGGCCTTATTCCTTGGGGAATCCACTCAGGGGACTTCCATGTGCAAACAGTATTTTTATACCTGTGTATGTGAAACACTTTTTTCACAGGAATATAGCATTGGTCATCAACAGGAGGGGCTCTTGTGTTCTTCCCTCCCTGTAGAATAGCAGCTTGTTCAGTGCCCATATTCAGGCCTGGTCAACTGAGCAGCCGGTTTCTTGCAGCTGGGTTCCTGCTATCCATCTATTAGTACGCCATAAAAGTCTGAGGCTCCCCACTTTCATCCGGCGGGAGTTTTAGCTTTGCCAGTTGTGTTCTTTGTCTCCCCAGTCCCCAGTTGAGGGTTATCAGGAGGGAGTCTAACTGTCTTAAGTACTTCTTTGGTACGACGAGGGGAAGGTGTGCCTAATAATAGAGTTGACTTGGGACCATCACCATTTTGGTGTTTCCTATGCAGTCCAGAAGATAAGACTGGCAAACAGGTCCAGAAGACCACCTGGGCCCACAAGGCTTCCTTGGCCCTATCCAGGGTACCATCCAATAGGTCAGTATGGGCTCTGTATATGTTGATACTGTGGTATCAGAACATAGTAGTGACTCAGTGTAAGCTGTGGGCTCTGAGTACGATCAGTTTCTGCACCACATTCTGTGTGAATGGAAAGACATGCAACTTCGCTGGATTGACTCTTAGACCTTGACCAGGATGAAGGCTGAGAGGTGCTGTGATATCGGTGTGAGATCGGTCTCCACATCTCAGATGCACACGATCATATCATCCACGTAGAGTGATACAGCATGTATTGTGTTATCCAGGACTATAACTTAGGCTGGACCATTCCTCCTTACCTGTATGGACATGGCTCAATGGCCAGCAAAAACAGCATGGGTGACAGGGGGCAACCCTGTCTTGTGCTCCTAGCAAGCAAATATGCTGCATATATGTGTTAGCTAGTTTTTGCCCTTGTCATGGGTACACTGTAAAGAAGCCTAATCCATTTGAGCAGTTGCTGAGGAAGTCCAAATCAGTCTAGTGTTTGAAATAAGTACTGCAAATTGAGCATGCATCCATTCTTATCGCAATGAATCATCAGGCGAAGTATTGGGAGTGTTTCCCTGGTAGGATTATGCCCAGTATTTTATACCTTGTAATTAGGATAGAGATGGGGCGATATGATGAGAGCACCTACCAGGGACCACCTTGGCTCCAGGATTGGCATCACTATTGCCTCATTTGCCGTACCAGGGAGGCTGCCACTACAAGCACCTTCTCATATATTTGCTTTAGCTTAGTCCCTGAAAAGGCCACTTAGTACTCTTCTGGCAAGCCATTGGACACCAGCGATTTGCCTGTTGGCAGTAGCCGGATGGTTTTTCTTATTTTGTGCTCCATAATTGTGCCCAATAGACTCTCCCACTGGTTCCTAGGTGGGGCAGGGAACCTTTGTTCCAGTAGAAAAGCTTCAGTGAGCTTGCCTTCTTCCAGGGTGGAATTACAGGATAGCTCTTTGTTGTACTACTAGAAGGCTTCTTTTATGTCTGCTTGAGTGTTGCCTACCCCGCCTTCCTTTGTGGTTATGGACATTATGGGAGAGATAGTCTGGTGATGTCAGATTAGTCATGCCAGCAGGTGCCCCACTCTGTCACCTTTGCGCTCAATGTGTGAGTTGTAGTCTACACACAGGATCCTCTTTAAAATGTCGGCCTAATTATTGCTTGCTCCCTGCAATAACTGCTTACTGACGGATCACTTATAGCTACATGCTGAAGGGAAAGGAGAGATACCACTAAAGTTTAAGTTCCGCATAGAGAACACCCTGGGTACACTTTGTTGCATGTAGACACCCCCCGATCACTCCTTTGAATGCCTTCCATTCCACTTAAGGGGATGAGGACATGCCCTGGTTGGTATGAAAATAGTCAATAGCTGCATCATGCAAGGTGTCCCTTAGGACCGGGTCTCCCAGCCAAAGTGGTTGTTAGTTCCAGGAACCAATGGAAGTTGGTGCTCATCCCCAGCAAAACTGCACTTTGAGGAGGTTAGTGTATGAGAGCATTTTTCCCAGATAGGTGGCATGTAGCCACCTATGCTGATGTCTGCTGATGGGCCAAATATATGGGTGGTCATTATGACTTTGGTGGTCTTCCTTGAAGACTGCCAAAGTCGCAATTGCTAGAAGATGGACAGTGCTGGCAGTCTTCTGCCCACCATATTACGGGTACTGATGGATTTCCACCACACTTTCGGTGGAAATCCAGCAGTAGTTGTGCTGGTGCGTGGAGGTGCTGGGGTGGTTCCACCACCGGCCCGCTCCGCCAGAAGGACTCCGCCCACTGTATTATGAGCAATAATATGGCCTTTCAGTGTCCTGCTGGCGGTACACTGGCCGAGGCGGAATCACCTGTTCCCATTCCCTGCCGGATGACCTGCTCTCCGGACCAGATAAGTTGATCGTCCGACAGGGGAGGGGGGTGGGATGGTGGGGGGTGGTGTGTTTGTGTGTGTGAGTGTGTGTTGTCTGCATGTGTGCATGAATGTGTGTATGCATAGTTGCCTGTGTGTCTGAATGTAGAAGTTAGTGTGTGCATGCATGTAAGTGTGTATGTGTTTGTGTATGCGAGTATGAGTGTTGCGAGAATGCATGTATGTCTGCTTGTGAGTATGTGTGTTTGGATGGGTGTGAGTATGCGTGTTTGGATGGGTGTGAGAATGCATGTTTGGATGGGTGTGAGTATGCATGGTTGAATGTGTGTATGAGTGCTGAGGTGAATGCGAGTATGGACGCGTGTGAATGAATGCGTGTAGGTAAGTGTAGGTGAATGAGTGTATGCGTGGTGCGTGTGGGTGTCTTTGTGCGTGTTCATGTATGTGTGAAGGGGATGGGGTGCTGTATCTGGAGGGAGTATGGGGTGCAGTGTCTGTTGGGGGCACTGTGTCTGGAGGGGGCGCTGTGTCTGGAGAGGGGGTGGGGGGCTCTGTGCCTGGAGGGAGGATGGGGGGTTTAGTGCTTGCTGGGGGGGGAGGCATCTACCGGTGACAGGAAAGAAATGTAATCTCACCAGTAGCCTTTCTGCCAGGGTTTTTGTGGCAGTGCTACCACTATGGAAACCCTGGTGGAAAAGCGGCTCCTAATACCGCTGGTAGTCTTCTGTGAACTTCCGGGTCAGAGATGCACATCTGCGGCCCAGTGGCTCCGATTGCGACATCAGTAGAGATGGGGCAGGTTGGCAGAGGCCAACCCACCACACTCAGAATGTGGCGATCTTCACTACTAGCCTGTTGGCGGTGAAACCGCCACCTTTGCCTTGGCGGTCAGGAGACCGCCAGGGTCATAATGACCCCCGTAGTCTAGACAGAAATGCAACTCATATGTGTGTGAGAAGAATGAGCATTCCTTCATTCCCAGGTTCTGAATTCTCCTGAAGTCTGCTAATGACCAAATTTGCTTCGAGCTCTGCAGAGTTTTGGCATTGTGTGAGGCGAGGGCACATGGCAGTGGAGGGTGTGAGCTGTCTTGCACTATGTCCAGTACTGAGTTAAATTTACCACCCAGAAGCCAAGTCAGACCCACCCAGTCCACCAATGTCTGTGACAGTGCTTCCAGAAAGGCTGACTAGTTGACTTTGGGGACATAAATACTGCCCAGGACAATTGGGGAGCTATCCAGTTGACCTCGCAGCAGTACATATCGGCGCTGTTGATCAACTTGTACTTCCTCTTTGAGGAATGGTACGTTTGACCTTATCCATACCACTGCCCCTGTAGCAAAAGTGGAATATTTGGTGTAGTACAATTGACTGTGCCATTTGTGTCTAGGTTTACTGCTCTCTTCATTTGTCAAGTGTAGGATTACAATTTGGATGCTTCGTGTTCTCAGCTGTCCCTGCACTCCATAGCTCTTGTGCAGGGTGCCCAACCCCCTCACATTCCACATGAGAGCTATGCATTTACTAGGGTTTGTCATCGTAATTTGGGGAAAGATGAACAGTGCTCCATGTCTTGGTGGCATGCTGCAAGTTTGGCATCTCAGGGGTATGATCCAGGGACCCCAATAGAACACTAAATTCAGGTGGAAGAGAACTCTCTCTCAACAACTCCTATTCTGTCAAGAAAACTGTGCCAAACCATAACAGTAATTGAGAATCGGCCCACTTGTGAAAAAGGGCCTTGTGGTATGCAACAATGGTCAAGTGCAAAATGATGGCTGAGTGTGGTGTGGTACTGAGGCAAAGGGATCTGCTGGGTGGACGGTCTGCCCTTTGTAGTTCATCAGCTTTTTGTGGATTACATCTGGCAGGATATTGTCTGTGTTGCTCTAGCCAGATTTTGAAAGGTGGTGGACACCTGAGCCGGATTGTTGCCACTTCTGCCACCACCGAAGTTTGGTCATTCTGGATCTGCTGCAGGGTCAGGGTCGCAGTCTGGGTTCTGACACTCCTGCTTCTGTTGTGCCTGGGTTGTGCTCAACGTCACTCGCACCGTGGATTTTTTTCAGGAGTTCCTCTGGCTACCTGGTGGAACATGCAGTTGATCAATCCATGACCAGTCTCCTTCCGGCAACATGAAAAAGTGGGCTTCTTGGTCCAGAATTTCTTTCAACAGTGCTGGGAAGAGGAAAGCATATTTTAGGCCCAGTTTCTGCAGATGCTTCATGACTGATAGCATTGAAAGCCTTTGTCTCTGTACCACTAATGTAAAGTCTGGGAATATCAGTATTGTGGGATTATCCACCAACTGTGGGTCTTTTTTTCAGGTTGGCAATGAGGGTGAGATTTCAGGCTCTGAATGCTACAAATAGTCTCAGAGATGCTCCCGGCAGAAGAAACTGGGTCAGCACATGATGTGCCCTCTCTACTGTGAACATGGAGGAGAGGCTGTGATGGCACACTTGTTTTTGGTAGCCATTGTTCAATAAAGTAGGTGGTGAGCCTTCAGAGTTTTCAGTCAGGCCCACAATACAGAGATTGTTACATATTGCCCTACACTCTATATCTTCTGCTCAGTTTTCTAATATCCACATATGCTTTGTTAAGGATTAGAGCTTCTCAGAGGTGGCTTTTGACTGGGGTTCAAGTACTGAGTGTCATTTCTGTTTGCCATAGTTTATCACTCAGTTTCTTATGATCATCTCTTAATATGTTGAGGTCAACAGTCAATGTGCCCACTTTGGCCTCCAGAGCGACTCGAAATTCATCAATTTCCTTTATGATTTGTACAGTATCACTGGAGCATGCTGGAGTATCCAGCAAATTGCAGTGGAACTGATGTGGTTTGTTTTTTTGTGATCCATTCTTTTCCCTTCACAGGGCTCTGTCTCACTGTCCATGGTGGAAGGAAGGAGAGGGGTGGAAGTACCATGAAATGCCCAAATGAGGTGCTTTTAGGCCAACAGGTCTATGGGGAGCCTCTCTCACTTGTGGATATGTTATTGATATAGCATCTAGACCCACCTGACCCCCGGGGTGGGGAGATTAGCACCCACCTCAAAGTGGCATGAGCAGCCCCAAATGTATATTTACCTTTTTTGTGGAGCGGTATTGGCTTCTTGATTGAGAACAAGAGCGCAAGGGTGGGCAACAAG
Source organism: Pleurodeles waltl (assembly GCF_031143425.1). Taxonomy (NCBI): domain Eukaryota; kingdom Metazoa; phylum Chordata; class Amphibia; order Caudata; family Salamandridae; genus Pleurodeles; species Pleurodeles waltl. The sequence goes on from NC_090440.1 coordinate 1,621,029,042, forward strand.
TGGGGCACTCTGTGTGGTGTCAAATTATGGCCCTCCTTTCCCTTAGGGGTCTGGGCTGGCACAAGCCACCAGGGTGAGGGCCTACCCTCACACTGCTTGACTAGGGGCCATGGCTCAGGCCAGTGTTTGTTGCTCCAAACTCTCCAGAGCTGTCAGGTATAGGTAGCGGCCCCCCAGACATGCACAGTAATCCTGAGCATCTTGTGAGGATGCAGACTCACCCTCTACCAGTCTCGGGGCTCTGTTGAGGCCTACTCCTCTTCAGTGGTTAGCTGCTCTGGGGGGCTTTGACGGTTCTGGTAATGCTGCAGGCGGATGCCTCTACCCCTTAATTTTTTTCTCCAGGAGCTGGGAGGGGGACTGCACCCACCTGGAGCCCAGACTCCTCATCACAAGCCTGTCTGGTGCTGATCGGACTTCTGCACCCTCCACCACCACCCACTTCATACCGCCTTCCAGTTCAGGGGAATCTGAGTCCCCAGTGTTCACCGAGCATGGGGCCGGACACTGCTTCTCCATTAGGTTGGGGACCGTAGTGATCACACCGTCCATAAGAGTTTGAGCAGAGCAGGAATCGATGTGGATCATGACATATTGAAGGGGCAGACTCCAGATCTCAATCACCTTGCGCCCCCCATGTTAGGCAGATAGCCAGCCTGCCCAAACCCAGATGATATTAACATGTATGATATCACCATAGTTGACTTTGATAGAGTCCCATTATAACTGCATGATTAAAATAACAACACAATACAGATAAATGTGTATTTTACATGCAAGTTATATTTTAATTACTGTGCTGACATAACATACCCAGGGAGCTTTGCTCATTTCTTTTTGAATCCATGTAAATGTATGTGTTCCTTTAAAGAGAAGGACACAGTGACACAGTACAGAGAACTGTGCTGGGAACCTAAAAGATTTATATCACAAAATGGCATGATGTAATGGTTCCAGTAGTGTATCCCTCAATGAGAAATGTCATGATAAATCACAGGGAATGGCAACATTAAAAAAAAAAAAAAAAGAGTTTTATTCACCTGAATTAATTTAATATGGACCATGGCCTATTCACAAAAGTATATTAATCTGTAAATCTTTAAGTTTACAAGTGAATGTACCTCGCTGATGCCTGCAAGTAATTCATAAAGAGATTCCTGGCAGACGTAAGTCTCTTTACAGGTGCAGAGATTTCTGTCACAAAGGAGGAGTTCTCCCCAACCATAAATCTCACTCAAGAGGTCGAACTGAGGGTGTTTAAAGACATGGTTTGCCATTGGACATTTGTGAATACCAATAAACTAGAAAGTTCATACGCATTCTCAAACTCTTACCAGTCCCCTTTCCAACCTGTAATTTAACTCCAGCAAAGTACTGATGTTAGTCTCTTTCCAGGGTTGAAAGAAGCCAAAAAAGTGCATCTGCAAAATAAATCCATTTCCCTTGTGGAGCTTTTTGCCACACAGTGTAATGGATTCTGGGTCTGGAATTCATGTGGTTTCTCATGGACTCCACAGTGAAACCTAGCCCAAACACAGCTTTCCATGTTTTCCATGCTTTCCAATCAGCTTTTGAAATTCCAATAAAGTAGTAAAACTACACTTGGTCAAAGGTTTAAGAATAAAAGTGCATTTTTAAAAAAAAAATTAGAATTAGCCCTTATAATCTGAATATTAACTATGCTATTGGCTAAATATATTCTTTATTGTCAAGTACATTTTGTTTTATAATGTCTTGTAACCCACTATCACGAATTATATATATATATATATATATATATATATATATATATATATATATATATATATATATATATATGAGAAGATTATGCTCACAATTATGATATTCACAATACTGAGATATGGCAATACGTTGTTTAAAAAGTCTGTTTTAATTGTTTAATTGTTTAATTTGCTACTGAATTTATATATCTTACAGAAAAGAAAGGTATTTTCTCAGCCCACATGTCTGTGAGATATGTTTTGTATGGTTCTTGGAGTAGCAGGTATAAGGTGGCAGAATTATATGTAGACATATGTTTATTGAATGAAAAACTAAGCTAAGAGTTAGTCAGTGTTGACAACCGTGTGATGCTCCTCCAGTCTTGGACCCTCAGTATTAGTGTCAAAGATGCCCAAGTAGCTAAAATCAAAAAATGTGGGTCTTAAAATAAAAACTGCTCTGAAAATTAAGAGGAGACTGGTACCAACTTGCTCGTGCATCTCCAGTTACCCTGACTTCACAGCAGCTCCCACTACGTTCTTCTCTTTAGCAGCAAATTCTGTTCAGCAATACTTTGCAGAAGAGGTATCCAGCCTTCTGGAACTCTAACATGCTACAGTCTCCAGCCTCACCCCACTGGAGATTTTTGATTTCCAAAAAAGAGATTAAGGGCCTGATTAAGATCTTGGTGAATGAGTTACTCCATCAAAATCGTGACAGATATCCCGTCTGCTGAAATATAAATCCCACAGGATATAATGGGATTTATATTTTGGCAGACAAGATATCCGTCACCATTTAGAATGAGTAGCTAGTCCACCAAGGTCTAAATCAGGCCCTAAGTCTGACCATGGAAATCTTTACTGGAACTTCATCTAGCGCCTCTCTGATGACTCCTCTTCCTTCGACCTAGTCCACAGCCTTTTCCCCGTGGTTAATTTGTATATAAAAGTGTGCTGGTACTCAAAACTCTCCTCTGAAACACGCAGCTGCTGCATTTATATGTGTGAGCAAAGAATATTGAGGCAGCCCAATCCTAATGCCATGTCGGGGCCTTTTGACAGCCACTCCCTCTCCCTTCATCTCAATTTTGCAGCTTTATGCATTCTCCATTTGTGATGCTTATCCGGTTTGCTTTCCTCCGTCTTTCACATACGTTTCTTTTGCTAGCAGTAACTGCCTGATGAAAAAAAATAAGTGCTGGCCCTAAAAAAAAAGTGCAGGTACCTCCCACCGGCAACCACTGGGTCAAATTAAGCACTGGCCTTTCCCCAACTTTATGATCTCAGTCAACTTTTTGCTGAACTTTTTTCTAAGTACAAGGGTAAGGGCTGATCACGTCAATCCATTTTATGCATCCAGCTTGCGCTCAACCATAGTTGGCCATATCTTTACAGTTTGACCCAGTCTCGCAAGACTAGATGAGTGCAGTTACCCCTGTCATCTTTTAGGAGTTACTTTTTAATCCTAAAATTAAAAAAGTCATCAGTCCGGTTTCACTGATTGGAGTTTTGTTGTTTCAGTGTCAAATAATTTATTACAATTTACTCTATGCTACTAAATTTTTGTGGGATTTTTCTTTTGTTGTGTCTTCACTTTCTTACTATTTCTGTGCTGCAGAAACACTTTACACATTATCTCTAAGTAAAGCCTGAGAGCTTTTGTGCCATGTTACCAGAGGGTTCAGCACAGGTTAATCTAGAGACTGTTGTGGTTCACCCTGACAGGGATTGTGACTGCTGCCTGAGCAGGGTTCACCCTAACTCAACTTGCAACCCATTTTTTCACAGTTAGTGCTGCTGTAGCTTTTGAGATTTCTCGCCAAAAATATTCAGTTTTTGACTCTGTGTACTGAACTCAGCTAACAAGCCCCAGAGCATGTGCTTCGATCCCTAACACATGACAAAATTGGACTTACTCCTAATTGCCATATTTAACTTACCTTTAAATCCCATTTTCTATGGTACAAAGTGTACCCAAAGCCTGTAAGTTAAATGTCACTATTGGGCTGCAAAACGCATTGTGCCATTACTAAAGTGACTGTACAGAACTTGAATGTAGTCCTACCAGTGTAGCACGTCTGTGGAAATTTAAAACTGCAGTTTTGACCCATCAAAATAAGCTTTTTGACAGCTTGAAAGATCAGATGAAGAGCTGGGAGAGGAGCACAAAGTCAGTTGGCCTTTCAAATGATGTAGAAGATAATCAAGTGAAATACCATCCATGCATTTGATATCACATGTGATATTACATTTGACGGCATTACTGTAAAGGTATTTTCTGACTTTTGTTCACCCTACACCTTAATTGACCATGTCTCTTAGGACAGAGTCTGTACAAGAATCTGTCCTAAGAGAACATACACTTTGGAAGCGCCTGACATTAGCTGTGGGAGGTACAATAAAGACAACACTCCCTTGATTGTGATGCTTAAAATGCACATCACTTTCAAGATTAGATCGACTGTAGCAAAGGTGTATATTACCAAAAAAGGCTTTAGACTTCTGGGTTGTTAGCATCAAAAAGATTTAGGTATACGATTGGACCCTAATCATGAAGTACAGGTATTATTGGTCGATAGATCCCTTACAGACACAAATATCTGTGAAGAATTTCCTGAAGCGTTTACTGAAAAACTCGTATTACTAAAAATTGTTGACATACAATAAAATTGTTATTTTATGCCAATCCTATAGTTCATAAAACCCATCATGTTCCCTTACTCATGAGAACACCTTTGAAAGAAGAACTTGAGAAGTTGGAAAATTAGGAAATCATTGAAAATGTTAAAAACTCTGAATGGCTAGTCCTTATTGTAATAGCCATGAAGAAAGGAAGACATAAAATCTGATTGTGTGTTGACCTCCAGGATTTAAACTCCAACATATGGGTGGACAGATATCCCCTTCCTAGGATTAATATGATGGTTTTAATTCATAATGCCAAATATATTTGTGCTCTTAATCATTCTTCTGCATATTACCAAATTGTACTTCACCCAGATTCAGATTCAATATCTCTTCCATCATTCACCACTCCTTTTAGTAAGCACAGATTCCATTCCATGCCCTTTAGACTAACATCAGCTGCAGTTTTCCAAAGAATAATGCAACATGTATTGAAAATTTTACAAAATGCCACGTGTTTCCAAGATGACATACGTATATATGGTGCAATGGAAGAGAAACACAATTACAAATTAAGAGAAGTATTAGGTTGTTTAAAGGAAGTTGGTATTTCTATAAAAATGGACAAATGGAAAATATTTAGAGTACCTAGGGCATATCATTTCCAGTGTAAGGATATCACTGAGATTAAACTTAGTGGAAGCTGTACAAAATGCACCACCCCCTGTTTGCAAAGAAGAACTGAAATCCTTCCTGGGACTATCTGAATTTATGTCAAAATATGTAAAAAAATGTCCATTCTCTCTGATCTTGGTTAAAAAAGCGTAAACCATTTGACTAGAACACTGAGCACTCAAGTGCCTTCAATAAAATGAGAGAAGCTATCATTCATGTTCCTAACATACGAAACATTGTTGTGAGCTATAAAACTGTCTTCATCACACACGCTATTAATAAAATATTTTGGAGCTACACTTTCTCAAGTTGAAGAAGTAATAGAACAAATCTATGTTTTTGTGTTCAGAGGCCTTAAAGGTATGGAGCTCAACTATTCTTCTACTGAAAAGGAAGTGTTAGCCTGTTATTGGGAAATAAATAATTTCAAGTTCTACTTATGGGTTTTATCTTTTCTCTTAAGAACAGACCACAAACCCCTAGTATCTGCATTCTCTACCAAGGAAATTGAAAGAACTACACCCAGAATTTCCAAATAGATTTTAGCTCTCAGTTAGCTTGGAGTATGTCCTAGGAAGTAAACATTTTGCTGCTGACTGTCTTTCAAGGATGCCCATCGATAGCAGCAGCCACACCTTGACTTTACCAGACAAATCTATACTCTCAGTATCTGTTCCATGTTTTTTTTTTAGAGAATATTAGGACCATTTCATGGAACTTGATTCCATTATAGCCTCAATAACAATCATACATGAGTTGCCTAGAAAACAAATTAATTACAAGAAAACTTACACCTATTTTGGAAAGTGAAAACTGAGCTAGCTATATATGATATTAGTGATCTTGTTTTGAAATCTGGCAAACTTATACCCCCAGCTTGTTTAGGAGAACGTATTACAGATATTGCTCATGAAGGCCACTTAGAAAGAAGTCTTACAAAAAGTAAAATCAAAGGAGCTTATTGGTTCCCCTACATTGATTCTATGATAGAAAACAAGGTGAAAATTATTATGCTTGTGCCATTAGCGACAAAATCAAGTCCAATTGCAAATCATCTTTGTCTCCTGTTGTAGTTCCTTCCAAACAATGGGAAAAGCTAGGACTTGATGTATTGGGTCCCATTAACTTACCTGAAATTACCTACCATTATATTCTTGTTCTAATTGATTATCACTCTCACTGGGTTACAATAAAGCTGGTGAACAATATTAAAACTAAATCTCTCACAGAATTTCTTTCTGACACACTTTCCAATGTGGGTATTCCTAGCACCCTTGTTAGACCTGGCAGCCTGAGGGTGGTCACCCCTAAATTTCTGCCTGCCTCCATTCACTTTTTGGACACTGGTTTTAGGACTCTGCACACTTTACCACTGCTAAACAGTGCTAAAGTGCATATGTTCTCTCCCTTAAAACACAGTGACATTGGTTCATACCCAATTGGCTTATTTAATCCACTTGTAACTCCCCAGTAAATTGCACTACATGTGCCCAGGGCCTGTGGATTAAATGCTACTAGTGGACCTGCAGCACTGATTGTGCCACCCACATAAGTAGCCCCCTAACCATGCCTCAGGCCTGCCATTGCAAGGTCTGTATATGCAGTTTCACTGCCACTTCGACTTGGCATTTAAAAGTACTTGCCAAACCTTAAACTCTCCTTTTTCTACATATGAGCCACCCCTAAGGTAGGCCCTAGGTAACCCATAGGGCAGGGTGTTACCTAGGTAAAAGGCAGGACATATACCTGTGTAGTTTATATGTCCTGGTAGTGTAGAACTCCTAAATTTGTTTTACACTGCTGTGAGGCCTGCTCCTTGCATAGGCTAACATTAGGGCTACCCTTACATACTGTTTGAGTGGTAGATTCTGATCTGAAAGGTGTAACCCGCTCATATTTAGTATGGCCAGAATGGTAATACAAAATCCTGCTGACTGGTGAAGTTGAATTCCATATTACTAATTTAGAAATGCCACTAGAAAGTGAGCATTTCTCTGCACTTAAATCCTTCTGTGCCTTACAATCAATGTCTGGCTGAGGTTGACAGCTCCCTTGTGCATTTCACTCAGACAATCCCAAACACAGGATACTCAGTCACACCTGCACACATCTGCATACTGAACGGGAGTTCCTGGGCTGGGAGGGTGGAGGGCCTGATACTTACATGGCGAAGGACTGTGGCCTGCCCTCACACAATGGACTGCCAAACCCTGCTGCTTTGCTGCCCTCTAGCTCTGCTGAGAAGTGCTCTTCAAGGGCTTGGATAGAGCTTGCCTCCTGTTCCTTGAAGTTTCAGGACCAAAAAGACTTCCTCCTGAAAATAACTCCTTGTGTGGCGAAAATGTGATGCACAGCCTGCCAGAAACGACGCACAGCCTGTATCGTGGTGAGAAAATCACTGCACGCAGAACCAGAACGATGCAGCCTGACTCCCCGAGAGGAGATTGACGCAGCGGCAGTGTTGCGATTGGATCTTTGACACACGGGCCCCTGGATCGACGCACAGCTGTGCCGGAACGACGCAGCCCCACTTCCTGCAAGAAGAATCGATGCAGCGCCTGCTGTGCAACAGAAATTTCCCCACATCGCCCACCGGATCGACGCTGCTCCTGTAACTTGTGTCCTGCATGCCCAGGATTTCTCTGCATCATCCCCAGGGCATCTAAAAACCCCGCAACCTGAAGAGGATCCAAATCCCCGTGCCATAAATCGATGCAAAGCCTTACCTGCATGGAAAATTATTGATGCATCGTCTGTGTGCACTCCTGCCCATTTTCCACGCATCTCCTCTGTGGTCCCTTGCAGAGAATTTGAACACAAACCAGGTATTTTGTGCTTGCAAGAGACACTTTTTTTAAAGACTAAAGACTATTTTTATAATTCTCTGAAGTGATATTTTAACGTGTACTTATCAAATCTTGATCTTTTTGATCTGCATTTAACCAGATAAATATTATATATTTTTCTAAACACTGTGTGGTGTATTTTTGTGGTGTTATACTGTGTTGTTGCATGATTTATTGCACAAATACTTTACACATTGCCTTCTAAGTTATGCATGACTGCTCAGTGCCAAGCTACCAGAGGGTGGGCACAGGATAATTTGGATTGTGTGTGACTTACCCTTACTAGAGTGAGGGTCCTTGCTTGGACAGAGAGTAACCTGACTGCCAACAAAAGACCCCATTTCTAACAACCCTTATCATAGACAATGGGGTTCAATTTGAAACATTGAATAGGGTGATGAAAGAGTATATACAATCGGCTCATGCTGCCGGCAAACCAATTGTCCAGTCCTTGTGGCATTATCACACTACTTCCAGTTCTATCTCAGGGCTATCGCCATTTGTGTTACTTAGAGAAACAAAGCCTGGTTTCACCTTTACACCAGAACGGGTTAAACGGTGGGCAACCTGTCTATTGATAAGAAATTGGTGAGCAAAAAGGTTTCTCTCCATCAAAACAAATATCAGGATTGGTACAACAGGAACAGGGCACAAGAGACGTAAATTGGAAAATAGGACAATTAAACACATTTTCTAAACCAGTCAAAAGTAAAAAAGTAATCTCAGAAAGCAGCAAATGTAGGTGAATTCACCACAAGCATAGGCGGTGTAAAAGTACAGGCTAGTGGAAGGCTGAGTTTTTCTCCTGCATGGCAGTAGAACTTTATATTGTATTGAATTTCGTTTTATATCTGCATTTTCTGGGTTTTCTTCTTATCTATAGGACAATATTTTGTTCGTGTTTTCCCCATTAACATGTCTGATTGTATTGTATTTTCAGCATCATATGCATGATCTCATATAAGTACACTTCCCTTCCCTTTTTCATACCTGTGATAATACAATTCTGTTGCTTTTTTGCCATATTTTTTCTCATAGAAGGGAGATGAGACTTACCTTGGTGGCTCCTTTCTCATTTTGGCTGATTTTTACAACACCTTCATCAGCGCCACCATCAAATGAGAAACTGATCAACTCTGAAGACCACCAGGGTGCAAAAACTTGAACTTCTACTGCTGTAGCTTCTACCCCCCTAAAAACATTGTTTTCACTGGGGCTCCTTTCGGTTGTCAGAATCCATTGACATTGTGCCCCTTATCTTGATGTCTAATAAATGCACAAAAACCTATATAGTATTACCTAAGATCAGTGGCGGCTCCTCTGCTATGGCGGAGGAGTGTCACCTCCCCCCCCACCAGCATCAGCCACTGGAAATCCTTTGACAAGAAAAGGATAATAAACTAGGGATGACAAGCACTGGGAGGGAGTGCCCTGTGCAATCCCCTCAGAGAGCATATGTGTTTGGCCGGCTGTCTCGGGCCGGCCAAACACACATGCGCAGTGTGCTCTCTCCAATCCGGCAGTGTGTTGTCGGGCTGGAGAGAGCAAGCACAGACTCCCAGTCCTCCTGGGAGCGCCCTGGCAGGGCACTCCCAGCCAATCCTAATGCTGCTCTAAGCAATGTCAGAACTGGCTGCAGGGCAGGCTGGGAGTCTGTGCCTGCCTGGCCTGGTGCAGAGACGACAGAGGATCTAGGGCGCTGCGCTGAGGTACGTTTTTTTAACTGTGTTTTTTTGTAATGCTATTAATGCCCCCTGAGTGCCACCCAGCACCCTGTAACTCCCACGAGCCGCGACTGTCTAAGATATGTATCACTGGCCTTATTCCCCCAAAAATGTGCAAAAACGTGCTAAGATCAACACCCCCATTTGTATATAGTTCAAACTTTTTTGCAAAATCCCAAATATTGTCAACAGAATAACTGAAAGCTGCACACCACACAGGTTTCCCAGCATACTACTGCAACATTATGTGGCATTTTTATGACTTAAGATTTCCCCAATATATAATTGTTTGTGTATTTGCACCTAGGTTATAAATACACATTGCTGAAATGCATTTTTTTCTTTTACATTGTTTATTTTTCTTTGGGGAAGTATGTTTGCCACTGGAGAAACGTCTTTCTACCACCAGCAAGTTTGTGGGTGTTCCACTCACTCCTACCCGGGAAGGTGCGTTCCACCCCTTCTTTGTTGGTGGGTAAAAAAAGTCAGACAGAAGTTCGTGAATGACAACACATGCACACGTTATGGGCATTGACAAACTTAAAAGTCTAACAACGCCTTCCTCAAGCTACCCATCACCCCTGGGCTTTTTCCTCTGTAATTCTACGAACTTGTGGTAGAGAATTACACAGTAGCAAATCCATTTACACCTGGTTAGTATCTAAATCGAGACTTTAGTGACAGGAAATCAGTAAGCATCTTCTTCAAATAGTTTGAAGTAGGTAAATTGCTAGCCTATGGGAAAATATATGGCGTGCGCCATCGTACCATTTTGTAAGTCCAATTGGGCCCTCATCATTTAATGTGATTGAAGTCTCTATATCTCGTGATTTAGACAATGCAGCTTTGAAAAATACCCAATGTAAGTTAAAATACTTTGCTGTAAATCATTATTGTTATATCTAAATGGAAAATTATAAAAGCAGACACGGAAAATAGTGACGAAAATCCACTAGCTTCTATAGCGCGCTAATGCCGACTGGTGGGGCTTGCCGGTAGCCATTTACACACTGTTCACCAAGGTCTTTCCGAGTTCCCGCTGCTTATGAAACTAAACTGATGCATTATAAAAAATCATTCTAAAACATGCGATTTGCGATTATAGTGAAAGCAGTTTATCGTAATTATTGAAATACAAAATAGCTCAATTTATATCGTTGCCGGTCTAAGTAGGAAGATAAAATGCAATATACTATACATAACTGCAATAATAGCAACTCCAATTTGCATATTGTATATGGTAGTTGCCTAGGCAACAACTATCAGAGAGCAACTTGTCAGACTTAAGATCGTAATTGCAATGATTTCACATTTAGGACTGCTATATAGGAACTTGTATTTTGTGCTGCAGATAATTCGAAAACTGAGAGAAAGCAGTTTTATCTCAACAACTGGACTGTATTAGTAGGAACATAAGCATGATGAAGAGGGACTAACTGCTTGTAAAAATTCATCCTCAGTCGCTACTGCAATGAGCCTCGTGCTTGACGTTAATAATCATAAAAGATTAACTCAGGTAAATGGCTCACCAAAAAATATTAATGTCTCTTCCACTGTATTTTAGACCTCTGTTGTAACTAGACGCATATCCCGCCTATTGAGACAAAGGTGAAAGATCATCTCAAGAAACCACCTCTCGCACGCTTGCACTTTTTCACCAATTTGTCGTGACTTCCTAAATATTGGCAAGCTTCATATCTATATCATGAACGTATGTTTGCCCAAATGCTCACCTTCTCAAAAGCCAAATATCCTAGACTGCTGATCAGAGCTTCCTCATTGGCTATGAACTACCTGTCAGCCCCCATCAAGAGCCAGAATCCAAATTCAAGATTGTGCTTTACTTGTAAATGCCTGGTCAGCATCGTTCAAAAACAAATAGGCAACCCACTCACGCACTGCCGCACGGGTAAACCACCAAGAGCCCTCGTTCGATTGGCTAAGACGTAACAGCCATCAGTCCAAATTTTAAATGCAAGGAATTAAAACCTTCTCAATTCACATACCCCGACCTGGTGAAACCCCACTAACCGTATAATTACATTTCTTTTCCGAGGTTTCTTTGCTGTGTATAATGCGCCCTTAAACTCTAGTGTTCTCCACTGTGATTGATGAAACTAGCATTAAGCTAGTGCACATTTCCAATGAACAGCAGTGACCGGCAGCAATTAATTTTTAAGGAGGAAAGTGCTATCAATGTAAAGCAGATACAGTTTTCATGGTTTTAGTTGCTGGGGTGCTTTGCACATGGCTTCTGTTGAATTTACACTGAAGAGTGATCCATGCAACTATATTTTCAAAATAATAATGATAATTTAATCTAAAGGGTTTGAACTAAGTGACGGCTTGTTAGAAAGTGGAACATTAATTGAAGTTCAGAGGAACTTAATGCAAGGAATAAGGCCACAAACTTGTTAAGGTGACATAGTTTTAATATTTAAACTCATGCTCAACCACTTTGCTGTTTTGACACAGAGCAGACAGACTTAATTTAGCAAAATGGCACTAAAAGGACAAAATCCAAATAAAGGAAATCAGAGATATGAATGGTTAAAGATTCAAGACAAAAATGGCCAAGAAAAAGTAAAAGCGCCAATAAGAAGTTACAGCTTGTGGTTGACTGGGACCTAGACATGATTTCATGCTGACCATGATGGACCGGTAGCCGGGTATTTCAAGCAAGTATATCCCAGTCAAGGATTTTACCTTCTAACTTAGGGTCTGATTTAGAGGGGAAACGTTTGGAAAAAGGATGCCGGAACCACGACAACGTTGTTTACACAAGCTGAACCACGCTTGCGTTAACAGCGACTCCCTTTTTCTCTGCCTTAACCAGACATGTGCTGAACATCGCACATGTCTGGTTAAGGCAGAGAAAAGGGGAGTTTGCATCGGGAGAGGACGCAGCCAGGTAAGTGGGGCTGGGTGGGGTAGTTTTTAGGGTAGTTTTGTAGTTAGGTTGAGGGGTCAGGGTAATTTTGCTTTTAGGGGAGGGAGTCAGGGTAATTTCGTTTTTAGGGTGGGGTGGATTTTTAGGGGTGCGGTTATTTTATCAGGTTTTTAGTGGCTGGGGTGGGGGGTCGGGGTAATTCTGTTTTAGGGGCAGGGGTGGAGGTTCGGGGTAGGACATGGTCAGGTAAGGGGGACTGGGGGAGGGTTGGGGGTCATTTTGTGGGGTGGGTGGGAGGGTCGGAGTAGTTTTATTTTTGGGGTGGAGGGGTGGTCGAATATTTTTTTTCAGAGTGGGTGGGAGAGGTCGGGGTAGTTTTATTTTTAGGGTGGGGTGGGGGGTCGGGGTAATTTTGTTTTTAGGGGCAGAGTCGTTTTATTTTTGGGCTTGGGTCAGTTGTTTTTAGGGCTCAGGGTGGGTTGGGTTATCCGGGTAGTTTTTAGGCGGGTAGGAGGGTCAGGGTAGTCCTATTTTTATTGTGGGTGGGGGGTCGGGTAGTTTTATTTTTAGGGCTGGTGAGGGGGTTGGGGGTAGTTGTATTTGTAGGGCAGGTGGGGGGATCGGGGTAGTCGTGTTTTTAGAGTGGGTGGGGGTTGTCGCGGTAGTTGTTTTTATAGGGTGAGTAGGGTGACATGTGAAAACCACGCATGCCGTTCCACACATGGCTTTACTAGGCATGCCTTTATAATGAAAAATCATTATAAAGGCATGCTTGGTAAAGGTATTCATGGAAACAACATGGTCGTTGTTCCGACCATGTTGTTCAGGCATGCGTGGTTGGCGCGTGCATTATTCCATCATACATCCGATTTAGAGTTTGGCGGAGGGGGTTACTCAAACACAAATGTGACGGATATCCCATCCACCGTATTACAATTCCATTGCAGCCTATGGAACTTGTAATATGGTGGATGGGCTCTAAATCAGGCCCTTAGTCTCTGAAATAGAAGTCACATTACTCCAGTGGGGCAAGGTTGCAGGTTTTACCTGCTGGAATCCACTTGAAGTTGAAAAGATGTTGAACAAGGTCCTGTTGAAAACATTGGTTTTGGTGGGTAAAGCTCTGCGTGGAAAAAGTCTAAATTTGCTGCCACCAAAGCCTTCTCATTGGTATGATACTTTTTGCACCTTTACCCAGTCAAGTTTTCTACCTATGGATTTTGTCTTTTTATGGTGTACAAAAACCTCCATCTGGGAAAACATGGATCTGTATCCTATGAAGTCCTATCAAAATTGGACACTGCTGCTGCAATGTCCCACTAAAGCTTTAGAGGTCCCAGAAGTCCAAAAATGTCCCAACATTTCAGAGTTTCTGGAACTGATACCTGTTGCCACTTCTAAGGCTCCTAGGGCCTCAGGGGCAGAACTTAGAGGCCAAGACTTTAGCCCCACAGGAGGTCAGCCAACTTATCCTTTAAAATTCACTTCTAATTCCGGGACACAAGTGGGAGCAGGTTCAAATAATACAAACAGTCACAGACAGAAGGCGCAGTCCTCTTCTGTTCTTCCTCAGGTGTAGATATGTTCTGATGCGCTGTGGGTGAGGTGCCACTTTTCTAGGAGTAGGTAGTCATGGGTCAGCGTGACTCCTGTGCACACCTTAACCAATGGCATCACATCCTGCTTGCTTAACTGCAAACTATCTCACATGAAATATTCTAAGTAATATCCAAGATAGCAGAACCTTCCTGTTCTTGCAGGTGGTAGGTTTGCCTCAGGGGGAGGAGGTTGTTTAAGGGAATGATCAGTCCTCTCCTCCTCAGCTACACCAAATGACACCAAATTGCTTCTGGGACCAGCTCCGCCTCCCATGGTGCTGGTGCCAAGCTGGCTACAGATGACCCCGTAAACATACCTCTTCCCTAGGTCTCCATATACAATTAACTATCAATAAAAAGGCCTACTAGTCCCTTTCAAGTGAATGAAGTTCAGTAACTTTCCCGGGCTGCCCTTCCTGAGTGATAGGAGTTCCATAACCCACACCCAAGTCTTCATTCCAAAAGACCTAAGACATTGTTTCTGCTCTTGGAGCATTTTTCACACCCCATTAAGGAGAAGCACTGACAGGGGACAGCTACTGGCTGGCTAATACCAATTAGCCGACTAGATCCATAGGCAAAGTCTAACTTTTAAAAGCCAGTTTCCCTAAACATTTATTACAAATCTGACTTCACCAATGAATTGTGTTGTAATAAACATTACAAATAATGGTTGAAGTATTATTGCAGCTTACCCCAAGCCAAAGGTACCAGCGTTATGACTTCATTCTGAACTTTAGTTTTTTCTCATAGGACATCTATAGTCCCTCCAAAGTGAAAATGGGCTCTGTGGCCTAGTCTGTGTAAATGCATGCCAACAATAAGGGGGTCATTACAACCCTGGCGGAAGGCGGAGAACCAACGGTAAGACCGCCAACAGGCTGGCGGTCTTACCCCAGCGTATTATGACCTGGTGATCCGCCGGTTCTCTGTTCCGCCCGCCGGGCTGGAGACCTGGGTCTCCAGCCCGGCGTCCGTCACTATACCGCCGGCGGTATTTTGACCCGGCTTACCGCCGTGGTTTTCCAGCGGTCTGAACCGCCATGAAAACCATGGCGGTAAGCACTATCAGTGCCAGGGAATTCCTTCCCTGGCACTGATAGGGGTCTCCCACACCCCCCACCCCGACTCCCTCCCCTACACCCCCCACCACCCCTGCCACCCCCCAAAGGTGGCAGGGCCCCCCTCCCCACCCCGACCCCCAACATCACATCACTCACTTACACACGACACGCACGCAGGCACCACCTACATACTTACATACTTACACGCACACACGCCGACATACATGCCTACATCCACACACACAGTCATACACGCACACCCACATTCAAACATACACGCACACATCCATACAGACATACCCACAGACATACACGCACTCACCCCCGCTACATACACACACGCACACCCCCATTAACGCACACAACACACAACGCCCCCTTCCCCTCACGGACGATTGACTTACCTGGTCCGACGATCCTCCGGGAGGGGACGGGAGCCATGGGGGCAGCTCCGCCTACACCACACCGCCAACAGAACACCGCCACGGTGAAGCACGGGATGTGATTCGCTGGGCGGTGTTCTGTTGGCATGGCGGTGGAGGTGGAGCAACCTCCGCTTCCCCGCCTCCCGCCAGTATGACTGTTGGCGGCTCTCCGTCGGAACAAGGACGGCGGGCTGCCAACGGTCATAATACGCCGAGTGGAAGACCGCCACCACTGGCGGTCTTCAGTACAGCGGTACCTCGGCGGTCTTGCGAAAAGACCGCCGAGGTCGTAATGACCCCCTAAGTTCTTACATGCACCATCTTTAAATACTAGGGCCCTGATTTATACTTTTTTTGTGCTGCATTTGCATCATTTTTTAGGCAAAATCGGCAATTGTATTTTGTAAGTTTGCGCTGCTTTTGCATCAAAAAATGATGCAGCACAAAAAAGTATAAATCAGGGCCTAGATACCTTACCAAATGCCTGCAATGTCTACTAAGCGGCAACATATTTAATATTTAAAAGTAGAATAATTTCTAGACATAAGGGCCATTTTAACAAGTCTGTTTGCAGATTTAGAAGGAGTAAGAGTAAGGCTACACATTTGGGTCTGAAGGTATGTTTTCTTAGTCAGCCTAAAGGATGTCAGAACATGTGCTATAGTCTACAGGTGGCATCTAATCGCCCATGCCATTGGTGTATTTTCTGCACCATATAATATGGCTTTACTGGGGTGTAAAATATGCCAATTAGGAGTCAGCCATATTTACCATGCTTTATGTGTCGCAGAACATCTCCGCCCTGGAGACCGAGTTAAAAAAAACAGCAGCACAGGTCCACAAAAAAGGGTGGTGACAACGAAAAATGGGACTCCTTCTCAGAGTGCTCCCTTTCTATTTTGGAAAGAGTTGCACGCTCCCTGATTTCTGGGCAATATTTAATCCAGAGCCCATAAAAGCTAGATGAGATGATGTTAGTTTATGTGGTTTTATTCATCAACCTTCATGTTAGTGTACTGCTGTTACCGTATATTTGTGTGTGTTTGTGTGTCCTCCTGCAATGGGGCTAATTTTGAATTCTCTGGTGATAAAATTAGTGTGTTTCCTCGAGACCTCTTTTCTTAGTGTTCCATATTTACTCCACTGCAGCCACTTTTTGCCATCTAAGTGCAGAAATTGTCAGAAGGGATATATTTTCGAACCTCAGGCGTCTTTTTTCAATCTCCCCCTGCTCCACGGTCACCACTATAGAATGGGGTGAATTCTTCATTTTAAGCTAAATGAATTATATAATTCAACAATCCCCAACAAGCAACACTTCTTGGAAGACTTTATTGAATCTTTTAGGGTGTTCTTTAGAAGTGATGAAGTCCAAAAATTGTCTGACTTTGCAAGCATATCTAGAGACAGCCTGTTGCTTTTCAAGATTTAGTTACCAGGTACCTGTCTTAAGATAGTAGTGCCCCGCTGACAGATATCTGATGGTATTTTACCAGACCAGTCCTCTGACTGCAGTGTGGCAAACCAGTGATACAGCTTTTCCTGCAGTGCAGAGATCTAGAAAACTCAAATTTCGTTTTGCTGTAGTTTGCATTATCCCATACACACAGGATTCAAATGGTGTACAGAAAACATTTAGATCCAAAACATCTATTTTAACACTTTGCATGAGGCAAGACAGGTTGCATGACAACCTGTAATCAGCACATATTTTCTGAGGAATTGGGGAAGAGAGATGGCCCTCATCACTTGTGTGTTTGCCAGCTAAAAGAAAGCCTTCAGAGACTGAGGCAATCTGTCATGATTAAACCAAATATGTGTTAGCATAGTGGAACATTGGGAATAGTCAGCCAGAAGCATTGAGCTTGAGCACTGTGTGAAAGGATGCGCTTCTAAAATACACCACTTTGACCTATTTTCTATTCAGACTGGACTGCTTACTTTTGTTTAAACGTCTTTTTGATGTTCAGCCTAATCATAGTTTGCTCAACAATGAAATTCTCCACTGCAGAACCATTTGCATTGCATCTCAAGTGGGATGTCATTAGTGGGATGCTCATTTCATCACAGACTTTATTCTAGAGACTAGGGGGATTATTTACAAGCCCTGTAAGCCACATGTGCGTTACTTTTGTGGTGCAATTATGGCGCATAGTGCAGGCCCATATGTCCAAGGCCATGCAAAGCCACTTTGCATGGCTTTTCATGGCCTTGCAGATATGGTGTAAGGCAATGCAGTGTAAAGCGCTGCATTGCCATGCACTGAATCAGGGAGGTGTTCCATTGGCATTATGGTGGGTTTTCTCACGCAACACCAATGGGTTTTGATGCATTCCCAGATTTACAAGAATCTGTAAACCTGGGAAAGTGTCAAAAATGTACACCTCCGCAGAGCATGCGCAAGGAGAAGAAATATCTTTATTTCTCCTAGCTGTTTTTTCTTTTTATGTGTGCTGGAGAATGCAGCACACACAGAAAGAGGAAAATGCCTCCCAGGGTTGTTTTTGTATATGAAGGTGGCCCTTCCTGCACAAAAGCAATCCTGCTGACAACACAGGCACCATTGCACCATGATCAAAGGGTGCCTGCATTGGCGCTAGGCAGTTATTTGTGTGCCAATGCAGGGGGAAAGGACAGAAATGCACCCTTTCCATTCTTCCCTTTCTATGTGGCGCAGAGCAGCCAAGGAAGGTTACTTGCTGTGCTGACCTGCGCCACCAGGCTTGTAAAAAGGCTCCTAAAGGTCTTATTTAGAGTGTGGCTGACAGCTAACTCCATTGCAAATGTGAAAGTTAGCCCATCTGCCTTCTTACAAAAAGCATTACATTCAGTGGCACTTGTAAAAAAGGTCAATGGTATGTCAGTTACATTTTTCCGCCAAACTTTCAAACAGGCCCCAAATCCAAACATGCCAAAGTTCACCAAATGAAGCCTCCACACCATAACTAATTACAGTACTACTTCTTTATATATTTTGTGAAAGGGATAGTATAATCAACAATTCAAATTAGTAGTTTAAATTTCAGATATTTTCTCAACCTTATCGTCTCTCCCTATTGCTTTTCAATAATGTCACACTTTTTACATCGAAGGTGTATTCTGCTCAGGCTGGTTAATGTAGCCAAGAACTCTACAAGCATGGGGAGGTTAGTGTTCAAGCAATGTCAGCTTCAGGTAGGCAGTATGCAATGCTTGTCCTTTTGTAATCTGACTTTAGGTCAAACATCGGCACTGACATTGTGTTGAAGGCACTGTTGGATGCCCTGGATGTGTTATTTGCCAAACGTTTGTTCATTGGTGGATATTCAGTTTTCAAGAGTACTCTGGCCTGTATTCCTTCTGAATTATAAACATCATTACGTTAGGGACTAACCCTTTGTCTTCTTGTCTTATGGAGTGTGTGTTCAGCTTTATATACAGTCATTTTTATATTGACACATGCCTTCTTATTCTACATCTTTAATGTTTTCATCCTCAAATTTGAATGCTGATGCCAATCACATCTATTCATCTCTACTTGACTGTCTCTGACATCTAATTGATTCCCTTGCCATTACACAACATGTGATAGGGAATGTATGGTCTCAATTCAATTCCGACAAAATGGTTCTGAAGGGTTTGTACCATTCATCCTAGTTTTGCATGGTAAGGCTAAGAATGCATAGACCTTGTGGGATACTGATATATCATTGACCTCCTTTTCAACAGCACCGACACAAACTCCTTGTTGCATATATTTATAATATGACCCTTATTTTTAATCAGGCATAGGGATTCAGTGTTGAAACTCCTGGTTAAAAGGACAGTCTCTTACTGCAACCTCTGCTACATCCAGGCCTTTGTTGTAGATTGGTCTGAGAGATACTAGGTGATAATTTAGAACTTGACAATAGCCTGCACATTTAAGATGCTGCTGGCCAAAAATAAAATTTCTAGAAACTCATGGCTGATATTTAGTAATATGCGGTTTTTTCATTTCAAATATGTGGCCGCAGCTGGAATGTGTAGAAGTAACATATGCTGGGAGGAAACTATAAAAATGTTTTTTTTTTTTTTTAATCAATCCTCTTTCAAGGACATTGAGTCCAGTTAATCTTACATAAAGCTAGGTATTCGCAGTTGCTTGGTCAGAGGACCCAGAGATCAAGGTAGAGCTAGCTGGTATTCTATCTTTTAGGATAGTGTAAACATGTCACTTTTGTCATGAGAAACAGAGAACCCCAATTTCAAATCCTTTAAATATTCTAGAAGGGGCATGGCCGAGATGGCGGATGGCTAGGACGTGTTATCCTGCCTTCCATCCTTGTCGCCTGTGGATCACCTGGAATCCTCAGACTGGGACTTGTAAGGAGCCTGTGCTGCCTCACGCACAACTAGGACTCATAGGACAGTGAGTTTGAAATGAAATTGCCCACTGCGGCTGACCAGCCGCCATGACCTCACCGCAACATAGGGCCCAAGATGGCAGGTGCCACGCACTGACTCTTGGCAGGGAGCGAGACAGAGAACCTCACTTGGTGTCCCCTCGGTTATCGCCACACACAACATTAGCACCCCCTCTCCAGCAACTGTGGTGGCAGTCTTCTAATACCTGCTCGGCCACCACCGGCGATCCTGTGGGCCTTCTCTGCAACGCACCCCGACCATTGCCGAGGGACCGTAGGGTTGAATTGAGACACTGCACCCAGAAACAGCAGACTGCGCCTACAGCCGGGAGTATGGGAGGTCCCTGGCGACCAGGCTCTTCCAATCCCTGGCCTGAATCATACGAACCGATGAGATGCCCTGCAGCTACCTTGCCAGCGTTCAAACATCGAGCTGCGGTACCCCTCACCCGTTGAGCATGAGGACAGTCAGCGCCAACACCTGGTCAGACCATGTCCAAAACTCACCTGACATGGCTTACCACACCAGGGGACACCGGCACGACCCATTGCAGCTGTATCCAGCCCATGAAGCTAGGCCCTGATTGTGGCACCCCTTGCTGGCCTTCCAACCTTAGACTCTATGCCGGGAGCATGCCCCGCCCAAAGGCGATTGCACAGTGGTCTGCAGTAGTGGGCCTGGCCCCCTTTGCGACAAGCAGGGGATTCACTCCCAGGGGCCTGGCAAGCTCTCTGCTTTAACACAAATGACTCCAACGAGCTGGGGCCCTTGCAACACTTGATGATGCTATTTCAACCACCGACAGGGAGTGTAGGAAAAGGGCTGTGCTGTAATGTACAGCATCCAGCGGACCATGTGCAGCACTCAGGACACTTGCTCTCAAGGTCCCTACAGTCTGCCAGCTGCTGATCCCACCCGGATACCCAACTTTACAACTTACCTGACCCCAGCTGGGAACAGACGCAACCACGCTAAATGTAGCTGCACAGGGCTTGTGATGGGGCATAACTACTGGACCCTGGGAGGGCCTTGGGTCCAGCTAGAACACCCTGTTTTCAGACTGGTGGGAGGGATTGCCCTGTGCAGTCGAGGGGGGTGGAACAATGGAGTTGGGTACATCACATCAGTGATCATAGGGGCATAGTCTTGGTGGACATTGGGATCCTGCCCACTCTTCCACCAAAGAGGGCCAACATAGTGACCACCAGTGCATCTCGGAGCTAGCTGGACGAGGCCTTCTGTGGAGGATGCTCTCCAACTCCGAATGCCTGGTGGCACCTAAGACCCCAGGAGCGTACTGCACTTGGAGGGACTCGGGCCTGTCCTAGACAAATTAACCCTGCCAAAGACACTAACTTTGGTCAAGGTGATCACCCAAGCGGGGGAACGCACCAAGAAAGACCGCTCCCTCAAAGAGATGCTCACAAAGCCGCCAGCCAGCGACCGGCCTTCCAAAATTAGCTTACATCCACTGTCAGAGAGGGATGACACAGAGGGGCCAGTGACTCCCTCGTTCCTGGAAGCTCTTTTTCATCTCTTAAATATGACCTCCAAACGGTCAAAAGAGACTTGTCCCAAGACCTGAAGTCAGTTCATAAAGACTTGTCCGAGATTGGGGAGAGAGTCCCCACGCTGGAAGAAAAAGCGACTAGCAGAGATGAAGAACTTGAACAGCTCCAACAAGAGCTCATATGCCTGAAGGAACAATACACAGACCTCCAAGCACATGCGGAAGACCTAGAATACAGGTATCCACACTAGAGGTGCCCTCACAGCTGCAGAGGGGAGTAACATTGGGTCTATGTAAAATGCCTCTTTGCCCAAATCCTGGAGTCCTCAGAAGCAGACTTTCAGCTGTATAGAGCACACAGGGTGGGCCTCCCCGCTTGGTGAATTCCTGCCCAGCTACTATTCTGGTGTGCATCCATGATTTTCCTCTGAAAGAACAGATACTTAACTCTGCGAGAGAGCTTCATCCACTACAGTTCAGAGGCCACACCCTGATGCTATACTAGGGCCCCTCATCACTAACTCTCCATAGATAAGGGACTTTTGCCTTGTGACTACTCACCTTCAAGAGAAAGGTGTCCCCTTCTCCTGGGGTTATCCATTTTTATATCATATTTCATTGGGAGGGGAAGCTGCATCAAATTTGTTTGTTAACCACCGCATGTGAATTATTAGGAATTTAGGGCCAGATGTAGGGAATTCCGGCTTTGCGACTTGCGATTTGCGACTCTGAGCGACTCGCAATTTGCGAGTCGCAAAGCCGGATGCAGGATGGTGTCCCTGACACCATTTGGGAGTCGCAAGGGTGTCGCAAAGGTCCACCTCATTAATATTAATGAGGTGGGTCGCAATTTGCGACCCCCTTGCGAGTCGCAGCACTCACAGGGATGGGGGCCTGCTGGAGCCAGCAGACCATCATGTCTGTGACTGCTTTTAAATAAAGCAGTTTTTGTTGTTGTTGTAATGCAGCCCGTTTTCTTAAAGGAAAACAAGATGCATTACAAACGAAAAAATGAAAGGTGTCAGTTTAATTTTTGCAGGGCCTTTTGCAACTGGGTTACCACCAGTGTGACACTGGTGGTAACTGCGAATTGCTTTGCGACCGCGTTCGCTGTCACAAAGCAATTCTGCATCGCGATGCGACTCGAAAATAGGAAGGGGAACACCCCTTCCAATTTGCGACTCGCATTTCCATTTTGCGAGTTGGTAACCAGGTTACCGTCTCGCAAAATGGGAATGGGCATTGCGATGTGGCTTTTGCGCCTCACAAACAGCAATTTTCGCTGTTTGCGAGGCGCAAAAGCCTTGCTACATCTGGCCCTTAGAGAGAATCAGATGCGGCTGACCATACTAGACCTACGAACTGCAAAAGCTCCAAGTGCTCCAGATAGCAGATGTACTCGCCCTCGACCAGAGACCTGTGACCAGATTCTAAAACCACAACACAGGAATGAAGAGCAGTGTTGGAGATGCTAACAGGCGAATTGATCACACAGCAGATGACTTGAGACAAGAGTGGGCCCTGCAATTGGGCACTTTGGGTGGTTTTGGGGGGTCCTGCAGGTGTGGGGGCAGGCATGAATATCGGAAGATTGCTTCTGTCCATGGACCCTAAACTTCAGCTTGTGAATGAGATCACACCCATCCAGGGACATTGTTCCTGTTTCTATTGGATAGGGGGGGTTTAAAAAACATATGTTTTTCTAAAGGGCATGATGCTCAAGCAACCCCATTCCTGTGGCTGGGCTTTCCGCTTCAGCAGCACACACCGGGAACATACGGAGACCACAGGTGTAGAGACCACTAGAGTGCTCACCCAAACACACTTCCACGCCTGATAAGTTACATATCATTACACTCAATGTGAAGGACCTCAATAACCCAGTAAAGAGAAGGGCCAGTCTGTAATACTCAGGTCTCACAAAGGGGATGTGCTTAATATCAAGGGGCTGGCATCGTCTTAAGTCCCAGGTCCCCCGTCAGCAATTTAACTTCTTGGCAGCCAACAAGACCGCATGTGTAACTATTCTCCAGATCTTTTAGAGGGCGGAAGGAGGAAAAACTTGTGGAAATTAGGGGGTTGTTGGCTTACCAAGTGCAAGTCGGGGACTACAGTATTATCCTTAGCTCCATCTACCCCTCAAATGAGGGCCAAGAGGACTTCATCAAAAGAGCTGTAGCAGAAACCATGACCTCCAGGAAAAATCTGGTTTTATTAGCAGGAGACGTCCTTACCGTATTCCATAATGACCACTCTGCAACTGGCCATGGGGGAGCGGTAGGGGTCTTGTGTGAAGGCCCTCAATGGTTACAGGAAATGGGGTTGGGAGATTTGTGTAAAGTTTGTCATCCGCAGTCCAGAGACTACACCTTCTAATCTCATGCTCACAGAATTTAGGCCTGCCTTGACCACTTTTTGGTGACTAAAGATTAACAGAGCACGGCTACCACAATTGAAATAGAGCTGCATTCTCTATCCGATAATGCAGCTGTGGGTGTAGACTTAGCACTCACTCCTGGGACCTAAACATATCAGCCCTGTCATTTGAGAGAGACACTCCTTCATAGACCTGAAGGGGTCAGGCAAATTGAGCATTCCATCCATAACTACCTCACAATAAATGACGTAATAGACACTTCGGTTTCGTTCCTGTGGGATGCCTTAAAAGTGGTTGCAAGGGGAAAATTTCTAGCAATCACTGCAGCAGACAATAAATTATGCCTGGGGAAGAGGGAGCAGCTTCAACAGCAAGTTAGAGAATTAGAGCACATCTACCACCGTACTGGTGCCCTCAGGGTGTGGCGGCAGTTGTGGGTTGCGAGGAAGCAACTCACCAGAAACCCCTCAAGTCGCCAGGACTGGACGGCTTCCCAGTGGTCTTCTATGAGACATTCTGTAACACATTGGCCCCCATACTGTGCCGGCTATTCAATTCAATCAACAGTTCCCTCATGATGCCCCCATCTTTGATGGAAGTGTCCACAGTTTGCAGAGGTGCTACCCTAGCTGCAGTGTGGACTGTTGCCACCAATGTGGGTTGCCTGGCACGCTACTTCATATATTGTGGGAATGCCCTAAAATCTGGGATTTCTGGGAGCAGGACCTTCATGATATATAAATATGCACTTAGACACACAACTGCCCAGATTTCCCACATACACAATATTGTAATTGTCCAATGCACTCACCTTTGCGCTCAAATCCTGCAGAGGTTGATACGTTGGCTTAGCACTTGGGGCAGCCCATCATACTATCCTCACACACTGGGGTACTGCCACACATCTGGCTTGGCTTCATCGACTATGGTATATCCCTGGTACTGACCTCCCAATGGGACTGTTACTAGAGAATTATGGAAGCCCTATCTTACCCTATTATCCCAAGAATTCTGGGAACTCAAGACTGCTTCACTCTCTGATATTGTCCCACCTACACTAATAGGCACTAACTCCGATGAGGATCCTATGAAAGATGGTTTTATCTTGTCATAATGCAAGTGCTTTTGAGTACCCCAGGGGAGGATGGGGGTGGGCACAAGGGGATGTTCTAACTTGTTATCTATGTTTTTGCACTTGTCACAAAGTTGCTTATTATTTGTTGGCTGAATATTCTTTATAATAAAACCAATTTGAACCATAAAGAGTCTAGGTACTACCATTAAAGTGCTTCGTGAAGGACGGTATCCTGATTATGGTGCGTCAAAGGATGCTCTCCTTCAGGTACCATAGCCCATATTCTAAATTTCTTCATTTAGCAACACATCTTTGAAGAGGAATTGGGACAAAATGAATGCTACTCTGAGTGATCTAATTTAAATGTCCACTCCACCTATGACTCTTGGGAAATATATACTGTTGCTAATACCATTTATTTTGCAAAGAGACCTTCACATAGGGTTCTATTTGCAGGAAAGCCACAAAGTCAAGGATGCTTTCCAACCCTACAAGGAGACACCTAAGGAAATCCATATTGTCATAATTCACCACCACCTGAAGATGCCAAAAAGATACCAATTTTTTGTAGATTATCAGTTTTGAGAGTTCTCTACTGTATGCTGTCAACTAAGAAAATATATATATGAAATAAATAAATGTGACGAAAATAAATTCCAATGAGGTTGTAGTGATTTGTTGCAATCCACATTGAGTGTCAAAATCTCTAGCCAAATGCACGACATTGAACTTTGAAATGTGCCCTTGGTTCTGGATGATCTCTGAAATTTGCCCTTGTGTCTGGATAAGTGTTTTTACAATACAATTCCCATACTGGTATTTAGAAATACTTTGCAGTTAGTTAAGAAAGAGCTATGTATGCAAGCATCATGGCTCTACTGTGGAACGTGCCTTTTATACAGACTCATATACAGTAGTTATTGCTCTGGTTACTGTTGATCTACTGAAACTAGAAGATACTTGTACAAAGTGCATTTTGGTGCCATTTTGTTGTGATGGGAATGTTATCCATGTTAAAGCCGGCTGATTTACGATTTACCACTTTCAAAGGAGGGCTTTGTTTGTCACACCATCTTATGTCACAGGGGTGTTTGCATGGAAGTATTCATGATCTAGAATAATGAAAATCTGAAACAGATAGATCAGCACAGTAAAATAATAAATGAAAAAAAATATAATTTATTTTCCTGTTGAAAGATTGTAAACACATTTAGGGGGTCATTCCAGCCCAGCGGGAAACCCCCTTCCATGAGGATGCCGGCTCCGAATGGAGCCGGCGGAGTGGAAGGGGTGCGACGGGTGCAGTTGCACCCGTCGCGATTTTCAGTGTCTGCGTGGCAGACACTGAAAATCTTGGTGGGGCCCTGTTAGGGGGCCCCACGACACCCGTTACCGCCAGCCAGGTTCTGGCGGTCAAAACCGCCAGAACAAGGCTGGCGGTAAGGGGGTCGGAATCCCCATGGCGGCGCTGCTTGCAGCGCCGCCATGGGGGATTCCCTTGGGCAGTGGGAAACCGGCGGTACACCGCCGGTTTCCCGTATCTGACCGCGGCTGTACCGCCGCGGTCAGAATGCCATGGGAGCACCGCCAGCCTGTTGGCGGTGCTCCCGCGGTCGTTGGCCCTGGTGGTCCATGACCGCCAGGGTCAGAATGACCCCCTTTATTTCTTATTTGCTTACACCATCTAATTGTTTTGATAGTAATGATATGTAAAGAGAAAGACCAGGACTGAATATCAGGAATGGATAATTTACATTACGTTAATTACAATGGGCAGCCCCTAACAGAGTTCCTCAATCTCTTTAAAGGAATGTTCCCACCCAGGAAGCTTGCGTGTGGTCCTGCCTGCTAGCAGAACCAAGAAGGCAAATGTGGTACACAGACCTTCCTGATGAGGAGGTTGCTTTGAAGTGCACTGTGAAGGGCCCATGCAATGTTTTTACTTAATATAGTAAATACTTTGCCTGGCACCAAACAGTGCTTCTAAAAGTGCACCAAGCAGTGGATCGGAACTAATTCCACTCCATTGGTAAAACATGGGCAAAATGTCTTCATTTTGCCAACCGTCTGGAAATTCTTCTGGTCCCTACCGTAGATACTATGATCTGGCAAACCTGTGTGCCATGTTACTAATAAAGAAATAAAGGTACATAATTGCAGTGCTATGTTTAAAAGGTTAAAGTAAAGAGGCCAAGGACGGAATGGGTGAGCCGAGAGTTCTGCATTGCTCCTTGCCCTTGATCTTGTCTAGTGGGCAATAACTGATTGGGGATTGAAGTATTCGATAATATTTAGTGTGACTTCTCTAAGGAGGAGCAATGATTTATTAGGGATTGAAAGCAATATTTTCTCTGTACCAAATTGGATCTTTTCAGCAATAGATCAAAACAGGTATCAATACACCCACCTATCCCTCTTTCCTGCCCTTTCCCCACGTGTTTCTTTTGTAGATCCTTGTTTGTGTGCTTTCTGACTTTATCTGAGTTGCGAGAGACCCTGCATGTCCCAATATGATTGTTATTGTGCATATTAACCTCTGTGTATTGACTTGTGGGATTAGGCACCAGTCTCTCCCTTGCTCGCCCTAGCATCTCTTTTAAACCCTGCAATTCCTAGCCACCTGTCAGACCTTGATTCCTTATGCCAACCTCCAAGTTTATACTTACCACCCTCACCAGCTCTCTTCTTGCCTCACCTGCAGAATATTTTCTTCACCTATTTCCTCATTGTCTGTTTGTTTCACATAGCGAGGATTGGCGCTTCGGGCGTTTGTATAAGGAAGCTCGAAGAAGCTTTTTGGATGCTTGCTTCGATACTTTCGCTCTGAATCTTACTAAAAAGTATGTTGCACTTAAGTTTACTAATGAGTGTTAAGGTATCTCACTACACTAGTGTTTGGGTGATTTTATCGGGATATGTGCAACTCGGACTTTATTTGGCTGCTTGTTTTAGGGTGTTGATTATTTTCCTAACACACATTCTTGTTACGGGTGTCGCTCTAGGATTCTCTCTCTCTTCACCTTTACAGGCTACATTATCGTATTGACATTTTTTAACGTTGTTGTTTTGGGGTTTCCCTGGAGACAGTACCTAAGTTTAAGTAATATTGAATTAATATATTACTATTTTTTTTTATTTTGGCATGAGGTCACCCCTATTATATAATGGCACTTTGGGTGATGGATCCAGCAAGTTTTTCATGATGTTTGTTACTTGACGAAACACCTGTTGGCGTTGTTTTGAAGACTGGTATTTTCGACTCCAGCCAAGGGAAACATTTGGCTGTGTTTTGAAGGCTGTTAATTTGGAACTTGTGAATAAACATGCAATTGGACTTAAGCTGCTGATTTTTGTTTGTTTAGCCCTTTATAACATGGAGAAGATGTATGGACACTCGAGATATGGACACTGATACTCTCTTTATTTACACATAGTGCCTTGGAATATTTGCGTTGATCGTTGATATTCTCCCAGGAGAACTTTAGAGGAGTTGGGAGGACCCTCCTTCCAGGAGCACTGTGTCAACATTAGTCTAATGATGAATTAATGGTGTAGTTGCTGTGAGCGCCATCCCTATATGTCTTTTTTTCCCCTCTTTTTAGAAAATAAGTGTACTGTTGGAACTCGACAAGGGTTGAGTTCTTGGACATAATCGTAAATCTGTCATTGTGTTGGCATCTGTTCTGCATGATATAAAGTCATAAATACATCTAATGCTCCTGGAATGTGGAATTTAAAACATTATGGGCCTGATTACAACTTTGGGGAAGGGGATTACTGTGTCCCAAATGTGATGGACATCCCGCCCACCAAATTACGAGTTCCATAGGATATAATGGACTCATAATTTGGTGGGCGGGATATCCGTCACATTTGGGACAGAGTAATCCTCTCCGCCGAAGTTGTAATCAGGCCCACAATGTTTTAAATTGTACGCATGAGTGCTACAAAATGGGCAAAGAGTCCCACTCAGCTTTTAAGTGTCCTGAGTAGTTAGATAGCATACCAGATTATTCAAAAAGTACTCCAGATAATCATGATTGAGTCTTAAGTAGATTTTCTCGGCTAGCCACTACGATCACATCTAATACCAACCGCATAATACGATATTAACCATTGCCAAAAAGTCTACGCTAGGGTCCTTTAGCTCGAGACTCCAGCAAGGTGTTGGTCCTTTTCACAGTTAGCCACTGTGATGTCCTAATATGAGTCCAACAACATCACATATCATTAATTACTATCAGATAATTCACCTGTTGGCACCCTAGCCTAAGACTTCAGCAGACCACTTGCCTGTTCTTCAGAGGTGTTCCTATAGGTGTAAGATTCATCAAATGATTTTGATTTGAGCTGACTATTGAAGATACACCCCTGCGCCAGGCAATTAGAATATTGGACCCATATTTATACTTTTTTAGCGTCAAATTTATGCTGCTTTTTTATGCAAAACTGGCACAATCTTACAAAATACAGTTGTATTTTGTAAATTTGCGCCGCTTCTGCATCAAAAAATGACGCAAATGCAGCACTAAAAAAGTATAAAAATGGGCCTTGGTATCATTTGTCTCAGTTTCCAACGTTGATCCACTTTTGCGGTGGCTAAAATCCGAGTGCACAAAAACAGGCTGTTGCTAGCTGGGGTTTTAGGCCGGGCAGCTTGATACAGTAATTGCAAAAAGAAGAAGTTTAGTAAAAACATGTGGACTGTTCTCAGATGCCAGATCTTTTAATTTCACCGACATTTCTTAAAATGGAAGCAATATGCCTGTTGTATTTCGCGATCAGCATTCCATTCTTGAACATCCAGGAATGAGTACAATATAGCAGCACAATAAACCTGCTTGGGCTGTCCCCCTTGATTCCCTGGCCAACGCCTAGTACTCACAGGTTGCTGAGTCACATTCAATTTTCCATATCCTCAAACTTGTCCAGTATAGCATGTGCCTGCATTACCCAGTTAACAGGCTCGTATTTCAACCTCAGACGTTCATGTGCCTACAGTAGATATCTGTTTCTGCAGCTGGGTTTTCAACTTGGATATTCATAAAGCAGCAGTATCCTTCAGGTACTCCTCACGGTGGGTAAAAAACAGATCACAGATTGCTGCTAGAGTGGGTTCTGTAGGATTAGCTGATAGACTTGCTGAGGGAGACTTAGAGCTCTTTTGACCCAGACCCTTCATAATGCCTTAGTTTGTTGGATTACCAATACTGGAACAAAGATTTAAATGATGGGCCACCTTATCCTACAAGATCTCGCTGATATCACTAGTGTTGCATCTCCATTACCACCAGTGTTGACTCCTTTCAACTCCCCCTTCCCTACTGACAATTCATGTTTAAGATTCTCCCATGCAATACAAGGTCAGTAGAATAATCTCTGACATTAAGAAATGCAGGTCAGGTCCAAAGTCTGAGATATTGGACAAACAGAAGGAAGCCTCTTAAAAATCTTTATTCTGGGCCTGTGTTGCAGTTGCACGTAACTGATTAACAGTCTCTGCCAAACAGACTTTGTTAGGTGAGTAATAAGTTGAACATGGCAATAACTGACTTCAGGGTAGAGGGAGGTAGTTTGTCCTGGAGGCGAACCACTGGTGAACTCCACGTAGTCAGAAAAACATGAGTGCTTACTAACATCTGGGATAGGAGAGGGAGCTATAAATGCTGCCGTATTGAAAACCAACAAGGTAGACAAAGGGCTGTAAAAGGGGGCTGAGGGATGAAGCATGATTTCATGAGACATCCGAGAACTGATAAAAGCAGGAGAGCTTTAACGTGGTTAATACCACTTTTGGCTTTGTCCACTGTCACCGTGCTATTGCTTCCCCCATTACCAGTGTCGGTGTCAGCTTCATAACTAAGCACATTCTTTATTATCCGTGCTGTAGATGGCTCCATGTTGTTAACAGCCTGAGTTAGGAGAGGCTGAAAGTCTGCAATGATTCCAGTACTGCAGTGGTTCTGTCATTGTGCTGCAGAGGCTCCCCCAGTCCTTCGTTAATGATAGAGTCTGAAACAAGAATTGGCACCAGGGTGTATAGTTAAGCACTAGTCCCCTCCTCACATCAGCCCCCGTTGCCAAATTCGATTTGCCTTGCCTGGAGAAATGTCAGTAACTGATTTTTCATTGCTTGGCTTGTTTCCTTTACTTCCTTTGCTCGGTCTTTGGAAGGTGTGCTCGCCCAGCCTTTCTAGAAACCATTTCCAAAAGGAAATTAAGGCTACTTAAGCACTGAAGACACTTGCGCCTTGAATGCATCTCAAAGATGTCACTTGTAAAAGCATGGCTGCAGTATTCTTCCCACTTTGTGATATAGTTTCTACATTGTTCTTTTTCATTTGATTTACGTCTCCACTTAGCTATTCATTGTCATATCGTAGGGCGTGCGCCGCATCCATATCAATGGATTCTTGAAAGAAGCTCCTTTGAAAGTGGGGATATATATCAAAATGGCACTTCTTTCTGTTGGTGAAATATTCATAGTTCATGCGCCACTACTTAACTGTTAGCAAAGAGTGTAACGTGTTGTCCCCCCCGTGCTCTGAAGAATAAATTAAGGATATTTACACCTTTGGCTGGCAGATATCACTGTCCGAAAGGAAGTCTGTCTTGGTACGCCGGAACTTAACAGATAGCTTTAGCACCCACATTAATTACATATTGTTCTACTTCAAATATTTTTGCTGACAAGCAGGCTAGAAGGAATAGGAATACTTAACTTGTTTTGCCTGCCAATTAAGTTCTTGGCTTCGTACCTCCAGGAATGCAAACTATAATTCCGAGACAGATAGATGCACATGAAATGTACTGATGTTGCCGCTAAGCAACCACAAAATGAGTATTATTAAATTATATTTTTACCACAGACATAGTTCATTGTGAATGGGCAAAGCACGTGACGAGAAATGGTATCACACATGATTCTTTACAGATTGTTATTCACTGCTTCATTTTACAGATTTTGTCTGAACACATAGAAGTCGAGTAACTAAGTGTGTGTTAATTTCAAAATGGTGTGTGTTCACACCCCAGCCCACGAGAAGTCCGACTGACTAGAGCTGACCCGCAGGGAGATCTGAATGCAGAAGTTTATATATCAGTTGATCAGTGTAGTCCCTCAATATGTACTAAATACATCATCAAATTACAGTAAGAAAATTCAGTAATTAACAAAATAAAGCATTGTATAATTTTTAACAAAGTACCAATTCTAGTATGAGATATGGTGGTGGGTAATTTAGAACATTGTGCGGTAGCTTAGGTGGTTGAAGGGTGCCATGGCCAATCCAACAATGGAGCACTGTGCACGCCAATATCGTAAGGCTCATGCCCAAGCATTGGTCTACATTATTAGAAGTGGGAGAGAAATACGTGGTAAAGGAAGATGCGGTTGCAGGTTTCTATCATGACTTCAAGGCAACGTTTATTCGAGCTACAGTCTTGAGTGGTCGCTTCCTAGCTGGCCAGGAACAACTAACCAACTCGGAACCTTCCCACTTTTAACAAACACATCACATCTCAACAAGGTTCAATTATAGCAGGCTATTGCGTCCATTAAAGTACCTGCGGTATCCTCAGGCCTCCTCCCTGTGCTGAACTGTGCTCTAAGCCTCTGCCCACCTCAGCATGGCACTAAGCCACTGGTGTAATATAGGAGAGTGGTTACTACTCCAGTTCAGAGCAATGAATCCTTAGCCAGCAGGCAAGACAAGTCCAACAACTTGTATTCCGCTCTACATGCTTTTCAGTTTGAAGACATTCAACAGATTATGATCTGTGAGCAAAGGACAGAAAATTCTAGTTATCTCAAATGATACCTGTATCACCTCATGCCAGAAATCAGACTTATACTTGGACACGCTGGAGGTCGGTGAACCTTTTAACCGAGTTGGGCTCTCCTCATTCTAGAATAGTCGGATCAATCAAATCAATAATCGATAACCATTGTAGTCAATACCCAATACTCAATTACTAGATCAAAATAACACATTAGGAATCAATAACAGTTGGTATTTTGATGCACCATGACCTTTCAGTCATGAATAACCACACCAGTTTATTAAAAGTTAATGAGTTTATTTCCCTATATTAACAAAGTTATCACAATATATATGAGTCTCAAAATCAAATGATATATGTATACGAACATTACTAGCTGTCCATAATGACGGAAGAAACCCAATCTACGCAAAATCTGGATTATAATGCACTCGGTTATAGCAATGCAAATCACTAATATAAGTAACTGAATTTGACTAATTGCATACATCGGTCAGCATAACAAGGTTTCAATTCAACATGGTGCATCAAGTGAATACCTCAACTAACCTCTAATTAGCATTGGCATGTGGGGCTTCATGCAAAACGAATTTAGTCAACACAAATTTTTAAAACTTCTAGCTTGGGCCCTATCAAAATAGCAGTTGGTACCTAAGAAGGAAAACACAATGCATAATACAATTATCCTTTCATAATTACCAAATACAATCAGCATTCAAGAAAGTCTTCGTCCTTCAGGTACCGGTTCGATCAACATGGGGCAGATTTCAAAGGGGCAAAGTTAAGGGCAAGGTTCCTTGCGGCAGCAAGGAGAATGGGGCAAAAGTTACTGCATGGGCAAGACAGGGCAAATTAAAATTAAAGTCTCTAGGGTGAGAATTCTTAAAGTCTCTTTCTCTGGAATAGAGAAAAGGGCATCAAGATGTCGTCTAAGATGACGTCTGGCATTTGGCTTCAAAAATGGCATCAAGGAAAAATGGCCGACTTCTCTTTGTCCGGTGGGTTTAAGTAAGAAACATTACAAATTCTTCAGGGTCTTCCATTGGAGGGTTCATAGGGTGGCTTCAATTTGACCAATGAATAGTGTCTTTCTCCTAGTACTCATTTATGCATACATTGTCCTTGGAGCCTTGGAACACAAGTTGCAACAAAGTTTGCCAATTAATTTTATCTTAGTGCCTTTATTGTCTGCACCTGCAGGAGCTGACCTTGCATCAAAGAGGATGAAACCGGCCTAGCACGAAACCTTGGAGATAAGTGTATTAGTCATCTCTACTGGAAAAATACAGCCTTAAAGTAAAATAATGTCTTTGTTAATACAAGTGAAAACCACGCAATTAAATTTGAGACCAGGCAACTAGGCCAAAGCCTCTGCTAAATTTAAGCTAAGCATAAAACATTTTCAACAAGAAAATCATAGAATACATTTGCAATTATGATGGATTACTACATTTTCAATTCTTCATGATTAATTAACCTCGTTTATAATAATGGCGAACTACTCAGTGGGCACAATTTCCCTCGTATATTATTTTTCTTTGCTAAAATCACACTACCTTATAGGATTTTGGTTACATAATATATAAATATTTGTCAGTCCTTCTTTTTCTGCGTCATCATGTGCAACTCCAAAACATGTGCAAAACAGGTGCAAGAGGTCTGCCTCAGGAGCACGGCAGCTGGGGCATTCAGAGCTCACATCAGAGAACCATTTCATCAACAATTTGCCAGTCAGGTATTCTTAAAGAAGATATCCAGTCTACCTCCCGTCACATGCCGACCTCTACTTCCTGTACCATACCAACTGCTGATTGTTCAAGCCACACCTTAAGTAGGTTACACTAGAGAAACTCTTTATTTCTTGGTGTCCCCAACTATCTTGTCAAGTGCCTGTATCATACCCAGGCTGCGGCTGCACATCTGGCTCTCTCCCTTCCTCAATCCTTTTTGGCCACTGCTACTCTTAATAAGTTGGCACTAGCTTCTTGTGTTGGAAAGGATCATGTTTAAGTCTTGTGCATTGTTCATAGGGCTATCCATCATATTGGCCCTGTCTATCTCTAGAATGAGTTTCATGATTGCTATTCTGTTTGTTGTCTGCACTCTTCAGTGTACAATTGTTGGCTTTCTCTGACATGCAGCTATGGGTCATGAGGGCCGGCCTAGATGGCAATGAAGGCACACAGACACCTACTGATTCTTACGGCCTACCATGACTAACCTAGCCACTCTTTTTATTAACCCTGCAGTGTACGCTGGAGGAAAGCAACAGATTACACGTATGTGGGGGACCACCAGTGGACCACCCGGGGACAACAGCAATATGATACAGCATAGCCCCACCCAACTTTAATAAACAAAACAACAGGCAATGATATTCATGTCAATACACATTGATACCATCCTGGTTGAAGCTTCCTGTCATGCCTTCATAGTGTTCATATCAGAAAGCCCACCAGCCTAGAGGAAGGGGATGGGTTACACCTCAGGTGTTCCTGAGGCAGATTCCTCTGTAAGGCGGAGGTAACTCATTTGCCTGATCCTGATGGAGCGATGCCAGTGGGTGTCCCCGGGAGGATGGATTTGCAGTCACCGTTCCTGGCCATGGAGCTTCCGGTGAGTTTGTCCAGCTGGAGTTCTCAAACAAACAGTCCTGGCCTTCATCTGGATTTGAGTTGTTTTCTGAGTCACCCATAACTTTCCCGAAGAATGACACATTCCTCAAAACAGTTTCTTCCGTCTGACACTCAGGTATAAGTGTACCTAGTCTTTTAACTACTTTCCATTGCTCCTGCTCAAATGGTAGGTGAAATGTACTCCCTGGATATCTGTATTTGACAAAGACCCAGTCTCCAGGTTGAATCAGACTGGGACAAGGTTTCCCTGTGCTGGCTTGGTGATTGGTGGTCTTTCTTTGGTGTAATACTTTGGAGTCATTAATTGATGGTTGCGACCACATGGGGTGGTGGGGAATCATGTCTGTGAGTATTCATCACATACTGGCCTGTCCTGGGGCTCGCCCCATTGTGGAGTAAGGCGTCTGGCAGTATTCGCTGTCTGCCTGGGCAAGGCAGTTCAATTTATTTAGGGTTCTCATGAACCATTCCACCACCCCATTGGCTTTGGGTCATCTTGGTGTTATCTTCAGGTGGAATGGTTGAGCCTCATCTGAACTCTACCTGACAGTCATATTCCTGGATCTCAACATCCATTTCTCGAAGTGAGGGTGTGGTTTGGATGCTGACTCTTTGAACAGGGATATCAGTGGCTTGTGGTCAGTAGTGACGACAAAAGGGATGCTGTAAATGTATACATGGAAGTGTCCGCAGGCCCAATGTATAGCAAAGGCCTCCCGCTCTATTTTGTAGTATCTCTGTTCTGTTTCAGTGAGCGATCGGCTTGCATACGCAGCTGGGGCCCAGTTAACATGAAATTATTGTTGGGTAAGCACCGCCCCCAGTCCCTTGGGGCTGGCGTCTCCTGCAATGTTTATCAGTTTGGTTGGGTCAAAGTACGATAAAGTGGTGCTTGCTGACAATGCTTCTTTGGCCTGTTAAAAACCCTCCTTCTCTTTCGGGCCCCAGGTCCAGGGGGTAACGGCCTTGGTGAGTTACTTCAGTGGTTGTGAAAGGCCAGTAAGATCCAGAATAAAGCGACCAGTGAAGTACACCATTACTAGGAAACTCCTGACTTCCGGTATGTTCGTAGGAGCCGGGGCTTCTTAGACATTAGGGTCTGAGGCAAAGCCTTCGGATAAGGAAGAAGCTTATCTTCTGCTTGGGAAATTTGCATTTCTCTTTATGTAGCATGAGGCCGGTGTCCCGTATTCTCTGGAGAACCCCACGCAGATGATCATGATGTTGATGTTCTTGCATCGACTTGGCATGGACAAGGATGTCGTCACTGACATTGAGGACTCCCAGAAGGCCTCAGTGTACTTCACAAATTGTATTTTGGAAGATTTCTGCCACACTACAGTTGCCACAATGAAGGTGGCAGTATTGTCGCAAACCCAAGTGGGTTGAGAAGGTCATGATGTAGCGAGACTCTCTTTGTCGAGGTAGTTGATAATATCCGGATCGAAGGTTGATGTTGGAGAACCATTGAGCTTGAGTCAGCTCGCTGAGGATGTCATCCACAGTGGGAGTTAGATGTTGCTCTATTTTGATGGCCACATTGGGTAACCTCATATCCACCCAAATAGGGACTTCTCCTGGATGTTTTGGTTTTCTTGTGGCGACAATTGGTGAAACCCATGGTGTGGATCCTGACACCTTCTCAATAATATCAGCTTGCTCTAGTTTAATCAATTCTTCTTCAACCTTGGGTCTGAGGTGGAATGCTGTGCAGCTATGTCTCAGGGCAATCAGTTGGATTGACTAGTCGATATGGAGCTTGACTTTACTTCCTTTGCAACAGCCAGTGCCTTTGAAAACATCTTCATATTCTTCCAGGAGGTTCGCTATCTCTTCTTCCTGCATCCCCAAGGCAAATTATATCAATCCCATCACCACTGCTGTCTGCCTGGTGATCAGCATTCCTTGCCCTCCTGTGGCCACATAGATTGATGTTTCAGCACCAAGGTTTCCATGGGATATTGATGTCTGAAATCATACCAACAGCGGTATAGGTTATGTCTGGCCATACATGAACACTCGGATCTTCTCTTTGGTTGAAAAGATTCTTTAAGAGAATGATAGGTGCCCTGTGACATCAACTTAATGGAGGCTCCAGTATTGATGGTTGCTGTGAGATGCTGGCCCCCTATTTTGATTTATCACTTCGGGAAAGGGCAACTTGCATGTGGTGTAACACCTATTGCAAAAACAGTGTGGACTACATAGTTTTCCGCATCTTCGTCCATATCTTCTAACCCATCAGGGTTTTGGAAGACTACTTGTAAAACTTTTTTCAAGGTCTTAGGTTTGCAGGATCTGCTGACCTTCGCAAAACTTTTGTATTTCCCTCATTCGGCACAGCACCAACCTTTCACTGGTCAGTCGTTAATTCGGTGGGGCGGTCCTCCACAGTTTTAACATTCTTTGTGCTTGTCTTGTGGTCTTTTCTGAGCCGGGGGGTTTGAGCGGGCTTGGACAACATTGACTTGTTCCATTATGATTGGTTGCTCAAGAGTGGCTTCCATGTGAAAGGCTCTGACTTTCAACAGTTCCTTCAACCTCCCTAAGGTCAGGATCCTCTGTACTATCTTAGCTTTGTGGATGAGCATCCTTATATCACTTGTCTGTGGATCTCCCCTTGTTCATCTGCAAAACCACAAGTGCAGACTGGATCTATTAGTCTGTTGTGGAACTCATCCAGAGGCTCTTCAGGTTCTTGGAAGAATATTTATTTATCTCTCGTAGTCTGTGTTTGCCATTGGTTCAAAATGGCTGCTCCAGGCTCGTAGCAGTGTGGCATACGATTTTGGCATTTCCTCTGTCAACGTTTTGTATATATATTTTGTGAATGTCCTTCCTGCCTAAATGCAGCAGGAGGGCCCTCTGTCGCTCTGCGAGGATGTCTGACCCTTCAAAGTAGAACTGAAGACGCTCAACCCAGTCATTCCATTTTGGCGCAAAGTGTGTGCCATCATCGGCAAAAGGTTCAATAGCTCGGATGGATCCCATCTTGGTATGGTCGAGGCGGTGTCATGGCCATGGTCGGGCCTTGGATCATCCTGTTATGCTCTCTTCACTCACGGCACAAGCACTGTCCCCTTTTGAGGCTTAGACAGTCACCAGACCAAAACATTTCCTTTCTTTCCCTGCAATGCTTGTGGCACATGATGAAGAAAGAGTGTGCATTTTTCAAAGAGGTGTAGCGCTTGCATGCAGCATGATATTGAATACATGTTTGCTCAGTGTTCCCCCACCCCTCCTTTTGTGTGATGGTGTGGTTGCTTGGGGCTGGATCATCCACCTTGTAACAGGGTCGGCATGCAGCGAGGCTCTCCGCCACGTAATTACTGGGGTCTGGTATAACTGGTGTCTTCTGACTGTAGGCAACGCAGTCTTCCACAGTGTTATAAAAGTGCATGTGTTGCGGTTGGGCCGGTCGGGCCTTATCAGGCCTGCTTTAGTTGCTGGCTTATGTCCTACCATTGTGCATGGGGCAGAAGGGACCTGCACATGCATCTTGGGCCATGCGGGCCGGCCTAGACGGCAATGAAGGCACACAGACACCTGCTGATTTTTACGGCCGACCGTGACTAACATAGTCACACCCCACACTCTTTTGTTAACCCTCTTGCGTGCGCTGGACGCAATCAACAGGTTACACATATGCAGGGGACCACCAGTGGACCACCCTGCAACAATACCACAAAATGGTATGGTACATACAGAAACTAATCTTCTACTCCAGACCAAATTAAAACCTTCGAGATTAAGAGGCAAAGCATTTACTATACAGGATTCCTGCCTATGAAATGCCATCCTCTATCTCTCTGTCTGATATCAGATTTGACTCCTTTCGTTAAATAGAACAGGACTTTACTAGACACCTTTTAAATGTAATTGTGCTCTCTAGACATGGCTTTAATAATAATAATAATAATAATAATAATAATAATAATAACAATAAGTAATATATACCATACTGATCTGGTATTTGAAAGGGATGTCCTAAACATGCCCCTTGCACAATACCGAATTGGAAATGCTAAATGCAATGGAGATTTTCTTAGCTTTAGTGAAGGAAAGTCTTGATTTTATTAAACACACTAAGAAAATCTCCATTTTATTACAAACACGGAGGCTCCTATTATGCTAGTTCAAAGCATAGAAATTACTGAATTAGCTACAGGGAAACAGGCTTACAATAAAAGGTTCTAAAGGTTGAGACATTTGACCAATCAGCTGATTTGAGAATGTCGCCTAAACTCAATCCTGCCCAAAAGGCCTTGGAAGCCATAGCTCCTCTGGTGGAATGGGCCCCAAAGAGGGAAATGTTGATACCAGCCAAATTCATAATCCATTTTACCCAACGGGCTAAAGTAGTGGAAGTGACAGGATTGTGAGGGGATCTGAAAGAGACGTGGAGTTGAGTTTCAGAAGGCTTTCTCAAATCTCTAGTTCTTGATATATATTCTTTCAAACAAGTTCCTACGCATATATTAGCATGATCAGGGAAATATGGGTAAAAAAACGACATTAAATTAGTTTTCGTCCTTCTTCGAACCTGAAAGAAAACACCTTGAGGAGTATACTGTACAGAAGTCACATCCAAAGCTCTAACATCCGAGATACGTTTGAGGGAAACAAGACAGAGGAGAATGGTTAGTTTAGCAGAAAGGAATTTTAGGGATAAACGAGAATTAGGCTGTTGAGATAAAAGGAACTGTAAGATCACATTCACATCCCACATAGAATTGTACTTGGGCAAAGGAGGTTTGGAAAAACGTACTCCCTTTAACAATCGGCAAATTAGAGGATGTTCACCAATGGGTTTATTATTGACTCGATCATGTTCCGCGGATATCGCAGATCTGTACATATTGACTGTTCTATAAGCCTTGCTCTGGGCTGCGAGGGAGGCTAAGAAATTAACGACTAGGACTACATCTGCTGAAGAGGGATCGGCACCCCTGCCAAACACCAATTATGCCAGATTGACCAGGCTGACTTGTAAGCTTTGGTTGTGCCGGGAGCCCTGGCTTGACGTATGAAACTTGCAGCTTCCTGCAAAATTCCTGGGGTTCTCCAGGCAGACCCGAAACCATCCAAGCGATTAACTGAAGAGAGTGGTTGAGTATCAGGTCGTGAGGTTGTCCTTGAGGATTCAACAAGAGAGAAGGAAAGACGGGAAGAAGAATGGGAAAGTCTACCAGTAGTTCGAGAGCTGAAGGGAACCAAGGCTGACCCTGCCAAAGGGGTGTAATCAATAGTACTTTGGTGGATTGACAACGGACCTGCGCCAAAACTCTGGGAATCATTATGAAGGGAGGAAAGGCATAGTTGGTTTGGTTGGACCAATCCTGTTGAAAAGCGTTGGTGGCCAAAGCCAGAGGATCTGGTTGCCAACTGTAGAATTGAGGGATTTGAGAGTTCAAACGAGAGGCAAAGAGATCGACAGAGAAGGGACCGAATTTGGAAGAAAGATTGTTGAATATAGAAGGGTAAAGACGCCAATCGCTGGAGTCTTGAAGATATCTGGGGCACCAATCTGCGATTGTGTTCATATTTCCCGGAAGGTATTCTGTTCGTAGGGAAATCTGGTTTAGAAGACAAAATTCCCATAGACTTTTTGCTAGCTAGGCGAGGGTTTTTGACCGAGTACCTCCCAGGTTATTTATATATCGAACCGCTGAAAGGTTGTCCATCCGGAGGAGAATAGAACAACTTACTCTGTCTTTGGCAAAGGTTTGTATTGCAAAGGAACCTGCAAGAATCTCTAAACAGTTTATGTGCAGAGATGACTCCTCTTTTGACCATAAACCTCAAGTCGAGAACTGATCGCATCTTGCGCCCCAACCAGTC
Source organism: Pleurodeles waltl (assembly GCF_031143425.1). NCBI lineage: Eukaryota > Metazoa > Chordata > Amphibia > Caudata > Salamandridae > Pleurodeles > Pleurodeles waltl. The sequence goes on from NC_090440.1 coordinate 1,621,070,220, forward strand.
CGACTTGCATCGGATTCTAAGACAAGATCTGGTGCTGTAGAGAATATTGCCTGGCCATTCCAAGCGTCTAGGTGGTCGAGCCACCATTGAAGTTCGATCCGGGATTCATGATCTAGCAGGATTAGATCCTCGTAAGTGAAGCCTTCGCGAAGATGCCGAATTTTTAATCGCTGAAGCGCTCGTTAGTGAAGAGGTCCTTGAAATATGGCTTGAATGGATGAGGCTAGAAGACCGATTATGTGGGCTAGAGTTTTGAGCGTAAGTTGTGATTTGTTGAGAATGGAATGTATTTCCTTTTTTATGTGGGAAATCTTTTGAGCTGGAAGGTGAAGTGTAGCCTTGATAGAATCTATGAGAAACCCCAAAAACTCCATTTGATGGGACGGAATGAGGTTGGATTTCTCTTTGTTTATAAGAAAACCTAGATTCTGAAGGAGGGAAACAAACATGTCTAATTGTTGTGTTAGTAAGGATCTGTCTTGGTGTAATATTAGGAAATCGTGTAAGTATACTATAATCCTGACCCCTTGTGCTCTTAAGTTATCACTGGCTTTAATACTTTGGTGAAACACCAAGGGGCTGAAGAAAGGCCGAAGGGAAGGCATGTAAAGCGATAAAACTGGTCCTTCCATTGGAATTGCAGAAATTTCCTGAAAGACTGATGAACAGGGATAGAGAGATAAGCATCTTGTAAGTCCAAACGAACCATCCAATCGTTTGTCAATAACGAATCTCGAAGATGGAGAATAGTTTCCATCTTGAAATGGTGATAAACCACAAATTTGTTGAAGAATTTGAGGTTTATGACAGGACAAAATTTTTTGTTCTTTTTTTGGACCAAGAATGGCGTACTGGTGAAGCCTGAGGGATGAGGGAAGCATGGCTCTATCGCATGCTTGATAATTAGGGAATTAATCTCCTGAGAAAGCAGAGTGTTTTGTTGTTTGGAGAATATTAAGGGTTTTGGAGCGTAATGTTGAAAAGGAACGGAATAGAGTTCTATATAATAGCCTGAAACTGTTTGCAGGACCCATGGATCTGCTGTTAAAGACTGCCAGTTTGTCATGAATAATGCCGTCCGGCCCCCCACCAACAATGGACCACAAACAGGAGCGCTTACCTGAGTTTTGTGCACCTCTGGATCTGAAGCCGCGTCTGAAGGAGCGATACCTTTGAGGGTTGAATTGTGGCTTGTATTCCTGTTGATAGGAAGTGGAGCCTCTGGTCTGATTGTCCGCACCCCTCTGGGTGTAACGGCCGGCAAAGCGGCTCCTGCCTTTGCCGGCTCTTCCAAAAACACGGGAATGAAAGATCTTCTGCATGGAAGACTGCACTTTGTCCATGGAAGTAAAGGTGTGAACATATTTGCTGAGATCCTTGATAAAAGAGTCTCCAAACAGCAGACCGTTGGCCTCTGGACCCGTCTCTCTGGAAGCGAGAGTATTGAGTTTCGGATCGATTTTTAACAAAAGGCTTTTGCGTCGTTCTTGCGCCATTGAGGCGTTTGTGTTGCCAAGTAGGCAAATCGCCCTTTGGGCCCAATTGGAAAGAATGACTGGTTCAACTTTCTTGCCTTCCATCCTGGCTTCTTCTGCCAAATCCAAGATTCTGGTGAGAGGGCCAGATAGGTCAAGCAACCTGTCCTGGCAGTTGGTCCAGGCTCTGTCAACACCTTTCTTGGGATCTTTCCCAAATTTAGTAAAAAACATTATCATGTTTGGGTCAATGACAGGAGTATTAGTGATATTGTTGGGAAGGGAGGGTCTGGGGCACTCAGACTTGAGTCTATTACGTACTAATTTGTCTAAAGGCTGTCATAGATTTTTTAAAACATACTCTGACACATGGTCACAGCGAGTCCATTCAGTAGAATTAGGGTGACGGATAAGCGACGGATCAAATATCGGTTGACCCACAAAATCCAATAAAGTATTATTTGATTTAGTTTTAGATGACTCTCCCAGTGTATCTAGAGAAGTGTTACGCCTCTTCTCCACAGGCCCTGACCAGATAATTATGTCTGGATCCTCCTTATCCGTATCTGAATCACCCATATCGTCATCTGTATCAGCCAGATTAGTGATTTGAATGGGAAAAGAAACATTAGAGGAAGTGGACGGTTGATTAGAGAAATTTTTTGATGGAGAGTCCGAATTGGCATTGAAATTGCTTGCCTTTCTTTTGCTGGCTTTGGAAGAAGTAGATGTAGATAATAAATGTTTGACTGAGGCCTCAAAAGTCTTGGAAAAATCAGAAATTGAGGAGGAATCTGCTTTCTGGACTGAGTCCTGAAAAAAGGAGTCTAAATCCTCTTTAAATTGTTGGGCTTCTTCATCCTCCGAATAATTTTTCATAATTACAGAAGAAATTATAGTTGTTTCAATAATTTAATTTAAATTAAATGCAGGAGTGGACTGCCCTTGATAAGGGCTAATTAAATAAATAAATAAAGCGGCAGAAAAACCGAGGAAAAGGAACGAGGTGTTGACAGGTTTAATGCAGCTTGAAAACGGTCACTAATTAAAGCGTGACCGTTTGAAGGGAAACAGCTGAGAAAACAGCTGAACTGCCCGGTGAAAAAAACTCGCCCATAATGCTTCAAGATGTTCAAAAGCGGCTGCGCTGGTAAAGCGGAACAGCAAATGAATTAAAGTGAGGAAAGGGAACAGCTGACCTGACACGCATTGGAGCAGACGCTGTCAGAAGCTGTGCCGGCTCGCGTTAAATAATGAAAAACGCTGCTGTGCACAGCACGCGCCCCAGGCGTCCGCTTTAGAACGCTGGGGAAACGAAAGAAAAACAAAGGAGCGCAATAAAAACAGGCTTGAACACACAAGAGGGGTTAGAATGAACATATAGCAATACATTATTCCAATGAAAACGATAACATAAGGAAAAAACACGAAATAAGCATTCAATGTTATTACAACTACATGAGAAGAAAGATAGTACTTATCTTGACTGCAAGCAGCAAGAAAAGAGGACTTGTTGCTCTCAGTCAATATGTTTATACTCACCTGTGTCTCTGATTGGTTATCTACTGTATGACTTATTTCAGTAGTTCCCCAGCTGGGATCGCTGGGATCGCTGGGATTTGTAGTTTATCTTGGCTGCTGTTTAATTAAAGCAAGAGAAGTTAGCATATTAGGAGCCTCCGTGTTTGTAATAAAATTTGGTAACAAGTTACTGCATCGCATTTCGCACATTTCAAAACGCATTTTTCCAGTCTAAACAGCCCAATTCACAGAAAACTGAGACTGAAGAATGCTTTGTACATCTGGTCCTCACATACTAGCAAACCTCTTTCTCCTATACAAGTTTCATGGATCCTCCTTATTTTCATAGGTGCATTGTTTCATGGAATGAGAGGGTATTCCATATTTATTTGCCGTCACCATGGTACTGATGTTGGTGCAGAGGCAAAGAGTAACTTGGACAACACATTTACCGTGTGTCACCTATGAGGCAAGGCACTATTATTGAGCAAACAGTGGTACACTATGGGTGATACCATTACATACTCTGTCCACCTGCAGGAAGGAGATCTGTACTCCACCCTCCAAAAACATTCTGTGCTGACCTGCAGTGAAAGACAGAGCATTGGTTTGAATCCACTGCTCTCTCTATCACTGCTGCACTGTTACTGGTGCAGGCATGAAATCTCCAACTTAGCAACTGCATTGCAAACAACAAAATTATTCTATGATTGAGTGCACAACCTTGGTCTGTGCCAGATGCACTAGATGGACATTGAGGCCAAGTACAAAATAGTTTGGAAAATAATGCGAGTATGGTGAAAATATTTTTTTTCAGGATAACGTTAGGTTCTGAGGATAAAAACAAGTGTATTTACAGTCAACTCTAAAGTTTTGTTTTTTTGTTTTTTTTAAATCATGAGGCTTTACTACCCAATGTTTTGACATTACCTTCCATAGAGATCAGCTTACCATCAAGTTTGAGTTGGTGGTAAAATATTAATGTTTTGTAGCTTGATTTTGATTGCAAAATATTAATATACCCTTAACACGTTCCTTCCAAATAATTAATGTTTACTTAACCCTTAACGATTTGGAAAATCATTTCTAAATCATTAATTGGGTTTAGTACATTACAAAAAAGTGTCTTAGCTGTCGCAAAACCTCAGATTTACTGAATCTAATGGTGTGCGACTGTTAAAACACTTTGTACATCAGGCCCTCAGTTCTTAAATAGGGCGGAATGTACACAGAAGTGCGACCTAAGTAATATGGTCAATTCATAGTTATCTGTGAGGTACGAACATAGAACAGGTTAATGAATTCCAGTGGCCTACTTGTTGAAATGTAAGTATCGACTTCTTGACAGGGCAGGTAACAGGATATCTTAAGAAATGCAATTGAAAAGCGTTTTATCGGTTTGGCTTTGGTTTGTTCTTTAGTCAGGCTTCCCGGTAGAGCTTAAGTACCTGTCATCAGTTTTGAGTCCAAGTGGATTGCAGCTCATTCCAGGAGTTCAGGGATTTCTAAATCGGGTGCACGTCTTTCAGCGCTGTGTAAGTATGACCGTTGGGTGCTGAAACCATGACATTGTGATGTGATTAGAGGATACTGAGAATTGAAGTTTTTACTTGGGATTCTGCTGTAGCTACTGCCAATTTTGTATGCTGTACTACTGTTAATAAGCTTGGTGTAACTAATACATGTATGTATATGAGATTTATACAGCACCCTGAGGTGTCAGAGCACTGGTGGAGGAACCTGCTCTAAAGATAAAGCACAGCTGAAGCAAAATGGTGACTGAAGATCCAAGTCTTCAACTGTTTTCTGTCAAATCATAAGAGATTCAATTTCTGTGATTTGGGATGGCCGACTATTCTAAGACCTTCACAGCAGCCACCGAGAAGGCCCTACCATCCAACCTGGCCTTACGAAATCTGGGAACCAGTTTCCGAGAGGAGGATCTAAGCAACCTACATGGTCTATACCAGTGAAATAAGGCATTTAGCTGGTTTGAGCTTTTTTGATGTAGGGAGAGGAAGACTTATGTGTGGATTACTTCTGTGTTAGGGCCTACACTGTTTTCTGTGTTTGGCAGGCTCCTCTTGGAGCCCAAAAACTTGAAGCATGTGTGTTTTTTGTGTGCATGACGTCAAAGCATATTGTGGTTCCTGGGAAATGGAGTTAGAATTAGAGATTTGTACTGTGGCACGTTTATTGGTCTAATCATAAAATGTGTGAGGTGATGTAGGTCAGATTTAGTCCTCAATACAGGCCTATTTGTTCATTGTAGTGCAGAGTATCACCATATGTATTGAATTGTGTTAAATATTAGAGTTTATCAGCACTCCTAGGCTATTTACATGTCAAATTCATACAGACCTGCACTGTCAAGAGTCCCACCTCTAAATCTCCTCCCCTTGGATTACATTTCATTTTCTAAGTCAAGTTATAGGTTGCAGTTCCTACTTAGAAAATGTTCTACCAGCAGTGCATAGGGATTTATACATATCATCTGAGATTTATGTTGGGTAATTCCTCTTTTAATTTTTTTGGTCCATTTTTCCACTATAGATTGGTTTGTAAGGCAAAGCACGCAAACATTACATGTTCGATATTGCAGTCTGTGAAGTTTCCAGTATTTGTCACATTTTTCTATGTAAAATCCTTGCCTACAGTTGTTTGGTTGCATACGCTGCATTTACCGCATTTGTGGTGATGTGATAGCATGAGTAGTAATAAGTATCAGAGGCTGCCTGTTAACTAGTTTGAACCTGGGGCAACCACAAGCCTGGCTGGAAGAGTTGCTGTCACCAGAAAGGAGCCAGAACAGGCTTCTCCAATGAGTAGCTTGTGAGCTACTGGTAGCTCTACAGCTAGCTAGAAGTAGCTCTCTTATACGCATGGTAGGCTACTAAAAAGCTGTTTGCTTGGTTGAATTCATATATACAGGCCAAAATTGTGTATTCAAGACAAAAATGTGTGTGTTTTCAAAACGTATAAGCTAATGTTTGACTTTTCAAACTATATTTAAAGCAGATGTTTGAGTGATAAGTCATGTGAGACTTATCACTAATAATATTACTTTTGTGCGAGAGGCACTGAAGCGGTGATTGGCATGTAATACCTATGTAGGGCCATTCCAAACTAGCAAAGCCTTTTTTACATTACTGCTGGCAACCCTGCCAGATGCTCTGAGATAACCACTGCTAGTAATCTTGCATATGGTGGCCACTAATTTGCTCTTGTCTGATGCGTTCACTACTACAACACTAATAATATTAGTCACTCGAGATGACTTTAATTCAACATGAGTAGCTCTTAATATACAAAAGATTGTAGATCTCTGAGCTAGAAGCTTTGGGAGGGAAGGAGAAAACTGAACATCATGCCACTGCCACCTAATTAGAGAACCTTGTCAAGCACCAGCCAATGTGAGGAGGACCTATTCTAACTTGTCATAGAGTGGGGTTGTGTCAGTGAGATTTGATGATCCCCCGTCCCACTCTGTGACAAGTTGGGAAAAAACAATGTGAGGCATCACTAATAAAAAGCCTGCCCTGAGCATGTCAAAGCTCAAACCTAAAGGACCTAGGCTGATGCTGCCAGTGATGCATTCACTCATTATCAGAGGGAGGATCCTCACAAGGCATGCTGGCCTGATGATATTGCTGTAGTCAGGTCTGTGACATCCTTAGCCTGGCAAGTCTTAGACCAGGTTGCTAGGTGCTTGCACATGTTCTGAATCTGGTTGCCTGACCCTAGGATGATGAGTGCCTGTCAGGATGACCTTTGCTCACCCCTACCAAAACAGACGGGCTGCCACTGTAATTATCAATTAGATGACCATTAAAGAATTAGAAACTCTGCAGGCAGGAAATATGTTTTTGAAATTCAGGATAGTATATTGGGATCTGCAGACATACTCCAGATACTCCATTCACCATGAAGAAAGACCAGTGTCATTGTATTGCTCAGAGAACCAGTGGAACATTTTATCAAAAAACTATTTATTGCAGAAAATGTGTCACAAAGATGAGGTGCTCCACTTCTAACAGTATTGTGTGCTGGTGCCAGAAAAAAAGCCATATAATAGGTACCAGTATGTTATTGGGAGTGGGATGTGCCTCTGATGTTAGTACAATGCATTTTCGATTTTTGTTTACCTCACAGAAACACGATTACAAGTTCACCATTCATGGCATAGCAAAATAAAGTGACTGACTAAGAATCAATTGTTTTTAGCCCTGTGCCCCAGATACCCATACCACTAAGATATTTGGAATGCAAGGCCAGTAACAAAGCCCGTGGAATAAATCTTCTCCTTCAATTGAATGACTGAGAGGAGACATGGCCCATCTACATAAGGGACACCTACATTTTCCAGGAAAATCTGTCTTGAGCTTTTCCACTGTTGGCTCTTGAGAAACTTCAACCACTGTGGGGAGGTTACTCCTGGGAAAAGATAAGTAAGTGACACTTTTCAGTTTTCTTTTATATGAAGGCAGTATGAAGTCCTGCAGAAAACATGGGAGCATTTTAGGCGTAGGGTGGGATCATATTTACTGGTAGTGGGTTTTTCAGATGGACTGCACCACATATAAGGATTTCTTTTCCGTGACATCAGCATATCTGGCTTCTAACCATTGACTATCATGAACAAACAACCTGAGAGGAACATCTGGATAACAAGCCAATCTCAGTAGGTCCCAGAAAACCTCCACAGTGAAGCAAACATTCTCCAGTAAAGCCCCAAAAATCCTAAACTCGCTTCCTACTAAGATACACATAGCATGCTTCTTCTCACTGCTGAAATCCAGATTAAAGAACTTATCTCATATATCGGCTGTCCAAGTGACATGCCTCAATTTATTGTATTCACTGACCTGATGAGGTATACTCTACATTAATATGCAGAATTTTAGATTCCTTATCTTATCCTTTTACTATGCAATGCATGAATTGCTGAACCAGATATCTCCTCTCCTTTTCTCTACATGCTTGTTTGTTGTAATTACTCTAGCTTCAAGTGTACTGTGATTTCAAATACCTTTATAGGTACACCTGCTAATGTTATCCACCAGCATGTGTAAAGTGCTATGACTATCTTGTAGAGCTAGCGTTATATGAACAGGAAATAAATGCGTAGTCATGGACTAATTAATGTGAGTATCAAGGAGAATGAAGTTAGAATAATAACTTAGGGCCTGATTTAGATCTTGACAGTATTACTGCCTTCCTGTTGCCGCAACAGACCCGAGTACCCCATCAAGTCAATGGCGTTCAGTAGAAGTATTGCGGTTGAGCCGCACAATCGCCACAATGGAGTGCTCTTCCTCACCAACCATATCTAAATGTTCTGCAGGCTGTGGACTGGCAGAGGATGCCCATCATGGGAGTCAATGCACAGTGTACAATGGCATTGTCCATGGAATAGAGGTAAATGACACACACACTGACCCTTACCCATATGTGTCAACCCACAGAACACAGAACACATTACACAACACACTGCATTCACACCATTTTCCATTGCTATTCCACCACAACACAACACGTACATGCAGAAAACATCCATTGCCATATATCTGTGACACAACATACACACACTATACTATCAACTTCCTAATGGTGAATATAAGAGCATTTGGCGCTCTACCTCAATAGTTACCTCTTCTCATAAATCTGGCGGTGCCAATAGCTGGGTCTAACCCTCACTATAGTCCCAATTGACAATAGAAATTGTCACTCAATAAACATACTCCAATGACACACGCTACTATTACATAGTTCATATCCTTCCCAATAATAAAGACAGTCCTCTTCCAAATAATTCCAAAGGTTGCATCCAATCGTGTTTTATTCTTCTTCAAATGACTTTCAATATCCCTTCAAAATTCAAACCATAATCGATAATTCACATTCCATACGTCAACAACTGTTTCGTCTGGGGACTACCCCTTGACTTCGTCAGGACTTCCCATATCATAACAACTTGTACCTCAAACCATCCTTGTGGCTCAATTATCGCCAAATAACTCGTCTCACTGTTCTTATCAGAACTCAGTGTCTCCTATCAATAAGTACTACGATGCCTGTGAATCGGCGTATCCTTATTATTTGTTGCACATTCTATCCACGAGTGCATCGGAAGAACTGTCAAAAAAATTAAAAAACACACCCTATAGTTACTACACCCACATGCAACACAACCACAACAACCAATACAACTACACACTTATGTACACAAATACACTCACACAAAAGCACCACTACACACTTTACAACAATGGCCACAACACAACAACACTTGCCCGAATGTTGCACCTAGTAACACAACAAACAACCCAACATACACAGCAAACATTAGACCCACAAGCAAGTTGCATAAATACAGACACAACCACAACACCCACTGCAGGTCCCTCAACCAGCCAATCCACTCACACACACACACATACATACACGGGCTGACTCACACACACAACTGGAAGCACTACATTTCAGGATCATAGTTGATAAGTGTGATGGTATTGTTATTGTGGTGCCAACATTCATTTGGCAATGAACTCTGAAGCCAAAATAAGATCATCAATGTGATCTATTTGTGTCATGTACCACTGTGTCCCCATCAATGTCTGACACAGATGTTTTCCGGGCATGTGCATGTCGCAAGTACTGTGACGTATATAACTGCAGGGGTCCCGAGCTCATGTGCAGTGACCAAACAACGTACACAAGTAATGCGGAATCCTTACTTTTAAGTCCAGCAATGTCAGGGTCTTGTGTCCTCTGTGGTCCAGTGGTAGCAGCGAGGGCAGGTCTTGTCCAGTCGAAAACAGAAGTAGACACGGACAAAAATGTAGTTTTTTACCTCATTTCTCCTCCAATCTGGCAACTCACGTGTGGAGGTAACACAGCCACAGTTGGCTTGGCAGGAAGGCATATCGTAATCTGCTCGGTCAGAAGGGTGGCTGGAGTCCTGCTGCCAGCCACTATTTCCAATGGTGCAGTTGATGCAGGAGGAGATTCCTGGCAGAGAAGGCTGGGCTCAGGCGGTCTATCGCCTTTGGGAACATCAACATCTATATCGGACAGATGGACAGCCAAGGAGGTCGACGGGCTATCCAATGGAATACCGACGGCATGACCGTTAATCTAAATCAGGCCCTTATTTTTGCACAGTACTTGATACCTTTGTTTTGTCATTTCAAAGCCCAGTAAAAAGCACATGTAACTCATATCCAATGTCATGGTGCACAATATAGCTACATTAGAAGGACGGATGACTAAGTTGCATATGTTGACATTCAAACCAGTGACGGGCTTATAGCACTATGGCCCATATTTATCAAAATGGTGCAGAACTGCACTACAGCAGTTGTGCATCCTTTTTTTCTAATGCCATTCCTTAAAGCTATTCGTGCACCATATTTATGAAATGACGCATGACTAGCGTCACAAACAAAGATGCTAGCGGGATAGCGTCAGGGGAAATGACGCTAGTGGCTCAGAAATTAAGTTAGGCTGGTTAGCGGCAACATTTCTGCCGCTAATCAGCCTAGAGTCATTTATTGACGCACAAGCAGCCAAAAAATGACTCTTGTCTAAGAATAGACAGGAGCCATTACCACTACCTCAATACCCACCACAGGGGCCAGTGTCCCCTGGGCAAGCCCTACATACCCACTGCCAGCCAGGGAAGCCATGTAAGGGTCCCCCAATGGCACACCACACACATATACAAACACTTACCTGCAATTTACCTGGGATAGGCTCCCTCCTCCTGTAGTGTCCCAGTGGTGTGAGTTGTGGTGTTGCTGAAGCTTGGGGTGGGCATCTTTGTGCCCATCCCATGGTGTATCCCCATAGAAATGGGTCAACTGGCACTTAAACGCTGAGCACCATTATTTAGGCCCGCCTCCCACCCTCGCGTCATTTCTGCTCCGGGAGTTAAATATGGCGCTTGGGGGCTATCGTCATTTTTAGAACGGGAACACCTACCTTACATCACATTGACACAAGGTGGGTCCGCGTATCCTGAAAATGGCTCTAACTCCAATATTTTGGCGGTAGACAGGCCTATGGTCAAAATAGAAATATGGAGTAAATTTAGTGCTCCTTTAGCACCAAAATAAATGGCGCTAAGGCAACACTAAGCTTCCATAAATATGGGCCTATATGTTAGTAGGGAACACATAACTCTTTGGCGTCTTGAATATTTGTACTTTTATCAGTGATAGAAAAAAATCAAATACATACTAAGTGTAAACTAAATTTACATGAATTTAGCAGCAACTACTGCTTGATCTTGTGCAGACAAATGAATACAGTTATCAGAAGAATTCCACACCTCCCTCAACAATACAATCTAATTTTCCAACTTCGGAAAATCCACAAAAGTCTACATATTTCTCACAGTTAATTATTTATTTTCTAATGATAAATCATCTGACTGACTGCTCAGCTCTCTCCTGTATTATAAATGCCAAACAAGGATACATTTTTGATAGAAAATGACTGAAACTCGTTTCACATTTATTTCAATTTAAGGTTGTGGATCTTGTTCTAAAGCTCAAGCATTTTCTGAGTCTTTTAATTATAAGGCTCTGTCATCCTTTCATGAAACTTTGCAAATTTCATAATATATTTACAATTAGAATGGATTAAGAGATCTCAATTTAGCATATAAGATTTCTGACTAAAATAGCTCTCTTTAGGTTAACCTCTTCAGTGCACTACCTCCCTGGTGCAGGTCACAACCAGTGGCCGACACCTGAGAGGGGGTTAAAAAATCCTCTGATGCGTCGCACCGGAGGATTTTTTTTTTTTTAAACGTGAGTCCCAGAAGATGTTCCATGTCTCGCCCCCCCACCCGCCCCTTTGTGACGTCAGCAGGCCGAAATCATTTTTGTCAACGCGTGTGTGGTTTCCCTGGGGGCTGCGATTGGCCCCAAGGAAAACCACATCCACATATAAAAGTGATCTCTTTATAAATAAATATATATATATATAAATATATATATATATATATATATATATATATATATATATATATATACTGGAGAGAACTGTATTGTACATGAATAGCTGAGATGAAATGCACTTTTGCTGGGTGGTAGTGAGGGAATCGAAGGAGGAGGTAGTGGGAGAACAAATAATGATTATTGGACTGGGCGCTAGAGGTTCTAAAGACTGTGATGATTGGTATGTGACAAGGTGAAGTAATAGAGTGTCTTTTTTGTTTTTTTGAGTGTCTTGAGAGAACATGCTGATTGAGGAAAGAAGCGAAGGTAAGGTGACCTCTACTGTTGCAGGTATCACACACACACCTAACAGCAATTTTGTGACTGTCTACGTAGGCTAGTGTTTTAGAGCGACAGCTTAGCCAGTAGCAGAGATGGCATCTCGTTGGATGACTGCTGCTCAAGCCCTAACTTGGGTTATAGAGGACAGCTCTGATGTAGGATCAGAGACTGAGACAGAAGATACTGAGACCACATCTAAGGGAGAGGACAATGTCGCAGGCTCTAGGAGTGATTTTTCAGTCTGAGGAGTCCCATTCGATAACTCCTATTCCAGTGATTATGAGGGAGGTGATGATGACGCTGATGTCCCTTTGCAAGCACAGTCTGTACAGCGGGACAATAGCGGGTTAGCCCAACCCATAGAGCAGGTGAATGCAGCGCCAAGCACAGAGAGAGTGCTCTCTTGGGCGCTCCCCAATTTAGTTCAGCCCCAAATTCCACCGCCCAAATTGTATTGTGGAGACATCAACATTATCTATCACAAAACTACCTGGTTTGGTAAGGCAGGCACCTGCGTTTTTGGTCCTGGGTGGCTCGGATGCCATATAGGGAAACTTACCAAACCCAGATATTTCTGGAAACTAGACATCTGGGGGAGTCCACAGGGGTGTGACTTGTGTGGATTCCCAAAAGTTTTACAGAATACCCTGCAAAGCTGAAATGTTGAATAAAAACATTTTTTCTTGCATTTTTGGCACACAAACTACAGGAATATTTTTGGATCCACAAAATTCCTACCACCCAGTATTTCCCCACCTGTCCTGATAAAAACGCTACCCCACTTGAGTGCCTGTATCTAGTGCCTGCATCTGGAATGGATCACCCCAGGGTCAACAGTTGCCCTCATGTAAGGACCAACATTGACCGTTGTGTGATCTATTCCTGACACGGGCACTAGGCCTACCCATTTTTATTGGGAGACTTGGGGAAATGCTGGGTGGAAGGAAATTTGTGGCTCCTCTCAGATTCCAGAACTTTCCATCACCAAAATGTGTTTTTTTGCCAAATGTTGAGGTTTGCAAAGGATTTTGGGTAAAAGAACCTGGGGAGAAGAAAGAAGAAAGACATGTTCAGTGCATACAATACCGCTACCGTTCGCGGACACTACAGACACAGCAGCCCTCTGCACATCGCCATGCACTTGGAGTTCCCTAATTAATCACAGGTACATGGGGTACATGGCCTATGCCCGATTGCTGCACACATGGAAGTCACAGGAGCCTGACTAGGTGTAGATGGCACTTACCACTGGTGGGGATGGGGTGCCACTTAGCCTGCCTCACAAAGGGTCCTTGCCTACAAAGCTCTCCCTAGCCTATGGGAACCCACTGCCCACCGCCCCCACCCAGACACCTCCAATGCACGCAGAGTCAGCTAAATGTGAGTGTACTCACCCCCTTGTGGCTGCTGTGATGCCCTCAAGCGCCCATCCAACTCCGGATATGCCACCGCCAGGATCCGGAACATCAGGGGGGTCATGGTGCGACGGGCACCCCTCCCACGTTGGGAGGCCATCCCCAGCTGGGCCTCCGCCGTCTTCTTGCTCCAGTGGCGAAGGTCCTCCCATCTTTTACGGCAGTGGGTGCTCCGTCTGTGGTGGACCCCCAGGGTCCAGACGTCCTTCGCGATGGCACGCAAAATATCCTTCTTCTGGTGGGCGCTGACCTAGAGGAATTGTACAGGGGAAACTTTTACACTTTTACCGTCCGGACCGTTATACTCATTGCCCACCAGTTCCCATCCTTGCCCTGACTCACATACACTCACCATCCGATCGTGCAGGCCTCATCTCCCCGTATCTTCCATCCACACCACTCAAACAGGCATTGCCCATACAGCATGCTCACAGTGTACTCACCTCTTTGTCTGGAGGACCGTAGAGTAGCGTGTACTGAGGGAGGACCCCATCCACTAGTTTGTCCTACTCCTCTGATGTGAAGGCAGGAGCCCTTTCCCCAGACACATGAGCCATTGTCGCTTCCAGACTGAGGTCACAGCAGCACTTGCAGTGTAGGTCCTCTACTGTCGAAGATCAGGTATCAAGTGAGTGAACAGAGAGAAAATGGCGGTCACGTTCGCGGCGGTGCGTACCATCACCACCGGCGTACATCGTCATTGGTTCCTGGGATCCATAGGGCCCAATGTTAACCAATGCAGGATTGTGCTGCGGTCTTCGACCGCCTACCACGACGGTGTACAGTGCCAGCGCAGTTACCTCATATCCCCTTGTCCCACATTGCAGGTCAGGCATCCGTCATTTCAGGTGGCCACATGATATTATTTTTTAATGCGTCACACATATATAGGCCTTGCATATACACAGAGACAGGCACATAGCGTATTGACAAATGTGTGCAATATTATTGCTTTTTCCTACCTCACTGTTGCCTGACTCTGTGCTCGCTGTTCTAATCCATAGGGCAAGTCCGCTGGGGCTGGTGAGGAGATGGGGGCATCCTCCGGTGTACAGACCGCTGGTGGACCTGTCGACAATGGAAGAGCGACATGTAATAGTCACCTACAGACTAGATTGTGCCACAATCCAGGAACTGTGGCCCAGTTGGAGCCAGACCTGATGTCAGCAATCTGCCATCCCACAGGAATCCCCCCTCTAGTGCAGGTTCTGTCAGTACTCCATTTCCTGGCAAGTTGGTCTTTTCAAACTACAGTGGCCATAGCATCAGGGATGTCTCAGCCAATGTTCTCAAACGTGTTTTCCGGAGTGTTGTCTGTCCCGCTTAAACACATGCGCAGCTACATCGTTTTTCCTCAGGTGGAGGATTTGCCTACAGTGAAAGGTGACTTCTATGCCCTGGGACATATCCCCAACATCATAGGTGCCATTGATGGGACACATGTGGCCTTGGTACCCCCCGCAGGAGTGAACAAGTGTACAGAAACCGGAAAAGCTATCATTCGATGAATGTGCAGATGGTGTGTTTGGCCGACCAGTCCACCTCCCATGTGAACGCCAAGTTTCCTGGCTCAGTGCATGAAGCTTACATTCTGAGAAATAGCAGCATCCCTTATGTGATAGGGCAACTCCAGAGGCACTGTGTGTGGCTACTAGGTGAGGACAAGGACCCTATACTGTGTGAATAGTTGTCTGGGTCTGGGGTTGTCCCTAAGGGTTAGTGTGTTTCTAACAGTTGTCCCTCGACATTTGCAGGTGACTCTGGTTACCCCAACCTGTCATGGCTACTGACCCCAGTGAGAAATCCCAGGACAAGGGCAGAGGAATGCTACAATGAGGAACATGGGCGAACTAGGAGAGTCATAGAGATGACCTTCGGCCTCCTGAATGCCAGGTTCTGGTGCCTCCATATGACAGGTGGTTCCCTCTACTACTCACCAAAGAAGGTGTGCCAGATCATCGTGGCCTGTTGTATGCTGCACAACTTGGCTTTGCGACAACAGGTGCCTTTTCTGCAGGAGGATGGTCCAGAAGGGGGTCTTGTGGCAGCTGTGGAGCCTGTGGACAGTGAAGAAGAGGAGGCAGAAGAGGAGGACATAGTCAACAGAAACACCGTGATCCAGCAATACTTCCAGTGAGACACAGTTAAGAAGACATCACTGCCTCCTACATCTGATAAAACTGTAAGACCTATCATATGTCTGTCAGTTTCACCCTGTGTATGGGCCCTGACTTGTCACTTTGCCTTTCCATTTCACAGATGTGGGTCCCACTGTGTGAACTCTGGTATGTTACCTCATGGACTAGAGCTGTGTGACATAGGTATGTTGACAAATTGAATGGACATTTTTATTTTCCTCAGTTATTGCAAATACACATTTGTGAAAGCACAGACTGACTCCAGATTGTTTTGTGATGCAAGGGTGTTTATTTAAGTGCAAAATGGTGGAGGTGGTATTAAAGTGGTCAGGGGTGATGGTGGAGGAATGTCCATGGCAGAGTCCAGTCTATTTGTCTCACAGGTGCATTGTCCAAAAGGGCATAGGAAGTGGAGCTAGGGCAGTTTAAGGATGGACAGGGTGACAAAGTGGGACAGAAGGATGACAATCAGGGTGGTCTTGGCTTTGTTCTCTGTCTTTGTCCTGGATCTCCGGGACCGCTTGCAGGGTGGTTCTCCATCTGCAGGAGGTGGGGTGCTGGTGTCGTGGTCCTAGCACCGGCAGAGGTGGTGGGCAGTTCATTGTCCAGGCTAGTGTCAGGGGCCCCTTGTTGTGCCACAGTGTCCCTCCTGGTGTTCACAAGGTCCTTCAGTACGCCTACAATGGTGCCCAGGGTGGTATTGATGGATTTGAGTTACTTCCTGAACCCCAAATACTGTTCCTCCTGCAGCCGCTGGGTCTCCTGAAATTTGGCCAGTGCCATCGTCTCCTGGGAATGATGGTACGCTCCAATGATGTTGGAGTGGGCCTCGTGGAGAGTGGGTTCCCTGGGCCTGTCCTCCCCCTGTCGCACAGCAGACCTCCCAGTTCCCCGGTTGTCCTGTGCCTCTGTCCCCTGAACCGTGTGCCCACTGCCCATGCCCGCAGGTCCCTGCTGTTCTTGGGGTGGTGGGTTTGCCTGGGTTCCCTGTAGTGGTGGACACACTGCTGCTTGACATGTCCTGGGGACAGAGGTATGGGCCCGCTGGGTGGGTGCCGTGGTGGTGTTTCCTGAGGGGGGAGGCTCTGTGGTGGCCTGGCCAGGCTGGTCATCTAGATCCAGTTGGGCAGAGCTGCTGTCATCACTGTGACATTGGGTAGGAGTCCCGCAGGGGTGTAAAGGCATGATTATTGCATCTGTGTTTGCCATGGTGTGCAATGGATGGGTGACCCTGTACTCCAGTGCTTACATTCTTGTGTAGGACATTGTGTGATATTTGGTTTGGGGATCTGTGTGGGTATGTGTAGTGGACATGCATTGGTGATCTGTGTCCATGCTCTGTTGTTGCATGCAGGGCTTGGTGTTGGGATGGCTGGTTTGTGATAGTGGGAGATGTGTGAGGAGTTGGAGTGATGGGGGTGAAGGTGAGGGTGGGGGTATGTGATAGGATGCAGGTAGGGTGGGGGATATGGTAGTTAAAGATTTGACTTACCAGAGTCCATTCCTCCAGCTACTCCTGCGAGGTCCTCAGGATGCAGTATAGCCAAGACCTGCTCCTCCCATGTTGTTAGTTGTGGGGTAGGAGGTGGGGGTCCGCCACCAGTCTGCTGAACTGCAATGTGGTGTTGTGACCCTGTCCACGATTCTGCACCATAGCTCCATCTTCCTAGCTATGGAGGTGTGCTGCACCTGTGATCCGAATAGCTGTGGCTCTACTCGGATGATTTCCTCCACCATGACCCTTAGCTCCTCCTCAGAAAACCTGGGGTGTCTTTGCGGTGCCATGGGGTGGTGTGGGTGATGTGTGAGGTGGTGTGTGTTGTGATGTGTGGGGTGATGTTTAGGTGTGTGTGGTGTTTTGTGCGTGGATGTGTATTAGTAATGGTGTTGTGTGCCTCTGTATGCTGGTGTGGTCTTTGTTTTTCTGTCTATCTGCTTCTTCCATATTTATGGTTGTAAGTGTTTGTGGGTAATGTGGGTGTGTGTTTTATATTGTATTGGGTGTGTGGGAGTGGTGTGTGTATATGTATCAGATGTGTATATTTCGAATTGTCCAATGTGGTAGTGTTTTGTAAATGTGTGTGTATTTTGAGCGCAGCGGTGTGTACCGCCAATGGAATACTGCGGTTGAAAGACCGCTGCGTGGATTCGTGGGTCGTGATAGTGTGGTTGTATTACTGTTGGCGTGACGGTGGAGGTTTTGTTATCGCCAGTTTATCACTGACCTTTGGTGTGGCGGACTTGTGTGGGTGTCTAGATTTTGGCGGATTCTGAGCTGTGGGTCGTAATGGCTGTGGTGGAATTCCGCAGCCGCGGCGGTGTGTTGGCGGTCTTCTGCACGGCAGTAAGCGGGATTTACCACCAATCTTGTAATGAGGGCCATAAGCTGTTAATATTACTGAATTTTCTAAGCAGTCGCGGACGCCCTGAGGAGACTTTGCGGACCCCCAGTGGTCCCCGGACCACAGGTTGGGAACAACTGCCTTAACTCATCAAATAAATGTGTATTAATAGATCTATCAGCCTTAGGGTAGTCTTCCCCCACACCTTTGCCTTATTCCTCCATTTTTGCTGATTTTGTTTTTGTTGGCCTTAGGACTCTTTACACTTTACCACTGCTAACTAGTGCTAAAATGTTCATTCTCTATCCTTTAAACATGGTGAAATTAGCTTACACCCAATGGGCACATCTAATGTTCTTGTAAGTTCCTAGTAAAAAGGTATCACATGTGCCCAGGACCTGTAAATTAAATGCTACTAGTGGGCCTGCAGCACTGATTGAGCCACCCAGTGAACTAGCCTTGTTTCAGGCCTGCTGTTGCATAATATGTGTGCATTTTAAACTGCCATTTTGATCTTTCCAGGCCTAAACCCTACTTTTTAAAACATGTCACCCCAAAGGTAGCCCTTAGTCACCTGTGGGGTAGACGGCAGTGTATTTAAAAAGCTGGACATGTACCTTTAACTTCTACATGTCCTGGTAATGAAAAACTCTTAAATTTGTTTTACACTATGTCAAGGCCTCCCTCTCCCATATGATAATATTGGGTTAACGTTTTACATATTTAATAGGTGATAACTTTCAATTACGAGCAGGTAGGAATGTTGAGGTTGATATCTAAATAATTATAATTTATAGCCCTCTTTAATGGTAAAGTCGAATTTTTAGTCACCATACTGAAAATGTTACTTTTAGAAAGTTGCTGTTTTCTTGTACTACCCCTTGGTGCCTGCAGCCTGTTTCCTGGGTCACATGATTAGCTGTAGCTGACAGTTGGTCTTTGTATATTGCACCCAGACAATGAGAAAAATGAGCATAGGTGTTGGCAGACTGGACCATCTATGACTTGATGAGGGGGATTGGCTGTCACCAACCTCAACTGCACATCACAAGGGCACTGCCTGGGCATACTCTCAAAGAGTTTGACAGTAGTCTATTGTGACACAAGACAATCTGGGATCAGGGAGGAAGGACATTCCATGCACCTCTGGGGGGCAGAAACCTGCAAAACCTTCAAAGTGGGTACCAGGTATAGATATTGGACACTCTGACCCAACTCTTCAGTACACAACTGGACCTGTGGAAGACTCAACATGACTGCTGTGCTGCTCTGCAAGAAGGACTATTACTGTATTGCCCTGATGACCTGTTGCCTCCTGGCCTGCTGCCTGAATGAAAGGACTGGACATGCATCTTGAACTCAGGGCTCTATGGGCCTATTTGGCTGGCCTCCTGATCAGAGCCTGAGGGATAGAAAAGGTTACCACTTTCAACCTGGAATCTGTCTGCTGTGTGTCCTACTCCCAAGTGGTGCCACCCTGGTCCTGGAACCTTGGGTGTGGGCCTGAAGTTGCTTTGGCAGCCCAGATGTAGTCATCATAGCCTTGCAGCTTCATTGGAACGGTCGGCGCACTACTCATGTTGAGCACAGAACTTTGCATTGCAAGACCCTCGTCAATGACATCCTCAACGTTGATGCAGGACTCTGCAGCACAGCCCTGCAGCTTCCTCAGAACCATCGAGGTATGATGCATCCATGATGCTGGCAAGGCAAGAATTAAGGTATTTTGTTCAGCTGGCCTAACTTACCCTGTATCCGGACCATGCTCCATTGTGGCTGCCTGAACTTGTGTCCTGGTTAGGCACAAATAGCTAACCAAAGTTGGGGCATTGTGCTTCTAGGCACTATTTTTAACTAAAACCTTAACTTTGCATATCTCCTGTTTCACTAATTAGGTTTTTGTTGTTTTGATTTCAAATAGGTTATTACATTTGACTTTATTTTTTAAATTGGTGTGGGATTTTTCTTGTGCTGTGTTTTTACTTTATTACTGTCTGAAGTCCTGCATAAATAATTTACACATTACGTCTAAGTTAGGCCTGACTGCTTTTGTGCCAAGCTACCAGAGAGTTGAGCACAGGTTAATTTGGGAATGGCTTACATTCAGCATTGTAGCAAGTGCCCCCAGCATGAGCACCCATGAGTTCCGATTCTGTTTGGAGAGTTCACCAGTTATCAGAGCTGATGCCAGCAATCAATCATGCAGTAAGTTGACCTTTCCCAGTAGGGTTGGGGGCGGTTAAATCCTTTTTTCTGTTCACAAATGGAGTCCAGGAAATTGGGGTGTTGTCAATGGGATCCTCTGCAGTCCTCAGGGTCTGTCAGTGGCAATTCTCTCATTGTGCAGGCTCGACCTGCCAAACACAGTCTCCTTCTTTCCCGCTAGCAATGGCCCAAAGCTTCTTGGTACCATTGGTATTAGCAGCCCCCCTGGAAAATGTGTTTGCCGCTGTACTTTACAGTATAGGCACAGAATCATCAGGTGCAAACGCCTCCACCACAGCGATCACAAGTCTCAGCGTCCTCAAAGTAGTAACATTACTAGTGACCCCTCCTGGCATACAGGGTCACTGCAGGGCAGCAGTATGGGGTTGGCTAGTCCTGCATGGCGCTATCTCACAGATCAGTCCATGGTGGCCCTCGGCTGGCATGCAAGGGTCACAGAACAAACACTGCTCACAGGCTATGACCCGATCAGTGCACTGCCATTCCCTCGGACCTCGCTCTGGAAGTCATCTCAGCAGGGCTCTCATCTGGACCGTGCTGCTTCCTCTGCTCTTGTCTTCCTCAGAGGGCACTCTGGTCTTGGCAAGCAGGCAGGTGCTGGAGCTTCAGGCTCCAGGGCTGATAGTCTTGGTTTTCCTGAATGATGTTCCCTCACTCATTGGTGCAAGTAAAACTAATTTAGGGCATATAAACAAATGTTCAAAGGTTAATCAAATATCTGCATGCTGCTTTATAACAGGTCATTTGTTTTCTGAAGACCAAAAAGCAACCGTCATCATTATTTTCTTTCAATCTCCACAAATATTTGGGCCTACACGTTTTTATCATTCACCTAATTTCTCTTATACCAAAGTGAAATAAGGCAATGCTTTGGCAATTCTGAGCATTTTACCTAGTCCATTAAAATTGTTGTAATTACTGAGCACCTGTAATCCCTGAGATTTTTTTTTACCATGGATGGAAAATTTGAATTGCTTGTCAATAGATCCATATAAACTCCAGCGCCCACTGTACATCATCTTCATCAGACACCCCCCCATGTTATACAACTACAAGACCGCTAACTGGGCATTGGCAGATTCCTTCATTAAACCATATAGAATCAGGCCCCCGACCTGAGGTACTTATACTGATTTGGGAATACTAGAACCTGTTCCTTCTGTGACAAAGCAGAGTGCCCTTTCTTAACTGGGGTTGGAGATCACTAAGAAGTATGGAGTATGCAAGTTCTTAATTATCAATTTTTTTCTCTTTGCTTGCATCTGTGGCAACGCTTTAGACAGAAGGACCAAATCAATGACTGACGGCATAATTTAGAGTTTGACGGGCAGGTTACTGCATCACAAGTGTGACAGATATTCCATCCCATACACCTTATTACAAGTCTTATAGGATATAATTTACTTTTAATGTGGCAGACAGGAGAGCCTTATATTTAGGGCAGAGCATACTATCAATTAAACTCTAAATCAGGCCCTGAATCTAATAAGGGGTGAAATTTGCAGATATAGTAGATTACTAAAATCTGTAATAATTTTAACAAATGTGTAAAAGCAGAGGTCTCCATCTCTAGCATTTGGTAGATACTGGTAAGAAATTGGGTTGCTGGTTGACTTGGGTGTGAGCCCCAGTGAAGCAGCAACCACATTCCTTGTCAAGGTGGGCACAAGCCAAACCTAATGTAGCCTATGCTAAACTCTCTGGTAGCTTGGCATGAATGCAGTCAAGTTTAACTTACAAGCAAAGTGTGAAGTATTTGTGCATCACGTCAAACAGTAATATTGTGAAAAACACCACAAAAAAAGATCCCACAGCAAGATAAAAAATATAGCTTTCTTTAGTAAAGAGAACAGAGCCAAAACAACAACGATCCAATCTTAAGAACTGCTATTTTAAAGATTTTAGGGAAAATAGCACCAAAAAGCAAAAAGTGGCAACTGTGGAAATCTGGGCGCACCGGACCACGACAAATTCACAAGTTCAGCCCAAACAAGATGGAACGTGGGCTGGCTAAAGGGACCCAGTTAGGTCCTGTTAGAAATGGGGTCTCTAGTTGGCAGTCGGTTTGCACCCTGTCCAGGTAGTCACTCTCACTCTTTAGGAAAAGGGCGATACCCAGTCAGATAACCCCTGCTCACCCCAGGAGCAGTCAGGTTTATCGCAGAAGCAATGCGTAAAGCATTTGCACATAACACACAGTAATACGTTGAAAACACTACAAAAGGTCACCACATCAGTTTTAGAAAATTAGCCAATATTTATCTGTGTAAAACAAGACCAAAATGAGAAAAGTCCAACATACAGGAAGAAAGATATGAATTTTGCAAGAATGAACTTAAAAATACAGTTCCTTGAAGTCAATAGCATCGTGATCAACAAAACCAACAGTTCAGGCCAACCAACTATGGTGTTGGGAAGACCTGCAAACAGATCTGGAGAGCGGCATCACTGGCGTCACAGTGTCAGTTCCGGAGGTCAGTGCGAGGGTTGGTGGGGCCTTGAAGTCACACGTGTTGCATATTGAACTCTGAGCTGATGAAGTCAGGAGTGCTGGCATGGATGGTGTCGGGCTGCAGTACGAAGCGGGACCATGTGACATGCAGTGCCCACAGGTCACGGTGCAGGCAGCAGCTCGGTGATGCATCCAGCAGCATCGGTAAGACCAGGGCTGCGGTGTGAAGCAAGGTGGTGCGATGTGCAGTGTCACCAGGTCATGGTGCAGGCAGCGGCATCGTTGTTGCTGAAGCGCTGTTGTCAGTAGGCCCAAGTCGGCGGTGCGGCACAGGACAGGCTCAGTGCGGTGTCCATGGGTCCCAGTGCAGACACGGAAGTCTGTTGATGACACTGGAGTCAATGGTGCTGGTGTAGATGGGGCGGGGCTGTGGTGCGGGAGGGGACAGTGCTTCATGTACCTCACAAGCGGTGTCCACAGGCCACGGTGCAGGCAGTGTCACCCATGTCAGCAGGAGCGGCGGTATCCAGGATGCCCAGGCTTCGGTGTGAGCAAGGCGATGCCGGAGTCAGGGTCCACAGGTCACGGTACAAGCAGGGGCTCAGTGACAGCGTCAGATGGTGGCGGCGGTGAGACCAGGATTGCAGTGTGAGGCAGGGCGGTGCAGCTCTCTGCGTTGTTGGCAGGTCATGATGCAGGCCAGCAGTATCATTGGCAGCATCGCAGTGGTTTTTCTTCTTGAACAGTAGAAAACACACAGTCCCCAGTGCTGTAGGTAGATTAAACTGAAGTCTTTGATATCTCTGAGACTTCCAACAGGAGGCAAGCTCTACTCCAAGCCCTTGGAGAACATCTCTCAAGCAGGATACACAGCAAAGTTCATCTTTTGCCCACCAAAGCAACACAGCAAAGGAGCAGTACTCCTCCTCCAGCTCTTCAGCTCTTCTGTCAGTCTGACCCAGTCATGGAATACACAAGCAGGCAGAGGCACAGAATGGTTTAAGCAAGAAAATGCCCACTTTCTGAAACAAACAATTTAAAAGACAACTTTACCAAAAAAAAGTATTTTTAAATTGTGAGTTCAGAGACCCCAAACTCCACATCTCTGTCTGCTCTCAAAGGAAACTGCACTTTAAGGACATGTAAAACACATCAGTACACGTCCCACCTTTAACATACAATGCACCCTGCCCTTGGGCCTACCTAGGGCTTACCTCGGGGTGCCTTACATGTGGTAAAAGGGAAGGTTTGGGATTGGCAAGTGGGTACACTTGCCACGTCGAATTGACAGTTTAAAACTGCACACACAGACACTGCAGTGGCAGGTCTGAGACATGTTCACATGGCTACTCATGTGGATGGTACAACCAGTGCTTCAGGCCCACTAGTAGCATTTGATTTACAGGCCCTGGGCACCTCTAGTGCACTTTGCTAGGGACCTATTAGTAAATCAACCATGCCAATCATGGATAAACCAATCACATATACAATTTACACAGAGAGCATATGCACTTTAGCACTGGTTAGCAGTTGTAAAGTGCCCAGAGTCCTAAACCCAACAAAAACGTGTCCGAAAAAATAAGGAAGATGGAAGCTAAAAGTTTGAGGATGACCCTGCAAAAAGGGCCAGGTCCAACAGGCTCACTGAACAAAGTACTTGAAATCCTTGATTGCGGAGTGTTGCGAGGATCAGCGTCAAAGACGTTCACAAAGCTGAAGCGATGCGTTGGTTCCGAGATGCAGCAAGGCTGCAACATGACGTCTTGCTTCATCATAGAGAATCGTGTCGGTGAGAGCTTGTGATACAAAGTGCAACACTGAGGATGCATAACATAGTTGGGGCAATGGGTTGGTTACAAGAAGCTGCAAGTCTGCAATGTGAAGTCCAGTGTCATCTTCAAGGCTGTCATAGAAAAAGGATGTGAGAGCATGTGCTGAGGATGCATTGTGCAGTGCCAGTTCTGCAAGTGTTGAGGCTGTGATGCAAGTCTTTGCAACGGGTCCACACAGCAGCAGAGATGTGTCAATTCTACATACGGTTGCGCCGTGCAGCATAGGAAATGTGTTGATTCTGCTGGATCCACAGAGACTAGTAGTGCACCTAAGGCCTACTTCCAAGGGTCCAAAACTAGTATGGCTCCATGTGTCAGGGCAGACACACAGATTGCAGAGTTCATGTGCAGTTTTAGGGTCATTGGAAGCCTCTTATGTCCCTGAGGCTTCAGATCAGGAGGCCAGCCAACTATCCCCTGGAGGCACTCTGAGGTTCTGAATTCAAGAGATGCCATTCCAATCCTTCTCACCCAGACAAGAGGGTAGCATGCAGTAGGTCATCAGAGCAGGGCAACTGTCCTCTAAAGCAGGCAGCAGTCCACCAGATAGTAGTGCTTTCAGCAGCGTACCTGTGTTTCTTTATGGCAGGGTATCCACAGATTCAGAAGTGTACTAAAGTAGTGGTATCCAAGGTCCAGTATTTATACCAGGTGTGCCTTTGAAGTGGGGAGAAGCTTCCAGATGTAGGCCTCTGAAGTGCACAGGTGCCCTGCCTTCCTGGCCGTGGCTCTAGACTAACTAAAGGGGCTGTGCATCATTGTGTGTGGAAGTAGGCACAGCCCGTTCAAGTGTAAGTGGGGCAGGGTCCAACTCTTCCCTCCCAACCTGCCAGTGATGGCCCATTTAGGCACATCTAAGCTCCCTATTGTGTGTGGCTCTCTAGGAGGAATACACAAAGCCCAAATGTCAATAAACCCAGCCATGTGACCCAACAGGCTAAGGCAGGAAAATGCTTTAAAAGTGGCATTTTCAAAATTGCAATTCAAAAATCGACTTCACCATGAGTTAGGATTTTCATAACAATTTCAAAGACACCAAACATGAACAGCTTACCTCTTCCCATTTGGAAATTAAACTTGTAAAATAAAATAAGGTAACTCCAATGTTATTATATGGGATAGGTGGGCCTTGCAGTAGTGAAAAATGAATTTAAGACTTTTTCACTATGAGGACATGTACACCTCAAAGGTACATGTCCAATTTTTTAAGTACAATGCAATCTGCCCTCTGTGCTGTCCAGGGCCTACCCTAGGGGTGTCTTACCTGCATTGAAAAGGAAGTTTTGGGCCTTGTTAAAGTTGTATTTTGCCAGATCGAAATGGCAGTTTAAAACTGAACAAACACACACACGCTGCAATGGCAGGCCTGAGGAATGTTTAAAGTGCTACTTAAGTGGGGGGCATAATAAGTGCTGCAAGACCACTAGTAAAATAGAATTTACATTCCATGAGCACAAGAAGTGCGACTTTACTAGGTACTAACAAGTAAATTAAATATGCCAATTTGCTTTAAGCTAATTCTACCATGTTTAAGGAGAGCAGAAGCACTTAAGCACTGGATAGCAGTGGTAAAGTGTGCAGAGTCCTTGGGGCAGCAAAAACGAAGTCAGCAAAACAGGAGGTCTGAAGGCAAAACATTAGTGGGAAAACCACGCCAAGAATGCCATGTCCAACAATATTGCAGATAATTAATTGATCAGATGCAAAACAATATGTGACAGAAAAGCTGGGTTAAGTTTGAAAGAGAACAAGAGTGCAAAGAAAAATTTAAAACAATTACATATTACAACTGGAAGTGGGACAAAGCAGCAGGTTTGGACCTCAAAAGATTTATATGTCAAAATATTGTCAGTCATGCCCTAAGTATTGTTTACAAAATTATATTTCCAATGAATGCAGATGTTCTATTATTAATTTAAAAGGAGTGATAGTCTTGTGAACAATTTCTTCTGTCATCATTCAAAAAAGCCCACTCTTTAGGTTCCAGTGAAAACAATCACAGTGTGTGCCACAGTAACGCTGCCTTCAGCAGCCAGAAGTTAATGCATACGCCAGCTAGTGAAAAACATTCACAGATGCTAAAACCAGCAATGACTAAAAGCAGCCAATGAGATCAAACAAAGAAGCCCTTTTAGATAAAGCACACAGAACAAATGAATTTATAAACAAACTCCAGATACGGAATGCCAAGTGAAGTATGTAGTTGCAAAAGAAAACGAGAACGAGCAGGTTAGTCAAATGGAAATGCTACCTGGCACCTGGCACCCGGCGATTCTGGAGTAAGGAAATGTAGCTCCAGAAGAAGGGGACTTGGAGATATAAACACTAAGAAGAATATCCAAATATTACGAGAAGTTGATGCTTCAGACTGTAATAAAGCAAATCAATTAGAGGCGAAGATAAACGAGCATTGCCAGGCAATACAATGCGCCAGCGACATCACGGGATAAAAAACAGCAAAGAAGACAAAATTCAGGGAATTCCGTAGTGAAAGTAAAATAGTATGTTATAGTAACACCAGACGGATTAGTTCCACTGTTTGGTATATCAGTGGAGCATTGCCCAAGAGCAAGCATGTATACTTATCATTTGCTGACTTTGTCATCGAGTATCACACAGACTAAACAAACTGAATAATTCTGGGATAAATATAAAAATGAAATTCTTTGCATTGGCTTGCAAAGTAGGTGTACTCAATCCCGTTCTGCGCTCGCAAAGAAAGTAATCTAAACCGTTTCTGTTTTGTTTGTAAATATAAGCAACTTTGCAATATTGAAATCCATCCCTGAATTATGATCCCTTAATGTAATCAATCAAATCATGTCGATTGCAGCAGACCCACAGAGGGTGCTTTGAGACTGCCGAAGTCCATCCCTCTATCAAGTCTATGCGTTATGAATAACATACCCTACTACCTTGTTAGCCGCCATGATGTTGAATCCTCCGAAGTGTTTATGGGGTTGTAGAGATTCACCAAAGTAGAGACGTCTTGTCATTGTAACTTTATTCGTAGGAATATAGAACTAGTACAGGATACACAGGGGCCCAGACTCAGTGACACAGTGTCTGGAACCCTCATAACAAAGCACAAGATGCATTCCAACTTCAAATATATAAAGAGGTATTACCAGCCCAGATGGCAACATCACATATCTCTCCTTTACGAAAATGAAATAGAGAAAAATCGAAGAAAATTATTATAATATCCTCCACAGAAAAAAATAAAAAGGTCACCACAAAGAATAATGGTTTGACAGTAAGCAGAAAGTCTGCATAATGTACAAGCTAGCAACACAACAGTCAAAGGAAAACATGCATAGTAGTACAGAATGTTTAGAACGCTAATGAAAACTATTGCAAGCATAAATAAATACTCATTCATATTCCAAGGAATAACCTTAAAACGTTTGATGTGCCGAGGACTTGAAGGGCGGCGCTAACCAAGTCCTCTATTTCTCCTCACATCCTGACCTGACCTTGGGCACTCTTAAAATGTACCACTACTCAATATAACAGATTGCCTGAAATATTAGGTTCTGTTATGTTAACTCATCTTAAAAGCGCGGGAAGGTACCAAACAATGGGAATCCCGGTGCTGCTAGATGTAGCACAATAAAACACAGTTGTTTAAAGCTGTTGTCCAGAACTTATGCAAAGAGATGTTTTTAGTTGCTTCCGAAAGCTTAGTAGGTTGCTGTTTGACTTGAGCTGAACCAGGAGAGTATTCCACAGTTTGGTGGCACAGTATGCCAATGAGTGGCCCTGCTCTTTCTCTCTTAATTCTAGGGACATCGAGAAGGGAGAGATCATTTGACCTTAACACTCTAGGGGGTATGTGTGGAGTGATGAGATGCTGGAGGATATGTGTACCTGATGAGTACTTCAACCTGTGGTCAACACATAAGGCTTTGAAGTCAATTCTTTTTTCACTCGGCAGCCAGTGCAGTTCCGCTAGTGACTGGTGTGAGGAGTTCCTTCTCTGCACATTTAATAATGCTTGAGCAGCAGCATTTTAATAACCTACAGCGTTTTTGTAACATATGCTGGGCTGCCCAAGTACAAGGTATTACCATAGTCCAAGCGTGACAGGATAATGCCTCGGACCACTAACTTCCTGCAGTCTAAAGGGAACCATCTAAGTTTTTTCCTAAGAGATCTTAATAACCCAAAAATAAGTCCCTGATACCGTTTTTGCCTGAGAAGCCATGGTCAGGTCTTTGTCCACGATAACAGCAAGGCTTTTAACTTTACGTTTGGTGATAGATGGTTCTCCCAAACAAGGGGGGCATCAATGTTCGTCCCACAGCGAGGGGGGTTGTTTCCAACCACCAACACCTCAGTTTTGTCCCCATTGAGCTTTAGCCAGCTTGCCGCCTTCCAGCTAGCCACCTGTTCCATGTATGTGGTGAGCCTCTTAGAGGTGGAAGTGGTATTAGGTGACAACGAGACAACGATCGGAGTGTAGTCTGCGTAAGATACCATTGTAAATCCATTGGAGCACATAATGTCAGAAAGTGGATGCACAAATATATTGAAGCGTGTAGGGCTCAAAGAATTAAGACTGAATTTAATTTGTCCACTGCCTAGAAACATACTAGCATCTATTTGTCAGTAATAGAGTACCTTCTTTATACACCCTTCAATGTTCTTGATGCAAAACCAATTGTAACTTCATTTATTCAACCAAGTTCAGAGAACCAACCCTAGTTCATTATAACTGGCATCAACTGCAACATTAGTTACATAACCCTTCACATAGAGCTGCAGAGCATCCACATAAGGCTGCAGAGCTGGAGCCAAAGCTATACTTCTTTTAATAAGTTCGAAATTGACTGGACAATGCTCACCTAAAAAAATGTACTGTTTTTTTGTGCACACCTCTACAACAGTCAGTTATATTCCTGAAGCATTTCATAAACTTGGAGGGAAATTGGCATGACCTAAAGAATTAATGCAATTGGTCTCTGGCTTTTGGAGAAAAAGATTTTACAATTCTATCAACTAAATAAGGCTTTGGTTTGACACCTGTGTTTTGAAAATACACTTGTATTTTCCTAAGGCTATGCTTCTCTCCTCTAGAGTGGAGAAAACAGTTTCTACAGCAAAGTTGTGTTCAGCCTCGGTTTTGTGAAAATAGAATATCATCCTGAAAAGTTAGTACAAAATCTAATATTTGCACAGATTCTCCTGGGAGACAGAACACCACCCACCCTGCTCCCACACCCCACTCCCCTACCCCTGCCGCCAAGCCCAGAGCTCGGAGGTCTAACCAGCTGCCATGCAGCAAAATTGAAACATACAATCAGGTGTTATGATGGCCATAAAAGGGAAAGACTCCTTATCCAGTTCCACTTGAAGTTCTAACTTTGTAAGGTAATTGGCTTTTCCTACCTTGGAGATACAATCTTAAGTGTCTGGAAGGTGGAAACCTTTCCACTCATATGACATTGTTCAAGCTCCTTTAAATTATGCAAAGCATACTTCATTATGTTTGTTTTTGGCTAGAACTATGGGGGAAATCCATAAGGTAGCATCTATAGGTTTGAATAACCCTTCCTAACAAATTCCTCATGGAACAGTTACAACTCTTTTCTGACAGTGTGTGGCACATTCCTTAATTTGTGCTTGACTGGTACGCAAACCTTTAACTTAATGGCGTGCACAAATTCTGCAATTATGCTTAATGTTATGTGAAATATCTCTTTATATTTCTGTACCCATTCTTTATTAGAGCACACATCAACCATTGACGCAGGAATCCTCGCCCATGTCTAATGACCATACCAAACTCTGCCTGGTTCTACTACCCTAAATTGTTTGTCTAATTTTATTCAATACACATATTTCCTTTTGTAGTTTTGACCTTAAATCTACTTTCAGACCGGAAATATCCTAGAAGAAATATTTTACTTCTTCCAAGAGCTGTTGTAATGAAAGTAATATTTGCCACTCCAATGTACTTTATAGTTTTCTACAAATGTTATTTCTGGCACCAGAATTTATCAAGAGTTCAATGTCTTCTCCCTCTAACATAACCTCCATATGAGGATCCCCACACGTTTTACCCCCTTCCTCAGCACTTCCAATATCACAGTTAACTAACAAGACCAACTCGTTGAACTTCTCTTCCACATAATCCTAAAGACTTTGGTCGCTTATGCTTCTAGCATTCATCTGCTTTCCTTCTTTGCAAACTTTGCCTCCGTGACCTTGTTACTTTTCTACAATTTTTCCCCAGTGCCGGACAATTTTTAGCAGAAGACATATAGGAGAGTGAACCAGTGTAACACATACTATTTACAGAGTGCTTAATGAATTGTATAGCCATGCATTTGTTTGATATCTCTGTATCTTAGATGACATAGGTTTGTCTACAACCACGGTAAGTAAACAAGTTTCTAATTATGTGGCCTCTTCATGTACATTTTATCTGCTTTTAGTAATATCTGGTGCCTTGACAACTGAGTGATTTTTTCAAGGTAATAAATGTTCTTGCACCTTTTTGGAGCAGATTTTTACTAATGGAACTTGAGTGAGTAGGGACACAAAGCCATCAAATTCACAAAAAGATGACAATACTTTTAATGCTATTACCCATGGTGTCTAATACAGTAAGTTATCCAAGGCATTTTGATCCCTCACTATTCAATAGTAGAACAAGAAGGCTTTTTCCTATCTGTTTTTAACCTGCAGTTTGTGGTATCCAGATAATAATTGAAAGATCTGATCCAGTCACACCAACTCAGAGGTGGTTCACAAGGATACTATAGAAATGAAGAAGAAGGAGCAACAGATTGTATGGTGGTAAATGATTCATTTGGACTTGATAGAAGGTGTGAAGTGCAAATAACTGTGAAGTTCCAAAGGATTTGTGGGAATAAGGAAGATTGAGCTTCCGGGACGCAAGCATGAAAACCAGTGGAGAGATCAGCAGTAGACTTCTCAGTTGAAAAAACTGGAGTATCAATGTGCAGGACCCTGATAAACTCATGAGGATCTGCTAAAGTTCTCAGATCGTCTGAAGTCAATAAATTAGTTTAATATTTAATAAAAGTAAGTAAGAAAAGAACTGTGAAGTTGCAGTAGATAACATGGTTCTTTTCAGGGAACAAAAGGTAAAAAAGCCTAAGGGTAGACAGCAATGTGTTATTAAGTATGCATGTGTGAGCAAGAAACCAGATAATAGCTTCATTACGATAGTGGGGGCAGAGTGTTTGTAAAAGATCAGATGATCAACATGCATTGGGTATGAAAGGCAAACTAGACACTGGCAGAGCTAGCAGTAATCTGGAAGTGGTCAGTTCAGAGACATGGCGAAACATGAGCAGGAAGAGAAGTTAGCTGTTCTGAGGGCACTCCCACATCAAACAGGCACTAGAAAGCAGAAAAGGCCGAGAAGGTCCTCATGGGACAAAGC
Organism: Pleurodeles waltl; assembly: GCF_031143425.1. Lineage (NCBI taxonomy): Eukaryota > Metazoa > Chordata > Amphibia > Caudata > Salamandridae > Pleurodeles > Pleurodeles waltl. The sequence continues at coordinate 1,621,102,325 of NC_090440.1, forward strand.
TTGAAAACAGCATGTCAGAAGGTCACACACACAGACCAGTGTTCCTATGGGAAGGAAATGATAGCCAGCAGACGTTTCCTTTTTGATTTAAAACATTTTCAATCGAAAAGGAAATAGAACTGCTGCACTGGAAAAATATTAAATAAGTCTTGGGGTTCCACACCACGCTGAACGGGCAGCACAATAGAAAAGAAAATGGCATAGTACCTGGAATTGTAGTGCCCGTTCCACTCAGCACCTGTCTTTTCAAGGGGTTGTCACAATTCACCAAAATAGAGATGTATGGTTAAAGGCTTAGAACAGTGGTTCCCAACCTTTTGACTTCTGTGGACCCCCACTTTTTCATTACTGGAGGCTGGGGACCCCCACTGACTCTTTATTGGAATCCGGGGACCCCCCACTGAGCCATTACTGAAAGTTGGGGACCTAATCTATTAATATATATATATTTTTTTAGCAGCCATGGACCCCCTGAGGAGGCTTCGCGGACCCCAGGGGTTCCCGGACCACAGGTTGGGAACCACTGGCTTAGAACGTTGATTGAAGTAACATAGAAATACCATAGGGTGCACGGAAGGCCAGTCTAAACAGGCAAAGAACCTGGACCCTAACAGCAAAATACAAGATGAATCTCTTCTTTTAAATATAAACAGCCAATGCTAGCCCAGATGAACACATCACTCTATCTTTCATGAATGACAGACCTTCATTATTAGTCATTGTGATATGGAATCGTTAAAGGTTTTTATTCTACTATTATTCTAATTTGAGATAAAAGAGCATCAATTTGAACTGTAAGAGTTTTGTTTGCTCACTGTCTGGGATGATCTTACACTGACAGACATTGTAGTCGCCTCTGACAGAAAATCTTGCCAGCATGGTAAATCATCTCCAGAGTTAATATTGGTTAATTTCCAAAATCTTGCACTCTGTCTTCTCAAGAAATGCTGCTGTAGGTTTATAACAAGAAGCAGTAGTAAAAAATCTATTAGTTCTTGTATTCATTCCCATATGGCAAGCAATCAAAGGGCCTGATACAAAAACTGCATTTTACAGTACATAAAGTGGTACTGCAGTAGTACTAATTACTACAAAATGCAACTCACAAACCTATAGGTGGAACTCTCCACCTTGCCTATATTTTCTAAAGGTGCCTCCTTATACATATAAGTTTACTGTTTTGTAATAACTGGGAAAGGGACAGGGAGAGTGTCTGGAAATGGGAAATATCTATTACTAAATGGTAAGGTTTTCGGTGGGGGGCATGAAAGGTTTAAGCAGGCTAACAAAGGGTTTAGAAAGGGAAAGACACGCACACACAAAAGAGTTGGTATTTTTTAACTGCACTTCTAAAGTTACTACAGTCATACATATATTCTCCAGCACCACACATGGCAGACCACTGGAACACTGAAGCCTAGAAAATATTGGAAGCAGAGACTTAAAATAGAACACCATATCAAATAATGTTAATATATATATATATATATATATATATATATATATATATATATATATGTTATGCCACAGCAACGAGCTGTCACTCTGTCTGACAATGCCAGTGCTTGCGACAGCTTGTGGCCTCAGTCAAAATACACAAATCAATCCAAATTCCACAAATGCCGTGTGGAAATGAAAGTCAGCGGCACACCAAATGAGCACACAGGTTTATTTGTGCACGAAAAAACAACACGTTTTGGCTTCACAGAAGTTTTTTTTCATGTTACATGAATAGGCTCAACTCTCCACAGAAATAAATGTGGCATTCATAAACATGAAAAACATACTAAAACACTATTGCAACTCAGTTGTGTTAATGTCGTGCTCATAAACAAACAAAACGTACTCAAACAACATTGTTAATCATTTGTTACTGCATTATAATATTACCAAAATCATAAGTAGCAGCATATTTAAGAAAGAATTCTAAAAAGATATATCACATTAAGGATGTGCATTGTAAAATCCAAATCAATCAGAAATCACCCATTTTTAGCATATTTTTGAATTATTATTATCATTGTCAACTGCTATCTTTTTGAAAAATTCTTCATAATCAAAGAAAAAGCAATTTATTAGATTTATATATTGAGCTTTTAAAGTAAAAAAATGTTGTTAACAGTCGAAATGCCTATGTCATCCCAAAAAGGCAATCAAAGGCAAAAGTGAGCACATCCCCATACCAATAGTGTAAGATAATCAAAATTAGTGCAATAATGTGCATACATTCCCCGGTAACAGAAATAAAAACACAATCAAAATCTTGAAAAAATGCACACATGTCCAAATCATATATATATTATATATATATAGATATAGACATATATATATATATAGATATATATATATATATATATATATATATATATATATATATATATATATATATATATATCTATATATATATATATATGTCTATATCTATATATATATATATATAGACATATATATATATATATATCGCGGAAAAAAGTCCACTTATAGAAACAAGAAGAATTGTACAAAAAAAGTCCACTTATGGAAACAAGAAGAATTGTACAAACCCCACAGTCCAGGAAATAGATGCATTTTAATTACATTAGCTTCACTAACGCGTTCCGGCAGGAACTTTGATCAAGGTATTAGGTAGGGAAAGATAGCAAGATCTTCTGGGACAATGTTAACAAATCAGAGATAGAAATGCCCCCAGAAGCTTGCTTTTGCAAAGTAATGTCTTGGGATCCACCTGGGTCTCACATTTTAGTACTATATATTAAATGGAGGAGGATTCAAGTTTGGTCAGTTTTTTTTAATTTAGAAAACAGAACTCTCAGTCCTTTTGTCTCCATATGGGAAGTTGAACAGGCAATATAGCAATGTTCAGGTGGGAAAGCGCAGGGACCTGATGGGATACCAATGGACCTTATAAAATGTAAAGTTGACTTGTGCGACCATTGATCACTGACATGTTTAATCAGACGCTGAGTATAAAGATTTCCTGCTCATGCGCTTTGTCCATCATTGTTACCATATTTAAGAAGGAAGAAAGAGCATCACCCTGGGTTACAGACTGATTGTCTTAATCAATAGTACAGTTAAAATCATAGGTAGGGTGGTATCCGCCTTTCCACCTGGCCCAAGAAAACAATGTCCTTTGCCCATCCCAGTTTGGTTTTAGGTCAGGAGTGGGTACAGTGGATCAATGCCTAAATTTAGGTTTGCTACTCAATAAATACATGTTTATTGGTCATGGTCCACTGTTCCTGGCCTTTATGGATCCTTCTAAAGCTTTCAACTGTGTGAATCGAACCAAACTGTGGATGGTGTTACTGTACTTGGGGGTGCAACCATCTGTAGTTAATTTCCTGCGTATGCTGCACGTAGATCTTGCAGCTAAAGTTCATCTGGATGCCCACGGAATTTCCCCTCAAATGAGGGGGCCATAATGCATGATGTCCTGTTGCTTTTTTATATCTGCATAAATAAACTATGCTCTGAATACCCCTAGGATTGCTCACACCCAGGCTCCTGCCTTCTTATATGCTGACAACATGGTGTTGCTGGCACACAAGCCTAATTCGGTGCAGACATTGGTCGACCATTTTGTGTCTTTCATGAGGAGTTTGGGCTCGACTACTAATTACGGGAAGTCACATATAATGGTGTGCGCGTCAGATAAAAGTGAATTCTTTACGGTCACACTAAAGGGCCACTCTTTGTGCAGTATGAATTACTTTAGTTATTTAAGTGTCATTTTGAATTCTAAGAACTCCTGGCAAACCTCAGTTGATTCAAGCATGGCTCAAACATAGTAGAGCAGCTGGTGCACTGTTAAGTCTACCTAGAGAAGGGGGTAGGGATCTACTCTCCCCCTTTTAAATATCTATAATGCTCACTGCATCCCCGCAGCCACAAAGGGGGCCAGGATTTGGGGGTTTTGCAATACCCTGTCCCTTCAAACTGAAAAAAACTGCATCTGTCGATGGTTGCTGCATGTACCTTTGTCCAGCTCAAGCTTCATTTTGCCCTAGGAGTTTAGCTTAAAACATATTACGAATAAGGTCACCCTGGCTCTCTTACTCCTGTGGGTTAGCACATTGTCAAATCCTGCAGTGTCTCTATGTATGGATATAATAATGGACTGTCTCAGCTTAGATAAGGGCTGATCTATCCCCTGGATTAACTATGTTTCTAAAACTCTTTGTTCTTTGGGTTGAAGGAACTATTTATGTCCCCGGCAGCTAACAAAAGAAATGATAAGCTGAAAGTAAAGCACTGTTTACTTGAGTACTGTACTGCAAAAAAGGCTAAACTCTTAACTATGCAAAGTGTCAGTTTAAAATTTTTAGAGATCTTTTAGAAGGAACTTCTGAACCCACGTTGTATATGTCTGTACCCCTCACAAATTGAGCGAGGTCTCTTTTGTTTCCTTTCAGAGCAGGCACAGTATGGAGACTACTATACCTCCGGGGCAATAGTAACCCATTTGGAGGGCTAGTCCTGCCTTGCCTTTGTGATGGTTAGCGGGAACAGTCTCTGATACATTTTATGCTCTTTTGTAAAATTGTTAATCTCTAGTTTAGAATTTTCCCTAAACCTCTGTTAAACAAGTTGGGGCACCGCAAATGTAGAGAAGCACTATTGCATTTACAGCTGTTGATCAGCTAGAAAATATGCTTGAGAGTAAGCGCCTTCGTCTGCACTGCTGTGAGATGCAGAAAGTCTGTGGAAGGGTAATATGGGATATGGTCTTTCTTAAACTGATTATTCGTAGATTATGTCAAGGACAATGGTAGGGGCTCTTAAGAAATGCTTGGTTTATTGGTCAATTTTTGTGTACTTTTTAGCTTACTATTTGTATTTTATCTGTAGGTGTGCTCAATACAGTTGCTGGACTCTTTGCAAATACGGTTGTGATGAGTATTGCTGCTATTGTGCTTAGCTATGAACTTTAGCTGATTTTCTTATGAGTTTTATTATGCAATTGTGTGTTAAATTATTTGTACATTTCTTTTAAGGTCACCCTCTGAACGAATTAAGATTTCTTATGATGATGATCTTGATAATTGTTTCAGTCTGCATGACTGAATGTTTTAGTGGAATAGAAGAGGAAGATATTTGATACCTCACTTAAAACATGTCATAATTTTTCTTTTTACAGCACTAACCATAATTTCTATGACAAAATGACCCCTCTCATTTTGTTCCTTTCTAAATTAAATGTTTAATGTTTTACCAGTTTGATTCACTCAAGATGGCTTCAGATGTATCACATTTTTAGCACTCTGGTTGTTCTTTAGAAGACTCTCAGAGGCTGTTGTATAACACAAGAAATAAAATGACATGATGCCCCTGTTCAAAGTACGTTTTACTGAGAATGTCAGATTTAATTCTCATATCACTGAGAAAGTTAGTGTGAATTTACAGAAAATATGCTCTCATTTTAGTGCCTGGAGGACCTTTCATAACCTATATGGGAAAATGATGAGAAAACAGTTTACTCTCAAACATGATTTATGAAATTCCAGCAAAGGTTTTTTTCACAGGGTATAATCATCTTAAAACACACACTGCAATTCCTAAAATTAGCATGGTACCATCAACAAATGATTTGCATTGTAACTAAAATCTATTATCACCCTTTACATTTTCTCCTTTTTATTACCCTCAAAACCTGCCATTTACTACAATGCATTTCATTGAGGATGCTATCATGTATATTGGTCCAAGCTGCCTGCCAGAACTTCCTGGTTGAAGTGCTAACATCCAATCAGATCTCCCCATGAGATCTGTGCTTAGGCTCCACCCAGATATACTAATTTCATTTTCCTTTAATAACTCCAAAATTACTGAACGGATTTACACCAAGTAACAAAAAGGACAAACTGAGCACCAAGATCTAGCATCCTGCCAAATTTGATGTAATTCTGTTCAGCGGTTCGGCCTGTAGTTGTGTTCACAGTCCCTGTGGAAATTTGCTTGGTGAAAGTGTTTTTTCGGACTCCCCCCCCTTTGTTCTTGGACCCCACTTGACAAATCACCCCAAAACTTTCAAGACAGCAGCTGAACTGACTGTTGTACTAATTTTTAAAACTTTTTGAAGGTTCAATAAGCGGCGCTACAGTTATTAGCAAAAAAAAAACCTATGGAAACTAGGTCCTAACTATAACTACCTATTGGTAACCTCCATATAGAAAACGCGTTCATGAAATTTTCCAAAAAAAGTGGCCCAGTGATTATTATTGCACACATGATGGTTGAGGATCAAGCAGGGGCCGAGAAAAAAGGGGCAAAAAAATGTTGCGTTTCCTCTATTAATTCTCATGGGACCTGTCAACACGCTACAGCCTGAACCACTGGACAAAACTACACCAAATTTGGCAGAAAACTAGCTGGCGGTATGCACATTGTGCTTTTTGTGATGTGGTGTAGATATGTTCAGTAATTTAGGAGATATTTAAGGGCAAATACATTTGTATATCTTTGGCCACAAATATTTTGTGAAATTCGCAAATTTTCATGAATACGTGTGTGAAAAGAAGCATTGCAATAGTGACTAGAAAGTTGCAACCACCATTTTATTTCATGTGAGACGGTCCTTGGGGGTGAAAATTGAAATTGAACGTGGCATAAGGGGTCAGGGTGAAGGTACCCAGACACCAGGGGTGTGATATAGGTGTGAGTTAAGGGCAAATTATAGGTTTAAAATAATTTTGCACCACGGCATGTGATATTTGAGAAAATTCATGAAATTTTGCTAATTTCTGCTAACTATGTGCAAGACATTTACGATTATGGAAAAAGTTTGAAAGAAAAAACACAGATTCATTCATACTCATTCATACACTACTTTCAGACCCACTCAGACAATCACCCATCCACTCACTCAATCAATCAATAAATTGTTAAGTGCGCTACTCACCCGCTAGGGTCTCAAGGCGCTGATGGGGGTGGGGGGAAGGATTGCTACTGCTCGAATAACCAGGTCTTGAGGTGTTTCCTGAAAGTCAGGAGGTCTTGGGTCCTTCGTAGGTGGACGGGAAGGGTGTTCCAGGTCTTGGTGGCGAGGTGGGAAAAGGATCTGCCGCCGGCTGTCGCTCGATGGATGTGAGGGGCGAGGGCGAGGTTCGCGGAGCGGAGTTGGCGGATGGTAGTGCGAAAGGTGAGTCCTCGTTGAGGTAGGCAGGGCCCGCTTTGTGGAGAGCTTTGTGGGCATGGATGAGGAGTTTGAAGGTGATCCTCTTGTTGACGGGAAGCCAGTGGAAGTCTCTGAGCTGGGCTGAGATGTGGTCGCGGCATGGGATGTTGAGGATGAGGTGTGCGGAGGCGTTCTGTATATGTTGTAGTTTCTTCTGGAGCTTGGCCATGGTTCCTGTGTAGAGTGCGTTGCCGTAGTCCAGTCTGCTGCTGATGAGGGTGTGGGTGACCATCCTTCTGGTTTCTGTGGGGATCCAAATGATGATCTTACGAAGCATGCGGAGGGTGCTGAAACAGGAAGATGAGACGGCGTTGACTTGCTGGGTCATGGTGAGCAATGAGTCTAGTATGAAACCTAGGTTGCGTGCGTTGGTGGTGGGTGTTGGTGCAGTTCCTAGAGTGGCTGGCCACCAGGAGTCAATCCATGCGTAGTGGTTGGAGCCGAGGATGAGGATCTCTGTTTTGTCTGAGTTAAGTTTGAGGCGGCTCTTCTCCATCCAGTTGGCAATGGCATGCAGTCCGACGTGGAGGTTGGCTTTGGCAGGGTCCTTGGTGAGTGAGAGGATCAGCTGGGTGTCGTCGGCGTAGGAGATGATGTTGAGGCTGTGGGATCGGACGATGTTGGCGAGCGGTGCCATGTAGATGTAAAAAGGGTTGGGCTGAGAGAGGATCCTTGGGGAACGCCGCATATGGTCTTGGTGGCTTCCGACAGGAAGGGAGGGAGGCGGACCCTCTGAGTTCTGCCAGAGAGGAAGGATGTGATCCAGTCCAGGGCCTTGTGGCGGATCCCAGCATCGTAGAGGCAGTGCAGAGGGTGTGGTGGCAGTCGGTGTCAGATCCACTGACAGAGGCAGGAGCTGTGGCCAACCATGCGTGGCACAGGATTGGGTGGTTATAAGGGCTTGGTTGCAAGGCCTGGCTGCAAGGCCGTGCATGGCGGGGTTTCTAATAACGTATAGTATTTCAAATTAATTTACGTTAAAAAAATAGAGAGATTCACTTAAAAAACAAATGTTACAAGAACGTTATAGTTAGGTTTTGAATTTACTCTTACAAATCCACAGAAATTCAGCAGTTATAGTTAGAGCTGTTTCAAGTAACTATGACTCGCGCCCTAAGGTAACTGTAACCATGCGCCTTTGCCATTAACAGCTAATTACTCCACATATTATGTCATTGATGATAGCTTGTATGGCATCTTTGATATCACTGCAGTGTTTGCAATAACATTATTGATAAGAAAACTGTGTCTGGCAAGAGCGTGAGTTAAAGTTACCTTAGGGCATGAGTTATAGTGATGATAGATAGATAGATAGATAGATAGATAGATAGATAGATAGATAGATAGATAGATAGATAGATAGTCAAATTAAGGCAAAAATCTGGAAATATACACAAATATGGTAATTTCCAACATTTAATTGTAATGTCAAAAAAACACATATAGCTAAACAACTCTAAAAAATTAAATATTATTTTATGACAAAATATGTTAATAGTTTTTTGTTTAAATGTGAAATTTTTTAGAAATTAATTAACTTAATTTACATTTATTATAACTTAATGTTTGCAATTTTTAAATAATAAATACATAGAAATAATTTACTTTAAGTGGGACTTTTTGTATTAAAACTACACTAAATATTTTCTAATTAACTTGCTGTATTTAAATTGATAAAATATTTAATAAATAAATAAGCTAAAAGTGATGTGCCATTTTATGTATTCATTTCTACAGTTCAAATACATATACATACTACTTTTTTAAAGCTTAATTATATTTTTAATTTAATTTTCCCCATACTTTATCATATATATCCAGGTGGTGGAAAATTCCACCTATGTGTGAAAAGTTACTGTAGTAACTTTACACTTGTAAAGTTGACCCCACCTCCTATTTCAAGGCTTGGGGACATGATTGTCCATTCTTTGTAGTAACTTTACACTCAGAATGGTGAATAGGCAAAAGTATTAAATTTACTACAAGTGTAGATGTATCTTTGAGAATGGACCCCCAAAATCTATATATATAGAGAAATTGTTACAATGAATTTATGAATGTGCAGAAAGCCACAAAGTCCATTATACTGTTTACGCTCATGCTCCCGCTTAACATGATAGATTCAACACAGTCTACATTGTGTCAATGATTACTGTGTCTGAGTGTCTACTTCATGTTTTTATGATTGTTTACATGTTTAATTAATTCCTAATGCATTTATATGAAACAGGATATTCCTAAGTAACCTTCCCTTAAAAGTATTATTATGCTTGATCTGCAAGTCCACAAGATTGCCATAGCTAACTAGCGAAACGTCAGTTTAAAGATATGTAAATATACTTTTTCTTCTCATATGTTGGGATGCAGCATACGGGCTGATTCTCAAAGGCATGAAACAGTCTTTGTGGACCAGTCACAAAATATCCGAAATAGGAATATAACGAGATTTTGCTTGTCATATTCATACACATAACAGAAACAGAAAAGACTAGTTTAGTAGGTATGACTGGCAGACACAGAACGTCTCAAAAGCACTGTGAAGATAGGAAAAATGAAATTATATTCAATTAATAAAGAGCCCATCCTAAAGGGTCCAGCAGGGACTGGTGGCACCCTCCAACTTCTAGTGTAGCTCAAGCTCTAAAACTAGAAGGACAGAAGTAAACAAGCAAAGATCTAGAGATGTGGCTCAGGGAAAGTAATAAGTAAATTAAATACAATTCAAATACAAGAACAATGGTGACAAATTAAATTAACCTAACTATTAGGATACAGCAGGGTGAAAAATAGTTCTTCTGTGTCTACTTCCCATACTCCTATTGCTTCTGTGAATTGGCTACATTGTGTTTATTTTAGCAATGGTTCTCACTTGTAGTTAATGACTTTCTGTGTTGTAAGGGTGTATTCCTCCTGTGGGATGTTGCCACTAATCTAACATCTGTAATAAGTCAATTCAATTCCATTCAATTATTTTCAAACAGATGTATTCAGTTGACAGTGAAACCATAGAGGAGGTGTAATAAATGTAAAACACAACTCTTTAATGAATAGAGAATTCAAGCTTCTAAGGCATAGAAAATTCATCAATATAACTAATTAAAATTAAATAAAAATGGGATTGATCCAGTGCTCCATAAAGAGAGTAAGCAGAAATAAAAGAAAATACATATAAGATATTAAACATATACAAATTCTTGATCTATGCCCAATGAACCCATTGTTTGCCAAATGTAATCTTCACAGCGGTGGGGGGGGTCTTCTATTTGCACTCTATGTCACCACAACAATGTGCCCACTTTCCGCGTGGAAGCACCTTATTTGGCCCCTACTAGGCCAACGCTTTTGGAGTCTTTTTGCAGTTCAATGTTCATTCTCTGCAAATGCTTGCTGTTCAGATTTTTTTTACATCTTGTAGGAATAGCAGCCCCATGTCTTATTTCTAACTGAGGATTGGCTTACTGATACCTCTGTCCCTGCAATCAAAATGGACACTCCCCATGCTCGACCTTTAATGTTGATGAGCTTCTAGGGGTAGAGCCTTTGGCTTCTGCTTGTCTTTGTCACCTCATCAGTCATTATCCGGCGTCCTGATATATAAGCCTCAGGCTATGCAAGGGACTTTATCCGATTTTTGCATTTTATAGTAGTTTGTGATTTTAATATTCATGTTGAATGCCCATCAGAGAGTGAGGCTGCTACACTGATAGCCAAAATGTTGTCATGTTACTTGGTTCAATTTGTCACCAACCCCACCCATCTGGCAGGACACATGATTAATTTAGTTTTTTCCAATGTCCAGCTGAACATGCTGGGCTCACTTCCCTTACTTTGGACAGACCATTGTTAATTTAGTTGAGATGATCTGCTCTAATGCAATGCACGTAAAGGAGCTGGTAATTTTGTATCGATCACATAGTAGGATCAAGCCTGACGGGTTCTTTAATGTATTGTCAATCTCCACTCTGGCTTTATAAAGCGATGCTGAGATGTAAGCTAATATTGTAGACATCTGGCGCCTCCGGCTGTGGATAAGCTGGCCCCAAATACCGCGGGCAAATCAAATAGGAGAGGCTTCTCAATGCTGTGGTTCTCTGTGGTCCTAGCAGCAGATACAAAACCTTGCAATAGGGCTAAGAGACTTTGGCACAGATATTATATTGAGGACGATAAAACTGCCTATTGGGTGGCCCTAACAAAATACCACACTACAGTTACAGCCTCCAAAAAGGCCTATTTTTGTGAGAAAATTTAGAATAAGCCTCTTCAAATGTTCAAGATTGTAAAAGATTCCTTCGACTCACTGGTTGCGATAGACGTTTTCCTCCTTCTTTAGAATGTTGTGAGAAGCTGGATATTTTCGTTCAATGTTAAGGGCCTTATTCAGAACTTGGCGGATGGGAATACTCCATCACAAACTGTGACAGATATCCCATCCCCTGTATTACGATCCCATTATATCCTATTGGGATTGTTCTAAATCAGGCCCTAAATTCTTAAAATACTATCTAATTTCTCCTCTGCCACTATCTGTGGCAAGATCAAGGCTCCTCCAGTTGTGATTGTAGGTAATAGTGACTGTTCATTGCCTCAATTCAATCCTGCTTCTTTGGAAGACTCTAAAGCTGCATTTTAAACCAGAAATGTGGCACTCCATCGGACCCGTGTCCCACTGATCTGCAGGCCAAGGTGGTGGATATGAGTAACCCAGTGGTGAACAAGTCAGTTATTAATTCATTTTCAATGGCTGTTGGTCCTTTAGCTTGGAAGCAGGCCATTACGCCCTCTCTCACCCTATTCAGTTTGAGTTTAGGCCTAATCGGAGTACCAAAACCACTCTGTTGGAGGTGACAGAACACAAGAGAGGTTCTCTAGATAAGGGTGGCAAGGTCATGCTGATATTATTAGATGTTTCAGCAGCATTCAATATGATATTACACTCTCTTCTCCTCCACTGTCTACAGGTCATTGGCTTAAATGGCTTAGTGTTGAATTGGATTAAATTATTTTTGGAGAATGGAGGCCAAGAGATGTGTATTCCCCCTTTCTCCTTTGTCAGGTATGAAGGCACTAGCAGTGGGGGCTCCACAGGGATCTGCCTTGGCTTAGTGTTGAATTGGATGAAATTCTTTTTGGAGAATCTGTCTTGGGTCCTACACTCTTCGGTATCCATTTGACCCCCTTGGTACAGCTTGTAAAATCCTTTGGAGCAATGATAATTTCATTTGCTGATGACACGCAGCTGCTTTTCTCCAATACCCATTGTGAAGAGATTGACTGAGGTCTTTATTAAATCATGTCTGGGAGCAGTTTTTAAATGAATGTGGCAGAAGCAGCTTATGTATAATGGAGATAAGACTGAGGTCCTCCTTTTTGATCTTGCCTCTCCTACAGAGTGGTCCAAGTGCTGGCATGTGAGTGCTTCTCTTTGTCCTCTCAAACAGAAGTGGTAAAAAATGTGGCGGTCAAGTTTGATAACCAGCTTTCTTTTCTGCCTTGTCTTTCAGCATTGGTGGGGAGCTTCTGGGCACACTAAAAGAAAATTCTTGCATTTTCTTCCTTGAGCTGCCAGGAAAACGGCAGTTCAGGCCCTCATCTAGGTTGGATTATGCTAATGTTCTCTACCTAGGCTTGCTAAATTTCCTGAATAAAAGGCTGCAGGTTGTACAAAATGTGGCTCCAAAGCTCCTTCTTAAACTTCCTTTCAGAACTGCAGTTTCGCCCTGTTTAATATTGTAAGATCGGAATAACATAGCAGTGCCTAGGTACAGAATTAAAACAACAACAAAATATAAAGTGCAAAGTGCATTTTGTAGAAATGTTGTCATGTGGACAGGCTGGGAGAAACGTGTGATTGTCATAGGTCTTAGGAAATGTGACCAAATAGAAGGCTTTATGGAGAAGAAACCTAGTTGACACAAATCAGTGCTGTTGGTTTGTAACCATGTATAGATAGGGTTGAATCACTGAGGAGGATATCAAAGATACATGTGCAGTAACTGTGGACCTAATGCACTCCTGGTGATTTTTCACTGTATCACGATAGCCAGTGTACAGGGTCTTTATTATGCTTTTGGTCATAGAGTGGGTGCCCTCTAGATTCTCAAAATAATCTTTGATACCAAAACTCACACATATGCCTCAAATGTACTTTAGTCAAGGAATTCGATAAGGGTATTCAAGTAACACACAGTCAAGCACAATACCTCTATTGAGCACAACCTCAGGTTTGGCCCGTATGGAGTGCCATAAAAGGAACCGACATAACTTACTAAAATCCTTCTGGTACATATCCCAAATTCAAGGTGACAAACATAAGTTGCACAGCTGTTAGGTACAGCCAACAATCTTCCAAAACATGCATTCTAAATCTTTTGCTAGACATTTAACATCGACATAAACCCATATGTGAGCCCCAAGAAGCTCTGGTTATAAATATTTCGATTTGAAGTTTATAGACATCTTTTTTAGCGGCTTGGTATCAAGATTAGAGAAAAAAAGAAACACTTAAATAATTCAGTGTTCGAATTTTGAAGCCCTCACTTTTTTTCTAGCGTGACTAATTTGCTGACTTAGTGAGCTGTAAGTCCAGGTAAGTAAAAGTATTTACATCAATTATTTTAGTGATATGCGAACAAACTGTAGCAATAGCAGAGCTGCAAGTCATAGTAAAGGTCCTGCTGTAATTAGCTTTTTGATTCAACGCACCCATAAAAACGGAAAAGCTATCCATTAGATTCTGTAAGTCGAGGCCAGTGGCCGTGTCGGCCAACAAGACGGCATTGTCCACAGATAGGAGTGACCATACCTTCGGTACGTCCTTTTCACCAAAGTCTCTTCATTATTAATATATAAATTAAAAGAAAAGGGGCCAGGACACATCCCTGCCTCACTCCTCAGGATATATTTAAAGAATTCGAGCATTCTCCGTTTGGCCCAAAACTCACCTTAGCTGTGGAACTCGATAGAGCTGACACAAAAGTGGGCAAACGATATATCAACGACCATTTCAAACATAACAGCTCACAATTTTGATTGGGGGACAGAGTCAAATGCGGACCAAAGTTCCATGAATGCTATGTAAATAGTGACCCTTTTTAGATTGTGAGCATTTATTAATTGGGAAGGTTAAACTTGATGCATTGTTCTGTTGTGCCTATCCCCTTTCGGAAACCATGAAGTATGTCTGAGCTGACAGAATTCCTTTCTCTTCTGCCTTGCTTTCTAAGCTAGAAGAATAGACTCCACAACTTGTATTAATGAGTCTAGCAGGGAGATAACACTTGGGGTAATTTTTATCACCTTTCTTTTTTTAAATGGGCACAATACTAGAAACAGACCAAGTTTTCAGGAGCCAAGTTCTAGTGACTGCATTTAAAATGCTGGTCAGCAATGGGCCCCAAAGATCTGGATTCTTCTTTAAAATGTGAATTGGGATACTGTCTGGCCCTAAGCCTTTACCTTTCTTTGACTTTGCAGTGGCCAGTCGCACTTCCTTGCGATCAAAATCTAGGGGAGGGACTGAGGCAAAAAATGAATTCACTCTAGCCTCCCTAGTAGCATACCTGTCTCCGTCAGATGACTGATTATACCTTTTGATAACATTTGCAACCCAGCTCTGAGCTGAAATAAAGGCCTATGCGCCTGAGCAATACTTCTTCCTAAAATATTCAGAATTATTAGCATACCAGAAAGGCGAACTGTTCTTTAATTTACCGACTTGTACTAACTTCTCCTAGGCTTCCTCTTTGAAGCATTCCTCTCTGAAATAGCATTTTATAGAAGGCCCTGCAAGCTATCAATTCTGTATGTCTCGGCTTATTACATACAACTTTGTTTAATTTTTTTATGTGTCTTAGTGCATGCTGCGTCAAACCATCCGAGAGGTTTTGGTGTCTGTAATTGTGGCTGTTTTATTAAGGCATTCCTGATCCCAAGGGAGACTGGCCCATAAGAGTTCTTTATATCTGTAGCCCTAGCTGACACATCTAAACATACACTAAAATCAGTGAAATACTTTCTGATAAAATTAATGACAATGTTCTGCTCCTATTTATGTGCAACCCCATTGCCCCTTGCCACTTCGAGTTTCTTCACCATGAAGTTATGCTTCTATGACTATTCAAAAGTTCAGTTTCAGGCATGGGAGGTTTAGGATCACTTATGCAAGACTGTAAAACATGAAAGTTGTCAAACAATTGGCATAATTAACAGAAAGAAGAATTAAGTCAACTGTAGCAGGGACACTTCTGCTAATAAACGTTGGGAAAAAATTACTGGTGCCGTAAGGGCAAGCGTAAATGTAACCAAGAGGTTGTTTTTGGCTTTAGCATAGACGGTATGTATAAAGTGCTTCTGGCTCTCATTCACATTGTCAATTACCCCACCCACAACATCGTCAGGTGAAGCATAGAGCTGAATAATAAAATCTCTGGCCCAATAAATTGTACTTCAAGATCGGTGGAGTTTAGAAGATCGAAAACGGCAGCCTCCATGCAATTAACAACCTATGAATTGGAACAATCAAAACTAAACAATTATTGTTAAAAATAATGATCTACAAGTTCCTGCACCCAGATGTTTTATAAAGCAGGAGTTGAAATATTGGAGAGTTCATAACAAAGTTAAGCACCTTCACTGAAAGAGAAGTAGAAATTAAAATGGCTGAACCACCTTAGCCCTGCCTGATTTGGATTGTGATGCGGGGGTACAATGGGACTAAAATTCATTTACACAGAAGACATTATTAGCCCACATTTATTGAATGCAAATGATGTCACAACTCTGGATAGCTTTCAACCAATCTGGGATTGAGAGTAGCAATCCCCTCTGCATTCTAGGAAATAAGCTTAGTTTGGTCCAGTTAAACGTTTGGACTGAGATAATGTCCTTTGATGGATATAGCTGGACAATATACAAGTGCCTGAAGAGGAATGAAGGTCGGGGAGCATTAGAACCAAATCATTCTCCTGCTGATGAAAAGGGTGAATAGCAAGAAAAACAATATTGTCTAAAGAAGCTAGGGGCAGTAAGCCATAACTGATGCAGACAATAATGGTTGCAGTGCGGTGGCTGCACATCTCAAGGGGGGGACAGGGGAATAATAACATAATTAAAAAGAAAAAATCTTACGAGTACACCGCGGCTGGCTGCCTCACTCCTCGCCTGATGATGTTGGTGTCTCATTAGTCCCTGAGACACCAGCACAGGCTCCCCACACAATCTTGGACGTGCCCTCATGCTATACCATCAGAATTGGTCTGAGTGTCTTGGTCTGCCGCTCAGACAATACACTGGAATTTGTGCTGTCTCTCCAACTCAACTGTGCAACACAGCCAGGTTGAAGAAACCT
Organism: Pleurodeles waltl; assembly: GCF_031143425.1. Lineage (NCBI taxonomy): Eukaryota > Metazoa > Chordata > Amphibia > Caudata > Salamandridae > Pleurodeles > Pleurodeles waltl. Next base: position 1,621,118,851 of record NC_090440.1, read on the forward strand.
AAGTGTGCATGTCTGTTTCGCTGGCCTAAGACAGCTGCCCAAATTGACATGGCACATTTAAGTGCACTCCTCTCCTCCTCCTCCCCCATCCCATGGCCCAGCTCCACACCCCCTGCACATGCTGGCTTAGCCAGCAGCTGAAAACTAAAACAATAATTAAATATAATTTTATTTTTCAGCTGCTGGCTCTGAGCCAGTGGGACGACACTCCTTCACCATTGCGGAGAAGCCACCCGAGGGATTGACTTGTAATTAGAATGTATTTTGCTCCCCACCTTATTCAGATTATTCCTGCTAGCAGTACTATCATCACCCATAGGGTTCCTGGATTGATAGAAATAACCCAGTGGGACAGCAGTTATGTTACTGAAATTTGCTTGCTTGAAATGTAGGTAATGAAAAATTCGCCCCACAAAATCAGCAGAGCTAAAGTTCACAAGAATACAGTCTCCAGGAGATGGTTCTTACCCTTACTCAGTCAGGGTGTACTCCAAGGAGTTATACATTTCCAAATAATTAATTTGTTTCAACCCACCCTTGAGCCCAACAATGAATTGACTGTTTTCTAAGTTCTTCCTAAACTTAATTAAATTGCCTCTTCATGCAACAACTAGTGTGCAGGGTTAGTAAAAACTGGAATTCTCTCTGCAACTGCTTTTTGGGTGATGGTGAACACTACTCAACAGTTGGAATGTCCTTAGTAATTGCACCCATGGCAGTAGTTAGAAAATCAACTATTGAGGTTGATGTCAAATCATCCTTACTCAGGGCAGAATTGTTGATATCCTTTTCGCCGTTTTTGTCCTGGAGCCCTAAAGTAGCTGAGGTTATAACGACTAAAAAAAAGAATGGGCAAAGGAGGGTGGCCCAGCTGAGCCTCTATTAGGCTCACAACAGCACTTATGAAGCGCTGCTGCCTAGTGACGGTGCATGAAGCGCTGGTCGATGGACTACCTGCCCCTCCTGGAGTAAGGGATCATGGGCAATTAAGCCCAACACAGCAGTACAGCTTCTGTATTGTGCCATTTCTGTGACAAATAATTGGAAAAGGCAGATTTTTAGACTTCTGTATGAAACTATACTATAAAATAAAGATTTCCTAAGTAGTACATAGACACTTTAGATGGTATTACAGACACAAAGGATGCACTTCTTCTTTAAGGATCAAGTAGTAATAACTGTATATCACAAAGGGAAATAGTGATACAATTGCTACAAAAAATACTCTCACCTTGGTTACTGCCTTGTAGTGTCTCAGTAGTGAGAGAAGAGATTAAAGCAAGAACAAGGGAAAACATAGCAATAGTCACAATAGCTTTATAGGATGTTAGTAGAAAGAGATTCCACCAATGATCAGCTCAAAATTCAGCATACCGTCAGTAAGACAGGTTGGACAATAGGCAGAGGTTGGGCTGGTCATTTCAGCTGTTGAAATAATATATCTGTAGCCAAAGTAAAACAACACTATTATTCATAGTGGGAATGTGAATGGTTTCTAGTGAGAGGAAGGTATAGATGGTCATCTAGATGTATTTGAGCAACTGTTATTGAAAGAGGAAACCTCTGGCATACTCATAGTGTTACTAAGGGAACATGTCTGCAATCTCAGTGTCTCTTCACAAAAAACTAGATGTCTGAGGCCATATTTTACATTATGCCTCCAGAGCCCAAAAGGCATGTCCGCCTGCTTTGTGCACATCCTGGACACAATGGTATTTCAGAAGGGGCTGCATTTGCAAGAGGCTACACCTTTTACAAATGAGGGAACGTCCTCTCTTGATAACACTGGGGCTACAGTTGCGCCAGCACTATCAGCAGTACATAAGGGGCAGCCTCATGCAAATGAGGGACTCTCTTTCCCTCTGCACTCGTGCCATACAATAAATGCAGACTCAAACAGACCCTTAGGTGTCACACTCACAGTACACCATAAAAAGGTGGAGCACTTCCAGAGCGCCTCCTGAAGGCAATCCTCTGGAAGGAGGAAGAAAGGCCACATGGATCCCCTAACATCCCCCTGCAGCCTGGTGCAGTCACTCACTGCACCCCCTCCCCCTCAGATGTATCTCTCTTTTCCCTCTTTAAAGTGCAGGCGGCATCCCACGAGCACTGTGAAACACAGAGCTTTGAAGCGGCCACTCTGTATTTCAGTGAAAGCACTGTCCTGAGGGGGCAGCTCGAGTTCCGGGCTGCCTTTAGGCAGAACATTCATTGTTATAGGGTGAACTATCCCAGTTTTCACCCTGCATGCCTATTTAAAGGTGTGCTTTGATGCAAAAAAGGACAGTGTGCAATTTCGTTAATGCAGCCCTTGGAGTCAGAAATAAACATGTTATTGGAGCATCCAAGGAAGGTAAGCTATCTTTTCTAAACCAACCCTGAAAAGGCTGAGGCAAGCCATCTTCCCGTTGTCTAAAATGCCAATGAGAGGGCCAGAGATTTCTAAAAGTGACCCTGACAGCATCCCAAATGCAACCTACTCTTTCCAGAAGTCCCCTCCTGTAACTTCTGTCCAAAACTCTGACAGAATTGAAGGGATTCTTTTTTTTGCACTTAGTAATGTATGTAAAGGATATTACTGAATAATCGGGGGGTGAGTGTTTGCATTGTCAGCACTCCGTCCATCATCCTTTTGTGTTGCTATTATTGAATAATCTACTTTAAAATATAATAATTATGGAGTACAAGGAAAAAATATTAACATTTCTGATTGCACAGTAGATTTAAAAGGGACAGAGTTTGGTGAAATGTGTGTTGGCTCATTTTTACAGATTGCTTGCAGATATGTTGCGAAGGTTACTATTAATCTTACTTATAGCATGAACATGCGCTGGCCCTCAGATAACAGCTAAACTAATCGACTGTTAATTTGTCGTAAATCACAATTATTTTCGGATTAGAAATATTTTGTTAAATACCCCCTCTTGTTCTTTAGCACAAAGTAATTCAAACCGAGTCTGACTATAGACATTATACCCAAGGAAGACTAAAAGCCAAACATTTTTATATTGTGTTTCAAAAAAATATATTGAGCTGTGCCGTATGGTATAGAAAAGATAAAACTGTGCACAGCAGTGAAAGAGGGAAAAATTGTCTTTAATTTGTATATGTTTTGTTTCCTTGAAATTTCTTCCAGTTGGGATAAAATGTTCTTGTTTACGAAATGACTGAAAATTACCAAGGGATTATTATAAAAATATGGTGTGCTTACATTGACAGTTAAGTACCCATTTCTCGTATTGATCAAACACAACTATAAGCTGATGTTGTGTTTATAGGGTGGCGAAGGATAACACTGGATAACATTTGCTTTTTAAGAATAATTGTGCCTTTTTAGCATAACATATTCCGAGGTAAAAAAATGTATCACTGAAGAAAGTTCTGGTAGAAAAGACTTCAAGGCCGACAAAGTTGCATGTGTAGCAATTTGTAGTCAAGTAGGAATAAAATATACTACAACACCGTCATTTTATGAAGTTGTATTCTCTTTAATCCAACATTTGCATATGTTTTAGTTAAATTGTGTGAATTCCATAATTGATATACCCCATAGTGACATAATCTCTATTATCTACCAATGAGAACATTTTTCTTATTTTCTATGTAATAATGTAATCTTGAAAAAATATCTCTTCAATCAGTGAGTTTATTTTTATGTCAACTACTGTTTAAAAATATAGGGCCAGATTTAAGTGAAAATTACGGTGTGCACGGCTTCGCCAATATCGGCAGTGTCATGCACAGTCATTTTCGAAATGCATGGATGCACCATACAAACAATAATACGGCGCACCCCTGTGTTTCTCCCTGCGCCGGCGCAAAATTTGCTGGAACGCACCAATGAAACCACCCTTGTACCATAGTGCAAGGATGGCTGCATTCAGGGGGAGATTGTTTTTGTGCAGGAAGGGACACCTTCGTCCACAAAAACAATCTTCAATGGTGCTATACTCCTTTTATGTGTGCTGCAAAATGCAGCACAAATAAAAAGAGCAAAAAACAAGGAGAAATTAAAGCATTTCTCCTCGTTGTGCCACTCTAAATCCACTCGTAGGGTGGCGTTGGATTTTGGTGTTGCCTCAGGTTTACGAAAACTCATAAATCTGGGGCAGCATCACAATGCAATGGGTGTTGCTGTGGCATGTCCATATATATATATATATATATATATATATATATATATATATATATATATATAATTTACATATATATATATATATATATATATATGTATATATATAAGAATATGCTGGGACTTTGTTCCATCTATTTGTGTAATTAATGCACGGTAGTGGCAGGAATGATTGCAGAAGGCACGGAGAGCTGCATTGCCCTATTGTTACGCTGCCCAGAGTTCGACTACTAAATCATTGCTCTAATTACTAACAGTGTTGCGTCTCCTCCTGGAGTATGTGTTGTAATATCAAGAGGAATAAAGTGCCAGAAGTGCAGGATGACTTCTCAGCTCATGGGCATTCCCTATGATGATGCGGTCCCACCACATCACAAGGGTCCCCACTCCTCTGCAGCATTCATCCACTGTTCCCGCAGGACATGATGGAGTATGGTCGTCTTGTAAATGTTCACGGTGCAGCATCGCTAAGGGATATGTTTACGATTCTGCAAAGCACCACAGAAAAACAACACATGATAACTATGCTGTGAAATATTTTTTATCAGTTTCTTATCACAGATCTCATTATTTTTTTGGATCCGCTTAATTTCTAAAGCACAGAGAAATAAATGTTTTAGGCAGAGTTCTCAAGAGGGTCATGATGATGCCAGTATTAATCAGCCATGCTTCTTCTTCTTCCAGCCCTAACTATTATCCAATTACAGTTCAATAAACTGTGAGACTGGTGGATGAAGTGATTCGCCTAAATCACACGGAAAATCAGCGTTGGTGATAGCATTTCTAATAATTAACCCTTGACACCTCTATTTAATCTTGACGAGAGATGTCGAAATTCACGAACGAGTGCACAAGTACTAGTCAGCAACGTCAACAAGGGTCAAGATTCATTAACATAAGCATGCCTTTTAAATATTGGGGTCTTTGCAACTGTCTGCATGCAGTGCAGTGAAAAACTGCGCTAATATATGCATTCAATTATTTTGCCAGATTTAACATTCTTTAACTAATGAAGGGGGAGCGGTTAAAACAGCACAGTTCATGCAATGGTTTTAAATGATGAGGATGTACAGGAAGCAGCGCAATAGCTGCACTCCTGACCAGGTCCACTAGTTCCATTTATTGTTTTATGTGTTTATCGGTTCTTGCTAGGTTAGTTAAAAACCTTGCAAGTAGCATCCACATTCCATAATACAAACTTAAAAATATGAATTAGTATACAATAACACATTATTGTATCAACTTCCTTACTGTAACGCACAGATCTAAAATCATAATACTATAAAATACATGATATACTGTTATGTGAGTCCCTGGCGAACCTCCAAATATCTGAGTGCTTGGCTAGTGCAACAATTGCTGTAAAGTCCTATTTTATGCGATGTCCAACCCAGGACGGACGCCTAAATTAAAACCATGCAGATGCTCATGCAAGGGTGTGTAGTGGCAATATTGCAGAGTTAGTGTAGTTTCTTATTTTACCCAGAATTGCATATTATGATGGCCTATATGCATAATGATTTCATTTTAGTAATAAATCACTTACATTTATCATTGTTAAAAACACCCTATGAATCTAAGTAAAGCTGTGAGAGCTTATTCGCAATCGTAAACCATTAATCAATGACCCCCAAGGACGTTTTGTTTCCTTTCCGCTCTTTCAGGAACTTTACCAAGTGATCATTAGATCCAAGTCCTCTGCAGAGAAGCATACCATGACCACCTGTCTGCAGCTGGGAATGTCTCTCAATGTGACTAGGGGGCGAAGAACAGTCTTCCGTTTAGGCAAGAGCAGTGCTTAATTTGTGCTTGTTGTTTCCGGTGCTGAGCACCAGCACTTATTTTTGAGGGCCGGTGCTCAGTCTTCTGTCTCAAGCATTTACTGCGAGCAAAAGACACGTTTGAGAAAGACGGAGGAAGAAAAAAACGAAAAAGCGTCACCATGGGAGAAAGCAGAAAGCTGCAGGTGAGCTGAAGGGGCAGGGAGTAGCTTAAATGGATTGAAGAGGTCCGAGATGGCTTCAGGATTACTCTGCCTCAGTATTCCATCTTCGCACATTTAATTGCAGCAGCTTCATGTTTAAGAAGGGGACTTCAGGCACCGGCACCTTTTTATTTACAAATTAGGCACTGGGCAAGAGGGCTGTGCATATGCATATCAGATGGTGCAGGTCTTCTCCTGCTTCACCGTACAACCTCCACATTGCTACAACTGTGCTTTGTTTCCATGGTGGAAGGCGGCAGAGCAAGGGAAGCATACCTCAGCTATTATGCAGGTAGTTCTCTTCCACTGTCTTGGTGAATCCCTTTGGCAAATTGGCTTGTGGTGTGGCCCTACTGTGCCTGTGAATGAGAAACTAGCCATGTGATCTGCTTGCTAGTGTTTCTTTATCAACGAGGCTTGTTTTATCCTTTTGTTTATTATCAGCTTGTAGAACTGATGAAAAGCAGCGCCCCCATAGGTTCTTAGCACCTAAGATCCGTGAGCTAGTCTTGAAGATAATTACTTGCAGAGCAGGCTTCTCTAGTCCCAGCCCATAAGTGGGTGTTCAGAATGCCCAGCAGAGCTTCTTTCATCTTGATCTTGTGCCAGCATTTGGTGTATGGGGCTCTTCTTGAAAGCTCTTGTTTCAACAGGCCAAACTCAGTCTGATTTGTACAGGTCACGTGAACCTAGGGAGACCGAAAATCATTCTATGAGCTCCCACAACTATTTTGTCTAAGGTGGAGGCGTCCCTGCCTCTGATCAGTTTGCCCCATAGGTAACTGTTGGCACCAGTTTTACCAGGATGACTTAGAGAAGTGGAGTCAGATTAAAGCTGGCTATTATGTTCCTTAAGTTTTTGAGAGTAATTGCTAGCACAGTTCCTCCATTATCAATCCCAGGTATTTATACTTATTGACTCTCTCCAGTCGCCTTGTTGCTAAGAACCAGCTGTACGCCCTCCTGCACTGACTGCAGTTTATGAACATGATATTCGATTTGTCCAGATTGATAACTAGACCCTTTTCTTCCGAATACTGCTGAGTGGTGTCTATTGATGTTGTATGCCAACTCGAGTTCGACTTATGAGGATCAGATCATCTGTATCTAGTACATTTTAAAGTACCATACCACCCACTTTTGGTGCATGGGAGTGGCAGGAGTTAAGCCTGCACGTTAGGTCAGCCATAAACAAATTTAACAGATTGGGGGCTAAAACGCAGCCTTGTTTTAGACCTTTTAAGGTCGAGATCCATCTCGAGAGATGGGAGCCAGACCCCAACTTAACTTTCACCCAGTTGTTTGTGTGTAGCTGAATCAGTATATTTAAAAGGGCTGATGGGATCTTCTAATTGCGTAGTTTAGTCCACAATTTAGTCCTGTCTGTGTGATCAAATGCGGCTTGGTAGTTGATAAAGCAAACAAACAACTTCTTTGTCCCTTTTGCGGCATCAATCAGTAGGGAGAGGGAAAGGATGTTAGTAGAGGTTCCTGTCAGCTTACAGAAGTCAGTCTGATTTGGAGGAATCACAGTGTTGTCGCTGGTTAGCTCCCCCAGACTACCCCACAAAGCACTTGGCTTCATTGTTGGTAAGTGCCACAAGTCTATAGTTTTTTGGATTATGTGTGTCCCCATGCTTGTAAATGGGTGATATGACCGAGCACCTCCAAGATCCTGGGATTGCCCTTTGGTTAACAATCAATTGAAAGACTAGAGTCAGGCTATCTGTCCAGAAGGATGGGTTTGCCTTAAAGTGTGCCAGAGATATTCCATTGGGCCCCGGGACCTCTTCTGACTTCCCTTAGTTATCTGCCTCTAAATTGGATCCTTTTTGACTGTGAGCTGGTTTGCTTGAGAGCCCTGATGTGGTTTGTGGCTGGGCATGCTTATCTGACCTCTCGCTCTGGATGATGCCTCTGCATTGCTGTTAAAGTGATCCCTTAAGCTCTTCTGCCACACTTTATTCAGTTATATGTGAATTTACTCTGTTGTGGAGAGGCTGCATTAGGAAGTTTACTCCCTGCCAAATGAGAGCACTGTTACTACAAGTGGCCTATTGTGAGTCTTCTTCCTCCCATTTTACTAACCAAATTAATCGCTTCAGGGCAGCCCTCTGATGTCTCAACTTCCTTGAAAGGTAATGTTTGTAGCTCAGAGGTGAGGTTTTCTTAAGATTTTTTTAATGACTTTATTAAGGGACTTGATTTGCCTTTGCTGGGCCGGAGTGCCCATCACTTGGCGACCCACTGCCTGGGGCATCTTTCCTTAATTGACTGTGATGGCATGGGGTTCAGCCGATGCACCTGTAAGGCCCTCACCAGGTCCCTGTCTGATTCTTCTTGTTTTGTTAGCAAGGTTCTTGCTGATCTCCTGAGGAAGTCAAGCGGCCTGGTATTACATTTGATTCTTTTGTTATTCATAGTATAAGTAGAGCCAATAACTTTTGCTTGTTGTGCCATTACTATTGCATTGGTGGTGAGAGTTGTTTCTAGGGGTGGATGGTCTCTATCACCTCTACCACCTACTTGAAATGCAGTTATTGTTTGGAAAATTGAAAGACTTGCAAATGTGTAGTCTATTGTTGCACTGGCCATGGCTGAGTGAAAAGTTTCTGCTGGTGGATGATCTTCACAGAAGCGGCTACTAAGGGCTCTGAGACCAAGAGTTGCCAAATCCCGCAATAGTTTTGTTGCAACTTTAGTTTTCCCCCATTAACTTATTTCTTGTGGCAGTATGTCCCAGTGAAAGGATTAATTAGCTATTAGCCCTTCATCATTGTTTGATCCAAATAAATGCATGTTAAAGTCTCCTGTCATAATGATGCCTGATGTTGTCTCTGCCTCCAGCAGCGTAGTAACCTTGTGTGTTACCCAAGTTGAGCCTTCTGCCTTGTGATTTGGGTGCACATACACATTTGTTATGAATGTTAGAAATGGGGTCTTTGGTTGACAGTCAGGTTACCCCCTGTTCAAGCAAGGACCCTCACTCTAGTCAGGGTAAAGTAGAATCATCGTCAGCTAACCCCTGCTTACCCCCTTGGTAGCTTGGCAGAGCAGTAGGCTTAACTTCAGGGTGCTAGGTGTAAAGTCTTTGTACCAACACACACAGCAACTAGTGTGAAAACACTACAAAATGACACAACACAGGTTTAGACAAATAGAGAATATTCATCTAAACAAAACAAGACCAAAACAACAAAAATCCACAATACACAGGTCAAGTTATCAATAAAAAGCATAAAGAGTCTTTAAGTTGTTTTAAACCTAAACTAACACTGTTAGCGTGAAAGTGTACCTTGGGTGCGTCAAAAATAACCACGCACGGGCGAGTGTGCATCAAAAAGGGCTTGCGATACGTTGATTCCATTCCCGAGCGGGGCCTTGCATCGTTTCTCCTTTCGCCGGGTCGTGGTGTGTTATTTCTTCTTCCTGCAGAAGAGCGATGCACTCTCGGGTGCGGGCCGGCCTTGCGTTGTTTTTACACACCCAGCGGTACTTGAGCCGGACATCCAGCCACACGATGATCCGAAAACCACACAGCGTAGGTTGCGATCTCCCAGCCTCCGTCAGCTATGCTGCGCGTCGTTTCTCCTGCTCTGTGCGTCGATTCTTCCGTCGCATTTCCGGCGAGCGTCGATTTTCATCTGCGGAGCCAACGGCGCGTCGTTTCTTCAGCCGCAGATCGGAGTCACGTCGATCTTTTCCCTGCACAGCGCTCTGTGCGTGGATTTCCTTTTCTTTAGCCTGCCAGCTTCTCCTTTCAGGGTCCCAGGAACTGGATGAGAACCACAGGGCAGAGTAGGAGTCTCTCCAGAGACTCCAGGGGCTGGCAGAGAGAAGTCTTTGCTGTCCTTGAGACTTCAAACAACAGGAGGCAAGCTCTAAATCAAACCCTTGGAGATTTCTTCACAAGATGGAAGGCACAAAAAGTCCAGTCTTTGCCCTCTTACTCTGGCAGAAGCAGCAACTGCAGGATAGCTCCACAAAGCACAGTCACAGGCAGAGGTTCCTCTTGTTTCCAGAAGGGTTTCTAAAGTCTGTGGTTTTGGGTGCCCTTCTTATACCAAATTTCTCCTTTGAAGTAGGCCTACTTCAAAGTAAAGTCTCTTTTGAATGGAAATCCTGCTTTGCCCAGGCCAAGCCCCAGACACTCACCAGGGGGTTGGAGACTGCATTGTGTGAGGGCAGGCACAGAGCTCTCCCCTCCCTCCTAGCACAGATGGCTCATCAGGAGATGCAGACTACACCCCACTGTCACTGTGTGAGGTGCAACCAACCCAACTGTCAAACTGACCCAGACAGGGAATCCACAAACAGGCAGAGTCACAGAAATGGTATAAGCAAGAAAATGCTCACTTTCTAAAAGTGGCATTTTCAAACACACAATCTTAAAAACAACTTTACTAAAAGATGTATTTTTAAATTGTGAGCTCAGAGACCCCAAACTCCACATGTCTATCTACTCCCAAAGGGAATCTACACTTTAATCAGAGTTAAAGGTAGCCCCCATGTTCACCTATGAGAGGGACAGGCCTCACAACAGTGAAAAACGAATTTAGCAATATTTCACTGTCAGGACATATAAAACACATTACTAGATGTCCTACCTTAACCATACACTGCACCCTGCCCTTGGGGCTACCTAGGGCCTACATTAGGGGTGTCTTACATGCAAGAAAAGGAAAAGTTTAGGCCTGGCAAGTGGGTACACTTGCCAAGTCGAATTTACAGTTAAACACTGCTCACACAGACACTGCTGTGGCATGTCTGAGACATGATTACAGAGCTACTTATGTGGGTGGCACAACCAGTGCTGCAGGCTCACTAGTAGCATTTGATTTATAGGCCTTGGGCATCTCTAGTTCCCTGTACTAGGGACTTACTAATAAATCAAATATGGCAATTATGGATAAGCCAATTAAATACACATTTTGTAAAGGAGCACTTGCACTTTAGCACTGGTTAGGAGTGGTAAAGTGCACAGAGCAACAAAAACAGCAATATCAGAGTCCAGCACACATACAACCTGGGGAACAGAGACAAAAAGTTAGGGGAGACCACCCCAAGGATGAAAAGTCTAACAATGACTATCAATGTTTTTTTCGCAATCATACATGACTGTTATTCTAATGACCCGTAAGGAATTAGCCGAAGAGTCTGAGAATTGTAACTCTTTGATTTTACAAATGCTCATGATGTAAGTGTATATGGCTAGACAGCCTTGTAATTTACCAAATCTTGAGGCTTTGCAAGTGGGACAATGGAAGACAGTCAACCCTTGTAAATGCTGCGGCTGATCCAGCTACATCACCTGTAGTGCAATGAGATGGAAGGTATGAAAGTATAATAAAAGGATGTTATTTCTTAATCCATTGATGTTCCAGGAGCATATACTTAAGTTTCTTTTCTGTGCCTTGATTTTTTTGTTTTCACTGAATCACGTTCGGCATTTATAGAGCTAGGGTACTAGGACCAGACTGTTAATTTCACCCTTTCTGGCGGAAGAGGCCCATCTTGTTGAGCATTTGTTTTGGATGTGGGAGTAAGTGTGGAAGATGTCCCCCGTGCTCTCCAAAAGACTAAATAAGAATTTCTCAGCAAAAACAACCAATGGGATATTTTTAATGCTTGAGGCTTTATAAGCAGTGACTCACGATAGCCCGGATTATAGTATGGCCACAGCTTAATTCCCCACTGTCTGAGCTGCGCTCATGAGTCCAGAATTCTTCCTGCACTGTCCGTGTTTGTTTGACCATGTTGCCTTGTCACCTCTATTCCTGGATGCTTGCTGGCGTGAATGAATTCAATGCTTTGCAGATCAGAGGATCTTAGGTCCTTGAGTCCTTTAATTGCTCTTAGTAAGCGTAGGATGTTCCCCCTATTCAGAATGTCTCCATGACCTTTGGACTCATATTATGGGGTGAAAAAGGTAATGCTAGTTTCCTTGTGCTCTTTCTGTGGGCTGATTGTATTTACGTGGGTGCCCGCCAGACATGGTTTTAGTGGTATCATTGTCACAACCTGATCGGCTCTAAACTGAGGTGCATAGGTATGTTATGTTCTTGAGCAATGGATAGGCCAAAGATGTAACAATCTCTGTTTTGGCTAATTGTTTTTTTTATATATGTCTCCTCCAACTAGTGTTTCGAGCTTGATCTTCTCCCCTACAGGCTTGCATCTGAGTTGGTGAGCTATGTTGACTGTCAATAGATAAGCAGAATGCTACTGTGAGTCTTGCCATCTCTTTGTGCCGAAGGGGTTGGCTCTGCATGCTTCCCTCATTCCAGTATGTGTACTGGGGTCCTCGAAAGCTAATGTGGCTAGATCTAGTGGGTTTTGTTGGACTTTGTGTTTCAGTTGGTTTCTAAAAGATTGGTTCCATTTACACTCTTGGTCTCCCAGGCTTGTTTTCGACGCAACACTAGTTAGGGCCTTTTCAGCAACAATAAGATGTTTTGTCACTCCTCCTTTTCCGGCCATTCCTTCTTTGCTTCTGCCGGACTTTGTAATTGCTTCCCACCATTTGTGTGGCCCTGTCTGCCATTGGGGGTGAGGGTAATAGTTGTCCCGATTCAGATAATGATTGAGCTCCTCCTAGGGTAGGCCTTCAAGAACCTCCTGCATTCTCAATTTGCCCTGAGCAAACTTGTTCATGACTTGCTTTCTATTGTCTGAGCTCTGCATGCATTTCTATCACTCTGACATCCTCCTGGAGTGGAGTGATGCCCAGCCTTTGTCCCCTGCTCACCATGCTGATAACTGTTCCATCTGTTGATGCATGAGATTTGGTCAATTCTTTTAGGTCTGACATGAGGTTGCCCATTATCACTGGCAGAGTTTTCTGCAAACGAACTGTTCACGCAACTCTGTGTCAGAGACTGTGTATCATTATGAGCTCTCAAAATGGCATTATTTAAATCCTTCAACTTCTCAATATTTGAGACAGAAATGGCCAGGGTGTTCGATAGCAAGACTGACATCTCAATCTTGTCTGATTGATATTGCAACACATTCACCTAGAGCTGCATGGTGTTCAGCAATGAGGAAACATCATAACATAAAATGATGGTCGTAGTGATGAAACTTTTCAAACACTGACCCCCAGTCACAGATCTGGGTTTAATCCATTGTTATTTTGCTCGCCACTTCACCCCAGTCTCGTCCCAACCATATGCAAATAAGTCTTGACCCTGCTCCCCACAGGAGCAGTACTGCCCGAACTGCCAAGCCAGGCCCTCTCTGGACGAGAAACAAGCATCCTGGGACCGGTTTCTGGGTATCACCCCTCAAAAGCCAGCGTTTAGCAATGAAGCCCAGACATTGTCAGCCCTGTTTTCAGTTCCTTGTTTCTCTGTAATTTTTGGTGAAGAATATTTTCCTTCAAGACTACAGGGTGTAAAGGAGTCTACCAACTCCTTCCACTCTTGCGATGTGAGATGATATGTAACACAGTGTAGTTCCCATGGCTCTGAAGTCTTGAAGTTGACTCTGCACCTAGGTGACTCAATAGGAGTATGGTCTAGTTTCCTTAATTTCTCAGGAAATGACACCCCCTGATGGGAGCCTTCTATGGAAGGTTGTAGATCCACTTCACTTGTTTGCTGGATGTGCAACTGAAAAGGATTTACTTCTTCTGAGGCCTTTTCGTACATGTGTTTAAAGCTCCTTTGCAGTCTCTTGCCCAGAGGTGAGGAAAGTTGGTTGTCCATTCTGAATGTCCATGGGAAGGGGCCTTAGCTCCTTTTATATTAATAGCATTGCTTGTTCCTGTGCACCCGCAGTTGGAATGGAGTTCAGTGGCCTTCCATTGGCTGTAGGTTCTTCCTCTGTTTCTACCTTGGACCTCTATTTTAATTCTGTCTTCACCCCTTGATATCACTCCTTTTGATGCTACTTTGCCTGATGGAGTTATCATTCTTTTGTCAGGCTCTCTCTCAAGCACCCCTCTGGTGACTTCCTGACCTGCTGTACTCTCCGTCGAGTATATGATTATCGTGGGCTGTAATGGAAAGGGAAGTCCATCGACCCGTCTTTACTGGCATACAAGACTGTGCTGGGGTCTTTCAGAAAGGTAAATTTAGAGTAGAGTTCTCGCTGGTGGCTCTGTGTTATCGGCATTGAGGAGATGTCTGTCCTTATGTCTTGTAAGAGTGTTTCAATTAATGCCTCTCCTTTGTTTGCCCTCTTTGTTTTGATTTTGGCTCCAGTTCAGTCTTGATGTCCCCTTTTCCTTTTTGTAGCTACTGGAGGGCCTTGACCTCTTACTTTGCCAGACCTCATACTCTAGCATGGCGTTGGCCAAGCTAGAGTTGATGAGCTACAGATGATTCTGTCAATACACCTGAAGAGCTGGGGGCCTTGGGGTAACCGCTTCACTGCCAGTATTGCCACACTGGTGCATACTTGCTTAAGGTTATGATGAGTTTGAATGCGAAAGAGGCAATGAAGTGGCACTGTAGTGTTGCTGGGCCAGATTAAACTGTGAGGTGCTGCTGCCTCAATCAAGAGGAAGGCAAAGGGGTGGACTTAATTGCAGATACAATTGTGATTAAGGCACCAGGATGGTACTGTGGTGGCTTTCATTTGGTGAAAGACTAAGCAGCTACTTCCTTCAGACATTGGGGGGGGGTGCCCTTAGTCAGGAGAAGCGGGGCAGTAAGTCACACCACAGGCTACTATGGCTGCTTCCACAACTCACTGCAATCTCCCTGGCTGCGAGACGGGACCCCTAACGATACCCGCACCGAGACAGTCTGCTCGTCCCAGCAGCACTCCCCCCCACTCGCTTTGGTGGCTTTTATTGCTGTGGCTGTGACTAGGGACGGCCTCTGGGCCAGTGGGAGCCAGAGGATAAAAGAGACTGACCAATAGCAGACAAGCAAGCTGGCTGGCAAGTTGCTATTAACTCAAAGGCTCCCTAGGTCCCCCATGTTTTGCAAGAGGTTTGCTTATCCACATGTGTGCGGTCGTGGGGCCGGGGCTTCAGGAGCTTCAGCACACTGAACTGGGTGGGGCGACAGGCCCAATTTTCAAGAGAGCAACACTGTACTCCACTGCAGCCCCCCGGTTTGAGCTTCTCTTCAGTTCAGCTGATATTCTGTGGTTCAGTTCTGCCGAAACCGAGCCAGATGCCATCATTTTTTAGTCGCTCTGCTCCTGCTTCGCAAATCCTGCCACACCCCCCCAGCACAGCTTCAGCTCATTCACTCCAATTTAAGGATTAAGGGGCAGATTTACTAGAAAGTGGCGCATCGGTCCTGCCACCTACTGCCACCTAATGACACCATGGTTGCGCCATATTTATAATAAAGTGCACCATGAAGGTCGTTAACACAGTAGCATCAACATTTTTGACGCTATTGTGGTGCTTTGCTTCACTAGCGACAAAACCTTTGACACTAGGTCAGTAAAGCACAGGGAGGGCCATAGGTTACTATGGGTGCACCATTTTAATGGCTGCCTTGGGCAGGCATTAAAAATGACTGAATAAATGCTGCAGTGAAATGCCTGGGAATGGCCCCCTTGTATACATTATGCCTGGGGCAGGCATGCATTGCACCACTTTGTGAATATAGCACGGGGAAATTGCTTCTTCAATGCCACATTAGCATAAACAAAATGATGCTAGTGTGGTGCAAGGAGGAGCAAAAGGCTTGTAAATATGCCCCTCAATTTGCTAAGCGTAAATCCAAAATTAAGGTATTATGTTAAAAATTGAAAATAACAATTAACACACTTAATTGTTTGTAATTGTTTCTTCGCTCAGTTCTAGAGCTAGCAAGATCGAACTCTTCTTTCCTCTGATGACACAACCCCTTATACCTGAGATACCAAACAGCAAGCCAGGTATCCTCATTACAACCACTGACTAGGCTCTACTTGATGCCCTTTCACAGTTGCCTTCATACCTTCCCTTGAGAATTTTATTGTTGCACATAAAGAGAATGTAAAAGTTGACCATCCATCAGCATAACTCACAATATTTTGGTGTATTTAGCAAACACACTGATCTTCAAATATTAATAACTATGTTGCCCTCTCCTAACTACAGATCTGATTAAGGTTGCAGTTTGATGCTGAGGTATCCTTTGGTTATAAGTTCCACATGCTTAAAGTTTCCCAACTGGCTTCAAGGATGCTCTGGACAACATTTGGCTCACTTATTGAGTATGTACCTATATAGATATGGTTCTGCATATTATCAAGCTATGAAGGTAAAGACTGCTTAAGAGTGTTTTGTCTGCAGCCAACGATAGTGCTGAATAGGTTGGTCATTGTGATCCCTAGGTGGAATAATAAGGACAAGCAGCACCATTCCTGGGTGATGTCTTTCTCACCAAATCACATTCAATTTGAAACCAGAAATTCAAAAGGAGGCAGTTCGCAACTGTGAGAAATTGGGTTGCTGGTTGAGAGGTTGTCTGCCCTTCTCAAGCAGCAGTCAAAATCCCTGTCAGGTTGAACCAGAGTCACTAAATTAACCTGTGCTTATCCCTCTGGTAGGTTCAAATAAAAGCAGTCAGGCTGAACTTAGAGGCAATGTATATAGTATTTATGCAGCATGTAAACAATAATAAAGTGAAAATTGAAAGCACAACTCAAGGAAAATCACACACAAATTTAGAAAAATACAGTATATTTTGATACATATTTTGACACTTGATAATTTGGCTTGACAAATTCAATCAGTACAATTGGAACTATAATTTTTTTTAAGTTTTAAGGAAAATATAGCTGCAAAAATACATAAGGGCACCAACCTCAAACATCTGGTCGCGTGAGACCGGGGCAAAGTCGAAAGGTGTGGCCCACTGTGATAGAGCATGGGTCAGATTCAGGTAGTTGATTGTGTCAGGACTCCTTTTATCTTTGGTCTTAAAAGAAATTTAAATGAAAAACGTCTAAGAAGGTGAAGTTCAGCGGTGTAAGGCAGCTTGCGGTGCGTGAGGAGAAGGTGTCGTAGCTGAGAAGCTGTTAGATGAGGTAGCTGTGAAGATTTCTACATTTGGACTAAAACTCTTTATTTGAAGATCGAAAATCTCCAGCAGGACAAAGGAGCAGGCTATAGCCGATGAGGACTCCATGACCCATGAGCTCTGCAAAGAGGCACTGATCAGGGGTAGCTGCTGCAGAAAAGAACTGTTAGACCTGACAGTCATAGAGTGGTCTTCCCCCAAATGTTTTGACATCCTTTTCCCACTTTTGCTGATCTGTTTTTGTTGGATGGCACAATATGTGCTGAAGGCCAACTAGCAGAATTTCATTTACCAGCCCTGACTATATTGTATTCCAATGTACTTGGGACAGATAAGTAAATTAAATATGCCAGTCAGGTGTAAGCCAACGTTAGCATGTTTTTAGTAGTGAGCACATGCACTTTAGCATTGATTAACAATGGTAAAGTGAACAGAGTCCACAGGCCAATAAAAATTAATTCAGCAAAAATATAAAGGAAGTAGGCAAAAAATTTGGAGGAAGACCGCCCTAAGGCTGACAAGTCTAACAGCAAAACAGATGATCCAGGATTAACCTTTACCCTCCTGTAGCACAGGTGTTGACCTCCACTGTTAAAGTGTAGGAAATAAGAGGGGAAACAGTTCCATTAAATTTGTCTACGTGTGACTCTAAGGAAAATACAATGGCAGGCCCTTGAAGCAAGAAGATTTCTAACGATGTTTCTCCTGAGTAAAGTCCAGGGGAATTGGAGAAGAAACATGATTCTGAAGCCATTTGAGGACCTGGCCCATACGCTTGCTAACATGCATTTATGGAAGCCGCTTTAGGCTTTCAACTCAAAGGAGTTTTGGTAGGCCAATTTCATTAACTGATAGCGCTTGATTTGCCTCTGAATGTTATCATCATTTATGGCTTTTTTTCAGGATAAAGAAATCAATGATAAATTGGTGTTCTTTAACAAGGTTTTATTCTTCCCATGGTTTTAAAATATCATTCCCTTTTATCTTGAGTGTGAGTCTTCTGTGCAAGTTAAGAAGTCGAATGTAGAACGAGATGCCATGGGCGCGGTTCATATGGCACAAAAACATAATTTAACAATTCTCATGGAAATGTTTATCAGCCAGAGCTGTAGCTTGTTCCTCTGACACCTATTGAAATGAATCACATTTGCACAAATTCAATATTCTATGGACAGCAGTGAAGAATGGTTCAGATTTTTCAGACATTTTGGTAATGATGGAAAAATAATTGTTTTCTCTAATGAGACTGTCATTGGCATCTGCTTCAGCACAAGCTTTCACAGATGTAAGAGGTGTCCATATTGGCTTCAGTCAGGAAGACTAAAGGCCTCATTATGAACCTGGTGGTCTGGGCTGCCATGCCAGCGGTGGCGGTAAATACCGCCATCCAGCATGGCGCCCAGACCACAACATAATGACCCGCCCAAAACCTCACGGCGGAATACACTGCTGGCGGGGCGGTGTATTCCTATCTCTGGATAATGATACCCATTCTGCCAGCCTTTTCATAGCAGTTCACACCGCCAGGGAAAGGCCGGCGAAATGGGGTGATTTGAGCGCCCACTGGGAACCCCTGCACTGCCCATGCACTTGGCATGGGCAGTGCAGGGGCCCCTGTGCAGTGCCCTGATTTACGGGCAGTGATCTGCACGACGGGTGCAGCTGCACTTGCCGCACAGGGGCATTAACGGTGGCTCCATGTGGAGTCACCGGAAATGTCCCGGCCAGGCATTCTACTGGGCTGGCGGGCAGAAACAATGTTCATTATGCGGCTGGTGGGGACCCAGGGGGGCTGGCGGTCAGTTAAATGACCGCCAGCCTGAACACGGCGGTAAACACCGCCGTGTTCATAATGAGGGCCTAAGGGTCTGATTACGACCTTGGCGGATGGGATACTCCATCACAAATGTGATGGATATCCCACCCGCCATTTTGCAAGTTCCATAGGATATAATGGAACTTGTAATACTGCGGGGGGATATACGCCACATTTGTGATGGAGTATCCCATCGGGCACGGTCCTAATCAGGCCCAGAATCTTCTCAGAATGCATATTTTATTTTTTTCACATTCTAAGGACAGACATTAATTTGAAAGAAATCAGGAGATATATAGAGAAAATCCGCAGGAGACAGGAAACTTGGTTTTGATTTACATCTCCAGTATTTGCTCTATTTCTGTCATGAAGCTTCTGCAAGGTGTTGCTTCTCATAACTAAAGATGATCAATTATTCTAGAACCCCCAACAAAAGCCTAACTCTCGATTAGTAGTGGGCTTACATACTTGTTAGCCCTTCCCATCAGTAGCACCCCTGACTATCCCATTTCCCTCTTTTCAACCAGAGTATGGAGCACACATCAGAAGGGAAGGTGAGTCCAGCATTTATTATAGCTTGACCAGAATCGCTTTCAGAGTCCTGTGTGTGTGATGTATTTCTGATGATAATTTCATTTGAGATATTATTCCATTTCTTCTGAAATGGTGTGTATGTTGGCCTTGTACTTACAAAATAAATATTTTGACATTACATTCCTGCCAAGATATTAGATGTATTAATGAATTTTGTTAGTAGGTGTTCATCATTACTTCAAGGTTAAGTTCAAGGTAGGGCTAGCATTTTAAAGATTATTATCACTTATGCAAGTGAGGGGCTCATTAATTCATACCTACCTGGAAGACTGATACATATAACCACCATTTACTAACAGGCCTTAGATCAAAGATAGATACCTTTGTCAGACTCTCAAGTTCAGCCCACATCTCTTCAATACATTCCAACTGAAAGCATTCTTTCTTCATTATCAGGCTTAAAACGTCTGTACTTCCTGAATATTTTTTGGTAGAGAAGGTTTCTCCAGCTTCTCAATGGCTTCAAGTCAAAGGAGTCATGGCAGTGTGCATGTGCAGTTTCCTCATCCAGATTTTGAGACCTCTATACTTGTAATACACATCCTTGGCTGCAGTGGCAGCTGAACCCTTTTTAAAGTGGTGTGGCAATCAGGAATGCCTTTAGGCGCAAACCCAAAGCTCTCAATCATGGCCCATTACAAACAGTGTTTAGGAGCTCTGTAGTTCGGAATGAAGGCAGTGCAAGCTTCTCACACTTCCTGGCAGTGTGTTAAGTACAATAAAACAGTATACTAAATTAAAAAACAAGTACTTACCTACTCCAGTCTTCTTTGGTCCCGCAATTCGGCAGCAAGGGGTCTCAAAACCAACTCTCCTAACCAATCCAGGTGCTGCTCTCATGCTGTTAACCAGAATGAAAGAAGTTCCTGGTCTGGTTGGAGTGGGCTGGCTCAACGCTCTTTCAGGCACTGGGTGCCTAGTAATGCCCCCACCACAACAACTGGCTCAAGCTGGCCAGCTGCACTGAAAAAGAAAACTGTGATATAATATTTTTTTTATTTTTCATTTTCGCAGCACTGGCATCAGGGTGGGAAATGCTTCTCCACCCTAATGGAGGCACCGTTCCTGCTTGGCTGAGAGAGTTGACAACCCTGGCTCAGAACAAAGTGGCTTTTCCCTGGTCCCAGGCAGGACAGGTCACTTAATAGGGATTAAATATCTAGGAGGGAACAGGAACATTTGACAGAACAAACGATATCCTTAGCACTACATCTTTTAATGTGGAGATGCCAGAACAGGCTTATTATATTCATTGCTACGACCCCCTTTGATACCAGATAGTTAGACTCAAGTCACTGTGGCGGAGAAAAGTAGCTTGGATCATCTCAAGTGGGAGTAGAGCTCATCTAAATACTGGAGTGGCCATGGAGCCACTTCCATATGGGAGGTCTGCTTGGTGGCAGAAAGGATATGCCATCATAAAACAGGGGCTCCTGGCTAATAGTACAGTAAGTCAAAGAACAATTGCTCCAAAGGTAGATGGGGGCTGCATAAATCAGATAGGATTGGATGGCAGAATTTCTCCAATCACAGTCTAGCATACAGAATAAATCTGGCACCTCAAACAACAACACTTTTGAACATTCCTGGCCCTAGGAAGACTCCAGCAGAAGAAGAAAGCCCTCCTGGAAGAAAGCCCCTGTCACCTGCTGGAAGACGAGGAATCACTCAAAGAAACAAAAGACTCCTGCTGGCACCCAAGGACTAAAACTGTTATTCATGGGTCAACTGAGTCAAGTGGTTGATCTCCTGTTTTCCTGCTTCAGGGACACAAAGTGAAGAAGAACACCTGACTCCAAGAAGGTCCAGCAGAACAGAACGGGATATAACCTGAAGGAAACCTGGTTGGAGAAAGACCCTATGCTTCAAACTCCGCCCTGAGGAGCTAAGGGCTGCACAACTGACCAAACATATTTTTCCAGCAGATAGGGAAAAGTGTCACCTAGTCTTTTTTTCCATTTCCAGAGGACTGGCACAAGGTGCTGGACCTTACCTTGGATGGTTACATGCAAGATGACCTTCAAGGGTCACAGACTTTTGGTACACTGAAAATTCAGCAGGACCATGTAGCAAAAATACCTACCCTCTTGGACCTCTTCACTGCTACAGCTCCTCCTTGTGCCTGCTGGAGAATTTCAGCTTCCGAAAAGCACCTTTCTTTGCCATGTATTCCTGCAGTGCCTTAAACTGCAGCCCAGTCAGAGCACAAAGGTCTTCTTGTCGACCTACACTTTTGTCAAATGTGTTGGTAATGTAAATACTCAATGCAGTCCACATATGACATTTAGGGCTACATGTACGAAAGAAGTGTTTTGCGACTTGCAATTTGCGAGTCGCAAAACCTTGTGTTGAACTGTGTCAATGACACTGTTTGTGATTTGCAAGGGGGTCGCAAATGCCCTACCTCATGAATATTCATGAGGTAGGTCGCAATTTGCGACCCTCTTGGAAATGGCCGCCCTCACAGGGATGGTGGCTTGCTGGAGGCAGCAGACCACCATGTCTGTGACTACTTTTGAATAAAAGCAGTTTTTTTTTAATTATTATTAAATGCAGCCCGTTTTCATTAAAGGAAAATGAGATGCATTTAGAAAAACAAAAAATGAAACATTTTTGTTTCATTTTTTCAGAGCAGGCAGTGGTCCTTAGGACCACTGCCTGCTCTGAAAAAATGTTTTTACTGCCATTCATAAAGGAGAAGGAGTCCCAATCCGGACCCCTTCCCGTTTGCAAATGGGTTAGCACCAGTGTGACACTGGTGCTAACTGCGAATGTTTTGCGACCGCATTCGCGGTCACAAAACAATCATACATTGGACTGCGACCCGCAATTAGGAAGGGAACACCCCTTCCTGATTGCGACTCGCAATCCCTTTTTGCGATTCGGTAAATAGTTTACCGAATCGCAAAAATTGGTTTCAACATACCAAAGTGCATTTTGCCCATCGCAAATGGCCCAATTCACTGATTGTGATGTGCAAAATACTACGTACATGTAGCCCTTAGTTTTCAATTCTGTAAGGGCAATTTAGGTACCATCAACTATGGACTTATAGGGAAAATAAATATGCCAAACTGAGAGTTCCAATTGCACAACACGTTTTAGGGGAAAGAACTGTCTCTTTACTGCTGTGTAGTTGTGGCGAAGCACAGACCATTTTACCGCCAGCAAAATCATACAGGACAAAATGGTGGTAACCACAACAAAAATTATGCATTTCCTTACACTCATCTGTATTTAAATATCTATTGGGGTGTTGGGATCTGCCTGCCATGGCTATCCAAAGAGGTACCTAGATACTCCAGAACTTCTACAGGTGTCAATAGATGCAAGGAAGAAAGGCTTCAGTGCTACATTCGGTTACAAATGACGATAGAGGTCTTTGACATCTGCTGTTGCTGAGCTCAACTACGAAAATGGTCAGCTATCTTTCATGTCCACAAGATCTTTACCAAAATATGAGTTGTCTGATGGTACGGGTGAAAATGGATAAACTGGAAAATTAGTGACAAATATACGTGTGCCTCGTCAATGGGTACTATAGGGAGATTACAGACCTGGAACACTATCTGACTCTATGGGCTCTTTCTCAATTGTCCATTAATATGATAAACTTAGACAATATGCAAGGAATTTCTCTAAGTCAAACATCTACTTTGGCCCTCATTCCGAGTTTGGCTGGCGGCAGTAGCCGCCAGCCAAACGGGAACCGCCACTTGGCCGCTCCGCGGTCAAAAGGCCGCGGAGGCCATTCTGGCTTTCCCGCTGGGCCGGCGGGCACCTGCCAAAGGAGCGCGCGCCGGCCCAGCGGGAAAGGCCCTGCAACAATGAAGCCGGCTCCGAATGGAGCCGGCGGAGTTGCAGGGGTGCGACGGGTGCAGTTGCACCTGTAGCGAAAATCTTTCTGGAGCCCTGTTAGGGGGCCCCTGCACTGCCCATGCCAGTGCCAGTGGCATGGGCAGTGCAGGGGCCCCCAAGGGCCCCACGACACCCGTTCCCACCATCCTGGTTCTGGCAGTGAAAACCGCCAGAAACAGGCTGGCGGGAAGGGGGTCGGAATCCCCATGGCGGCGCTGCAAGCAGCGCCGCCATGGAGGATTCTCCCAGCCGGGGGTAATCTGGCAGGAAACCGCCGGATACGGCTGGGCGACCGCGGCTTCACAGCCGCGGTCGGAATACATAATTAGGCACCGCCAGCCTGTTGGCGGTGCTTCCGTGGTCGTCGACCCTGGCAGAATGACCCCCTTTGTCTTATTTAGGGCTGTCTTTAGGAGAAGCACGTTTCATCATATTTTTCTCAGATTTTGTGTCAGTAGTTCCTCACCTTTTCCTCACTCAGTGAGGCTCTGCTCTTGAAATACTCATCATTGGAAAATATATTTCCTTTTATTCATTTTGCCATGGGGTCCCATGCTTTCCATTTACTTAGTTCCCATTATTGCCTGTACACACTGCAAGAGCAAGACATTGAGGTCTTGGGTGGTTATAAATGCCTCTGACTTGAGCAGAACCTTGGTGTTTTTTAAGCATAGCTCCTGATGAAGAGATAGCTTTGGAAGTTCTTTAATTATGACCATCTCCTTTAAGATTGGTGGTGCTCTCAAGTGAACCCCAGTCTATTGTGTTAATCAAACTGATTTTCTTAATAGAGATATAATAAACAGTTTTCCTTAGTTATTCAGCAGTCCAGACATCCTTTGATACTTGCATTAAATAATGGACAATGCACATATTTTTCTTGTGAGCCTCCTAAAAAAAGGGACACCAAGGCCTCTCCTGTGACATGATTAAGGATCTTTTATGAACTACTTTATCAAGTGCTGATGAACGTATTTTCTCAAGCTCCCCTTCTTGTGGGCTTGACTTTAGATTTCCAACTACAGCAGGAGGGTTGATAGGGTTAGAACCCTTATTTTTCATCAACAGACTTTGGTGCCCCATATTTTTCCTTCTTTCATGTATTTCTGTTCATTCACATTTCCATTTTTATTTTCATCAAAAAGTCATCCTGAGGGACATATCCTTAATAATGGTATAAGGGTGTATTTATTTAGATATAGTCACATCCTAAATCTCACCCCAAAAACACCATATGAATTCTCTCTCTCCACTACTTTCTTCAATCTTCATTATTGCTAATCTTTGAATTGCTCAGTATTATATGGTTTTGAAAGCACATTGACCACTTCAATCAAGATATATGTGTTTCAAAAGTTAATTAACATTGTACTAGGGGAAAAACAGTATTTGTTTTAAAATATGTCAATGTATTTCCTTTGTCTTTCAATCTCTATTTTTAGTGATCACCCAGACCTGGTAAAGCACATACAAGTTTGAGCACTCTAGAAATTTGCAAAATGATCATGTTTACATATGAGGAAATATTTTTGTTGTAAAGCAAAGGATGTATAATTTGTTCCCCAGATAAGCACAAGACATATATGTAAGGTCCTCCAGATTACTTACTTGGGAAGGCAGTAGCAAATTCGAATGATACGCTGTCAGAAATTGGGTTACTAAACTGGGGAAGGGGGTACCACTACCAACCTCATAAACACATTATGGTTAGGATAAATCGCAGTCAAGCAACAGGCAATAACCCAGAGAAATACAGGTTGAACTCAAGCAGTATTACACAATTTAAAAATCAAAACAACAATACATTGTAATTCTGATATCATTTAGAAATATAGAAAAAGATGTCATGAACCACAAGATACAAAAACGTCTAACATTCAATAAGGAGAACCAGCCAAATTAATTTTCAGTTTTTGAGGCAAATGTGCCAAGAATACACAAAGCACTAATCGGATGTTACATTCAATGGTTCAACAGGATCTAGGCATTTCAGGCTACCAAGATGAGGCAAGGGTTGGCTAGGCCAAGTAGGCCATCCCTGTAGGAATTTTAACAATCTAGTTTAGTTTATTGTCCGGGAAGGTTCCATTAAAATCAGATATGCCATTGTTGAGCTATAGTTCAAGTCATAGCTTCCGTAGGTTGGAATCAGTAGCCCTTCTGCTGCTTGTGTACGTGTCTTACTAGGCTGCATGAGCTATCCATAAAACCATGAGGCCAGGGTATAAATGCTAGATTGCAACAATGGCCCTCCTAGGTAACACTTAAAAGATGAATACATCATTTATATAGCTAAATAGACATTTGCTATTAATGCTGTCACACATTCGTCATAATTCAGACCAAAATGATTATTTCAAGCAATATTTATCATATTGATTCAAAAGAAAAACATAAAATGTATAAATCCACTAAATAAATGCAATAAAGTGTAAAGTGACCGCAGAGGCCACGGAGGGTGTCATGCTACAGTAAATTCCACCATTCCTCCCCAAAAAGGAGAATAGCCTGCTCCGCATTTTCGTAGCAGCCTGCACCTTATACAGATCGCAGATGCCCCACCCTGCCTCACCTTCCACCCACAAACACACCCCATAAAACTAAATAGTACAGAGAAACTCAAGACACACTCTGGCGGACGCGGAACATTCACATTTAAATACTGCAAAAGTGAGCTAAAAATGTTTTATTTTTAAAAAGCTGAATTCTTTGAATTCAGTGTCATAACCTACTCTCCCTCCCCGAACCCCCTTGGAACGAGCCCACAGAAAGCACTTTAGAATCTGGAAAGAGGTGCTGAGGTGTGAGGAGTGATGCTCGCCTCTACATCCCGCTGCTCGCACCTTCACCTTCCGAGCATGCCGGCTGCGGCTGGGGCGGGAGCAGGTCCGTTGCTCAAGGCAGATAAAAGACAACTTTAATCTCTTTCATCACGAGACCCTCCCTGTGCGGAGCATGTCAGACACCTGGTATTCTGCAGGGACATTCCTGGGCAAGAAAGGAGTAACTCCGTCTGTACTTTATTCTTTGACTGTGTTTCATCTCCAAGACTCACAGAGCGGCATTCAAACGAGGTCATTTGCCTCAGAAGACGGCATTAGTCCCTCTGTATGATTGTTTCACACAAATCTGAACAGGTTTCTACAATGTGGCAGCCGAAGAGGAGTGTGATATCAGTGGGGGAGCTAGAATCATTAACATCTCCCCTTCTGACTTCTAATTGCTACCTGAGGGGAGGGCGGGGTCACATGTGTGTAACGCCTGGTAGTTTCAGCAGCAGGCTAAACCAACTGGTGTCAAAGCAGGGATTGGCTAAAACTAAGCAGCTCTCAGTCAAACGACCTGCTTGGCCTGCACACAAAAGACTACTGACTGTTGCAGTAAGCTGCTGCTAATCAATAAATAATTCAGAGGCTTAGTCAAACGACAGGTGAATATGTCACAGGGAAATAAGGCCAGCTGGCTCTTGCATGAGGGTGTGAGTGTTGGTGTTACTCGGCAGTTATGAGAAGTGCAATAACTTCAGATCTGTGATCTTAGCTGAGGATAAGCTGGAGAAGGATACAGGCATGAGGGGACAGAAAGATGAAATAGGAAGGGTAAAGAGAGCCTTGGAAGCAGTGGCGGCCGCTGCAAATCTCAAGTGGGGGGCGTGGGATTAGGTAAATAAAAAAAACGTACCGACTCTGCCGCAAATGCTGCCATCTGCCTTGTTCCTCTTCTCTCCTGCTCCAGATGGTGTCCCAGCGGTCCCTTGAACACCCGCACAGGCTCCCTAAGCAATCCTGGTGCTGCTCTCATGCTATACCTAGCACCGCCAGTATTGGTCAAATCAGCTTGGTCTGCTGCTCAGACAGTGCATGGGAGTCTGTGCTGTTTCTCCAACCTGGCTGTGCAAAACAGCTGGGGTGGAGAAACCTAAGTGTGCATGTCTGGTTGGCCGGCCTAAGACAGCCGGCCAAACTGACATGCACACTTTTAAGTGCACTCCAGTGACTCCACTCCACTTCTCCTCCCTCCCCCATGACCCAGCTCCACCTTTCCTTGCACATGCAGGCCCAGCCAGCAGCTGAAAAATAAAACAATAGTGAAATATTGTTTTCTTTTTCAGCTGCTGGCTCTGAGCTATTGGGGTGGCGCTCCTCAGCCATTGCGGAGGAGCTGCTACTTTTGGGAAGGCAGTCTGGACCAGAGATATGCAATATCATGTCCTAATCAAGTGAAGGTTGGAAGGAAGGAAGGGAAGTAGGTGGAGAGTGAGAACGGAAGAGAGCGGAGTGGAATGGAGTAAAGAGGGGGAGAAAGACAGGAAACTGTAATGGTTATAATGCATGTACAATCACACCGAAAGTACAGAAGCAATCACGTGCAGTGTGCTAACACACTTCCTAATATTATGTAGCATGTATTTAGCAGACACAGAGACAGGAGATGTACAGTCCTGCAATTAGACAGCAGCACTGAAAAAACACAAAGGTTACAGGGACGTTATAGTTCGGTTCTGAATTTACACGTATAAAGCGATAGAAATTCAGTTAGAGTACTTTCAAGTAACTAAAACATGCACCCTAAGGTAACTATAACTCACACCTTGGCTAAAACTAAGCAGTTCCTAGACATAGCAGGAGACACCCAGGGGGGGTAGAGGTCCCTAGGGCCATCAGTGGCTCCACAAGGGGACTCACCTTCAACAGGACATAGCCCCAGTGGATGGTGGTCCCCGAGCGCGGGGGTCCCATTCGAACCCCCTTTCTTTTTTTGACACTTTAGGGGCGGTGGTCCCGGGGTTGTGGGGGGCCCATCGCCCCCCTTGCATATACTTTCAGAAATGCCCCAGGGGGTGATGGTCCCTGGGGCGCGGGGTGCCATGGGCCCCCCACATATTATAAATAACGCAGCCCTAGGGAGGTGGCAGTCCCCAGGGCAGCTGGGGGGGCCACAGGCCCCCTGCATAATATACAATAGAAGCCCGGGGTGGTGGTCCCTGGGGTGTGGGGGACCCTGCGGCCCACCTTTATATAAAAATTGAAGCCCCGGGGAGGTGGAGGTCCCCAGGGGAACCGCGGGCCACCCGCATATAAAAAAATAAAAGCTCTGGGAGGTGGTGGTCCGAGAAGGCCCCTGCACATTACATTTTTAATACCCCCAGAACCTAGCCCACCCGGGGGCCTATTAAAAAAAGAAGCGTGGGAGTCCGCGCTTGTTTTGGTTTTTTTTTTTGTGCTGCAAATTTGCAAATCTTGTGAACTCGTGGCAATTAAAAAAAAAAAAATCAAAATGCCACTTGCTCTGCCGAACAACTTTAAAATGGCTGCCTCCTTCATGATTGGCAGAGCAAGTGGCATTTGGATTTTTCGGGGCATATTTATACTCCGTTTGCGCCGAACTAACTCCATATTTATACTTTGGCTTTAGACGCGTCTAGCGCCAAAGTTCATGGAGTTAGCGTCATTTTTTTGCGTGAACACCTTCCTTGCGTTAATGATATGCAAGGTAGGCGTTCCCGTCTTAAAAAATGACTGCGATGCATATGCGTCGTATTTATACTCCCGGGCAAAAATGACGCCCGGGAGTGGGCGGGACTAAAAAACCCGCATTTGCGCCGGATTTTAGCGCCTGGGTCAGGGCAGGCGTTAAGGGACCTGTGGGCTCAGAATGAGCCCAGAGGTGCCCTCCCAAGCCCCCAGGGACACCCCCTGCCACCCTTGCCCACCCCAGGAGGACACCCAAGGATGGAGGGACCCATCCCAGGGAAGAAAAGGTAAGTTGTGGTAAGTATTTAAAAAAAAAAAAAATTGTGGCATAGGGGGGCCTGATTTGTGCCCCCCTATATGCCACTATGCCCAATGACCATGCCCAGGGGACAGAAGTCCCCTGGGCATGGCCATTGGGCAAGGGGGCATGACTCTTGTCTTTGCTAAGACAGGAGTCATGTTAATGGCGTCTGGGCACCAAAAAAAAAATGGCGCAAATCGGGTTAAGACGATTTTTTTTGCCTCAGCCTGACTTGCCCCATTTTTGGATGCCCAAACGCCATTTTTCCCTACGCCGGCGCTGCCTGGTGTACGTGGTTTTTTTTCACGCACACCAGGCAGCGCCGGTCGGCTAAAGCCGGCTAACGCCATTCAATAAATACGGCGCCCGCATGGCGCTTCAGAATGGCGTTAGCCGGCGCTAATTTTTTTGGTGCAAAACTGCGTTAGCGCAGTTTTGCGTCAAAAAGTATAAATATGGCCCTTCATGTGGATAAACTGCCAGAACCACCACAGCCTAGAATGCACGTTATACCTGCCAATTGAAAGTTGGGACATTACTAAATGGAACAGTAAAGGTCACTAGACCAGTGCTGTCGGGTGTGTATGGAAAATACGCTAATGCGGTTACTTGGAGAGCCGACATTTAGCTTTTATGACTGCAAGTTTAACATCTGACATAAGCATATTTCTTAGCAATGGTATGCCTTTAAAATGATGACACTGAAATGCTGAGTACATCGATATCAATGACTCTCCAATGAGAGAAAGCAGGCCTGATTTAAAAGCACATCATGTGATGTTCCTTGCTGGATTAGCATTGAGAAAGGCAAATTATGATGCCGAAACACATCTGCTGTTGAAATTCAAATAAGTGGACTGAAAAACCCATGAGAGCTCCGAGCTGATCCTTTTGGGAACTTTGTGTGTATATATATATATATATATATATATATATATAAATATATATATATATATATATATATATATATATATATATATATATATATATATATATATATATGGTTTACCTAGTGGCAGTCACCACTAGGTCGTTATAGTTAGGACCTAGTTTCTATTGAAAAAGCTTTTTCTTACTTGCCTATATGTTTGGTGCCAGTTGCCGCATCTTCACAAAATTTTTATTAAAAAAACAGATGCTCACATGAGCTGCTGTCTGGAATGTTTTTGGGGTGATCCATCAAGTGGGGGCTGAGAAAAAGGGAGGTGTCCCAAAACACTTTTTACCCATTCATTTTTTCATAGGGGTTTTGAACAGGGATAGCGCCCGAACCACTTGGCGGAATTACAAATTTGGTAGAAAGGTAGCTCTTGGTCCAGAAAGTGACCTTTTGTTATTTGATGTAAATCTGTTTAGTAGTTTTTTAGTAATTAAAGAAAAAACACATTCATGTATATAGGGATGCAAAGCCTTAGCAAACTCTTCCAATCTCATGTTGAGATCTGATTGGCTGCCAACACTTCAACAAGGATGGCAGCCATCTTGGAACTCGGCTTCAGCCGAGTCCCAGAAAAAAAGGTAAACAAATAAGAAAAAGGGTCAGGGTACAGTCACCCTGACCCCTTAGCTCTGGTGCTGGGGACCCCCAGGGCTTAAAAAGCATATTTTTTTAAATTTCCAGCATTGATCCACTGAAAATTGAAAGAACAAAATAATCCCGGGTGGGCCAGGTCACTCATTCATATTTTCAATGCAAGGGGGGGCACCTGGGTGCCTCTTAGCCCTCAGGGCTGCCACCCTCCTCCGGGCACAAAATAATATTAAATGGAGGGGGCAGCCCTGGGGACTTCCACCTTCCGGGGATACTTACTGAAAATAATGCAGGGGGGCATCCAGCCCCCCTGTGGCTCCTAGGACCACCACCTCCCCAGGAAACCTACTGGAAACTAACAAAATAACATTAAATACAGGGGTGGTATGGCCCCCACATATCCCGGGAGTCTGCCACCTCCCTGGGGCAAATGTTAAAATAAATAGGGGAGTCTGTTGTGGACCCCGAGCTCCGGGGACCACCACCTCCCTGTCACTATTACTTTTGGAGGGAGGCCAGGCATGACAGTTTTTTGGAAACATTTTGTAATAGTTCGTCAAACAGTGCCAAAGATATAGCCAAGTCAAAAAATGATTTTTTCTGTGGAAATTAGTTACCAACTATACCTACTTGCGATGGCGAGAGGGCAGCGTGTCCCACCTTCTCAGGCTTCAAATGCCACAGGGAGGCCATCCCCAGGAATAATATTTAACAAAATGGGGAGGGGCCATCTAGCCCCCCTCACCAACCTCAAAAGGCCCTGGGGAGCCCACCCCGGGCATGAAATAAAAGAAAAATGGAGAGCTGTACCACTGAAGGGGTCCATACAGCTGGAGCAAGTAAACCAAGAACAGGGCCTTTGGGGCCCCAAGGGACATAATGCCATTGGTGCTGTAACCTCATAGTCTGTAGTGACTGAACCTACAAACATAGTCTGAGTGGAGAACTCTTGAGCCAAAAAGTTCACATTCCCTGGATACGGTCATCATTGAATGGGGAATAACATCAAACCAATTGCACTAGAGGTGGAAGGACAGGGAGTGGCCTGACAACTACTAGACCACAACCTCAAGGGGGATTGTGTTATTGCTACCCCCCCGACCCCCGCCCACAAGACCGATCGCGTGTTCGAGGCCCCGCTCCACATCCCTGGTGTCCAGTGACGCTGGTAAGTGTCACTATTCTGTGCATTGTGTTTTGTTTTTGTGCCTTTTCCACTGTTTCTGACCGCATCTTTTTTCCTTCTGTCTTCCGCTGTTCTTTGCTATTCTGTGCAATGTGTTTTGGTTTTGTGCCTTTTCCCCTGTTTCTGACCGTATCTTTTTTCCTTCTGGCTTCCGCTGTTCTTTGCTATTCTGTGCATTGTGTTTTGTTTTTGTGCCTTTTCCACTGTTTCTGACCGCATCTTTTTTCCTTCTGCCTTCCGCTGTTCTTTGCTATTCTGTGCATTGTTCTTTGTTGTTGTGCCTTTTTCCACTATTTTTACCTCACTGTTTCTTCTTTTCTGGGCCATCTCAACCCTTGTGCGCTCCCCCGGCTCTGCTTATTCCCCGCTGCTGCGTCCCTGTGGCCCCGCCCCCCTCCCGCCCCCATTCGCTCTCCCGTTCCTGCCCGCCTCCCACCTCCCGCCTCCCAGCTGCCCCTCCCTCCCGCCTCCCCCTCTTAATGGCGGTCGCTGTGTGGCCGCGCCGCTGACACGCCAGAGGCGTGCCAGGGGCAAGCCCGTCTGCGCCCGTCCGCGCCCGGACCGCCTTAACAAACCAGGAGGCGGCATTGCCATCCTTCACACAGACACCATCAAGGTCACCACCAACACCCTCGACACCCTCAACAACGCAGAACACATGCACTTCCTCATCCACATCAACAACACCACCACCCTCAGAGGCACACTCATATACAGACCCCCAGGACCCCCTTCTGTGACACCATCGCTGACACCATCAGCATGCACGCTCTCACCTCCACAGACTACATACTCCTCGGCGACTTCAACTTCCACCTGGAAAACCCTCACGACCACAACTCCTCCTCCCTCCTGGACAACCTCACCAACTTGGGACTCAAACAACTGGTCACAGCCCTACCCACTCGGCTGGACACACACTCAACGCAATCTTCACCTCAAGCCAACACGTCACCTACACCCACACCACCAAACTCCAAAGGACGGACCACCATTGCGTCCACTTCTCCTACAACAAACCACCCACACACCACCACCAACACCCCTACCGCATGTGGGACAAGATCCCCACTGAGCGCCTGAACTCCCAACTGACACAAACCCCCCCCCAACTCCACCGACCCCAACACCGCCGCACACAACCTCAACAAATGGATCACCACCTGTGCTGACGCTCTCGCGCCCCTCAGAAAAAACATCACCACCCGCAATATCAAGAACGCCCCATGGTTCACCACTGAACACCACAAGTACAAACGCAAATGCCACAAAGCAGAGAAAACTTGGAGACAAGAACCCTCCACCACAAACTTCTCCGCCTTCAAAACCACCACACACACCCACCACCAACTCATACGCACCGCCAAAAGAGCACACTACAAGGAACGCATTGACAACAACCCCCAAAGCAGCAAAGAACTCTTTACCATCATCAAAGAGCTCTCCAAACCCATAGCCAGCAACCGAGACCCCACGCACACACAAACCCTCTGCGACTCCCTCTCAAATCACTTCCATCGCAAAATCCTGGACATACACAACAGCTTTATACCACACACACCCTCCACATGCACCCTCCACCCACCCAACACAAACCCACCACACACACCCCCCAACCTACTCACCACCTGGGCCCCCACCACCGACGAAGAAACTGAAAAAACAATGAACTCCATTCACTCTGGCTCCCCCTCCAACCCATGCCCCCACCGAATATACAACAAGGCCAGTCCCACCATCGCCCCCAAACTCCGAGCCATAATCAAGCTCATTCGAAACTGCCACCTTCCCAGACCTCTGGAAACACGTGGAAGTCACTGCGCTCCTAAAAAAAAACAAAGCTGACCCAGACGACCTCTCCAACTACCGCCCCATCTCCCTTCTCCCTTTCCCAGCCAAGGTCATGGAAAAAATAGTCAACTCCCGCCTATCCCACTTCCTCAAAACAAACCACACACTCGACCCCTCCCAATCTGGGTTCCGCAAGAACCACAGCATGGAAAACCGGTCTCATAGCATGCACCGACGAAATCAGATCCAGAGTCGACATGGGCGAGACCGTAGCGCTCATACTCCTGGACCTCTCCGCAGCCTTTGACACTGTCTGCCACCACACACTCCGCACACGACTTCACAACACCGGGATCCGCCACAAAGCCCTAGACTGGCTCACCTCCTTCCTTACCAACAGAACCCAAAAAGTCAGTCTCCCACCCTTCCAATCCTCTGCCACCAAAATCACCTGCGGAGTCCCACAATGCTCCTCCCTCAGCCCCACACTCTTTAACATCTACATGGCCCCACTAGCCAACATCCTCAAACCCCCCGGCATCACCATCCTCTCATACGCTGATGACACACAACTCATCTTCTCCCTCACCCGCAACCTCAACACCGCCAAATCCAGCCTACATGCTGCACTCCTTGACACCGCTGCCTGGATGACAACCAACCACCTTAAACTCAACTCCAACAAAACCGAAATAATCATTTTTGGCCCACACAAAAACACCTGGGACCCCTCTTGGTGGGCCACCACGTTAGGCCCCGCACTCACCCCCGCAAACCACGCACGCAACCTCGGCATCATCCTGGACTCCTCCCTCTCTATGAACCAACAAATCAACGCCCTCACCTCCTCTTGTTTTAACACACTCCGCACACTGAAAAAAACATTCAAATGGATCCCCACAGAGACCAGAAAGACAGTCACCCACGCACTCATCAGCAGCAGGCTTGACTACGGCAACGCCCTCTATGCCAGCACCACACTAAAACTCAAGCGCAAACTACAGCAAATCCAGAACTCAGCAGCACAACTCATCCTCGACCTCCCCCGACATGAACACATCTCACCACACCTCAAATCCCTCCTCTGGCTCCCCATAGACAAAAGGATCACCTTTAAGATCCTCATCCACGCACACAAATCCCTCCACAACACCGGACCAACCTACCTTAACGAAAGAGTGACCTTCCACACCCCCACACGCCACATCCGCTCCACCGAATACTCTCTTGCCACAGTTCCTCGCATCAAACACACCACCACTGGAGGCAGATCTTGCTCCTATTTAGCCCCCAGGGCCTGGAACTCCCTCCCCACCCACCTCCGCAAGACCCAGGACCTCCTACTCTTCAGGAAGAGCCTTAAGACCTGGCTTTTTGAACAGTGATCTCCCCTCCCCTCCCCCAGCGCCTTGAGACCCTCACGGGTGAGTAGCGTGCTCTATAAGTCTCTTTGATTGATTGATTGATTGCCTTTAAATGTTGCTTACCGTTGCATGTAGAGTTAGAGTTAAAATGTTTGTTTTTATATACAAACAAGTATTTGATGCTGCTTGCATGTTGAAGTGTAAGTTGTCTTCACTGATCTATATCTACGCTTCCTCCATAGGAGCCTTGACTACTCATCCTATGCTACCCAACTAAAAGCCAGGTGCATAATGGGCTGCTTGGCCTAGTTGAGCAGGATCTATTGTAGGACGGGCTCCAGCACATTGTTTGTAAAAGGCCTCAACCACCACAGTGGGCCCAGTAACTCATGCTTGGCCTGTGACCCTCTGAACGGGGCACTGACAAAGGGATTGCTGTAACAAAGCCTGCAATTTACACAATTACAGGTTTCCTGACTGCAAAACCCTAAGTTACAGTGTGAAAAATGTACATAGGTTAACTGATGTTTTTGGAACTCTAATGTAGACATTCTGACTCCAGGCAATTCGGAAGAAGGGGGACATAAAAGGGGCATCCTTATGCTTCATGAATTGAAATTAAATGTATCAATGCTCTGCAACTACAATTGGGTGCACAAACAATTGGTGGCTCACTGACTACTCAAATGGGGTGGTATGGCATTTGCAGGGTGGTAGCAATCCATGACCGTCCGCTTTCATTTTGTGATAGAGAGCTCCGGCATTGGGAGGAGCATGTCATCATTCAGGGGTCCTCTGTCTGTTCTCCACAGCGCCCTTTGCATCATGCTAGCTTTTGGTTTGAACACAGAACATTGAATAAACAATGAATGCAGAGCTAAATGTCTTTGTTCTGGACAGGCCCCTCCCCACCCCTTCATTCGCAGCCCTTCCAGTCAGATTCACATACACAATGCTGCATCATTAATATTAACAGAAAGGATTATGCCGATTCTACTGACTAGTTATTTTTGCATTATGATGGATTAGAACATCTGCCGCAGCACAAACATATTCTCATGTCGAACATCAGTGGCTGACTAAACCGCTTTGCGACGCCAAAACTACTACATCAAGCCCCAGATTTCTGTTCAATCAAGGTTCAAGTATGAATTTGCTCTGCCAACAATGTGGCTTTACATTAAATAAAATCTGACTTATGTCTGTGTTTGCTGGAGCTATGGCAATGTGTACCTCACTTGAGGAGCTGAGAGGCTTTATCTGTTTGTAAACCAGTCTTCTTGCCAATATGTGGCCCATTTCCACAAGTTCACTCCTGCAGTCTGGGCTAGAACACAATCACTATTATATTTTCATGTGCTCAAACATGATCTATTGTTTTGGATGTCCACATTACTCCTATGCTAATGTGTTTGTGCAACGATTGGAAAACTGTGATTTGCACACGAACAATATCTCACAACTCCCCAGCAAGTGATTTTAGTAAAATCGAATGTTGCTCAAATATAGTTTCATTCTTCGTGAGACATTTCCTTATAAAGAAAAGTAAACTATGTATTGCTCTGCACATAAACCCAGAAGTACGTGTGTAATTTGTAGGGAAAACACATGATCTCAATCACCTTTGATTAATGAATCTCAGGCTGTTCTCATCCATAGGGAAAGGGTGGCACATACAAAAGGATTCCAACGGAGAAAGATGTGGAGGTGGTGAAAATCTAGCACAATTCACAGACTTACAGACACAAGCAGACGGGTAAAATACTCCTCAGGAATAAATCTATTTAGGTTTGCCATAATCGGTATTTTTTAATTGATACTATTAATATTACATTTTTACATATGGCCAACAAAGCATGTGGCTCTTTCAGGGTGAGCTGTGAGCTGAAGTGTGACTTGTTTTGAATTGTGGGAATATATTTTGAGCTGTTGGAATTTGGGCTATTAGTTGTGGGGCCAGCACAAGTAATAGTTTCTCAGTTGTCCTCAGTGGGAACCAAACACCCAATTGTAACGCTTGACTCTCTGAGTGTAGTGAGGCGGAGCAGTCTAAGGCCTACTCAAGGGAGGTGGCGTGGGCTAGGAATCACCAATCAATGACACACAATAATAACACTCAATAAATGATTGTCCAGTCAGTACTTTTTCTTTAGAAAAGAAGTACATTTATTTTGCACACACCACTAACTACTATGCACCAATTTACAGATATATATTTGGCAGATCGAACATACCATAGATGACATTGTGCAACCACAGGTGACCGCAGAGAGGGGTCACTCCAAATATATTAAGTGAGTTTCGACGGTCATTGTGTAATAACCATTACTTTTGTATGAGTTATGGTCATAATTGTGATAATGATGTGGCAATAAAACCTATACCATCATCATGAAAACCCAATAAAACATTTATTTGGAATAAACTTTGTGTTTGTGCATTCTTTCATATACTTGGCATTAGACTGTAATGGCCAGAACAGCCCTAGAGGGTATCACAGTAAAAATGGCATGCTGAAACATCTTTGCAGTGTCAGCCTCTTGAAGGTGTTACCACATCAAACCATAATGGTGTAAAAAATGCAGTGTAGCCATACATACAGCCCCTAGGGGCTATAAATACTGGAAAAAGCATTACAGTGTAACCATACAAGCAGCCCCTAGAAAGCATAATGTGTTACACGTTTTTAGATCTTCCAGGCCTTTTTAAATTATATCATACACAAATCCCCTAAAGAATATACAATTACCAGCTACAAAGCAAAAGCTCCAGCCATGAGAGGGCTTGAAAGTGCAAGGAAAAGCAGGGAAGGTGATGATTCCCCCCACAATCTAGGGTAGGGAAGTCTTAAAGAGAAAGGGCATGCCTTGCTGAGCATTTTGATGGTGGTCCCATCATCCCAGGACCACCACAGACTGAGTTATGTACGAAAAAAAGGGCATTATAGATTGAGTTTCAAGAATGCAGTGAATATTATAACAGTGGTTCTCCCACTGTGCGAGGTGATGAGGATTCTCTTTGTTTTTCTTGAAAATGCAGCCACGTGCAACGTTTTCCCATTTTGTTTTTTATGGTGGGATGGGCGCCCTGTGCTACAGGGTCCCCCGAAGCTGGCAGATGGTGGATGGCAGGACGGGGAGCCCCCCCCTGGCAGCATCTCACCAGCTCCCAAGTCCGAAGCACTCCTGGGTGCTGCTGCCCAAGCCAGCAACTGTAGTCTTGTCTGCCCACTCCTGTGGGCAGATGCTTTCTGGGTGTCTGGCATCCCACTTCCCCCAGGCACAGGGGAACAGGGTGCTCCCCCACTCCTTTTTTTGTCATGGTCCCCAGTATGGGGTCCTGGGCCCCCTCTGTCTCATTGCATGGGGAACATGACGTCGCTCCCCCATCCTTGCATTCCTGGGAAGCACAATGATTCTTCCATGTCCAGAAGTACAAGAGGGCAAGAGATGAGGTTTCGGCCCCTGTACCATGATTTCCCCTGGGGATGGTGTCCCCGGGCAAAGTAGGAACACAGGGGAGAGGGCCCCATGCACACCCTCTCCCCCAACATGGCAATCCTCAGCTTTCTTGAGCTCTCCCCTGGGCCCTAGTCCACCCTGGGGGAAGTTGTTTAAACCAGCAGTGGAGCCATACTGTAAAATGTCATAATTAGGGCCCTGTTGGACCAATCTCAACAATCCTGGGCTCATTTTCCTCCTGGTGGCGAGCTCTATCCAACTACAACAACCCTCCTTACCTCTAAAGCAGTGCAGTTTTCCAAAAGCTGGTCCTCCTGGCTCCCAGCACCAATTCTCCTTTTTGGCTTTGTTGGTTGGCATAGAATAGTCCAGGGCTTCTCCCAACTGGCCATCAGGGGGAATAAGGATGGCCAGCCTCACTATCCCTTAGAGAGAGCCACTGGTCCTGGGGTCAACTGGGCAGAGTCCTGGGTCCTGAGTGGAGGTCAAAGGGGTCCCTCTTTCCAGTTCTCCATGGCAGTCCCAGGATCCAGGAGCACAGTAGTTGGAAATTTCAGAGGCAAGAGAAAGTCTTCCCCTGGTGTAAGAGTTTACAAAGGGAGGAGAAAGGTTCCAGGAGACAGGCACCCTTAACCAATCCTGGGGTGCCACTTCACCGCTCCGCCCCTGTTCCAAGCCTCATGCACAGCACATTGGGACAATCCAAAATGGCATCATTAAGGAGGCACTGGTCACATCAGCTCCTGAGCTCTCAGCTCCACTCCTTGCTGACATCACTGCCAGGGACTTGCACATTAGAATTTCAAAGGTGACCTGCAGTAGCTTAGCTCCAGTTGTCTTGGCACTATCCTTTGTTAAGTGGGCTTAGGCAGGCTTGCCCCTGGTGCAGTGTGACAGTTGGATGATTTGATTAATCAGGTCAGCCTGCCCCACCCCTTTCCACCTCTGGAGCTAGAAGTAGAGCTAATAGCTCCTTTTGTGTGGGGGCGACCTTTGTTAGTGCAGCTGGTGAAAATGCAATTACTGGACACAGCAGGGTGACAACAGGCCTGGGATCTGGTCCTGAGCTGAGCCAGGAAAAGTTGTAAACTCTGAATGACCCACATGATGTAGAGTTATTATTCCGGCAGTTACAAATTAGATTTTCCTCTCACAGGTTACACACTGATTCAAGACATCAATGGTCTCTGTTGTTTAAGGGGAAGGGAAACTACACTCTAAGGCAGTTCATTCCTGTTAGAAATGGGGTCTTTGGTTGACAGTCAGGTTACCCCCTGTTCAAGCAAGGACCCTCACTCTAGTCAGGGTAAAAGAGAATCATCCTCAGCTAACCCCTGCTTAACCCCTTGGTAGCTTGGCAGAGCAGTAGGCTTAACTTCAGAGCGCTAGGTGTAAAGTATTTGTACCAACACACACAGTAACTTAATGAAAACACTACAAAATGACACAACACCGATTTAGAAAAATAGGAAATATTTATCTAAACAAAACAAGACCAAAACGACAAAACTCCAACATACACAAGTCAAGTTATGAATTTTTAAAGATTAAACTCAAAAATAGCGCTTAGAAACAAAAATGCTTCAATGAGATGTTAACACGGCGTCGTGACGGAGTCGTTCCCAACAAGCCGACACCAGCGGCGCTGGACACGGAGTCGTGTAGACCCCCAAGTACAGTACCTTTGGTGAAGAGTGAAAACAAGCCGAGGCGCGAAGTCAGGAATCGCGGCGTCTGTGCGAAACGTTGAATCCGTGCACTTCAAGCGGCGTCGGTCACGACGTGGTGCGGCGACTTCCACGAAGTCGCGGCCATCAGCGGGGCTGCTGCGGCGACGGGCCTGCGAAGAGTGTCGCGTTCCAGTGAAGGTCACGGCGTCAGGTGCAGGCGGTGTTACTGGATTCAGCAGCGGCGTCGGTCCGAAGTCGTCCGAAGTCGATTTCCTTGGATTCCACCAACTTTCCTTTCAAGGGCCCAGGGACTGGATAGGGCACCACTTGTCGGGGCAGGAGTCTCTCCAGAGACTCCAGGTGCTGGCGGAGAGAAGTCTTTACTGTCCCTGAGACTTCAAACAACAGGAGGCAAGCTCTAAATCAAGCCCTTGGAGATTTCTTCACAAGATGGAAGGCACACAAAGTTCAGTCTTTGCCCTCTTACTCTGGCAGAAGCAGCACTGCAGGAAAGCTCCACAAAGCACAGTCACAGGCAGGGCAGCACGTCTTCCTCAGCTATCAGCTCTTCTCCAGGCAGAGGTTCCTCTTGGTTCCAGAAGTGTTTCTAAAGTCTGTAGATTTGGGTGCCCTTCTTATACCCATTTTAGTCTTTGAAGTCACCTTTCTTCAAAGGGGACTCACACCTACTTGTGAAATCCTGCCTTGCCCAGGCAAGTCATCAGACACACAGCAGGGGGTTGGAGCCGGCATTGTCAGAGGCAGGCACAGTCCATTCAGATGAGAGTGACCACTCCACTCCTCCCTCCTAGCAGAGATGGCTAATCAGGAAATGCAGGTTACACCCCAGCCCCCTTTGTGTCACTGTCTGGTGTGAGGTGAAAAACAACCCAACTGTCAAACTGACCCAGACAGGGAATCCACAAACACGGCAGAGTCACAGAATGGTTTAGGCAAGAAAATGCTCACTTTCTAAAAGTGGCATTTTCAAACGCACAATCTTAAAATCAACTTTACTAAAAGATGTATTTTTAAATTGTGAGTTCAGGGACCCCAAACTCCACATGTCCATCTACTCTCTAGGGGAATCTACACTTTAATCATATTTAAAGGTAGCCCCCATGTTATCCTATGAGAGAGACAGGCCTTGCAACAGTGAAAAACGAAGTTGGCAGTATTTCACTGTCAGGACATAGAAACCACATTACTATATGTCCTACCTTATCCATACACTGCACCCTGCCTTTGGGGCTACCTAGGGCCTACCTTAGGGGTGCCTTACATGTAAGAAAAGGGAAGGTTTAGGCCTGGCAAGTGGGTACACTTGCCAAGTCGAATTTACAGTGTAAAAATACACACACAGACACTGCTGTGGCAGGTCTGAGACATGATTACAGAGCTACTTATGTGGGTGGCACAACCAGTGCTGCAGGCCCACTAGTAGCATTTGATTTACAGGCCCTGGCACCTCTAGTGCACCTTACTAGGGACTAAGTAGTAAATCAAATATGCCAATCATGGATAAACCAATTACATAGAATTTACACGGAGCGCATATGCACTTTAGCACTGGTTAGCAGTGGTAAAGTGCTCAGAGTTGAAAAGCCAACAGCAACAGGTCAGAAAAAAATAGGAGGCAGGAGGCAAAAAGACTGGGGATGACCCTGCATAAGCAAAAGTCCAACAATTCCTATGTGTATAACAGAGAGTATCACTATAGTTAATTCAGTAAAACATACTGACTTTCCCTAACAGTGTACACTACTGTCATGAGGCCTACCCCAGGTGAAAACCTATCCCTGCAGAGCCCCTATTGCCCCAAGCAACCTGTGCGCTGTTACTGGACTGCACACAACAGTAGTCTCCTATGCGCAGCCTGCATACGTGTGCACACAGGGGTACACGTATGTTCCTCTGTAACCAGCCAAGTGCCCCTTACCCTTGCTGCATTGCAGCTGTCTTATCTTAAAAAGCAGACCCTGGTGGTAAACACTTGCGATCCGTTTACCATGTGAATATCGTGGGTGAGACACCAGTCACAAGGCTCACGCATAGTAAGAAGTCTAAAACCCAGGTGATCAGAAAAGCAAAAATTCCAGGTGTACTACTGGGCCAACACCCAGTGCAGCATCTGCCTTTTCAGAAGATCTCTGCCACTCAACTCAAATGCTTACTTGAATAAAAACATGTGATATTTAAGTATTAGGAACAAGGATTTAGGGGGTTATTCTAACTTTGGAGGAGTGTTAATCCGTCCCAAAAGTGACGGTAAAGTGACGGATATACCACCAGCCGTATTACGAGTTCCATAGGATATAATGGACTCGTAAAACGGCTGGTGGTAAATCCGTCACTTTCCCGTCACTTTTGGGACGGATTAACACCTCCTCCAAAGTTAGAATAACCCCCTTAGTGTCAGACTCCACACCTCCTAATTTTCTTTATTGTCCTGCTCTGCTCCATTCTAGTGGGATCGTCTTCTCAGAAGGGTGGGCAATTGTGGCGGGCGCGAGTCAGCAAAAGTAAAAACATGTAACCTTGGTAAGAGGCAGCAAGGATTAAAATGTACAGTGTCAATGTTTTAAACAGTTTCAATGTACAGCTGTGGCATGTATTGTGCATTTTTAAGTTTCTTTAGCCCTACAGTGGTGAGGCTTCAATGTAAGACTTTGCTCCTCCTATTTTTCTTCCCTCTTCTGCTCTGCTACAAACCAGGGACAATCTGGTTTCACGGGAGAATGGGAAGACATCAGCATAAAGAAAAACTTGACATGTAGCAGCAAGGAAGCAAGTGCACAGAGCCAATGTTGAACACAGAGTCAACTGATTTATGGATAGGATTTATTTAATTCATTGATTAATCTAGAATTAAAGTTGAATACTATAATTTTTGGAATACAAACACTGGAAACCGATGTCGTTGATGCATAAAACATGTTGAGCTTGATGTTCAAAAGACTTTGCACTAGCAACATCAGTGCAACGGATTTTGCCAGTGCAAAAGCAGCAATCACAACGCACAAGTGATTTGCAATTGGTAATGCTTAGTTACTGTTTTCACAGTTGCAGAGCAAGGACGGGTAAGCGACTGCGGACATATTACACTTTGTTGTGCAGTCTGTAGACCTTGTGAGGAGCATATAGACGTCCTGCAGGCGGCTGCACGCATCCTCTAATGTCTGAATCACAGTGTGCCACTTGTGACCAGGATCACAGTACTGGCACATAGTGGTTTGCAATGCTGGGATGTATATTTGTACCCCTTCAAAGACTTTACCCCCGCTGAAATAAAGGCGTCACTAGGTATCGTACACCAAGTCCTGCTTCATTAATATTCAAGAGGGAGGAGGTTTGTGAACCTTGCAGAAAACTGCATTTCTGGTACTAAAGCTTTGAGCCATCCCTTTCACCACAAACAGAGGCTTTTGGCGGCACAATGGAAAAATTGCAATGCAACCAGCCTACTTTGAGACTCAGGCCCCCTATGTTATCAGAATTTGAATACTGCCTTCTACTATTAGCACCGCATATTATTGCAGCGATGCACTCATGCACTGTCTTTTAAATTAACATAGGGGAAATAAGCCAGTAGAATAAGGTTCAGACCAGAATATTAGTCATAAAACAATAAATATTTCATGAGCGAAATAATCCGGCTGAAATATTCAAAGAGGGAACAGAGGCTTCAGAATAAAGGGCTCATGCTCAACTGGTAAATATCAAAAGGATAAACGAGTCATTAGGTCAAACAAATTAAAAAACATCCTCTGGAGAAAAGAAATGTCACAATGATTTGAACTGAATCTGCAAATCAAAATGCTGTATAAAAGGGTAAATCCGTTATCAAGGCGAAAACAGATTACTTATATAAAAACATATACAACTCCTTAATCTGCCCTAGGGGAAGGTTTAACGGAAATAGATTGATGCCATCTTAATCTCAATTACTTTAATTAACAAAAACGAAGATAAGGTCGAAAAATTAAATATGTCTAAAGGCATAAATAGGGGTGATGTAAAGAAGCACAGAGAGGGAAGATTACTGGTGCATATTTTATAGACACAGTTCACCAAGCACAACGTCCATTAATAAAGCCACCATGCCTGTTATACACACACAACTCTCAAAGTCACCAAGGCACTTGAACCGATTTACAGACCAAGACTGAAAACGGGGAATAATTTATGCAA
The DNA here is from genome assembly GCF_031143425.1 of Pleurodeles waltl. Taxonomy (NCBI): domain Eukaryota; kingdom Metazoa; phylum Chordata; class Amphibia; order Caudata; family Salamandridae; genus Pleurodeles; species Pleurodeles waltl. The sequence continues at coordinate 1,621,163,180 of NC_090440.1, forward strand.
GCAGCATTTGTGGACGGTTTGCTCGTTAATGCACCAAGCATGCAGGTTTGTATTCGCAGTTACCACCAAGTAATATGTGAGGGAAATATTCAATGTACAATTTGTGTTTATATTCCAGTATACAAAATTACATTTTAAGTGTTTCCACCGCGCAGTTTTCATATATTAACAATGTAGAGGATGGTGGTTTCTGTGAGAATATACGTAGAAAACGCGTTCGTGTGCTTGCAATAACTTTGTAATCTGAATTATGTTGTGTTTGCGTGGAAGAACCTGATGAGGATTTCAGATATAGGGGAAAGATATTGTTCTACTACAGCCTCAATTATAAGCAATGGAAACAAGGCTTGTTGAACATATCAAAATATCAAGGCCCGTATTTATACTTTTTGACGCTAAACTGCGCTAACGCAGTTTAGCATCAAAAAATTTTGCGCCGGCTAACGCCATTCTGAAGCGCCATGCGGGCGCCGTATTTATTGAATGGCGTTAGCCGGCGCAAGCAGACCGCCGCTGCCTGGTGTGCGTGGAAAAAAACCACGTACACCAGGCAGCGCCGGCGTAGGGAAAAATGGCGTTAGGGCGTCTTAAAAATGGCGCAAGTCAGGTTGACGCAAAAAAAACGTCTTAACCCGATTTGCGCCATTTTAAACGATGCCCAGACGCCATTTACATGACTCCTGTCTTAGTAAAGACAGGAGTCATGCCCCCTTGCCCAATGGCCATGCCCAGGGGACTTCTGTCCCCTGGGCATGGTCATTGGGCATTGTGGCATGTAGGGGGGCAAAAATCAGGCCCCCCTATGCCAAAAAAAAAACAAAAAACAAAAAAAAATGTATACTTACCTGAACTTACCTGAATGTCCCTGGGATGGGTCCCTCCATCCTTGGGTGTCCTCCTGGGGTGGGCAAGGGTGGCAGGGGGGGTCCCTGGGGGCATGGGAGGGCAGCTGTGGGCTCATTTTGAGCCCACAGGTCCCTTAACGCCTGCCCTGACCCAGGCGTTAAAAAGTGGCGCAAATGCGGGGTTTTCTGCCCCGCCAACTCCCGGGCGTGATTTTTGCCCGGGAGTATAAATACGACGCATTTGCGTCGCAGTAATTTTTTGGGACGGGAACGCCTACCTTGCATCTCATTAACGCAAGGAAGGCGTTCACGCTAAAAAATGACGCTCTTTACTCATACTTTGGCGCTAGAGGCGTCTAGCGCCAAAGTATAAATATGGCGTTAGTTTTGCGCCGAATTTGCGTCGAAAAAAACGACGCTAATTCGGTGCAAACGGAGTATAAATATGCCCCCAAGTACTTTAAATTTGATATCACGTACACCATTTTTGGCTTGCACAACCATGCTACCAATCTGTTGTCTCCAGGCTCTAGAACACTGCAATTGGATCGGATTAAGGCTTGCTCAGTCACATTTCCCTCATGATAAATCCGATACACAGACTGTGGGCCTTGAAGAACCAGCTGTTGTTCCAACCATTCGGCGTTTACCCTTCTAAGCTCACCAGTCTCCAGCCAATGTTTTATGCGTTCCAGCTCACAACTCTCTGGCCTGTACATTAACACCAATACCACTCACTGTTAAATTTGTGCAATCCTGCCTGCCTCTACTTCACGCATTACACTGCATGTCTCATCCCATCCCATTTCACAGTCCCATGTTCAATAACCATCCACAGTCACCCTGGATCTGTCTATTCTCAAGCCAGATTATTATGACTCCTGCATGAGTAACTCCCACTCACAAGGCGAGGATTGGTTATTCCAGGTAGGGGTTTCCTTTAAAAGCTTAGAAACACCTACAAACTAATACTTTGAGGATAACTGCAAAATCCTCTCTGATTCCCTCCACCATGGAAATGGTGAGACACTTCCTGCTGGATAAGCAGATGTAGATGGTACTTTCTAGAGCCAAGCAGGGGAACAGAACATTCCCAAGTGGGTGCTGGGGAATGAGTGTCTCCACGGGAAAACACATTTTCCATGTAAAAAAAGAAGTGTGCAAAAACCCAAATGTAATGATATTTCACAATGTGTAATTTTACAGTGTGTACAGTAACCCAAGTGGAAATGCCTTTGCATTGTCACAAATAAGAATTCACAAGCATTTTCAGGAAGCACAAAACCAGTGAATATTACAGGTTTCCTCGAGTACCTGTGAAAAGATTTAGAATGCCTAAAAGTTTTAAATGTCTACCATTGCAGATGCAAATGCTTAACTATATTTGTAAATGGGGTCTGTGTGTTTAATGTCTCATTAGGTCCCTAATGCGACCTTGCCATCATGACCATGGCAGTGGCTCCCAGTCAGTGGAGAGTTCTAGTAGTTAACCCTACCCCTTTGGCATAAGTGTTGCAAGTTTGTCTTTTACTAAGAAATTTTCATTATTATGGAAAACGTAAGAATGTTTTAATATTTTACATTTAAAAATATGTTCTATGGCCAAGGTACATGGGAATAAAATCTCTGTATTTGTGGCATTTTATGGAGTTTAGAGGACTGGCATTCAGGAGCTCCTAAGGGTTACGTAGGCATCTTAGGCACCAGGCGATATCCCCAGTAAAGGCCAGTGGCCTTCCCCTAACTTGCCTGAAATTGACTATGGCTGACAAGACCTCTCTCTTAGCCCAAACTGAAGCAGTTGTCAACGTTCATGGTCTCCAGAATAACTGTATAGAAAGTAGGGGTGGAGGGAAGGGAGTTGTATACAAGCAGGTTCTGAATGCACATGAAGTAGCTAAGACCTTAGATTAGTGCTTCAGAGTTTGTTCTTTTTAGATCAGATCTGCATCCTAATTGTTTTTCTATTTTTTGCCATTTGTGATGGAGAGGAACTGCTAGTGTGATGCAGAAAGGAGTACATTTTTATTGTAAAATTGAAACTGTCATCAGCCCTATTACGTGTACATTACATATACATTTTGATATTTATTAAAATTACCTTTTCCAGGCACGAGTAGAAGAGAAAACGTATATAATCATGTCTGCACTATAAATATAAGGATAATGCAATGTATGTATTCATGTATGGATATGGTATTTCTCTAGCATAAACCTAGTCAAAAGTCAATGCATATTAGGAGAGGAACCTAGGTTTTGGGTGGTTAATGCATTGTGATATAGGGGGTCATTCCTACCCTGGCGGTCTATGACCGCCAGGGTAGGTGACGGAGGAAGCACCGCCAACAGGCTGGTGGTGCTTCCGGGGGCATTCTGACCGCAGCGGTAAAGCCGCAGTCAGAAACGGGAAACCGGCGGTGTCCCGCCGGTTTCCCGCTGCCCCAGGGAATCCTCCACGGCGGCGCTGCTTGCAGCGCCGCCATGGGGATTCCGACCCCCTTACCGCCATCCTGAAACCGCCAGGAACAGGATGGCAGGAACGGGTGTCGTGGGGCCCCTGGGGGCCCCTGCACTGCCCATGCCACTGGCATGGGCAGTGCAGGGGCCCCCTAACAGGGCCCCATTAAGATTTTCAGTGTCTGCTATGCAGACACTGAAAATCGCGACGGGTGCCACTGCACCCGTCGCACCACTTCCACTCCGCCGGCTCCATTCGGAGCCGGCATCCTCGTGAAAGGGGGTTTCCCGCTTGGCGGGCGGGCGGCCTTCTGGCGGTCGCCCCCCAGCCCAGCGGGAAACTCAGAATGACCACCGCAGTCTTTTGACCGCGGTACGGTCTTCTGGCGGTTCCCGCTTGGCGGGCGGCGACCGCCGCCCGCCAATCTAGGAATGACCCCCATAGTGTTCTTCAAAAAGGTGAGCCTTCAACTCTTCTTACATTGGAGTAGCATTAAGGCGGTCTTGATGGCTATGGTAATGTTGTTCCAAATCCTGGGTGCATAGATGGAAATGGGATGCTGTATTACTTCTTCTTCCTTACACTTCTTAGTCTGCATTCTGATAGTGTCCTGGCTTCAGGTCTGCTGAAAACGACCAGAGATTATGAATATGTCTACAAGATAAGGGGGGGGGTACTGGTCATCAAGGTTATCAGGTTGTAAATGGTGCAGCAGGTTTTGAAACTCGTGCACCCCAATGGAGATCCATCAGGATGGGGGTGATGGATCATTTCTTAAGGGCCAGGATGCGAAGTGCTGCTGAATGTTGAATGCCCCTGAGGGGTGCAAGTGTAGTGTTTGGAAGGCCATTGAGTAGGGCATTATCAGATGCAAATGTATGAGGGTTTAGACATCAGTTTTCTGAAGTCACATTTTGAAAGAAATGGTTCAACTTTCTTTAAAAGGAAGAGCTGATATCAGGCCATGTGCTCTTTGATTGTGAAGTTGGAGACCATGGTGAATTCCAAGCCACTTGTGGTGCATGTTTTGCAATGTTAATAACATTATTTAAAGTAAGCTAAGCCTTAAACTAAAATTAAACTAAAACACTGAACTAAAACTCAAAATATAACTAAAACATATTCAATATGCTGACGTTTCTCTTAGCCAGACAAAACTATATCATGAAATGCTGACTTAGGAAATGCTTTCCAAAAAGCCTCAGGTTTGTCAATATGGCATGTCTTTAAAATGACAGAGGAAGTGTAGCCTTTTCACACAAAAATATAATATTCACTCGTATTTGTAAAGTATGACAGATCCTATGGTACTGGTGTACATTTATGTTACAAATATCAACCAAAGGACTTAAAAGAAACACAACCCTTTATTTGTCTATTTATATGTAGTATACACAATACAACTGCTCCTGACTGGACTATTTGGGACTGAACATTTTGCAAGGTATCATTACTTTCTTCCTATTTTTGTAACGCTTTATAAAAGGTTGCAGTTTCTTTCTTGCCCTTTTATTCAAGTAAATGTCTACAAGGAAAATGCATCTACTTAATCCTCAAAGGCTCAGAGAACACGTTTGCATTCTTCGCCCATGCAATACTTTCAAAAAGATTATATTGCTCACACAATCTTATAAACGAAGTGTAGAAACTTAGGAAAGGCACCCTTGCTTGCTTTTGTGTACTGTAGGTGGTGCTTATTTTTGTACATAAGTTGGGTTAGTACATATAGATCTTGCTATGTATAACATGATATAGACGAAAATGAGCGTGTCGTTTATAAAATATAATTCAAGTATTGCTAAGTTCGTATAAGTATTATAATACATAATGCATTTTAAAATTCATCATTAATCAGTTACAGTTTTAATTCTAATGTGGAAAATGCTAGACCTAGAGAAACTAAAGATCATGTTAAACAAAGCCCCCAAGGCTAAATAATTAAAAAAGGTCTAATGGATAAAACATATATATAATGTCAACAGTTGCTGATGATATCCGTAAGAGATTGTCACACAAGCCCTAATGCGCACTGGTAGCAAAGTAAATTATAAATGCACATTTTTCTAATTTGGCCAATTGTAATTTAAGATTGGGGAGACTTTGCTAGACTATGCTGTTATAGCTCTTGGTCCATGGCAATGATTATTGTGAGCTGGATTCTGTAAATACCTGTCATAAAATGTGTAAATAATCAACGTTTGAAAAGGTCCCCAAAAGAAGCCTGTATTACGAAAGGGCATGGTTAGTGTGCCCCTAACAGCTACTGCCTTAAATAAAATCAGATTGTATAAACTCATTTTGAGAGATTAGGTTGTAATGCTTTCATTTAAAGTTGATATCTATGAGCTCCTCGTCGTTCTTTTTCAAATTAAAAATGATAGTGGGTTCTAGCAACACAAAGTTTCAAAAATATTTTGGATTGCTCAGATAATAATTCTCTCTCTCAAGTTTGGGTTGTTAATGTTCTGTACTTTGGTTCCAATACATTTTGATTTCGATTTTAACCTAGGGAATAGTTACACTTATATTGTTGATGGTAGTTGTACATTATAAATCGCAGACTGAGTGTTTTAGAAATATTACACTCTCCAATAATGAACTTAGACATCAAACACCACAATCAGTTAGGGAGTGGCCATGTCTTTTCATCGGTTCCTCTGATAGTGGTTTGACAATTTGACATATAAAATCACAGAGTTTTTCCTAAGTAAAAGGTTGTTGTTAACAGTAAATACGTATTAAATCTAAGTTTGGTGTCTATGCTGATTGGAGTAAACACGTAATTGGGATCCCTGCACAAACAGGTGCTTGGTCATGTATCACCCATTGAACAGGGTTACTTGTTATCATCAATAAGCACAAAATGTCCAAATATGATTAAAATAAATTACTGGCAAGTGTGCAAAACAGGAAAAAAAGTGTTCTAAAATCATTTTCCATCATTTGAATGTGCACTAGGTGTGAACGTTCTTATGAAGGCTTCAGCCTTGAAAATTCACAATTTTATGTTGTAAATGTGTGCAGGTTTGTGAAGCTGTCAAAGTTTTGAAAAACAAATTAGGCGGACTTCCCTGCTTCCACGCAGGATGAAAAGCAGAGTAGAGGTTACCAAAACGTGGCATTTTTGGCATGCAACTGGATTCACTACCCCTTAATATTGCAGGTTGGATAACCCACACTTTTAGAAGGATGTTCTCCGTCTGTTCAACTCTAAAAACGGCCCTAAGCCCCTTTTTACCCTTACCAAAAATGCTAGGACAGATTTGCAGCGAGGATGGAAATGAGAAGGTGAAAACCAGAGGGCACCATTCTGTTTTGCTGCTGCCACTCAACTGACAGCTTGGAAAAAAGTCCTTCCAGCCTGATTTCTTGTCATTATGTGGAACATCCAGGTGCAGTGAATTTGGATTGGTAACAGTAAAACTACACTGGCCTTCTGCGAATTCAGGGACCTTTGTACTTATTTGAAAAGTGAGAATTTCCCTGAATATTTCACCAAACTGCACCCACCCTGTTGAATTTCATCCACTACTAGTCCTCTCCTGAATGTCATTCCAAGAAGGTAATTGCATTTTTTAGGATTATTTTGTACAAAGTTTGCAACAAAAGCCAATGGCACTTTTAAATTAAATTAGAGTCGTTCAAGTGTGACACGTGCATGCACTTCTTCCGTTGAGCATGATGGCTGTTAAACCTTATTGACTGGCAGTTATGGAAATTGATGCTGCAGCTGCAACATTCATGGGGATGCAAAACTAGCCATATGAAATGAAGTGTACAACAAGTTGTCTCCACTGGACTATTTTTTTTAATCTAAGATTTGATTGAATAATAGCGGGCAAAACCCTACCATGTGCTAATGGCAGTGGCAGTGGTAAATCCTGATATCACGGAATTAGAATTTTCCAGATGTGAAAATTATGACAAATTGCAAGTTTCCTCATTCAAATGTGGACGAAAATGTCGATTTTGGTGTTTTCTGCACCAAAATCAGCATGTCATTGTATTGAAAGGGTAATTTTCCCTAATAACAGCAGGAAGTGTATTCTGATGAAATTTAGTTAGGGAATACAAAACACCGGGGGTCATATTTACAAGGCCTGTAGCGCAAGGCAGCTCATCAAGTACCTTGCTTCGCCGCCCTGCGCCATCAGGAAAGGGAAGAAATGCACCGTATCTATAAGATACCACACATTTCTGTACTCTCCCCCTGTTCTGGGGCATAAACTTGCTGCCATGCTCCAACACAGGCACCCTTCCACCATGGTTCAGGGGGGCCTGCATTGTGGGGATGATTGTTTTTGTGCAGGAAGGGATGCCTTCCTGCACAAAAGCAATCAATGGAGGCAATTTCCTCCTTCTATGTGTGCTGCAGAATGCAGCACATGTAGAAAGCAAAAACAGGGAGAAATAAAGATATTCCTCCCCGTTGCATCACTCTTACGGCACCATAGGCTTTTGAAGCTTTCCCAGGTTTACAAAACCTTATAAATCTGGAAATGTGACAAAATCCAGGGATGTTGCGTGGGAATACCCACGCAACACCCATGGAAATGCCTCCCTGAAGCAAAGTAGGGTAACGCAGAGACTTGCGCTACGTTGCCTTACTCCATAACTCTAGGCCATGAAAAGCCACGCTAAGTGGCTTTGTATGGTCGTGTAGATATGGGTGAGCAGCCTGCAACATCGGTGCATCAGAAAAAGTGATGCACCAGCCGCGCAGGCTACTTGCAAATATGGCAAGGGATTGTGGACTTCATCACACCTCGGTCAAACAGATGTATGAACTGGGGTCTCAAAAACCTGGGATACTTGTAAGTGATTTCTAAACCTTGAAATTGGCTTTCTAGATCCCTGGAAAATCAGTTCTGAAGTCACATTTTAAAAGAAGTGGTGCATATTTCCTATTTGAACTACCCCCGTACCAGCAGAGGGTAGGTTTATTTTGAATATGAATAAGTAGCTCTTTTTCTATGGCTAGATTCGTATGGGCTACTTGTAGCACCTCGTTCATAGCTGTAGCAATATAAGAGACTGAAAAGATATTATAGATACATTCTATTTTCACCAACCCCTATGAAGGGTTTGTCCTTGTAAGTGTATTCGTTTACTCCCGTTTCGAAGACTGAGTAGGATGTTGCAGAGCTGCTGCTTCCCTATTGAAAGGATTACCTCTCAGTTCCTGGGCACCCCTACACTCTACCTCATGTACTGATCCATTGCTACAAATGCTTTGCCTGGTCCACGAATGTAAAAAAGAAAACGTGGCGGCAGTCCATAATGTGACAAATTTAATTTTGCTGCATCTCCTGAAATGATAATTCTGGGCATTAAGGAAATGGGTGCCTGTAATGAAATGTTAATTTTATCCTTTAAAACATCTTAAATTGGCGACTATTACTTCTTCCTGCTAAGGGCAAAGCTTTTATATGAAAATCACGTGCAGAATGTAATTCAATATGTATTTTAATTAAATTATCTGCGGATAAAGCCCTGTGAGATAGAATCAGTTCTTAAGCAAGCAGCATTGTGTATTCCACTTTGCGCCACACTCTGGAGGTTTGCAGACATAACTGCAATGCAAGTTTTATTTCCTGTGTTGCTTCAGATGTGCCTGTCTGTCTTCTATGCTTGCAGCTTTACAGTTTCCTGGCGGTAGTGCTGGGGTGTGCTTCACCAACCTGTCTGCAATATAGTGGTTCCTTTGTACAAACAGGGTCTGTGCTAGTTTGTTTTATGGAATTAGTCATTTCCCCTATATGCACTTTCACTGATGTCCATCTCCCTTCGTCCCACTGAGGGAGGGTCTACCAGAGGCACGGCTTCCTCCTGGAGTGATTTGAAGAGGATGGGTTTGGCTGAGATCTGATCTGCTGCTACTTGGGTGGTGTCTGACACTGTTGTTTAGTGTGTGAGTTTTCTGGTGGCAGTGTGATGGTACTGCTTGGTACACCCTCGTGTTTTAGGCCTTGACAACGAAGGCAGCGAAAGTGGTAATGACCAATTACTTAGCAGTAATCTTCGTTACACTGAGCCTCTCCTTCCCTGCTGCTCTCCTTTTTCCATCCCTCCTTCAAGTTTGCCTCACTGGGTCTCTTACTTGGAAAATAAAGGCTGTTCAGTAATTAAGGAGTTTAGCTTTAAATCTAGAAATGGGGAAGGGAGGTGAAGGAAAAATGTCCTTTCACTTTGTGTAAAGTCAGTTGCTTGTCTTGTAGGTGTGGATTCAAATTACGCATTAGGACTGTGACGGGGAAGCAAATCAGGCAATAATGTAAATTATCGGTAACTAATCAGCGCATTTCTGAATAGATTTACTGTAGACGGAGATCCACTTTAGAACAAGGTGATTATCGGCTGCTGTCTTGAACTGCAACTGCCTATGACAGAAGATTTATTTATTGGTGCAATGCAGTACCAATCCACAACATCGTGAGTACAACAATGACCTTACCACTAGAGACAAATACATAGTGGGACACTACTCGATGGGGTGAGAACTACATTATGGGGCAGAAGATTAACTAAGTAAAAAATAAAGTGAAGGAAAGAAACTGAAGGTAAAGAATAATTCATATAAATACGTTTCTTTAAAATAAATCTGAATGGCAACTCAGTGCAATACAATAACATTACAATAAAAAAAGAATAGGTAGCCGGGGAGTGACATACATGAATTTAAATTAGAAGTAGTTAATTTGTTTATTTACAAAAAACCTAACTTTTAAAACTTAATTAGAATTACATTAAATGCAGTTGTGTATGGGGGAGGTTCTGCTACCCAGGAGATATTTGTTTTCATCACTTACCAATTTTAATGGGTAATTGATTATACTATGAAATAATATTGGATTATTGCTAGTTTAAGGTAAGTATTAAGGCTGTTTGTTAAATGTAATTATTTGGGGTGGTATTAGGATTATGATATGGGAAAACAAATTAAATTAAGTTAAATGCACTAAAAATTAAGGTAAGGAGTTAGATAAAATGCAACAAATAAAGGAACATTTCATTCACATAAAATCGCTTGAGGATTCAATCACAGTTAAGAGAAAATATATTGATTAACAAAAAACGTGGAACTAAATGTAGGATTGTGGTAGCAGTAACAATTACCTCTAAGCAGCAGTCCATTTTGGAGTGACTTTGATGTAGTTGTAGGTCGATGCAGAGGTAGTATATGTAGTCAGATATAAAAGCTATGCACACTCTCAGTACTGGCAAACACCTTCTGTGTCCTTAGTCCATGGCTAGGTTCCTAAAGGCTGTTTGTAACTTGAAGTGGGTCTAGTTGCCTGCTCCTACATGGCTCTTTGAAATGGGTGGCAGCAAGAAACGTTGACGGGCTGCTAATATAGTGTGGGTGATGAGTGTCAGAGAAGCATTGTTCTTTTTGTATTGCCCAACCACACTTGGTACCTCGTTCTCTGTGCCACTCCATTGAAGAGTAAATGGTTTTGATCTACTACTGATCAGAGTATAGGAGAGTGAGGACGCTTGCAGTGCCCCCACAGTTTGAATAGTAACCTTGTTCTATTTTCAGCTTCTTTCACATTTTGAGACGTGGGGGCAGATTTACAAGAAAGTGGTGGATCGGTCCCAATGCTCCACTTTTCTTGCATCCCCGTACCCCCACCTAACGACACCATGGTTGCATTGTATTGATAATACGGCACACCATGGTGGTCGTTAGCACAATAGCATCAGAATTGTTGATGCTATTATAGCGCTTTGCTGCACTAGCATCAAAAATTTTGATGCTAGCTAGTGCAGCAAAGCAGGAAGGCCCATAGGTTAATACGGGTGCTTCATTTTTATGCCTGCTTTGAACAGATGTTAATAATGATGGAAAAAATGGCACTGTGAAATCTAGTAAATTTCACTGCTCCAATTATTCAGGCCTCCATGTGGGGGAATGCCCCCCCCTTGCTTTTACTATCCCTGACGCAGGCATAATGTGGCACAAGGGCTTACAAATTGGTGCAATGCAATCATTGTGCCTCTTTCTAAATATGGCGCAGGGAAATTGCCTTCTTAATGCCACATTAGCATTAAAAAAAAATGGCGCTGGTCTGGTGCAAGGAGGCACAAGGGGCTTGTAACTATGACCCTTGCTCTTGTTAAAGTGTAAGTATACACCTGGCTCTTGGACAGTGCCATAGAACTTTGGATGTGAGAACAAAATCCGTTTGAGAACCATCCCATGCTCACTTTAGCATCCCCTCGGGCACAATAAAAAGCACTCAGGGTGCATTGAGGAGAATCACTCTTCGAACCCCATCCCCATTATATATGGGCCACATGTCCATCACTTTGAGCAACACCTTTCTCAAATTTGGTTATCACTTCAGACACATTTGTAAAGGCCCTTCATAATATGTGAGCAGTACCAAGGGCACATATGTGCAGCACAATGGCATTTTTATATGCAGCATCTAAAGCACATTTGTGAAACATACTTAGTTCTTGTGAGCTGCTTCATTTAATATTTGAGTGCTACTTAGGCGCTTGCGCTTTCAAAACTCTGCCAGGCACATTTGAGCTGCAACCTTGATTCTTTTGAGAAGCCTCCTGAAATATTTGGAATTTGAGCTGTAGATGTGACTCTGTTTAGAAGCACCATGAAAGATTAGGAATTTGAACTGCAGCCTTGCCTACTGAAATATTGTGGAAGCATCGTGAGCATATTTGAGGAGCGCATCTGGAAATCTGAGTAGGCAATCCTATTTAATTTTCCGAGCACCCTTGGAAAACATGATCAGTAATATTCACATATTTGAAGAGCACACATGAAATGTCAAAGCAGCAGCCCAGCATATAGGATGCCTACATCTGGCACTTAGCAGTACACTAAACGCCTAATACGGATGCACAAGATTTTTAAGAAGTACTGCTGATGCACTGAGCACCACTCGGCACAGCTGAGCAGTGATCCTTCCTCAATTCACCAGCACACCAGATGCAGCTGAGATCTCACTATATTTGAGTATATTTGAGGTGAGCTCTAATAACCTGGTAGATGTTGAAAAGCAGCAAAAATGTGTGGTCTAAAGCGGCAATTCTGATGTAGTTTTTGGTCTTGTGTGGGCATTGTGATTAAATATTCAGTGGCCCATTCCACTAGGAATGGGAAGCAAATGTCATGAAAAGAATTCTAAAACTCATACGGGCATACTTAAGAGCCCCTAACGCCTCCTTCTGCCACATTAGCGTCATTTTCTTTTATGCTAATGTGGCCCAACGAGGCCATAATCGGCACAACAGATTTACAAAGTGACGCAATGCCTGCCTTGCGCCACTTTGTAACCCATTGCGCAACATTATGCCACCAAGCATAATGTGTGCAAGGGGGCATTCCCTCTGTTGGAGGGGCCTAAAAAATGGTGCAAAGAAATCTCTTTTTTTTGCATTTTTAATGCCTGCTCAGAGCAGGCGTTAAAAGAGGACATGCCATTGTTTTTTAGGGGCCCTATGTACTGTTCAGGGTTAGCGCCAAAAGCACATCATTGCGTCAGAAAAACTGACTCTATTGCCCCCTACTCTGCGTAATAGTGCACCATATTTTAAATATGGTGCACGAATGGTATCGGGAGGGTCACAAAGGGCCGCAAGAAAAGTGGCGATACGTATAACGTAGCACCACTTTTCTTAAATCTGGCCCATAATTTTGCTGGCACATGGTGTATGGTGTCATGTTTACCTGCTTTGACGTGATGTATCTAATAGGCCCTGCTCCCTCTATGTCACAAACCTACTTCTGCAGTTCCTGTATTTCTTTCAAGGGCACTAGAATATTTGCTTTAGAAATGGATCACTCAGAAGATGCTCTGGCAGACCATAAACTAATGTTTTATATCACAAGCTGAACATCAGAAAATTGCTTCAAATCAGAAATTATTCTTAAACTGCAAAATATGCTATGTTACGAAAAGGCGGGGACTGAAGCCTGTCATTCTAAAACTCCCTTTGAAATTGGTTGGGTTACTTCTTTGCTTTCCTGCCTTGCAGTATAGCCTGATGTTACTAAATACATTCCAGAGGTGATTTCGGTTTCTCGTCTGGCATTACTGCGTCGTGCTGTTTGTTGTCCTGTAAGCAGGGCAGAAATGTGACAAGAGGTAGCACAGGAGCTATCAGAGTGGGCTTCAATAATATAAGCCAGCTTTGTTGGTGCCCATGGATAATGCGGCCATTACTTACGATAATGGCATTACTCCTAGTCCTACTCCCTCGCCTTCCTTTAACCAATGAGGCTTCCTGCCTCCCCATAGACCCTCCCTTCCCCTTAAAATCCCCCGCCACCCCCACCACCTCCTGTACAAAAACAAGCCCAAGCAGCAACTCAGGTGGTCCGTACCGGGGGGGCGGGAGGGAACAGAAAGGAAGGCGAGGGAGTAGGACTAGGAGTAATGCCATTATCGTAAGTAATGGACGCATTACCTCCCGTCCCTCCCTCGCCTTCCTTTAACCAATGAGACATAGCAAGAGAAAACAGGAGACGGACACTGAGTTGCAATAAGTTTAATTACAATCAATAAAGACCACCGAGTCCCCACACCCCTATTACATCATAGAGGATAAGACACGGTGACCCAATACCGACTCCAAACTGCCCAAGTCTGCCAGCTTATAATGACGAACAAATGTTGAAGGTGAGGCCCAAGTGGCGGCCCTGCAAATTTCCACCACTGAAGCACCCTGAAGCTCAGCCACCGTAGCCGCCATACCCCTGGTAGAATGGCCTTGAATCCCTTGGGGAGGAACCACCCCTTTCAAAGAATAAGCCAACAGAATCAAGAAGCGAACCCACCGACTCAAAGAAGCCGTGGAAGGCTTCTCACCCGTCCGGGCCGGACCGAAATTCACAAAAAGAGAATCACCCTTACGGAAAGGAGCAACTACTCGCAGATACTCCAACAAGGCCCTGCACACATCCAAAGAAGGTAACCGAACCTCCTCATCCGAGGAAGGATTCAGACAAAATGAAGGAAGGATGACCTCCTGGCGAGCATGGAAAGAAGAATTCACCATCGGAACAAAAGAAGGAACTGGAACAAGCACCACCCGATCCGGGAAAACCTTACAAAAAGGAAAGGAGCAGGCCAAGGCCCGCAATTCCCCTAAACGGCGAGCCGAAGTAATGGCCACCAGAAAGAAAGTCTTCAAAGAAAGAAGACGCAAGTCACAGTCCCCCAGAGGTTCAAAAAGGGGCAACAGTCAACGCATCCAAAACTAAGGAAAGATCCCAAGAAGGACAAAGAATGCACCAGGCGAGGAAACAAGTTAAGAAGACCTTGAAAAAACCTAGGCATCAAATGACCCTCATCCAACAGATTACGCCAAGGACCCCTAAAAGCCTGAATTGCCACCCACTGCACCCGCAGAGAAGCCACAGACAAACCCAATTGGGCACCATCCTGCAAAAATAGAAGTGGTCGTAGGATCCAACTTATGCCGGAAACACCAAGAAGAAAAAACTCTCCACTGTCTACCATAAGACAGCAAAGTGGAACGCCGCCGGGAAGCCAGCAAAGTAGAACTCAAAGCTACTGGCACTCCCAAACCCGTCAAACCCCGTTGTTCAACTTCCAGGCCGTCAAGTGCAACCTCCTCAACGACCCCTTGGAGAGGCAAGGAAACTTTAGAGGAGACGGACAAAGAGTCCACATGTGACCGGACGCCATCAACTGCAGCAACGGAAACCAATTCGACCTTGGCCAATGGGGCGCAATCAAGATAACCCTGGCTCCCAAATGACGTACTCTCAACAAAAATGCCCGGAGCAACTGAAATGGCGGGAAAGCGTACAAAAGACCCCGAGGCCAAGGACACGACATCCCGTCCACCACCCAAGCCTGAGGACAATGAAACCGGGAGCAGAAGCAACTGAGTTTCGCATTCTCTGGAGCCACAAACACATCCATCACTGGAAGACTCCAGAGGTGAACTAGATAAAGGAAACAGCGACCACCGGAGGGAGAAAAGTTGCGAGGAAGGAATCACCCTGCTTAGAAGATCCGCCCGAACATTGACCACCCCCCGAATGTAGGTGGCACGTAGTGAAGGAACCCATTCCTGAGCCCACACAATTTTTTTTAGCGCCAGACGGAACAGAGCCCTCGACTGGGTCCCCCCTTCCGGTTCACATAAGCTTTGGTCACCAAGTTGTCTGTCCGAATAAGAACTGCAACTCCTTTCAGGGAGACCTGGAAATGAATCAGAGCCAACAACACCACCTTCAATTCTCGCCAATTCAAAAAGCGTTTGGCCTCCAGCGGCGACCAAAACCCCTGAATCTGTGCCGACCCCATCCAAGCTCCCCAACCGGAGAGGCTGGCATCCGTCGTCACCACTACTGGGAGCGGGGGAGACAAAGACACCCCTACCTGAAGATGAGTGGACACCAACAACCATCCTAACTCTCTGCGGACCAACCCTGACAACGGAATCCGAGTCAGCAGAGAACCAGACCTTGGAGCCCAATGACTCAGGAACCAGTTCTTCAGGCAAAGAAGATGGAACTGCGCCCAGGGAACCAGAAAAATCACTGACGCCAAATGACCCTGCAGACGTAACCATAGAAGCGCCCAGGGAGCAGACTGCGACACGATCGACCTCACCAGGGACTGGAGGACTAACAACCGTTTTTCCGACACAGTCACCAAACCTTGACAAGTCAGAAACCGAGCCCCTAGAAACACCACATCTTGGGAAGGGGCCAAATCTGACTTCCCCAGTTGATCAAAAACCCGTGCCTTTGCAGGACCCCCAGAACCCGGGCCACATGCCTCCACAACTGCTCCTGCGAGGGCGCATGGATTAGAATATCGTCCAGATAAGGATGAATAAACACTCCTTCTGAATGTAGAAGAGCCACCAGAGGGGCCAGCACCTTGGTGAAAATTCTGGGAGATGACTTGAGGCCGAAAGGCAGAACACAAAACTGATAATGCTCCAGGCCTAGTGCAAAACGTAGGAACCGCTGAGAAGACCTCGCCACTGGAACATGTAGGTAAGCATCCTGCAGATCCAGAGATGCCAGGAAATCCCCCTGACTGACCAGAGGAAATATGGTCTGAATGGACAGCATGCGGAAATGTACCGTCTTGATCCAAGAATTCACCCCTCTCAGATTGAGGACAGGTCGAAAACCCCTGACACCTTCTGAACCAGAAACAAGACTGAATAAGTGCCCAGACCTCTTTTCCCCACAGGAACTCAGGAAATGGCCCCCTTGGTTAAAGGAAGGCGAGGGAGGGACAGGAGGTAATGCTCCTGGTGTTGTGGCAAACCCCGAAAAGTGCACCATTTTGTGGAAGGAATTCTCAACAGCCACCCCCATTATCCCCGCACATCCCTGAAATGGCCAGACTCAATTGCTTGGCGCATTATCGACTTGTAACTATATTTTTTGATAAGACTGGTTTTGGATGTCTATATGTCCCTGCCCGTGAATAAATAAGTCATTTCTTTTCATACGCGCTCTATTCTGCTACACCATTTTCAGCACTTGGTACCTTTCAAGAAATTCCTTAAAGCTATAAATGCCACTAGCTCAACCTGATGAAACATGTATTCTTTTCTTGAATTCGACCTTTGAATGTTAGACTTTCATTTTACTTGATCGTTTTACAACTTTAGTTCATCATTCCACGGCTTGCTCACGTCATACATGAGGGATATCGCAGGGCCTTACTACAGGGCCTTGGAAATCATATTTTCAGAGTTTCAAACCCTTATCAGCAGAACTCCATGTGCAAGGTCATTGCTGCCAGTCGCTGAGTAGCGCATGGCGATGCAATCAGGACATGCGGCGTTTTTAAGTGCCGTCAGCAACAAGCATATTTAGAATCACTCAGCATAGTAATGTGTCCTGGTATGTATGAAAGTGGAACTATCTTCAAAATATGTTTAAAATATGAAACCAATCACAGATCTTTCGCTTGAAAAATTGTGTAAACTAGTAGCATGTCACCAGTGTCAACAGAACCCGTATTTTACACTTAAGTGAGTGTCAATTAAACGATGCGGCCATTTTATTAAGCAGTCATAATTTAAGTGCACGTATCTGTGCACGGAATGGTTCTTAAAGAAGAATATATATGTGTTCTCCTGAATAGAGCCACAAAGCACATTTGTACAACCTGAAGTAGCTACTATTAGCACCACGAGAGGCTCAAAGAAGAGCATTAAAATTCACGGATGCAATTATGCAGCCACATTTTCTTATAAAGCATTGTTGACTAATAATATCAGTTCAGGGTGAAAACAAATGCTGTACTACCGTATATGATTACTGATACTGTGTGATACGTTTTTTTCAGGGAATAAGTAGTACCACAATAGCACGAGTCTTAACCTATGGAATAACTGTAAGAATCTCTGTTTCCTCTCATTTAGGGGATTTTTTCACCAGGGCCGGACAGGCCTTTTATTTCACCGGGGATTTCCCCTTGTGGGCTGGAGACATCGGAGGATGGTTTGCACTGCTGTTGGTTCCCTACACCAGACGTGTTTTTTCTGTGTGCACATTTGTCAGTTTTTTTTTTTTTTTTTTCACTGCTAAGAAGCTCTGAAGTAACATGTTCACGTAAAACTGTTAGGGCCGTATTTATACTTTTTGGCGCACAACTGCGCCAACGCAGTTGTGCGTCAAAAAATTTAACGCTGGCTAACGCCATTCCAAAGCGCCATGCGGGCGCCTTATTTATGGAATGACGTTAGCCGGCGGAGCTGCCTGGTGTGCGTAAAAAAAAATGACTTACACCAGGCAGCGCCGGCGTAGGGGAAAATGGAGCTTGGGCGTAAAAAAATGGGGCAAGTAAGGCTGAGGCAAAATTTTCGCCTCAACCCGATTTGCGCCATTTTTTTTGACTCCCAACCCCCATTGAAATGACTCCTGTCTTAGCAAAGACAGGAGTCATGCCCCCTTGCCCAATGGCCATGCCCAGGGGACTTATGTCCCCTGGGCATGGTCATTGGGCATAGTGGCATGTAGGGGGGCACAAATCAGGCCCCCCTATGCCACAAAAAAAGAAAGAACTTACCTTAAGTTCCCTGGGATGGGTCCCTCCATCCGTGGGCGTCCTCCTGGGGTGGGCAAGGGTGGCAGGGGGTGTCCCTGGGGGCATGGGAGGGCACCTCTGGGCTCCTTCCGAGCCCACAGGTCCCTTAACGCCTGCCCTGACCAGGCGTTAAAAAATGACGCTAAAGCGGCTGGACGTAATTTTTTTTGACCCGCCCACTCCCGGGCGTCATTTTTGCCCGGGAGTGTAAATACGGCGCACATGCCTCGGAGTCATTTTTTAGACAGGAACTCCTACCTTGCATATCATTAACGCAAGGAAGGTGTCCACGCTAAAAAATGACGCAAACTCCAGGATCTTTGGTGCTAGACGGGTCTAACGCCAAAGTATAAATATGGAGTTAGTTTTGCGTCGGATTTGCGTAAAAAAAAACAACGCAAATCCGGCGCAAACAGAGTATAAATATGCCCTTTAATCTTTTCACTTGTAATGAGGGCAAAAAAGTATGATTATGCAGTTTGAAGTTGGGCAGTACTTCTTCAATTTTGTTATATCTAAGAGTTGGGAATAAAATGTGTTACCATTTAACAGTTCTAAGTTTCAGGGGCATACGAGGAATTACATTTCAGTGGAGACACAGGCAATTTTAGCGGGAGTAGAACCAGGGGCCTGGCATGGCTCAAAGAGCCAAAGCAGGAGACAAGCCATCAAAAGATGTAAATCAGACTTCAAATGTCAAGATTTTTTTTTATAAAAACTATAAAATTAACATTGTAATTTTCAACATTTCTCAGTGTTTCAAATAGGTACCCATGATTGTGTTACTGAATTTAGTGATTAATATTGACAGTAATAATCCTTTTTAACACACATTTTTTATCACACCTTTCCGAAATTGACAGTATACACATATTTAAATGTGCATGGTCATAAGAATCTGTGGGGGCTCCAAGACATCTTTTTTTTGCTAATTATTTAATTGCATCCATTGAGATGTCTCAGCATCGCCTAAAATCGTTTTTTTCTCAACTCAGCTAAACCAGAAGTACCATTATCATAAAATAATATCTCCTGCCTTCCCTTACTCTATAAGATCACCTGGCTTGACAAACAGGAAGATTTTAGGAGAGGCTTACCACCGTTAAATATTTTTTTTAAAAAAAAGTGGTCAGAAAGCCTCCCACAGAGTTTGCTTCTCATATTACAACACTTCAAGGAGAATTAGGTGATGTGTTTAAAATCAGTTTCCACTTAAACATCTGGGAGGGTGGATATTGTCCCCTGCATCCCCCTCGCTCCAAAATGTGGGGAGGGAGATGTATTCTCCCCTTCTCCCACGATTCCCACACCCATGCTTTGTTTCCCAATCTAAGGAGGATCATATGCTGAAGTGCCTTGCCAGCGTTGATATTCACGAGCTGCAGATCACAGCAGACGTCACAACCGTGCATTTAACTGAGATATTTGACCAGATTATCGCAAGCAGCAGTGGCTGGTCTATAAAACTGTACTTCAGATATCTCATAGTGGATTAGTTGATACATTTTCTTGAATAATGTCAGTCAATTCTACAACAGTGTTTTTCTATTTTAAACAGAGTAGAACTCTGTAAATTTTCTGCCTTGATGAACGCACACGTTTTGCAAATCAGATACTTAGATGCTGTACATAACGCAGTAACCAATGTACTATCAATATTTGCTCCTTCCCAGGTCTAGTTATCGTGCATAATTTCTATGCTGCAGGCTGCACTCGTTGGAGTTATTATTGGAAAAGTAATTCCTATTACAGGAATGCATGCAAAGCATTCAGAAATGATGGATTGGACAAATGTCTGCCAATAGATTTGCTAACCAAATGGTATATTACACTTTTCTTGTCCTCATAAATTGCTAAAGTAGAATGTTTAGCATCTTGGAAAAAAGGCAATGACGATACAGGCATATATAAAAAATTACCATTTTTTCTATTGGATTACATAGCTCTAGCACACTTTTTGTGGCCGGATTTCGTAAATTGATGTCTGTGCAGGATGATGGAATGTGAATTATTTAAGAATGCTGTTTTAAAAATTGCACCTTATGAAATCCACTCCTAAGGCTAGATGTACTAAGACTGTATTCATGAAAAGTGATTGCAAATTGTCCAAAAACGTTTTGCGAATCCCATCTAATTGCATAAACTAACATATATTTATGAATCAACTCACAAAATAGGGAATCATACTGAGTTGAAAACTGACATGCCTAATGATTATTAATTAGGAAGGTCACAACTTGCGACTCACTATGATTGGCTACAATGACATTGATGGTGGCCAGCAAGGGTCAGTAGTCCACCATACCTGTAATTGTTTTTAAACAAAATTAACTATTTTCTAAAGAAGGCTGATTTTCTTAAGGGAAATGTGAAAGTTTTTAAAACAAAAACATGTTTTCTTTATTTGAAAGTTTTATTGAGATTAGGCAGTGGTTAGAAATTGGGTCTCTAGTTGGCAGAGGTATGCACCATATCCAAGTAGAGACCACAATCCTAGTCAGGAAATAACCTAAATTATCCTTTGCTCACCCTCTAGAAGCTTGACACAGGCAGGCTTACCTTGACGACAGTGTGTAAAGTATGTGTGCAATAATTCATACAGTAATACAGTGAAAACACCATAAAAAGTATTCCATACCAGTTTAGAAAAAATAGATAATATTTATCTGAATAAAACAAGACTAATTCGACAAAGATCCAATATGCACAGGTCAAATTATCACTTTTAGAGGTTTAAGTAGGTCTTAATCCATAAGAATCAATGAATGTATCTCTTTAGCACAAAGAACCTAGGATGCATCAAAAACAAAGATAATGTGTGCCACGGGGAGGTGAGTCGCCAGAAAGGCAAAGAGATGTGTTGATTCCTTACTGCGCAGGGGAGGTGATGCATCAATTCTTTCCTCACAGGTGAGACAATGCATCTGTTCCTTACTGGCAGGGGAGGTGATGCATCAATTCTTTCCTCGCAGGAAAGGAGATGTGTCAATTTATGGACTCACAGTCTCGGTTTCTTACTGCAGTGCGGGGTTGATGACAAATTGGGACGATGCGTGGAAAATCCAGATATGCTGTGATGATGGAACCACGGTCAAAGAGGTGCTTTGTTGATTCTTCAGGTGCTGCATCGATTTTACAGCTGCAAGACAGGTGTTGCATCGATTGTTGCGGTGTTTTAAGGCATGGATTTTCTCTTTTACGTGAAGTATTTGATGGCCCTGAGACTTCTTAAGGGGGGCAAGCTGACAAGCCCTTGGAGATCACTTGCAGTGGGAAAACAAAGTTCTTCCAGCAGAGTCAGGGAGCAGCAAGCAGCAGGGCAACAAGCAGAAGAGCAGTCCATCCAGAAAAGCAGTCCAGTTGAGTCCTTTGGGCAGCACTGCAGTCCTTCTGACGGAGTCCAGTTGTAGTTCCAGAGGTGACTGATTTTAGGGCGTCACCGACTCTGTAAACATGCCCAAATGTACCTTTAAAGTGGAGGAGACTTCAAAGAATGGTTTTGAAGTTCACCAGTTCCCCTTTCAGCCCAGCCTTGTCTGTCAAGAGATCTCTGGGGGTTATCAGTCCTTTGTGTGCGGTCAAGCCACTACCTTTTCAAGAGTAAGTGAGGCCCCCTCCACCCCTCCTGCGCAAGAAGACTCATCAGTATGGAGATGAACGCAGAGGTAGCTGAATGTCCTGTGTTTATGACTTTAATGCACAAGGGAAGATGTCAACCAGCACAGACCAGATGTGGATTTGAGACAGACTGTAAGGCACATAGATCAGTAAGTGCAGAGAAGTACCATATCTCTAAAAGTAAAAAAAAAAAAGTGATGGACGGAATGCTGTACAACGTCAAACATTCCTCCCCAGTACAGAGATCTGGTCCTAAATCCATCGTTTTTTTGCTACCCAGGCCAATCCAGTTTTAACCCAGCCATACGCAAGTCAGTCTTGACTCAGCCAGAACTTGCAAGCCAGGCCATCCCTGGACTGGAAACAAGCATCCTGGGATTTGTTTCAGGGTATCACCCTTCATTAGTCAGGCTAGCTTTACTCCAGTGGCATGGGGAACAAGGGACCCACGTCTGGGGATACCAATTGTGTAGGGGCCAATGTTACCATGTGTAGGGGATTGAGCATGAGCACTTTAGCACTGAGCAGCAGTCCTAAAACCAGCAAAAACAAGATCAGGAAAATGGAGCGAGGCAGGCAAAGATTTTGGGAAAGACCACCCTAAAGCTGTCAGGTCTAAAAGCAATGGTCTCGGAGACCACAGACTACTTCCCCCGAAGCAGCCGTCTCAGATTGCAAAGTGGAAGGGATCCAAAGCGGACCTCTTTTCCTCTGCAAAGAGGGACCACCCCAACTTGACAGCCAACAACATTTCAGTGGTTTGCAAACACAATTACAATTACAGAACATTGACAGAAATAACAGTGTCTGAATCGCTGTTCGTAAGCAATGCTCAAAACATGTCCCTTCCTAATACAGAATCGGAAACCATTTCAAAACCCATTTAGCATTTTGGAAAAGCTTTTCCAACTTACTAAGTGGGTTTAGTAAATAAGTGTTTTAGCGGTTGCTAAAACTTACATTTATTGAATCACAGGGTTTGGATGGGTAAAACACTTCAGGGCATGTTGACGAGCCCCTAGCACCTCCTTGCGCCACATTAACGTGATTTTTTTATGCTAAAGTGGATCAACAAAGCCAAAATCGCCATGCCAAATTTACAAAGTGGTGCAATGCATGCATTGATCCACTTTATAATCCCTTGCACCACATTATGCCAGTGCAAGGCATAATGTATGCAACGGGTGTACCCCGGTTAGGGGGCTGAAAAAATGTTGCAAAGAAATCTAAAAGATTTCTTTACGTCATTTGTTTCGGCATTGTTAACACCTGCTTAGAGCAGGTGTTATAAGGGGGCATGCCATTGTTTTCATTGGGTCCCTATGTAATGTTCAGGGTTAGCGCTAACATTTTGGGGCTAACCCTGAACAGTACACCAATAGCGTTTTAAATTCAGTGCTGTAGGGGGCACAAGGTGCCACAAGAAAAGTGGTGCTACATGCAATTTTCTTAAATCTGGCCCTTAGCAACATGTTTATCAAGTAGTTGGGTCGCCCCTGCACTATGCAAAGGGGTGCAAGGGCAATGGAACTCCTAAGATATATTTGTCAAGCCACACATGGCCACCTTGTGTGGTCCTGCGTGACTTGATAAATCTAAAGTAACACAACGCAGCACAAATCACTATGTTATATTACTCTACCCCAGGGAGGTGTTCCATGGGTGGAGCCTGGGTTTTCCCACGCATCAACCTATAAATGTTGGTGCATTTCCAGATTTACCTTTATTGGTAGATCTGGGAATGAGTCAAAATGCTATGCACCCCAGGTGAGGCCTAAGGTGGAGACATATCTTTATTTCTACTCATTTTTCCCTCTTTCTTTGTGTGCTGCATTCTGTAGCATACATAGAAAGAGGAAAATGCCTCAGAAGATTGTTTTTGTGCAGGAAGGTGGCCCCTCCTGCACAAAATAAATCCTGTCTGCAACACAGACAACCAAAGGAACTCCAGCGCAAGGAAAGGACAGAAATGTGCCCTATTATGTTACTAAATATGCACATTCCTGCCTTTTCTCTTTCACGCAGTGCAGCAAGATGACTTGCTGCGCTTTGCAAAATATTGATAAATGTGCCCCTTAGCACATCTTGACCATATCCATTAGTTTCACATTCCCACCTTTCCAAATGCAATATTGTTATGATTTAACTGCAATCCACAGTTCACATATTGCTCTTTTTTAATTTCCAAGACAGACCAATGGTGTGCTACTATGTCCTGCTTAATACATGAACCAAACATTATCTCTGAATAGGAAACCTCTTCATCCAATTTTCTGACACATTTGTGCCCAGCAAGTATGTATACGCATGGTTACTCCCTTTTTGTGTGGAGTGTATCTCGTAATAGATGGACATATACACAAAGATACCACCTGGAAAAGGAATGTCTTCCATCCTCGGTCTCTGCTTATATCTTCCGCTGAAATGTGATCAAACCTCTACTGAATATATTGCAAACAACATTTCATTTGTCTCATGACTCGCTGAAGAAATTCAGCAACCACTCCCTACCATACAGAGAACATAAGTAGGCATAAAGAAAAGAACAATGCCACTGAAAAATACTTGTATAACACATCGTATACTCATATAGCAGCGCACACCGACCCAAAGGTATAGAAGTGTAGGAAAGTTAATAAGGGACATAAATAGAACACTGCACTTTTTCAGAAAAGTGGAAGAATACAATTATTTCAAATGAAAGTCAAATATTGCAGAATATACACAATAAACAAGGGACATTATACAAGTCACAAAAGTATAATAGAAAAATCAATAGATCATGTCCTCGTAATTCATATGAGTCCATGTATGTGTCAATTTTTCATTCAGTCCATTAATTCACAGGAGCCAAAGGTTATTACATCCAGTTTTTCACAAGTGTCACTATAACTTTGTATCATTACACATTTCAATCCTCGTGTACCAAGCATCGCTGATGTAATAAAAAATAGTCTTATAGGCTTGTCCCTAATTTGGATTAAATGTACGTTTTTTCTTAATTCACAGAAATTAAAATATTCCTGGAAAGCTCATAGGAAGCTGCAGGAGTTACAGATGTCCAAGAACACTCACATGCATAAAAACGAATGTGTAAGTAAATGCACTAAAACTGCATTAGTGAGTGCTTTGAACACACACATTTGTGCTTTGAAGCTTTTTCTTTTATATACTTTTGCCTCCACGGGGTAAATATTTTTCACTCTGGAGAAAATCTCTCACCTTCTGGCTCACCACATATGGAGCTGTTCCCTCACCATTACCTCCCGGGATTGAAGCTTACTCCTTCCCTTGACAGAAATAAATCAGCAACGAAATTCTGGGTGGCAATATGCTGTGCCATGGTTTGTGGATTATTGTTGTATTGTATTGTAATAGTATTTTTATTGCACTTACTACCCCTGATAAGGCGTCAAAGCGCTTTTCGGCGAGTAGCATGCTACTCCGGAACCCAAAAGGAATTAGTAGTGGATTAGTATAGGGAAATATGAGTACAGTATTAGTATGAGTTAATTTGAGCAGAAGATATGTGAGTTGGTTGGTTGGATTGACTAGAGTAATGGAGGGATAGGGGGGGAAGAATCCAGAAGTGTTAATTGGGAGTTTAAAGTAATACGATGAGGCTTGGGATGAGTAAAGGAGAGATTGACGAGGGAAGAGACTGTTGAAAGGGTTAGGGAGATCATAGTTGCAGAAGGGGTTTTGGATGAGTCAAAGGTGAGATAAATGAAGTAGAATTCAGTCGGGTTGTTTGGGAGATCATGGTAGTAAACTGGGGTGAGCCAGATGTGGAAGAGGAAGGAAGAGCTTAGGCAGGGTTATTTTGGAGATGAATATAGTAGAATTTGTTTGGGATGAGTCATAGTGGGGATGGAGGGTAGATTGATAGAGACATAGGGTGATGGGGAGACAGAATAAAGCTTACAAGAGAGTACATTTATATATATTTTTAATTTATTTATCATTTTATTTGTATATATATATATATATATATATATAATTTTCTTATTAATATTTTTATTTTTATTACTTTATTTATTATTAATATATATATGTTTTAACTTTAATTTAATTATTTATAATTTGAATTTTATTTATAGACTTTATTTTATTTATTAGTGTTTAATTTTTATCTAGTACAGTAGGACTAGAGTAATAAATAGATATGTAAATACCTAGCAAGGGAATATATGTGCAAGGAATATAATAATCAGTATAATGATATGAGAAGAAAAGTAGTATTGTATAAACACAGACTTTCAAGATTTGTAATATTTGAAGTTAATTAATAAGTGCACGTTTCTAACATTTATTTATCTTTCCTCAATTTTTGAATAACTAAATGCTTATGATAATAAAACATTTGGTCAGTGTGATATAAAAATGAAAGTAGGAATTCATAAGTATATAGGAGCTATGCATTGACCTAATAACATGTTAAGCATAGAATAATATACACACATATATGTATGTATATACACACACATATATATATCTTGAACTCCAAACAAATGCCAGACATCCGAGGCTACTGAAATAGTAGCGGTCCGAGGGTGGACCTGGCTGTCCACTAATTATTGCGCACTTCTTCTAAAACCATATAGAAGAATTGCCCGGACACAAGTGGAAATCCAAATATCCTTAATCACCAATGCTTCCTCCCAGTACAACGTGTTTCAGCCGTAGCCTTGCTCACGTGAGATGCCAAGGATGCCAAGTCTCACACGTGTCCTCCCAGCTGAAAGTGGTGAGCAACTACCCAACCTCATGGGAGTTCTCATCACTAAGGTGGAAGAATCTTAACAGACCATCAGCATTGGTGTGTTCTGTACCAGAGCGGTGTTCCACCTTAATGTCCATCCCCCTTAGGGAAATGGACCACCTCAACAGTTTTGGATTCTCACCCCTCATCTGCATTAACCATCTGAGGGGCCTGTGGTCGGTCTGAACCCGGAAGTGAGTCCCAAACAAGTAGGGTCTTAGCTTCTTTAATGCCCAGACAACAACAAAAGCTTCATGCTCTATTGCACTCCACCTAAATTCCCTGGGAAGTAACCTGCTGCTTATGAAAGCTACAGGTTGATCTAGGCCCTCTTCATTCAGCTGTGAGAGTACTGCTCTTATACCATGCTCTGAGGTGTCAGTTTGCACAACAAACTCCTTGGAGTAGTCAGGTGCCTTCAGCTCAGGTGCTATGCACATGGCAGCCTTCCGGGCATCAATAGCAGTCTGGCAAGCCTCTGTCCAGAGCACCTTCTTGGGTTTGCCTCTTGGAAGTCAAGTCATTCAAGAGGGCCACAATGGTGCCATATCACTTGACAAACCTCCTGTAATTGCCAGTGAAGCCTAAAAGGGCCCTCACCTCAGTCTGGGTCTTGGGAGGCTCCCAAGCCAGAATGGTGTCAATTGTTGACTGTAGGGGTGCCACCTGGCCACTCCCTACCTGGTGTCCGAAATACACTACTGAACCCTGCCCTATTTGGCACTTGCTTGCCTTAATAGTGAGGCCTGCCTTCTGCAGGGCCTCCAACACTCTGCAGAGATGCTGCAAGTGTTTCTCCCAAGTGGTACTAAACATTGCAATGTCATCCAGGTATGCTGAGCTGAAGTCATCCAGCCCAGTCAACACCTGGTTGACCAACCTCTAGAATGTGGCAGGGGTATTTTTCATCCCAAATGGCATCACTTTAAACTGAAAGTGTCCAACTGAGGTAGAAAATGCTGACCTTTCATTGGCTCCCTCAGTAAAGGCAATCTGCTGATACCCAGATGTCAAATCAAACTTACTGAGGTATTTGCCAGCTCCTAACTGATCTATGAGATCATCAGGTTGGGGGATGGGGTGCATGTCAGTTTTAGTGACCGCATTGAGACACTGGTAGTCCACACAGAACTGGCGTTCTGGGGTGGAACCAGAAGTAGCAGTCTTTGGGACCAAGACCACAGGGCTCCTAGAGATAACATCTTAGACACTTCATCTTTGGTGCTAGCCCTGACCTTATCAGTCAACTTGTAAACCTTCTGTTTAATGGGTGGACTGTTCCCAGTGGCCACATCATGTGTACACAAGTGTGTGACCCGTGGGTTCAGGGAGAATAGGGAGGTAAACTGACCCAATACCTGGTGACAGTCCCTCTGCTGTTCTGTAATCAGGGAGGGGGAGAGCTTCACTCCCTCTGCAGACCCATCTTTTTCTCCAGCAGACAGGAGGTCAGGAAAAGGCTCACACTCTTCCTCCACCCCATCATCTGTTGCTAGGAGCATGGCTAATAAAGTCCGCTCAAAGTGTGGCTTGAGATGGTTCATATGCAGGACCTCTAAGGGGTTCCTGGGATTCCGCAAGTCCACCAGGTAGATGACTTCACTCTTGCACTCCGCCACCTCAAATGGGCAAGTCCACGTGTCCTGAAGCACCCTAGGCTTCACTGGTGCCATCACCCACAATTTATACCCAGGCTGAATCTCGACCAGAGTGGCATTCTGGTCATACCACCATTTCATGTCTGCCTGGCTCGCTTCCAGGTTCTCATGTGCGAGAGCTCTGAAGTGGGTAGTCTGGTTTCTGAAGGCCAGCATGTAGCTAAATACATCCTGAGGAGGTTTACTGGGGGCTTTCTCTAGACTCAAAGGTCCCCTGACAGGGTTGCCATACAGTAACTCAACAAGGACAAAATCCAAGCCCCTTTTGAGGCACCTCCCTGTAGGCGAACAGAAGGCATGGCAAGAGGACACTCCACTGCCACCTCAAGGGCTCTGACAGGTCCATGATCATGCCTTTTAATGTGCGGTTGAATCTCTCAACCAGACTATTGCTTTGGGGGTGGTAAGGAGTGGTGAACTTATACGTTACCCCCACACTCCTGCCACAGAGACTTCATATACGTGGATATGAAGTTGGTACCCCTATCAGATACCACTTCCTCGGGGAACCCCATGCAGGTAAAAACCCCCATCAACGTATGACCCACCACAGGGGAATTGATTGATCTCAGAAGAATGGCTTCTGGGTACTGGGTGGCATGGTCCACCAAGACCAGGGTGAACCTGTTGCCCATGGCTGTCTTGGGATCCAGAGGCCCCACAATGTCCATACTGACCCTTTCAAAGGGGGTACTAGCCACTGGAAAAGGTTGGAGGGGAGCCTTACATTTTCCCCCACTCTTGCCACTTGCCTGGCAAGTTTGGCAAGACCTACAATGAGCATCCGAGTGCCTGCACATTAGGGGCCAGTAGAAGTGGATGACAAGCCATTCAAAGGTCTTGTCCTGCCCCAAATGTCCAGCTAAAGGCACATCATGAGGCAGACCCAGTAGGAAGGCTCTGAAGCACTGGGGTACCACCAGCACATGGGCTGACCCAGGCTCAGCAACCTTAGGCTCACTATACAGGAGGCCGTTCTCCCACTAAATCAGGTGAGATCCTGGCTCCTTGTCAGCCACCTGGTCTGCAGCCTGCTGCCACAAACCCACTAGAGTAGGGCATGTCCTCTGTGCCTCACCGAAGGCCTTGCTGGTGGGTCCCGCTTCCTGCTGCCACTGTGACAGGTCAGGGACCTCCCCCAGCTCAGCCACCTGTTCCCCTGTAGGTTCCAGGGTGTCACCCTCAGGCTCCGCCTCCTCCTGGACCGTGGGAACTTCTGTGGCCAGTTTCCCATGCCCTTTGTTCTTCCTCTTTTTGGTGGTCCCCTGGGCCACTGTTTTAGGCTCCAGGGGCTTCTGACCACCCTGAGAGGCTGCAATTGACCTGGTAGATACGCATACCCACCCAGACAGACCCAACATTTCCAAGTGTGACCTGTGTTACACCTCCTTTCAAGGGGAATCCTCCAGGTCTTTGCCAAGCAAACAATCCACAGGCATGGTTGGACTCACAGCTACCTTCAAGGAACCTGAGACCCTCCCCCCCATTCAAAGGAAACCTGTTCCACTCTGCACAGGCGCTCTGAGTTGTCCACTGCAACTACTTGGTGAAGTACACAGGGATCTATCTGCTCTTCAGACACCAGGTGACTCCTCACTTTAGTCATACTGGCTCCTCTGTCTCTCAGAGCCTCCACCCTCTATCCATTAATGGTCACCCCTGCCTGTACTTCTTAGTGTTCTTAGGCACGAGAGTTCTCTGGACCATCTCCCTGTCCCCTAGTGAGACAAGGGTCATCTCAGCTGGCTCCCACCCACCTGGAACCAACTCCTCCCCAAGCGCTACACTAGGCAAACTCTGGGACTGAGCACCAGTGGGTGCCAGTGTACTCTTGGGGCATTTGGGGCCCCCCTCACATGACCCACCTGGTCACATGCAAAGCATTTGCGGGAACCCCCCTCCGCAGGTTTCCCTTTGGAGAACCATTGGTTCTTTTCACTGGGGGCTGGGAATCCTTACTCTGGGAACTAGGTTGGGGCCCTTTAGAGAACTCCCCCCTGTTTACCATTACCCCCCTTTCTCCAGAGAGGGACCCGGCCCACCCTTGGCATGGTCTCCTCCGTACCTCTTCTGGACCCTAGTGCTCTCCCTACGGTCCGCTTTCTGCACAAGCTTCCTGGGGTCAGTCAGCTTGCTGTCAATCAGGTGCTGGCGCAGCTCTGGAAAACATAAACTGTACAAGTGCTCCCAAGCAAATAAATTGTAAAGCCCCTCATATGTTGTCACCTTACTGCCCTTCACCCAACCATCCAGTGACCTGCAAAAGGAATAAACACATTCCAACCATGTTTGGGATTCCTTGTTCTTATAGGACCTAAACTTGTCCTTATGCTGATCAGGGGTGAGACCATACCTTGTGAGTAGGGCATCCTTCATGATAGAGTAGTTGAGCCCTTGAGAATCCCCTAAGGATGTCAGAGTATCCCTCCCCTCTACCTCAAAGTACTTCCACAGACCCTCAACCCAATTAGCTTCAGGGACCAGATTCATATGGAGAGCAGAATCATACCCCTTGAACCATAAGAATATGTCATCCTCCCTTTTGTAATCCTTCACATGGTGTTTTGGAATGTGCACCGTTCTCTCAGGCTGCACTGTGATGTTGCTGCCACCATCCCTACTTGGCTGGCTCCTATGATCTAACTCCCCCAAGCTAAGCTCACGGCCCAGCAGTAACTTATTCTCTTCTATGGCCATCCTCCTTTCTTCCATCCTAATCATTTCCAACTCTAACTGGTGAGCTCTCTCTCCCTGTCTGTCCTGTAACTCTTCAGGAGTCAGACCCTTGGATGACATACTGTTACTTGCCCTGGAGACCTTCTCCCTGGACATAACAGGCCCACCCACTATACCATTGTGTATGGATTGCTCTTCCTCATCCTCCTCCTTCTCTTCTGTGTGCCCCTCAGCTTCTTTGGTTGTCATCCAGGTCCTCAGTGCCTTCTGCAACTCCTCCTTCCTGGTGGAGCCCTTAATGGGACAGGCAAGAATTTGGCAGAACTGCTTCAACTGAGCCACTGTATAGCTCTCCAGTTTCCCTAAGTCAAAAGCAGCTCCAACGATGCATTTCCAGATTGGGACATGATGAAGAATCAACCAAAGTGCAAAGTTCCAATGGCAGAAAAATGATTTTCCAATGAAGTTCAAAATTCAATCAAGGATCACCTAAAATACGGAAGTCCAAAGTAGAGCAAAAAGAAAAACTGTACGTGGTCACATAAGGGTCTGCACTGAAAATAGTACTGTATATTTAATCACTGTATGTCAAGTACAAATACAAGTTCAGATCCTCACCGCTGATCAAAGATGTTGAAATGGGATCTTTCGTTGGCAGTCAAGTTACCCCCCCCGAGTCTAAGCAAGGACCCTCACTCTAGTCGGGGTAAAGGACAATCACACTCAGTTAACCCCAACTCACAATCTTGGTAGCTTGGCACGAACAGGCAGGCTTAACTCAGAGATGATGTGTTAAGTATTTGTACAAACACACACAGTAACACAGTGAACCACTACAAAATGACACAACACAGGTTTAGAAAAACTGTAAATATTTTATCTAAATAAACAAGACCAAATATGATTTTTTAAAAATCCACAATTTACAGTTAAAATATGAATGTAGTACTTAAAAGCAAGAAAACTGCTTTGAGGCACAGAGACCGCAAGTTGGTAATATGGGGTGTGGTGATGGAGTTGTTTCCCCCAAGGCGACGCCAATGGTGCAGTTCATGGAGTCATTCAACCCCCAGGTACAGTACCTTAAGAAACAAGTAGAAAACAAGCCGGTGCACAGAGTTGGGGAGAGTGGCTCCACTGGGTCAGAGGCAGCGTTGGTTCTGGTGCCACGGGGCAGAAGAACTGCGGAGTCACACAGTGGCGTCGGGTCCTCACTACAGGACAGTGGAGATGAAGCAGTGTCAGATGCGAAGTCGTCCCTTAGTTCCTGCAGAGTCGAAGTCCGGCGGAGTCATGATGCTGCAGGGCAACCTCACCGGGTCGCGATGACTTCACAGGGCCGCAGGCGTTGCAATGGCATTGGATCATCACAGACGTTGGACTTACAACACTCCGGTGTCAGTGAAGTCGGGCGGGATCAGCAACTGCAGTGACGCGAGGCCTACAGGGTTGTCAGACTTCTATGAGGTCCACGGCCTCGGGGCAGGCAGCATCGCAGCTCCAGGCTAGCGGCATCAGCTAACAGGGTTGTCTCATTAGTTGCGCTCAGCGAGGTCCACAGCCTCGGGGCAAGCAGCGTCACAGTTCCGGGCTGCGGCATCCTTTCAGAAGTCGCATGACGGCGTCCGGCAGTGCTAGACTGTTCTTTCTCCAGAAATTCACTTTCAGGGGTCCAGGAACTGGGACGGCACCCTCTGGCAAGCTAGGGTCCACAGCAAGTAGGCTCAGGTCTGGTTTGTAAAGCCTTTGCTGTCCCTGAGGCTTCAGAACAGGAGGCAAGCTATACTACAAGCCCTTGGAGTCACCTCTCAAGCAGGAATGCAACAAAGTCCCTTCTCTGACCCTTAGCACAGGCAGAAGCAGCAACTGTAGGATAGTCCAACACAGCACAGTCACAGGCCAGGGCAGCACTTCTCCTCAGCACTTCACCTCTTCTCCCGGCAGAGGTTCCTCTTGAATCCTTGAAGTAATCTAAAGTCTGGGGTTTTGGGTCCTCTTCTTCTACCCCTTTCTGCCTTTGAAGTAGGCCTACTTCAAAGTAAAGTCTCAGGTGTATGTTAGATCCTTTTGTATCCAGGCCAGTCCCCAGCCACACACCAGGAGGTTGGAGACTGCAGTGCGTGAGGGCAGGACCAGCTCATTCAGGTATGAGTGACCACTCGTCCCCTCCCCTCCAGCCCAGATGGCTCATCACGATATGCGGGCTACACACCAGACCCCTTTTTGTCACTGTCTAGAGAGTGGTGCAAACATCCCAACTGACAAACTGATCCAGACAGGGAATCCACAAACAGGCATAATTACAGAATGGTTTAAGCAAGAAAATGCCTACTTTCTAAAAGTGGCATTTTCAAGCACACAATCTAAAAACCAACTTCACTAAAAGATGTATTTTTAAATTGTGAGCTCAGAAACCCTAAACTAGATTTTCTATCTGCTCCCAAAGGGAATCTGCACTTTAATCAGATTTAAAGGCAGCCCCCTTGTTAACCTATGAGAGAGATAGGCCTTGCAACAATGGAAACCAAATTTCGCAGTATTTTGGACATGTAAAACACATAATAACATGTCCCAACCTTTAACATGCATTTCACCCTGCCCCTGGGGTTACGCAGGGCCTACCTTAGGGGTGCCTTAAATGTATAAAAAGGGATGGTTTAGGCCTGGCAAGTGGGTACACTTCCCAAGTCGAATTGGGAGTACAAGTCTGCACACACAGACACTGCAGTGGCAGTTCTGAGACATGTTTACAGGGCTACTTATGTGGGTGGCACAATCAGTGTTGCAGGCCCAGTAGTAGCATTTGGTTTACAGGCTCTGGGCACCTCTAGTGCACTGTACAAGGGAGTTACTAGTAAATCAAATTTTCCAATCATGGAAAGCTAATTTCATATACATTTTACATAGGAGCACTTGCGCTTTAGCAATGGATAGCAGTGGTGAAGTGCCCAGAATAACAAAAACAGCAAGCACACAACAACAACATGGGAAAAAGAGGCAAAGATTTAGGGGAGACCATTCCAAGGATGTCAAGTCTAACAATAATGTAAGGTTCTATATTGTGCAGTGGATGAGAGACAGGTGAATGAATGTTTCTGTGTTGGGGTGCTTGTGGTAGATGTTTGTGAAGAGTGAGAATGTAGGGGTAAAGATTGGTCAGGATTTGTATTATTTGTGTAGTTATGAGGGTGGGAGTGGGTGTTACTTAAGGTATTCTGAAAGTTTGTGTTATTTTGATGTGCTGATGTGTGTGGTCTGTTTTGTTTTTTGTGGAATAGTGAGAGGAGATATTGATGCAGTGGTTTTCTGTGAAGGATTTGATTGTGAGGTAGTGCTGGTGAGTGGTATTTGAATATTATAGGAGGTGTTGATGTGTTTTGGAGGCTGGGTTTAGGTATTGTCATGATAAAACGGGATCTGGCAGGAGCAAACAGAGGATATTGCTGTTGGTTTGTCTGAACAGGGAGTGTGGATCTGAATGGTTAAAAGTAATGTATAATGTGGTTTTGTGTTGTGTGGGCGATGGCAGGTTGTGTTAGTGGAAATGGTTAAGGAGAGATTGTAAAAACAGTAGTGATTGATGTGAGAATGAAGTTGTTTTACTGTTGTAGGTGTGGTGGATATGTGTATAGGTGTGGTATGTGGGGTTTTGTGT
This sequence comes from Pleurodeles waltl, assembly GCF_031143425.1. Classification (NCBI taxonomy): domain Eukaryota; kingdom Metazoa; phylum Chordata; class Amphibia; order Caudata; family Salamandridae; genus Pleurodeles; species Pleurodeles waltl. The sequence goes on from NC_090440.1 coordinate 1,621,197,917, forward strand.
TGGTTGATGAGACATTGCAATCTGTATGAGGTCAGATTGAGATGCATGAGTTGGGTGTCTTTGCTGGTAATATGTGTGCATGTTGATGGATGTGTAGAGAGTAAGGTCCTTTCTGGTAAATGGGATATTGGGGAGCATTTCTAGCTGTAAGCCCGACCCAGCCCGAACAGCCCCAAACAGACAAATGCCCTTAACCCCTCCACCCTTAACCTCGATGCCCGTACTGAAATGCCTTAAGCCCTAGCCTTATATAGCCCTATTAGAAAATAGAACCCTAGTTCTAAACCTAACCAGTCAGATTTCTAACCCTTAACCCCACAAGCAATGGGAGACCCAATCCTATTCATCAATCATAAGCCTAGTCCTGACAACCAATCACAACCCCAACCCTAAAACCATGAATCAATAAGAGTCCCAACCCTAGTACTAATCACTACCCCAACCCTAAAAGCATGAACCAATAGGAATCTCAACCCTAGTACCAATCACAACCCCAACCTTAAAAGCATGAGCCAATAGAAATCTCAACCCTAGTGCCAATCACAACCCCATCCCCCACCCTAAAAACATGAACCAATAGGAATCTCAACCCTAGTAACAATCACAACCCCAACCCTAAAGCATGAACCAATAGGAATGTCAACCCTAGTACCAATCACAACACCAACCCTAATCCATAATCCAATAGAAATAGTAAACCTGACAACCAATCACAACAACATATGCAACAATCTATAGAAAGTTACATAAAGGCCAAGTCAACTAAAAGCCCGAGACCTGTGGGGAGGGAGGAGGGAGCTGCTACTGTATTCAGAATCTCATTGGGTACAGACAGGCTGAATCCATACTTCCAAGCTAGCAGGGTCTATTTTCCAGGTAAGGGAGAGATTGTAAAAACACTGAAATACTGCTTGTTGCACACTCAGATATGTGGCTTTTTCAAGGCAAAAACAGGTGATGCACACATTTTCTAAACACAATTTGAATCACAGAAACAGATTAAGCAGTCTCTCTGAAGTTTATTAGTACTCATTTACTTTTCAAGGCATTTTCTCCCCAGAGAGTCCACTCTTTGGCTCTGTACATTGAGTTAATTCTTTTTGTGAAACACAGAAAAGGTGATGGGAAAAATACTTGCAATTTGTATAACCACTGCTAATTTCTCAGGGTAGCATCCCAACCCATTGCTCTTTTGCTCACCATGGCACCTCAGTGTGAATCCAGCCATATGCAATTTAGTCTTGACACTGCTCCTCATGCGAACAGTCCTGCCCGAACTGCCAATCCAGAACACAAGCAACCCAGGGCCAATTTATCCCTAGTTATGACCTCATCAGCCGGGTACAGCTTGGTTCCAGTGACAGTATGCATGGGACCCATGTCTGGGCATACCCATGACACAGGGCAGTACATGAAACACACAAAAGATGATGAGAGAAAAGCTTGCAATTTCTCTAACCACTTCCAATCAGTGGGGGTAGCATTCTAACTCATTGTTTTTTTTGCTTCTCCTACCACCTCAGTTTGAACCCAACCATATACAAATCAGTCTTGACAATGATCCTCGTAGGAACTGTTCAGCCTAAACTGCCAAGTCACGTCCTCACTGACTAGGGCAAAGCTGGCCTTGATTGCTTGTGTTCTGGTTCAGAACTCCAATGATCCAGTGAGAGCATGCGGTGGGGGTACAAGTATTCACAAATGCATTTCGTAGCTTGTGCCATCAACCTGATGAAATGCTCCTCATGGCAAGGAACTGTGCCACAACAACAAATGCAGGGCCAGATGTACAATGCTTTTTCATGGTAGCAAATGGCCTGATTCACAGAATCAGGCTGTTTGTGACCACAAAAAAATATTTCTGGATGTACAGAACCCATTTTGCGATTCAATTAACCATTACCAAATCGCAAACTTTTTGTGAGTCTCTATTAGGAAGCGGCGTGCAAGGGTGTCCCTTCCTAATAGCGAGACGTAAGGCCATGTCAGATTGTTTTACGACTGTGAATGCAGTTGCAAAGCAATTGCAGTTGGTGGTAACCCATTTTCAAATGGGAAGGGGACCCCATGGGACCCCTTCCACTTTGTGAACGCAAGCAAAATTATTTTTTTCAGAGCAGGTAGTGCTCCCTCGGACCACTGCCTACTCTGAATAAATGAAAAGAAAACTTTTCATTTTTGTGTTTGAAATGCATCCCATTTTACTTTCAGAAAAACGGGCTGTATTTAAAAAAAAAAAACTGCTTTATTTAAGAAGCAATTACAGACATGGTGGTCTGCTGTCCCCAACAGGCCACGATCTCTGTTAGTGCAGCCATTCCAAAATGGGGTCACAAATTGTGACCTACCTCACAATTTTTCAGTTTGCGAGTCTCTAATTGTGACTCGCAAAAAGTAACAATTAGAGACTCACAAAATGAAATGGTCATACATCTGGCACATATTTTGTTATTGAGGAAAGGAACAGCTGTCGTTTTGTTTTTTTCTAATGCTGCCCTAGTTGAAAATGGCAGTATTTGGCAAAAACGTTGCAACTCTGCCATGTTACTGGACTTTCTCTTTTATGCAATGGTGCATACAGATCTGTTTTGGGACATTTGATTTGTGTTCTTCACCTGATCTATTCCAACATGCAAATTTAGTTTGGTCTAATCGGTGTGTGTCAATCAACATTCAGAGTATGTGAAATTTAAGAAACTTTAAACATCTCGACTTATTACATTTTCAGTAAAATTTCAATAATTAAATTTGAACGTGCTTCTTTATTAAAAGTGTATTTCTCATCAATGAATCAGCCAATGAGCTTTTTTATAGTCAAAATTCAAGATCACAGCCTAGAGTCATTGGTCTAAGAAATAATAATTTTCTTTTTGGTCCCCATGTGTGGTCTGACTAGTCATCTTTCAGGTTGTAAAGACTTCAAGACGAATCAAGACTTCTAAAATGTCTTTTATCACTCTCAACTGGTTTGTAGGGTCATTCCCAGTGGAATCTTTCATTACACCCATTACCAAATGTTCCACGAACAGCGGTGCCAGCCATGTAAGTCAGTTTGAAGACCCTATTCAATAAAAATATTTAGATTCTACCTTGCTCAGGTAAGAATCTGTGGGCCATATGTACGAACACTTTTTCCCATAGACACAGAATGGGGAAAAACCTTTGCTACATCTGGCCCTGTGTACCGACATCTACGTGTCCATGCATGGGTTGAGAGATGCAGAGACACTTCTATTCTACTATTCTACAGATCCAACTTGCTAGCAAGGGGTGATCCTTTTGAGATTGTTCTATGCAGAAAGAGGCCATCCGTAGAAAAGCTAGGTCTATGCAAAGAGACACCTATTCTTCACACGTCAAGTGCCATTGGGGATAGTGACCTGGACCTCAAGTACAAAGTGCAAAAGTTATTTTCTGTATGCACAAAAAGCTATTTTGTGAGTTGGAAAATTCTGTGCAACTTGTACAAAGGCTTTTGCAACTCTGTTCAGATCGTAAATAGAAGGGGCATGAAAGAGGCGTTTCTCCTCTTTATGAGCTGAAGAGGAGTGTATTAATAGTTTACTGCCACAAATGCGACACTTCAAAGGGAGGTGATATCTGTCTTTGAAGGGGGGAGCCCTCACCCCCTTTGTGAATCTTCAAAAAAGATTCAGAGAGAGTTGGCTGTGATCTTGTGGACAACTGCAAACAGTCAGTAACACTTTTTTAATTAAACAAAGATATTATTTTAAGTGTAGTCCTGTTTTCTTTAGAAAAAACGGACTGCGTTTTAAAAAATGTTTTCCGCAAATACACACATGGTATTTATAAGGACACGGCCCTTAAGCCTCTTAAATATCAATATTGGTGCATGTTCTGGACCTCGCACTTTATTTGCATGCTTTCTTCAGCCATTCTTCACAGACAGTGTATTCAGGAGCCATGTATGCCATTTTTTTCGTAAAAACTAAATTGTAATATCTTTCAGCTAAGGTGTAAAAAAAAATACGAGGGTATGTTACGTATAATGTTTTCCTTTACATTTGAGGAACATTTAAATTACTAAAGGGTAAATAGCAAATACATTTCAATCAAAGGCTTAAAGCTAGGTTGTAGGTGTTTAATGACAATAACGTATGTGCTAAGCAAAACATGATTCAAACTCTTATTTTACTTTAGCTTTCTTATGCAAGATCTGAGCATATTTATTTGAAAAATGAGTTTTAATGAAGGTATTAGCTGAACATTTTACAAGAAATTGTGTAGCGTGTTATGTTTAACAGAAAAAGTAAAATAAATAAGATCTTATTTTATTATTGTTATATAACATTTCAATTTGTTACCACTATTTTCCAGAAGGAGATGTCGTTCAAGACAGCAGACATATTGGGAAGGAGAAGAAAAATAGTCTGACCCTACAGTGTTAACGCCTGGGTATTGATCCACGAACATTCTAAAAATCACTTGCCCGTGTCCAACTTCCAGAAACTTTCGTAATATGCCTCTACGGTTCGTGGTGGAAACGTCCATCGTCAGCAGGTGACTCAGTCAGCATATGGCTTAGAAGATCGGCTCTGACAATGCCTTCTAAGGTCTCTTGCTTGTATGTGTTGACGGTTGTTTGCTGGGCAAGTGCTCTTTGGTACCTGAGCGTAACACGGCCCTCTTCATCGTACTCAGGTCACCGGTCATTTGGTAGCATAGCAATTGTGCGGAAGAATGTTTCTTTTGGAAATATTAGAACTCGACCCATAAACCCGCATTCTTTTGAATTCCTAATCAATGAGCCTGACAAATGTGAGAAGACAATTCCTTTCTTGGTGATCTTGATAAGCACAACCCACAAAGAATTTGATGCAAGACAAGCCATCCGGGAAACTTGGGGAGACGAAAGTAACTTCAAAGGAATTGAGATTGTCACCCTTTTCCTTCTCGGCAAAAATACAGACCCTGTCCTGAACCAGATGGTCGAGCAAGAAAGTCAAATATTTCATGACATCGTAGTCGAGGACTTTATTGATTCTTATCATAACCTGACCCTCAAAACGTTAATGGGCATGAGGTGGGTGGCCACGTTCTGCTCCAAAGCAAAATATGTAATGAAAACAGATAGTGACATTTTTGTAAATATGGACAACCTCATTTATAAACTGCTCAAGCCAACCACAAAGCCAAGAAGAAGATACTTCACCGGGTATGTGATCAATGGAGGACCAATAAGGGATGTTCGAAGCAAATGGTACATGCCTAGAGATTTGTACCCTGACAGCAATTACCCGCCATTTTGTTCAGGTACAGGCTACATCTTCTCTGCTGATGTAGCAGAACTAATTTATAAAACATCCCTACACACAAGACTTCTTCATCTGGAAGATGTTTACGTGGGACTTTGCCTTCGTAAACTTGGCATTCACCCATTTCAAAACAGCGGCTTCAACCACTGGAAGATGGCATACAGCCTGTGCAGATATCGGAGAGTAATAACAGTGCATCAGATAGGCCCTGAGGAAATGCACAGAATTTGGAATGACATGTCAAGCAAGAAACATCTCAGATGTTAAGATTTTCAGAACTGTAAATGCTTTTGTTCATTTTAGGTAGAAGAACTTATACTGTTTTTTTTAAGTTTTTTTTTTATCTAGTGGGGAAAAGAATTTGCGAATTAAGTTAACGAGCTTTTGTTTCTTGCATTATGTTTTTGTTCCTCAGTGTTTTACTAAGCTGGAGCCATGTTTAAAGGAATGTTACATACTGCACAGAAAGGCTACAACTACTATTTATATCATGCCATGACAACATGTTCGCTCACTGAAACGACAGTGTTTTCAATACAAAGCATGTGCACACATGGACAGTGTGGTGCATATTATAATTAAGGCTTACAGTTTTACGTTTTTACCTATTTTGACAGATAAATACAGACATAAAACAAAGGGTCAGGTTTAAGAAAAGTGGTGCTGCATCCAGTGCAGCGCCACTTTTCTTGCGCCCCATAGCGCCCCCTACCTCCACTATATGTGTGTCATATTTGAAACACGGTGGACCATGGCGCAGGGTAGTGGGCAATAGCGTCAATTTTTTTTACGCTATTGATGTACTGTTCAGGGTTAGCTCCAAAATTTTGACCCTAACGCTGAACAGTATTTAAGGGCTCATTTTAAATAATGGTGTGCCCCCTTTCAACGCCTGTTCTAAGCAGGCGTTAAAAATGCAGCAAAAACTGCAGCAAAGAAATCTTTTAGATCTCTCTGCGCCATTTTATCGGCCCCCCTAATGGGGTAACGCCCCCCCTTAGACACATTATGCCTGGCAAAGGCATACTGTGGCTACAAAGTGGTTACAAAGTAGAGCAATGCATGCATTGCACCATTTTGTAAATCTGGCATGACGATTTTGACTTTGTTGGACCACATTGACTTTAAAAAAAATGCTGTTGTGGCGCAAGGGGGCCCTAGGCCCTCTTAAATCTGGACCAATATGTTTTCTGTCTCTATTTATTTTTAAAAGTGGAAAAATACAGAACATTGTGATTCTTGTGAGTAACTCTCCTTGCTGTCCTTCATGAATTCAAGGTCAACAGATGAGCAGATACAAACATGAGAAGTTTAAAAACACAGGATGAAATTCCCTTAAGCACAGGCATATGTTAGCATATATTTGTAAGTAATGCTAATATTTATCTGTGTGTGTAGTATTTTGTTATATTTGAGTTCTCAATTTGCTAAAAACATGACAGGCATCACAGTATGAGTGAGTGCTTGCTGGTTAAATACATGTGGAAATATTTCATTTCACGACTCCATTTATTTTTAAAACACAAAATAAATATGGATAAATATCAATAAGATGGCCAACAAATAAATATGGATAAATACAGATGGAAATGCTTAAAGAATTAATACCATAAAACTGGAATCCCTAATTATAATGATGATTATTTTGGAGTTAAGGTTTGGTTTCGGCCCATGAGAGGCAATGCCTTCAAAGAGATAGGAAGCATGGGCGCTCAGTCATCGGCACAAAAAATGTAACAGTGTGTTGTCTTGTGGGGCCCTATTATTAACAGGTGTGCTCAAGGCCTATTATTATGTGTTTGCCCTCTCTAAACTGCATGGATATAATTATTTCTTGCCATGACTTAGTACTGCATGAAATAGCTTATGGTGAAAACAGAGAGAGGCAATCACGTTATTACCGACTTGAGTTGTTGCAATTTATGCATTGCTTCGAAAAAATACATGTATGCTATTTAGACAGTGCAAACGCATACAAACCAGCTCTCGACTCTGCGCTGAACCAGCACACCTTTTCATGATATAGCCCCTGGTGCCCCTATCGAGAACGGTTAGGAAATGTACTGTACGATTAATGATAACATCCTTGGAATGTGACGCTTGTCATTCAATAATGTTTGTCCTCTTAAAAACAGTGTTCAATCTTGTTTCTATTCTATTTTTCGCCTCAAAATGTCCGGGTATTAACCAATAATTGGACTTCTGATCTATGTATGCTGTGCCATAATGCTGGTGGACATATCGCAGCAAAAATGAACGTGTTCATTTTGATATATATTTTCAGGAGAAGCATGTTCCACCCGTTGTTATTAATGCCACTGAACAAATATAACATGTTCCCATTCTCTCCTGGTTTGACTAGGTGGTCTGTGAGCTCTCATACCATCCTCTTTCCTGAAGCACCAGTTAGTTTATACCTCTATACCTCAATCTCCCAACCCCCCCCCTGAAATGGGTACCTGTTGGTTTGTGCTCACCCACACTTTAGTTAGGCTGACTCAGGCCCTTATTACAAGTGCTAAATTCCGATCGATGTGCATTCTGAATTATGAGTTGCCTATTAATTATGACACCCTCACAGTTTTCCTGGGATAATTGGAAGGAAATTCTCAGAAAAATATGAACCCTCGGGTATAGGAAGTATTTACTGTTTAATGCAATTGCCCTCTCCTGGGGTAAGAGTGGTAAATACCCCAGCTTATTTCGCCCTACATATAATGAGGGCCAAAATATCTCTTCCTCTTAACAGAGTGTTTGGATTACTTATGACATAGACTGGTGTAGCTGTATGGTCAGAAGTCCAATGAGATCAGGTATAAGGCAGTGGGAAAAGTAAGCTGTGTGGGAAGGCAAACATAAATTCTAGATCATGCTCTGAAAAGTAAGAATGAGGAGTACCGAGGCTTGCTAATGGAAAAAGTGGAATCTGAACGGAGCTACATTCAAGCCTTTTCCTTCATATTTCTATATCTTGACGTATTTTTTCTTAAGTATATTCAATAATGTATGCATTTCTCGAGGTTACACAGTGGCATGTGACTTAAGGCCTTATGGTTCATTTATCAAAATGAAAGATCTAGCAATCAAGGAATACAACTAAGGAGTTTCTAGCATCCCAGTAGTAGCCAATGAGCATGCAAGCCGTACCCATTAAGAAGAGTTTGGTGCTTTATAATTGTGGAATAGCTAAGTTCCTCGTTACCCACACAGACGTCAGCCATTTTGTGAAGAGTGCTTACATTCAGGAATAACATTGCCAATAAAAACTACATGGTATTCTCTCACTTCGCAGCCATTCGTTGTACAGCCTAGTGAATCGTTTGTGTATTGCAAACTACGTGAATGTATTTTTAAAGCATTTTCATGTTTTCTATTGTACATACTACATGACCAGGCAAGCTTGCTTTGTAATACTTTTGTATGCATGGGACTGTTTTTCGCTTTTGAATAACATAGTTCAAGAGCCTTAACCTACGTCCTAATTTCTTAATGTGCAATATTTTATTAGACATATTTTTATTCTGCTGTACATTTCTACTTTTGTTAGATTTATAACCATATCAGGGCAAAAACATCAAAACCTTGTGCCCAAGAAATGGAAAAAAAATCTCTAAGCTGCTCATTTTTTTCTTACTATTAGAATATTGCAAGGTCTGCCTCCACAGTGCGGTTACCTAATTATTACAAGGATCACCATGCAGTATCCTTTTTTCCTGCAATATCGACATTGTAACAGCAGTCAGCAGCTTCAATAGAAGATCCACCCATGGGTGTTTCTCGGGCAAGATATCTGAAATGTGTTTCTTGCCCGAAATTATTGTTTATCAAGAAAACAAATAAATGACTTTTTGGCCGAACATTCAATGTATCACTATCTACGAGTATCTGTATCTATTTGTCGAAACTGTATATACTGATCTTGCCTCAGTGTCTGTACATGTACACTCTTTTATGTATGATTTAGAATAATGTGAAGTTACCAGTTGAGCTGCTAATCAAAATTATATATTTTGTATAAATGTCATAAAAGTGGGTAAAGAAAAAATAAAAAAGACATGTCCAGTTTGCATCGCATTCAGACTTTCATGCGCTATGAACGATCTTATCTTGAAGCACGATTCTGATGTAAGAGCACATCTGTCATGATGGAGTTTATTGTTCAGTGAGAAACTTTGTTTTTTTACCATTGACAAAATAAACTAGAGAAAGGTCTCCTTTAGATAAGTGTTTTCTTCTCTTTGGGGCGTCAACTTCCAGCAATATTCTTGGACACAGGGATTAAAGGTAGGTGAAAAAAGGGGTGTCTGCTCAAACTGCAACTAAGGGCCTTATGTACAAAGGGTTATTTAATGGTAAATCAGTGGCTTTTGAATCACTAAACCACTTTTCGAGATAGCCTAAGCCCAATTAACAATTTGGAGAATGTTTTCCAAATTGGTAAATGGGTTAACAAACAGTAACCAATTGGTATTTGGAAGGGGTGTGTTTAGGGTGCCACTTCCAAATACTGATTTCTTATGGTATGTATTAATATTTTGCGATCAAAATTGAGTCACAAAACATTAATATTTTACCACCAACTCAAAGAAGGTAGTAAGCCAATCGCAAACAGGAAGGGGGTCCCAAAGAGACCCCTCCCCTTTGTGAATTTTGCCAAAAGGGTTCCTAGGAATAGGCAGTGATCCTAAAAAGGTTTGCATAACTTTTCATGTTCTTTTAAATGCATCCTGCTTTCTTTAAGTAAAATGGGCTGCCTTTCAAAAACAAACAGATTGCTTTATTTAAAAGCAATGACTGATATGGTGGTCTGCTGACCCAAGCAGGCCACCATTACTGTGACTGTGTGCGACCTTTCTAATGCATATCAATACTGTAGGTCTAATTGTGACTTACTACGATTAAGTATTTAGAGAGCCAACTTATTAGTGCAAAGGTTAGTTCACAAAAAACGAATGCATTTAGTAAAAGTCAGTGCGCATATTGTGACCACTTTCACTGAATTCATTTTAGTACATTCTAAAAAAGGAGTCACAAATTGTAATTCTTCACTTGCAGCTGGTTTCAAATGTCTGTGAAGTAAAGTGAACTATGTCTGCATGAAAGAAAATAATTGAAAAGGTTGTAAATTAGGTTACTGGTTGATGAGCTTGAAACCCGAAAAGCAGCAACCCCATTCTCTGTCAGGGTGAAACACAAGCAAACCACAAATTCACCTCGGCTTAACCATCCATTACTTGGCACAAAAACAATTATGCTAAACATAGAGTCAATGTGCAAAGTATTTATTCAGCACTTCAAGCAGTAATAATGTGAGTTTCTGAGAGAGCTTTAGGTCCCGGTACTCATGGTGGAGTTGCGGTGAGATATGAAAGAGGACATCAGTGAGGAGGAGGTTGTACTTGCTATCAGAGAAATTCAGACAGGGAAAGCACAGGGTCTGAGTGGCCTCCCAGCCGAGTTGTATAGGAAGCGGGTAAATGGCCAGATCCCACATCTATGCAACATGTCCTGGGCTGCTAGAAAGCACGGTGTCCTTTCCTACAGCCAACGGTTGGCCACTACTGTGGTAATCTATAAGGAAGGCAAGCCACAATCAGATTCTGTCTCCTACAAACCAATCTCACTCCAAAATATTGAATGTAAAATTCTTGCAAATCCTTTGGGTGGCAGGCTACGGAAGGTGATACAGATACTGGTGCACCCTGACGAATCAGGAATCATACCTGCTAGAAGGACATGACTGAATCCCCAGCGATTATATGACTGTGTTGAGGGCAGGACGGAACCGTCGTCAGTCTGTCTTTGGACGCAGCTAAGGAGTTCGACACTCCGGAATGGGACTTCCTGGTGTGTCCCCCGTAGATGATGGGGTATGGCCTTAATAATATCGGGTGGATCAGACTGCTGTATAATGATCGATCACGCAGGTCAAGGTCAATGGGGTGTGCTTCAATTCTTTTAAGTTGCATCAAGGCACTAGGAAGGGGTACCCATTGTCGCCGATGCTGTTTACTGTGGCCCTGCAGCCCCAGCTTGAGACCAAAACAACAAAAATCCAATCAGTAGAACCAGAGATATGCACTTTTAAAGACTTAAGTGAAAATAGTGCATAAAGGCACATAGTGCCATCTGTGGTTATCTGGGACTGGGAGAAAGTCACAAGTTCAGATAGACCACGATGGAGCACAGGCTGTATACAGGGACCAAGTTAGGCTCACTAAACAAACTACCTTAAATCCTGGTTTGCAGAGCGTTTTGAGATCACATGGCAAGGATACATCATGCCACAGTAGTTCCAAGGAGCTGTCGGGCTGCGATGCAGAGTCCTGCATTGTCATTCAGGATGCCATAGTCGAGAGGCTTGCAATGCGAAGTCTGGCATCGAGGATGCTCTGCACAGTGGCAGCTCCAAATAGGCTAAACGACTGCGATGCGGAGTCCTGTGTCATCAATGAGGGTGCCATTGATGAGATGCTTAAGATACAAAGTACTGCACCAACGATGTGTTGCACGGTGGCAGTTCCAATGAGGCTGTGTGATTGGATGCAAGGAACAGCATTGGGGAGACATTGTGCTGTGGCGATGTCGAATCCAAACTGCGAAGAGATGCATAGCAATGCATCCGTTCTGCCTACAGGACCACAGCTGGGCTGGCAGAGCACCTTTCCGGCCCACTTCTCAGGGTCCAAGACTAGGGTGGCACCACTTAGGGGATTGGACTCACAGCAGCCCGAATCCAAGTGCTGGGCTCATAGTGGTAGGAGCCTTTTCTGTCCCTGAGGCCCTGATCAGGAGGCCAGACAACACGTTCTTAGAGGCATTTTCGTGGTCCACGGTTCAAAATGCAGGTCCAGTCCTTTCACTCAGACAGCAGGGCAGCAGGACAGCAGGGCAACTGAGTATCAGTTCTTCTTTTAGAGCACCTCAGCAGTTCTTCTGAGTCTTCTACGGTTCCAGAGGTGTTGAGAAGAGTTAGGTCTGAGAATTCAATATTTATACTTGGTGGTCACTTTGAAGTAGGAGAAGGTTCTGGAAATTTCCACTTCCCAGAGATGTCTAAAATTCCTGACTCCCTGCCCTAGCTCCAGATTCTCTGGGGTCATAAGAGACTAGTGTCAAAACTTTTGTTAGCCTTTGTGATGTACAAGTTTGTAAGTGACAGTTCCTCCCCCTCATCAAGTCTGAGATGACTCATCCTTCAAACACCTATTTTTCCTTGGAAGTGGGCCAAACGTGCTTCCCAGGAAAAACAATGCATCATCTCTGCTGAGCAGCGCATGCCCGAGCAGAACCGATGCATCTCCTTCGTCGAGCAGTGCATCCTTGAGCAGAACTGACACATCACTGCAGTGTGGATTGGATACAGCGAGGAAGACTCTCATTGCCGCTGCATCCCTCATCTTGGGTTTCATGCATCACCTACGGAACAACCACTGCACAACACTTCCTTGGAGAAGATTCTTGCCTGCCTTGTTGACAACAGCCTTGAAAATGACATCCAAGCTTTGCATCACAGCTTCAACGCTCATCCAAAACGACACATCACCTCAGCTGCACAACACAGCCCCAACACCGACCTTTACATCACAAACCCTGTCGATGGAATCCTTGACATCAACGCATCAGAACCTCACACTGAAGACACTCCACATTTCAGAACCAAAGCACTGTATCGGCTACGCGATGCAGCTTCAACTCAGATCCAACCAGGATTAAGGTACTTTGTTCAGCAAGCCTAATGGGGTCCCTGTTGGTGGCCCCTGCAACAATACAGTTGGCATTATTTTGCTTTTAAGTGCTACACTACAGTTTATTCTCTATAAAATTCATAACTCATGTTATACTGATTGGATTTGTGTAATTTTGGTCTTGTTTTATATATTAAGTTAGGTTCTAGTTTCCTAACCTGATGTGGGATCCTTTTTCTGTGGTGTTTTCACTGTTTTACTCTTTGAAATGTTGTACAAATACTTTACACATTGTATTCAAGTTAAGCCTTACTACTCTGTGTCAAGCACAGTTTAGTTGGGTGTTTGCTGGTGCCTTACCCTCAGCAAGAATTGTAGTTGCTGCTTTACCAGGGCCTATACCTTAGTTAACTACCAACTTAACTCACATTGATGATCAGCAATGAGGGTAGGACTTGTGTTTGTGCAGTGCCATACAGTGATTTGGTGCACAATACGGTCCCATATCTAACACCAATTTGAGTTTAAATTCTCCATGATTTGCATTTTTCAAATGAGTTCTTCCTCTACTTGACTGATTGTGTCTGTGGCCTCACCTGCAAAGATGGAATTTGAGCTTGTCCTCCTGGAGAGCTACCCTGTACCTCAGCTCAATGAGTTGTGCCAGGAGAGGAGCACCAAGGATGTGGGGAGTGAAAAAGCCTTGAGAGCATGGGCAGAGTCCCATCAATTGCCAGGTTTATTCTCAAACGTTTTGCCTTCTTCTGCTTATTTGGTCATGACTTGTTTTGCTTGCCTGTAGGACTCTGGGCACTAACCAGTGGTGAAGTGCATATGCTCTCTGTCTAAAGTGTATTGGTGATTGGTTTATCCATGACTGGCATATCTGATTTACTAGTCCCTAGGATGTAAATCAAATATTACTAGTGGGCCTGCAGCACTGAGTGTGCCACCCACATGAGTAGCCCCTGCAAGCATGTCTCAGGCCTGCCATTGCAGTGCCTGTGTATGCAGTTTTACACCGCTATGTCGACTTGGAAAGTGCACCCACTTGCCAAGCTCAAACTTTCCATTTTACTCCATGTAAAGCATCCCTAAAGTCAGCCCAAGGCATCCACAGAGGCAGGGTGCAGTGTATTTAAAAGGTAGAACATGTACTGGTGTGTTTTACATGTCTGGATAGTGACATACTGTTGAATTTAGTTTTCACTATTGCAATACCTATCTCTCCCATAGGGTAACCTAGGGGTTGCCTTGAAATATCTTTTAAGTGTAATTTCCCATTGGGAGCATTGGAGTTTGCAGTCTCTGAACTCACAATTTAAAAATACATCTTTTGGCAAAGCTGGTTTTTGAATTGTAAGTTTGAAAATGCCACTTTTAGAAAGTGGGCATTTTCTTGCTTAACCATTCTGTGCCTCTGCCTGTCTGCTGAATACACATCAGGGTCAGGATGACAGTTGGGCTGTTTGTGTATTCACTCTAGACAGTCACACACAGGGAGCTGAGGTGTGCCCTGAATATATTGATGGTCCATCACCAGGCTGAGGGATTTTCCTGAGTTACAGTGGTGGGAAAAGCTGACACTTACACCTAAATAGGGCTGTGCCTGTCCTCAGACAAAGCAGTCTCCAGCCCCCTGGAGTGTGTCTGCGGCCAGAGCAGGGAAAGTCAAGGTTTTGTGCACTAGATAGGCTTCTCTTTGAAGTTTGCCTACTTCAAAGTCAGAAATGGATATAAGTACTGGACCTCTGACGCCATAGAGTTAGAACACTTCTGGGCTGAGGACATTCTCCAAGGAGGAAGAGCTGGATGCTGCAGGAGGGACTGCCACTCTGCCGGTTGCTTTGTTGTACTGGCCTGCTGTTTGCTGCCTCTGTCCTGGGAGTGAAAGGACTGGACTTGGCTTTCTACATCCTGCTTTCCAAGGTTGAACTGAGCTTGTCTTAGAGCTGGGGCCGTGGCCAACAAGATGGCTGAGCGGCAGCACTAGTAGCATGTTCCGGCCAACCAGCAGCAATCCTTCATAATCCTGATGCCCCTGGACTCCCCGCACCAGGTGAGTGAGTGATAGAGTGCTGGCTGAGGTGGGCGTGGCTGTGGTAGACAGCGATGGCGGCCATTGGAGATGAGAGGATGGCGACCGAGGACCACCGGAAAGGCCCTGGGCCCTGCAGTGCAGAGAGGCTGGTGAGAGCGCCGAGCAGTGGGAGACACAGCGGCCCCTGAGGCCTCTTGAAGACGACCCAGGGGTCTGGACGCACGTCCGGGCTGGTGTGAAGACCCACTGGGAGCCAGGGACAACCCCACCTGGACTGAAGAAGGCTGGTGAGTGGACTGGAGGGGGTCCCGCCCCTCCCCCGACGGCTGTTGAGGCACGCAGGCCATCTGGTGAGGCATAGGGGAATGCTCTCGGGCTGGGGCACCACACGGTGGTGGTGCAGCCTACACTTGGCCGGGGAACCACGCGGCTGAAGGTGCAGCCTACTCCAGAGGCCATCAGTAGAGTAGCAAAGCCTTGCTGGCAGGGGCTGACGGGGGATGAACTCAGGTGTTCACCCCCCCCCATCTCCCTGGTAACTGCAGGAGCTGAAGAAAGTGGATGGGCAGTGGTGCTGGACTGCGCATATCAGGAAGGAGATTTGGCCCCCTCCCGGGTGCCTTGTGGTGGGTGGCAGACCAGAGCAGAGTGGACAACAGTAAGAAAGTAGGTCTGGCTGGGGTTGTGGTTGGAGGGGGGATGAAATGGAGATCCCCTCCTCCTTCTGGTAGTGCCATGAGTGGCCTGGACACATGGCTGGTTAAACATTGACTGCTGGAAAGGCTGCCCTCTCCCCATGCCAGCAACTTAGACGCCTCGCTCTGGCCCTCCCGTCCTCCCTTCTCCACCCTTCCTCACCCTATGGCAGTCTCTACCTAAAGGCGAAGCATTAATCCTACCACGGTGGCCTCTGGAGCACAGGTTCTGAGATTAGCTGATGGAGAGAAGCCTGTGCTTTCTCACCTATGCAGCTCATTTTTGCAGTGCAGAGGGACCTGGGATGTCCAGACTTCAAACGAAGAGCACGTACGGAGACCACAAAGCATTGCTGGGATTTGGAGGCCTTCCCCCTCTCTCCTGGACACTGAGGAGTCTCTTCTTGCCTTGCAGTTTGTCCACCAAAGCACCTAATAAACAGCACCACCAGGGAGGATGGACTTGAAATAGCGCCTGAGTTGTTGAACAGTCTCGACACTCGCTTAGGTTGGGCATCCCTCCACTTGCATAATAAAACGGTAACAGTATGGGTAAGGACAGCGCGGCCAGAAGTTCACAGCAGACAAAAGTGGATTGATATGCAGCGCAGAACGCAGTTGGTGGCCAGCATGATGGGGGGCTGCACCAACCCCCACAGAGCCGTCTGGGGCTTAAATACTGGCAGCCATATAGACAACGGGGCAAGCGGTGCAAGCGACAATCAACGCTATTGCACTGGATGTGAATTTTCTCTGACCCGACCTATGTAAAGTGGCAGAGGGTGTCAACAGAAATAGAAAACAAGTTGAAGGAATTGGGAGATGAGATGGTAAGACTTGGAGCTATGGTGACAGCTCTTGAAACCCGCTTGAAGGCACTGGAGGCTGCATTGGGGACTCAGAGGGTAGAGCATGTAAAAACAATCTCAGGTTAGTGGGATTCCTTGAGAGGATGGAAGGGAACAGGCGGAGGCCTTTCTGGACGACTGGATGAAGTCAGCGCTCCCAAAGGCGAATCTCTCTAAATTCTTTGCAATTGAACGGGCCCATAGGTTTTACCACCTCCGCAGATATCGAACTCACACATAACTTAAAGGACAACGTGCCAATATAGTGTTTTTTCAAGAAACACATTTGCTTGAGACTGAGGCCTAGAAACTCCCAAAAAGATGGCGGGGACAACTTTACTCTTCTACCCATTCCTCATATGCTTGGGGACTGTCTATACGGGTGTCCATGGGTACCCCTTTCCAACGGCAAGGACATGTGCTCGATGTCGTTGGGAGATACGTGTTGCTGTATGGATTACTGGATGGTGTGGAAATATGTCTGCTACATGTGTACACTCCCATTACGAATAATGGGGGAATTCTTCCTGGGACTCACAACTGAACTATTACCATATATGGTGTTACCTACGATATGGGTGGGAGATTTCAATTGCATCCTATATGGTCAGCGGGACAGACACCCACGCAAATGGGCACGAAGCCCCGCATGACAGCAGGGTTGCCCTAAACTATGTCTTAATTGCAGCTAATAGATGTGTGGAGGGAATTGTACCCCCAACTTCAGGAATACTCATGCTACTCTCCAACTTATGGGGCAAATAGCCTCTTAGATCGTTCCCAGCTCACTAATGAAGGAATCATAAACATGATGACTGCAAGCTACCAGGTGCACTTTCATTCTGACCATGCCCCTCTCTTGTTGGAATGTACACTACGAGGCTATAGACCATGTTTCCCGTGATGGATATTACATCCGGGGTGCTATATGACACTGAATATGATTTGGACATGAGAGAGGCTATCCGTGGGTACTTTGATATAAATTGTAACACAACAACCTTGTGGGGGGCTGAGTGTCAAGGTGGTGAAGTGAGGAGTAAGCCTCAGTAAAACATATGCTATCTGAAAGAAACTTGAAAAGGAGTTGGGAGCAGCAGAGGGGTGACTTTCAGCAATACAGGGTGAAAGTGGAAACAAAACACTAGCTGAACTCCACAGAAAGGTGGCAGAGATCTTGGATATATTGAATTGCTACTTCTGGAAAGACTTTTGACAGAAATTACATAGAGAGGGAGATAGATCTGGCCACATGTTAGTCTGGCTAATTAAAAGGAAATGCCCGTCACCCCTTATACTGACCCTTAATGGCCCTAACAGAGCTCCCTTACTGGGACAAAGGGCTATAGCTAAATTGTTGTGCAACCATCTAGCTCAGGTATATTCCACCCCTAGTGATGTTGTTACTGCTGAGATGATGAGATTCTTTGCTCAGCTGCGAATCCTGCGGGTAACAGGGCAACAGGCGGCAGTGCTTGGCAGAGATCCCACATTGGAAGAACTCAGGGAGGCCCTTAAAGATCTGGCCCATGGCAAGAGTCCAGGCCGGATGGTCTCCCAGTAGAAAACTATCAGGAGTATGAAGCTTGCCTTCTCTCTTCCCTGCTTGAGACAATATTGGAGGCAAAAGAATTTGGCATGCTCCCCCACATATGAGGGAAACTATTATAATTGTGCTCCCGAAGCTGGAAGAGGACCCCATTGACCTCAGGTCGTACAAGCCATTATCAATGCTCAATGTGAACATAAAGGTATTTGCTAAGATGTTGGCCAACCTATTGAACAACGTCACCACAAGATTAGTTCCCACCGATCAGTGTGGTTTCATCCCAGGGCAGGGTACAGACATGAATTTGCAACATCTGTTGCATGTTTTGCATGCCACACGCCCCACAGCCCAAAGGGCCTTGGATATTGAAAAGTCTTTGACACCCTCTATTGGTCTTATTTGTGGGAGGTACTCCAGCGGATGGGACTCGGCAAGAGTTTTGTGGCCTTGCTGCAGCTGCTATACCACAGGTCTATGGCGTGGGTGCGAGTAGGAATTGAGGTTTCAGAGATGCTCCACATAGAACGTGGCACACGACAAGGCCGCCCATTCTCTCAACTCCTATTTGCCCTAGCCAGGGAACCATTGGCAATGTTCCTTAGGGAGCAGTTGAGAGAGTGGGGTTCAGGGTGGGGGACCAGACCCACATGGTATCCATGTATGCCGACGATACATTAATGTATGTGAAGGACCCTGAACAATAGGTCCCACGTCTATTTCAGGTAATGGAAGACTTTGGTAGGGTGTCTGAGCTCATGGTAAACCGCCACAAAACAATATTATTCCCATTGGCTGCATTGGCTAGGACCACTGTTGAGAACCTTCCAGAAGTGGGCCTCCCATGGGCGTTACAGAACTTTTGTTATCTCGGCCTGCAGATCGTGCATGAACCACATCTGCAATATGAACTCAATATGGTTAGAATGATGGCAGACTTACACAAATCAGTCCGGTTCTGGACTGAGCTGCCACTGTCATGGGCAGGACAGCTCTGAGTAAGATGGTCCTGCTGCCACGCTGTCTTTACATTATGCAAAATTCGTTTTGCACTCTACCTGCATTGGTGTTTTAGACAAGTAGATGAAATATTGGTGAAATTGGTTTGGGCATAACAGCAGAGAAAAGTTTGTCTTGAAATCCTTAAATTAGATATGGAACAGGGGGGCCTCGGACTCCATGATCTTCAGTTGTAGTATGCCGCATTATGGTGTGATGAGAATCCCAATTGGGAGAAAGACTTGCTGTCTGGGTCCATTGGAAAGCAACAGCTGCCTCAACTCTTGATGCGTGGTAACGGCTGTCTTGCGCAGGTACTGCTTCTAGTTAAACAGGTGACCCAAGTTTGGGAGAGGATGGTTCGCATTGTCCTTCGGCATACCCCATATGCTAGACTCCTTCCACGTGGATGGCTGCTCTCTTTTTACCGCCCAGAGGAGGACATGGACTTTACTCCGTGGATGACGGTGTCGCGTAGGCTCTCATTATTCTAATGAGACTATTGGATTTTGAGCAGCAAGATTGTCCACGGGGTGGGAGACTGAGTCTGACCCACTGTGGGTGACACCTGTCGCTCTAAATCTAGGTTTTGCTCCGGCTCACTAGCAGTGCCTCATCTCTACCAAAAGATAGGGATGAATGGGAAGCCAAGCGCATGACATATTAGGCTTCTCAGGGAAGTCGTGGTCACTCAGGTCGCATCTGGTTCTTTCATTCACAATTAAGTCTCATACATAAATGACAAACAGAAACAGTATATGTTCTAATGATTGGTTTAATAAAACGACTGCATCTTAGATAGCAAAGTGTGAGCTGCAATAACCAGGACGACACAACATGACAATATTAAAATGGTGACTAGGAGAGTGAAACACAAGAATAACGCTATCATATTGTGACTAGAATTTATGGACTATTTCCTTTCTAAGTCATAATCTGAGCACAGCATGTTAAGCTCGAATTCTGCCTTTCAGGATCCCCCGGGAGGACATCGACCCTCATATCTGAGCAAAGGCCTGTAGTCTGTGTTAGCATCTGCATCAAAGCATTCAACAATCAGCATACAGTTGTGGTTCCCTGGCTGGAATTTCCCTCTTAACATGTAATGGGACTAGGAAGTGTTTTTACAACACTGATGATCTAAGAAAATGTCCCTACGTAAGGATGTGTATTTTCTACGAATGTTGGAGACTAAACTTCTACCACGTTCACCAGAAATGTACCAATCCGTAGCCTTGACTGAAGAACAAAGTGATCAAGAATGTCTTGTTTGAGAACACAGTGCTAGGCTAAGCAAAAACAGTTAGATAGATGAAAATAAAACAAGACTGTAAAACTGGTTATTGTAAAAATAACAATGCGAAGCCGAATAAAATATATCTGGGTCAAAGTGCACAGCGGCCTAGTGTGTTAAACTAACATGCATGGAGCTATAACTAAAATGGCTACACAACAATGGGATGCTGCCATAACCGGGCGATCTGTACCTTTATGATCCCTTCAGGTCATCAGCAGAGATTGAACTCCATTATCAGGTATGTTATAAACTGCAATTTCTACAGTATTGGAGCATGTCCCGCACTGTGAGAGAGATATGGACCTCCTATCCAGATGAGCCAAGACAATCCTAGGTATCACAATTGCTTCTAGACCCTGGCGCATCTTGGGCAATCATCTTCCACCTAAATAAGGCCTGGAAAAGCGATAGACAAACAAGCCTCACTCGTAACTGTACAGCTTCCGATGACATGCTGGAAATCTCCCTCACAAATGGAGAATGGCACAGAACCCTCTCGCAGGTTGAAGAAGTGGCCAGGAATGCCCGTTTTAAGCTTTTGCAATTCTACTTCAAGCACAGGGCTTACCTCACCCTGCAGCGCCTACATAAAGCATACCCGTCGCGCCCAGACTGTTGCTCCAGATGCAGCAAAACTCCGGCTGGTTTTGGTCATGTGGCATGGGAGTGTGCACCAGTTTTGGGAAGAAAGTATGCCTGGAAATAGATAGGGTAGCAGCATACAGGGTAGAATCCTCAGTTCGCCACTGCATCCTAAGACTACAACCTTTACCCAAAAAGGGGAAAAAAATTAGATATAGGTTTGCGCAGCTGGGACTGGTGCTCACGCGGTGATGCATAGCTAAACACTGGGCCAGCTGTGAGAGACCAAGACAACACATACACCCCACAGCAAGAGGTACTTACCCAACACAAGGCAAATCCAACTTGACTATAGTACATACAAATGCCCCACACCCATAAACAATTAAATGAAAGACCAGGGTTCAACAGTGTGCCGCCAAAACACAGGCACACAGAAATAGTTTACTAAAGCTCACAGAGCCAACTACTTCAAACAGGGCCAATGGCCAGTCCGTAGCTCTACAAGTGCCATGGGCCACAACAGACCCAACTGACTCCCAAAAGTGCATGGTACTTCCCTAATGGGGCAACAAAGGGGCATCCCGGCACCTCACGGAACGAGGGGGGAGGGTGGTGGGGGTGAGGATTTGCGACGGGGTGGGGCTTGGACTTTCGTTTGGAAGGTAGAGGGGTGTGGGTTTGTCCTTTGAAGGTAGTGGGGGTGTTTCGAGCGGGTGGAGCCAGATGGACTTGGCTCTGCCCGGGCCTTTTTTTTCTCTGGGGAAGGGGCACAGGAATGTGAAGGGCGGACAGGGGTGGGCTGTGAAGTGGAAGGAGTGGAAAGGGCAAGGAGGTGAGCATGCTTAGGGACAAGACGGGGTGGGGCAGTGGGTTGGAAGAGGTCAGCACAGGAGAGGAAAAGTTTCTTCAGAGCAATTGGGTTGGTCCTGGATGAGGGCATGGGAGTGGAGGCAGAGGCAATGTATGTATGTGGTGTAGGGGTGCATGTAGTGGGTGCAGGTGACTGGACAGTATGCTGTGGTGTGGTGGATGTGTGATGGGTGGGTGTCTTGGTATGTTTGTGTGTTTTTTTGGAGGAGGGGGTGGACACAGTGGGAGAAGACAGGCAGCTAGTGTGGATGTATGTTGTGTGGGTGTCTGCAAGTCTGGTGAGTGTGCTGCCTGTGTCAACTACAGTAGTTGTGGTGAGTGCAGGTGTGGTGTATGGGGTGCATGTATGGATGTCTGTTATTGTGGTGAGTGCAGTAAGAGGAGCAGCAAAAGTGACTGAAGGTGCAGTGCATGAGGGTGTGGTTGTAGAGGGGACAGACAGGGAGGGGGAAGTGGATGTTGTTGTGTGTGCATGTGTCTGTTGGCTGTTTGAATGCTTGTGGTGGGAGGTATGGTGCTTGTGTTTAGAAGTGTACTTCTTGTGTGTTGATGTGCTTGACTGCGTGTCAGAATGTGTGCTTTGGACGGGTGAAGTGGGGTGCTGGAAGGGGTAGAGGAGGTTGGAGGGGAATGGAAGGACCAGAGAAACTGCCAGTCCAAGAGGAGGCCAGAGCCTGAAAAGATCTCTTTAGGGCAGACACGGCACAGTGAATGCCATCCAGATAGGCATTTGTCTGCTGCACCTCTGATGCTAGCCCCTGGATAGCATTGACAATGGTTGTCTGTCCTACAGAGATGGTTCTCAGGAGGTCAATAGCCTCCTCTGTGAGGGCAGCAGTGCTGACTGGGGCAGGGGAGGAGGTGCCTGAGGTAAAGGAGGGGCCCAACTTTCTGGTTGAGTGGGCACGGGCAACTCTGTGGGGAACAGAAGGGAGGGCGGTGATGGAATGGGGGGTGGCAGAAGATGTTGCTGTAGTGGTTTGGCCACTAGGATCCGCCACCGCCGGGAAGCCCACATCGGAGGAAGTCTCAGAGTCACTACCTCCAGTGGTAGTTGCCTCCCCCATGGTACTCCCCTCCCACCCACTGGTGCCCTCGGATGTCTCTGCCTCAGAGGATCCGTGGGCCGCTGCTTCCTCACTTGCCGGTGCCTCAGCTCCCTCGCCAGATGTTGCTCCTGTACAAAACCAACACAAGAGAACAGGGATGGGGAGACAAAATAGGAGAGACACTTGTAAATAGCTGAATGGAGGTACATAGTGGCCATACATACACCCACCCAGAAGACAAACCAAACAGGCAGCACCGTTCACTATGCCCCTGGCAATGCCCCTGACTACTGACCAGAACACTGCTCTACACCCATCCCCTGAACTACCTGAGGAGGCGACATGTGGGAGACCTGAGAAAGACACCCGTACACCCTTTGGGGACCATCCTGTACATGGACACCAGTCAGAGTCCCTGCTTGTAAGCAGAATGAACCCTAATGCAATCACAGACATCCTTCCAGACTGAAGTTTGTGACATGAGTACTCACCCGCTTGTGACTGCTGGGCAGCCTTCAAGCGCCCATCCAGGTCTGGGTATGCCACTGCCAGGATTCGTTGCATGAGGGGGGTCAGTGCCCGACGGCACCCCTTCCACGTTGGGAGGACTTCCCCAGCTGGGCCTCACAGATCTTACGCACCCAGCGCCGCAGGTCCTCTAACCTCTTTCTGCAGTGGGTGCTCCACCGGATGTAGACCCCCAGGGTCTGCACCCCCTTGGCGATGGTATGCCAAAGGGCCCTCTTCTGGTGGGCGCTGACCTAAAAGGGTGACACAGATATGGAACACAGAGGTCAGGCACTTGCAAGATAGGTAGAGCTGGCTATTCATCCACTATGGGACGGACAGTACTCTCAGACTTACAGGCCATAGGCACGCAGCATGCCATGCACCACGGCCCATGCAGGCTCAGAGGTGCAGACATATGTCCATTCAACACCATCCATTACACCCAGACAGTGCCCCCCAAACCCAGACTCACCTGTACCTCTGGCCGTTCGTAGAGGTTTGCGTACAGGGGCAGGACCCCATCCACTAGCCTCTCCAGTTTCTCCTGGGTGAAGGCCGGGGCCCTTTCCCCTGCAACACGAGCAACATCCATGACCAGAGGCAGGCAACAGCAGTACACACAGTGGGGTACCTGTCCGCACGAGATCAGGGAGTTAAGTGAATAATAGATGATGAAATCACGTACGTACCACGGCGGTGTGCACCGCCAACGCCGGCGACGATCATGATATGCCAGGATTCCCCATTGGCATCCATGTTAACCAATGATGGTGGGAACTGTGGTAAACACCGCCTTACGCTGTGATGTTAACCGTTAGCGGTATGAGGTCACTTCCACAACGAAAGGCCTGGATTACAGTGGGCAGACATTTTGGCAGTAACTACGCATCTATAAATAAAAATGTGCACAAGGCAAGCCCTACTAGCCACATGAAGCGCCTATGCATGTGACCATTCCATAATATACCACACATGGAAAACACTGTTCCCTCATTGAGGTGTAGATGTAGATCTGTCAAGAAGCAGTTAATGTTGAGTCACTACAATGAAATATGCAGTGCACAATTGATGACAATGTGTGCCGATGTATGTGTGTTCATCACACCTTTTTGATACCCCTCTTAGGTACAGACTCTTGTGGCGAGGAAATGCACCATAGGTGTACAGACCACTTGTGGATATGAGGACCATAGTGGAGCGTCAGATCATAATAAATTACAGACTCACACGTGCAACAATTCAGGAACTTTGTGCTTTACTGGATCCTGCACTAACTCTGGGAAATCGTAATCAGCATGCCATCCCTAATGAAGTGCTCTTCGCACTCCATTTCCTGGCCACGGGCTCATTTCAAGTGACAGTGGGTATGGATTTTCACAGCCAATGTTCAGCATGGTACTGACAAGATTTCTAAATGCATTTGTACAACACCTGCAGTCCTATTTGAGGTTTCACCAAGGTACTGACCTCCCTGCCATCAAGTCTGAATTCCATGCCTTTGCCTTCATACCCCATGTGATAGGTGCCATTGATGGCACCCACATACCGATCATCCCCCAAGAGTCAGTGAACAGGTGTACAGAAACAGAAAGAACATTCACTCCATGAACATCCAATTGGTATGTAATGCAGACCAGTACATCTCACATGTGAATGCCATGTTCCCAGGTTCAGTCCATGATTCCTTTGTGTTGAGGAACAGTAGTGTGCCACAGAGGATGGGACAACTCCAAGAGGACAGAGGGTGGATCATAGGTAAGTGTGTCTGTCACTAAGTGACACATAGCAGTCAGCCAGGCTGTCTGACTAAGGGGCTTAACAATGACTACTCTGTTTTGCACCTTTTTCTAGGTGATTCTGGCTATCCAAACTTGCATTGGCTCCTGACACCAGTGAGGAATCCTAGGACGGAGGCAGAGAGGAATTACAATGAGGCCCATGAATGTACTAGGAGGGTGATAGAGCACACAGTAAGTCTCCTGAACACTAGATTTCATTGTCTACATATCTCTGGGGGTTCCCTGGCATATGGACCTGAAAAGGTGTGTAGAATAGCGTTGGCCTGCTGCATGCTGCACAACATGGCAGTGAGACATTCTATCCCCCTCTTGGAGGTGGAGGGTGCTGTCTGTCCTGACCAGCTACCTCAGAGAGGGGGGGAGAGTGATGGTGATGATGCAGAAGGGGAAGATGTCAATTTCAGGACCCAACTGATACAACTCTACTTCCAGTAACTGTGTGGGACTTTGGGCTGACATTGGGGTTTGTGACACATAATGTCAGTGTGCTCAGTCATATGGGGGGGTTGATAATGATATGTGAAACATGGTCCAGTTCTGCATGGTACAGATTTATATTTTCTGCATTTACTTAGGGCCCACATTTAGGCACACATGACTCCCTTCATGCAACAATTTGACAATAAAGTGGTTATCAGCCAGTTTCATCCATACTTCACTTTGTTCACATTTTAACACAGGGGACAGCGTTACAGGTGTGATATGTGTTTTATTGGTTGCAGGGAGTGAATAGTGCTATTTACAGTGATAGCAAGTCGTAAGGGGTGGGTGTCCTCAAAGCCAACATGGTGGCAGCCTTGTTGGTAGTATTGATGGGTCCATAATTTCTTACATTAGTTCATATTGCCTCTTAGCAATGTGTAGTGGCTGACTGAGTGGGATAGTTGCTGTGCAGATTGTTGCTGAGTTACTTCTTGACGGGGGCCTTGTTCTTTGTTGGGGTTCCAGTGCCATATCTTGGCCTGAGGGTCAGTTGAGGTGCCTGCTGTTGATCTTCAGGGGATGACATGGTAGTCCCTTGGGTTTCCTGTGAGGGAAGTTCCTGGGATGTTTCTGCTGATGGTGTAATTTCATGGTGGGTGTCCGGTGCTGTAGTGGGGGCCTCCTGTCCTGTGTGGGTCTCAGACTGGGTTTGTACCAGCTGCAGCAGTGCTCCTGCTATGGTGGCCATTGTGGCATTGTGCTGTTTCCACTGCTCCTGTTGGTGGTATTCCTGCTGTATCCTCTGACTGCGCTCCAGGGTGGACACTATCTGTGCCAACTTGTCATGGGTATGCTGGTAGGCCCCCAATACCTCTGATATCACGTCCTGGGCTGCTGCATCCATCCTGTGGCCTCCCCCCTGGTCCACTGAGACCCTTGCACTTGCCCTTGCCCCCTGTGCCTGTTTCCCCTGCACAGGTCTGGCAGTACCACTTGAACTGGGGTTCTCGCCTTCTTGCATGTTGGGAGTGGGAGAATGTGGCCTTTGTACCTGTGTTCCACCAGTCTGTGGCCTGGATACACTGGTGTGGGGACGCTTGCCCTGGGCTGCTGGTCTTGACTGGGTGGCAGGGGTGACAGTGGTTTCCTGGGTGGGGCTGCTGCATGGTGACAGTCCAGGACTGTGTGAAGGGCCTGCCTGCTCATCAGTGTCCAGGGATCCTTCACCAGTGTCCTGTGAGGGGCCTCTGTCTCCCTGGGGGTCACTGGCACTCCTTGTCCGATCCGTTAGGGTGCCATGGGTGGTGGTGCCTGTTGGGGGACATAGACATGTCTGTTACAGATGCATGAAGGTTTGGGGTGCACAGGACTGGGTTATTTTGTGCTGGGGTTACTTTCAGTGGCCTTACAGGGTGCCTTTGTGAGGTTTACACTGCATTTTCTTCAACTGTGGGGTTGCATTGTGGTGGGGGTGTCGTTCCATTGTGGGTACTTGTAGGGGTAGGTGGCTGTGCACAGGGGGAAGGATGTGGGCCTGTTAGTGGGTTTGTGGTCATGCGGGGGTGGAATAGTGGCTGTTGCCTGGGTGGGGTGTTGGTCCTTGTGGATGTGGGTGGGGTGGGGTGGTGCATGCATTACAGGTATGGTGTATATGGGATAAATGTTGATGACTTACCCGAGTCCATTCCTCCAGTGAGTCCAGTGAGTACCTCAGGGTGCAGGATGACCAGTACCTTTTCCTCCCAATCTGTGTATCCTGGTGGTGTTGATGGCGGTCCTCCCCCAATCTTCTGGACTGCTATGTGGTGCCTTGATTCCATGCCCCTGACCTTCCCCCGCAGGTCGTTCCATCTCTTCTGGATGTCGTCCCTGGTGCGTGGTTGGTGTCCCACTGCATTGACCCTGTTAACAATGGTCTGCCATAGTACCAACTTTGTTGCGATGGGTGTGTGCTGCACCTCGGCCCCAAATATTTGTGGCTCCACCTTCAGGATCTCAACAACCATGGTCCTTAACTCCCTTTCTGTGAGGGTGGATGTGGGGGGGTGACATGGCGAGTGTGGTGAATGGTGTTGGGGCTGGGAATGTGGTGAGGGTGCTCTTCTGTGGGTCGGTGTGCATCTCGTGTATGGTAGCGTTCGGTGTCTGCCTCTGGTCCTCTCCGTCTTCTTGGCCTGGTTCGTTGCAAAGGATTGTGGGGCATGTATGTCTAGGGGTGTTTTATGGGGTTATGGATGCGTGTCAGGTGTGTGGGTTGCACGCTTATCTAATGTGTGCACTTCTTGCTGTTAAGTCCACTTGCCGCCCGTGGCGGTCGGCACCGCCAATGGTCGTCCGGCCTCCCTGTCCACCAAGGTGATTTGTGCATCATTATTTGAAGGGCGGGATGTGGGTGTGCTCGGCGGTGGCGAGTGGGGAGGTCTGGCATTCCCGCCGACAGGGTCATGGCGGGGAGTGGTGGTCTGGTGATTTTTGGAAGGGTCGGAATTTTCGTTAATTATATGGCAGGTTTCCATTCACCGAAAACGGCTGCCTTCTGTTCACCGCCGCCACGGCGGTCGGCGGTGTTTTCCACCATGTTCATAATGACCGCCGAAGTCTTTTTGGCCTTGAGACTTCAGAAAACAGAAGGCAAGCTCAATCCAAGCCAATGGTGAGCACTTTTGGAGAAGAAAGAGGTCAGAGGCCAGCAGAGCAGCAGGACAGCATTCCTTTTCAGCAAACAGTCCAGATGAGTACTTTGAGCAGCCAGGCAGTTCCCCTGACAGGATGCAGGTGTAGGTCCAAAAGTGCCTGGTTTGGTGGGGTCAGAGACCCAGTTTATATACCCAAAAATGCCTTTGAAGTGGGGGGGAGACTTCAAAGAGTGCTTTTGAAGTGCACAAGTTACCCTTTCAGTTCAGTCCTGTGTGCCAGGGCCCCAGTAAGGGGTTTAGCAGTCCACACTGTCAAAGGGCAGGCCACTGCCCTTTGAAATATAAGTGTCAGGACCTCCACCCTTCCAGCTCAGGAAGACCCATTCAATATGTAGATGAATGCAGGTGTGACTGAGTGTCCTGTGTTTGTGGTTGTCTGGGTGAAATGCACAAGGGAACTGTCAACCAGTACAGACCAGAAATTGATTTGAGACAGGCGGTAAGGCACAGATCGATTTTAAGTGCAGAAAAATGCTCACTATCTAAAAGTGTTATTTCTAAAATAGTAAAATCAAACACAGCCTCACCAATAAGCAGGATTTTCTATAACTGTTCTGGCCATACTAAATATGACCTGGTTACCCCTTTCAGATCATAATCTACCACTCAAAAAGTATATGAGGGAAGTCCTAATGCAACTCTATGAAAAGAGCAGGCCTCACAGTAGTGGCAAACGAATTTAGGAGTTTTTGACTACCAGGATATATACAACACATATGTATATGTCCTGCCTTTTACCTAAGTTGCACCCTGCCCTATGGGTTACCTAGGGCCTACAATAGGGGTGACTTATATATAGAAAAAGGGGAGCTTAAGGATAGTACTTTTAAATGCCAAGTCGAAGTGGCAGTGAAACTGCACACCCAGCCCTTGCAATGGCAGGCCTGAGACATTGTGAAGGTGCTACTCATGTGGGTGGCACAATCAGTACTGCAGGCCCACTAGTAGCATTTAATTTAGAGGTCCTGGGCACATGTAGTGCACTTTACAAGGTACTTATAAGTAAATCAAATATGCCAATTGGGGATGAACCAATGTTAACATGTTTAAGGGAGAGAGCATATGCACTTTAGCACTGGTTAGCAGTGGTAAAGTGTGCAGAGTCCTAAAACCAGCAAAAACAGTGTCAGAAAATAGGGGTGAGGCAGCCAAAAAGTTGGGGGATGACCACCCCAAGGCTGTCAGGTTGAACAGTAAGGAACCGACAGCTCGCCACAAACGCTGCATCACCTCCCCTGCAACCGTAAGGAACAGATGCCTCACCCCGCCTGCCTAGCTGTAAGGAACCGATGCCTCACCTTCCTGGTAGCAGTAAAGAACTGACACAGCACTGGCTCCAGCAATGCCTCAACTCCCCGACTCCATGCAACCACTTTATATCCTCGTTTTCCAAAGGTACTGTACCTGAGGTCTGTGCGACACCATGACCGGCCCGCACTCCCTTGCGAGTGCCATTGGACAGTTCAGAACAACTACGTCAAGACGTTGTGATATCCCCAGTTGGAGATATTGGGCTAGATGTATGAAAGGATGTTGCATTCGCAAATGGTGTGAATCGGTAAATTCCACTGTTTGTGAATGCACAATAGCCTTTCATGATGTATGAAAGGCATTGCAGCCCCATTTTAGGTAATCACAATTTTTTCCAATTCTCAAAAATTGCGATTCTGATTAGAGAACCGCAATTTGCGATTCCCTGAATAGGAAATTAGAAATAGGGAATTCCTATATGTGATTCCCCATGCACATGAATCAAGCATTTCCCTAAATGCAAACTGGGCATTTAGGAGATGCAATGATCACCAACTCGAAGTTGGTGGTGACAATGCATTAAAAATTCATTTTTTAAAGTGCCACTTAGCACACACATGCCCCTAGGGCATGTATGTGCTTTATATGTGCACAATTTTTGTGGGGGGGATGCATCAAAGGGGGCCTTAGGCCCTCAGCACTCTCGGTTTTGCATTTCCTAATTTGCAAATTCCTAAAAGGAATTCACAAATTAGGAAATGCAAAACCATTCACACCTATGGGCCTTCAGGCCCATAGGAACGAATTAAGGGCCTGATTACAACTTTGGAGGAGGTGTTAATCCATCCCAAAAGTGACAGTAAAGTGACGGATATACCACCAGCCGTATTATGAGTTCCATAGGATATAATGGACTCATAATACGGCTGGTGGTATATCCGTCACTTTACCGTCACTTTTGGGACGGATTAACACCTCCTCCAAAGTTGTAATCAGGCCCAAAGTCTTGTTTCATAAAAGAGACTCCCTAATAGTGATTGCAAATTTTTTGTAATCACTATTAGAGAATCGCTATTTTGTTACATTCCATTTCGCATAACCTAAATAGCGATTAGCTAAAATTCACTATTTAGGCAATGAAAAATGGAACTTTGATAGTCTGGCCCATTGTGTTTCCAAGTGCTTTACTGAGATTTAGGGGGTCATTACAACATTGGCGGTAAATGTCGCTTACCGCCGTGCAGAAGACCGCCAATACACCGCCGCGGCCGCGGAATTCCGCCCCAGCTATTATGACCCACATCTCGGAATCTGCCGAAATTCAGACACCCACACAAGTCCGCCACACCAAAGGTCAGTGTTAAACTGGCGAAAACAAATCCTCCACATCCACGGCAACAGAAACACGCCCATGCTAATACGACCCACGAATCCACGTCTTTCAACCGCGGTATTCCATTGCCGGTACACACCGCCGCGCTCAAAATACACACACATCTCCAAAACACCGCCACATTGGACAATTCCAAATACACACACCTGATACACATACAAACACCACTCCCACGCACCCAACGCAATATAAAACACAAACCCACAATACCCACAAACCCCTACGACCAAAAATTAGTCACGAAGGCCAGAGAGACTGCACAGATTAGACAATCCCACCACACAGAGGAACACAACACCATCACCCACACAACATCCATGCACAAAATACCACACACCACTACACATCACCACACTCATCAACACATACACCACCCCACACATCACCCACACCACCCCATGTCCGCCAAAGACACCCCTGCTTTTCCGAGGAGGAGCTCAAGGTCATGGTGGAGGAAATCCTACGGGGAGAGCCACAGCTATTTGGCTCACAGGTGCAGCACACATCCATAGCCAGGAAGATGGAGCTATGGCGCAGAATAGTCGATAGGGTCAACGCTGTGGGACAGCATCCAAGAAATAGGGAGGACATCAGGAAGAGGTGGAACGACCTACGGGGGAAGGTGCGTTCAGCGGTCTCCAGGCACAACATCGCGGTACAGCGGACTGGCGGCGGACCTCCACTTCCTCCCCCACAACTAACAACATGGGAGGAGCAAGTCTTGACCATCATGCATCCAGAGGGCCTCGGAGGAGTCGGTGGAGGAATGGACACTGGTAAGTCAATTCATAACTGTCATATCCCCCACCCTACCTGCATGCTATCACACCCCCCCACCCTCACCCCCTCCCCTATCACTCCAACTCCTCACTAATGTACTCATAACACAAACCACACATCCCAACACCAAGCACTGCATGAGACAACTAAGCATGGACACCCATCACTAAAGCATGCTCACTGCACATACCCACAACACCCCCCCAACCATCATCACACAACCCCCACACAGGAATGCTTGCACTGGGGTACACGCTCACCCACCAATTGCACACCATGACACACACACATGCAATAATCATGCCCTTATGCCCCTGCAGGATCACGAAGGACCGTCACCACCCCGGAGGGTCCAGACAACTCCACTCCACCCACAGAAGAGGCCCACAGTGACGATAGCAGCTCTGCCCTACTGGATCCTGATGACCAGCCCGGACCATCGTGGGCCTCGGGACAGTCGGTTCCCCTTGCACAGGCACAGCCGAACACTGACCTTCCACCCTCTGGTAACACCAGCACAGCACCCACCTAGCAGGCCCAAACCTCCGTACCAGGACAGGTCAATCAGCGGTGTGTCCACCACTACAGGGACCTGGGGGCAGTGGTAGTGGGCACACGGTCCAGGGGACGGAGGCACAGGAACACAGGGGAACTGGGAGGGCTGCTGTGCAACAGGGGGCGGACAGGCCAAGGGAACCCACTCTCCACGAGGCCCTATCCTCCATCATGGGAGCCTACCACCACTCCCAGGAGATGATGGCGACGGTCCTGGTCAAGTTTCAGGAGACCCAGCGCCTGCAGGAGAGACCAGTATTTGGGGTTCAGGGAGGAGCTCAGGACCATCAGCTCCGCCTTGGGCACCATCGTAGGGGTGCTGAAGGACATACAGCAGACCTTGAGGGACACCGTGGCACTCCAAGGGGCCCCTGACACTAGCCAGGACGATGAAATGCCCACCACCTCCGCTGGCTCTAGTGGACAGGATGCCCCGCCACAGGACCACCACACCAGCACCCCACCCCCTGCAGACGGACAACCACCACGCAAGCGGGCCCTGAGATCCAGGAACAGGACAGAGCAAGATGGCAAGACCCCCACCAGGAAATGAGACCACCCTGATTGTCCTCCCACTGTCCCACTTTGTTACCCTGTCCATACTTAAACTGCCCCAGCTCCACTTCCTATGCCCATATGGGCAGTGCACCTGTGAGACTAATAGACTGGACTCTGCCATGGACATTCCTCCACCATCACCCCTCACCATTTTACAACCCCCCTCCATTTTTTAGCACTTCAATAAACACCCTTGAACCACAAAACAATGTTGAGTCAGTCTATGATTTGGTAATATGTATTATCAAAAACAGTGTCAAAATGCGTTTCTACTTGTTAAGGCAACATACCTATGTCACACATCACAAGTCCTTGAAGGATGCATGCAGATGACACACGTTGGTAACCACATCTGTGAAACTGTAATGGAAAGGAACAACTCAGTTACCAAATAATGCTATCAAATTACACACAGGATAGAGGAAGACGTGTGACAGTGAATGTAATGGTAAAAAAGAAAATGTTCTCACCTGTGTGTCACTGGAAATATTGCTGTATGACTGACTCCCTGTTGTCGTTTTCTTCTTCCTCAGCTTCCTCCTCATCACTGTCCACAGGCTCCACAGCTGCCACAACACCGTCATCTGGACCATCCTCCTGCAGAAAAGGCACCTGGTGTCGCAATGCAAGATTGTGAAGCATCGAGCAGGCGATGATGATCTGGCACACCTTCTTCGGTGAATAGAATAGGGAACCACCTGTCATATGGAGGCACCTGAACCTGGCCTTCAGGAGCCCGAATGTGCGTTCGATCACCCTCCTAGTCCGCCCATGGGCCTCATTGTACCGTTCCTCTGCCCTGGTCCTGGGATTCCTCACTGGGGTCAATAGCCAGGACAGGTTGGGGTAACCAGAGTCCCTGAATAGCCACACACGGTGCCTCTGGAGTTGACCCATCATATCAGGGATGCTGCTATTCCGCAGGATGTAGGCGTCATGCACTGAGCCAGAGAACATAGCATTAACCTGGGAGATGTACTGGTCTGCCAAACATACCATCTGTGCATTCATAGAATGATAACTCTTCCTGTTCCTGTACACCTGTTCACTCCTGTGGGGGGGGGAACCAGAGCTACATGGGTGCCATCAATAGCACCTATGATGTTGGGTATATGTCCAAGGGCATAGAAGTCACCTTTCACTGTAGCCAATTGTTCCACCTGAGGGAAAATGATGTACCTCCTTACGTGTTTCAGCAGGGCAGACAATACTCTGGACAGGACGTTGGAAAACATAGGCTGGGACATCCCTGATGCCATGGCCACTGTTGTATGAAAAGAGCCACTTGCAAGGAAATGGAGCACTGACAGCACCTGCACGTCAGGGGGGATTCCAGTGGGATGGCGGATTGGTGACATCAGGTCTGGCTCCAACTGGGTACATAGTTCCTGGATTGTGGCACGGTCAAACCGGTAGGTGATGATTAAATGTCGCTCCTCCATTGTCAACAGGTCCACCAGAGGTCGGTACACCGGAGGATTCTGCCATCTTCTCAAATGTCCAAGCTGACAGTGCCTAGTAAGGACAACAGCGACCACAGAGTCAACAAATTTCCAGGTATGTACCCACAGATACACAGAACACGACACCAAACACAAAACTCTTCCTGTATGTGTGTTGAGTGTAGGCCTAGGTATGTGTGACGCAGAAGTAAATGAAGCCATGTAGGCCCCTGAAATGACGGCTGCCTGACCTCTACACTGGGACAATGGGATTGTGGGGTAACTACGTTGCCGTTGCACACCGTCGCGGTAGGCGGTTATAGACCGCGGCGCAATGCTGCATTGGTTAACATCGGACCCTATGGGTCCCAGGAGCCAATGAACAAGTGCGCCGGCGGTGATGATACGCACCGCCGCGGACATCACCGCCGCGGACGTCACCGCCATTTTCTATCTGTTCAATCACTAGATACCTGATCTTCGACAGGAGAGGACCTACACTGCAAGTGCTGCTGTGACCTCGGTCTGGAAGCGACGATGGCTGCTGCGTCTGGGGAAAGGGCCCCTGCCTTCACTGCTCAGGAGTTGGAGAAACTAGTAGACGGGGTCCTCCCCCAGTACACGCTACTCTACGGTCCTCCAGACCAACAGGTAAGTACACACCGGAGACCACCGCCACCGCCGGAGTCATTGCCCAGGAGGGCCCAAGTATCGTCACTGGTCAGGAGACCACCGCCACCGCCGGAGTCAGTGCCCAGGAGGGCCCAAGTATCGTCACTGGTCAGGAGACCACCACCAGAGTCATTGCCCAGGAGGGCCCAAGTATCGTCACTGATCAGGAGACCATCGCCACCGCCGGAGTCATTGCCAAGGAGGGCCCAAGTATCGTCACTGGTCAGGAGACCACCGCCAGAGTCATTGCCCAGGAGGGCCCAAGTATCGTCACTGATCAGCAGACCATCGCCACCGCCGGAGTCAGTGCCCAGGAGGGCCCAAGTATCGTCACTGGTCACGAGACCACAGCCAGAGTCATTGCCCAGGAGGGCCCAAGTATCGTCACTTGTCAGGAGACCACTGCCAGAGTCATTGCCCAGGAGGGCTAAAGTATCGTCACTGGTCAGGAGACCACCGCCACCGCCGGAGTCACCGCCAGAGTCATTGCCCAGGAGGGCCCAAGTATCGTCACTGGTCAGGAGACCAACGCCGGAGTCAGTGCCCAGGAGGGCCCAAGTATCATCACTGGTCAGGAGACCACCACCAGAGTCATTGGCCAGGAGGGCCCAAGTATTGTCACTGGTCAGTAGACCACCGCCGGAGTCAGTGCCCAGGAGGGCCCTGGCTGCCACAGCCCCGCTGGGCAATGAGGGAACGTCATGCCACATACCAATGCCCAGTCCAGAGAACGTCATGCCACACAGCAATGCCCAGTCCAGAGAACATCATGCCACACACCAATGCCCAGTCCAGAACCGCCATGGCAAAGCACCGCTGAACAGTCCAGAGACCGCTATGGCAAAGCACCGCTGAACAGGGCAGAGACGCCATGGCAAAGCACCGCTGAACAATCCAGAGACCGCCATGGCAAAGCACCGCTGAACAGTCCAGAGACCGCCATGGCAAAGCACCGCTGAACAGTCCAGAGACCACCATGGCAAAGCACCACTGAACAGTCCAGAGACCGCCATGGCAAAGCACGCTGAACAGTCCAGAGACCGCCATGGCAAAGTACCGCTCAACAGTCCAGAGACCACCATGGCAAAGCACCACTGAACAGGGCAGAACCGCCATGGCAAAGCACCGCTGAAAAGTCCAGAGACTGCCATGGCAAAGCACCGCTGAACAGTCCAGAGACCGCCATGGCAAAGCACCACTGAACAGTCCAGAGACCGCCATGGCAAAGCACCGCTGAAGAGTCCGGAGACCGCCATGGCAAAGCACCTCTGAACAGTCCAGAGACCGCCATGGCAAAGCACCGCTGAAGAGGGCAGAGACCGCCATGGCAAAGCACCGCTGAACAGGGCATGCACTGGGGAAGAATGAAAAGGCCCACACATCACGCATCGTTATCCCATGTGAAGCTGGGACAGTGACGGGACAGGAACTGTCACGGGGAGACTAATCCAGTCTGGGAACCAGTTCCCCTCCAGAACCAGTGGAGGCTGTTATCTACTTGCGAAACTGTGGCTTTGCACTCCCCAGGATGGTCCAGTGGGCAACCCACCTACTTGTGAGACTTGAGAGACTGGGCTTTGCACTCCCCAGGATGGTCCAGTGGGCAAGCCACCCACTGTAGAGACTTGAGAGACTGTGGCTTTGCACTCCCCAGGATGGTCCAGTGGGCAAGCCACCCACTGGAGAGACTTGAGAGACTGTGCTTTGCACTCCCCAGGATAAAGCAGTGGGCAAACCACCCACTGTAGAGACTTGCGAGACTGTGGCTTTGCACTCCCCAGGATGGTCCAGTGGGCAAGCCACCCACTGGAGAGACTTGAGAGACTGTAGCTTTGCACTCCCCAGGATAAAGCAGTGGGCAAACCACCCACTGTAGAGACTTGAGAGACTGTGGCTTTGCACTCCCCAGGATGGTCCAGTGGGCAAGCCACCCACTGGAGAGACTTGAGAGACTGTGGCTTTGCACTCCCCAGGATAAAGCAGTGGGCAAACCACTCACTGTAGAGACTTGAGAGACTGTGGCTTTGCACTCCCCAGGATGGTCCAGTGGGCAAGCCACCCACTGTAGAGACTTGAGAGACTGTGGCTTTGCACTCCCCAGGATAAAGCAGTGGGCAAACCACCCACTGTAGAGACTTGAGAGACTGTGGCTTTGCACTCCCCAGGATGGTCCAGTGGGCAAGCCACCCACTGTAGAGACTTGAGAGACTGTAGCTTTGCACTCCCCAGGATAAAGCAGTGGGCAAACCACCCACTGTAGAGACTTGAGAGACTGTGGCTTTGCACTCCCCAGGATGGTCCAGTGGGCAAGCCACCCACTGGAGAGACTTGAGAGACTGTGGCTTTGCACTCCCCAGGATAAAGCAGTGGGCAAACCACTCACTGTAGAGACCTGAGAGACTGTGGCTTTGCACTCCCCAGGATGGTCCAGTGGGCAAGCCACCCACTGTAGAGACTTGAGAGACTGTGGCTTTGCACTCCCCAGGATAAAGCAGTGGGAAAACCACCCACTGTAGAGACTTGAGAGACTGTGGCTTTGCACTCCCCAGGATGGTCCAGTGGGCAAGCCACCCACTGTAGAGACTTGAGAGACTGTGGCTTTGCACTCCCCAGGATTGTCCAGTGGGCAAGCCACCCACTGTAGAGACTTGAGAAACTGTGGCTTTGCACTCCCCGGGATAAAGCATTGGGCAAACCACCCACTGTAGAGACTTGAGAGACTGTGGCTTTGCACTCCCCAGGATGGTCCAGTGGGCAAGCCACCCACTGTAGAGACTTGAGAGACTGTGGCTTTGCACTCCCCAGGATGGTCCAGTGGGCAAGCCACCCACTGTAGAGACTTGTGAGACTGTGGCTTTGCACTCCCCAGGATACATCAATGGGCATGGAGCCCCGTCGTGGATGTGGCTTTGCAGTCATCCGGCTGAGGTGCCCCCCTTGCCTTCCCCCTGAGGTGCCTGTAGTATTTCTATCTGATGCCCCGGCAGTGTTCTCTCCGTTTGTGGACAGGTATCTTTTGTGGGCCTCGCCCATGCATTTTTGGACTAGTAGTGCACGGACATTGAGTAGTGCATATCTGTACTACTTCT
The DNA here is from genome assembly GCF_031143425.1 of Pleurodeles waltl. Taxonomy (NCBI): domain Eukaryota; kingdom Metazoa; phylum Chordata; class Amphibia; order Caudata; family Salamandridae; genus Pleurodeles; species Pleurodeles waltl. Next base: position 1,621,235,979 of record NC_090440.1, read on the forward strand.
CATAATGTATATACTTTTGACTGCTTTTATGATATATCTGTATATTTTTGAGACATGTATATTGATACATTACAATGTTTGAACTGATTTCGTTTTGTCTTTGCATTCTTCCGGGGGGGTTGTGGGTTGTTACTGAGATTTTTGTACATGCATTGGTGTGTGTGTTGTACTATGCGAGGGTGGGGGTGTTGCGTGTTTGTCCCCCTAACTTTTGCCTCCCCTATGTCGTAGGTGCAGTACTCACCGTTGTCTTCGCCGGCGCCGGCGTTGCTCTTCGTAGATGAGTAGGAATACAAGGGCCAGTAGGATTTGTAATTCCGTCTCCATGGAGTCCTCCTTCCTCGTGGGATGTGTTCAGGTGAGCGTTTTCCCATTGCAGAAACTGTTTCCGCCGTGTTTTTATCCACGGTGAATCCGCCCCAGAAAAGGTGGCGGATTGGCGGGTTGTGATACTATGGGCGGTACATTGTCTTCCGCCTGTCTGTTGGCGGTGACAGCCGCGCTGCTTGTCTGTACCACCGTGGCGGGCGGTGTGTTAAAGTAGCTGTCTTTGTTGGCGGTTTCCACCAGGGTCATAATTCCCTTTTTTTGACCGCCGGCCTGTTTGCGGTATTACCGCACCTTTAACACCGTCCGCCAGGCTTGTAATGACCACCTTAATCTTTACAAATTTGTATCTTTGCTTATGTATGTTGGATTTTTGTCCTGATCTTTTTTGACTTAGAGAAATATTGTCTATTTTTCTAAACTAGTGTGGAGCACTTTGCCTCTGAGACAAGCCTGACTGCTTGTGCCAGGCTATCAATTGGATGAGCAGGGGTTATCTTAGCTGTGTGACTCCCTTATCCTGACCAGAGTGATGGTCCCTATTTGGACAGGGTTCAAACCACTGCCAACTAGGGGCCCCATTTGCAACAGGAAGGATCAGAGCAAGACCCACAAGAGGGTCTTGGCAGAGCAAGACCCACAACAGGGTCTTGGCAGAGCAAGACCCACAAGAGGGTCTTGGACTGCGAGCTGTTCAGGAAGGCGTAACATGCACCCAGGATCGGAGATCCCTTCATGTATAGAGAGCAGTGTCTCCTCACGCAACCTGTCGTCAGAGGTGCTGGTTCCAAGGATGCCCCTCCAAGTGTCAGTTCAGAACTTAGGATCTTCATGGACTACTGTGGGCTTAATACAGTCACAAAGACTTACTCACACCTCATCCAAAGAGCTGATGAGCTCATAGATTGGCTAGGAGTTGCCAAGTTCCTCAGCAGGTTTGATTTCACATCTGGGTCCTGCCAGACTGCCTTCACCGAGGGGGTCAAAGAGAGGTCTGCATTCTCTACCACAGAAGGGCACTTCCAGTTGTAGGTAATGCAATTTAGGTTGAATAATGTCCCTGCCACCTTCCACAGGTTGGGCAACCAGGCTCTGGCTGGATTGAAGAATGTCAGTGCTACCTATTTGGATGACATTGCATTCTTCATTTCTAGCTGGAAGGACCCCCTGTGCCACCTCAAGGAAGTGCTTCAGATTCTACAGAGTATAGGCCTGACTATTAAGGCCAGTAAGTGCCAGATAGGGCAGAGGTCACTGGTCTACTTGGACCACCAAGTGAGAGGAAGCAAGGTGCAGCTCCTCTAGCCAAAATCAAAACTATTCTGGTTTGGAAACCCCTCGCGACCCAGACAGAAGTCAGAGCCTTCTTAGGCCTCATTGACTACTACAGGAGATTTGTCAAGGGGTATGGCACCGTTGTTGCACAATTGACAAATCTGACTTCCTAAAAGCAGCCATGAAGGTGATCTGGACAGAGGTGTGGCAGAAAGCTTTTGACACCCTGATTATGGCCATGTGCACAGCACCCATGCTCAAGGGATGGGACTTCTCCAGCGAATTAAGGCCCATATTTATACTTTTTTAGTGCTGCATTTGCGAAATTTTTTGACGCAATAACAGCGCAAACTTACAAAATACAATTGTATTTTTTAAGTTTGCTTCGATTTTGCGTAAAAAAAACACCGCAAATGCGAGGCTAAAAAAGTATAAATATGGGCCTAATTGTGCAGATAGATATCTCAGAGAATGGCACAGGGACAGTGCTCTCATAACTTAATGAAGAGGGCCTGGATCAACTTGTATCCTTCATCAGAAGAAGCTTACTTCCCAGGCAACAGAAGGGAAGCCTTTGCTATGGTCTGGGCACTGAAGCAGCTGGGACCATACCTGCTTGGTGCTCACTTCTTGGTTCAAACAGATCACAGAGCCCTCAGATGGTTAATGCAGATAAGGGAAGAGGGGTGCGAATTCCATCCTGGAACAGACCACGGCAAAGCAGATGATCTCTCCAAGTTCTTCTGCATTATAGAGGAGAACTCCCTAAGGGATTTTTTGTTTGTATTTTTAAGGGAAAAAGCATGATTTATTCTTAACAGCCTGCCTGAGCGTGATTTTTCTCTGCCAGCCAGAAACCAATTGACCTGGCATTTAACTCTCCCGCTAAGTAGGATAGAAAAACATCCAGAGTTTGATTACTAGTCTTAAAAGTATAACAAAACAGGGGTGTTTAAAAAATCACCAAATTAATCTGAAAAAATACTTTCACATTTAGAGGTCAAGGATGAATTTGCCAGTAAGTCCCACACCTGGATGGTGATAAACTCATATGACCAAAAAACTCAACAGCAATATTTGAAGACTAAGGGCCAGATTTACAAAGCCATTTTGCATTTCTTAGCAGTCTGAATCGCTATTTCGGGCCCTTAAGAAATGCAAAGTGGGCTTTTCGGATGTGCAAAGTCCTTTAGGGAATCTCAACTTGCGATTTCTACCCAGTAAAAATCGCAATTTGTGACTCTCTGAATAGGAAATCGCAAATAGGGATTCCTATTCAGATGTACAAAGCATTTCTGAAATGCAAATTGGGCATTTAGGAAATGCAATTGCCATCGACTTCAATTCGATGATAACAATGTGCAATTTAAAAAAAAGACCCAAAAAGGATTTTTTTAAAGTGCAATAGCGCACGCACATGCCCCTCGGGCATACATGTGCCCTACATGTGCACCACTATTTTTCGGGTGCATTTCGGGGGGCCTTTTGCCCATAGTCGTCCTTGGTTTTGCATTTCACAAAAAATATATCCTAATAGAAAATCGCTATTTGGGAAACACAAACCCGGCCTGTTGTCACAAATGGCATTGAATTTCTTATTTGTGATTTTCTAATAGCGATTCCTGCTTTGTACATATTGCTATTAAGAAATTGGTATCTTGTTACATAGACATTTCTAAGAAGTTGCTATTTAGGAAATGCAAACTTGCATCTAGGTACATCTGGCCCAATATTCCCTGACCATTTATAACTAAAGCTCTTGTCTTATTGAATGGGCAGTCGTCGTCCCCCCAACACACAAAGGAATCAACACAGAATTGTAAAAGAGTCTGGACTACTTCAAATTACACGCTCTGTGGCTTTAAAAAAACGTTTTAAATATACTGTGTGCATGTAAAGCTTTAGTAAAGACTCACCGAAAGTTTCCACGCTCAAGCCTTAACACTCTGCTTATTGAAACCTCCAGGCAAACACCGATTCAAAGTCTGAATGGTCAGCATTTACATAAAAACTTTGAATTCTTGAAATTTATGGACCACACTTCATGCATGCCGGCAAAAAAAACGGCACCGCCATCCTCTCACGCTCATCTGCACTGCCATTTGTACATCCAAATTGGTTTGTTTAAAGCAATCTAGACCTGTAAGTGTTTTTATATGATTAATGGCTTTCTCAAAATACATATTGCACAGAAACCATTGTTTTGTAATTGTTTTAACATTCAGACTTACAATGTGTTTTTCTTTCTTTTTATATGACTTTGTTCTATATTCACGTTATATATTGTGGTTTAGGTGTGATGCAATACTGGCTCCTGCTGCAGAATGTTTGTTTGCAATGGTTCCTTATAAGACTGTATTGTTTCAAACTGCGGCCGGGCCGGTATTGAGAGGAGCCAGATGGATGGGATGTCAATATCTGTGTTACTTCAAATAAACAAATAATACACACACTTATTCGGCGGGAAACTTCATCCTTTAATCGTTGTAACACAGTTGTTTTGTAATGGGTGTAGTTAACTACACAACAAATACCTACTTACATCAAAATAAGTCGGATAACTCTCCTCAGGCCTTTCAAGGTATGCTAATGGGGCTCTTGTTCTTTTCACAGCTGACGGGCGTCATCCACTCCAAGGTGTAGCACAGTAACCTTCCTCTGTGTCTCCTCGGAATGCATCCAAGGGCAGTAACTGCACTCATATGCAGCAATGAAAAGTCAGTAACTCACCCACACTCGAGTCATGTTGTAGTAGATGCCCTCCGATTATCAGCACCGAACATTCAGAAGACCCTACCTTTCCTGTCATAACACAACAACAGTGCTGTATAAAATTCAAATATGCTTCTACAGTAACTTTGGCTTACATCCATCTAGGTGCATTACATATATGCTCTAACTGTTATCTGTAGACCAAAACTCTCACTAGAGTGGCATCATGGCGCTATAATTGTCCAGAGAGTTAAAGTCGTACCTGTATGCTTGGTTGTAGATGTGTCTGGTTGTATTATGCCATGTGGAGCCGGTAAATAGAAGGCAACAACGACGAGGATGCCTTTAAACCACCCATTTCACTTTGGGGCCAATGGTTCCAGGACTTAGACATTGTGGACATATTGACCTTTCCCAGGACCTACTTGGCCTTTCCTATTCAAAGATAAATTGGAAACATGTAGAAAACGTCCAGTTTTTTACTTACTGTATGCTGCGTTTTTACCTCTGTTGTGGACTCCCAAATGGGGTCAGACTCACTGCCATGCTCCATGGGAACTGGTTCCTAAGCTGCAATCTCTAGTACCACCTGCTTTGAATAAGGTCAGCTGACTGTCGACAGCTAAGATAAATGACTTTGGGTCAAGTGCAGGTGACTCCAGCAACTGCAAAATACACTTAGGGGGTTATTCTAACTTTGGAGGAGGTGTTAATCCGTCCCAAAAGTGACGGAAAAGTGACGGATTTACCACCAGCCGTATTACGAGTCCATTATATCCTATGGAACTCGTAATACGGCTGGTGGTATATCCGTCACTTTACCATCACTTTTGGGACGGATTAACACTCCTCCAAAGTTAGAATAACCCCCTTAAAGCCGAGTGAGGATAGCTTTTGTCTCACTCAGCCTGTCTGGTAGACCAGTAGCGGATGAGACCCATTCTGAGTTGGCACATGTATTCAAGATGTGGAGAAGCTGAGTCCCCTTAACTTAACTGAGTTCAAACGAAAATAAATATTCATCTTGGTCCAGTGCATTGAATACAATGGTGGTCATTACGACCCTGGCGGATTACTTCCGCCAGGGCCGCGGGACGCGGTGGCACCGCCGACAGGCCGACGGTGCCCCGCGGGGCATTCTGACCGCGGCGGCTTAGCCGCGGTCAGAGAAGGGAAACCGGCGGTCTCCCGCCGGTTTCCCGCTGCCCCCAAGGAATCCTCCAAGCCGGCGCAGCTTGCTGCGCCGGCTTGGGGATTCCGACTCCCCCTCCCGCCATCCAGTTCCTGGCGGTTCTCCCAGGGGGCACCCGTAAGAGGGCCCCAAGAAGAATTTCAGTGTCTGCTTTGCAGACACTGAAATTCGCGACGGGTGCAACTGCACCCGTCGCACCTTCCCACTCCGCCGGCTCCATTCTGAGCCGGCATCCTCGTGGGAAGGGTGTTTCCCGCTGGGCTGGCGGGCGGACTTTCGGCGGTCGCCCGCCGGCCCAGTGGGAAAGCCAGAATGACCGCCGCGGTCTTTCGGCGGGAACCGCTTGGCGGGCGGCGACCGCCGTCCGCCGCAGTCAGAATCACCCCCATAGTACAGGGATTAGAATCGTTTCAGTACATCTTTGAATTGCTTTCAGGTTAAGTTTCAGGTTTCACTGCACCCGAACTGAATTCCTTCCAATACTCATACAAGAGTTCTTTTCTGTGAGTGGACATACCTATTATGCTTCCAACTAACATATTTATGGACCTTTACGAAGCAGGCCTCATTCCACAGTGAAGCAGATTCAGCTGCAGGAAGAAAGGTGAAAGGCTGTGAATTTTATAAGCTGGTTGCATAATACGCCTGATAGTTTGGTCAGGGGCTATTCTGATCCCGATCAAAGGGCAGAGGTCAGACTCCTGTCTTCATTTTACCTCGGAAAGCCTTTTGAAGTTGGCTAGTGTTACTAAAGTGGCCAGCACAGAAAGATTAAGGGGTAAAGAAAGGTGATCTGACCCTGTAGTAGAGAACTTTGCCTTCTGTGAAACATCCCAGAATGCTGTGAAAAGGTAAACAGCTGTGGGATGGCACCTGCAATTGCAGAATGGAGGTAAAGTAATTATGTGACAGGAATACATTGGATGGAACTACTTCCAAAGACTTAGGGGCATATATACTTTTTGGTCAAAACTGCGCTAATGCAGTTTTGCATCAAAATGTTTACTGTTGGGTTGCGTGATTCCAAAGCGCCAGCCGGGCACCAAATTTATGGAATGGCACAAGCCGGCTCTATGCTTGGGCTAGCATAAAAAAAAACTATGCTAGCTGGGTGGAGGTGGTGGTAGAGGAGATGGAGGTTGAGCATCAAAAAATGACGCTAGGCTGGATAGAGGCAAAAAAAAAATGCTGCTAACCAGCCTAGCCTCATTTCCTGATGCACAAACATCCATAACACATGACTCCTGTCTCATAAAAGACAGGAGTCATGGCCACCACCCCATTGGCCAGTGTCCCCTGGGCATGGCCATTGCACTCAGTGCCATGCAGGGAACCCCATGTCATCCTCTGGTGTCCCTCTGCAACTGTGGGTCCATTCGAAATGGGTGTACAGGTCCCTTAACACCTGGTCTGACCCAGACATTAAATAATGGCGGTAAGCAAGCTCAGCACCATTATTTGGGTCTGCCTCCCACCTGTGCATCATTTTAGCACCGGGGGATAAATATGGCTCTATGGGTACAACGTCAGTTTATGGATGGGAACACCTACCTTGCATCTCATTGACGTAAGATGGGTTCACGTATCCAAGAAATGGCTCAAACTTCATTATTTTGATGCTAGACATATCTGGCGTCAAAATATAAATATGGAGTTACGTTTGCACCACATTTGCGTAAAAAAAAATGCAAATGCGGCGCAAACAAAGTATAAATATGCCCCTAAGGGGCATATTTAAGAAAAGTGGCCCTGCACACAGTGCAGGACTACTTTTCTTGTGTCCCTTAGCACCCCCCCTAATGCCACCATGTGTGAGCCGTATTTAAAATATGGTCCTCCAATACAGCGCACCATGGCAGTAGTTAGGAGACTAGCGTCAGAATGTATTATGCTATTCATTACGCCTCACCCAGGCATTAAAAAACAGCGCACATCAGGCTGTGTGCCATTTTTTAAGGCCCACCCCCTCCTGTGCGTCAAAATGACGCAGGAGTATAAATAAGGCGCACAGGCCTTCAAGTCATTTTTTGGACGGAAACGCCTACCTTGCATGTCATTAACGCAAGTCGGTTTCCTGCATCCAGAAAATGACGCACACAGAGGAATTTTGACGTTCACGGGATCGGGCATCATAGTATAAATATGGTGTTAGGTTTGCGCTGAATGTGCATCAAAATCTTTGACCCACATGGGGCGCAAACAGAGTATAAATATGCCCCCAAGTGTACTAGCTAGTCTGCCCCAGTCCATTTGCATTGTACACTTGCTGCAGAGATGACAGAAGAACAAGAGTTGATTTTCTTTTGAGACAGTAAGTGGCTGGGTGTGTGCGCTTTTTTAATTGTGATTGTTATCATGCACTTATGTTGTGGCATGCTGTGGCTAAATCCACAATAAAGTTTGTAGTAAGCCATCAGGGACCCCAAGATGAGAGGTGCACCCTCCTTGCGGAGATCAAAGGGCCCGGCAGTGGCAGTGGTGTGTAATAACAGGAAGCACTGGGGTGAGACCATCCCAGCTCCTTTAATATTCCTGCTGCTACCTGTAACATAGGTGTGAAAAGGGCAGGGTGGGCCTGGCTGCCCCCAGGACATGAGCCATGAGGGCAGAACAGTGCTGGTCTGTGCGGTATGAGGGGGGTAGTGATCATTCCTGTGCCTGGGAGCAGAGGACCAGAGTCTGTCTGTTGATGGGCCACTTCAAAGGTAATTTGTCCAGACTCACCAGTCATACCTCTGGCAGAGTCAGAGGAAGTGAAGGGGATATGTAAACCTTGATTGGCTGCCCCTTGCTTTGCAAACACCCATAGGGTTCCCTGGGTGCTTCTGTTCTGACGCAGAGTGACCTCGAGTTTTGGACCAAGACTGTGTGGAACTTTCTCCAGTGTCGTCAAGACAAGAGGAAAGAGGGTGGCAGAGGCAGAGCAGACCGATGGTGATAAGCATGACCTGCTAAGTTAGCATTGTCTGACCTTAATGTGTGCCATTTCCATGCCTTCTGGCCTGGGTCATAGCTGCTGGAAATAGGGGTGCTGCTGCCACCCCTCCCCCAAAATAATCTGGGAAGAGTTCAAACGGGGAATGGGCAATAAAATGCCTTTACTTTTTTTTGTTCATCTGGTCGCGTTTGCTCTGCGTTGAAAGACAGGTCAAATGTCAGGCTATGTCGTACGACAAATAGCTGTTTATTCTTTTTAAACTGAGAGCAGTGTTTACCTTTATTTGTGTGACTGTAAAGTTAGGGGCATATTTATACTCTGTTTGCACCAGATTTGCGTCATTTTTTTTGTTCTGCAAATTCGGCGGAAAATTAACTCTAGATTTATACTTTGCCGTTGGGCCTGTCCAGCGCCAAAGTTATGGAGCTTGCGTTATTTTTTGGATGTGAAAACCTACCTTGCGCTAATGATCTGCAAAGTAGGCGTTCCCGTGCAAAAAGTGACTTTAAGGCATCTGAGCCTTATTTATCCTCCCACGTCATTTTGACGCACAGGAGGGGGCGGGCCTTAAAAAATGGCGCCCAGCCAGATGTGCGCTTTTTTTTAACGCCTAGATCGGGGCAGACATTAAGGGACCTGTGGGCACATTTCTGTGGTCTCTGATCATGGAAGCAGTCCACAGGTGCCCTTCCCTGCACCCAGGGACACCCCCTGCCACTCTCGCCCACCCCTGGAGGACACCCACAGATGGGGGGACCCATCCCAGGTAAGTACAGGTAAGTAGAGGTAAGTATATATATATTTTTTTTAAGTGGCATGGGGGCCTAACTTGGGCCCCCCTACATGCCACAGTGCCGAATGGCCATGCCCAGGGGACAGAAGTCCCCTGGGCATGGCCATTGGGCAGGGAAGGCATGACTCCTGTCTTTGCTAAGACAGGAGTCATTTCAATGGAGGTTGTGTGTCAAAAAATGGCGCAAGTCAGGTTAGAGCCAAGATTTTTTACTCTAACCTGACTTGCACCATTCTTTGATGCACAACCCCCATTCTTCCCTACGCCTGCGCAGCCCGGTTAGAGTAATTTATTTTGACTCTAACCAGGCCGCAGTGCCGGCTAACGTCATTCCATTAATAAGGCGCCCGGCTGGAGCGTTAGAATGGCATTAGCCGGCTGTAAACATTTTGACGCAAACCTGCACTGGCGCTGGTTTGCGTCAAAAAGTATAAATATGGGCCTTGCTAGGTGTAGGACGTCGGCTGAAAGTGCCCCACATCAAACACAGTTGGCATCTTCACGGAGAACAAAGTTACATAATTGAACCGGAGTGTAATATATTTGTTGTAAGTATTTAAAATGCATAGTTCTAAGACTACAGTTGGACGTCAGTATTCTTGTTAATGTGCCGCAAAAACTCCAGTCCTCTAAACTGAGTGGTGTCTGAAGGGTATTATTCAATTTTTCAAGAGAGCCCGTTGGGAGCCGACACTTATAATTTTTGATGCATTTACAATTTTGTAACTAGGTTCTTGTGGGTGTCACTGGTAAGTAATATTTGTAGTGCTCCTAGAGTCTGCGATGCCGTAGTGAGCTGTGGAAATAGCTGTCGGAGAGCTACCCGTGGCATTTCGTATATACAGATGAGCATGTGGGATGCTCACCCATTCTGCTTGAAATCTGAAAGTGATATAAATTTCCCTTCAGGTAAACCTCCCCAAATGTGTTCTGTCCAGCTTCCCCAGTATAGCTAATGTCCCTGGCTCCTGTGCCACCAAAATCTCCAGGTGGTATCAGAGAGGCAAGGCTGGGACATAGAGTGGTTCCACTGCTCGTTTGCCAAGCGGCCTCCATGCTTGGGTGGTACAGTGGATCATGTTTATTTCACTGTGCAAGATATCCATGTGTGAAACCATAGCTTTAAGTGGAATAGGATAGGCATCATCAGCTTTTTCTTGTGCCACATTTTGGATATATTTTGGTTGGAAGCGCCAAAAGTGAGCAAAGTGGGCTTGGGTGCATCAATAATAGAGGTGCAGATTAAGGGGCACTAAACCCTCCCTGATGATAGGACAATGTGAGGGCATCCTAACTGATCCTAGGTTGTTTACCTGCCCAGGCCAGTCTAATGAGCAGTGAGCGCAGATGATGAAAAAAAGCCTGTGTTGAACGTGTAGGGATATTCATAAACAGGTAGAGGAACTTCTGTAATATTATCATCTTGATAAGCGCTGCTCTATCTGAAAGAGGTAGTGGGATCTTAGACCAGAGAGTCCGCCTCCCTCCATTCCACTCTGAAGCCACCAAAATGCGGCGTACCCAAGGGTTCGTCCCTCAGCCTGAGCCTCTCCAACGTCTACATGGCTCAGCTCGCTAAGATCGCCGATCCCAGAACCTCAACATCATCTCATATGCAGATGACACCCTGCTGATCCTCTCCCTTACCAAGGACACCACCAAGACCAACCTCCACGAAGAAATGAAGGCCATCGCCAAATGGATGAAGAACAGCTGCCTTAAACTGAATTCCAACAAGACTGAGGTCCTCATCTTCAGCCCCACCCACTCCACATGGGATTGCTCCTGGTGGCCTGCCACACTGGGAACCGCACCGACACCCACCAACCACACACGCAACCTGGGATTCATCCTGGACTCTTCACTATCCATGACCCAACAAGTCAACACCATCTCCTCCTCCTGCTTCAACACCCTCCGCATGCTTCGGAAGATCTACAAATGGATCCCCACTGAAACCAGAAGAACAGTCACCCAAGCCCTCGTAGGCAGCAAACTGGACTTCGGCAATTCCTTCTATGCGGGAACCACGGCCAAACTCCAGAAAAGACTGTAACGCATCCAGAACGCCTCTACACGCCTCATCCTGGACATCCCCGCCACTACCACATCATAGCCCACCTGAGAGATCTGCATTACCTCCTCAAACTCCTCACCCACGCTCACAATGCACTGCACAACACCAGACCTGAATACCTCAACAGACGGCTTTCCTTCTACACCCCCACCCAACAGCTTCTCTCTGCTGACCTTGCCCTCACCACCGTCCCACGCATCCGCAGAACAACCACCAGCAGCAGATCATTCTCGTACCTCGCCTCCAAGACGTGGAACACTCTTCCCACCCACCTGCATCAGACCAAGGACCTTTGAGCAGTAGCAGCTCCCTTCCCCCCTCAGCACCTTGAGACCCTCACGGGTGAGTAGTGCGCTTTACAAATTCCCTGATTGATTGACAAATAGACTACCTGAACTGCAAGCCTGGAAATGGCTCTGCCATAATTATAACATAGAACCAGTTTGGGATCCCTACAGTCCAACACACCCACGTATTTCATTGGTTCTTCACACCACTCAAGAGTGTATTCCAGCGTATGCAGTCTAGTGCCCTGTGTTAAGGGAAAAATGTTGACTTTGACCAATTGATACTTAGCCAAGAGTGTCATTCGTATTGTATATACTCATGTATAAGAAGCTCCAGGTTAAGAGGGATCCCTAATATAGAGGACCATGTTGTCAGCATATAACGAAATGGCCAAAGGCCACTGATGGAAAAGCAGTGCCATGCCCACATGCCTCTTTCATAAAATTCATGCCAGGGGTTCCAATGCCAAAGCAAATAGAAGTGACAAGAGGGGTCATCCCTCACACGTGCCTCTATTTATGGGAAAGGCCTCAGATGTGTGTCCATTTACTCATACTGTAGCCGCTGGGGCGGTGTCTAGCAATTTTATCCATCACACAAAGGCCTGTAGGGCCCCCATGTGATGGAATACCCCAAGCAAATACTTCCACTGAATGAAATCAAATACCTCGGTGGCATCTAGAAGGACCGCCACAGCTGGGAGTCAGGGCTCTAGGTGATGAAGCACTGCAAACAGTGTGTGCTGATTATGAGTCATGGACCGCTCCGGAATAAACCCAAACTGGTCTGGCAACACCATGTTAGGGAACAGTAGTCTCAATCTAGCTGCCAGGATCTTAGGTAGTATTTTGGTCTCTGAGTTAATGTGAGACAGTGGTAGGTATGATTCGCAATTCCCAGGTTTCAATAGAATGATTAGAAGGGCCCTTCTCAAGGTCTGGAAGAACTTGCTTTTGATAAGCTTCTTGAGAGAGTGCATGCAGGTGTGGCACTAGCAAAGTTGTAAATTCTTTATAAAATTCACCCTGCAGTACATCACTGGCCAAAGCCCTCCTAGAAGTAAGGATTGGATAGCCTCTTTAACTTCATCAATTGTTATCAGCTGAACCAGGAATTCTCTATGGCCAGCAGACAGCCAGGCTAACGGTATGTCGTCTAGATACTTTGCAGTTTTAACCTTATCTGCTGAAACTTGATTCACATACAGCCTTTCGTAAAAATGTGTAAATGTGGCAGGTGTGTCTGACATATCATGACACGCCATTCCATCATCAGCCTGCATCTCCACCACATGTGAATGTGCCCATGGTTCTTTTATCTTGGTAGCTAGGTTTCAGCCAGGTCTCCCCCCTCCCCATACGCAAGAGCTTTACAACGTCTGGACATGTGGCAAATCTCCTGTTTGGCTGTATCATTATAAGTAGTTACCTGCTCATGTATTTCTGCCAGGGTAGCCCGATTCTGAGTAATTTTGTACTCTCTTTCTAACTTTAGGAGAGCGGATTCTATGACTTTGAGCTGAGCACGTTTGGATTTCAAGACCCCTGCCTGGAGACTAATACATACTCCCTTAGCAGTCACTTTAAATGCTTCCCATAAAGTGTTGATACCCTCAACTGAGTCCACATTTTTTTCAAAGTTTTCATGTATTACTGTCCTCATGCCTAATAAAGATGTGGCCTGCAGTTTCCATTGAAACTGCAGTGGGGTGTGTGCAGGTATTGTGACATCCAAAAGGACAGGCGCATTGTCAGTAACTTTTTGGGCAGGTGCTAAATGGCATTTGTCCATGCGTTGACCTCTCTCATTACCAACCAGTAGTCTAGTCTAGACCACAAGTTGTGAACGGTTGAATGAACATGCCCTCTCTCCCCTCTTTTTACCTTAACCACCATAAGTCAATGAGCCCATGGTCTTGCATGACCTCGCGTATCACTCTTGCAGCCTGCTTACCTCTCCCCAGCCCCGTGGCTGAGTGGTCTATGCAGGGGTCCAAAGCCGTGTTTAAATCTCCCCAGTAGACAACCGCACAGGGTGGAAACTCATGCAGATGATGCCAAATAGGTACATAAAACTCTGAGTGGTCAACACTGAGGCAGTATACATTGATAATGCTGCAAAGATGCCCCTGCATTATTATACTTGTACTGCGGTCATCAGTCTTTGAGTGAGTCAGGTTGAAAGGCACATACTTTTTAATCAACACCATTACCCCTTCCTGAGTAGGATGAGTACAACAAAGACCTGCTGATCCCATCCCATCTGGAGCCGACTACTTGGTCCGTGTGGGATGTATCTTTTTTATTAGCTCAACTTGCAGCTTATGTCTATCAATACATGCCAAAACTTGCCATGTTTTTTTCTGTTCTTAAGCCCTCTGACGTTCCATGTAAGGAAGTTAATTTGACCTGCTACTGTAGCTAGTGTAGTACGACCCATGTGGTTAACCATTGTTGATATGTGGAGAATATATGAATCTAGATTTGGCAATGCAACATTCCTGGTGGTAAATCCACACAAGTAAGCAACAGAAACTCCCACCCCACCCAATTCAGCATCCCAATTATGCTAATGCTATCCCCATTCCCAATCAACAACAAACAAATTCCAGTTTCAAAGTGATACTTCATGACTGAGTAATTGCTTAAAGCATAAAGTATAAACTATTGAAGAGCACCCTCTGAGAATTGCTAGAGGCCAATACCCCTCCATATGAGAGGATGTGGCCAGGGTTTTATAAGTGGACTCAGTAACTCACATTAATCCAGAGCAGGCAAGAACCATTTGAACAATTTTTCAAACCATAACAGTAAGTTATCAGCTGGAACGCACAGTAATAGTCCAGGAGACTGCATCATGCCGCTTAAACAGCAACAACATAGACTGTCATAATTAAGTTTTATAGAGAAATAATAGGCGGTCAATAAGTGGGGGGGGGCGCCACAGGCTCAAGGTCCAAAATCACAGCTCCTGTGCCTTACCATTGTCCATGGTCTGTGACCTTGTAGATACCTGAATGGACGACCCCCAGCATGCTCATGTCTCGATGTCGTCTACATCTGATTCATGGTGGCTCTTGTCTGGATGAGACAGTGTTTTGAGGAAGTTCATGGCTTCTTTTGGTGTTCTAAGACCTTTTGGCTTGCCGTTGTGCTGGATTCTAAAGTGGGCCGCGAACAGCATTGCATACTGCACATTCAAGGTCTGCACTTTCTTTTTCACAGACAGCAACTCACATCTGGCAGCTTGGACTTTCTCTGTAAAATCACGGTAAAACGCCACCTTGTTTCCCTGATAGGTTCTGCATTGCATTTCGCACGCTAAATGAAGATCCATGTCGTCATCACAGTAATTTAGTCATTTCGCAATTTAGGACGCAGAGGCACCCCTGGAACTGGTCTGACCATAAACAATCTATCTATGTGCTCATTCAACAATTAGAAACAGAGAGAAGTGCTCTGAGTCAAATAGTCTTTCAGCATGTTTTACACATAATTTTATAGACTGTCGGCATTCGTGGACTTCAGTACAACTGTAATCCGGGGGTTATTTCTGTGCACTCTGCCCTCTAAGTCCTCATTTTTGGCTTGAATGAATGCCAGCACCTTCTCCATGCTTTTTTACTTGACGCCAACGGTATTTAGGCCATCTGCAGCTGTGGATATGCAGTGTTCTGCTTCAGTAATGCCTCTTTATCTAATCTAGATGCCATATGGTCCATGTGCAGATTCAGTGCATCAGTTTTGCCATGAATTGACTGCAGACTTTGTTTCATGGCCTGCACCATTTTTTCTAGGGGGTAGCATCGTTCAACTGGATATCTTGTTCTGAGTAGAAAACGCAGTTTGTTGGACATTCGAGGAACGCCGAGACTCAAACGTGAGCAGTGATTGCTGTTTGTTGGTTTTCCCCTTTTTGAGGTATGTACCAGTGTCTGCCAGTTCCTGGACTACTATTGGAGGGTTACCATTCACCAAGTGTTAGAAATTTGGTTTTTTGGTTGGCAGTCAGGTTACCCCCTGTCCAAGCAAAAGCCCTCACTCTAGTCAGGGTAAGTCACACACAATCCAAGATTATCCTGTGCCCAGCCTCTGGTAGCTTGGCACGAGCAGTCAGGCTTAACTTAGAAGGCAATGTGTAAAGTATTTGTGCAATAAATCATACAATACCACCATATAGCACCACAAAAATACACCACACAGTATTTAGAAAAATATATAATATTTATCTGGATAATTGTAGGTCAAAAAGAATAAAGTTTGCAATGGGAACTTGTAGGGATATCACTGAAAAGTGATATACAGGCCCTCATTCTGACCTTGGCGGGCGGCGGAGGCCGCCCGCCAAAGTCCCGCCGTCAGGTTACCGTTCCGCGGTCGAAAGACCGTGGCGGTAATTCTGACTTTCCCGCTGGGCTGGCGGGCGGTCGCCTTCAGACCGCCAGCCAGCCCAGCGGGAAAGAGGCTTCCACGATGAAGCCGGCTCGTAATCGAGCCGGCGGAGTGGAAGCTGTGCGACGGGTGCAGTTGCACCCGTCGCGTATTTCACTGTCTGCGCAGCAGACAGTGAAATACATGTAGGGGCCCTCTTACGGGGGCCCCTGCAATGCCCATGCCAGTGGCATGGGCACTGCAGGGGCCCCCAGGGGCCCCGCGACCCCCCCTACTGCCATCCGGATCTCGGCGGTCCGACCGCCGGGATCTGGATGGCGGTAGGGGGGGTCGGAATCCCCGTGGCGGTGCAGCAAGCTGCGCCGCCGCGGAGGATTCAATGGGGCCGCGGTACACTGGCGGGACCCCGCCAGTGGTGCCGGTCCGACCGCGGCTTTACCGCCGCGGTCGGAATCCCCATTGGAGCACCGCCGGCCTGTCGGCGGTGCTCCCGCGGTCCTCCGCCCTGGCGGTCAAAGACCGCCAGGGTCAGAATGACCACCACAGTGTCTTAAGTATTTAGAATATAAACAAAGTCTCTTTCAAGCACAAGTACCTGGTTTGGAGTGGAAAAATCTCCTCAGAGGGCCACAAGAGAAGAGGTGCGTGGAAAAAGGGTGTGTGCGTCGATTTCTCCCCAGCACACACGGACTTGCGTCGTTATTTTCCACGCGGGGAAGTCGTGCGTCGTTTTCCAGCGCGCGGACAGTCTCTTTTCGTGGATCGC
Organism: Pleurodeles waltl; assembly: GCF_031143425.1. Taxonomy (NCBI): domain Eukaryota; kingdom Metazoa; phylum Chordata; class Amphibia; order Caudata; family Salamandridae; genus Pleurodeles; species Pleurodeles waltl. The sequence continues at coordinate 1,621,252,738 of NC_090440.1, forward strand.
GGGGATTACCAGATGTCCTGGGTCTGTGCGTGGATTTTCCTGCTTGTTTTCCGGCTGCGTGTCGTTCTGCGGGGCTGCGCGTCGAAATCACGATCTCACGGCAGGCGTCGCGTCGATTTCTCCTCTAGAGGTCGGGCGGCGTTGTCCTTGCGAAGCCGTGCGTCGGATTTTCGGTCGTCCCAAGAGCGTTGCGTCGATCAGCGTCGGTGTGCGGCGTTTTTCTCGCCGCGGAACAAGCTGTGCGTCAAAATTTTCGGCGCACGGAGCGTCCAAGTGAAAGAGAGAAGTCTTTTTGGTCCTAAGACTTCAGGGAACAGGAGGCACGCTCTATCCAAGCCCTTGGAGAGCACTTTCACAGCCAGACAAGAGTTCAGCAAGGCAGCAGGCCAACAGCAAGGCAGCAGTCCTTTGTAGAAAGCAGACAGGTGTGTCCTTTGAGCAGCCAGGCAGTTCTTCTTGGCAGGATGTAGTTTCTGGTTCAGGGTTCTTCTCCAGCAAGTGTCTGATGAGGTAGGGCAGAGGCCCTGTTTTATACCCAAATGTGCCTTTGAAGTGGGGGAGACTTCAAAGAGTGGCTAAGAAGAGCACCAGGTCCCCTTTCAGTTCAATCCTGTCTGCCAGGGTCCCAGTAGGGGGTGTGGCAGTCCTTTGTGTGAGAGCAGGCCCTCCACCCTCCCAGCCCAGGAAGACCCATTCAAAATGCAGATGTATGCAAGTGAGGCTGAGTACCCTGTGTTTGGGGTGTGTCTGAGTGAATGCACAAGGAGCTGTCAACCAAGCCCAGCCAGACGTGGATTGTAAGGCACAGAAGGATTTAAGTGCAAAGTAATGCTCACTTTCTAAAAGTGGCATTTCTAGAATAGTAATATTAAATCCGACTTCACCAGTCAGCAGGATTTTGTATTACCATTCTGGCCATACTAAATATGACCTTCCTGCTCCTTTCAGATCAGCAGCTGCCACTTCAACAGTGTATGAGGGCAGCCCCAATGTTAGCCTATGAAGGGAGCAGGCCTCACAGTAGTGTAAAAACGAATTTAGGAGTTTTACACTACCAGGACATATAACTACACAGGTACATGTCCTGCCTTTTACCTACTCAGCACCCTGCTCTAGGGGTTACCTAGGGCACTCATTAAGGGTGACTTATATGTAGAAAAAGGGGAGTTCTAGGCTTGGCAAGTACTTTTAAATGTCAAGTCGAGGTGGCAGTGAAACTGCACACACAGGCCTTGCAATGGCAGGCCTGAGACAAGGAAAAGAGGCTACTTAAGTGGGTGGCACAACCAGTGCTGCTGGCCCACTAGTAGCATTTAATTTACCAGCCCTGTGCACATAAAGTGCACCTTACTAGGGACTTATAAGTAAATTAATAGTCCAATCAGGTATGATTCAAGGTTACCATGTTTTAAGGGAGACAGCATATGCACGTTAGCACTGGTTAGCAGTGGTAAAGTGCGCAGAGTCTAAAAACCAGCAAAAACAGTGTCCACAAAGTGGAGGGAGGCAGGCAAAAAGTTAGGGGTGACTACCCTAAGGCTGTCAGGTCTAACACCAAGCAAATGGCATACTGGGTTAGTTGTTCGTGGGTTAACCAGGGGGCCCTAATCCCGTTGCGAGGGTGAATGGCATGAGTTTCCTCCTCACAATTGTGCCAAGGGCCAGCGCCGCAGCATCAATGTCCACCACAGCTCAGTGAGAATTTAGGTAAGTGGCAAGTTTCTGGATCAGTCTTAAGGCCTATCCTGGTGTGATTCACAGGGGTCCAGGGACAATAGAGACCGCTACCGGCCTTCTGCATCTCCTCACAGCCCAGTGATAGTCAGCCTACCCTCCTACATGCAAGCCTTAGCAGCAGTCACTCTGACAGAAATAAACTATCGAGGGAACCAGACCCAGTTTTTGGGTGGCTTGCAGTGCCTCCTCGCAGCTACTCCACTCCATCAGGACAGTCATCAAACCACCTCAGATACAGCATGCGGCCCCCAGCCATTTCCTCCTTGTGTTGTGCTGCAGATCGGCAGCATTGCTTCACAGAGCGGCTTCCCTGGGCAGTATTGCAGTCATGGGCCTGCTACCACCTATATCTACAGTGGTAGGTGGGTATGGTAGAGAGCGGCCATAAGCTAATGCCTCTGATCAAAATTAAAAGTATAGCTATTGCACGGGTCCACGTGAAACACACTACTCACTTTTCAGCATCTTCAAGGAGTAAAACAAGGCAAACGCTGATTCCTGCACTTTCTCTTAAAGTAGTGACCACGCCAGCCTCATCTGTGCTAGGGCCATGTACAATTGAGTCAGGAGGGTCTGCTTCACAAACTCTTGTGTACCCTCAACCCTGTACAAGTGGCTCTTCTGAGATGGAGCTTAGCATCCTAATCTGCAACACTCCAGCAGCACAGATCCTCACCTGCAGCTGATACCTCCAGTAGCCACCGGCACCACATCTCACCAGTTCCACTGCCGTGTGTCTCCTGCAGAACCCACTGTTGACTCCAAGTGCGTCAGCCCAAAGTTTGGAGTTACAGCCAGGCTTCTTGCATCCTCCACGGCTTCAGCAGGCAGCCCCCCAAACCTCTCACAGTCACACTCACCTTTTGTCCACTGCGAGGTATGGCCCTCAGAGCCCAGCACTGCTGCTAAGGTGCTGCTCTGTGTTCCTCACCAAGCAAGGCTAGAATGTAGGCTCTCTCGTCTGGCACCTCAATTGGTAGCAGGAAGAGCAGCACACCACCAGTCAGGTCTTCGCTTTAGCTGTAGGTTGCGGGCCTCCATTTTCTGGTGCTCCGGATAGCAATACGGTCTCCGGTGCAGGGCTTCTTCTTACTGTAATCTGGCATGCTGTAGTTCAGCTGTCGCACTGGGTGCAAAGTTCTGAAGGACAGCAAACAGCCCTCCACAACTGTCAATGCCTGACTGTTAATAGGATAACTGGGTGACTTTGAACCCTGGCCGGAAGAGCTGCACTAGAGTGCGGTCATCTTGCCATGGGCTCTCTAGCACCCCCCAATTCCCAAGTGTTTGGGTAGTTCTCCCCACTTTCAGCTGCAGAAACACGTTAGACCTGGAATCCTTAGGGATGTTCCCCTAAATTTTTGTCTTCATACCTCCTTTTTTTCCTGACTTCTGTTTTGCTGGCCTTAGGATTTTGAGCACTTTACTGCTGCTAACCAGTGCAGAAGTTTTCCTAAAACATGGTAACATTGGCATATACTCAATTGGCATATTTATTTCACATATAAATCCCTAGTAAAGGGCACTACATGTGCCCAGGGCCTGCAATTTAAATGCTACTAGTGGGCCTGCAGCACTGATTGTGCCCCCCACTTAAGTAGTTCTTTAAACATGTCTTAAGCCTGCCTTTGCAGAGCCTCTGTGAAGTCTGTCATGCAGTTATGGATGTTAGTTTTGGTGTTGGTGGTATCTTCAAAGTAGGAGAGGACGAGTTGTGTGTCGTCGGCCTAAGATATGATGATGAGTCTGTGAATTATGGTGATATTGGTCAGAGGTATATAAGTGTTGAAAAGGGTGAGAACATTGGGGTACTCCACAGATGATTTCCTTGGGTTAGGAGGTGAAGGGGAGAAGGCAGAGATGTTGCCTTCTTCCGGTGAGGAAAGAGGCGATTCATCTGAGAGCGGCTCCTTGGAAGCCTATGTATTGCAGCCTTGTGATGAGTGTGTGGTGGGTGACCGTATCAAATGTTACCAAGAGGTGTAGGAGGATCAAAGCTGCAGCTTCTCCTCAGTTGTGTAGAGCTAGGATTTTGTCGGTAGCTGCAATGAGGGCTGCCTCGTGCTGTGCTTGCTGCTAAATTCGGATCAGGAGGAGTCAAGCAGGACGTTCTGTTCCATATATGAGGATAGTTGTTGGTTAATAACTTTTTCTAATACTTTGGCCTAGAACAGGAGCAGCAAGATTGGTTGATAGTTGATGAGTTTGCTGGGACCTGCAGATTAATTCTTTAGTAGGGCGTTGACTTCTGCATGTTTCTAGTCCTTGGGGAAGGTGGCAATGGTAATTGAGGTGTTGAACAAGGTGGTACATAAGTAGCTGATTCCGGCTTTGCCTAGGTTGAAGATGTGGTGAGGGCATGGGTCGGATAGGTCCCCTGAGTGGACTGAACTCATGATGGAGGCAATGTCCTGTGGGGTGAGCAGGCTCCATTTGATTAGTTGTATGTTTGTGGGTGGTGGTAGTGGGGTCATTGTGTTGCCTGAATAAGGTGGGGACCTTGGGCTGAGGCTTGAAATTTCTGCAAATATTGGCAATCTTGTTGTAGAAGAAGTTTGCAAGGTTGTCGCAGAGTTCCTGTGAGGGGTTAAAGTTGTTTGTTGCAGCTGAGAGGTTGGATAATTCTTTGATGATGTTGAAGAGTTTTTTTGCTGGTTTTGGAACTTGATTCGATGCACAGGGCTGAGGTCTTTTTCTTTGATTCTCCCAACTGTTTGTGGTAGAGGTTGAGGGTTGGCAGTCATATCCTTGCTGGTGCTCCATCTCCTTTTCATTTGTTTACATTGTCCTTCAGGGTTCTGAGGTCTTCAGTGTACCAGCTAGCATTCTTGGTGAACCTTCTGTGGGTGTTGCTGCAGATGGGACCGATGCAGTAGGCATAATTGTGGATATGCAGTGTTCTGCTTCAGTAATGCCTCTTTATCTAATCTAGATGCCATATGGTCCATGTGCAGATTCAGTGCATCAGTTTTGCCATGAATTGACTGCAGACTTTGTTTCATGGCCTGCACCATTTTTTCTAGGGGGTAGCATCGTTCAACTGGATATCTTGTTCTGAGTAGAAAACGCAGTTTGTTGGACATTCGAGGAACGCCGAGACTCAAACGTGAGCAGTGATTGCTGTTTGTTGGTTTTCCCCTTTTTGAGGTATGTACCAGTGTCTGCCAGTTCCTGGACTACTATTGGAGGGTTACCATTCACCAAGCAAATGGCATACTGGGTTAATTGTTCGTGGGTTAACCAGGGGGCCCTCATCCCATTGCGTGTAGCTGTCTAGGAGAAATATACAAAGCCCAACTGTCCGCTACACCCAGTCATGTGACCCAGAGATAGACTGAAGGCACCAAATGGATAAGGCAAGAAAACACCAACAATCTAAAAGTGGCATTTTCAGAATTTTGATTAAAAAACCGACTTCACCATAAGTTAGGACTTTAAATTTATTATTCCAGAGACACCAATGATGAACCACTTACCTATTCCCATTTAGAAATTACACTTCTAAAAAGTAAGAAGGTAATTCAATTTTTTTTGTATGGGAGAGCTATGCCGTGCAGTAGTAAAAATGAAAGTAACACTACGAGGACACGGAAAACTTAAAAGCATGTGTCCTACCTTCTAAATGCATTGCACCCAGCCCTCTGGACTGTACATGGCCTACCCTAAGAGTGACAGATGTGTGAGAAAGGAAAGTTTTTGCCTGGCAAAAGATGTATTTTGCCAGGTTGAAATGGCAGTTTGAAACTGTACACACAGGCTGAAATGACAGGCCTGAGACATGTTTAAGGTGCTACTTAAGTAGGTGGCACAATCAGTGTTGCAGATCCTCTAGTAGGATTTAATTTACAGACCCTGGGCATATTTAGTACCACTTGTCACAAGCAGTATCTATTGTAAATCTTCACAGGAGCAGAATGATGCCTTGAACTCAATGGCTCTCTAAAGTTCTCAGTCCCCAACTATGTCCTTATCCGGAGACTAAAGACCTTTTAAAGGGGGAATGGGTTGGGGATGAAAGAAGAGACTGCCTCGTCCACTACTCTGCGCTCGTCTATCACTTTGCCTGTTGTTTTTGAGGCCTCAGTAGTTATGTTACTCGAGCTGTAAGATAAAGATTAATACTCTCTCTCACTAAGGCCCATATTTATACTTTTTTAGTGCCGCAATTGCGTCATGTTTTGACGCAAAAGCGGTGTAAACTTACAAAATGCCATTATATTTTGGAAATTTGTGCCGCTTTTGCGTCAAATAATGACACAAATGAGGCGCTAAAAATGTATAAATATGGGCCTTAGTCCTACCCTCTATATTCCTTTTAACTAGGATTAATCTTTTCTTTAAAAAAGGTAACTTTTAGTGTGACCTCCCCAGTATGGAGAGGCTTTAGATTCTCTTTTGTATTTGCAATTAATGGTAAAAAGTGCAATGAAATTTTACTTGTGAAGTTTTTTGGTATCAGATTACACAACTTCTGTTTTCATATTCTTTTTCTCTTTTTCAGCACACTGGATTTTATTGAAAATTAGGCCCGTATTTATACTCCGTTTGCGCCGAATTAGCGTCGTTTTTTTCGACGCAAATTCGGCGCAAAACTAACGCCATATTTATACTTTGGCGTTAGACGCGTCTAGCGCCAAAGTATGGGCAAATAGCGTCATTTTTTTGCGTGAACGCCTTCCTTGCGTTAATGAGATGCAAGGAAGGCGTTCCCGTCTAAAAAAATGACGGCGACACAAATGCGTCGTATTTATACTCCCGGGCAAAAATCACGCCCGGGAGTGGTCGGGTCAAAAAACCCCGCATTTGCGCCACTTTTTAACATCTGGGTCAGGGTAGGCGTTAAGGGGCCTGTGGGCTCAAAATGAGCCCACAGGTGCCCTCCCCTGCCCCCAGGGACCCCCCCTGCCACCCCTGCCCACCCCAGGAGGACACCCAAGGATGGAGGGACCCACCCCAGGGACATTCAGGTAAGTTCAGGTAAGTATAATTTTTTATATTTTTTAATTTTTTTTGGTGGCATAGGGGGGCCTTATTTGTGCCCCCCTACATGCCACTATGCCCAATGGCCATGCCCAGGGGACATAAGTCCCCTGGGCATGGCCATTGGGCAAGGGGGCATGACTCCTGTCTTTACTAAGACAGGAGTCATTTAAATGGCGTCTGGGCGTCGAAAATAATGGCGCAAATCGGGTTGAGGCGATTTTTTTGCCTCAACCTGACTTGCCCCATTTTAAGACGCCCTAACGCCATTTTCCCCCTACGCCGGCGCTGCCTGGTCTACGTGGTTTTTTTCCACGCACACCAGGCAGCGCCGGTCTGCTAGCGCCGGCTAACGCCATTCCATAAATACGGCGCCCGCATGGCGCTTCAGAATGGCGTTAGACGACGCTAAATTTTTTTACGCTAAACTGCGTTAGCGCAGTTTAGCGTCAAAAAGTATAAATATGGGCCATAGTATTGTAGTAGAAAACCTGTTCTTCACAATTTTAACATGACAGAAAACGAATGTTCTTGAAAATATTGCTCTTCCTGCTCTTTATAGCTTTCTCATGACTAAAATGAATGTTCTTGAAATAACTGCTCTTCTGGTTCTTTACAGTTTTCTCATGGCTAAAACGAATGTTCTAGGAATTACTGCTCTTCACCTTCTGCATATGACAGAAAACAAGTGTTCTTGAAATAACTGTTCTTCCTGCTCTGTACTGTTTTCTCAGGATTAAACGAATGCTGTAGGAATAACTGCTCTTCACTATTTTTAATATGATAGAAAACAAATGTCCTTCAAAATACTGTTCTTCCTGCTCTTAATTATTTTCTCATGACTAAAACAAATGTCCTAGGAAGTAAAGGGTTCTATGGCTTGAAACCGGAATTCTTAAGAATTAATTCTCTCTCTCTCTCAGAATACTTGCGTGACTGCAACAATTGACTCTGGAAAACAAATGCACACCTTCTCCAGAAAGGCTTCTGTCTCTCAAAATCTCCTCAGTGAAGAGCACCACTTCAGATGCTGCGCGCACACTTCACATCACTCAGCTGTCCACAAGAGCTCCTCCAGCCGAAACACTAGAGCAGCAACCTTGACTCTCAGTTGCCACCATTTTGAGAGCCCTCCGCTTCCAGGAAACTCTCCATAATGAAGTCTGCAGATTGTGTGGGCGTTGCCAACTTTAAAGAACCCGCAAAACCTGGAGAGAGGGAGCCAGAGAAAATGAGGATTTCCTGACAGTACCCCTCTGAAAGGATGGCTCTCCCAACTGAGGCTTGTAGGGGTATTGACAATGAAAGGCTTTAAACAGTCTTGGAGCATGGACTTCCGTTTGTGGTTCCCAAGATCTTTCCTCAGGGCTGTAACCATTTCAGTCTATTAAATAGTATAGTTTTCCACAAACTTTCTTGGAATCTAGAATTCTTTTCACCAAAAATTCTTCACCGCTTTCAGTTTGTATTGGTTTGGGTGGTGATATTATTTGGTAACCTAACCAAGACTTCTTCAGCAAAGATATATGAAATACTGGATGGATTTTGAGTGGTAAGGCAGCCTAAGCCTATATGCCACAGGATTTTTTTTTCTTCTTAGCTATGTAAGGACCTATGAAATGGTGTTGAAACTTCTGGTTCCCATTTAGCCTCAAATGTTTTGTCCTTAACCAAACTCTACCTCCTGCCTGGTATTCCTTTTCGACTCTTCTTTTTCTGTCAGCATATTACTTATATTGTTTCTTAGACTGCACCAGATTCTCGGTAGCTAACTCCTGAATGGTATTTAAATGTTGTACCAAATCCTTAACTGCAGGAACAGAAATCTGTTTACTGCTGACTGTGCCATTCAGGTGCCTACTGTGATTTAAGAAATACGGGGTTTAGCTTGTGGAAGTGTTCTTGGTATTGTTATGTGCAAACTCAGCTGCCCAAAGGAGATCTGGCCAGTACCCTTCTTGATCTAAATAGAATAGCCTCATATACTGTTCTAGTTCCTGATTAACCCTCTCAGATTGCCCATCTGTCTCTGGGTGATAAGTAGTGGAGTATCTAGTCTCTATATTTAATCCTAGGGTGAAAGCTCTCCAAACATGGGACAGGAATTGGGAGCCCCTGTCAGAGATTATGATTTTAGGTATCTCATGGGCTCGGACTATATGGACACTAAATAATTGAGCCACCTCCTTAGCACGTGGTACATGCTTTATGCAACAAAATGGGCCATCTTTGAATAGGCATCTACCATGACCAAGATAGTGTTGTACCATTGACTATAGTGTAAGTCAACAATTGGATCCATGGTAATGGTATGCCAAGGATGAGGTGATCTGGTAATGGTTGTAAAAGCCCCTGAGTAGTTGTAGTGCTTTCCTCTTATTTAGTTTTTAAGCACTAACATAACACAACCGAAATGCACTTCTGAGGTCAAAGAAGACTTTTATTGTTGTTAATTCTTCCCCAACCACAATATTTATGAATGACGAATTAGTAGCTTTCAAGTCCGCGTTAATCAAACAAAATATATCAGTTTGCAATATACACAGCAGGTTATATTTATAAGATATTGAATGCAAAGCAAAACAAATACTTCACCGTGTGGGAACTATCTACAGCTTCATCTTTCTAAGGTCTGCAAGCTGATGACCCCTGTCAGCCGCGAGAAAGAGAGATTCATCTACCCACACGGGATTGCTGGCAGCCTGCGCCAAGCTCCAGCACGAGGTCCGGCAGATTCGAATCTGACTCTCTGCAGCCTGTTACATTTGTTACAAAGGTGTGCCCCCTCCTCTCAGACCTGGGAAACTGAGCAAGCCTTTTGGAGACTGGCCAGGTCTCCAAGACTACTCCTGTTCCCAAGCTCAAGCAGAGAGAACAACACCCATGTACTCTCTCTTATCATGTCTAGTCTACTGTGAGAAAAACATCTTGGTTCTCTGGTGCAAAAACACAGCTTGGAAAAATACAGCTTGGATTCTCAACTGCAATGTCTAACTCCACGTTAAAGGCAATAGGCAGCTAACCTAGATATCAAATGCAATGTCATGTTAAAGGCAATAGGCAGCTAACCTAAATATCAAATGCAATGTCTAGTGTCATGTCAAAGCCAATAGGCAGCTGAGCTGAATACAAAATGCAATGTATAATATCATGTCAAAGCCCATAGGCAGCTGAGCTGAATATAAAATGCAATGTATAATATCATGTCAAAGCCAATAGGCAGCTGAGCTGAATACAAAATGCAATGTATAAGATCATGTCAAAGCCAATAGGCAATGGAGCTGAATACAAAGTGTAACATATGATATCATGTCAAAGCCAATAGGCAGAATATCTAATAGCATGTCAAAGTCAATAGGCAGCTAAACTGAATACATCATGTCAAAGCCAATAGGAATGCAATGTCAAAGCCAATAGGCGGCTAGACTGGATACAGCATGTCAAAGCCAATAGGCAGAATACAGAATGTAATGGCTAATGCAATGTCAAAGCCCATAGGTGGCTCAACTGAATACAGAAAGTAATGGCTAATGCCATGTCAAAGCCAATAGGCAGAATACAGAATGTAATGACTAATGCAATGTCAAAGCCCATAGGCGGCTAAACTGAATACAGAAAGTAATGGCTAATGCCATGTCAAAGCCCATAGGCGGCTCAACTGAACAAAACATACCATGTGCTACTGGTGAACATTGAGCAACTAATATGCGCAGTGGTGAAACACAAAGTCATTGGTCAAAACAAAACTTATCAAATGGCAGTACAGTAGCACACCTCTTTGATTTTCCCTGTGCCCAAATTCCACAGCTGGCTACATATTGCTTGCTGTCTTCTCTCATGCCTGGCCACCAAAATTGTCTCTTAATCAGTTCTTCAGTTTCCTCAATTTCTTTGTGACCTGCCAGAGGATTATCATGATAATTATACATAACCTTTTTTCTTAGGTAGGCAGGACTTCTATGGTGGGAAGAATGGTGAGTAGAAGAACTTGGGCAAGAAAACCCAGAAATCAGCACTGTCGCTTGGTCAAAGGGCAGCAATGGCTCATGCTAGAACAAGTAGGAAGTGGAGTCAAGAGTCAAGTGGAAGGTTTGGTGCCCAGGTGCCTACTCACAGTAGGGTAGCAGTTCCTTCAGATCAGTGGTCCAGCTGAGTGACAGTCATTTCAGCAGTACAACAATCCCTATTCCTAGCAGACTATAAACAGGTCCAGAAGAATACTGAAGTGGTGGTGTTTAAGGTCCAGTATTTATACACAGCTGTGCCTTTGAAGTGGAGAGAAGCTTTTCGAGACATGCCTTTGAAGTGCACAGGTGCCCTACCTTCCCAACCCTGACTAAAGACTAACTACAGGGGGTATGCAGCCGTTTGTGTGGAGACAGGACACACCCTATTCAAGTGTAAGTAGTGTTGGACCCAGCTTCTCCACGCCATCCTGCCAGTGATGTCCTATCCAGTCACACCTAAGCTCCCCATTGAGTGTAGCTGTCTAGGAGAAATATACAAAGCCCAACTGTCCGCTACACCCAGTCATGTGACCCAGAGATAGACTGAAGGCACCAAATGGATAAGGCAAAAAAAACACCAACAATCTAAAAGTGGCATTTTCAGAATTTTGATTAAAAAACCGACTTTACCATAAGTTAGGACTTTAAATTGTGATTCCAGAGACACCAATGATGAACCACTTACCTATTCCCATTTGGAAATTACACTTCTAAAAAGTAAGAAGGTAATTCAATTTTTTTGGTGTGGGAGAGCTATGCCCTGCAGTAGTAAAAATGAAAGTAACACTATCAGGACACGGAAAACTTAAAAGCATGTGTCCTACCTTCTAAATGCATTGCACCCAGCCCTCTGGACTGTACATGGCCTACCCTAAGGGTGACAGATGTGTGAGAAAGGAAAGTTTTTGCCTGGCAAAAGATGTATTTTGCCAGGTTGAAATGGCAGTTTGAAACTGTACACACAGGCTGAAATGACAGGCCTGAGACATGTTTAAGGTGCTACTTAAGTAGGTGACACAATCAGTGTTGCAGATCCTCTAGTAGGATTTAATTTACAGACCCTGGGCATATTTAGTACCACTTGTCACAAGCAGTATCTATTGTAAATCTTCACAGGAGCAGAATGACGCCTTGAACTCAATGGCTCTCTAAAGTTCTCAGTCCCCAACTATGTCCTTATCCGGAGACTAAAGACATTTTAAAGGGGGAAGGGGTTGGGGATGAAAGAAGAGACTGCCTCGTCCACTATTCTGCGCTCGTCTATCACTTTGCCTGTTGTTTTTGAGGCCTCAGTAGTTATGTTACTCGAGCTGTAAGATAAAGCAAAACATTAATACTCTCTCTCACTAAGGCCCATATTTATACTTTTTTAGCGCCGCAATTGCGTCATGTTTTGATGCAAAAGTGGTGTAAACTTACAAAATACCATTATATTTTAGAAATTTGTGCCGCTTTTGCGTCAAATAATGACACAAATGAGGCGCTAAAAAAGTATAAATATGGTCCTTAGTCCTACCTTCTCTATTCCTTTTAACTAGGATTAATCTTTTCTTTATAAAAGGTAACTTTTAGTGTAACCTCCCCAGTATGGAGAGGCTTTAGATTCTCTTCTGTATTTGCAATTAATGGTAAAAAGTGCAATGAAATTTTACTTGTGCAGTTTTTTGGTATCAGATTACACAACTTCTGTTTTCATATTCTTTTCCTCTTTTTCAGCACACTGGATTTTATTGAAAATTAGTATTGTAGTAGAAAACCTGTTCTTCACAATTTCCACATGACAGAAAACGAATGTTCTTGAAAATACTGCTCTTCCTGCTCTTTATAGCTTTCTCATGACTAAAATGAATGTTCTTGAAATAACTGCTCTTCTGGTTCTTTACAGTTTTCTCATGGCTAAAACGAATGTTCTAGGAATTACTGCTCTTCACCTTCTGCATATGACAGAAAACAAGTGTTCTTGAAATAACTGTTCTTCCTGCTCTGTACTGTTTTCTCAGGATTAAACGAATGCTGTAGGAATAACTGCTCTTCACTATTTTTAATATGATAGAAAACAAATGTCCTTCAAAATACTGTTCTTCCTGCTCTTAATTATTTTCTCATGACTAAAACAAATGTCCTAGGAAGTAAAGGGTTCTATGGCTAGAAACCGGAATTCTTAAGAATTAATTCTCCCTCTCTCAGAATACTTGCGTGACTGCAACAATTGACTCTGGAAAACAAATGCACACCTTCTCCAGAAAGGCTTCTGTCTCTCAAAATCTCCTCAGTGAAGAGCACCACTTCAGATGCTGCGCGCACACTTCACATCACTCAGCTGTCCACAAGATCTCCTCCAGCCGAAACACTAGAGCAGCAACCTTGACTCTCAGTTGCCACCATTTTGAGAGCCCTCCGCTTCCAGGAAACTCTCCATAATGAAGTCTGCAGATTGTGTGGGTGTTGTCAACTTCAAAGAACCCCCAACACCTGGAGAGAGGGAGCCAGAGAAACTGAGGATTTCCTGACAGTACCCCTCTGAAAGGATGGCTCTCCCAATTGAGGCTTGTAGGGGCATTGACAATGAAAGGCTTTAACCAGTCTTGGAGCATGGACTTCCGTTTGTGGTTCCCAAGATCTTTCCTCAGGGCTGTAACCATTTCAGTCTATTAAATAGTATAGTTTTCCACAAACTTTCCTGGAATCTAGAATTCTTTTCACCAAAAATTCTTCACCGCTTTCAGTTTGTATTGGTTTGGGTGGTGATATTTCTTGGTAACCTAACCAAGACTTCTTCAGCAAAGATATATGAAATACTGGATGGATTTTGAGTGGTAAGGCAGCCTAAGCCTATATGCCACAGGATTTGTTTTGTTCTTCTTAGCTATGTAAGGACCTATGAAACGGTGTTGAAACTTCTGGTTCCCATTTAGCCTCAAATGTTTTGTACTTAACCAAACTCTACCTCCTGCCTGGTATTCCTTTTCGACTCTTCTTTTTCTGTCAGCATATTACTTATATTGTTTCTTAGACTGCCCCAGATTCTCGGTAGCTAACTCCTGAATGGTATTTAAATGTTGTACCAAATCCTTAACTGCAGGAACAGAAATCTGTTTACTGCTGACTGTGCCATTCAGGTGCCTACTGTGATTTAAGAAATATGGGGTTTAGCTTGTGGAAGTGTTCTTGGTATTGTTATGTGCAAGCTCAGCTGCCCAAAGGAGATCTGGCCAGTACCCTTCTTGATCTAAAAAGAATAGCCTCATATACTGTTCTAGTTCCTGATTAACCCTCTCAGATTGTCCATCTGTCTCTGGGTGATAAGTAGTGGAGTATCTAGTCTCTATATTTAATCCTAGGGTGAAAGCTCTCCAAACATGGGACAGGAATTGGGAGCCCCTGTCAGACATTATGATTTTAGGTACCTCATGGGCTCGGACTATATGGACACTGAATAATTGAACCACCTCCTTAGCACGTCGTACATGTTTTATGCAACAAAATGGGCCATATTTGAAAAGGTATCTACCATGACCAAGATAGTGTTGTACCCTTGACTATAGGGTAAGTCAACAATTGGATCCATGGTAATGGTATGCCAAGGATGAGATGATCTGGTAATGGTTGTAAAAGTCCCTGAGTAGCTCACCTCTTTGATTTTCCCTGTGCCCAAATTCCACAGCTGGCTACATATTGCTTGCTATCTTCTCTCATGCCTGGCCACCAAAATTGTCTCTTAGTCAGTTCTTCAGTTTTCTCAATTTCTTTGTGACCTGCCAGAGGATTATCATGATAATTATACATAACCTTTTTTTCTTAACTCTGAAGTGGGCAGATACAGTATTCCATCGTGGTGCAGCAATTGGTTAAAAAGTTCTCGTGAAAGATTCTCATCCACCCACTTCTGCATCTCTCCAAAGGTAAGTGCCTTTTTAATTTCTTCATCCAAGGGCTCTCTAAACACTCTTCCCACTATCTTTTATTCCAGAGTGATTTGTTTTATCTTCGATGAGCACCTTCTGTCCTTCAGTGTTTATTCTTGACAAGGCATCTGCTTTCCCATTTTTGTTTCCAGGATGGTAAGTGATTACAAAGTTGTAATCCGAAAAATAGAGTGACCATTTTTCAGAGTCACCAGATCCTCGGGGTCTGTGCACGTTCCCAACACGTCCACCACTGAACAGCTCCAAGACTCTGATAGATAAATCACAGAGACTGAGAGAGTTGAAGAGGGGAAGAGGGGATTAGGAAGGGAACAGCTGGGAAGGAGACCTGTAGTAAGAAAAATGTTAGAACACACAATATGAAAATTATATCTCCTGAAATCAATACTAGACTATGATTCTAAGCCTAGTCACTCTGAAAACATGAACAATCTAAGAGTTAAGTTTAAAATTACTAAGTTTTAAGATGGCCGGATACCTGTAGGGAAATCAAGATGAATTAAATGAAAACGTTCTTATTCAGTACTTTCCTTTACATGAGAATCAGAAGAACATTCTGACAAAACTTTAAACCAGTCATATAAATCTTGTTTTGAGAATGTATACTAGGACCATACAATATTGCATCTAGAAACTCTGGCCTTCTGTGTACTCTTAAAATGTTTCAACACAAATTGTGAATATTGCAGATATATATATATATATATATATATATATATATATATATATATATATATAGTAAACACCACAAAATGATTGTGCACCATGAATAACACAATATGGATTCAGGAAACAAATCGCATAACTTGTCAACTCGAATATTACATAATAAATATCTTAGAATAGTGGCATACAATAAACAACATGAAATAAACTCGAGGAGAGAATCGTGCGTCTTGCCGATTCGAGTGTTACCATGTAAAATACCAAGAAATGGTAGCACGCAATGAATATCAAAGTCAAATCATCATTAATCGAATCGCGCGTCTTGCCGATTCGTAAAACACGTTGTAAATGTCAAGAAATAACAGCTCACAATAAATAACAAGATCATAGTACAATGAAATGAATCGCGCTTCTTTTGCCGATTCTGAAGCCACCATGTAAATGTCAAGAAATGGTAGCGCGCAATGAACAACAAAGTTAAATCCTCATGAAACGAGTTGTGCGTCTTACCAATTCGTAAAACATCATGTAAATGTCAAGAAATAGTAGCGCGCAATGGACAACAATGTTTAAACACCATAAAACGAATTGCGCGTCTTGCCGATTCTTAAGCTACCATGCCAATGTCAAGAAATGGTAGCATGCAATGTATAACAAAGTCAAACATTTATGAAACAAATTGCGCGTCTTGCCTATTTGTAAACTACCATATAAATGTCAAGAAATGGTAGCGCGCAAGCAATCTGTTACTCATTTAAGAATTAAATCAAGAATATGAAAACGGTGTCAGGACAGTCCAACCACCGCCTTACCGCCTGGAACAATGATCACCAATGAAGGATGAAGGGCAGAAGACTGGAAGATCCAAACAGGCCGCCGGGTTAGGAGCTCAGGAAGTAGCTGCTGTTCTGCACTGGGACCTCTGAATAGTGAGCACTGGGAGTTGGGCTGGCTCTCTTTTATAGAGTCTTGGCCAAACCCAGAACCACGCCCAGGCATGTTGCAGGGAAAGTCTCTGGAAGGCCCTGGAAAGAGGCCACACCCTAACACACTCTGAAAACCTGCAGCAATACATTGCAAAGGAACAGTATTTGTAAGCATATTAAAAATATGTTTTCAGGATTGAACTCTGCAATGCAAAAGGTTAAACCACAACATATCAGCACAATGCATAAATTACTTTGTTTTGAGAGTGCTGGGTTTTTTCATTTTTGTCGCCAATAGAGCGCGTACTGCTCTGGTGTTGACACCATCGAAGTTGTCCAGAAGTAGGAGTTCTCACAGACTTTAGAAATTGTAAATTGTTGTGGTCAGTAAACACTGTTACTATATATTTAGCTCCAAGCAGGTAGTGTCTCCATTCTTTGAATGCATCTTTTGTGGCTAACAATTCCTTTTCATTGACTGTATAATTTACTTTGGCTGTGAGATCTATAAGCCACAGGGTGCGGCTGATCGGTCTTTTTGTGTCTTTGTGATAAAATTCCCCTAATTGCCAAATCAGAAGCATCAATCTCCAGATAAAATGGTTCTGAATGGTCAGCATACAGCAGGATAGGTGCAGAGGTAAAACTCTTCTTCAAAGGCTGAAAAGATTCCTCAGCTTCTGTTGACCAGACAAATGGAACTTCTTTTCTCAACAATCGCGTGAGAGGAATAACCTTTTGGGAAAATTCTTTAATGAACCTTCTGTAGAAGATGGCAAACCCAATCAAACTTTGAATTTACTTCACTGATGTTGGGGACAGCCAGTCGATTACTGCCTTGATCTTTTGTTCATCCATGGTTATACCTTCTGCAGAAAGAATAAATCCCAGGAAATCTACCTTTCGAACACTGAAGGCGCATTTCTCTAGCTTCACATAAAGATAGTTTTCTCTTAAACATTGTAACACAACCCTCACATGCTTGTGGTGCTCTTGCTCTGCGGCCGAGTAAATTAAAATATCATCTATGTAAGCAATGGCGCATTTATCTATGAACTCACTCAACACATCATTGATAAAGTGTTGAAAGGCAGCGGGAGCATTCCACAAACCATACGGCATGACTTGATACTCAAAGAGCCCATAATTAGTTCTAGAAGATGTTTTCCATTCGTCTCCTTTCCGGATACGAATAAGGTGATAAGCTCCTCTCAAGTCCAGTTTTGGATACACCTTAGCCCCTTTTACTTGATCAAGAAGGACTGAAATTAGTGGTAAAGGATATCTGTTTGTAATGGTTATCCAATTCAAGGCTCTATAGTCTATACAGGTTCTCAAATCTCCTTCTTCCTTTTTGGGTGCTTAGAATCCCTAAGAAGACACAGGAGACTGTGACAGACAAATAAACCCACTCTTTAAGTACTTTTGAATATACTCCTTCAGATGTTGATTTTCTTTTTCTGTTAAGGCATACATTCTACTAAAAGAGAGATAAGCCCCTGGGTCCAATTCCATTTTGCAGTTGTATGGCCCATGAGGAGTTAATTTTTCTGCCTCTACTTCACTGAATACATCTTCGAAATCCTGATACTTCTCAGGAATTTCTGCAGTGCGTATCATACAGATAGCTAAACCCGCTTAACATAAACCAAGGGCTGGACTAGATACTCTGGATGGTCAAACTTCTCTGAAACAATTTCTCGTGCAGTAGTCTGAACTAATTTCTACAGATCGCTCTTCCCAATTTATGGTGGTGCTTGGTGAGCCATGGGAGTCCCAAAATAATTTGGAACTGAGGAGCATCTTTCAAATTGAATCGCAGGATTTCTCAATGCCTTTCTTTAGAAATGAATGCCACCCATTCAGTATGACTTACTATTGGACCAGAGGTGAGGTTTGTTCCATCTACTGCTCTTACAGCCTTTTGTATAGCTCTCAAACCAATCTTAGCAGCAAAGTGTATATCGCAAAACTTCCCTGTGGCGCCTGAATCTATCACTACTGATACATTGGGTAGGATTCTCTCCCCAAATTATAACGTCATGGATAAGGTAAGATAGGGAGCAGACAACTGCAAGATATTGGCCAGCTGATGAATCTTTGGAGATGTGTCTTTGATAGCACTCACCAATCCAACTCCTCCTACTTGTTGTCCTACAAGTTTTCCTTCTGCGATTGCTTCAGGTTTCTTTGGACAGATCTTCACAAAATGACCTTTTGCTCCACAATACATACAAAGGTTATTTACTCTCCTCTTTTCTTTCTCTTCCTTAGAAAGAGGTCTGCTGACTGTACTTATCTGCATTGGTTCCACCCCAGACCCACTGGCTGAAGTTCTTAAGCTTTCTGTCTTCATTCGATCAAATCTAGGAACACTTGGACGAAAATCTATCTTTTTGTCTCCTCTCCTTTCTGTTTGCCTAAAGTCTATTTGTAGAACTAAATCTATTAATGCTGAAATCACTGTTGGTTGATTCAGAATCTGGGATAAGATATCCTTAAGCTTGTTTTTTAACCCTTTTTGAAAAAAGCCCGTCCTCTTGTCTTCTGGACAATCATTCTCGACTATCAGCTTATTGAACTAGGCTAGGCAAGTCACCAGCTCCTTATTACCCTGCCGCAATTCCAACAATTCATTATCAGTGAGGAGATTCTTCTTCTTTCAAAAATCCTCAGGAACTCCGTCTTGAATTCCTCAAAATGATAAAGAATAGGTGCATCCTTAGACACTTGTAGCATGGACCAGGCAGCGTCACCTCCACAGAGATAAGATAACACAAAGCCCACTCGGGGTTGTGCATCAGGGAAAATTGCGGGATGGCACATGAAATACAGTGAACATTGAGTTAGTAAAATTTGAGCCTTTTGGGGGTCTCCATTAAAACATTCTCGGGGGCCAATGGAATCACTAGGGGCAAGGAGTGAACTACCTGAGTTGAATTTTTAGGAATTAGCGTGGGTGTGGAACTCTGACCGTCTAGTAAAGGGCTTGTAGCACTAAATCCCAAAAAGTATCCACCCAACTTAGTAGTTAATTCTGTGGTTTCTTTTCTGGACTACATTAAATCTTGCCTCAAGCTTTTATTCTCCTCTCTAACTAGTAACAATTCTTTTTGGATAATTTCTAGAATTCATCCCAGATTTTTAAACTATAATCCTTCAGCCATTCTGCTTGGGTAAATAATTTATCTTGAGCACTTCACTCTGTCACAAGCGGTATCTATTGCAAATCTTCACAGGAGCAGCATGACGCCTTGAACCCAATGCCTCTCTAAAGTTCTCAGTCCCCAACTATATTCTTATCTGGAGACTAAAAAACCCTTAGAGGGGAAAGGGGTTGGGGATGAAAGAAGAGACTGCCTCGTCCTCTACTCCCCCTGTTGTTTTATGAGGACTCAGTGGTTATGTTACTCGAGCTGTAAGATAACATTAATACTCTCACTAAATCCTACCTTCTCTATTCCTTTTAACTAGGATTAATCTTTTCTTTATAAAAGGTAACGTTTAGTGTGCCCTACCCCAGTGTGGAGGGGCATTAGCTTCTCTTCTGTGTTTGCGATAAATGGTAAAAATTGCAATTAAACTTTACTTGTTGAGTTTTTTGGTATGAGATTATATAACTTCTGTTTTCATATTCTTTTCCTCTTCTTCAGCACACTGGATTTGATTGAAAATGAGTATTGTAGGAGGAACCCTGTTCTTCACAATTTTCACATGACAGAAAATGAATGTTCTTGAAATAACTGTTCTTCCTGCTCTTCACAGTTTCCTCATGACTAAAACGAATGTTCTTAAAAATACTGCTCTTCCTGCTCTCTACAGTTTTCTCATGACTCAAACAAATGTCCTTGAAATAACTGTTTTATCTCTTCTTTACAGTTTTCTCATGACTAAAACGAATGTTCCAGGAATTACTGCTCTTTACCTTTTACATGTGACAGAAAACAAGTGTTCTTGAAATAACTGTTCTTCCTGCTCTGCACTGTTTTCTCAGGACTAAACGAATGCTCTAGGAATAACTGCTGTTCACTATTTTTAATATAACAGAAAACAAATGTTCTTGAAAATACTGTTCTCAAGACTTAAAAGAATGTTCTAGGAAGTAAAGGTTTCTATGGCTTAAACCAGAACTCTTGAGAATTCATTCTCTCTCTCTCTATCAGAATACTTGTGTGACTGCCACAAATGACTCAGGAAAACAAATGCACAACTTCTCCAGAAAAACTTCTGTCTCTCAAAATCTCCTCAGTAAAGTGCGCTGCTTCAGAGGCTATGAGCGCACTTCACATCACTCAGCTGTCCACAAGAGCTCCTCCAGCCGCAACACTGGAGCGGCAATCTTGACTCAGCAGCCGCCATTTTAAGAGCCCTCTGCTTCCAAGAAGCTCTCCATAATGAAGTCTGCAGATTGTGCAGGTGTCGTCAACTTCGAAGAACTCCCAAAACCTGGAGAGGAGGAACCAGAGAAACCAAGGATTTCCTGACACCATTTTACTAGAGACTTATAAGTAAATAAAATATGTCAATTGGGTTTAAGCCAAAGTAGCATTTTTAGAGGAGAGAACATAACCACATTAGCAATGGTTAGCAGTGGTAATGTGCACAGAGTCTTAAGGCCAACAAAAACAAAGTCAACAAAAATAGGAGGTCTGAAGGCCAACAGTTCGGGCGAACCATGTCAAGAGTTTCTGGCTTAACATTTATCCCCCCAGCTGAAAGTAGGGAGAACTACCCAACCCCTTGGGAGTTCTCTTCACTTAGGTCGAAGAACCTGGAGAGAGACCATCAGCATTGGCGTGGTCTGTTCCATTATGGTGTTCTACCACAAAGTCTGTTCCCTGTAGGAAGATGAACCACCTCAACAGGCTGGGGTTCTCATTCTTCATCTGTGTTAACCATCTGGGAGGTCAGAGGTCTGTCTGAACCCGGAACATGAGCACAAAACAGATATGGTTTCCTTTTCTATTGTACATCACCTTTGTTACTAGAGAAGTACCATCCTACTGATGATGGTGACAGATTGACCCAAGCCCTCTTCATTCATTTGTGAGAGCACAGCCTCTATGCCATGCACTGAGGCATGTGCCTTGACATTGAGGCCCGTATTTATAATTTTGTTAGCGCCGCATTTGCGCCGCTTTTTGACGCAAAACGGCGCAAACCTACAAAATACAATGGCATTTTGCAAGTTTGCGCCGTTTTTGCGTCAAAAAACGACGCAAATGCGGCGCAAAAAAAGTATAAATACGGGCCTGAATCTTTGGAAAAGTCAGGGGCATTGAGCAGGGGTGCTGTGCACATGGCCTCCTTCAAGATGACAAAAGCTTTCTGGCATGCCACTGTCCAGATCACCTGATGTGGCTGATTCTTAGAAGTCATCTCTGTCAAGGGGGCGACAAGGGTGCCCATATCTCCTGTAGTAGGACCAAGAGAAGCTCTTACTTCTGTCTGGGTTTGGGGGTATTTCCAAGCCAGGATTTATATTTTGGCCTGGTGGGGCTGAACCTTGCCTCCTCCCATTAATGACCCACGTAGACCACTGGAACCTGCCCTATCTGACACTTAGTAGCCTTGATAGTCAGTCCTACCCTCAGCAGACTCTGATGCAGTTCCCTGAGCACAGGTGGTCCTCACAGCTAGAAATGAAAATTGTAATGTTGTCTAGGTAGGCAGCACTGAAGTTATCCTACCCAGGCAGGACCTAGTTGGTCAATCTCTTGAAGGTGGCAGGTGTGTTCTTCAATATACAGGGCATTACCCAGAACTAGAAAAGCCCTTCTTCGGAGTGAACACAGACCTCTCTTTTCCCCCAACAGTTAAGGCAATCTGACAGTACCCAGATGTTATTGCAAACGTGCTGTGGACCTTGGCTGCTCCCAACCAATTTATGAGCTCATCAGCTCCAGGGATTGGGGTGTCCATCAGTCTTGGAGACTGCATTAGGCCCCTAGTAATCCACATAGAACCTAAGTTCATGGGTGGCACCTGAAGGGGCAGTCTTGGGGAACAACAATACTGGGCTGGGCCAAGGGCTGTTTGAAGGCTCAATAAACCTTAACTCCAGCATCTTGGAGACCTCCTCCTTAACGCTGGATCTCACCCTGTCAAACAACCTGTAGATTTTGCTCTTCACAGGCATGCTGTACCCAGTATCAATATTATGGGTAGACCATGTAGTGAGGCCTGGGTAAGGGAGAATTAGGAGGCAAACTGCCACAGAAACTGGCAGCAATCTCTCTGATGCTCTAAGGTCAGTGTAGAAGCGGGCCGATACCCTCCACTGACCCATCCTGCACCTTAGAACAAGGAGTTTGGGGAGAGATTCACCTTCCTATTTCACTCCATCATCTGTGACTGGGAGTTTGGTTAACTCAGACTTTAAAGCAGAGTTGAGGCGATTGGCATTCAAAACACTCAAAGGGTTCCTGGAAGTTTTGAGGTCCACCAGACTTCACTCTTGTGTTCTTTCACCGCATAGGGTCCAGACTAATAGTCTTGTAGGGTCCTGTGCTCCACGGGCTCCATCGCCCACAAGTTTTGGGTAGACTGAAACACAACCAGAGTAGCTTTCTGGTCATACCACTATTTCATCACCTTCTGGCTGGTTTCTAGATTTGCCTTAGCTTACTTACAGAAGAGCTTCATTTGGGTCGAGAATGCCAGCAAGTAGCTGACCACATCATGGATGGGCCATCCTGTGAGTATGCTCTTATCTCTCCTTGGACAGACTGAGAGGTCCCTGCACCCAGTGCCCATACAAGAGCCCAAAGGGACTGAAGGCAACACCCTTCTGAAACATCTCCTGGTAAGCAAACAGCAGGCATGGCAGTAGGACGTCCCACTTCTGCTCAAATGGTCTGACAGACCCATGATCATACCTACAAGGATCTTATTGAAACTTTAAACAAATCCATTGGTTCGTGGGTGGTAAGAAGTGGAGATCTTAAAGGTTACCCCATACTCCTTCCACATGGCCTTCATGTATACTGACATAAATTTGGTACCATCATCTGACACTACCTTTGTGGGGAACCTCACATTGATAAATATCCTCATCATTGCCCTTCTCACAGCAGGCTCAATACCAGTCTTCAGAGGGAAGGCCCACATTCAAAGAGGGTGCCAATCACAGGACATGGCTGCAGAGGAGCCATGTGCTTCCCTCCTGACTTGGCACTGGTCTGGCACGTAGATCAGGACCTACAGAAAGCATCTGAGGCCCTCCTCAGTTGAGGCCAATAAAAGTAGGTGACAATCCTGTCAAATTACTTGTCCTGCCCCAAATGATCTATAAGGATACATCATGAGCTAACTTCAGTTGGAAGCCCCTGTAGCACTTGGGAACCACCAACATACATCACCAACACATGTATTGCCCCAGGTTTAGGAACCTTAGGCTTCCTATACTGGAACCCATTCTACTAGTAAATCAGGTTATCACAGAGGTGTTACCAACTGCCTGGGCCCTGGCCTGCTGCTGTATATCATCAAGAGTGGGGCACTCCATCTGGCCTTGTACAACTCCTCCCTGGTGGCAACCCCTTCCTGCTGCCAGTTGGTGAGCTTAAGTAGGTTTCACAGGGTGGCACCATCCTCCCCTATAGGCTCTGGGGTGTCCCCCCAAGGTTCAGCCTCCTCCTGGACCGTGGGAGTCTCAAGAACGGGTTTCCCATGCCCCTTGCCCTTCCTCTTGGCCATTGTTCCAGGCTCCAGGTCCTCCTGACTACCCTCTTGGGCAGCCTTGGACTGTGTCATCAGGCACACTCACTCAGACAACCCTAACATATCGAAGTGAAACCTGAGCTACACCTCCTTTCAGATGGTGTGCTCTACGTCATTGGCAAGCAAAAAATTCACATGTATGTATTAGCTCACAGCGACTCTTAAGGATGAGATCCCCCGACCACTCAAAGGGAACTAGAGCCACTGGGTAGTGACTGTCATGGTTGTCAGCTGCAGCAACTTGGTGGAATGTATGAGTCAGTCTGGCTGGAGCGTCTCTCAGAGCCTCAATTCTCTGCCCATTGATGGTGACCCACTGCCTGTATTTCGTAGTGCTACTGGGCATGTGAGCACTCTGCACCATCTCTCCATCACCATGGGAAACTAGGGTAACCTCTGTGCTCTCCTCCACAATATCTGGGATAATCTACTCCCCAAGCACTATCCTGATACCTTCCCACCAGTGGGGACTGTGCTGGCTTGGGACATTTGGAGTGCCCACCTAGATTTTTTTTTAATAAGTCTATAGTGTGTTAAAAAAACAAAAAGGGTGCATAATACAGGAGATAATATTTGCTACCCTTGTCATAAATGTATACATGTCAGGTATTTTACTGTCACATTAATATTGACTGGTCTATTAGCGTTATACATCCCATTTGTAATACATATTACATTACTCAACAACTTATCGGTACGTGCTGTGGTGTTAAATTTTACCAACTTATCTATGTATATGCTATTCCCTTGATCAACCTGTATAACAAATACATCAACCTGAAACTTTGGAGTGGGTATGGTGGGGGTTACAATTGAATAATACTATGGCCGTCATTCTGACAGCGGTGGGCGGCGGTAGCCGCCCACCATGCGGTCACCGCCGAATGACCGCCCCGCGGTCAAAAGACCGCGGCGGCCATTCCAACTTTCCCGCTGGGCCGGCGGGCGACTGCCAAAAGGCCGCCCGCCAGCCCCGCGGGAAAGCCCCTGCAACGAGGAAGCCGGCTCCGAATGGAGCCGGCGGAGTTGCAGGGGTGCGATGGGTGCAGTGGCACCCGTCGCGATTTTCACTGTCTGCTAAGCAGACAGTGAAAATCTTTGTGGGGCCCTGTTAGGGGGCCCCTGCATTGCCCATGCCAGAGGCATGGGCAGTGCAGGGGCCCCCAGGGGCCCCACGACACCCGTTCCCGCCATCCTGGTTCTGGACAGGGTGGAGGGAAGGGGGTCGGAATCCCCATGGCGGCGCTGCAAGCAGCGCCGCCATGGAGGATTCCCTGGGCCAGGGGAAAACCGGCGGGAAACCGCCGGTTCCCCTTTTCTGACCGCGGCTTTACCGCCGCGGTCAGAATAGCCCTGGAAGCCCCGCCAGCCTGTTGACGGTGCTTCCGCGGTCCCCGGCCCTGGCGGTCATGGACCGCCAGGGTCGGAATGACCCCCTAGGTGTGTAATGTTGTGATACGGTATTGGCAATAAGGGAGCCGCCTCATGTTGTGTTGGATCTCCGTGTAATGTGTCCAACCGCTACCCTTGCATAATCGAATGTCTTTCGACTTCTTCTAGTAGTCTTTGCCAATCTGGTGGCCTGGTCGAGGGACTGCACTGTGTGCTTGCTGCATGTGCCACTTGCTGTTCTGCAAGTATCCCTGTCCGCAGGTCAGATAACCACCCTGTAATAGGTGGAGCTGTGCTTGATTTCCAGCACATTTCTAGACAGCGTTTTGCCAGGATCAATGCAAGGTCTATAAACTTGTTAGTAGATTTGCGGTTCTTGATCCCTAATATGTAGTGTGTCCCTTCCTATGTAGTTGCCCTACTATGACTGTGATTAAAACTTCAGTTATGGACTTTCATTAGTTGGTCACATGGGCACATGTCCATGCCATTTGTAAAAAAATTGGCGCTGTTTGATTGACATCTCGGGCATATGTCCTCCTCTCCCGGGTATATGCTTGTTAGTCTCTTGGCGGTGAGATAAGTGTGGTGTAGCTAATTAAATTGTGTATATTTGAGCCTGAGGTTCGTGGATATGCTCTTCTGTATTAAGAGGCCCTGCAACCATTGTTTATCTGTGAGCGGTATGTGGAAAGCGGATTCCCAGTAGGACCTGAACACCTGAAGGGGTTGTTCTTTGTCTATGCATATAGCACTATATATTTAGTGACATCTGGCTGTGTACCCGGTAAAATCTGTAGCAGCGCAGAAGTGGGTTGTTTCCCTTGTGTTTTGGCCCAGTAGTGCGTGATGTATCGTGTTAGTGCGTCAAATGTCAGGAAAGTGCCCAGAGGTATGCCGTAATCGGCAACTAGACTATCAAACAAGACTAAAATCTGATCCTCAAATAGGTCTCCACTTTGTGTTATGTCTGTTCTCTCCCAGGTGGCTGCTTCCGGCCCGGAGTGCATGTCTGGCCATCCTGGTAGTACCCACAGCGGCAGTCCCGGTGAATATGGGATTTTTTGGTGTTTGGTGCACATGTATGTGTTCCAACATTTCTTGGTAGCTCTCATCAATATGTTAGCATCATCCCCTGGGGTGTCTGGACTGGGTTTCATTATCCACCTCAGTATCTTGGTGGGGAGTCAATGTCGATTGCTGCCAACGAATTCATGCAGTTTATGTGTTGCCAGCTAGTGCATAGACCTATGAAGCTTGGCGGGCGCGTTGTATTTGGTGCACCGAGACCCCCCCAACAGTGGCATTTATAACTTGTCTATTGTCACCCATCTTCTTCTCTTCAATGAACGTTTTGCGCAGAAGTAAGGCCAGGATGGCTGAGAAGTAATATAATATCTGAGCAAGCACTAACATATTGGAGATGGCAATTCTACCCACTGGGGAAAGAAGGAGGGATATCCAGAATTGCAGTGAAGACCTCTTTTCTGTTAAAGCCCTACCAATGTTCGAGTCTATAATGTCCCTTTCCAAGTGGTATATTCTAACCCCCAAGTACTTAATGGTGTCGCAGGCCCACATCAGGGGAGTGGGTGGCAATCGTTCCAGTTGTTCTTCTGTTAAGGGCATTAGGGGGAACACACAGGATTTCTCCCAGTTTACCCTCAGGCCAGACACCCTACCAAAATGGTGTAATAGAGTCTTCAGTTGGTTCAATACCCCGACCTGGTAATGTACCATCGAAACTATCCTGAGGCCTTACCCTATCCCCTCCAGCCCCTCGCCTGCTACCGATCTGTTCCCCTCTGACTACACACTCTGGTATGTACAACCAACTGTAACTATTTTCAACAATTAAAACAGCCCCTCTGCCATAATCCAAATATGGCAGTAAACTCCCCATCCAAGGCTATTGCGCCAATAGCACTATGCTGCTTACAAGTAATATTATTAACATCTGGTCAATTTTGGATATACCTTTAGTGTATGTGAGGGGAGCAAGGCCTAAAGGCCAGGTGAGTATTCTTTAAGATCCTGTACTATAATTGTACTCAGCCCTTAGAATGGGGACATAGGGGCTCATTCTGAGCCCGGCGGGCGGCGGGAGCCGCCCGCCTGGAGGGAGTCACCAAATGACCACACCGCGGTCAAAAGACCGCGGCGGCCATTCAGACATTTCCTCTGGGCCGGCGGGCGCTCTCCAAAAGAGCGCCCGCCGGCCCAGAGGAAATGCCCCTGCAACGAGGACGCCGGCTCAGAATTGAGCCGGCGTAGTTGCAGGGGTGCACCCGTCGCGTATTTCAGTGTCTACATTGCAGACACTGAAATACACAGTGGGGCCCTCTTACGGGGGCCCCTGCAGCGCCCATGCCATTGGCATGGGCACTGCTGGGGCCCCCAGGGGCCCCGCGGCACTCCCTACCGCCATCCTGTTCCTGGCGGGCGAACCGCCAGGAACAGGATGGCGGTAGGGGGTGTCAGAATCCCCCATGGCGGCGCAGCAAGCTGCGCCGCCATGGGGGATTCCAAGGGCAGCGGAAAACCGGCGGGAGACCGCCGGTTTTCCTTGTCTGACCGCGGGCGAACCGCCGCGGTCAGAATGCCCTGCGGGGCACCGCCGGTCTGTCGGCGGTGCTCCCGCCGGGGTCAGAATGACCCCCATAATCCCCAACACTCATTGTGTGTGTATATAAGTATGTAAGTGGAGCCCCCGACTATATTCTCATGACACCAGTACTGGCATTTCCTATATAAGTTTTTCTGCTGTTTGTGGAGTCACAAGTGGGCTGCTGCCCAACAGCATGTCTGCCAGGTCGCCATTCGCCCCTAAGTTGTCGTCCTTCATGCGTACCTGTACTGACAAGGGCAGGGACGGGGACTTCACATGGTGCTCCACTTCCGCCACCACCTGGGCTCTCTCTCTGCTCACTTGCTCTTTAGATGGGTCTGTCTGCACCCGCCGCAGATGCAGGCCACAATTCCCACATCTCAGGTTCCCTGTTACCTGAGCCGATGTTTTCGGTGTTGCATTAGATATGCCTCTGCTTTCCATTCATGTCCATGCCTCCTCCCGGGAGGTGCAGAATGTGGTGGCTCCATCATGTGTGATCCGGAGTATTGCTGGGAACTGCAGTATATATTTAATATTATGATCTCTAAAAGTGCGTTTAACTTACAAGAAAGATCGCTTGCATTACACCTCCAAAGTGTAATCCGTGTAAATATGTACCTGTGAGTCCAGTACCTTCCACTATCTTTTTGCGTGGGCTACCTGCAGAATATGGTCTCTATCCTGATAGTTAAAGAGGCGGGCCACTACAGGGTGTGGGGGTGCCGCTTGGTCTTACAGCACCACGTGAGCTCTCTAAACTGAAAAGAAAATTGATGGTTTACCCTGAAGTACAATTTCTGAGAGCCATTCTTTAATATCTAAGTCCATGCTAGAGCCCTCCACCCATTCTAGAAGACCCACTATGCGTATATTATTGCAGCGGGGTCTGCCCTCTTGATCCTCTGCTTGTTGTCGCAGTTGAGCCACCTCCTTCTGCAGGGCTTCAATGTGAGTGGTGGCATTTGTGACCATTGGTCTAAGGGAGGACATTGCAGATTCCATGGCCTCGACTCGTTCCTTCAGTTTTTTATTATCTTTCCTTATGTAGCTCATGTCTATTAGCAGTGCGTCAATCTTGGGCTCCAGTGTGGATTTAATGTCAGTAATGCACTTAGGGCCTGATCTATACTTTTTTAGGGCTGCATTTGATTTATTTTTTGACACAAAAGCGGCTCAAACGTACAAAAATTCAATTTTATTTTGTAAGTTTGCACCGCTTCTGCGTTAAAAAGTGACACAAATACAGCACTAAAAAAGTATAAATCAGGCCCTTAGTATCTCATCAAACCTGTGAGAGTGATCCACTAGAGTCACCTCCAGGGATTCAGATGGGGAGCGCCTGTGTTCTCCAGTCGCGTCGCCCCCTTGCGACCCGGGTGCACTCAACATAGGTCTGTCTGGCTTAGTGTGACCCATCCCCGTTCCATCATCCACACAAATGTTATATTATTTGATGCAGTAAGACCAGCAGCAGGCCCCCCGCCGGGGGGACCAGCCGAGTTGACAGGTGTACACACACAGGGAGTTGACAGGGGTACACACACAGCTCTCTTATGACAGGGAGCCCACAGCTTCTGCCCACTGGGATGTTCTTTTTGCACTTTGTACGTTGTGCGGAGATGAGGGAGGGGCAACCAGGGCGGCACAATGCGGGAATCCTCCCCAGTTCTTTGCTGCAGGAAAGAGTGGGTCCCATGCCCTAGCGTTAGTGTTGTTGGCTTTCACACCCCTCTCCCTTATATCCTCCTTACTGCCAGTCGGTAATTGCTGATGCCATACTGCATCCCTCCTAGTCTGTACTTGCTCCAGCAGGTAGTGCACTGTCCGATTGGGGTATAGGGGACACACAGCCCCAAACTCCGTTTCCGTTGTCTCCGTTTCTCGTGCTGCCACACGGAGCTTGACTTGTTATCATAGGGCAGGGGGGAGGAGGGGTGTTGTGCCTACTTCATCCTCCAGGGGGGCGCACCCTCACTACATTTCAGTGGTTTCTGGTGCCTATACCCAGTTGTTCTTTCTCACGTGCCTCTCACTCTCTGCAGCGAACCCACTCTGGACCCCAGCTGGACTGTCGACACATCCGGCCTTGGAAGCTGGTGGTTATTAATTGCTCTAGGAGGAGGGGCACCCTTTTTAGGGCTTTTTCACAGGAATTAGTATGACTAGTTGTGAGCTGGACAGCTTTACATACAGCCAGCATTACTGATAGAAGAGTTGCTAAGGCTGGCCAGTGCAGCATGTAATATAGGACAAGGAACATGCTGGTGAGAGGTGATTTTTAGCAGTGTGGCATAGTGGTCAACTAGTGGGGATAACGTGTAGGGTCCATGAATGTTAGCATGATGGACTTAGTAATCAATGCTTCTATACTTTTTTCGGCTGGGTGCGGTTGCTGGAGCCTTTGGTTATGTGTTCTGTTTCTGCTTTGCTGGATGTATCTATGCCACTGTTTCCCCATTAGGACTACTATGAAAATAGAAAACATTGCCCAAGATGGCACCCGTTGATGCTGGGATATTCAAACAATATGTTCTGGTCCCAGGTCTGCAATATCGCAAGGCCAAGGGCTCTCCTCTTCAGGTCCCCGTCAGGAGGTCCATCAGTGGGGATTCTTGAGACGGCCACCGGTTCCATTGCCATGCCCTCTCATCTGGTGAGGTCCACCATGGTGCCGCGTCACTCCCAGCAGACCTGGAGATGGGCCCCAGGAGGTCCACCAGTGCTACGCAGCACCACGCCGCAGCTCCAAGGAGCTGCCGGCATCATTACCCCCAGCGGGGGAGTGCACAGCTCTGCATGCAGAGCCCAAGTCTTTGCTCTGGCGTATCGGGCGCTTCTGCTCATGGCCCCTAATCAGGAGGCCCAGTCATGGGGCACCCGATCCTGTGCTGTGGCCACACTCCCACAGCAGGCCACGGCCATGTTCCTCTGTTCGTGCCACAGGCCTAATGCATTCCCCCCGGTCAGCAGCAGTCAGGTGCTAACTGGTGATGAGGGCTCCCGTTTCAGTCAGTTCAGAAATCTGATTGAGGCAGTATAAACAGGATGTTCTTAGGGCCTGGAGAAGAGTCGGATTAAAGCGTCCGCTCCAGTCGCCATCTTGGCCTCACCTTGAGTGCCCACCTTGTTGACGATCATAGCACGTAGGGGGTGCCTTTTTTGAAGACTTTCTGTCAGGGAACCATCCCTTTTGCTACTCAGGTGGGGATTGGGAGTATTATGGGTCCTTTTGGGAACTCTTTGTTTTGTGTTTGCCTCCCCCCCTTCTTCTGATGGGGAGCCTTCTGCATGGCCCACCCTTGTGATGATCCCTTCGCAGACACCTTCCAGTGGATTCTGGTTCTGAGCCAGCAGCCCGCCTCCTTAGCAAGCTCCCTGGGCTCTGTGAGCTTATTATCAATCAAGTGCTGGCACAGCTCAGGAAAACAATTACTGAATATGTGTTCTCTTACAAACAGATCATTGAGCCCTTTCTATTCGTTCATCCCACTGCCCTTAGCTGAACCATCTAATGCCTTGCAAAAGAAATCCACGAATTGCACCCAGGACTGCTGTGGCAGCTTCTGGCTATCTCTGAACTTCTGCCTGTACTTCTCTAAGGTAAGGACATATTTTTCTGAAAAGGGCTTCTTTCGTAGGGGAGAAACCTCATGCCATACCCTTCTCTATGGCCTGTAGTGTGTCCCTCCCCTCGCTAGGTATGTGCTTCCACAGACTAGCCACCCCCCAATGCTCCTCAGGGATTTATTGGCTCTATAAGACCACATCCTAAGCTTCAAACCATTTCTGAATGTCATCCCCAACAACAAAATCAGGCATCAGACCTTTAGGAATATGGACTCTCTTATCTCCAGAGGGCACTGTATGTATCCTGTCACCATTATTGATGGACTCCGCCTTTCTGGCCTTGAGGTCCTGCTTCTTCAGATTGAGTTCATGAGCCAACATCAGTTTTAGTCGTGGGTGGAACTCGCTGAGTTTTGTTCTGCGGTATTCTGCAGTTATAAAAAAAACTCTATGATGTTCCACGGAACTCCTCGGAAATAGTTGTCTGGCTCTTCATTCTGTTTTTTCACACCGGTAGTAAATTTCACACTGAAAATCACCATGAACTGCACCATGCGGTGCAAGGTGTTTTACCTTTTTTCTTCTCTTGTTCTGTGCATGGTGACGGACCTACTTTTACAGTCTGTGCCAGTCCTCCTTTTATCCCACTCATCCACCTCTTGTTTACTTAGGCCCTCATTACAACCCTGGCAGTCAGTGTTAAAGCGGCGGTAATACCGCCAACAGGCCGGCGGAAAAAAATGGAATCATGACCATGGCGGAAACCGCCAATACAGATAGCCACTTTAACACTCACTGTGGTGGTAACCGCCAACAGACAGGCGGAACACAATGTACTGTCCACTGTATTGCAAGGCACCAATCCGCCACCTTTTCCGGGGCGGTACCAATGCCATCAAAAGCACGGCAGAAACAGTCTTTGGAACGGAAACTGACACCCTACGAGGAACCAGGATGCCATGGAGCCCGAGTTACAGGTGCTAACAATGTTGGTTTACCTCCTCTTCTACCAGGAGCAGCAAAGACGGCGGTGACGACCACGGTGAGTACTGCACCTAGCACGGAGGGGGTGAGGAAAAAGAGAGTGACACAACACACACAACACGCAACACCCCACCCTCGCCCACAACACCATACACACAAATACATGTAGCAACATTACATTTAGACCCGGTAACTCTCTGGAAGAACGCAAGGACAAAAGGAAATGATTGTAACGAGTGTAATCATCGAAAATTCAGATATGGAAACAGGTCTGTGACAGATCATTATACACAAATATGTGCCGCAACTACACAAGCCCAGATAGTGTTCCAATCATTGTCTGTGGACCAGTGGTCCCAAAATGCATGGGCGAATCCCACACATGATACCTGCCTCTAAATGGAGAGAACACTGCTGGGGCATCAGTTCGAAAATAAACAGGCACCTCATGGGGAAGGGGGGAATCTCAGCCGGATGATGGGACGAAGTCACTGCTCCACGAGGGGGCTCCATGCCCACAGGTTGCTCCTGGGGAGTGCAAAGCCACAGTCTCTCTAGTGGATGCTTTTCTCCACTGGTTCTGGAGGGGTTTTAGTGTCCAGAGTGCGTCATCCTGCCAAGGACTGGGGTAGTGGATGCTGTTCTCCACTGGGTCTGGAAGGGGTTTTGCTTCATCCTGCCAAGAACTGGGGTAGTGCATGCTGTTCTCCACTGGTTCTGGAGGGGGCTCAGTGCCCAGAGTGCTTCATCCTGCCAAGGACTGGGGTAGTAGATGATGTTCTCCACTGGTTCTGGAGGGGGCTTAGTGCCCAGAGTGCTTCATTCTGCCAAGGACTGGGGTAGTGGATGTTGTTCTCCACTGGTTCTGGAGGGGGCTTTGTGCCCAGAGTGCTTCATCCTGCCAAGGACTGGGGTAGTGGATGCTGTTCTCCACTAGTTCTGGAGGGGGCTTTGTGCCCAGAGTGCTTCATCATGCCAAGGACTGGGGTAGTGGATGCTGTTCTCCATTGGTTCTGGAGGGGGCATGGTGCCCAGAGTTCTGCACATGCTGTGTGGCAGTTCCCATTCCCTCACCTGGGTGTGTGTGCCATGAGATTTCCTGGGAACATGTAGCATGATACTCCATGGATTCAGAGACACACTCCACCCTGCTGCGACTTTGCCTGCCAACTGCTGGTACTAACAGTGCTGCTTGTGGTGCCTCATGTACTCTGTGCAGGGTTCAGGACATCTCCTGCAGCCTCAAACGGCAGCCCACTGGGAATGTTGTCCATATCGGCTGTGGTGGCACTGTCTGTGCAAGTCGCAGGGCAGGTGGCGGTGGTTGCGGCGGTGTCTGTGGCGGAGATGCTGTCGGTGGTGCATGTGTCAGCACCTGTGGAGGGAGACAGCAGGACGTCTCCTGCAGCCTCGAACAGCTGCCCACTGTGGATGATGCTGGGGACTGTTGCTGAGGCAGCAGACGTGCAGGTGGCAAGGCAGGTGGCGGTTGTGGTGGTGGTTGCGGCGGTGTTTGTGGCGGAGATGCTGCTGGTGGTGCATGTGTCAGCACCTGTGGAGGGAGACAGCAGGATGTCTCCTGCAGCCTCGGACGGCTGCCCACTGTGGATGATGTAGGGTACTGTTGCTGAGGCAGCAGACGTGCAAGTGGCGGTGCAGGTGGCTGTGCAGGTGGCGGTGCAGGTGGCAGTGCAGGTGGTGGTGGTTGCGGCGGTGTCCACCGCCGTACTGGTTGCTTTTCTGTGTGTCAGAAGGGGTGACACCAGTCCCTCATCCTGAGGCTCCGTGCCCTGAGCTGACTTCCCTTTAGCCTTGTGTCCCTTCCCCACCTTGGAAGTCGCTGCTGAGACCTTACCACAGTCCACTTTTGTCTTGGAAGAGGCCTTGCTGGGTGGTTGGTGCGGCTTTTCCCTACGGCATGTGGGCCCATTCTTCCCCTTGGCAGGGGGCGGAATAGGGTGATCCTTGTCCTCGCTAGGTGGCACACTGGCAGCCCTGATGGGTGCCGCCCACGATGTTACTGGACTTGCAGGGACCACAGTGCTGGAGGATTTGGTGGCTGAGGTGCTGGGCTGGGATCTGGACATCCTGGCCCTAGGGGAAGGATGGTGGGGAGGTGTAGGAAAGAGGTCAATGTTAGCCAGGAAATGTTTTTTAGACACAGTGGGAGGGGAAGATGGAGGGGGTTTGGGAGTGGAGGAAGAGGTAGTGGTTGTAGGAGGAGTACGTCTGCTGAGTTTGGGTGAGGGTGCATGGGCTGGAGGCTGTTGTGAGGTGGATGGCTGTTGAGTGGGTGTGTGTCTGCATTTCTGTAGTTTGGGAGGAGGGCTCACAGACACATTGGGAAAGGACACAGGGGACATGTAAATGGTAGTGGGGGTGGTGTTTGCACGTGAGTGGTGTGTGGTGATGGGCGTGCTGGTGATGGAGGTAGTGGCTGAGGATGTAGCGCATGCAGGTGTGAGTGGAGATGAGACTGGGAGGGAGGAGGAGGAGGACGTGGAGGAGGGGGACACAGTGGAGGCAGTGGATGTTGGCGTGTCTGCATGGGGATGGTGCTTGTGTGAGTGCCTGTGGGATGTGTGGTGCTTATGTTTGCCATGTCCACTCTTGTGTGTTGATGAGTGTGCATGCTGGTCTGATGGTGTGCTTGGGATAGGCTCATGTCGAGGGGATTGGGTCTGGCTAGTGGAAGTTAAGGGGGGGGGCTGGACACAGGGACAATGGCTGCCATCAGTGCTGAGGCCAGAGCCTGAAATGCTCTCTGTTGGGCTGCCACGCCAGAAGGAATGCCCTCCAGGTATGCATTTGTTTGATGCAAATGCCTCTCATCACCCTGGATGGCATTCAAAATGGTTGATTGCCCAACAGGGAGGGATCTCAGGAGGTCAATAGCCTCCTCACTGAGGGCAGCAGGACTGACTGGGGCAGGGCCTGAGGTGCCTGGGCTGAAGGAGATGCCCACCCTCCTGGGTGAGCGGGCACGGGAACCATGCTGAGGGGCTGCTGGGAGGGCGGTGCTGGTAGGGGGGTGGCGGCTGTACCTGTTGATGCGGTGGGCACAGAGGTGCCCGCCACTGCAAGGGAGCTCCCATCAGAGGAGGAGTTGCTGTCACTGGTGTCTCCTCCTGTCCCCGTCGTGGTGCTCCCCTCGCCCTCCGTTCCACTGGTGCCTTCAGACTCCGTAAATTCACCCTCCAGGGCCATGTGGGTTGCAGCTCCCTTTTGCTCCTGTGCCAATGCTCCTCTGCCAGATGATGCTAATGCACACAAGGACAGGGTGACAAAACAAAAAGGGGAGGAAAGACAGAAGACACACTTGGTCAATGCCTGCAACACCACTACCATTGGCGGACACAACAGAGAGAGAGCAGCCCTATGCACTAGCCCATGCACTAACAGTTCAGGAAAAAAGCGCATGCCCATGGGGGAGTCTGCCTAGACCCATTTGATGCACACCTGGAACCCACAGGAGCCTGACTAGGTGTAGAGGGCCACTACCACTTTTAGGTTTGGAGTGCCACTGAGCCTGCCAAACAATGGATCTACCTTGGCGCGTTTGCCCTGGCCTAAGGGAACCCACAGACCAATTCCCCCACCCAGAAACCTCATAAAGAGCCCAGAGTCAGCTGAATGAGACTGTACTCACTCCCTTTTGGCAACTCAGGATATGCCACCACCAGGATCTGGTACATCAGGGGAGTCATGGTGTGGCGGGCACGCCTTCCACGTTGGGAGGCCATCCCCAGCTGGGCCTCAGCCGTCTTCTTGGTCCAGCGGCGCAGGTCCTCCCATCTTTTGTGGCAGTGGGTGCTCCGTCTATGGTAGACCCCAGGGTCCGCACTTCCTTGGTGATGGCATGCCAAATACCCTTCTTCTCGTGAACGCTGACCTAGAGGAAAAGTGAAGTAAGAATGGATGTTACTCCCTGTCCGGTTCTTCTTACTCATTGGACACAAACCTCCCACCCTGGCCCAGAAAATCATACACTCACCATCCTCACATGCTAGCCTCTGCCCCCCGTATCTTCCATCCACGCCACTCCATACATTATTGTGCCATGCATCATGCTCACAGTGTACTCATCTGTTTGTCTGGAGGACCGTAGAGTAGCGTGTACTGGGGGAGGACCCCCAGCCACCAGCTTGTCCAACTCCTCTGCAGTGAAGGCAGGGGCCCTTTCCCCAGACACTGTAGCCATTGTTGCTTCCGGACTCAGGTCACAACAGCCCTTATAGTGAAGGTCCTCTCCTGTTGAAGGTCAGGTATCAAGTGAGTGAATAGATAGAAAATGGCGGTCACGTCCGCGGCGGTGTGTACCGTCACCGCCAGCGTACATAGTCATTGGATCTTGGAACCCATAGGCCCCAATGATAACCAATGCTGATTAGTGCCTGGGTCTTCGACTGCCTACCGCGATGCTGCACAATGCCAGCGCAGTTACCTCATTTCCCCTTGTCCCTCCTTACAGGTCAGGCAGCTGCCATTTCAAGGGGGCACATGGCAGGGCAACTAACTGCATCATAGCACTTTGGCAAGGAATACGGACAGACAGCGCCACACACCAATTACATCACGGTTGTTTTCAACACCCTTGTGAAACCTATGCGGTGTATGACCCTCTGCTCACCCTTCTCCTCCATAGGGCACTTCCGCTGGGGCAGGTGATGACATCGCGTCATCCTCCGGTATACAGACCCCTGGTGGACCTGTCGACAATGGAAGACAGACACATCATTATCACCTACAGACTTAATCGTGCCACAATCCATGAACTGTGTGCCCAGTTGGAGCCAGACCTGATGTCTGACCTGATGTCAGCTATCTGCCATCCCACAGGAATCCCCCCTCTAGTGCAGGGCCCGTCAGTACTCCATTTCCTGGCCAGTGGGTCCTTTCAAACAACAGTTGCCATGGCATCAGGGATGTCACAGCCAATGTTCTCTAACTTGTTGTCCAGAGTGTTGTCTGCCCTGCTGAAACACATGCTCAGCTACATCGTTTTTCCTCAGGTGGAGGATTTGCCCACAGTGAAAGGTGACTTCTATGCCCAACATCATTGGTGCCATTTATGGTACACATGTGGCATTTGTTCCACCCCGCAGGAATGAAAGAACAGGTGTACAGAAACAGCAAAAGCTACCATTCTATGAATGTGCAGATGGTGTGTTTGGCAGACCAGTACATCTCCCATGTGAATGCCAAGTATCCTGGCTCAGCGCATGCCGCCTACATTTTGAGGAATAGCAGCATCCCTTATGTGATGGGGCAACTCCTGACACCGTGTGTGGCTAATAGGTGAGCCCAAGGTCCCAACACAGTTGACATAGGTGTCTGGGTATGGGAGAGTCCCTAAGGGGTGGAGGATGTCTAACAGTTGCCCCTCGATATTTGCAGGTGACTCTGGTTACCCCAACCTGTCATGGCTACTGACCCCAGCGAGGAATCCCAGGAGAAGGGCAGAGGAACGCTACAATGAGGCACATGGGCAAACTAGGAGGATAATAGAGTGCACCTTCGGCCTCCTGAAGGCCAGATTCCGGTACCTCCATTTGACAGTTGGCTCCCTATATTACTCACCCAAAAAGGTGTGCCAGATCATCGTGGCATGCTGTATGTTGCACAACCTGGCTTTGCGACGCCAGGTGCCTTTTCTGCAGGAGGATGGGCCTGATGTTGGTCTTGTGGCAGCTGTGGAGCCTGTGGACAGTGAAGAAGAGGAGGCAGAGGAAAAATATATAGACAACCGAAACAACATCATCATGCAATACGTCCAGTGAGACACAGGTAAGAGATTGGCACTGCTCCTCTCATAACATACTACTGTTGGACATTGCCTGAATCTGCCTTTTTACCTCTGTGTATGGACCCTGAATAGTCACTTTGGCTTTCCATTTCACAGATCTGGGTCACACTTTCTGCCTTCTGCTATGTTTACTGATGCCCAACAACTGTCGAACATTGGTATGTGTACATGAACATTAACATTGCTATATTTTTGAGAGGTTGCAATTACACATTTGTGAAATTACAGACTGACTCCAGATTGATTTGTGATTCAAGGGTGTTTATTTCTGTGCTAATAAGTGGAGGGGGCTGTGCAATGGGCTGGGTTGATGGTGGAGGAATGTTCATGGTAGAGTCCAGTCTCTTGGTATCACAGGCGCATTGTCCAATGGGGCATAGGAAGTGGAGTTATGGCAGTTCAAAGTTGTCAGGGTGACAAAGTGGGACAAAAGGGTGACAATCAGGAGAGGATTATTTCCTGGCGGGGGTCTTGGCAATGTTCTCTGTCTTGTTCCTGGATCTCAGGGACCGTTTGCGGGCTGGTTCTCCTTCTGCAGGGGGTGGGGTGTTGGTGGCCTGTTGGTCCTGTGGCTGGACCTCCTGTCCACTAGCGCCGGAGGAGGTGGAGGGCTGTTTATCATTCAGGCTAGTATCAAGGGCCCATTTGTGTGCCACTGTGTCACTTATGGTGTTGGCCATGTCTGCCAGCACCCCTGCAATGGTGACCAGGGTGGTGTTGATGGACTTCAATCCTCTCTCATCCCCAGGTAGTGTTCCTCCTGCAGCCACTGGGTTTCCTGAAACTTGGCCAGTACCGTGCCAATGGTCTCCTGGGAATGATGGTATGCTGCCATGATGTTGGAGAGTGCCTCGTGGAGATTGCATTCCCAGGGCCTGTCCTCCCCCTGTCGCACAGCAGTCCTCCCAGTTTCCCTATTATCCTGTGCCTCTGTCTCCTGAACCGTGTGCCCAATGCCACTGACCCCAGGTCCCTGATTTTCTTTGGTTGGTGGGTTTGCCTTGGGTCCCTGTAATGGTGGACACACTGCTGATTGACTTGTCCTGGGGACAGAGGGAAGGGCCTGATGGGTGGGTGCTGTGGTGGTGTTGTCTGAGGGGGAGGTTCAGTGGTGGTTTGTGAGTGTGGCAGGGGAATCGAATGTCCAGGGGTCCCTGATGGGCCGGGCTGGTCATCTTGATCTAGGCGTGCAGAGCTGCTGAAATCACTGTGGGCCTCTTCTGTGGGGGGACTGGATATGTCTGCCACCTCCTGTCCAGTGACGTTGGGTATGGGTCCTGTTGGGGTGTAAATGCATAGTTATTGTATCTGTGTGTGCCATCTTGTGCAATGGGTGAGTTACCCTCTGCTCCTGTGCTTGCATTATTGGGTTTGCCCTTGTGTGATTAGTGATTTTGGGTATCTGTACTGGACATGCTTTAGTGATGGGGGTCCAAGCATAGATGTTGCATGCAGGGCTTGGTATTGGGATGGGTGGGTTGTGATGGTGGGGCATATGTGAGGTGTTGGAATGATGGGGGTGGAGAGTGGGGGTATGTGATGGCATG
Organism: Pleurodeles waltl; assembly: GCF_031143425.1. Taxonomy (NCBI): domain Eukaryota; kingdom Metazoa; phylum Chordata; class Amphibia; order Caudata; family Salamandridae; genus Pleurodeles; species Pleurodeles waltl. The sequence goes on from NC_090440.1 coordinate 1,621,292,609, forward strand.
CAGGTGGGGTGGGGGATGTAGTAGTAAAGTGTGACGTACCGGAGTCCAGTCCTCCGGCTACTCCTGCAAGGCCCTCAGGATGCATGATTGCCAAGACTTGCTCCTCCCATGTTGTTAGGTGTGGGGGAGGAGGTGGGGATCCACCGCCAGTCCTCTGTACTGCTACCTGGTGTCTTGCAATCACGGAACGCACCTTCCCCTGTAGGTCCTTCCACCTCTTCCTGATGTCATCCCGTGTTCTGGGTGCTGTCCCACTGCGTTGACCCTGTTGACAATTCTCCGCCATAGCGCCATCTTCCTAGCAATGGAGGTCTGCTGTACCTGTGATCTGAAAAGCTGTGGCTCTACCCGGAAGATTTCCTCCACCATAACCCTTAGCTCCTCCTCAGAAAACCTGGGGTGTCTTTGAGGTGCCATAATGTGGTGTGGGTGATGTGTGAGGTGCTGTTTGTTGTGCTGTGTGATGTGTTGTGTTGGTGTGTGTTCTTTGAGGTGTGTGGATGTTGTATGAGTGATGGTGTTGTGTGCCTGTGGATGCTGGCATTGTGTTTGCTATTCTCGATCTCTGTGCGTCTTCAAAAAAATGTAGTTGTAAGGGGTTGTGGGTAATGTGGGTGTGTGTTTTATAGCGGTGTGGGTGTGGTGTGTGTATGTGTATCAGGTGTGTGTATTTGGAATTGTCCAATGTGGTTGTGTTTTGTAAATGTGTGTGTATTTTGAGTGCGGCGGTACTGCCAATTGATTACCGCGGTTGAAAGACCATCGCATTGATTCGTGGGTCATGATAGTTTGGGCGTATTCCTGTTGGCGTGATGGTGTAGGTTTTGGTATCGCCAGTTTATCACTGACCTTTGGTGTGGCGGACTTGTGTGGGTGTCTGTATTGTGGCGGATTACGAGATGTGGGTCGTAATACCTGTTGCGGGATTTACCGCCAGGGTTGTGATGAGGGCCTTAGGGGCATATTTATACTCCGTCTGCGCCGATTGTGCATCAAACATTTTGACGTACAATCAGCGCAAACGTTGCCCCGTATTTAAACTTTGACGCCCGAGCCCACGGACGACAAAATTCCACCGTGTGCTTCATTTTTTGGATGAGGCAACCCGCCTTGCGTTCATTATATGCAAGGTAGGCGTTCCCGTCCAAAAAATTGCTTAAACGCCCGTGCGTCGTATTTATTCTTTCGGGCAAAAATGACGCACCGCCAGGAGGCGGAGCCAGAAAATGACGCACAGCCCGATTTGCGTCAAACATTAACACCTGGGTCAGGGCAGGCGTTAAAATGGGGCAAACACACCTGTATTTAATCAGAACAAACAGCAGAGCAGCAGAGCAGCAACAGGGAGCCATGGAGGTGATTCTAATCGAGCGTGCACGCAGATGCAGAGCCCAGCAGCAACAACAGCAGCTACAACAACACCAGCAGGGACCCCAAAGGCAGCGCAGAAGGCAGGAGAGAATATTCTGCCCAAGAACAACCCTTCAGGGCCTCAGGGAACACAACATCATACAGAGGTACCGGTTGAACTGGCAGGCCATTCAGCAGCTGCTGCGCAACATTGAGCAGTTGGCCCCCACTTTGGTGACATCCCGCACCATCCCAACAGAAACAAAGCTGCTTGCCGTACTTCACATGCTGGCAAGTGGCTCTTTCCAAACAACTGGTGCCCTGGTTGGCGGAATATCACAACCATCATTCTCCGCCTTTTTGCCCAAAGTACTGGATGCCATCAGTTGACTGACACCCACCACATCTGCTTCCTTAACACACTGCAGAAGCAGCAGGAAACAAAACAGGGGTTCTACGCAATCAGTGGCTTCCCACACGTCCTTGGTGCAATCGACTGCACACATGTACGCCTTGTGCCACCTGCTGCAACTGAACACCTCTACCGCAACAGGAAGCACACACATTTCATCAACTGCAGGCCATAGTCGATCACCAGGGATTGATCACCAACATCGAGGCTAAACATCCTGGGAGTGTCCATGACTCATACATCTTCCGTCACTGCACCATCAATGAACACTTCCAGGATGGACGGTATGGCAATGGACTACTTGTTGGTAAGTACAAAAACCTACTAATATACACACTGCACATCAACCCTCTAGGACACACAACACATACTCCACAACAGCAACATGTCAACAGGAACACACTGAGGTCCTGACATCACTAGCCATGTTTCTTAAGTCACCATTGAACCTGTCACACACTGGAAATTACTGTACAGCCTAATGTTAACACGTCAATGAGTGTGGTTGCCTAAATGTCACCTTGCAAATTGTAAGTGTCCCAATGACCTTTACATTAATACATTGCATAAGTTTCAAGGTATGGGATGTCCAGGGTACTTTGATATGAACGTGTTAACAACACTTTCAATTTTAACTGTGCATGGAACTATCATCTCACCCCCAGTGAAGACACACGGACACCTGTATCACAAGTCACAATGCTAGGGAGGGCACACTGTACTGCAAATCGCAAAACATACTGCTGACAAACGGTTAGCAGACAAACACTTGTTCAGTCAAGGAAGCAACACAATGCAGATGGTACAGCCTACAAGCATAGGATGTCACATTAGTACACAAAAGAGTCACAGACAACACAAGACAACTACTGCCAATAAAGGTCTTTTCAATAGTGCCAGCTACATCAACATGATCCCATTCATTTTCTCTTGCAGCTGATCAGGGGTATGGCATCCAGCCATGGATTATGACACCATTTGGCAACCCAAGTACAGCTGCAGAGCGTGCATACAACGAGGCCCATAGGAGGACACACAGCATTGTCGAGCGGACCTTCGGCATCCTCAAGTCAAGGTTGCGCTGCCTCAACATCACTGGTGGTAGCCTCCTATATTCCCCCGAGATGGTCTGTAGGATCATCCTCACATGTGTAATATTGCACAACATTTGTATCAGAAGAAACATTCCCCTCATGGAACCAGAGCCACACATGCCTGAAGAGGAGGAAGAGGAGGATGCTGGCCTGCAACAGGAGGGGGAACTACAGAACACAGCTGCTGGTATACGCAGGCGGCAACAGATTGTAAATAATTTCTTCTGAATATGATCACCTTCACCACTTTAGTCAACTAATTTAAATAAACATCTATTCTAATCACCATATCATGGTCTGGCTATTCCTTTTTGCACACCTTCATCTCTACTTATCAGAATAAGAGTGTTGCCTCATGGAGCATTGCTGAGATACTGAGTAGGACACGGAACATCCCAGAGCTAATGTGATGCCTAAAATACAATGGTCACATACACACACACTCTTAATGACATATATCATGTACATATCTCCTTTGAAGGCCAATAGCAGAGGACCACAACTATTTCACACATACATGTTGAAAGCAAGGTCCAACGCAGCATATGGCACACAACTATGACACCATCACTCAATAAAGGGAAAACAACCCTCATACATGAGGCAGTCAATGTGCTTTGGCATCACTAACAGGAATGTCTGACAAGACCCTTGACAGCAGTTAGTCCAACTGCATCCAATATTTGCAAGGAATATCTGTGACTAGAGTTCCATAGAAGCAGAACATAGACAGCACAAGTGCCACACATATGACATGCATTGCGCACATGACATTCCATGCACATGTCAGCCCATTTCCTAACTCCTGACACACCCATGCACCTGGTCACAACCCACCTGTCGGAACAGGTCCCTGGAATACTAAGATGTGTACCCTGATAATACCTCCTCTACACACACAGACCAACATTAGCAAACCAGTGTGCTACACCCTTTCCTAAGGTATGCCATTGTCATGTAACATCTGACTGCATGGACGTCAGGTCAATATATACACTGTCTTCTAGTTTCAAAGCCCTGTTAGCACATGTAGATTGCTTCCCCTTGTGAAAATGTCTGTTGGCCCTTAGAATGCAAGTCTCTCCTACAGGACTGGTGAGAAACAGATGCAGCCCACACCTGTGATCACCTCCATGCACACCACCCATTTCAAAAAGCACTGCCCCTGATGATGCCTGGAACAGCATAGGAGTTTCCATTATGTCAAATACACCGTCAACCATTGATACTAATTAAGCAGTGTAACACAGCCCTTGGGTTCATTTGTCACCTTCAAAAACACATGACGTACACAGTTTGACATGTCAACTGTCTAGTTTGTCCTCCAAACAGTCTCAGTCGGACCACTGATTATGTAACTTGTCCAGTAGCTGGCTCCTCAATCACCTTGCATTCTGTCAGCCTGACTGGCAACTGTCTGTGCGTCACACTAAAGTATCCCTGTGTCTACATATGTACCACACGTGCGTAAGAAAACCTCCAATTCATCAGGGGGCATTGGGCATGGGCTTCTTCCACGCATACCCAAATACATTGTATAGCATCATCTGCCTTTTAACTGTACCATTTGAGTTACATCCTCTTGGAAATGCAAAAGTCATGGCCCATCCCTTGTCTGGGTTGCATATATGCATGAATGACAAAGTGTGACAGTGTCCCAGGGTCATAAGCAGGGATTGGGTACGGGGCTTTCAGCACAACCAGCAACCTCTGATAATGTACATGAATAATACACAAATGTCAGAACCATGACAGTTCACACACAGCATCACAGTGCGCACAACATAGTGATGGGCCGTGTGTGGTGAATAGCTGTGAGAATAAACAGCACCGAGGCTATGATGTTCCCAGATGCAGTGGGAAGTGCAGAGGCCAACCTGTGTACAAATGTTGTAATGACACCTGCCGGAATATGACACCTGAGACATTATCTCACTCAGCACACCAAGGTTGCCCTGTTGACTGTCTCATTACACGTCTTTAGTAACAGGGTGGGACCATCCACATGTTGGTTCACATGTCCACATCTACTTTACTCACATTGATCAACCAAGGATACTCAGTAGTTACAGGAATAGATGCCACTGACTCATGATGAGTCCTGGTCCGAACTGTGACAAATTACACCCCAAACAATCTACAGGATCATCATTGGACCACACACATGAACAAGACACCTATGTGCAATTGATCACTGGAAATATGTGGACACGTGCTGTCTTGTATGCTGGTCCACCACAGCCACTTGATAGTTGGGGCTTACTTCTATGGCCTCAACTGTGGTGTCATCATACATATGAGACTGACCCTTGTCTGTCTGTGCAAACAACATGGTACCCACTTCCTCAATGCATGTGTGTGAGTCATTGTGGGATTCATCAACTAGTGCCTAGGAAGCTGTTACCAATACTCTAGGACATAGGATGTAGAAAATGTGGACCATTGACATGAACATGCGTCTGCCATCCATCTGGTGCATGCTATGTCACATGTGGTGTCTACGTGACCCTAAAACTTGGAAGTATACTTTACGGGTGTTGTTACATGTATGACTAACACATGCCCTTGCTCATTCCAAATTTGACTTGCATCTTAGGATTGGACACATGGACGTCACATTCATACAACCATATGCACGATAATACTTAGGCCCGTATTTATACTTTTTTTTAGCGCCGCATTTGCGCCGCTTTTTGACGCAAAACGGCGCAAACCTACAAAATACAATGGCATTTTGCAAGTTTGCGCCGTTTTTGCGTAAAAAAACGACGCAAATGCGGCGCAAAAAAAGTATAAATACGGGCCTTAATGTGATATACACACACAATTGGTCAACCAACACATTAGTTGTCAAAGCACACACTTTGAGCCAAAGGCATTTAGGTATTGTACATATGTGCGTCACATTGCTATCCTCTCCTTATGACAAACATGCACAATTTGTGCCACACATATATGTAGGCCACACTTATGGCCATCTTTGACGTCAGCCAACTGTAAAATACTGTGAAGGGTGTAGTGGATGATGTTCTGCTGCAGTATGATGTCACACATGTGAACATTCACCATCAACACCATACTGTCTTCAATTAGCCAATCTCTGATGTTTTCCAAATGTAAAATAACCAAAAAACAAGTTTAAATGCCACAAACCAGTTAATGCACTGTAATTTTGACGTCCCTAGCGGTGTGCGTCATTTTTTGATTACCAAAACTGTATTTGCGTCATTTTTTTTACGCACAGGAGTGACATTTAACCCGCATCCAGATATTTGTACAGTCCATGTATCATTATGTGGATGCGGGTTAATATTCACGTCTGTGCGTCAAAAAATATGACGCAAATGCAGTTTTGTGCAACAAAAAATGACGCATAACGCGAAAAAGGCGGGACTTTTCATACAGGAAGTGATGTAATAGGATATCCTGTTTACAGATCATGTACAGTGGGTGTACTTTCACTTTCACTTTGCAGTCTATGATCCTTCTAGACTGTGTGGCTGTGTAGAGAGTGTTGTCCAGAGATTTTGTGCTGTATTTGTCCTGTGTGCTATCTGTAAAGTCTTTTTGTCAAATAAATATTGTTTGTGTATACTGTAGTACTGTGTTTTGTCCACATTTGTCCATTTATCTTGTGTATTTCTTGTTTGTGGGAGTCTGTTGTGGGTAGTGTTAGTTTGGGGATAGTTGGGCTCTTTTAGTGTTTAGGTTTACTTTTTTCCTGTCTTTTTATCCCTACTTTCACCCATTTCCCCTTTCTATTTCTTTTACCCCTATTCCTTATCTTCAACTATAAGTATGTCTGGTAGGCCATGTCTTGGTAGGATGGGGGAAGAGGAGTTGGGGGGCTTCATCTGGCTGGTGACACATTTCTTGCCGCTCATGATCCAGGCAGGGGGCAGGGTCATACAGGGGTACTCGACAGAGGCGCGCAGAATCCGGTGGGAAAAGGTGCTGCATCACCTGCAGCGTGTGTATGCCAGCCAGAGGAGTGACCACCAGCTGAAGCACCGGTGGGCTGACCTCATCACCAGGGAGCAGGATCTCTTGGACCACCTGGGAATCATGATTGGTGGCACTGTTGGTGAGTACGACAATTGTTAATGTGCACGATTAAATGCTCTGTAGTGACATCAGGGGATTAGTGCAATGTCTGCCAGCCAACTTGATGACTGTGTGTAATGCTGGGGAAAGATAAGGGGATCATTGATGCACTATGGCAAGGATCACAATTGCTAGCTGTCAGGTAGCACGTGCTCAGCAAACTTACAGGTAACTTTACCATGAAGGAAATTGGTGCAGCATTTTTGTCAGCACAGCTAACAAGATAGGAGCCAATCATGTCTATATAGGGTATTATTGACAGAGAAGTACAGATGTACCAACATTTAGGCCAACTATGTTGACGCAATTGCTAGACTGACTTTAGAATCACTGCATGATGCTGAAAATGAGTGCTGCCTTCACGTCAATTGATAATAGCAAAGTGGCTCAAACATTGGTCTCATGTTAGTCTGGTGAGTGTGGAAGGAAAGCGTTCACAGAAGTACTATGAATGTGTGGGATTATTTGGTTTCTTGATCTTTTTGGATACATGTCAGTTCAGGATTTTAAAACATTGTGAAAAGGTGTAAGGTGCCCTCAGCTAACATCTTAAGATGTTTGTTGGAATTAGTTGAGCCACAATCCAAATATGGATGGCAGTCCAAGTGTATGCACATGGCTTCACATCTCCATGGTTGGTGCAAATCACCATATCTGGGCCACATCAATTGACTATACTGTTACAACAGGATGGCTTACAGGAGTCCCTGCCCCTCCCTCTGTACATTGGGCCTATGTGCAATAAATGTTTCATGGCCACAAGACAGTTTGACTGGTAATGCAGTCCTCAAGTAACCAGGCGTTGGATGTTTCTCTTGGATGCACATGATGAGACGATTACACTCCATATTTTTTAGTACTCACCAATTATAGGGCAAGTTTGCAACCACATGATAGTTAGGGCCAATGTATGTGTGCAGATATGTGTGTAACTGTCACAGGAGACCCATGCTATGTACAAGTTGGCCGTGAAATATCAGATGCAGTACCATCATGCCTGAATGGCTGCCATGTCCTTATTCAGCCTGCACATTGTAAATGATTATGAAATTGTTGCACTGTGCACAGATTTTGAGCACATTTCTTCCTTCCATACCTTACAGGTGGACCGGCACCCTACACTGTGGGAGAGGTGGTGACATTTGAGGACCCCGATCACTCCAGTAAGTGCTGATATGTCTGTTATGTGTTGTGTTTGCTGGTTATGGACTCGTGTGAGTTGGACGCATAGCAAGGTGTGATGCGTTGGGCAAGTTTTTCACTTGTTCCATGAGTGGGAATGCAGTTCTCACATGTTTTGAGTTTGCCAATGCATATCCAATGGTATCATGTAGGGATTTTAGGACATCCCTGTAGGCCCCACTGTGAGTACAGGGGATAGTCATGTGTCTGACACTTGTATCACCAAGAGTCGCAATGGAAGTCAGCCCCTATTTAGTCAGCCTGTCAGACCCACATTCTCAAAGTTTGGTGGAGCTAATAGCTTCCCAATAGACATCTGCTTCACTATTTACCTACGTAAGTTTGAAACAGTAGGTAGAACCTCCTAGCAGCATGTACTTTCACATGTAGTGCATCAAGTCTGTGGAACCTGAGTGTAATGGCCTAGGTGTGCATGCAATTCATGATCATGGGTGTTCTAGCAACTCTGTGTCTGATGTAAGTCAGGCCTCACTGGAAGTATATGTTGTGTACTAAGTTCTGCATTTCCTGACATGTCTGACCCTATTAGTGCTCTAGGGTTTGCTGAATCCAAATTGTAGATAGACCTTACCTGTGGTGTGTCTGTAGAGACAAACATGTGTGGAGTTGCCTATACACTCCTCGGTGTACATGTTGCTGGCAAATTATAGTTGTGTATCCACCGCCCCCTCTCAAACACGGCCATGGGTTTGTGAATGGGGTACCTAGAATTGATGCTACCAGTATGTTACATATACCTGTGAATAAGTGACAGTTTGGTTGCATACTAGTATACACACTCAGGTTTGGAACTTGGTACCATACTGGAAAGTCCAGTTACAACTTGCAGACCATGTGGCTTTAGTTTTGCTTTCCGTACACTGACATTTGTAGCCCAGCTCTTGGTGGAGGATATGCAGCATGATTCTTAGATGTTAACTGTCAGAACTCAGATTGCAAGTCAAAGCCAGTTGTTACCCATCTTGTGGGTTATGGATGTGCTTTGTGTGATGTGACCTTTGTTGTCTGGCCTGCCATATACTTCCTCAGGGACATTCAATGCTCTGTATCGTGATATGAGCTGTTACAAGTACAGTAGATGTAATGTCTGATTAACTTGCTGTGCCGTTTCACACAATGCAGTTACTAATGTAGCATATCTGCATTTGTCTTCACAGCAGCTAACATAATTTCAGACCAGGTCCGTGAATGTCAGCGTCGGGCCATGCGATACCAGCACATCCTGCTGGTGGATTCGGGGTTCCGGAGGATGGCCCGGCGATATCGCCATGAACGTGCCTCCGGGGCATTGCGAGCCTTCCCACAGGGTGGGCCTACTTTGCCCACCACAGCCACCACAGAAACAACAACCAATCAGAGCCAGGTGGCCACACCCACAGCTGCCACTGTTGATCCAACATCTGCTGGACTTCCTGGCCCCAGCATTGCCACCGGTGCAGGACAGCCCACACAGACCTCCTCCACCGGTACCCAGACTGACACTGCTCCAGCTGTTGACCCTGCAGCCTTCAATAGACTTGAACATAAGATGGACAAAGTGCTGCGCAAGGTGAGCCACCTGAGCCGGGACGTGCAGCACATTAAACAGCGGGTCAAGGATATGAAGAGGACCCTCCAGAGGGCCAACCTCTAGACAGCTGATTTGATGGACATGATACCCTCCCCTCCCTCCTCTTTCCTTGTTCTTAAAGTTAGTGGGCTTAAGGGGCTTAGGGGGTGATTCTCCGGCGGGAGCACCGCCGACAGGCCGGCGGTGCCCCACAGGGCATTCTGACCGCAGCGGTAAAGCCGCGGTCAGACCGGCAACACTGGCGGTCTCCTGCCAGTGTACCGCTGCCCTGTTGAATCCTCCAAGGCGGCGCAGCTAGCTGCGCCGCCGAGGGGATTCCGACCCCCCCTACCGCCATCCAGTTCCCGGCGGTCCGCCCGCCGGGAACCGGATGGCGGTAGGGGGGGTCGCGGGGCCCCTGGGGGCCCCTGCAGTGCCCATGCCACTGGCATGGGCACTGCAGGGGCCCCCGTAAGAGGGCCCCTACAAGTATTTCACTGTCTGCTTGGCAGACAGTGAAATACGCGACGGTGCAAATGCACCCGTCGCACCTTCCCATTCCGCCGGCTCGATTACGAGCCGGCATCCTCGTGGGAAGGTCGTTTTCCCCTAGGCTGGCGGGCGGCCTTTTGGCGGCCGCCCGCCAGCCTAGGGGAAAACTTGAAATACCCGCCGCGGTCTTTTGACCGCGGCGCGGTATTTTGGAGGGCGGAATTCTGGCGGGCGGCCTCCGCCGCCCGCCAGAATCAGAATCACCCCCTTAGTGTTAGGTTTGTATAGGCTGTTAGTTTAGTTAGTGTTAGTGGGTGGGGGGTGGGGGTCCTGCTTGTTTCTTTTTTGACTTATTACATGTGTGGGTGGATGGTTATGTTGGGGTTCTTGTGAGTAAAAAAAAAAAAGAAAAAAAAAAAAATAAAAATACCAAAAAAATATATATTTGTTTAGGATAGTATAGTATGTGTTTAGGTTAGTATGTGTTGTCCTCAATGTGTCCCGTCTCATAAGGGGGGTAGATCTTTAGAACATTTCGTTACATGTGATTAGTAAGTGTAGCTTAGGTTAGTTAGGGACAGTTGTGGGTAATGAGTAGTCAGGGTAGATTAGGGTAGGTAAGATTTTTCCTTCAGTATCCTCATCTATGGTTAGCTTTTAATAAATATTTGGTTACCCCTTAATAGTATGTGTTGAATGGTACTTGATCGTGGGTTTGGATTCAGTGTACATCAATTTTGTACTATAACATCTGTGTCCTTTGCTACAAACAAATCCCAACTGAGCTGTACGATTGGCAGCTAGCCCAGAGCTACCTTGCAAACTGTCTACCATTTGTTGCAACCACCAATCACAGTTAATATGGTTCCCAATGTGTTTCTGTTGATAAGTGTGTTTTCAAAGTCACTAACAGTGCTTCCAGACTTGATATTGGGGAAACAGTTTTAGGTCTGACTGCAGTGTGATGATCATGCACACCCTTATAAGATGAGTTCTCATTGGCAATCTTGTATTCTTGTCTTCATGACCCTCATACATCATTTGTGACACAGTTCGGCATGATTACCTATTTGTATGTTAACTCAGACACCTTCATTTGTGCAGTTTTTTTTTGTATTTACTTAGATTAGTGTGGCATGTTTATTGTGTTATTTTTGCATGTTGACAACATTTAGCGGGCACTATTTGATGACTTAGTTATCCCCTGAGGAAGCATTCTTCTGTCCTACACAGCATGGTGGTGTATGGTTTCTCACTTCATCAGATTATTCCCTCAGGATGGGCAGAGTATGATGCAATCATGGTCACTGTGCAGATTTCTCTAACTACATAATATCTGGACAGTTGTATTGACAAGCTATGTAATTTGACAGTAGGCACATTTCAGTTATCTACTGCACAGTTGATATGTCACATTACCCAGAGACAGATTTGTTGTGTAAGTGCTATTTATTGAAAAGTGCTGTAGTGCTATATGTACATTGTCCATGATTGTGAGTCCATTATAGTGATATCTTCCATTGTGATCCAACACAAGGGTTTACCAAAATGCTTTTGTCATGCTGGGGTTGCTGTTTCAGACAGTGCAGAGGGACAGACTTAGCCAATGAGTAGGAGAGAGACAATCACTGGGCTGGGTGACAAGATATACAGTGGTTAGCAGAACAGTGCTTGAGTACTGTTGTTGTAAGATTGTCATGTTTCAAAACGCAGGACTTTGGTAATAGTTGGCCATGTGGCAGGGACTAGTGCTTCCGGGTACTTTTCCTTGTGAATGTGATCTGTTCCATGTCTTCTTCTTCTGATGTGTGTGTTGCCTGCTTTGTCCTTGTTGTTGGTTGTGAAGGGGCAACACACACCTCAGTGTTAGAAGACGTGGAGTCAGACATACCGGTCCCTGCTCCCTGTGAAGGTCTTAAGGGCAGTACTGCTGCAAGGAGGGCCAGCTGGTTCTTGAGAATAGCAGCCACATCACGATGGTAGGCAGCCAGGTCGGCCCTGAGGGGTTCAATGATGCATTCGTGAACGCGTTGACAGGATTGCTGTTGTAGGTTTTGGGTCAACTGTATTTACAGCTGTGCTGAATTCCTTCTGGGTTTTCTGCAGTTCCTGCAAGATAGATGTTAGGGCTTGCATAGCTGCTGCCAGATCTGCAAATGACATCATGTACAAACGCACCCCCTCAAGGCTGGCTGCCATATTTTGCATCTCCACCCGCACCTCCTTGGCCAGCTCCCGCTGTACTCCAACTACAGTTCTCTCAGAGCTGGTGCCAGTGTCATCTGAGTCCTCAGCTGTATTGGAGCTGGCATGTCTTACAATTGGGGTGGTGGGTGGTTCCTCTGCGATGGCTGCTTGGTCTATGCTCCTCCTTGTGACAGAAGGTGGGGTCTGGAGGGTTTCAAGGACCTTTTGGATAGTCTCCTGGGGAATGTTTATCGGCTCATCATCCATGTCATCAGGGAAATCTGGGACAGGCATATCGGCAGGAGATCCATCTTCCTCTGCAATGAAACAGGGTACAATTAGTGTGTCTGTGTTGTGGCAATTTTGATGTGACGTGCCTGCCTTTTGATGAATTCACTTTGTGATCTTGTTTTGTGTTAATATCTGCAGTCCTTCAGATGGCCATTGTTTCAGGCCTATGGCCAACCTGTGTGTCACATGTATGTTATTGAGTTATTAGACTTGTCAGCCTCATCGCCTCTAGGTGTTGATTTTAGCCAAATGGAGAATTGCCACCTTCTTTTCCTACTCGACCCTCCGTGTATATCCATTCTCATGGTGAGACCTTTCACTGGCTGTGGGTGTTCTGAAGGCCCTGGCAGCACACTTAACAATCTGGACCTTCCCCAATCCCTGATCGTTCACATCGACTTAAATGTAATTGACATGTGGCAGATCCTATGCATGTCAATGTTATGATCCGATATGGATGTTGACATTGTTAATGGGTCCTGCTGATGTTGGGTAATGTGTGTTACATTGGATTGCCCAGATAGTCGTATCAGTGTCCTAGTTCCTCCTCTGACTGTGCAGGTGTATTTCAGTGACCAGTTACATGTGTCTATGCTGTTGTCTGAGCAGTATGACATTTGGGATGGTGCCTTGTTACCCAGGCACAGGATGGACCCTGACATATGCAGCATGGGTGTGTCCTTAGTGCTGTGTCGCTCCTATTGTTGTTTACTTTGGCTGATGTTTGTGACAACTATGGGCATTGACATTTGAGTGTACTGGGGCCTTTGTCTTGTTTCTGGGGATTGTTGCAGATGTCATCCTCACCCCCTAATTTAGGTGTGTATGATCCATGGGGAAGTTACTGCCATTGGCTACTTGAGCTGCACACAGATCAGAGGTGGTAGTGGCAACTGTTGTCGTAGTTACATTGCAGTTGTCGGTTTGGCTAGAGGATTGCTAATAGGGCCCTAGTTAATGTAGGAGGTATGTTGGCTGACGAGTGCCAGGATGTAAGTTTGACGTAGTGGCCTTCCCTCCTGTCGTGGCTTTCCCTTTGCTCCATCGTTGGCATGACAGCATGCCCCCATGGGACTGTTGTTGGTGTAGTGTAATGGTGTGGCCCAGCTTCTGTCTGTGCAGGCCATGCCCCAATGACATGCGCCTTTACTCATGCCAATCCATGTATATGTTGACTTCCATGCATTTTGTGGTCGGTATCCCCCCGCTTGCAGTTAACATTTGTGCATTTTAATTCCCCATGCAACTTACCCTGCATGTGCGTTGTCTCCTGGTAGTCTGCGCTGTCCTGTCCTTGAATCCCTGTGACAATCTCCTCAGGGATGATGGCTGCGACCATCTCCTCCATGTGGTCCAGGGCCTCCTGGTGTGCTGGACTCCCCCCTCCAGTCTGCAGTGCTGCCTTCCTGTTCCTTGCCATCTTTTCCTTGGTCCTGCGTTTGCAGTTATGCCAGCGTTTCTTGCACTCGATGACTGTTCTGCGTACTCCAGCCACACTGTTAATCTTGTCAACAATTTGTTGCCATATAGCCTCTCTCCTACTGATTGGCAACTTTGATGTGACAAACAGTTGGTGCTGGTGTTCCGTCACCTCTTTAACCAGAATTTCCTGCTCCTCTGCACTAAAGCGACACTTTATTTTCTTCTTAAAAGTGTCCTGGTTCTTGTGTGGGTCCTCCTGGCTGGTTTCTGGTCTGCTGTCATCTTCCTGGGGTCTGTAGTGGCATCTGGGATCCATTTTGGCTCTCCTCTGGTGAAATGGCTGTGTTCGCTGTGTTTTTTGACGCTATTGCGTCAAAAAAACTGCGCATATCCGGTTTGCGGTGTCGTAAATCAACCCACAGTCATTTCTGCCGCGTTAACGTCGTTTTCCTTTACGACTTGACTCCGCGGTGTGCGTAAAAAATAATGACTCCCACCTGTTGTTTGCGCCGCCATGCGTCAAAGTATAAATATGATGCCCACACGGCGCACCAAAATGGCGTTAGCCGGTGGTAATATTTTTGACGCAAAACTGCGCCAGCGCAGTTTTGTGTCAAAAAGTGTAAATATGGGCCCTAGTGTTTTATCAGTGTGTGTCTTTCTGTGTATTTTATTTTTTTGTGTTTTTTTAACTTTTTATGTGACTTTTTGTATTTTTTTGTTTTCACTTTCCTTCCTGGTGTTGCACCTCCTAGTTCTTCTCTTCTGCTTTGTCTTGCTGTCCTTAAATTGTTTTTCACCTGACCCCATGGCAGAGCAGTAGCAAGCAGTAGCAAGTGTCAGCACCACAAGCTGCACACACTGTAGGCACTGGTTCCCCTCAGGGATGTAGCCACGCCATTTCTACAGAAGCAGAGGTGACCTCGCTGTTTTTTTTTTTTTTGGTCCAGCACCACCTCTCTTCCATGATGGCAGTAGGCGGCAGGCCAGAAAGAGGTTGAGCCCTGTGGGAGCGTCGGCTGGCGTAGGGGAGAGTGTGCATTAACTGCAGTACAGGGGTGCAGCACATGACACAGCAGCTGAAGCACCACTGGGTCGACATCATTGACCGCGAAAAGAGCCTGCTCAACCTCCTAGATGTCAAGGTTGTAGGGCTCAATGTGTAATAATTATGTTTTGTTTTCGATAAATGTTATTATTTTTTCAAATAGTATGCTGCTCACACACAGAGGTAAGTTAAGTTTATGTTACAAATAATATCTGAGGCAGCTTGAGCTAGGCAGATCCTTGCCGATGCCTATTTGGCGCTTGCTTGAGCTCATTATTTAAGAAGGTAGGTTCATATTTATAGCCTGTTTTGCCTTGCTATTGCACCACACAACATGGTGCAAGAGCAACACAAACCTTAAGTGAGATTTATGAAGCCATGCAAGGCCACCTTGCGTGGCCCTTTGAGCCTTCATAAATCTTGTGTAATGTAACGTAGCACAAATTACTGTGTTACATTGCTCTGTACTGGGGAGGCATTTCCATGGGTGTTGTGTGGGTGTTCCTATGCAATATCCATCGATTTTGATGCAGTCCCAGATTTAAAAGAACTTGTAAACCTGGGAATGCACCAAGAAGATAGACCTTCTCAGGTGAGGCATAACAAGGAGAAATATGCTTATTTCTCCTAGTTTTTGTTCTTTTTCTACTTTCTGCATGGTACAAGGGTGTAAGGGTGCCTGCATTCGTGCTAGGCTGCCAAAATGACACCAGCACAGGGGTTAAGGATAGCAATGTGCCTTATTGGATGAATACAGCTCATTCCTGACCTTTCTATGTGACGCAGGGCAAGGCAGCAAGGTGACTTCCTGTGCTGCCCTGTGCCACAAAGCCCATAAATATGGGCCTAAGATAGTAGTATATCAAGGAGTTTTTGTTATCCCTGCATCATCACTTCTGTCTATATTGTTTTAGTATTCTTTCCCTCTCCCCTTAAATGTCTTGTGGTACTGTAAGACTAGGAGATAATACTTTTGATACTGTCAATATTGCAGGCCCAAGTTAGCTATTACATATTCACTGCATACTTGTTGAGAAGGCTTTCCTGCTCATGCTCAAACTGTCAAAACAAGAAAGTGGCCAAGGTTATGCCCCCCCCAATTTTGTGTTATCATTCATTTATACAGTATATCAGCAGTTTCCATGACAACGCAGCATGGCAGGAAAGTAAAGACTGAGATCCCATTGCATTTGCTAACCAAGACCATGTGTCCATCATTGACCATTCCACTCCTTTATTGTGCTTCAATGACTCATCACAGATCTGATCCTCCATTATGGTAACAAAGGTTTTGGTTGGCTTGACTACCTGGCTTTTCTAACATTTCAACCAACAAATCTCCCAAAATTATAGTTTCAATGGAAGATACTGCTAACAGAATTGTAGTTCGATTTTGGTGTTGTACTTTTTTCAGAATAATAATAATTAATTAGGAGGTGAATCTGGTTTCTAAAACGTCTGCTTTCTTTTTTCTATTTGCAAAAAACACCAGTGCTGGGTATAGCGCACTGCCAGTGTTACGAAGGAGGCCCGAAGGTTGGGGGGGAGCAGTCCAAGCAGTGGCAGGGGCAAGTAGTGGTGGTAAGTAACATTGCTTGCTTATTGATAAATTAAGTATACTTTATTTGTTATGCGAGGTAGATATGCCACCCAACACCATCACTAGGCCTGGGCGGAACTCATGCAGTTTCACTCATTGGAATTCCACAGAGTTGCGATCAGGCAAAATTCAAACAAGTCATGCTGCTTGCGCTGATTTTTAAACACCAGGAGCTTGTTACACGCTGTCAAATCAGCGTGATTGCACCACATGGTGTGCCAGAGGACGCTGACTCTTTCTGCTGCTAGAGTAGATTTTCTACTCAAGTGCCAGCTTCCTCAACATGAAGCACAGCCTGCTGTGACAGCCTGCATTGAATCTTCCTCATTCGTCATTCATCAACTACAACAACTGACTAAGCAAGAGCTTAGCACATGATGATCAGTGACACCCCAGCATTCTCCAGCAAAAGCAAAACCTCTACCTAGCTTAGTCCCTCTATCCTACCTTGCAGTAGAGTTACTTTCTTTACTGTAAAGTGAAGGTATTTGTTGAAAATCATTTGCAATGGAAGGCGATGCCAGGGAGTGAAGTGGGACTGAGTGCCTGGTTTAGAGTTTGGCGGAAGGGATACTCTGTGATGAATGTGGCAAAAAATATAGCCCATTCCCTTCCCTGTATTGCAGTGCAGTGTTCTTCCATAGTCTACTTGCAGCAGACAGGATATCTGCATTAAACGTGGCATGTGTGATATAGTACTATTATTATTATTCATCTGCCTCTTTGGAGTAAGGGTAGAAATGAAAAGCAGCTGGAGCAGAGAAGAGAAGAGCCATTGGAATTGAAGTAAGATAATAAATTGTCTATGACAGCTGCCTCAAAATATACTGCAGACTTCAGAGAGTAGGAGACCCAATGCTAGTATGCCTCTATTAATGTTGCACAACAAGAATATTATTAATCGTGCTGCACATGTACCTTACTCATTAATGAGGTATTTTTTTCTCTTAAAACACAAAGTTTCTGTTTAGTTTTTTTTAACTATAAAATCCTTTAAGCAAAAAAAAAACTTTTATTCTGGTGGTATTGGTATTCTGTCTTAATTCATTGCAGTCAGTGCTTTATGTGTGGGGAAAATATAGCACTTTGACTAATCACAACAATTCCAAAGGCCCAAGAGCACCAGCAATTTTCTGCTATTGTGCCACTATGTAAACAAGTGTTTGCACTGAGCATTATTTACAATTTGTGTTTTTTGCTTTTTTCTCTTTCTTGATATAGCTACTCCTACTGGGGCACCTTCACAGCAGGAGACAACCGTTGAGCTGTGGTGCCAGTGGATAGAGGCCATCCAGGCTGAAAATTCCTGGCTGAAGGCTCTGGAGGAGGAAGAAGCAGATGCACGTGCCACTGACCTCAGTACCTCTGGCCAGCTGCCAGTGCCTCCATACCAGCCACACCATCGCCAGTGCTGCCAGAAGCCAGAATCTACTACTGCCGCCCCCCAAAGATACCTCCTCCACAGCTTTCTGCGGGAGCAGGCCCTGCTCCGCCAAGAGCTGGCACACATTCACAGCTGGCACTATGCCCTCTGAGTCCTTTTTTTACTATATTTTCTTTGGTGGGAGTGACTTTTGTTGTGGGTAGGAATTGGGAAGAGCAGTTGGGGCAAGGACATTTGGTTTTGAGCTATTATGTTGGACTTTGGGGAGACTTATTTTGTTTTTGGGATTGGGGTGGCGATCTGCCTTGTGTCTTCCATTGCTTTTAGTGCATCCTGTTTTGTTTATTGACAAAAAGCTGTCCACTAAACAGTCACATACTGTACATTGACTTTTACCCCTAGACTTTCCCCAGCTGATTCTGAAGTCCCTTATCACATAATTATTTGCTAGAGTGGGAACAACACAACACAGACTAGGTCTGCCTTATTACTTGAGGATTGTAACTTTTCCCACTTTTGCATCACCCAGCCACTTATTAAAGTGTATACCAGTTACTTATACCCTTGTCTTACTATGCTCTGTACTTGCAATTTTTGAGGGTTTTAACTGAAATAAAGCTATGTACTACTACTACCATCCTCTGTAGCGTCTCAGCAATGGAAGCTAATATTCAATAATTTATTAAAACAATTAAAACAAATCTTATGAAATACTCTATTCAGGAGTGGACTCAGGACAGGAGGAGGTTAAGCATTTAAGCAAAACAAGGAACAAGGCTTGAATGATGATGTTGATGAATGATGTTGTGTATTATATGTATCCCTTTATTGTATGGGTGGGTAAGTGGGGTGGCCTTGGACTATTGCTCAGGTAAGTGAGTTGGTGTGGCTTTCACCACATCCGCCCTGTGAGTGCCAGGCTGAACTGGACCTGTAAGGTAAGCAGGAGTGTTGTGGAGCTTTTGTCTTTCATGCAGGAGAAGAGAAAGTCTAGGGACTGTAAACCAGTAACAATATTGTAGAGACATGGTGAAGGACACAAGCTAAGCTTCATGAGGAGTGCACCAAGAGGCAGAGCAAGAACATAGACTACTGTAATTATTCATGATGACTCATGTGATTCATATGATGTGAGAAGTGAGAGAAATTGTAAATTCAATTCCAGACAACTAACTGCATGTCACTGGTGGATCAATCTCATAACAGTCATGACATTGAACCAAGTGTGTCCATCCTGTGATGCTGATAATGACACAATCACATGTCGAACTCTGAGCACTTTACCACTGCTAACCAGTGCTAAAGTGCATATGCTCTCCGTGTAAATTATATGTAATTGGTTTATCCATGATTGACATATCTGATTTACTAGTAAGTCCCTAGTAAGGTGCACTGGAGGTGCCAGGGCCTGTAAATCAAATGGTACTAGTGGGCCTGCAGCACTGGTTGTGCCACCCACATGAGTAGCTCTGTAATCATGTCTCAGACCTGCCACTGCAGTCTCTGTGTGTGCCGTTTTAACTGTAAATTCTACTTGCCAGGTGTACCCACTTGCCAGGCCTAAACCTTCCCTTTTCTTACATGTAAGTCACCCCTAAGGTAGGGCCTAGGTAGCCCCAAGGGCAGGGTGCAGTGTAAGGTTAAGGTAGGAAATATAGTAATATGTTTTATATGTCCTGACAGTGAAATATTGCTAAATTTGTTTTTCACTGTTGCAAGGCCTTTCCCTCTCATAGGTTAACATGGGGGCTACCTTTAAATCTGATTAAAGTGTAGATTCCCTTTGGGAACAGATGGACATGTGGAGTTTGGGGTCTCTGAGCTCACAATTTAAAAATAAATCTTTTATTAAAGTTGATTTTAAGATTCTTTGTTTGAAAATGCCACTTTTAGAAAGTGAGCATTTTCTTGCTTATACCATTTCTGTGACTCTGCCTGTTTGTGGATTCCCTGTCAGGGTCAGTTTGACAGTTGGGCTGGTTGCACCTCACACTAGTCAGTGACACAAAGGGAGCTGGGGTGTAGTCAGCATTTCCTGAAGAGCCATCTGTGCTAGGAGGGAGGAGAGGAGTGGTCACTTATACCTGAAAGGCCTGTGCCTGTCCTCACACAATGTCGTCTCCGACCCCCTGGTGAGTGTTTGCGGCCTGGCCTGGGAAAGGCAGGATTTCACATTCAAAAGAGACTTTACTTTGAAGTAGGCCTACTTCAAAGGAGAAATTGGGTATAAGAAGGACACCCAAAACCACAGACTTTAGAACACTTCTGGAAACAAGAGGAACCTCTCCCTGGAGAAGAGCTGAGGAGAAGTGCTGCCCTGCCTGTGACTGTGCTTTGTGGAGATATCCTGCAGTTGCTGCTTCTGCCAGAGTAAGAGGGCAAAGACTGGACTTTCTGTGCCTTCCATCTTGTGAAGAAATCTCCAAGGGCTTGATTTAGAGCTTGCCTCCTGTTGTTTGAAGTCTCAGGGATGGCAAAGACTTCTCTCTGCCAGCACCTGGAGTCTCTGGAGAAACTCCTGCTTTGACAAGTGGTGCCCTATCCAGTCCCTGGGCCCTTGAAAGGAAAGCTGGTTGAAATGCAAGGAAATCGACTTCGGACGACTTCAGACCGATACTGCTGCTGAATCCAGTGACGCCGCCTGCACCCGACGCCAAGACCTTCGCTGGAATGCGACGATCTTCGCAGGCCCGACGCCGCTGCAGCCCTGCTGAAGTCCACGACTCCCTGGAAGTCGCTGCACCACGTCGTGACCGATGCCGCTCGCAGTGCGCGGATTCAATGTTTCGCACTGACACCGCGATCCCCGACTTCGCGCATCAACTTGTTTTCACTCTTCACCAAAGGTACTGTACTTGGTGGTCTACACGACTCCGTGTCCGGTGCCACTGGTGTCGACTTGTTGGGAACGACTCCGTCACAACGCCGTGTTAACACCTCATCGAAGCATTTTGTGTTTCTAAGCGCTATTTTTTAGTTTAATCTTTAAAAATTCATAACTTGACTTGCGTATGTTGGATTTTTGTCGTTTTGGTCTTGTTTTGTTTAGATAAATATTTCCTATTTTTCTAAACTGGTGTTGTGTCATTTTGTAGTATTTTAATTAAGTTACTGTGTGTATTGGTATAAATACTTTACACCTAGCACTCTGAAGTTAAGCCTACTGCTCTCCCAAGCTACCAAGGGGATAAGCAGGGGTTAGCTGAGGGTGATTCTCTTTTACCCTGACTAGAGTGAGGGTCCTTATTGAACAGGGGGTAACCAGACTGTCAACCAAAGACCCCATTTCTAACAGTAGGCTTCCCTTTGAACAGCCTTCCTTCTTCTGGCTGTTGAGGCAGTCTCACCCTAAGTCCTGTATCTGAGTAACAAATCAGTTTGACTCCAGACCAAAATGAGATTGAGAGAAACAGATCCGTAGCACACTGTTGTTGATGGACAAGAGCAAAATAATTTGAGCAGTTTGTGTAGATTTGTATTTGTTAACTAAACTGACTGGTCTGGTCTCTGAAGAATCAGAAAAAAAGGAACAGCAAGGAGTGGACCAGGTAAATAAATCTAGATAAAAGTGAAAGGGCTGATCACCTTCAGGCAAACTCAGCCTTCAGCCCCCAAACATTGCAAATAATCAAAATCAAGTTTATAGATTAGGTGAACAGCCTTGCTGTCTGCCATCACATGAATCCTCATCACTCACACTCACTCTATAATATGCCACTCATTGGTGCACTAGTTGGTTAACTGTTCCAATCCAAGCTCAGTTGTCACAGAGTTGTCATATTGTACCTAGTCCATTTTTTCCCCATGGAAGCAACATATTGGAGCACCTGTAAATTAATGGTCTTTACTAGGTCAGCCATGCTAGGGAATGAAAAAAAAGGATAAGCATGGGACAAAGGCCAGCATTGTCTCCAATGCCCTTTAAGATAATGGAGAGGCTTTCCTTACTGCACACTGGTCCAGCTCCAATCTGGCCATGTGAATAAATGGTAGGGCTGCATAACTCAGCCACAAAATAATGTTCCTCTAGCTATATCCATTTTTTTGGCAAGCAGTTTGATGTGATAATCTATTGTTCTATGGTGTAGTAGATTTCCTCCTCAAACTCGGAAAGTTCACCCTGAAGTTGGTCAGCTAACACACTCAAGTCTCACCAATCACCCTCATGCTCCTCCTGTGGTGTTTCAGGAACAGTGTGATCATGTGGTATGAAGTGTTGGTTCATTTAATTCATGGTCAATCCCTCTATATTTTGAGGAGTGAGACTGGTCTTTCTAACTGTGACATCTACACCATCTGTGCTGAACACATGCAGGCATATTGGCTACTGGACAAGCCAGATACATTATTGGCAGCCTGCTAAGCTCTGGCCATTGGTACATCTTCCCATACCAATTGACCTATGGGTTTTGGTCCACATAGATCTCCTTTGGGTTGTCCAGATAGTCTTGGACCATTGTCTGAATGGTCATTGGTGCTGCCACTTGCTTGGCCTCTGTTGCTTTTAACTCAGAATGTAAGCCCTGCCACTTGAAATCAAGCCATTGTTGGGTTTGATTCGTCTGTTGCTGGTGTTTTTGCTGGTACTGTTGCTGGTGCTGACAACAGCACTGCTGGAGTTTGAAGGCTGCATGCTAGAATAGAACCTCTGTCTGGGACTCTAACTTCCAGCCATTCCTATTCCAGGTGTCTTGTTTGCTCAACAATACACGTCTTTTATAGTGAAATATCCCCTTCGGAAAAAAGGCATGAATTTGGCTAGTAGTTGTTTTTGTATCATGGATCGAGAATTGTGGCACAGTTGTACTCTCTGGAGAACACGGTCTCTCTTTACCTTGGATTAACAGCCAAGCCAAGGATTAAGCTCTCATACACTTCTCTGTTGCCGTTCTCATCTGCAAAACTTTGTGGCACCTTTTTTAACTAGTCCTGTGGCAGACGCAACAATGGAATAGCTTGGCTCATCGTACTGTCCTCTCTACTGACTTCACATGTGAAAACCTCAAAAGTAAGTAGCATTTTATCAGGCATTTGATTAGGGCCCATTTGTCCACCTCTCTGGTCAAGCTTTTCTCACTTGCATCTCCCCCTCTTTGAAGGACATAGGGCTTGATTTAGATCTTGGCGGATAGAATACTCTGTCACAAAGGTGACAGATATCCTGTCCAGCGTATTACGATCTCCATAGGATATAATGGGATCGTAATATGGCGGACAGGCTATCAATTATGATTGTGACAGTGTATTCCCCTCTGACAAGCTCTAAATCAGGCCAATAGATGGTGATCCATCTGTACTACTAAATCAGGTGTTGCAGCATGTAGTTGGTCGAGTTCCAACTAGGGGCAACTCCTGTGTGAGGGCTTTAATCAGTACTATATTAGCACACTGAATGATCCTCAAGTGCTTCCGGGCTTTAAAAGAATGACTGAAATTAGTCCAGAGTCTTCTGCAGATGGCCCGTATGTTGCTATGACCTCTTTTTTGGGAAAGTCCTGCACAATCAGGTTGATACAATGTGCCAAACACAGGACTCAGAAACATCCATCATCTGTCAAGACCTTGATTATATTACTGCCATTCTCCATTCTCCATGGCAACAAACCTAATTCTGAGACTACTATGTCACAGCTATTCAAATGCCTTGCTGTTAAATTCTTTCAAGATGTTTGCAGCTGTATGGGATTTCTCCATGGTGAACATCGCTACTGTTGTATTCCGCTGAATGACCTTAAAATTTTCTTCAGGGCTGAGACCTGCAGATAGCTGTTGCCTAACCCCATAAAAAAATCCTATGTTCAGTGATACACGTGTAATCAGTTGCTTGACCACTGGTCCACATGTCTGTCATCAGCTGGATAGTGTAAACAGCACTCTGATGCATAGCTTGTCCAACCAATTTCACCATATCATGATGGAGTCCTGGAACAGCAACCCTTCCAAAATAGGGCTGGCTGGGAACCTTCCATTTTGGGCAAATGGCCACCTCAAATTCTAAAAATCTCTCTCCTTCCACAATAAAAAAAGGGAGGAGGTCCAGTGCTTACATTTTAGCCAGCTTCCCATTGTACAAACATGCCATTGGGTGGTTGAGTTTGTATGAGGCCTCCTGCTTAAACATGGCCATAAAAATAGCGGGTATTTTTTTCTTTTGTGGTGCCACTGTTGCAGGTGACGTCAGGAGAGAACCAAGAGGTGGTAGACCTAATGTGCATCTTGGGGTATTCATCACTGTGTGTGGCAGTGCTCCATCTGAGTCTTGTGCCATATTGAGGTTGTTGATGTTGGCGATGCTGCTGGTGCACTGCCGGGGACAGAACTGCTTTTTGTAAAACCACCCCCCTATTCTTCATCATTACCTCCCACCGTGGTTGGAGTTGATTCACATCTCTCACGACCACCTCCACGTGCAGCAGTTTTTTAAAGGTGCTCCTTTATCTGGATTTTGTGATGTTTTTTCATATGGGTCATTTGATCTCATAGCATCATAGTGTAAATGAGGCATACCTTGAATAAAACGTGCATAGCAAATGGAGCATACTGCAATGTTATCCACCTGCCTGCTAGTTGTAAAGAAGTCCTAAACTGGGGAGGATAACTTTTTTAGTGTGCTGCTGTTGCTACTGCCAATGCTTGAAGAACTGGAGGTAGGTGGGTGTGTTGATGATTGCCTCACTGCAGTGCATACTTCAACAGAGGTAGTGGTGGATGCAGGTCTCAGCAGTGGCCTAACAAATATAGATTTAGCACGGAAGCCGCAGCACTCAAAACAATGTTCATAATAAAGATGTCCTCCAGTTGAGATGGTTGTAGTGGATTCCTTTCATTATAAGCCAAGGGCATCAAGAGAGATTGGTTGAGCAAATACAGCCAAGTAGTCAGTTGAGCATAGTTCCATATACACAGCAGGGGACTTTTCCAAGGCTATGAGACGACACAGTAAGTAGGGAAGAAAGTAAGGTCATTCAGTAGTAAAATGAACAGGGTGAACGGTAAACCCTGCTGACCAAGACCGGTCGGACTCCATTTCCTGATTAGATGTGGTCGACACAGACCAGGAATGTGACTTACCACTTACCACCCCCTTTCTTGTTTACAAATATAGATGCTGATGGTGGTGGTGGGGGTGGAACCAGTGTCATATCCCTCTGAGCAGTTTGAATAGGAGGGGTAATGTTGGTGTCCCCTGAGCCGGCTTCCATGACAACGACAGGCTCGATTTCTTCCCCTTCCATAATTCTAAGGCTTTCAAGAACCTTCCTTCTCCCTTGCCTCTCATGGAGGGTCTGGGACTCAGCCGGGGTCCAATCCATATAAATATTTTCAGAAGAGAGGATTGGTGAAGATGGTGGATTACCCTTTCTTTCTTGCTGGAGATCAGGAAGCCAATGGTTCAAGAAGAGGGACACCATGCTCAGCAGGATGCCTATCCTCCTGATCTGCACCTACTTCAGGAAGAACTATTGCTGGCTCTTGGTTTGGCTCCTGTTGTCCACTTCCCTCAGTTTCCTGCAACACTTGGGTACTAGTTTGGGACTGAGACAACCCCACTCGGACTCACTGCTCATCACCATGACTGCAGTGGTTGCCTTGCTGAGAGACATGGCCTTGGTTTTAGGGTGGGTTGGTCCTGTCATTGATACAGGAGTGCTGCTTCCATCTTGCTGCCCGGAGGATGGTGCAGCAGGACTACCACCTTTCCTAAAAATGTGAAGGGTGGCATGCCACTGGTGGTAATTTTGCTTCTTCTTCTCCTCCTCATTGGCCACTTTCTTGACAGCACCTTTTTTTGGGTCCATCCTCAAGCTCTGTCAGTTGGCAATTAGCTGCAGAAACAGAGGAGTCACGTATCGTGGTCATGTTACTTTGTGCAGGCATTCTGTATGGGTGTACTGTGGGTGATGTCTCTTGTGCACCTAAAAGCAAACATGCAAGAAAAACATCTAGTGAAGCATGGCATTTTTGCAGTTTGAATTATGATGTAGTGAATAATTAACAATAGTGCATTGACCATCAAGTCTAATCCACAGCATAACATAATATTTCGAATAAGGATAACAAAATACAGATATAACAGTTTTCTTTGTGTTCATCTAAGGGGAGACACCTGTGGCAGGCAGGGAAGTGCACAGAAAATGGAGAATGAATGCTGGTGTGCGCCTAAGTCAGGTGGGGGGTCGGGCGGTGCAGGGGAAAATGAAATATTAATTTAAAAACTTAAGGCTGGAGTGCGCCTATGGTAAGCAGAGGTGCAAGGGGCAATGAAATAATCCTTAAAAAATTAATGCTAGTGTGCACCTATAGCAGGTGGAGGTATAGAGAAAAATGGAATAACCCCTAAAAAATTTGTGTTGGTTTGTGCCTAAGGCAGGCAGTGGGTGCGAGGAAAATGGAATATTTCTTTAAAAATAAATGCTGGTGTGCGCCTATGGCAGGCAAGGAGTGCGGTGAAAATTGAATAATCCTTAAAGTATGAATGAATTTGTGCGTCTATGGCCTAAGAGGAGAAGACCTATGTCAGGCTGGGGGTTGAGGGAAAATGTAAAAATAATAATTGCTGCTGTATCACTAGAGGCTACAAGAAATCTACTGGGAGGTGAGGAGGTGGAGGGAAAAATTGAAAAAATGCATATAATGTTATAAACACTGTTCATACATATACTACAATGATCCTCAAGCACATTAAACTGATAGCAGGGAAGAAGTTAAATAATGAAAATGGCATGGACCTCTTCTATCAGTGTCCATAGGAAATGTCTTTGAAAACTGGAAAAAAGGGATTAATAATACACTAGGGTCCATATTTATGAGCTTTTGATGCAAGGGAGCAGACCAAGTCACCTTGCTGCGCTGCCCTGAGTCAAAGGGAAAGGGCAGGAATAGACAGACCCCTGTTTAGGCAATACGGAAATGTCCTCTCCTTTCCCACTCTACTGGTGCCATTTTAACAGCCAGTGATAACGCAGGCACCCTTGCATCAAAGGGAATGGGCAGGAATGCACCCTATTTAAGCAATAGGGAAATGTCCTGTCCTTTCCCACTGCACTGGTGCCATTTTAACAGCCAGTGCCAATGCAGGCACTCTTGCACCATGGTGCATGGGTGTCTGCATTAAAGGGAAGATTGTTTTTGTGCAGGAAGAAGCACCTTCCTACTATTTTCTATGGGTGCTGCAGAATGTACCACTGATAGAAAGTGGGCAGAACAATTAGAAATAAATATATTTCACTTCTTCACACCTCCCCTAGGAGGTCGCGTGAATTTGGGGATGTGTCCATATCCATGAGTGTTGCGTGGGAATACTAACCGCAACGCCCATGGAATGCCTCCCCTGCACAGAGTAAGCAAACGCAGCAATTTGTGCTGCCTTCCCTTACTCCATATCTATGAGGCCATTCAAAGTCAAAGTAGCTTTGCATGGCCTCATAGATATCAGTGCACGGGTTGCACCGCCGTTGTGTCACAAAAAGTGACACAACAGCAGTGCAAGGAGCTCATACCTATGTCCGTAGGTGGCTGGCTGAAAACAGTCACTGGCCACATGGCCAAAGAACAACAACAGCAAGCAAGGAGGCTATGATGTTATGTGGGCTAAGTGGTCATCCATTTTTTGTGAGTGACTCCATTTTGTGTCCTGTGGCAGCTGCAGAGCGCAGGTGTTTTTCTTCAGAGAGTTGTTTTTATCTTCAAAAGTACAGAGCAGGACAGTTTCTGGAACATGGTATGTGGGATGCACATTTGATAAAGTTCACAAGATTGAGTTGTTTTTGCCAGAGGAATGTATGGCTCTGTCTCAGAGCAAACATGGGAGTCTGGCCAGCTCCTGTGAGTGATTTTGACACAGACAAGAACAACCAGCATTAATTTCATAACAGAAGGAGGGGGTTTCTAGAGCTCTCTCCTTGAGTTGTTTTAAGGTATAAAAGATGGGGAAACTTGGTGCTCAGACAGGAACTCACCTGTGGAACGGACGCGTTGCCCAGAGGTCTTTTGGTGGTCCCAATCAAGACTCCCTAACAGACTGCTGAGTGCTCCCAAGTCGCTAGCAAGGATGTTGCACATTTCTTTTGCTGGGATATCTTAAGTCTTAATCACTTTGTTGGACCTGGCCCTTTTACAGGGTCATTCCCCAGACTTTTTGCTTTTTGCCTCCTTATTTTTCTGACCTTTGTTGGCTGACGTTTTGACACTTTTTGCATGTGCTCTCTCTTGCAAAATTGGTATGATTGGATTATACCTAATTGGCATATTTAATTTACCTATAAGTCCCTTGTAAAGTGGTATCCCTATTCCTGGGGCCTGTAAATTAAATGCTACTAGTGGGCCTGCAGCACTGCTTGCGCAACCCACTGAAGTAGCCTGTCAAACCTATCTAAGGCCTGCTAGCGCAGAGCCTGTGTGCGCAGTTTTCTACCACAGGGACCTGGCATCTAAATTTACTTGCCTAGCCCAGAACTACCCTTTTACTACATGTAAGTCACCCCTAAGGTACGCCCTAGCTAGCTCTTTGGGCAGGGTGCCATGTATGTAGAAGGCAGGACATGTGCCATGTTGCGTGGCCTGTCCTGTTAGTGACAAACAGCCTAACTGGGTGTCTCACTGCTGTGAGTGCTGCCTCCTCATAGGATTGCATTGGAAATGCCCTGCCTTATGTGTAAGGGGTATTATCTGATTTATGAGGGGTAGCGTAGGCATGTTTGGTATGGTTGTGATAGTGGTGAGAAATGCTGCTTACTGGTGTAGGTGTATTTTGTATTACTATCACAGAAATGCCACTTCTAGAAAGTGTGCATTTATCTGTGCTTATGACTTTGGTGTTTTGCAGCTTGCCTCAAATCCACGTATGGGCAGACTGACAGTTGGGGCTTTGTGCATACTTCTCAGACAGCCTGAACACAGGGAGGGTGGAGGTGTCACTGAGGTGCATATACATATTGTAAAGCCTTTCTGGGCTGAGAGAAGGGAAAGGCGGGGCACACCTGCATTTGTTAAGGCTGTGCCCTGGCCTCACACAATAGGGTCATTTACCCTCACTGATGTTTGGAGCCTGTGCTGGAGGAGAGAAAGGGCACTCCCAGAACCAGTTGTAACTGGTTGGAACCCCCTCTCCTGTCCATTGCAAAACACACTGTAAACCTACTATAAGTACAGGGGAATTTCCCCCAGAATTTAGACATCCTTTGGAAATTCTTGGGACTCCAGAAACCTTACCTGGTGCTGGATTCAGGACGCTGATGAGAGGACTCACCAGGACCAACTTGGACTGCTGCTGCTGTGCTGACCTGTGACCTGCCTAGTCACAAGGAGAAACTGCCACTGCTGACATCCACTTGTGTGCTAGCCTGTAGCTGGGTTCCCCAGCCCTGCACCCTTTCTCCATTGTCTTTGTCTCCAGAGGCAGGGTGCCGTGGCCCCTGACCTCTGTAAACTTATTTCTGCACACAGAGGGCTGTTTTGATGAGGAAGTGCTGGGAGAGCACTCCTAAGTGCCCTGCATGCTTACAAAAGCACTTTTTCTGTCCCGGGATCACCACTGCAGCCCGGGGTCTCTTTTGTGCCCCTCACGCTGCTTTGGGCGGGCTCTGTGTCTGGAAAACATCACCACCGCAGCCCAGGCTTATAAAAGTATACTTGCGGTTCATCAAGTGCTCCCCTGCTGCTACGAATCACCGCCGCAGCCCAGCTTCAATTGAGCTCTGCGTGCCGGAGCCGCGCTGCCCCCAGTATCCCCAAGGCACCAACAAACACGCCGGAAGGAGCGAGCTGCTCCAGTCGTGCCCCCGCAGTACGTGCATCTGGACCCGTGCCCCCGGGGCACTGGTTGACTCCGCTCCACGTGGGAGCCAACCCCAGCCGGAGGAGAAGAGCTGGGACTCCTCTGGAGCAGCTGGACCTCCGCTGCTGCACTTCAAGGTCGCGGGCGGGAGGAGGCCTCATTGGAGGCGCCCGCACTGCGAGACCTCGCTGCCCTCAGTATTGCAGGGCCCAGGAGCGGAAAGGGAGTTTCTTTCCCCCCGGCCACTGCTAAAGGGGCGCGATCGCCCCGTAACTTCATTTGGGCAATTGTTGGTGACCCCCTCCTTTGGGAGAGGGCCATTAGAGGCCCGGGGGGGTACAAAGATCATGGGCCCCAGGAGGGGCCCGTTTCAACCCCACCGAGGTCGCGGGCTCCAGGAGGGGCCCGTTTTTCACAGTAAGAGAGGGTGCAGACCACCCCTCTCCCCCAGGAGCACTGCATGGCTACCGTTTTGCGCAAAGGAGCGCCGGGGGCCCCC
Organism: Pleurodeles waltl; assembly: GCF_031143425.1. NCBI lineage: Eukaryota > Metazoa > Chordata > Amphibia > Caudata > Salamandridae > Pleurodeles > Pleurodeles waltl. The sequence continues at coordinate 1,621,323,020 of NC_090440.1, forward strand.
ATGCTCAACTTCTAGGCACTAGGAGTGCCTCTGCTCCAGGAAATCAGGTACTTTTAGGAATATAGTGGCTCAGTGAGCCAGGTATGGACCTAGGGAAATTATATGTTTTATCTGCTTTTCCTCCCATTACATATATGTGCTACTGTTCCTTCTATGGGCATGATTTGCTGATATGTATTTTTAGGACTTGTGAGATGTTTTCTAGTGTTCCTTTTATGGGTATTTAGGAATTATTCATGACAAGTGCATAGAATTCTTACTGTAATTCCTGACTACTGCTTATGTTGCAGAATCCTGAGTACTTACGTGTTCTAATGTGACAACTGCGTATTCTTGCAGAATATTAGTAACTTGTGTAGTGTTCTGACAACTGCTAAGGTAGCAGGGTATTCCTTATGTGTGATGTAGGTCTAATTATGTTTTGTGCAATACAGATTATTTCTACATAGCTCAGTGTTGTGTTTACTTTGTGGTGTACATTTTGCGTCACGTGTATTGTCTGTGTTGTGCAAACACTTTACACATTGCCTCTGGGATAGGCCTGACTGCTCGTGCCAAGCTACCAAGGGGGTGAGCAGGGGTTATCTTGGACGTGTAACTCCCCTGTCCTGACTAGGGTGGGTAGGTTCTGCCTGGCTGGGGTGCATACCCTAGCCAACCAGAAACCCCATTTCTAACACACTTGATTTACATTCTTATTCCTGTATGTCTTTCATTTGATGTTTGGGAAGTGCCTTAATAAATACACTACTTCGTATTGAGAGTGCTGAGTTTCTTTATTCTTGTGTCCTATTGTTTCCAGTGTGAAGCAATACATAGGCGTTGGGGAACAAAGAACATATGCAGGCCCATGGCAAAAGCACATTGATTGCCTGCACAAAATGGCCAACAGACACATGGTCAAACACCAACAAGAGCAAGTGAGGAGTCATGGAGAACAAAGAGCACATGCATGCCTATGGCAAAAGCACACTGACTGCCTACACAAAATGGCCACCATCCACATGGCCATACAACAGCATGGTCATACAACAGCAAGCAAGGAGGCATGGAGAACAAAGCACACATTCAGGCCTATGGCAAAAGCACACTAACTGCCTATACAAAATGGCCATCAGTCATATGGTCAAACAACAACAGCAAGCAAGGAGGCATGCAGAACAAAGAACACGTTCAGTAACTGCCTACATAAAATGGCCACCATTCATATGTCAAACAACAACAGCAAACAAGGAGGTATGGAAAGCAAAGAGGATATGCAGGCCTATGGCAAAAGCACACTGACTCGCTAAACAAAATGGCCACCGGCCACATTGTCAAACAACAAGAAGCAAGGAGGCATGGAAACTAAGAAAACATGCAGGCCTACAGCACAAGCACACTGACCACATGGTCAAACAGCAACAACAGAAAGCATGGATGCATGAAGAACAAAGAACGCATACATGCCTATGGCAAAAGCACACTGACTGCCTACACAAAATGGCTGCCGGTTATATGGTTAAACAACAACAGCAAGCAAGGAGACATTCAGAACAAAGAACACATTCAGACCTATGGCAAAAGCACACTAACTGCCTACACAAAATGACCATCAGTCATATGGTCAAACAGCAACAACAGCAAGCATGGATGCATGAAGAACAAAGAACGCATACATGCCTATGGCAAAAGCACACTGACTGCCTACACAAACTGGCTGCCAGTTATATGGTTAAACAACAAAAGCAAGCAAGGAGACATTCAGAACAAAGAACACATTCAGACCTATGGCAAAAGCACACTAACTGCCTACACAAAATGACCATCAGTCATATGGTCAAACAACAACAGCAAGCAAGGAGGTATGGAGAACAAAGAACACACGCAGGTCTATGGCAAAAGCACACACCCACTAGCTTGACAATGGAGGCACTGTAATTAATGAAGAACATGATTTTATTTACAATAACAAAGATCCTCCCAAGTCATGATATCATATTACCCCACCAAAATACACATTTGCGGAAACAAAATGTGAAATACAAAAAAAAGCTTTAAATCCAGTGCCATCCCTGGCCTAAATAGTAATTGATGTTTTGAAACAAAATGTACCACAACAACAGTGTTTTCATATATCCAATGACTAGTACTGGCTGGATAGCCCAAGTGCACACTAGGCCACATGGTAAAATACATAACTAGTGGTATTTTAAGAAGCATGGAGAAAATGTAGTTAAATGTGTAAAACCTTTCCCTTAGAAGGGATGAAAAATTAAATACAAAATGATACAAAGTCCTTAATTCAACCCCAGGACACCCACCACAACTACCATTAAAACATTTAATAAAAGTACATATAAAATACTGGTGCCTGCCCTCTATCAAAGAACAGCATTATCCAAAACTTTTTGAACTTACTTGTTGCGATGCCACAAAATCAAAGCAGCATATTTATGAACCGGTTGGACCACCAGAGCGTCACTTTTTGTGATGCTCCTGTGGCGCAAACAAGAAAATCATATCAATGAAGCCATGCAAAGTCACTTTGGCATGGTTTTGAATGGCCTCGTGAATATGGAGTGAGGCAAGGCAGTGCAAATCGCTGCATTGCCTTACTCTGTGCTCTGGAGTCATTCCATGGGTGTTGCAGTGGCTTTTTCCACACAACACTAATGGATTTTGACCCTTCCCCAGATTTACAAAACCATGTACACCTGGGGATGCGCCAAAACGTTATGCCTCACACGGTGAGGCGAAATGAGGAGAAATATCTTTATTTCTCCATGTTACCTCTTCCTGCAACACACATAGCAAGAGGAAAATCCCTCAGAGGATTGTTTTTGTGCAGGAAGGTTTCCCTTCCTGCACAAATCAATCCTCCCAACAACACAGGTAAGGGTCCCTGAGTTGATGCTAGGCTGCTGAAATAACTCCAGCACAGGGAGACAGGACAGGAATGCACTGTATTTCATAATTAGGTGCATTCCTGCCCTTTCATTTTGGCATAGGGCAGCCCAGTAAGGTGACGTGCTGCGCTGCCCTGTGACAAAATCCCATAAATGAGGGCCAAAGTCCTTAAAATCCAACATTAGATGCAGCAGGCAAAGAGAGTGATCCTTTCACCTTGAAATCCAAATGAAAAGTGATCAGGAGATGGACAAAGCACAGGGAGGAGACTTTTGAACAGGAAGAGAAAGTTTCTGTGTCTGGGGCACTTCCTTCTTGTAGAAAAAAAACAGGAAAATTAAAAAGTACTTTTTGCACTAAAAAACAAGTTGAACTGTCGATTGGAGTAGAATTATAACTCGAAAAGGTGATTGATTGATTTACCTTCTTCTCCACGTGAAATCTACTCTAAAAGCAGAGATGCACCGGCTTGCAACTGCCAGCATCACAAAACAGGACCGGACAGGTCCATGGCGACTGAAAGCCATGCTGCCAGGCATGTAAATCTCATTCATGCTCGGAAGCACATGATAACAGAGCCATGCCCATGAAAATGGAGCTCCGCGCATACCAGCGGTGCTTCACATGCGCCAAAGGAAAAATAATTTTGCAACGCACTGGATGGCGGGATTACAGAGGAACTCCGCATTACATGCATAGCGTGAAATTACATGAATTCCAAAAACTCCAATAGTGGCATGAATACTTACATTTAGGACTAATCATTTTTTTTCCTCTCTGTGGCTAATTCCTTTTTCTCTAAGGTTCTCTCAGCCTTTTCCTTTGCACGTCCCTCTCAGCCGTCTCCTTTTCTGCCTCTAAGGTCAGTTTACTACCCTCCACCATGAGGCTGGCCATCTACGGCTTGAGCTCACGGGCCTCCCTCCTTTCCACTAGCTCCACTGTGGATAGGCTGTGGGAAGACACACGGCTCCCTGCAAAGGCAGGGGCTCCACTTCGGGGCCAAGTCATTCCCCTCAGCTGAGGGTTACATCTCAGGGAGGCACTTTCCTTGTCATTCCATCATATCATCCCCTTCTGTGGCTTCCACCATTGACTGGTGACATTCCGCCCCAGACCCTAAGCGCCTTTTGGAGCTCCAACTTTTTGGTGGTGCTCTTTGCTGGAAGTCCCCTCTAATTCCAGTTCTCCTTGACCTGCATTACAGTGTAAAAATCCATGTTGGCCAGCCCGAAATCCATCCTTGCAGGTGTGGTATCAAATACAACAGTCAGAGGAAGAATTTGGAAAAACAAGAAGAAGCAATTCAAGGAGAATTTACTTGAATTTGTCTTAGATATGGGATGGTAGTGTACACCAAACCACCATATAGCACTGTCCAAGTCCTGATCCTCGATACCGGTCACCAATGTGAGACATTGGCAACAACCACAATCCTTCTTAGGGTAAGGCACAAGCAAACCTCAAATTAACCTGCGTTCAACCCCTTGGTAGCTTGGCAAAGAGCAGTCAGGCTTCATTTAGCTGCAATGTGTAAAGGAGGTGTGCAACACTTCATACAGTAATACAGTGAAAAAAGCACACAGAAAAGACCCATACCAGGTTAGAAAAATAGAACTTAATTATATAAATAAAACAAGACCGAAACAACAAAAATCCAATGAGCAAAACTTGAGTTTTGGATTTTTCAAGAGTTAACTGTAGTAAAGCACTTAAAAGTACACCAACTCTGACTTTCGGGTCACATTGGACAAGGTCAAAGTCACTAGTTCAGGCCAACCAAGATGGAACGCAGGTCTGATGTAGTCCCAGATTAGTGTCACTGAAGTTTGCCTTCTCAAGTTTGTGCAAAGAGTATGATCGCATTGGAGAGGGCAATGAGCAGCAAGGAAAGCATCATGTGAGGCCGTCAGCATGCACAAAGAGCAGGCTGGTCATCATGGATGGGAGGGCTGGAGTTATGCGTTGGTGGTCCCCTGCGAGTGGTCAGTGTCGGAGTGTGAAGAGTTGGGCTGGCAGTGCTACACATAGAATTGTAGTGTGACCAGCAAAGTCTTAAAGCAAAAGGGGGCCATTCCTGGTCGCAAACAGCTCAAAACCTTGATTTCAGCTTGCTTAGCCACAGCAAGGGTCCAAGACCTGAGAGGCATCTTTTGGGAGTCAGAAGCTCGCTACAGCTGGGTCCAGAGGTTACTGCAGGATGTTGGGGATATTAAGAACAAGGAAAACATCTCACACAACGTGCATTTCTTCTTCAATACTCATTCAATTTGGTCTGTCCAATGACTGATAGCTACCAATCAAAATAGTTATAAAATCCAAAAAAGGGTTCATTACACATTTACAGTTTATTTATATTTAATTATTGTTCCAATTATTTTTGTCTAAAACATATATACAGTACACAAGACATTATTTATTTACTTGGGTCATACTTTTTAAATTCTTATCATGGAAAAATCAAATAATACAATATAACATAACATTAACACAATAAAGTATAAATCTAAACTCCCCATTCGCTAACACTCTCTCACTTGCCAAACATAACCTCATGCACACATACTACCACACACTCTCTGGTCCCAGTCACAACTGGCATACATCAGTATACAACGGGACTAGATTTTCTCCTTCACAACTGTTGTAGTGTTGTGAGCTGGGAACACACATTGAAATTGTCGATGCACACTTTGGTAGATTAAAAGGATTCTAAAACCACCTTCTTCAGTACCAAACTTAAGTAGAAATCTACTGAGGTAGACCAATGGGGAGGAGGGGTTTATTTGAGAAATAAATCATAAATGGTCAGAACCTTCTACATAAAGCAATACTTTATAGTAACAATTTCTTCCATTGTGTGAGACAATTGCATAAGTGTCATAACACCCAGCTTCATGCACAACTTAATATTGAATATGGAAAGATGATCCATTTCTCCAACAGTGCAGGATGTGAAATTGTGAGGTTGATTCCAGAAATTTGTATTGTCGCCCAACGCATCATAGTGGTAAAATGTTAATCCAAGGTGCATCAAACCGAGGTTCCTGTGCATAATGTAATCCCAGAAGTTGAGATTTGAGTAAAACGAAAAGAAAAGTAAATGGCACCAAGACCTCAACCTTACTCTTCAGCATGCCACACAATAGTGTGTTGATATTTCCTTAGCCTCTACATACAAACCTTTACACAAACTAATCTCTGGAGTTCATCATAATTGTAATGATTCCATGATGATAAGTTCCTCATCTACGAGGGCATCTATCCGCCTCCTGACTAACAGCAATATGGTTCTGTGAGAAAGAAGGAATAAAGCAAAGGTTTATCTTTCTTACCTTTCCTATGAACTACTATAATAAGATTCTTTTTGCTTCATGAGTGTTTACCTCTCCTCATCGTATCATTGTATCCTATGTAACTCTATTCCTTTTTATACTTGCCAGGCAGCCCTTCAATGTCCAATATATCTTTCTCACAAATATCAGAACTGGAGATAACCTTGAACAATGAAAAAAGAGCAACCTGTTTGCGAAGCTTCTAGTGAGATTGTCTCTTGACATTTAGAGACTTCTCAGAACCCTAATCACACATCTCCAAGTCCTGATTTCAATAGCTTGCAGGTGTGTTGTATGTCAAACTAAGGGCCTGATTACAATGTTGGTGGATGGGACACGGATACCCAGCCCGCAGTTCTATAGGACATAATGAATTTGTAATACAGGAGAGGGGATCTCCGTTACGTTTGTGACGGAGTATCCCATCCGCCAAAGTTGTATTCAGGCCCTAAGTGTTATATCTATCATACACCGCTACAATCACCTAGCGCAGTTTAGCAGATAATGTCACTCTCCTGGCCCATATTGCCACAGAGTGACAGTATACGTGTATACCGGAGTGTTAATGACACCCTCAATGCACTAACAAGCATGCACTCAATGTGGTATCACTCTCCTGGCCCATATTGCCAAAATTTGACCATGTCCATGCATGCCAGAAAGTTGTAAAAATTCTTAATGAGCTACTAAACAAACACCGCCCTGTCTTCCTCTCATAGGTCCCATGTGACCCCTCACTTGTTCGGTGCAGTCTCAACATCTCACTACCCCTCCATAAATAACAAGGGAGAGGCATAAGGTTGCTCTCTGCATATAATTATGCCCTCCGCGATCAGTATATGTCTGCCACATGTTACCTTTGTCAGGGACATAATAACACTTTATGAACATATATTCCCTCTAAAGCAATCATTTTCACTCGTACTACATACCAAAAACTAATATTGGTATGCTGGCCATCCTTTGCCTCCCACATCCCCACCTTCACCAGCCTTCGGGACATCACCATAAAATATATGGGCAGTAGCTAGTAATATGAGCACTTGTTAGATAGCATTAAATGCTCGCACTAGTATGGCCTCCATTAGACTCCCATGCCACTATGATCCCAGTCTTTAATACATCGAGATGATCTGTATTTCCGTTCCTCATGCCCTCGGGTGCTCCTTATCTGATTGTATTCACGGGGAACGTACTGAAACGGTCATAACTTCCAGCTAACCTCGGCAAAACTGGAAGCCAATGCTTTCACTCTTCACCTGCTCAGTACGAACACCAAGTGACAGACATGTTGTTTGAATATCCCAGCATCAACGGGCGCCATCTTGGACAATGTTTTCTATTTTTATAATAGTCCCAATGGGGTAACAGCGGCATAGATACATCCCACAAAGCAGAAACAGAACACATAACCAAAGGCTCCAGCAACCGTGCCTAGCCGAAAAAAATAATAGAAGCATTGTTTACTAAAAGGCCACCAAGGCTCCTGAAACCAAATAAATAGGCATGCCAATAACTATTGCATTTCGGGTTGATCAATATTCTCCCTTACATCAAAAGTAAGCCAATATAAAATAAGCCCATCATGCTAACATTCATGGACCCTACATGTTATCCTCGCTGGTTGACCACTATGCCACACTGCTAAAAATCACCTCTCACCGGCATGTTGCTTGTCCTGTATTACATGTTGCACTGGCCAGCCTTAGCACCTCTTCTATCAGTAACGCTGGCTGCATGTAAAGCTATCCAGCTCACAACTAGTGAAACTAATTCCTGCGAAAAATCACAAAAAGGGCATGAATGGGGGACACTTCCTGTACCACAATGCCCCAAAGGATTGTGGGGAGCCTTTTATTTCCCTGAGGCTTAGACCAAGATGCTAGTAAACTAACCCTTGGAGTCACTCTGGAGCCCGGGGTTCAAGATCAAGTTGCAGATCCAGTTTTTTTTACCAGGCAAGAGGGCAGCAGGCAGCAGGCTAGCCGTTTCTTCAGGGCAGCAGTCCAGCAGAGTGGCAGTCTTTTCAGCAGCACAGCAGGCCTTCTTACTGGGACAGTATCCACAGGTCCAGAACTGTACAGGAGTGGTGGTCTCTGAGATCCAGTATTTGTTTTTTACATGTTTATTTATTGGTATTTCGGTTGGTACATCACCTAAGTCACGGGATCAACACACTGATATGGCCATATAAGTCACATGTTCATTGCAATTATTAAACAGCTAACCAACACTGCTATCATTTGATGTGCATCACACACTGATGATTAATCCTCATCCTACTCCGTGTACTGGTGGAGCAAATACAGTGTGGGTTGTCAATGGTTCTCAGGTCATGGTGGTGAATCCAGGTGGCTGGGTGGTTGCCCCCCACCAGTGTCAACTCCAGGCTCTCAGTTACCTATCTGATTCAAGTGCATTAATGAACAATTACAACTTACAATATATTACAACTTGCCTAGCTATGTGATCCAAACTACTTGGCTTGCAGGTGTGTCCGGGTCAGTGCGGGGGCCGTCCAGGGGGGGAAAGGAGGGGTGAGAGGCCATGAGCCATGCATGCTCGTGCCTGGGGGTCCTAAGCGTCTGGTAGAATTGTGATCCTAATTTCACTGATTGAGCAGCCCATTGGCAGACTGGTCTATGGTGGCCTCAAATATGTCCCACGTTCCCACCACTTCTGCCCACAATGGGGCTATCGGTCTGTTCCTCGTCCCTCTCATTTCTTTCCTCTGGAGGGCCCACTCCTCTGCCCTAGCCCAGCATGTAACATCTGCCACCCATGCACTCAGCATGGGCCCGAGCTAGACTTTCAGGCCATCACCACCCGCCTCTCTGAGGTCCAGTATTTATACACAGTTGTGCCTTTAAAGTGGGGAGATGCTCCAAGAGGCATGCCTTTGCACAGGTTCCTTGCCTTCCTGGCCCTGGCTCCAGACTAACTACAGGGGTAATGAGGCATTGTGTATGGAGGCAGGACACAGCCTATTCAAGTGTAAGTGGGGGTTGGGCCTAGCTCCTCCCTCCCATCCTGCTTGTGATGACCCATCTAATCACACCTAAGCTCCTCATTGTGTGTGGCTGTCTCGGAGGAGCACACAAAGCCCAACTGTCAGCTACACTCAGTTATGTCACTGCCAACCTTCTAAATGTGGAATTTTCAGAACTGCAATTTAAAATTTGACTTCACCATAGGTTAGAATTTTTCATTGTGTTTCTAGAGACATTGAGCATGAACTGATTAATTATTCCCATATATGAAATGTAATACGTTAACTCCAATGTTATCCTGTGGGATAGGTAGGCCTTGCAGTAGTGAAAAATAAAACTCAAAAGTACATATCTTACTTTTAAGTGCATTGTATCCTGCCCTCTGGACTGGCCAGGGGCCACCCTAGGAGTGACATATATAAAAAAAAGGAAGACTTGGGCCTGGCTAAAGATTGATATTGCCAGGTCAAAATGGCAGTTTAAAACTGCACACGTAGGCTGCAATGGAAGACCTGAGACAGGCTTAGAGTGCTACTTAAGTGGGTGGCACAATCAGTGATGCAAGCCCAATAGTAGCATTGCATTTAATTTACAGGCCCTGGGTGCATGTAGTACCGCTTTAATAGGTACGCATAAGTAAATTAAATATGCCACTAAGGTATAATCCAATCTAACATGTTTAGAGGAGAGATCACAAGCGCATTTGCAATGGTTGGCAGTGGTATTGTGCACAGAGTCTTTAGGGCAATGAAAGCATGGCAGCAAAAACAGTAAGCAAAATGTTAGGGGGAACCACACTAAAGATGGCAGGTCTAAAAATCCCTCAGGGTGAAAGGTGGCACTGAAACAACAAACATTTTTAATGTACTTTATATGAATCAGTGGACCTGATAGCCTTAGGGTGGTCATCCCCCAACTTTTTGTCTGCCTCCCTGTATTTTTCTGACCCTGTTTTTGCTGGTTTTAGGACTCTGCACACGTTACTACTGCTGACCAGTGCTAAGGTGCATGTGCTCTCTCTCCTAAACATGGTAACATTGGATCCTACACAATTGGCATATTTAATTTACGTGTAAATCCCTAGTAAAGTACACTGGAGCTTCCCAGGACCTGTAAATTAAATGCTATGAGTAGGCCTGCAGCACTGACTGTGCCACCTACATAAGTAGCCCTTAACCATGTCTCAGGCCTGCCATTGCAAGGCCTGTGTGTGCAGTTTCATTGCCACTTCGGCTTGGCATTTAAAACTAATTTAAACTCCTCTTTTTCTACGTATAAGTCTCCCTTAAGGTAAGCCCTATGTAACTCATAGCGCAGGGTGCTATGTTGGTAAAAAGGAGGACATGTACGTATTTGGTTTACATGTCCTGGTAATGAAAAACTCACAAATTAATTTTCCACAACTGTGAGGTCTGCTTCTCTCATAGGCTAGCAGTAGAACTGCCCTCATTTACTTTTAAGTGGTAGATTGTTATCTTAAGGAGTAGCCAAGTCATGTTTAGTATGGCCAGAATGGTAATAGAAAATCCTGCTTGCTGGTGAGGTTGGACTTAATAGTACTATTTTAGAAATGCCACTTTTAGAAAGTGGGCATTCCTCTGCAATCACTACCATATGTGCCTTAAAGCCTGTCTCCAATCCAGGTCTGGTCTGTGCTGGTTGGCAGGTCCCCTTGTGCATTCCACCCAGACAGCATAAACACAGGACACTCAGTCACATCGTCATTCATCTGCATACTGAATGGGTCTTCCTACACAGGAAGGGTGGAGGGGCTCCCTCTCACACTTCAAAGGCAAGTGGCCTGCCCTCACACAAAGGACTGATAACCACCCACAGGGATTCTGGAAGATAGGACTGGGCTGAAAGGGAAACCTGTGCATTTCAAAACCACTCTTTGAAGTCTCCCCCACTTCAAAGGCATTTTGGGTATATTAACTGGGTCACTGACCCCACCAAATCAGACACTTCTGGACCTACTCCTGGACTCTGTCAGAGAGACTGCCTGGCTGCCCAAAGGACTCATCTGGACTGCTTTGCTGACGGGCTGCTTTCCTGCTTTTTGCCCTGCTGCCTGGTGCTCCTGACTCTGCTGGAAGGACTCTGCCTTCTTCCTAAAGTGCTCTTCAAAGGCTTGGATTGAGCTTGCACCCTGTTTGTCAACAAAGAATTCACCCCTCCAGGAAATCCTCTTGCGTTCGAAAATCGATGCAATGCCTGCTAAAATCAACGCAGAACATGCATTGCAGCAGGAAAATCATCGCACCACCGACCAGAATGGCGCAACGTCAGACCCCCAACTGGACAATTGATGCAGCACCTACCTCGCAGCTGAAAAATATCTGCAACGCCTACCGGATTGAAGCAGCACCTGCTCATTTCTACCAGCACATCCAGGATTTTTAACGCATCGTCTCGGGCTTTGAAATATCCCCACATCCCAGTGAGGAACCAAGGCTGCCCTCCTGGAAATCAACGCTTTATCTTGCAGCGTAGAAAGAAACAATGCATCATCTGTGCTGCACTGGAATATTTGATGCAGCGCCTTATTTTTCAGTGCATCTCCTCCTCTGTGGTCTCTGTGTGTCGTTATTTTTTATGCATCCCACGTACTGTGTGTTACAAAGATACAACCATTGATTCTTGAGGATTTGAGACTCTTTTAAACCTTTAAATAGTGATACCTCGACTTGTGCATATTGGATCTTTGTTGTTTTTAACTTATTTCATTCGGATAAATATTATAAATTTTTATAAACCTGTTGTGTATTTTTGCGGTGTTTTCACTGTGTTACTGTATGAGTTATTGCACAAATACTTTACACAGAGGCTTCTAAGTTAAGCCTGCCTGCTCTGTGCCAAGCTACCAGATGGTGAGCACAGGATAATTTGGATTGCGTTGTGACTTACCCTGATTAGGATTGTGGTCCCTACTTGGACAAGGGTGTATACCTCTTCCAACTAGAGACCTAATTTCTAACAAGTCAGAAGAAGCTACATTTTTTGTGACTTTGGGGAATGAGTTCCATACCCTGGGGACATAGCCAAGGAAGGATTTATTTTTTCAGTTTTTCAAGTTAGTTTGGCAACTAGAGTGGAGAGTCTTGTAGGTAATGCACAGTAGCTTATAGCCACTTGTAGCCTTATGTAGGAATCAATTTAGTTAGAAATTACACCAGTGTCCAGTCCATGTGTTGTGTGTAATTCCACTTAGATGGGATCTTGATGTTATTTACAAAATCATTCTTGTAGTTTCGTAGTACAGTCATTACAGTTCCACAGTGCCAAAGCTTGAATCACTTTTTAAATGTAATTTTCAGTGATACAGTGTTTCACACTTCAGAGGAAATGATGTGCCATTTTAGTCAAAGAGTGTTATGCTGTGCCCACTGTGCTGCCCGCTGTGCTCCATTCTTGTCCCACGGGGAGGCCCACTATCCGCTTTTCAGCACATCGGGCTTGCCGCAGGATGTTTGTTTACCCGCAGTGTCCAACTCTTGTGCCGCGGCGGTCACAGTGTGCTCTGCCTTTGCGTCGCAGGTGGCTAGCGACGCCTATACTGTATAATACTTAATGTTTTTTTGGCTTTTGGCTGTCCGCCCTTTTGGTCATTGGGGCCATGCTTTCTTGGTCCAAAAACACTTGTTTATCCTAGCATGCACTGCTCTTACCTTTTACTAGTACCGTTCCAAGCTGGTGTTTCTCCTATTTTGTTCTATGATACTTACCGAACTTAATATGCAGTTTTTCCTTTGCCAATTTGTTCACTTCCTGTTTTACTGGTATACAAGGGGCTCGAAGTTCTTCCTTCTTTGCATTGCAACACTCTGGTTTGGTGATCCTCGCTCCTGCTTGTTCCTGCTGTGGATTGCTGTCCGCTTGGTTTTCCTTGCAGCTTCCTGATGTTCCAGTTCTTGGAGTGCTGAGTTCTACTGTGCCTTTTCTGATTTTCTGGAGCTCCTTTCTGGAGGTTTTGTCCCTGATGGTTTTTCCTCTGGAGCTCTTTCTGGATGATATGGACTGCTTGGGCTTTCATCTTGCCAGCAGCACTGTGGCTACCTGAAGGAGTTGTCCTTATCTTCTCCAGGCCAGGACGTACAAGAGCTGAAGCCTTACTCCACCTACAACCGACAGAAGTGGTAAGGGAAAGACAAATCGTGACAAAGAGCTGATGCAATTCAGTGCGAGATTTTGTAACTCAAGGAAGAAGCCTTGCAATATTGGTGCATTAGAGGATGCTGGATTGGAATATTGCATATACAGAATGCACTAAGCTAGGCTTAGACCAAGACTGTGCTGTTTGGAGAGACAATTTTCAGTGGGCTGTGTTAAGGATGGTGTATCACCATTCAGGACTGCTAGAATGTATGCTGTGGTTTGAATGTCTTTGGAGACTTCGGTCTAGATGTGAGGTATATTAGTGTACAGGAGGTAGAAATTGGCTCCATTTGAAAGCTTAAAAGGGTAGGTGAGAAAATGGACCTTTGTCCAACACAATGTCAGAGCATTGACACCAGTTCACAAAGTTGAGAACCAATTTAGAATTGCCCCCCTCAATGTCATTCTGTCTTTAAGACTTCAGGAAGAGTGACAGCATTTCCTAAATGCCCAAGACAACGAGGCTACAGTAATCCCCCTTATCAAAAATGTGCATCCATTTTCAACCAGTGTTACTTGTATCTGTGCCAAATTCTGATCTCTTTAAGCAGACCGTAATCAGCAATGAAAAATTGGAGCTGAGCATCTACATGGCTTTTCAGGAGTTTTGCAAGGAAGGTTAGGTTGGAAACTGCACGGAACTTGTTTAAAGTACGTTTTATTCCTGGCTCTTTCAAGAGAGGAAGACCTATCATACTTTTCAGCAGTCAAGGGCTAAGCCTACTGACACAAAGGTGTTAATTATATTAACTCAGAAAGTTGTGACAGCGTAAAGTATTTCTTTAGGTAGTGTTGATTGTATGGGTTTGCTAGCGCAGGTGTCGTAATTTTTTTTATTAATGAGTGTTTATCTATTTTGAATAATACGTTTATGCAGAAAATGTAATAACAAAGAGAAATAATGCACACATTTAAAAATTTGATCACGAAGAATGGCCACCAATGTTAACAAAATGTACTAATCAATGATAAAATATTATGAAATGTTGAATACATGTTAGACTAATGCAGTAATATGTCATGTTAAGGGTTATGAATTCAGTCTTGGCCTACTTGCCAGGCCTCAGGTAAAAGCTGTATTTCTTAGCGTTTAATGAAATAGCTGACCAAGTGAGTTAAAACTGTGAATTTCTATTGTATTTTTTAAATGTGCTCATAACAGAAGCTTTTTGTGAGAACCGACTGCTAGGAGATGATGTTCCTGCTAATGCAACATTTATGTGTAGTGTGTGTGAGACTGACTTTCCCAGGGCAAGAACAATGAAGATATTGACTAGAGTAGAAGCTGCAACAATATTGTTACCTGACAAGCCGGATGATGAGGATATCGCAAGATGAACCAATCAACAATATGAGAACGGAGTAATATTAGAATTCATAGATTTGGGATATTAGTTTTATTGGACAGAGTGCGAATATACGATTAACGGACCAATAGGGATTTGGGGGATAGTTTAGGTAACTTTAATATAACAACACTGCACAGGGGGTAAAGAGCACATTCTGAGAGAAGACAGTCACTACTGCCCATTTTTCCTGACCGAGAGGTTACTATTTTGCCATGGGTCTTGACAAGAGGCCTGTTTAACTTTAATGTTTTAAGACTTTGCCCTTTTAAATTCTTATCCAGAAGCCTGATGCCTTGCTGATCGACTGATGTCCTGAGGATGAAGACTGATTCTGCTTTGCTGATCCACCCTGAGGATAGGTATATCCGAATTGTGATTGTCATGCATATTTGCTTTCTCTTTCTAGGTACCACCAGCACTGTTCTGATAGAACCATAGTTAGATGTTTTTCCAAATTGGTGTTACTAAATTGTTTTGCATGAAGCCCAACATGCTGATGCTAATCTGATGATAGTTAAGGATTCTCACTAATGACTTATAATAACAGGGACTAATGGTTGACAAATTTCTCTGCCAGAGTCCATGTATGTTATAATGTTGACACAGTTGACTTTGTTACTGATTTGTACCATAACCTTAGAATGTGTTGTTGTTCAAGTTTTGATTAGATTACGTTTCTTCTGCCACTTTGGACAACCAGTGTTGTTTCGGTATGTGTTTCAGCTGAGTTTGAGATTAATCTACATGACCTTAGCCTTGTTAAGATAGGAAAATAAACATTCTAAACTTTTACTAAAGGTGTGGTTATTCATGACTGAAAGGTCAAGGTGTGTGACAATTAGTGACTCCATTGATTACTGATCTGATTTTATTGATTACTAATGATTATTGATTATGTGTATTGATTATTGATTATGTACTGGAACATCTTAATTGCGAGTCAAAAGGTTCATCGACCTATTTGTGTCCCCTTGTAAGTTTACTTATTAAGGTCAGACGCACTAACAGATGGTAGAAGACTGATGGTTAGTCTCCTTAAGAGCTTACCATTGACGTCCGGTATAGAATAATAGACGAACAGAGACAGTAAGAGAGACTGATGGTTTGCCTCCTTAAGAACTTGCGATATATGACGAGTACAGAGTGACAGGTGTTAACAGAGATAATAGCAGGATTGAAGGTCCCAGAGGTGGTAGCAGAATTCATTATTATTGAGATTTGGATTTTGTTTATCAATGATGATAATTAGAGATAGAATGATGTTGCCTTAAGTCCAGAAATGACTTTCCCAGATCCTGGATTCTGCTAATGGTTGTTTGAGTATGTTCCCAGCGTTCTAGTGATAGAGTGAGTGAAATAGGTTGCGCTTGCACAGCATATGCACATCGCAAGTGAATTGTGAAGTTTGCAAGGATTTTAGGGAGTTTGCCTACTCCAAATGAAGTTGTAGTAGGTCTGTGCGTACTCCCCAATGTGAGAGAAGGGAAGTCGTCTAACTTCATATGAGTGTGGCGCTTTGTGCTAAGAAAATTTCCACGTGGTTGTTGAAGTACAGACCCTGCGTGGTCGAAGACTTCGGAGTATATTGAAAAGTGTATGAGACACTTGGTTTCTGTTGTAATCTGTTTGGTTTAGTAGGTTACCCACTGGTCAGTTAAGAGTAAAATTTGCAGGTCGAATTGTATTTGTGAATCTGGGAGACCGAGAAAGAAGGAGTAGCTATAAGTGCAGGAAGAGCCATCAGTGAAAAATATGTAAGGTTTCTGAAGCAATTGTGTTACCTTTCCTGTAGTAAATCAGCCGATTTGTTTTTGGTTTTTATTAGTGCTTGCAATATTTGCATTAGTTTTGTGTGAATTGGAGTTTAGGAGGGCAAGCCGCAAGACTTTGTCAGCCGCAGTACATGTGAGTGTGACGTCACTGGAGCCTTGTTGTGATAGGTCGGTTAGTGAGAAGGGTGGTGCACAGATTGGCAGCCGCCCGTTAGAGACAATTGGTTGAGAACGTAGGTGAAAGGAATCTTGGGAATAAAAGTCACTTCCTGATTTGATTTTGAATAACAAAAAGACAGAAAAGACAAAGTTCTTCAAAGCGTTAAAAAGTGCCCTAAGGGAGATACGTATATTACAATGAGTGTAGGCAAGGCTGCCCCGCCAGAAGGTACACAAGCTTACATTGTAATGGAAGAGAAGGGTGTTGCTTTGGCTAAAACGATGGTGCAAATTGACAGAAAAAGATAGGAACTTAGCATTTCCTACAAATGGAAAGTTAAATTTGAGGGTTTTGGATCATTTACAGATGGTGCTATATGAATCGAAGCCCCTTCCAAGACCAGCACAGTTTGAGGCATTAGCGATTTGGGAGCTAGTAGCTAGACAGCAACAGCAATTGAAATTTGAGAAGAGGATGAGAAACTCCGAAAAGACTCTAGCGGAGGGTAGATGGGATTCTGTTTAGAAAGCATGGAGAATGGAGACTTTTCAAGGAATTAAGTTGTTTCCGGCAATAATGCAAGAGAATAAGAAGGAAGGAAAGAAAGCTACTAGAAAAACTAGTAAAAGACCTTCCAGGGGTAAGGAGACTAGAAAGTCTTCAACTGTAGAGGAGGAATCGGACGATGATGAGTTTATTACACAATTACTGAAAGATCGACCACCACCATATACAGTACATGAGAGTGGTCCAAGTACCAGTGGTGATCCAACAGCGCCGACACAGGTTCATGGGACAGCGAGTCTGGTGGAGGTTAATGCTAGCCTGACACAGAATGGTCTTAATATGCCCACTACTCCTGCAGTGCAGACTCAGATGCAGCCACCACATGTGCAGAGAATTTATCCTGATGTGCCCATTATGGAAGCAACTTCGAACTTAGTGGTGCAAATGGAGCAGGTCTTCCCAAGACCAATACTGGTTCAGACTGAGCCGATTCTGATTTAATTGCATTAAGTACAGCCGCAGGTAATGGCAAGATTCCCACTCTCCCACAGAGCGTAGGAGCCAGAGCAGCCCCATTGCTATATCGCTACCTATTACTGTTGGTCCAGCAGTACCATTATTTGAACAGAAGAAACTGACTGTCGGTGAACAGGGAGCAAAGTCCCAGAGCCTAATGAAGGGAGGACATTATGAACATGTTCAGGTAGTCTCTCCTGTGGGACAGACTTTTGACACATCAAGATCATTGTTAGACCTTAGTCCATTTGTTGCACTTCCAGATAAGGTGACAGGTCCAAACGCTAGCCAGAGTTTGAAATTAATGACACTACAGACTCCAAATGCAGTTGCACAGCAGGTGACACCAGTCCAAGCAAAATAAATTTTGTTACAAGGACTGACAGCTCACCAAATAACTGAATGATTAGACAAGCTAAATACCCCACAGAGTGCCCCTAAAGGAGAGGAGCATTTGAATTGTGCTAGGCAAAGCATGGAAGCGGGTGGACTCATTGAGCAAACAATGGGGGTGAATAGGTTGGAATCTAAAACAGAGGCAGAATTGGTATATCTGTGCCCAAAGATTACAAGAGAGATGAGCAATGCACATCAGAGATTAGCCGACTTGAGAGAGAAATACGGCATAGAAATAGAGAAAACAAAGCAGTTGAAAAGAAGTTACAGATTAGATTTTGAGGCGAAAGATTTTGAACACATGAGATCTGCCGGAATAAAGGCACACCTTAAAGAATTGCTTCAAAGTGCTCAGACCTGGGGAGCATTAGACAAATGGGAAGGCAGATGGGTGAAGAAAAGAGACAAGAGAAAAAGGGATTCTTTGGAGCTGACTGAAAATGTGCAGCAGGATAAAGATCTGGTAAAGATTTTACCAATGAGAGAGATTCGAAGGGGAAATTTTGTTCACGTCCCTTGGAGCAGAAGTGACATTTTGTCATTTACAAATGATTACCCAAAATTAAGAGAAATGCCAGTAGAGTGGTATCAGCAGACAGACAGATTTGTGAAACTTGCAAAGTGTTTGTGGGAGGACTTGAACACATTACTAGAGATAGTGGTTCCCGCTGACTCATGGATCGAGTGTAAAAGGAGTGTAGATTGGCCAACAAGTGAGCCAGAGAGAGACAAGAATACAGGTGCACCGTCTCCTAAGGTAATGAAATATTAATATAAGGTGATTGAGTTTCTGAAATTGAGAATTTAACCCAAAAATATTGATTGGCAGAGGAATGACAGGACAGCTCAGGAAGCAAAGGAGTCAATACATGTGTATTATGAGAGATTGATGCAGGCATTCAAGCATTACAGTGGTACAGAGACAATTGTTGCGAAAGACATGTTTCACTTTGTGTTCAGATTTGTGGAAGGACTGAGACCTGAAATTAGTCCGATGATTAAGAATCATTTGATTTGCTGGCAAGCAAAGCAAAGCCGATTGATGAGGTGTGGCAGTATGCAAAATACATTAGTGATGAGACTGAGTTGAAGCAGCAAATTTGAAAGAGAAGGCGATGGTGATGCAGATTAAAGCAGCTCAAACAGGAGTGCATGGGAATTTTTTGCAGCAGTAGCCACAGCAGCAGCAGGGGAACATGATGTTTCAGCCCCAGATGAGAGGTAGAGGTAGAGGTGGTAGAGGCAATATGAATTGTGGTCCAGACTGGCATACTGTAGTGGTTCAGAATGGTGTGCAGGGAATGAAGAAGCTATTGCGGTATCATATTTGCAGAGCCGTTGGACATTTTCAAAATTGAAAAAGAGGAAGATGTTGTGCATGATTGTCTTGAGGTAACTGGCTTCTGCACAAAACCGAGACCTGACATTAGAGGTACCAGTTTGGAAGAAAATTACCAAATTATCTTGTCAATGGTTCTTGTCTGTGAGGCAATACAGGGACATTGAGAGTAGGGTATGCTATGTATACAATTTCAGGTACGTAGGAAGCTTCTTGGCACTGAGTGTATTCTGCTCAAGTAGCACAACTGGTAGCCCTTACTAGAGCGTTCCATGTCTCTGCTCAGCTGAAAGTTACAATCTATACAGATAGCCAGTATGGATGTGGAACAGTCTATGATTTTGGTCAGTTCTGGTTCACCAGTGAGAAATGGTGAGAGGATTAAAGAATTGTTACATGCTATTCTAATGCCTGAAAAGATTGCTGTGGTGAAATGCAGTGCACATATGAAGTCACAGGACTTTGGCCCTCATTATGAACACAGAGGTGTTAACCGCCGTGTCCATGCTGGCGGTCATTTAACTGACTGCCAGCCCCCCTGGTGTCCCCCGGCTGTATAATGTATGTTTTGTTGGGCCGGCGGGCTGAAACATTGTTTCCACCCGCCGGCTCAGCAGAATGCATGGCTGGGACATTGCTGGCGGCTCCACATGGAGCCACCGTCAATGCCTCTGTGCTGCAGGTGCAGATGCACCCGTCGCGCAGATACAGTGGCCTGCGCGATGAGGCACTGCACAGGGGCCCCTCACTGCCCATGCCAAGTGCATGGGCAGAGCAGGGGCCACCGGAGCACCCCTTCCGCCAGCCTGGAAAGGCTGGTGGCAGTAGGGATCATTATCCAAGGGACAGCAGTGCTGCCCTGTCGGATAATGATTCCCTCCACCGTCAGGCTGCCTGTTGGAGGCAGCCTGGCCTTGGAAGCGGCCCTCCATATCTTCTTTATATAACGGTTCAGCCTGCCATGCCAGTGGCGGTCTTTTTACCCGCCGCCAGCATGGCGGACTGAACCGCCGGGGATCATAGGCCCTCGTTATGAACCTGGCGGTAAACACCGTCGACCGCTGTGGCGACGGCAAACAATAGATGGCCATTGGCGGTGAACAGAAACCCACCATATAATGAGTAAAAAATCTGAATCCAACAAAAATCACCCTGCCACCAGTCACCGCCAGGACCTTGTAGGTGGGTAGGTGGAAATGCTGGACCTCCCACCCCACCACCGCCGAGCACACCAACACCCCGCCCATCAAATAATGAAGTAGAAATCACTGCGGCAGTCAGTGGAAGCCGAACGACCATTGGCAGTGCAGACGACTACAGGAGGCAAGTGCACACATTGGATAAGTTAGAAACCCACATACCTGACACACATCCACAACACTATAAAACACTCACAGACACACCCCACAATCTTTTGCAACAAAAGTAGGCCAACTAAGACAGAGACCACCAGAAGCAGACACCAAATGCCACAATCCACAATACTTACACCCAACCACACAAGAGCACCCTCACCTAGATCTACACAAGACACCATTTACAACACTCACCATGGCACCCCCCAAACACCCACGCTTCACAGAAAAGGAGCTAAGGACCATGATGGACGGGATCCTGAAGGTTGAGCCACAACTATTCGGGGCACAGGTCCAGCACACACCTATCACCAGGAAGATGGAGCTATGGCAGACAATAGTCAACAGGGTCAATGCAGTGGGATACCATCCACGCACCAGGGACGTCATCTGCAAGAGATGGAACGACCAGCGGGGGAAGGTCAGGTCCACGGCATCCAGGTACCACATTGCAGTCCAGAAGACTAGGGGAGGACCTCCACCAATACCACCCGACTACACTGACTGAGAGGAAAAGGTACTGGCCATCCTGCACCCTGAGGGACTCACTGGACTCACTGGAGGAATGGACTTGGGTAAGTCGTCTACAATTACCCCATATCCATCACACCTGTAATGCATGCACCACCCCACCCCTCCAACAGTCACCAGGACCACTACCCCACCCATCCCACAAGCACCTCCAAATCCTAAGCTAAAAGCAATGCTAACTTTGCCAAAACATCCTACATGGCCCCAAAGTGTGTAGCCTGCACAAACCCGCCCAGGCCTGTGCACCCCATCTGACCATGCTAATGTAACAGACATTTTCATTCCTCCCAACAGGCACCACCACCCATGCCACCCTGATGGACAGGACAAGGAGTGGCAGTGCCCCACAGGGAGACAGAGGCACCTCCCAGGACACTGGGGATGGAACCCTGGGCACTGATGATCAGCCTGGCCCCTCACACACTCCAGCAGCCCCACCCAGGATACCACTGACACCCCTAGCACCCAGGCAATACCATCAGCCCAGGGCAACCATCCACAAACCTGTGTATCCAGGCCACGGACTGGTGGAACACAAGTACAGAGGCCACAGTCCCCCCGTAACAACAGGCAGGCAGACGATGGCCCCAGTACAACTGGTACTGCCGGGCCTGTGCAGGGGACACAAGCACAGGGGGCTAGGCCCAGTGGGAGAGCATCAGTGGTCCAGGGGGGAGGCTACAGGCTGGATGCTGCAGCCCATGACGTGATTTCGGAGGTACTGGGAGCATATCACCATACCCAGGACAGATTGGCCCAGATAGTATCCACTCTGAAGCAGAGTCAGAGGATGCAGGAAGCACACCACCAAGAGGCCATGGAGCAGTGGAAACTGCACAATGCCACAATGGCCAGCACAGCAGGTGCACTGATGCAGCTTGTCCAAACACAGCCTGAGGCCCACACAGAACAGGAAACCCCTACTACAGCACAGGATATAGGCCAGACAACAAGAGGATCAGCAGCAATTTCACATGTACACCCTCGGAGGAAACACAGGGGACATATATCTCAACCCCCACAGGCCAACAACAGGCTCCCAAACGGACCCTCAGGCCAAGATATTGCACAGGAACACCTGCCAAGAACAAGGCCCCCTCTAAGAAGTGACTCTGACAAAAACTGTCCACCAAGTGTCCCACTTAATCAACCACCAAACAGTGCTACAAATACTACAAACTCATGTAAGCATGGATGGACCTACCACTACTGCCAACAATGCTGCAACCATGTTGCCATATTGGACAACCACCATTACCCCACTCCCATCACTGTAATCTGCATGATTTAATCCCTGCACCAATTAAACACCTTTTCAACTGTTACAATGTCCCCTGTCATTAAGTTTGAACAAAGTGAAGTATGGATGCAACTGGTTGATAACTCCTTTGTTGGTATCTGAGTAGCATGAAAAGCACCACACGCCTTACATGTTATTGTGCCTACATATGTGTTGAAAAATTAGACTACATTTTAATCTGTCCCATGCAGACCTGGTCACAGTGGCAATTAGTATTGACCCAACACCCCCCTAGATGACAAGGCACACTGACAGTACGATGCACAGACACCAATCTCATCCAATTGTCCTACATAGTTCCTGGAAGTAGAGTTGTATCAGTTGGGTTCTGGACTTTACATCTTCCTCATCATCACCATCACTCTCATCCCCTCTCTGAGGAAGCTGGTCTGGATATACAGCAATATCCTCCTCCAAGAGGGGGATAACATTTCTCACAGCCACGTTGTGCAGCATGCAGCAGGCCACCACTATTCTACAAACCTTTTCAGGCCCGTAGGCCAGGGAACCACCTGAGATATGGACACAACAAAATCTACTCTTCAGGAGACCTACTGTGTGCTCTATCACCCTCCTAGTACGTCCATGAGACACTGTAATTCCTCTCTGTCTCTGTTTCAGGATTCCTCACTGGTGTCAGGAGCCAACGCAAGTTGGGGTAGTCAGAATCACCTAGAAAAAGGTGCAAAACAGAACTTTCATTGATAAGCCTCAGAGGCAGACTGCCTGGCTGTCTGCTATATGGCAATAAGTGAGAGAAACACCTACCTACGATCCATCCTCTGTCCTCTTGTAGTTTTTCCATCTTGTGTAGCATACTGCTGTTCCTCAGCACAAATGAATCATGGACTGAACGAATGAACATGGCATTCACATGTGTGATGTACTGGTCTGCAGTACACACCATTTGAATGTTCATGGAATGAAAGTTCTTCCTGTTTCTGTACACCTGTTCACTGACTCTTGGGGGATGATAGCTATGTGGGTGCCATTGATGGAACCTATCACATGGGGCATGTTGGCAAAGGCATAGAAGTCCGACTTGAAGGCAGGGAGTTCAGCACTTGGGTAAACCTCACGTAGGACTGCAGGTTTCGTACAAATGCATTCAGGAATATTGGCAGTCTAATGCAAAAAATTGGCTGTGAAAAACATGCACCCATGCCCACTGTCACTTGAAATGAGCCTGTGGCCAGGAAATGGAGTACAGAGAGCACCTGCACTTCTGTAGGGATGGCATGCTGATTACGATTTGCTGGTGTCAGTGCAGAATCCAGTAATGTACAAAGTTCAAGAATAGTTGCACAAGTGAATCTGTAATTGATAATGATGTGACGCTCCACCATGGTCCACAAATCAACAAGTGGTCTGTACACCGATGGGGCTCTTCCTTGTCACAAGGGTCTGTACCTAGGAGGATCTGAAAACACATGTGAGGAACACACATACATCTGCACACATTGTAATTCAATCAGCAATGCTGCCATGATTGTCATCGACACTAATGCATAGTGTGTGTGACATAACAGCAACATGACCACAGTGATAGATCAGGGCTGGTCAGGGGATGTAATGTTAATTGTCACATGCCCATGGGTGTTTGGGGAACAATAGGGCCTGCATTGTGCAGACAAGAGTTTTACGAATGCGTAGTTTTGGCCAAAATGTCTGCCCCCTGTAATCCAGAACTGTTGGTGTGGAAGTGACCTCATACCACTAGCGGTTGACATAACAGCGTAAGGCGGTGTTTACTGCTGTGCACAAATTCATTGGTTAACAGGGATTTCAGGGGGGAATCCTAGTGCATCATGATCGCCGCTGGTGGTGACGGTGCACACCTCCGCGGTGCGTATGCAAACTCGTCACACCAACTTCACTTGACTCCCTGATCTCGTGCAAGCAGGTACTCCACTGAGTGTACTGCTGTGTCCTGCCTCTGGTCATGGAAGTGGCACGTGTTGCAGGGGAAAGGGCACCGGCCTTCACCCAAGAGGAATTGGAGAGGCTTGTGGACGGGGTCCTACCCGTGTATGCCTAGCTCTACGGATGGCTAGAGGTACAGGTGAGCAGGAGGATTGGGGGCCATGGATGTGTGTAGTGGTTGGTGTTGGCTGCAGACATGTGTGCACTTCTGACACTGGATGGCCCAGGGTTCCTGACATGCTGCATGTGTGTGTGCTGTTAGTCAGTTTGAACTGTCCGTCCCAAAGTGGACGCATAGCTAGCTGTATATGATTGGCCAGTGTCTGACCTCTGTGTTACATTTCTGTGTGTCCCTTATAGGTAAGCGTCCACCAGAAGAGGGGACTTTGGCATGCCATTGCCAAGGAGGTGCGGTCCCTGGGGGTCTACAACTGGCAGAGCAGCCACTGCAGGAAGAGGTAGGAGGACCTGGGGCACTGGGCGCGAAATATCTGCGAGGCCCAGCTGGGGAAGTCCTCCCAACGGGGAAAGGGTGTCCGTTGGGCACTGACCCCCCTTATGCAATGCATCCTGGCAGTGGCGTACCCAGACCTGGATGGGTGCTTAATGGCTGCACAGCAGTCACAAGAGGGTGAGTACACATACCATATTTTTGACCCGTGATGGATGTGTGTGTGTGTGCATTCGGATTGTTGCTGCCTAGTTGCAGGGACTATGACTGATGTCCATCTACATTAGGGCCCCTGTGGGGAGTAGGGGTGTTTTGGTCAGGTCTACTACACATCAGGTCCTTAAGTTATTCGGGGAATGGCTGTAGAGCAGGGTTCTGGCCACTAGTCAGGGGCATAGCCATGGGTGTTTGAGGTAGGGGCTGCCTGTTGGAGGGTTTTTTTGGTGGGTGTATGTGTGAACCACTATTGTACCTCCATTCAGCTATGTAAAAACGATCTCCTGTTTTGTCCCCCCATCCCTGTTCTCTTGAGTTGTCTGGGTACATCAGCATCACCTGGCGAGGGAGCTGAGGTACCGGCGAGTGGGGATGCAGTGGCCCACGGATCCTCGGAGGCAGAGTTGTATGACGCGAAGGGGACCAGTGGGTTGGAGGGCGAGGGGAGTACCACGGGGGTGGCAACTACCACTGGAGGTAGTGACTCTGATACCTCCTCCGATGGAAGCTCCCTGGCGGTGGTGGACCCTAGTGGGCCCACCCCTACTGTATCACCTTCCGCCACCCCCCATATAATCACTGCCCTCCCAGTTGCCCCCCACCGAGTTGCCTGTGCCCGTCTCACCCAGAAGGGTGGGCGTCTACTTCACCCCAGGCACCTCTTCCCCTGCCCCAGTCAGTCCTGCTGCCCTCATGGAGGAGGCTATTGACCTCCTGAGAACCATCTCTGTAGGGCAGGCAACCATTGTCAATGCCATCTAGGGGCTAGCATCAGAGATGCAGCAGACCAATGCCTATCTGAATGGCATTAACGGTGCTGTGTGTGGCCTACAGAGATCTTTTCAGGCTCTGGCCTCCTCTTTGATGGCAGCCAGTGTCCCTGGTCATTCCGTCCCCCCTCCAACCTCCTCTACCCCTTCCAGCACCCCACTCCCTTCACCCGTCCAAAGCACATATTCTGACATGCAGGCACACACCTCAACACACAAGAAGTACACTTCAAAACACAAGCACCACACCTCCCACCACAAGCATACACACAGCCAACATACACATGCACACACAGCAACATCCACTTCCCCCAGTGTGTCCACCTCTTCTGCCTCCCTGTCTGTCTCCAGTACATGCACACCCCCAGGCACTGCACCCTCATTCACTGTTGCTGACCCTATTCCTGCGGTCACCACAATAGCACACATCAACTCATGCACCCCAGACACCACACCTGCACTTACCACAATTACTTTAGTTGACACATGCAGCACACTCACCAGACTTGCAGACACCCAGACAACATCCATTTACACTGCCAGCCTGTCTTGTCCCACTGTGTCCACCCCCCTCCTCCCAAGACACTCAAATGCACCAAAACACTTACCCATCACACATCCACCACACCTCAGCATACTGTCCAGTCACCTGCACCCACATCACACACACCTACACCTCTTACAACCACTCCCTCTACCTCCACTCCCACGCCTTCCTCCAGGTCCACCCCAATTGCAAATAAGAAACTTTTCCTCTCCTGTGTTGACCTATTTCAACTCACTGGCCCACCCCGTCTTGTCCCTAAACGTGCTCACCTCCTTGCCCTGTCCCCTCCTTCCACATCACAGCCCGCCCCTGTCCACCCTTCACATTCATTTGCCCCTTCCCCAGAGGAAAGAAGCCCCATGCTGAACCTGTTCCATTGGCCACCACCCGGTCCAATCACACTCCCCCACCTTCCAAGGGCAAACCCAAACCCCCTCCACCTTCCAAACGAAAATCTATGCCCCACCCCCGTCGTAAATCCTCACACCAACCACCTCCTGCCCCTATTCCCTGAGGTGCCTGGATGCCCCATTGTTGCCCCTAAGAGGTGGAGTACTGTAGCACTTGTGGGAGTCAGGTTGGGGCCATTGTGGCCCATTGGACTTGTTTTCTGAAGGACTGGCCATTGGCCTTATATGCACTTTGGTTGCTCAGTGAGCATAATAAAGGTTAATGTGTGCCCTGTGTTGTTGGGGGCACACTCTGGAGCCGTGGTCTCTCGTTTCATTGTTTGTGGGTGTAAGGCACATGTATGTACTCTGGGCAGGTTGGATTTGCCTTGTGTCGGGTAAGTACCTCTTGCTGTGGGGTGTATGGCTTGTGCTGCTGTGAAGGGTTGTGGGAGCGTTGCAGGGTGGGTGGAGTATGTGGGTTTGTAACTGTGCCCTTTTGGTAGGTTGCGGTACTTACCGTTGTCGTCTTTGTCGGCGGTCTCGGTCGTGGAGGTATATGGCAAGGAGCAGGGCTGGCATGATCTTTAGCTCCCTATCCATGTCTGCTTCGGCGTGTTGTATGAGCCTCCGGTGAGTGTTTCCTTATATTTGGTTCGTTTCCACCTGGCTTTGCGTGGTGGTGGTTCCCGCCCCAGAACTGACTGCAGTCTAGTGCTTCATTATTTGATGGGCGGGTAGGGCCTTTCTGTCGGCCTGTGGGCGGGCTCTGCCATCGTTGTCGGCACTCCACCGCCAGCGGTGCGGTGTTTACCGCCGTGTTCATAATGAGGGCCATAATGACCCTCTATGTGTCATTGGGAAATGGATATGCGAATCAAGTCGCAAGGTTTTGCGCATTGAACTGGATATCGTTCAAAGACAAGTGGGAATTGTTACCTGAAGAAGATGAAATGTGTACAAGCTATGCATTGATAATAATTGACACTTTGGAAGAATTAAAAGCATTGCAGAATAATGTTGACAGGGAGGAGAAACGTTCATGGAGCAAAATGAAATTTGTGCAAAGACAAGATGAATTGTGGGTTTCTGAGGAGAGTCAGTTGGTTCTACCAAATAGCCTGTTGTCTCAAATGGTGAGGTACTACCATGGTCAAGCACATATTGGGAGAGATGCAATGATTCGTTTGTTCAAACACGATTGGTTTAACCCAAAGTTTACACATGTTGCTGAAGCAGTTTGCCATTGATGTGTTGTTTGCCAGCAGCTAAACGCAGGGAAAGGGACAGTGGTTAATTTCAGCCACATTGGAAGAGTGGGAGGTCCATTAAGCAGAATGCAAATGGATTTTATTGAGATGCCTGTGTGTGGAGGTTTGAGATATGTGTTGGTGATTGTTTCTATTTTTAGTCATTGGATTTAAGCGTACCCTACACAAAGAAATGATAGTCTGACAGTAGCAAAACTACTGCTTAGGGAATTGATACCGCCTTTCGGGTTTCCGATCTCTTTAGAATAAGATAGGGGAATTCACTTCAACAATGACGTAATTAAATTACTGTGTGCAGCATTGAACATTGAGCATAAGTTGCATTGTAGTTCCCGCCCGGAAGCATCCGGACTAGTGGAACAGATGAATGGTACATTGAAGTCAAGAGTTGCAAAGATATGTGCATCCACAAATTTGCATTGCCTTTAGTGTTCATGTCAATGAGAAACACACCAGACAGGAAGACAGGATTGTCGCCCTATGAAATCCTCATGGGCAGAGCAATGAGGTTGCCAGCGGTACCTGCAAATGCACTTGTCAACATTACAGATGATATGTTGTTGGATTACTACACAGGTCTGCCTGATGTGGTTCACTCTTTTTCTCAGCAGGTGGAAGCCACCACACTGCCACCGATCCAGGACACAACCTGAGAGTTGGGGACTGGGTTGTCATCCAAAAGCACGTGAGAAAGACATGTTTGGAGCCTTGTTGGAAGGGACCATACCAGGTTCTTTTACCAGCTGTGAAGTGTGCTGGAATCCCCAACTGGATTCATGCAAGCCACACGAAAAAAAGTGGCATGTCCACTGAATCATGAAGAAGCATTGTTGGGAGTACCAACAACAGTGAGACAAGTCTCAGGGCCGGAAGGAGAACAAAGATGAACTGAGACCGGATCTGAGCTCGTTGAGGACGGTTCAGTCACTCCTGTGAGAGACGAGGGAGGAGACCTCCAGGAGAGTGATGGAGAGCCTATCTCAATTGAAGCAGCAGGTTAGCCTAGTCAGAGGAGGGCTTTCCCAGAAGCAGACGATCTTGAGAGGCAAACAGAGCAATTGCCAGACCCAAAGGACAAGGAGTTGAGGTGAATCAAAGTCACTGTGATCTGACTCCTCCTGAACCGGTTCAGGTCTGTCAAGAGAAAACATCACAGAACATGGAGAAGGTTCAAGTTCAACTCTGAAGAGAACACTGACAAAGGGTTCACTGAATGGTGATTAGTGGCCAGAGTCACAAGTGGAGAAAAGGAAATAGGTGGTTGTTGAACCAACAATCGATGAAGAAGTAGATACAACAGGGAGAGAAGATCTAAGTGAAGGAGAGCTGAATGGTGATCGAAGATACGCAGGTCCTGAATGCAACTACGAATGAATGGCATCAAGAGTTTATGCCTTTTTGTTTTGGTAGAGACGTTCCGGGTCAGTATTTTGGTAACTGAATGAAGCTACTGAACTGAACTGTTGAAACAATCTGAGAGAAAATGTTTGAGAAAAGAAACTGTTGAAAATAACCGGAAGAGACATTGATAACCTGATATTGACAAAGCTGCTAACCGATTTTGACAAGGGATCCTGGAAGTGAAACTGAACTGCTGAAAGAAGAGTTGTCTACTTTTGATTTTTGATGCATGTATTCCTAAATTTCTTCTGCTTTCTGATTCTCTACAGATCATGAGTAACATTAGTCAACAAGGTAGAGATGGTAGGCACTGCAAATATATGAGCATTGATTTGTCAATTGTGTGTGGGATATTGTTTGTGGTGTTGATTGTGGGTATGTCTGTTCTTGATAAAAGGGAAGCCAACCGTACTTCTGCTTTTGAGACAACTACTGCACTAACGGCATTAGAGAAGTTTAGGATTGATGAGAAATATTTGCATGAAGATACTAATGTGCACTGAGAACTTTCTTCTAATGTTTTCTATTGCTTATTGAGTGAGTATGTTGAGACAATGGATGTGAAGAATTGCTTTGTGTGTACGCAGATTCCTTCATGAGTCGAGGTAGGAGTCACCTTTCATAGTCTGCCTTTAACCTACATGATAAGTTGTAGTCTTTTACTGTAAGATTTTATAACCAGGAGCACATACAGTACTTTTACTCAAACTACGATGTTGTATTCTCGTTTGTTCCTATAATTAGGTATTGAAGTGGCGTAGCTAAGGATAATGACATAGTAATAGTTAGAGGTTTCTTTGAACCTACTTTGACGTTTGGCACAGCTTATGCATTTAGAAATAATTTGACATGTTTGCTTACATCTATAGAGAAATGCTTCTTAGATCACACAGATGACAGGAGAAAGGCATTGAAAGACAAACTAGAAAAAGGCTTAGAGAATAGGCCTTACAAGAAGGATTATGCTTATAGTGCAATTAAAAGGCAATGGAAATTAGCTTTAGATGTCCATCACTTAGGGAAGCTGTGTATAATGCCTAAATAGCGCACTGACACTTTATTTGTGGGAACGCGTGAATGTAGGCATGTGTTTTTGTTTCAGAGTAAATGGACATTTATGTTGAATGGACAGGACCATGCAATTCCAGGGATTTACTACACCTGTGGACTTAATGCTTAATACCGTCTTCCAAGAGGATGGAATGGGACATGTTATTTGGGGATAGTTTTCCCAAAGAGTTATCAGATAGAGGATTTGAAAAAGTTTCCGAAAGTGACTAACATAATTACATCATAAGAGACAAAGGAGGGATTCCTCTTCTGCTATAGTGGGAGATATATTTGGAGAAGTGATTCCTTCAGTGGGAGTCATTCTGAATTTGATTAAGATTAGATAGTTGTCTACTATTGTGGATAACATGCTGCCAAATTTTTCAGGGTACATACTCCTGATAGATGCTGAATTAGCTGCTGATAGAGCTATGACTCTTCAAAATCGTCTTGCTTTAGACAATCTTTTAGCAAAGGATGGTGGAGTCTGTAGAATGATTAATTCTAGGCATTGCTGTTCATCTATACCAGATAACAGTAAAGAAATAAGAGAATTACTTACTTATCTGACTAATGCAAGTGCTGATTTGAAAGAATTGAAAGAACCAGGTGTTTGGGAAAAGGTTGGCAAGGGGTTTGCTTCAGTGGGAAATTGGCTCAGCAACATTTGGAATGGGATTCTATTGAAAATCTTGCAAGGAATATTACTTGTTGTGATTTGTCTATTGGGAATATGAGGATTCTGCATATTATGCAAAAGAATTAAAGTGAAAAGGTCAAAGAATAATCAGAGGAGGGAAGAAAAGAGAAGGGAAAAGATTTACTAGGGAAAATTCAAGGGGGAAACAAAATTATGAAGATATTGAATTGTAAAATTTTAGTCGATGCAGAAAATTTGAGGGTGTTAGTGTGATGACACAGTTAGTCATCAGGGGAGGGATTGCTAGCGCAGGTGTCCTAATAACAATTATTAATGAGTGTTTAAGTATTTAGAATAATACGTTTATGGAGAAAATGTAATAACGTAGAAAAATAATGCATGCATTTGAAAATGTGATCATGAAGAATGGCCACCAGTGTTCACAAAATGTACTAATCAATGATTAAATATTATGAAATGTTGAATATATGTTAGACTAATGCATTAATGTGTCAGATTAAGGGTTATTGATATAGCTTCAGCTTTAATAATAGTAGGCCTTAACTTAGCGAGTGTGTTGGCCTACTTCCCAGGCCTCATGTAAAAGCTGTATTTCTTAGCGTTTAATAAAATAGCTGACCAAGTGAGTTAAAACTGTGAATTTCTGTTGTATTGTTTAAATGTGCTCATAACGGAATCTTTTTGTGAGAACCGACTGCTAGACGATGATGTTCCTGCCAATGCAACACTGTATGTGTAGTGTGTGGGAGACTGACTTTCCCATGACAAGAACAATGAAGATACTGACTAGAGTAGAAGCTGCAATAATACTGTTACCTGACAAGCCGGATGATGAGGACATCACAAGATGGACCAATCTACAATATGAGAACGGAGTAATATTAGAATTCATAGATTTGGGATATTAGTTTATTGGACAGAGTGCGAACATACGATGACACTGCACAGTGGGAAGAAAGCATATTCTGAGAGAAGACAGTCATTACTGCCCATTTTTCCTGAACAAGAGGTTACTATTTTCCTATGCATCTTGACAAGAGGCGTGCTTAACGTTAATGCTTAAAAGCTTTTGCCTTTTAAGCTCTTATGCTGAAGCCAGATACCTAGCTGATCGACTGATGTCCTGAGGATGAAGACTGATTGTGCTTTGCTGATCCACCCTGAGGATAGGTAAATCTGAATTGTGATAATCATGCATATTTGTTTTCTCTTTCTAGGTACCAACTGCACTGTTATGATAGAACCATAGTTAGATGTTTTTCCAAATTGGTGTTACTAAATTGTTTTGCATGAAGCCCAACATACTACTGCCCTGCAAAAGGGGCATTTTGCCTATTGACTTCATTTAGTGAATTAAGTATACATTTCGTAATCTCATTGCAGCTTTTAAAAAAAAAATACATACATAGAAAATTGTTTTCTCCACTAAACTCGTTGGGCATACTGAGCCACTAGTGCATCATTTGTTTTACGCTCTGGTGGTGCAGTGTGCCAGCCCATATTTACAATGACATGCAAAGCCACATTGCATGGCTTTTCATGGCCTTGTAACTATGGACCCCTTTCACGCATAACACTGTGTGAAAGAGGCATTCCATGGGTGTTGCTTGGGGTGTTCCCATGTAAAACCCATGGAACCAGAAAGAATCTGATTCTTTCCTACATTTACAAGTCTGAGAATACGTCAGATTCCTCAGGGGTGGTGTAAGAATGACACAATGGAGTGAAATGTCTTGTGTCTCCTGTTTCTATGTGTGCTGCATTTTGCAACACACATAGAAAGAGGAAACAAAACCTCTTGTGGTTGTTTTGTGCAGGAAGGTGTCCATTAATAATAATTCTTGCAATGCAGGATTCGTTGAACCATGGTACAAGGGTGCCTGTGTTCGCACTAGACAGCCATTTGTGCGCCAGTGAAGGGGGAGAGGACAGAAATGCACCATATCTTGTAGATAAGGTGCATTTCTGCCCTTTCCCAGTGCAGAATGGGGACACCAAGGCACTTATTGCGCCACCCTGCACCATGGTCCTCATAAATGAGGACCTTAGTATTTTTAAAAACAATTTAGCAACTAAAATGTCAAGAGGTTAGGAAATGTTACCCATCCATAAGCACTTCATTTCAGATTCCCTGGGATGTAGCCATTGATGGAAGACTTGGCAGATCCTGGTAGATTTCGAGTAGATTTCCCATCAAGGACTAACAGCACTAGATCATTGCTGGAACTGTAATCTAGGGAACTAGCAATAGACCACTTGTACTGGCTTGGTAAGACATCTTGTCCTTTTCCTCTTGGCACCTACTTAAGCCCTGGATCCATCTAAGCATGGATCCAGCCCCAGGCACAATATGTTACGTTGTCGACACCAAGTACTCTGTTTGTCTTGCTCCTTGAAGTCTTATGTGACAAGAAACTTGCTTGATGTACCTGTCAGGATAGGAAAACAGAAAAACATAAGAAGTGCAAACACCTAACATAGACAACCTCTTAAAGGTGATAGCTTAATCCTGAAAGCCCTGTTCCTGGTAGGAACAGTAGGAGCTGGGCATCTGCACATCTCTGGTAGAAATGATTCAGTGGTGTGTTTTGGATAAATTAATAAGATGACGAATCTGAAGAAGACATTTTGAGCATGGAGTTATCTAAATATTTGTTATGGTTTGCCAGATCAGAAACCCACTACATCCCAAGAACAGGATTCAGGCAACAAAGAATTTGACCAGAGGAAGTCTTAAATTCGATCCACCTCTCTGGCTGTTGCACAGTCATGACTAATGATATTTTCATCAGTTAAAAGATAATTTCTTGCTTTTTACCTGAACTCTGAATGTTGTACCTTAACTGCTTCATTCTCATAATTGGGTGTGTTAGTAGACGCAGAACTATGGGACTCTATAAAATGTATTTTACCAAATATATAAAGGCCTAAAGGTGTACACACCATTTTTGCTGTATTCAAATTATCATGAATATGATTGTGTCATTGCATAGATACTTGTGTAAACGTGCATCTCTTTATAGAGGTTTACAATTGAGAAGGACACATCTTTAAGTACATCGCGCAAGCACTTCTATATCATAGTTACAACAGAAGCTGAATGCATTGAGTGGCATTTAACCTGTCCTGCAATCTCATCATGAATTGGCAGGAAAGGAATGATACTTCTGTGAGATTCCCTCCAATCCATTATAGGGAAATCACGTACATCCTGATGACATTGATCGCTCGCCCTTGGTGAAGAATATATTGTTTGAAGCACTGAGGCAAAGGCCGGTGGTGATGTCGTGGATGCATCGTGATACAGGCTGCAAGATGGCATTGTAATGGCTCTCAGTGTTAAACGGACAGTTTCCTTGCCTGGTTGCAACTTAGCCCTGTCCCACTTTGAGTTTCTCAGTGAACGTATGCTCACTCAACCACTGAAGAAAGAATCTTATCATTGCTACATTTAACCAGGAATGAATGTAGTAGAGCTACATGTTTCGATTTCCAGTGCACCTGGTCCCTTTACCCTATCAGCCACTTTTTTTACCCACTGGTGTTGAGGTTACTGAAGGTGTGAGTGCTTCTAGTGACATCTTTTGGAAGGATATTCCTGTAAGAATGTTCTTGTCACAACCCTCGCTATGTTGCTTGAAGTATAGCACAGGTAATCCCATATTCTCCCTTTATAGGCAGTTCCACTCCCAATAACACAAAGCAGGAGAGTAGGGAGGACATGTTACAAAGGCGGACAAGGGGTGAGGGGTGAGGGATTAGAGAGAACGATATATTACCTGAAGGATGGTTGTTATTAGTCGTGGACTGGACTCTCTGGAGTACAGGATGGCACAGTGCTACCTGGGCCCCCTATCTCTCACTGTCAAGAGAGGAAACAGAATACAGTGAGTATTGAATAACAAAAGAGGAGTTTAACAAAATGAAAGTATAATCACAAAATTGAGATGTGGCTTACCTAGTGTGAGAGCAAGTGTTTGTATATAGCTTAAATGAGGATGCTGTGCTCACTGTGCCACTAAATTTGAAAGTGCCTTGCTGATAAAAAGTGACACCGCAAAACAGTCCCAGGATGGCTGTTTCCAGTCCCAGTGAGGACCTGGAATCTTCCCATGGGGAGCAGAATCAAAACTGATTTACATATGGCTGAGTCCACACTGGGGTGGCATGGTGAGCAAAACAAAATGGATTACACCCAGATCTGTGATGGTAGCTGACTGTTTGATTTGTTCCACATTCCATCCATCATCTGTTCTTTTTGCTTTTGTTGCCCTAAGGTGGGAAGGGTTTACCCAGATGTGGGATCCGTGCTTACTGTGCCACTGGATTTCAACCTAGCCTGGCTGATGAGGGGTGGTACCTCGAAACTGGTCCCAGTATGTTTGTTTTCAGTCCAGGGAGGACCTGGTCTGGCAGTTCAGGCTGGACTGTTCCCATGGGAAGCGGGGTCAAGACTGATTTGCATATGGCTATGTCCAAAGTGGGGTGGCGTGATGAGCAAAATCTCTGATGAATTAAACCCAGATCTGTGACTGGGGTGAATGTTTGATTTGTTCCGCATTCTGCACATCATCTGTTCTTTTTGCTTTTGTCACCGAAGTGGGAAGGGTATGCCCAGGCATGGGTCCTGTGCTCACTGTGCCACTGGATTCAAGCTAGCATGGCTGATGAGGGGTGATACCCCGAAACTGGACCCAGGATGCTTGTTTCCGTTCCAGGCAGGACCTGGTATGGCAGATTTGCAAATGGGTGGGTCCAAACTGGGGTGGCATGGTGAGCAACAAAACTGATAGATTAAACCCAGATATGTGGCTGGGGATCAATGTTTTGATTTGTTCCACATTCCGTCCATCATCTGTTCTTTTTGTAAATAGCGCCCAGGCAACCTGGCATGCTTGCCCAGGAACAGAAGCTGGGTTGTGCAACTCTCTATCAGCCGGTAGAATCATAATCACCAAACTAACATGAGAAAATATGAAGCAAAGTCTAAAATAATGAATTCTGTTTGCCAAAGGCGAATCTCAGGGCAAATCAGGGGTCAGTGCAAAAACTTTAGCTTAGTCAAATACCAAAGTATAAGTCCAAGACAAAACAAAGGTCAGTGCAGAGAATAGGAAGGAGAGAAACCAAGTAAACTGACAAAAAGTTTTAAACAGTATCAAACGGAGGAGTCTAAAAACCTGAAGACAACTACCTATCCTCAGGTGTCTAGGGCTGCATATTTCAGACATGACTCTGGAACCTAATGGCCTCCATAACTATACTCTCAATTACCCCATCTTCTATTTCCATCATGATTTTTGATTCGTGGGGTGTTCTACGAAACATTATAGCTCTAGTATAGTTTTGCAACAAGACGCAGTCATCAGTATGCTTTCAATGAATGCCGCCCCATCAGTAAATTATTTTTGGAGACAACGGTAATTTTTAAGTATGTGTTCCTCAGTGGCTCATCCCAACTGTAAGTGCCACGCTATTCATGTCAGCAGCAGTTCTGGGATGCAAGCAGTGTGTTGGTAGTCGGACAACACTTTGCCCGAGGTTTTGTGGGGGATATGGTGCAAGGGTAATGTAGAGTCCAGCTGGACTCATTCTAGTGTTTCTGTCAGCCACTCTGCTGAGGGCTGGTCTTACTTGTATAACACACACCCACCCAACACAGGCGTCACCAGTCAGGTGACCCTGCCAATAAAAGGGGCCGGGCGCACGTGCCTGAGGCCAGTTTAGTACCACCCCACCACCGTGTCTGCGTCCCTTTACTTACCAGCATGAGGGCCTAGGGCCCCACATTACATTGGCGACGAGTGGGATCTGCAACCCCACGGGGTTGCAGACATGAACCTAATCGGTGGAAGAAAGAGGAGAAGTGAGGCCGTGCAGTTCCAGCCCCATCGGTAGGAAAAAGGGGGTGAGTGCTGCTGATCAGCGCGTCCCGCAGCACTGCCAAAACGGCTGCGGGCGCTGAAAATAAAGCGCTAAGAAGCGCGCTGGGATGTTTTCCCCAGCCCAAGAAACAAAATGCTGTGAGGCCACCCCCGCCCCCCAAAAGTCGGACGCAGCGCGGCCCGCAGCGTGAGAGAAAGCTGCTGGGTCCGCGTGGTATGTGGGGAGGAAAAGGCGCTGTTGTGCTACGGGAAAATAGGAAAGAATGCAGCCTGCAACGTGCCGCTTACGGTAAAAAGCGGCCGCGCGCGCAGAAAAGAAAAAAATATGGTGCGATCGAGCACCAATAATTAAGACAATGACCGGGGGCCGTTTCCCCTTGTCATTTTTAAGTGGCGCTGTCGCGCGCTATGCACCATAAGAAGTGCCCAATTGTGCTGGGCGGTCGCCCCTTTTCATTTATTTATAAAGAATGGTGCACTCGCGCACCGAAGAAAATGCCCAGGGCCGCCCCCCACCCCAGAAATGCCGGCAAAACGGCCGCAGCACGGAGGACTGCTGCGGCCGCAACGAGAGATCCGTGACGGTGCTGGTATGAACCTCCAAAGACAGAAAATGCCCAGAGCCTCCCCCACCAACTCTTGTGGGGACCGAGTAAAGAGGTGCAGACACGCACCGAAAGAAATTTGAAATAACATGGTGCAGACACGCACCAAAGCACCAGGTGCCCAGGGCCTCGCCCCCACCTCCCAGAAGTAAATAAAGAAGAGAGGTGCTCACACGCACCTACAAGAAAGAAAAAACAGTGCCCGGAGCCTCCCACCCCCTCTCACTGAAATGTGTGCCCTCTGCATGCCTCTTTAACGAGGCTGTGCAGCTTGAAAACAAAGTTTGGACAGAAGGAAAAAAAAAAAAAAAAAAGAGAAGAGAAAAGGGAGAGAAGAGAGAGAAAAGATGAATAAAATTGAACTTACCTGCAGCCCCCACCAGCATGACGAAGTCCTCCCAGCAGCATGCCCTCCTTACCGGCATCTGTTGAAATAAACGAGGCCGGTAACTGGAAAGACTGTCTTTCAAGCTAGAAAAAAAGTGCACTACTGGCATCCAGTGGCCAGAGTTGGTATTGCACCCTATTTCTGTTTTAAAGGGAAGAGAAGCTTGGATGAAGGAAAGTTTACAACAGCACCTTCAGAAAGTGACTGCTCCAAACCAACAGTGCGCCCGTGGACAGAAACGGCGCAGAAGACGGAAACGGCGAGAAAGAAGGAAGCGACGCGGGCGACGCTGCAAAAGGGAAGGAGAAGACTGCAGCTGTCCCAGCCAAGCTGCAACGGTGAGAAACGGACGCAAGTGCCACGTGAGGTACGAAGAGAGCGCGCATAGTCTGCGCAGCCTCTGGCGGCCGTCCGCCGCCACCGACGAGAGAACGCCACATGCCCCAGCAGTGATGGACATCACCGCAGGACAAGAAAGGGACATGCCAGACGTTGCCACAGGACGCCCAGAAGAAAAAAGACTGACACGTGCGCAGCGTACACAGAGAGCTGCGCCAGAGAATGTGACGACATGGGTAAAAGTGAATATGGAAAGAGTACCCGAGAGCGTGACGTAACGCACGGGAAAAGAGGCCATGTCAGCTGGCCACACAACGATGGAAGATGGCCACTGTTGGCCCATCAGTGAGCAGGTCATCTGAACTGACCGACCCTGCCAGAGCAGATGGCAGGAGTGAGCGCCGTAACAGCGCAGCCTCGAGGCACAAGAATGGCGCCCTCGAGTGAAGAGAAAGAGGAAGAGAGCGGGGACCCTCCTGCCAGAGAGAGGTCCACCAAGAGGATCCGGGAACAGACCAGACCGGGAGAGGTCTGCCTGAAGAGCAGATCATGTCCTACCCGCAGGACTCAGCCTGTGAGAGGCTGCGACCGAGCAAGATGCACCAGAGGAGGTGCAGTGATAGGTCCATGTGACGCAGCATGTGACCTGTGGCACAACGCCACATCGAGGACGAAGAGGAAGATGCACCAGCGAAGGTGCAGTGATAAGTCCGTGTGAAGCAGCATGCGACCCGTGGCACCACGCCACGTCGAGGACAAAGAGGAAGATGTACCAGCAGAGGTGCAGCGCAAGGTCCATGTGCCGCAACATGTGACCTGTGGCACGATGCCACAGCAAGGAGAAGAGAGAGTGGCACGATGCCAACAAGAAATGAGGAGAGGAGTGTGACAGACCGGTCACACCACAGATCAACTCCATCGCAGGTGTGAAAGTGGAAGGAAGTAGAGTGACAGAACTGAGGACTCGTGCGAGCAGATGAGGAGGTACCCATCAGTACAAGACAGTCACCGGGGTGAGCAGACGTCACTGAAGACAGCGATGCGGGTGGTCCCCCACGCTTCCCAGTACGACCGACCTGTCATCTGTCACTGGCTGCTTGGCTGTGATGGCATCCCTGACGCCGACTGCACAGGCCACACAAGACCCGCCGTGGCCACTATGTCCATCAAGTGGTCCTTCCGCTGACGAAGCCGCCGCCACCTGTTTGATCTGCATAAGGATGAAAAAAAAACATCATCATCATGATGAGGTGCATCGTCCAATCATCGAAGGAGGAGCACAGCACCACCTGAGTGGAGACAGTCAGCAACAAGAACCGACGCTGACAAGGCATGTCTGGCAACGTAGAAACTTATCATCTGAACACTTG
Organism: Pleurodeles waltl; assembly: GCF_031143425.1. NCBI lineage: Eukaryota > Metazoa > Chordata > Amphibia > Caudata > Salamandridae > Pleurodeles > Pleurodeles waltl. Next base: position 1,621,362,880 of record NC_090440.1, read on the forward strand.
CCATGAGCTCCGTGAACCAGACACCTGCCGGTGAGAGCAGACCAGATCATTTGGATCATCCACCCTTGGGGTTGCACAAGACTAGGACGTGGCTCTGTTGGGAGTTCAGAGAGACTCCTTTGGCGTGGCCTACGTTGGCCCGCACAGCCCACGCAGTCCCGCCGCAATCCAGGGACAAGGGCCTCCAACAAATTCCTGTGAGAGTGGAATATCGCTGAGAGATAATGCATCTGAGACAGCTCCACGTCAGGCATCTGGAAGCACGGAGGTCTCATATCGAGAGACTGGTCACCTGAAGACTTTGCACTATGGCCAGAGCACCTGAATCCGGATGGCTCGAGCAAGCGGACCCTGCTTCAACAACCCTTGTGGCTCCATGCGAGACTAGGATGTGGTCCTGTAGGCTGTTCCTCTGAGACGTCTTTGCTGGGCCTGAGATAGGCAAGCACAGTCCACACAGTCCTGTGGAAGCCCGCGAAAGGGCCTCGAGGAGACTCCTGCTTGATGGAGGTCTGGCACGAGAGGGAAGACTGCTGCTGCTCTGCCGCTGGACTTCCAGGCGCCCCAGGCCGTCACGTCATCTGCAGTCTTAGGAGGTAGACAATCTCCAGAGTCAGAATGCCGTCCAGAACTGTGTACAGTGGACTCCCCACTGCTCCAGATGCACTCGCATCAGAAACTGTAAATAGACTTTGACCACATGAGCCCAGGCAGGACCGGATCGACAATATCCAGCGAACTGTGAGGTCGTGGACAAGCGACTGAAGTATCTGGACTTCATCCACACTGTGTCCGGGTGCTCCCAGCTGCACCATGTCCACTGCAATTCTGCAGTCTGCCTTTTCGAGGCCGAGAGACTGATTGTGGTGCTTTGTTATTGTTTCTTTTACAGGTTGGACTTTTGTTTGGTTCCTCAATAAAGTTTGGGAGGGATGTAGAGTCCAGCTGGACTCATTCTAGTGTTTCTGTCAGCCACTCTGCTGAGGGCTGGTCTTACTTGTATAACACACACCCACCCAACACAGGCGTCACCAGTCAGGTGACCCTGCCAATAAAAGGGGCCGGGCGCACGTGCCTGAGGCCAGTTTAGTACCACCCCACCACCATGTCTGCGTCCCTTTACTTACCAGCATGAGGGTCTAGGGCCCCACATTACAGGTAAGACCACAGTTATCCAGAATTATTAACCATCTTTAAAGGGTTGTGGAATTGAATGAAGGCAGCCATGCAAAAGATCCCTTGAAAGACATGTGGTGCTATTTAGGTAAGAATTGGCCTTCTTCACTGCGCATCATTTGAGGATGTGTGCAATGTTGAACCCCCTCTGCCCCTGTTGGAAAGGTTGCGATAGGCTGCAGTCATCCATGACTTCACTACATAGCGGTGGTCACCATAGGAATAAAACCATGAGACTGATCATGTCTCTGCTTTTGTCTTGTGTGTAGGAGAATGTGACATGCAAGTAACAGACCGCTCAACCACTTGAGTCAGCTTTACTGGAGGCACTTGCGATTTCAGCTGAGATGTACTTTTTTTTTTTACTTAAGTAGCCATTGGTTTACCTCGTAACCATTTACATTTAAGCACATTAGATACACATTTATTCTAGTGTGATGGCGTATTGAAGAATGTATTTTGTTTATACATGGTCTCTGCTGTGCACTTTTGTCCCAGCTGTGGAACAATTTGTTTTTCAAAATGCTAGAGCATTAGTTCAATGATTTAAACGGTAATCATCTAAACAAAGGTAGCAAATTCGTAACCTGTCCCAGCCCTCCAGCCTCCCAAATGTATATTTAATTTAATACAGTAAAATAGTTGCACAAACAGTGAACATCTTAGTTACAGTACATGTGCACTATATAAAAAAATACACACTGTTATTGTTAGTGGCACATTGCTCAGTGCTATTTTTGTTTAGTAGCAGATCTTTGGCCTGAGTCTGTTGCAGCCAGAGGCTGAATTGGTAAAAGAACCCACAAAGCGTGTGCCATACCACAAAGTCAGATGGCTTGAGAGGCATTCAGAGGAGGATAGGGGGTGTACCTCTGCCTTCACATCCATCTGAATACCTTAATTGTATTGTAGCATGCTCTAACCCAGGACAATAATTAGAGTTGCAGTGACATCTGAGAATCATCTGACATTTGGATATTGAAGATGATGAATCACGTCTGACTGTATTAAGGGGGAGTCTTTGAAGAAAGATATGTGCGGTCTTGTTCCTTGTGGATAGAGAAAAGCCTCGAAGGAGTTTCAGTATGAATTTGACCTAATCATTGAACAAGAGAGTGGCTTAAATAAGGGTCTAGAGTCTGTACCGACAAATGAAGTGGATGTGTTTAAATTGAGATGTTTACTCACTGAGGCCCATAATTAAGAAACCTTAGTGCTGCCTTTGCACCATTTATATTGATGCAAAAGCTGTGCTAACCTAGCGCCATATTTATATTTTGTTGCTGGGCCCGTCTAGTGACAAAATATTAGAGTTAGTGTAATTTTTTGGGAATGCCACCACTTGCATCGTGTAGTGACAATGATATGCAAGGTAGGCGTTCCCTTGCAAAAAATGATGTTAGCCCTTCAGTACGGTATTTACTGCTCGACACAAAAAAGATGCACATTAGGGAACCAGTCCTAAAAAATTACTCAAATCTGATTAGTGTCAAATTTTAACTCCTGGTCAGAGCAGACATTAAAATGAGGCCCACACACTAATACAGAAGGAAAAAACACAGAAGGAGCATTGGTAACCCCCTGGACAATATGGAACTGTTAATGCTTCAGCTTGGCACACGCCACAGGCGACAGCGACAACAACAGGTCTTACCAGCACCACCGCTGTAACCCCAAACACCACCACAACAGCCACAAAGGCAGCGCAGAAGGTTGGAGAGGATATTTCAACAGCGCACACCTATCCTTGCACTCAGGGAACAAGATGTAATCAGAACCTACCATCTGAAGGGTAGAAACTCCAATATCTATTCCACCCATGACCAAATTCCTGGCTGTCCTCCATATGCTGGCATCAGGATTGTTCCAGATAACTGGCACACAAGTGGATGGTATCTCCCAGCCATCCTTCTCGGCCTTCCTTCCAAAGGTTCTGGATGCAATCATCCGTCTCACACCCAACCACATCTGCATCCACAACACACAGCAACTGCAGGAGGAGATCAAGCAAGGCTTCAACCAAATTGCTGGATTCCCGCATGTGCTGGGTGCAATGGACTGCACCCATGTCCAACTTGTGCTACCTGCTGCAACAGAACACCTCTACAGGAAATGCAAAAACACCCATTCTATAAATGCGCAGGCCATTGTGGACCACGTGGGCTTCCTAACCAAATATCCCAGCAGCGTCCATGAGGCCTAGAACATTCTGGCACTCCACAAAAAACAAGCGGTTCCAGGATGGACAAAATGGCAATGGCCTACTCGTAGGTAAGCCACCATACTGATCATTACACAGAAAACACACCAACCTTGGAGGACAAATAATACATACATCACACTAAACACTGATGTACAGGGGAACACAGATGTACAGACAACAACACATATGCCACATGCCAAACTACACTGCATTCATTGCACATCACACACACATCTAAATAATACAGGCACACCCTGACTGGCAAACCATGTGAAGGACAGGTGGAGCTATGTCCCCCTTTGCACACAGAAGCTGGGCCCAAACCACTACAAGTGTCCAATGGTTGACAACAAATACAGGTCCCACATACATAACACCTAACATGGAATAGCTCGGCTATGTGAATGGCATTGGCCATGTCAACGTAAAGAAAGTCACATATAGGCACAGTCCCACATTTGTCATGGTGTAGAAGCCTCTGGCGGCACCAATATCAAATGCCATCCAAGTGTTGCCATCACTGACTACATAACACCTAAACATACCAGACATACCTATTGTGTCCACCTTCACCTGTCTGGTGCATTGTGCTGCACACATAGGAATTCAAAATCACCAGCCATGAAAGACCATGTGTAGGGATTGATACCTCACAGCACTCCTACGGTCATACCCGGTAATTCCACACCTCCCTAACATTATACCAGGGTACCAATAGGGCACTGTAGGAGCTGGACTACTGACAATGTACTGGGAGAGGCCAGATATGCATGTGAATGAGGAGACATTGGACTTAGCAGGACTGGTCATGAGCTGCAGGGCATTGCAGAAAAACACATCATTACCTCTCCTGTCACACAGGTGTCTGAAAGCGCATGCATACATCACTAAATATACCATAAAATGGTGCCACACTGCATCCACATGCAGACACGTATGCCAGCCAGTAATTGCCAACAACAAAACATTGTGCAAGGGGGCTTTACCAAGGGAGAAGGGGTGGAAATCATATGCTGCACACAGGGCACAACACCTGTGTCATGGCACACAACACACAAAATAGGTTCAAAGTCCCAGATCATCACTCATCACCAGGTCTAAAGTGAAGGGACTGAGGGCCACAAGTCAGGAAAGTGGTACAGCATCAACATCATCGCCACTGTAATTGTGCCCCTTTGCCGCACCCTACTGCCACTATGTGGGCCCCGTATACAATAAATGGTGCACCATGGTGCAGAGTAGGTGCAATTGTGTCAAGATAATGGATGCCATAGTTGGACTTTGGAGTATTGAGAGCATACATGACCCTTTCACACACAGTACATAGAGACCCAATCAAAACTATGGTGTGCCCCATCCTAACACCTGCTCTGTGCAGGTGTTGAAAGTGTCTGTGATAAATCATGTCTAGGAACCTTGGAGAATACTCCGCACCAATTTTGCTAGTCCTCCTATTGTATGAATCTCACCCTTGTACACATGATGGCTGGCACAGGCATAATCTGCCACAAAGGGTCACTAAGTGTCGCACAGCATCCGTAGTGCCAAATGGCAACATGGTGGCCTGAGTTTTGCCTTGCAGGGCTACAATAGTGTCAATACAAATGACACTATTGTGGTGCAAGGAGGTGGCAGGTTCTACTAACATTAGGACACAGCCTCAAATATGGAGAACACAACACTTAATTTGCATGGTCGAACTGTCAGCCCAGATTTAATTTGACAATCACCATGTCCCTGAGCCATAACCCATGAGAGTAATGTCCACCACCACACACCAATGCAACCATTCAACAAAACAGTAACACACACAATACCAGATGCAAGTCTGAGTCACCACTCCACCTAAAACTAACATCTGCCATGGCACATATGAAACCGCAAATATGCATGAAAGACACATGTTCTCACATTCTTTTGCAGCCAACCAAGGTTATGGCATCCAGCCATGAGTGATGACTCCTTTTGGCAACCCAACAGCAGAGGAAGAGCAGAAATACAATGAAGAGTGAAGAAGGACACAGAATGTGGTAGACAGGACGTTTGTGCTCCTGAAGTCAAGGTTCAGGTGCCTGGCCCTGACAGGAGGGAACCTGTTGTATGCACCACCTCTGGTATGCAAGATGATCCTTGTATGTGTAATCTTGCATAACATATGTATTCTGACTAATGTCCCCTAGGATATTCTAGTAGACGTACCCAATGAGGAGGAGGATGACAATGGTACAGCACAGGTGGAGGGGGAACAATAAAACACTGCTGCACGAGGTTGTGATGTAAGAGGATCTAGCACCTCCATGGCACACTTCAGCATCACATTACTCACACTCATGTGGCTCTCGAAGGCCTGGATCCACACACCAAAAATACTAAGGGCCAGATTTAAGGAAAAGTGGTGCAGCACGGTGCTGCACCAAAATTGGTAGTGCCTTGCTGTGTCACTTTAGAAATGCAGGGATGCACCGTATTTAAGTGAATACGGTGCACCCCTGTGTTTCCCCCTGCGCTGGCACTAAATTTAGCTGCCTGCGCCAATGCAGGCATCCTTGCACCATAGTGCATGGCTGTCTGCATTGAGGGGTGTGATTGTTTATGTGCGGGAAGGTGTCCCTTCCTGCACTTAAACAATCACTAATGGCACTTTGGCACTTCTGCGTGTGCTGCACAATGTAGCACACACAGAAGTGCCAAAGCTTCATTTTCAAATGATTGTTTGTGTGCAGGAAGGAACACCTTTCCACACATAAACAATCATTTCTGGCATTTTGCTCTTTCTAGGGTGCTGCAGAATGCAGAAAAAGCAAAAAATGAGGAGGAATACAAGTATTCCTCCTCGTTGCGCCCTGCTAACACCACCCCTGGGGGTTGCGTTAGATTTTGGCGCAGCCTCAGGTTTACGAAATTTCATAAATCTGAGGTAGTATCAAAATGCAATGGGTGTTGCTGTGGCACGCCCACAGTAACACCCATTGCACCCCCTTCCTCGCACAGTGCTGCGTGGGAAGGGGCTGTATTTAGAAGGTGGCGTTAAGCCACAAAATGTGGCTTAATTCCACCTTTTAAGTACGGCACAGTGCTTAGCGCCATAGGAGCATCACAAAAAGTGACGCTCTTGTGGTACTAGGGGCCTATAAATATGGCCCTAAGTGATGTAATGTAGGCCTTGCATAAATTTGGACCCCTTGCAAAACATCATGGCTATGCCAGGCAAGATGTACGTAAGAGGGGCGTACATACGATAGTGGCTGTTTCAAAATGGTATATTTGAAAATAAGGAACTAAACTGTGTCACATCTTTGGCCGCGGTCAGAAATGGAAAACCGGCGGTCTCCCGCCGGTTTTCCGTTGCCCATTTGAATCCCCCATGGCGGCGCAGCTCGCTGCGCCGCCATGGGGGATTCTGACACCCCCTACCGCCATCCTGTTCCTGGCGGTTCGCCCGCCAGGAACAGGATGGCGGTAGGGGGTGTCGAGGGGCCCCCATAAGAGGGCCCCGCTAGTATTTCACTGTCTGCATAGCAGACAGTGAAATACGCGACGGGTGCAGTAGCACCCGTCGCACCTTCCCACTCCGCCGGCTCGATTACGAGCCGGCTTCATGGTGGGAAGGTCGTTTTCCCCTGGGCTGGCGGGCGGCCTCTGACGCCCGCCAAGGTCCGAATGAGGGCCAAAGTGCCACAGGAGTAATAATGACTAGGGTGCCAGCATTGCCTGACAGCAACCCTCCATACAGTTGTATGCCATTCCATGTAACAATCAAAACAAACATGTTGTGGTTGTTTGTATGTACCAAGTTTGTGCCTTGCACGCATGTGTCTGAATTCTCAGCACACATGTACCACTTCAGTGGTACAGGCCTGGTATCATGAATTGGAGTATGCAAAAAAGTCAACTTTCCAATAATGAAAATGTATATGTATCACATGTTCATACATAGAATTATATGACCTTCAGATATGTTCCCGTTCAGGGAAACATAGGTGGCATTGATATGAATATATAGCCGTGAAACTATGGCCAACATATGTCCATGCTGGAAGATAGATTTGGGAGGTTTCATATCCCATAAACACACTGCTTCGGCATTCATTTCACATATTACACTACACATATCTTTCCACACACACGCCACATATCAACCTTCATTGACACATGTGAGTACACCATCTCCTGCATCATATATGCATACGGAACCATATTTTACACGTGTAGCATAGTATCATGAACCCTGAACCATACAACACACCACAGCGTGGACACACATGCACTCACATTGCCATGGGTTACGTGAAATCAACCCAGCCAAAGTCCACTGCATCCTCTGTGTGTGATTTGTCAAGAGTATCACATTCATGAACATGTATTGGATATAGCCCATCATATCTAAAGTGATGTTGTCAAACGTACATTCGGAAATCAGACATGACAATGTGGTAGACCCACAATTATGTGTTGCATCACATATGTACACTCCCAATACACATGTGGTAAGACGTATGTGGATAATGTCTACCAACACATGCACATATGCAAACGGTATCAGTCATCGCACCCATCACACACACATACAAACATATGGTAATACATTTCAATGTTACTGTTACATATATGAATGCACATGAACACACACGTAGCCATACCATACTGACTACATACATGCATAGCCCTGTAACAAGGCATGTGAATCTGGGTGCACTGTCAGCTTCTCATCAAAATCCATGCATGCCTGTTATGCGTCAAAATGTTTGACGCAAATGGCAATAGTACATACTTTGCTAATCAAAAACTGATCCATGGACCCTGCGCGTCAATCATAGGTGGACAGGCCTTGTCAGGCCTCATGAGAATATTAGACCTGGCTTCCTTGCCTTGGTCTCCCCTGTCTTTTTTGCCTCTGCTTCTCATGTTTTGACTGTGTGCTGTTTTTTTTTACTCTGTGCACTTTACCTCTGCTGACCAATGCTAAAGTGCAAGTGCTCCCTGTGTAAAATGTGTGTAATTGGCTTTTCCATGATTGGCACATTTGATTTGCCAGCAAGTCCCTAGTAAAGTGCACTAGCGGTGCCCAGGGCCTGTAAATCAAATGCTGCTAGTGGGCCTGTGTTAGAAATGTGGTTTCTAGTTTGTTAGAGTATGTACCTAAGCCAGGCAGAACCCACCCACTCTAGTCAGGGCTAGGGAGTTACACACCCAAGATGACCGAGCAGTCAGGCCCATCCCAGAGGCAATGTGTAAAGTGATCGCACAACACACGTGACACACTATCCCTACCACAAAGGAAACACAACACAAAGTTATATAAAAATAAACTGTGTTGTACACAATATCATTAGACCAAATACAACATGTCGGTAATACCCTGCTACCCAAGAGATTGTCAGAACATTACACAGTACTATTGCTGTGCGAAAGCCTGCAGTAGTCACATCGAACATGTAGGTTACTGGTTATCCTGCAACATAAGCAGTAGTCCATTAAACATTCCCAAAATGCACATATCAGGGTAAAAGTACATATTTCCAGAAAGGCATAAGGTCACAGTAAACATGTTACTAAAAATGCAGTTGCCCTAATAAAACATATCTCATAAATGCCCATAAAAGGAACATCAGGGCATAAGAGAACACATGGCAAGTCATAAAAACGTATCACCATCAATGCATGAGTCATAGTAAAACACCTATCCTACAGGCCCAGACATCATCACTGAAATTATGCATAGCATGGAACATTCTCATATGTTCATATCCTCATCAGCATATTTCTAGAGGTGCCACAAACCTGAAACGACGTGGGCAAAAGGGGATGTCCTTGGGAGCTCCTCTGCTCCACTTTCAGCACCTGTGGCAAGGCATGAGTAAATTCTGGCGAGGCCGGGGACCTCCGTCGAGGGTCACCACCCCAGCCTGCGAATGAGTTCTCAGCACCTGGCAGTGGTCCAGTGGGATGGGGCCTTTCGGCAAGGTCACCACCCCGCCTCCAAGCCACAAGACAGGGAGGGGAGGCCCAGTGGGAATGGGGGACCTCCGATGAGGTTTTCCCACCAGCAAAGCCTCAGACTGGATGGGGGCCCAGTGGAGTGGGGGCCTCTGATGAGGCTTCCACCCTGCCCACGATGCACACAGACTGAATGGGACCCGTTGGATCGGGAGGCCTCCGATAAGGCTTCCACCCTGCCCAGTATGCACCCACATCCGACATGGTGCATGAGCCTCACTCTAGACTTCGCGGGCCACAACAGTGAATCTGGCCACAAGTTGGTGACTGCTAGTGCCCGAGGGCACTGTTCTCAGTGCTTGTTGCCCCAGGGGCATTGCAAGGAGCACGCTTGCTCTGATCTCCATCCTCTCATGCCCCTGGGGCACCTAGCACAGCGCGTTTCAGATGCGCTCCGATAATACAGCCTGTCCGGGTCACGGCTGTGATTTCTCCTGGCGGCAACCACAGGAAAAGCACTCTCAAGGCACTAAGTAAATAGAAGACAATCGCTCTCAAGACGCTAAGTAAAGAAAGGAAAAGCTCTCCTCAGGCGCTAAGCTCCAACACAGGAGCTTTCAAATATAGTGCTGTCCTTCCGCCAATAGTTGCAGAGGGCAGGGGCCACAACACCCCTAGGGACACACATGGAAGCACAGAGCGGTGAGCCCAACAACAGGCCAGCACAAGGGAGATGCAGTCAGTGGCAGTTCCTCCTAGTGACCCAGCAGGTCACAGGTCAGCACAGCAGCAGCAGTACAAGGCAGTTCCTGGTGAGTACCTCCAGCAGCATTCTGTGTCCATGTCAGTTGCTCCAGAGTGTCTCTAAACATGGTGAAAATCCCCTGTACTTATACTCAGTTTTGCACACAATACAAAGAGGGGGAGAAAAGATTCCAACCGGTACCAACTGGTTCTAGGAGTGTCCCTTCTCTCCTCCAGCACAGGCTCCAGACATCAGTTGGGGGTAAATGAGCCCTATGTGTGAGGCCAGGGCACAGCTTTACAAATGCAGATGGGCCCCAGTCTCCCCTTCTCTCAGCCCAGGAAGATCATTCTACATGCAGATGCACCTCTGTGACACCTCCACCCTCCCAGTGTACAGGCTGTCTGAAATGTATTCACACAACCCAGCTGTCACTCTGCCCCAGATGTGGACTGTAGTCAAACTGCAAAACACCAGATGCATAAGCACAGAGAAATGCTCACTTTCTAGAAGTGGCATTTCTAGAATGGTAATAAAAAATCCAACTACACAAGTAAGCAGCATTTCTCACTACCATTGCAACCATACTAAACATGCCTAAGCTACCCCTCATAATTCAGAGAATACCCCTAGTCATAAGGCAGGACATTTCCAATGAAATCCTATGAACAAGGCAGCACTCACATCAGTGGGAAACCAAATAGGCTGTTTGTCACTACCAGGACAGGTCACACAACCAGGCACATGTCCTGCCTTCTACATACTTAGCACCCTGCCAATAGAACTAGCTAGGGCCTACTTTAGGGGTGGCATACATGTAGTAAAAGGGGACTTTCAGGTCTGGCATGTAACTTTAGATGCCAGTTCCTTGTGGCAGTAAACTGTGCATGCAGGTCCTGCGCTAGCAGGCCTGAGATGGTTTGAAAGGCTACTTCTGTGGGTGGTGCAAGCAGTGCTGCAGATCCCCTAGCAGCATTTAATTTACAGGCCCTGAGTATAGGGATACCACTGTACAAAGGACGTACAGGTAAATTAAATGTGCCAATTAGGTGTAATCATACCAACTTCAGAAGGAAGAGCACTTGCACTTTAGCACTGTTCAGCAGTGATAAAGTGCTCAGAGTCCTAGTGCCAACAGCAAGAGGTCAGAAGAAATAGGAGGTGAAAGATTTGGGACTGACCCCGCAAAAAGGGCCAGGTCCAACAGCCTACAGCATTGGTTGTGCCACCCACATGAATAGCCCTGTAAACATGGCTCAGACTTGCCACTCCAGTGTTTGTGTGTGCAGTCGTAACATGCCAATTCGACCTGGCAAGTATACCTACTTGCCAGGCCCAAACCTTCCATTTATATACATGTAAGGCACCCCTAAGGTAGGCTCTAGGTAGCCCCATGGGCAGGGTGCAGTGTACGTTAAAGGTGGGACATGTACTGATGTTTTTTACATGTCCTAACAGTGAAATACTGCCAAATTCAGTTTTCACAGTTGCATAGCCTATCTCTCTCATAGGTTAACACAGGGTCTGTCTTCAAATATATTTTAAGTGCAGTTTCCCTTTGGGAGCAGATAGAACAGTGGAGTTTGGTTTCTCTAAACTCACAATTTAAAAATACATCTTTTGGTAAACATGTTTTTTAAATTGTCATTTTGAAAATGCCAGTTTTCGAAAGTGGGCATTTTCTTGCTTAAACCATTCTATGACTCTGCTTCCTTGTATATTCCCTGTCTGGGTCAGACTGACAGTTGGGCTGTTTGTGAATCCCCTTCAGACAGTGACACAAAGGGAGCTGGGGTCTAGCCTGCGTATCCTGATGAGCCATCTGGGCTAGAGTGGAGGGAGGAGTGGTCACTTACACCTGAAAGAGCTGTGCCTATCCTCACACAATGAAGTCTCCAAACCCCTGGTGTGTGTCTGGAGCCAGGCCTGGGCCAGGCAGAATCTTCTGAACAACAGAGACTTTCCTTTGACGTTTGCCTACTTCAAATGTAGAAAGGGACATAAGTAGTGGACCCAAAACCCCAGATTTTCAGATTACTTCAGAAACCAAGAGAAACCTCTGCCAAGAAGAAGAATCCAAGAGCTGAAGGAGGAGTACTGCCCCTTTGCCTGTGACTGTGCTTTGCTGGGTTGGCCTGTAGTTGCTGTTCCTGTCTGAAAGAGGACAAAGACTGGACTTTGTGGTATATTCCTGCCTATGAAGTGTCTCCAAGGGCTTGGACTGAGCTTACCCCTGTTTTGAAGTCTCAGGGCCATCAAAGACTTCCTCTGTCAGCACCTGGGCTCTCTGCTGAGACTCCTGCCCTGCCTTGTGTTGCCCTATCCAGTCCCTGGGTCCTTCAAAGTGAAGCTGGTGGAACCAAGGTGGAAGGTTTCCACACACCACCTGCAACATGGCTATAAAAATGATGGGCCACCCACTTTGCAGTTGAAATCGATGCATCACCTGAATCGTGGCTGGAGAAACAACACAATACCTGTATGCGGCTGATAAAATCGACGCAAACCCCACACAGTGAGGATTCTCACCTCCGCATGGTCGGATTTCACATACAACATCGCTGGGTGTCAAAATTGACGTGAACCTGCCCGGACCCGAGGTGCCCATCCAGAAATTGATGCGTCACTCTCTTGCGGGAGAGAAAAATTATGCATTGCTTACCCGCCAGAGAAGAAACGACAAATGCCCTCACTAGCGAGTAAGGAATTGCAACATTGCTGACTTTTCCAATGCACGCTCACTTGTGTGGCTTTATTTTTGACTGTGTAACAACAACATTTCCATTGTTTTTTATTGAGTAAGATTCTATTATCTTAAAGATGTGTAACTTTAAAAATTCATAACTTTACTTGTTTATGTTGGATTTTTGGCTTTTTGGTCTTGTTTCATTTAGATAAATATAGGCTATTTTTCTAAACTGGTATGGTGTCCATTTTATAGTGTTTTCACTATCTTACTGTGAGTGCTGGTACAAATACTTTACTCATTGCCTTTGAGATAAGCCTGTCTGCTTGCAAGCTAACAACGGGGGCAGGGGTAATCTTAAGTGAGTATCTCCCTTGCCCTGACTAGATTGAGGGTCCCTGCTTGGATGGAGTGCAAATTGATTGCCGACCAGAGATCTAATTTCTAACAAGTGTCCTGACATACACCATGGTCGGAAACCGCCAACAAAGACAGCCACTTTAACACTCCGACCGCCACGGCGGCACAAACAAACAGCGCAGGGGTCACCGCCAACAGACAGGCGGAAGACAATGTACCGCCCACAGTATTATGACAGGCCAATCCGCCACCTTTTCCGGGGCGGATTCACCGCAGATAAAAACAAAGCAGAAACAGGAATTTCGAAGGGAAAACGCTCACCTCTACACACTCCAGGAAGAACGAGGACACCATGGACCCGGAACTCCAAATCCTACCTGCCATTGTCTTCCTGCTCCTGTATCAGGAGCACGAACGCCGGCGGTGAAGACCACGGTGAGTACTGCACCTACGACATAGGGGAGGGGGGAGGGAAAAAACAGGGACACACACATGCAACACCCCCACCCTCACCCACTACAACACACACACTAATACATATCTATACATCATAGTTACACCCCTCAAACCCCCCGGAAGAATGCAAAGACCAAAGGAAATGATTGTAACCATTGTAATCTATTAAAATACAGTACTATAAAATATATATACACTATAACCAAATATATACACCAATAATACAAGTCCAGGTATTGCACCATTTATAGTCCGTGGACCACTGGGCCCAAAATACATGGGCGAGGCCCACACTCGATACCAGATCAAAACAGAGAGAACACTGCAGGGGCATCAGATAGAAATACAACAGGCACCTCAGGGGGAAGGGAAGGGGGGGCACCTCAGCCGGATGAGTGCACGACGCCAGATCAACGAGGGGGCTCCATGCCCACTGTTCAATCCTGGGGAGTGCAAAGCCACAGTCTCTCAAGTCTCTACAGTGGGTGGGTTGCCCACTGTTCCTTCCTGGGGAGTGCAAAGCCACAGTCTCTCAAGTCTCTACAGTGGGTGGTTTGCCCACTGTTCAATCCTGGGGAGTGCAAAGCCACAGTCTCTCAAGTCTCTACAGTGGGTGGTTTGCCAACAGTTCCATCCTGGGGAGTGCAAAGCCACAGTCTCTCAAGTTGATAACAGTCTCCACTGGTTCTGGAAGGGGACTGGTGCCCAGAGTGCTTCATCCTGTGAAGGACAGAGGTAGTGGATGGATGTCTCCACTGGTTCTGGAGGGGGACTGGTGCCCAGAGTGCATCATCCTGTGAAGGACAGAGGTAGTGGATGCATGTCTCCACTGGTTCTGGAGGGGGACTGGTTCCCAGAGTGCTTCATCCTGTGAAGGACAGAGGTAGTAGATGGATCTCTCCACTGGTTCTGGAGGGGGACTGGTGCCCAGAGTGCTTCATCCTGTGAAGGACAGAGGTAGTGGATGCATCTCTCCACTGGTTCTGGAGAGGGACTGGTGCCCAGAGTGCTTCATCCTGTGAAGGACAGAGGTAGTGGATGGATCTCCCCACTGGTTCTGGAGGGGGACTGGTGCCCAGAGTGCATCACTCACCCTGTGAAGGTCTCATTTGCGTCAGTGCCCCTGCCGCTCATGGGCTAGCGGTGCTTGATTTGGCGGTGCCCTGTTCAGCGGTGCTTGATTTGGCGGTGCCCTGTTCAGCGGTGCTTGCCCTGTTCAGCGGTGCTTGCCCTGTTCAGCGGTGCTTGATTTGGCGGTGCCCTGTTTAGTGGTGCTTGAGTTGGCGGTGCCCTGTTCAGCGGTGCTTGCCCTGTTCAGCAGTGCTTGATTTGCCGGTGCCCTGCTCAGCGGTGCTTAAGTTGGCGGTGCCCTGTTCAGCGGTGCTTGAGTTGACGGTGCCCTGTTCAGCGGTGCTTGAGTTGGCGGTTCCTCATGGCCCAGCGGGGCTTGTGCTTGCGGTCCTTCATGGCCCAGCGGGGCTTGTGCTGGCTGTCCTTCATGGTCCAGCGGGGCTTGTGCTGGCGGTCCTTCATGGCCCAACTGGGCTGGAGCTGGCGGGGCGCTCCTGGGCAGCTGGGATGGGGCTGGCTGTGGCCTCCTGGGCAGCTGGGTTGGGGCTGGGGCTGGCGGTGTCCTCCTGGGCAGCTGGGATGGGGCTGGCGGTGTCCTCCTGGGTAGCTGGGATGGGGCTGGCGGTGGCCTCCTGCGCAGCTGGGCTGGGGCTGGCGGTGGCCTCCTGGGCAGCTTGGCTGGGGCTGGCGGTGGCCTCCTGGGCAGCTGGGATGGAGCTGGCGGTGTCCTCCTGGGCAGCTGGGATTGGGGGTGGCCTCCTGGGCAGCTGGGCTGGGGCTGGCCTCCTGGGCAGCTGGGATGGGGAAGGCGGGGCCCTCCTGGGCAGCGGGGATGATGGCGCTCTTCTCCGCCGTGCTTCTCTTCCCAGACTTGCTGGGTTTCTTGTGGCCCTTCCCCACCTTGGGAGGTGTCACAGCTGAGTCCACACTCCCACCGGGACCCCTGGGAGCGGCTTTGGTGGCTGGAGTCTTCCCCCTCTCCCGCGGGGCACTGGCCAACTTCTGATGCTTCACAGGGGGGGGTACTGGCTGTGCTGTGGCTCCATGCCACACGGGCTGTCCTGGTGGCCGGTGCACTCCACATACCTGTGACTACAGGCACCACTGGTCCCTGAGATGTTGTGGCTGAGGTGTTAGTTCGGGACCTATGAGATGGACGGGGTGGGGGAGGTGTAGGGAAAAAGGTCAAGGCTGGACATGAAAAGTTTTTGGGACACACGGGGACGGGTAGCTGGAGGGCGTTTGGGAGTGGAGGAAGAGGTGGTGGTAGTAGGAGGTGTACGTTTGGTGACTTTGGGTGCAGGTGCATGCACTGGAGGCTGTCGTGAGGTGGATGGCTGTTGGGTGGGTGTGTGGCTGTGTTTGTGTATCTTGGGAGGGGGCGTCACAGACACACTGGGAGAGGATACAGGGGACGTGTGAATGGTAGTGGGGGTGGTGACTGCACGTGAGCGGGGTGTGCTGGCGGGTGTGCTGGTGAGGGACGTAGTGGCTGAAGATGTAGTGCATGCAGGTGTGTGTGTAGACGAGACTGGGAGGGAGGAGGGAGATGACGAGGAGGGGTACACAGTGGAGGCAGTGGATGTTGGTATGTCTGCATGTGTGTGATGCTTGTGTGAGTGCCTGTGGGATGTGTGGTGCTTATGTTTGCCTGTGCTTCCCTTGTGTCGTGAGGTGTGTGCAGGCTGGTCTGATGGTGTGCTTGGGATAGGCAGAGGTACAGGGGATTGGGTCTGGGTGGAGGAAGTTGGAGGGGGGAGGCTAGACACAGGAACAATGGCTGTCATCAGTGCTGAGGCCAGAGTTTGAAAGGCTCGGTGAAGGGCCTCCTGACCAGAATGAATGCCCTCCATGAATGCATTTGTTTGTTGCAACTGCCTTTCTTCACCCTGGATGGCATTCAAAATGGTAGACTGACCAACAGTGAGTGACCAGAGGAGGTCAATGGCCTCCTCACTGAGGGCAGCAGGGGTGACCGGGGCAGGGCCTGAGGTGCCTGGGGCAAAGGTGATGCCCACCCTCCTGGGTGAGCGGGCACGGGGCGAAGGCTGAGGGGCTGCTGGGAGGGCGGTGCTGGTAGGGAGGGTGGCAGCTGTACCTGTAGATGCGGGTGGCACAGATGTTGCCGCCACCACAAGGGAGCTCCCATCAGAGGACGAGTCCGTGTCGCTGGTGTCAGCTCCTGTCCCTGCCGTGGAGCTCCCCTTGCCCTCCGTCCCACTGGTGAATTCAGAGTCCGTAGTGTGGCCCTCCATGGCCATGTGGGATACAGCTCCCTCGTGCTCCGGTGCCACTGCTCCTCCGCCTGATGATGCTAATGCACACAGGAACAGGGAAACCACAAAAAGGGGCGGGGAACAGAATAAAGACATGTTGAGTACATGGATTACCGCTACCGTTGGCGGACAAGACAGACACAGAAGCCCCCTGCACTACGCCGTGCACTTGGGCTCTACAGTGCAATTCCTGGGAAATGGCCTACAAGGCTATGGACAACATCTGCACACATAGATGACACAGGGGCATGAATAGATGTACTTGGCACTCTACAGAGATGGGGTGGGGGTCCACAGGGCCATGCCTTATGGAAGGGCCTAGCCTACGGAACTCGCCCTGGCCTAGGGAAACCCACAGCCCTCCTCCCCCACCCAGACAACTCCACTGCGCGCAGTCAGCTGAATGAGAGTGTACTCACCCCCTTGTGTCTGCTGTGATGCCCTCAAGCGCCCATCCAACTCCGGGTAGGCCACCGCCAAGATCCTGAACATCAGGGGGGTCATGGTTCGACGGGCACCCCTCCCACGTTGGGAGGCCATCCCCAGCTGATCCTCTGCTGCCTTCTTGCTCCAGCGGCGAATGTCCTCCCATCTTTTCCGGCAGTGGGTGCTTCGTCTGTGGTAGACCCCCAGGGTCCGGACGTCCTTGGCGATGGCACGCCAAATATCTTTCTTCTGGTGGGCGCTGACCTACATGAAATTTACAGGGGAAGAAGAGAAGTCATTACCAACTGCACCGTCAAAGTGAGTGGCCCCCATCCCTACCCTTGCCATGTGGCACATGCACCCACCGTCTTTCATGCACGCAGAACTCTGCCCCCTTCCTTCTTACATCCAGCCCTCTCCACATAGCACATACAACATGCTCCCTGTGTACTGACCTGTTTCTCTGGAGGACCGTAGAGTAGCGTGTACTGGGGGGGGACCCCATCAACGAGCTTCTCCAACTCCTCCGATGTGAAGGCAGTGGCCCTTTCCCCAGACGCAAGAGCCATTGTCTCTTCCAGACTGAGGTCACAGCAGCACTTGCAGTGTAGGTCCTCTCCTGTCGAAGATCAGGTATCGAGTGATTCAACAGAAAGAAAATGGCAGTCACATCCGTGGCGGTCACCGCCGAAGTACATTGTCATTGGCTCCTGGGACCCATAGGGTCCAATGTTAACCAATGCAGCATTGCGCCGCGGTCTCCAACCGCCTACCGCGACGGTGTACAACGCCAGCGCAGTTACCTCACATCCTATTGTCCCACTTTAGAGGTCAGGCAGCCGCCATTTCAGGGGCCCACATGGCCTAATTTCAAACTGCATCAAACATACCTAGGCCTAGTCTCAACACACATACAGGCCACCTTTTGTGTATGATTGGTGTTCTGGGTAAACTGTGGGTACTTACCTCTGAGTTGTTTGACTCTGTGGTCACTGTTGTCCTTCATAGGCACCGTCCGCTGGGACATGTGAGGAGATGGCGGCATCCTCCGGTGTACAGACCGCTGGTGGACCTGTCGACAATGGAGGAAAGACATTTTATAATCACCTACAGGTTTGACCGTGCCACAATCCAGGAACTGTGTACCCAGTTGGAGCCAGACCTGATTTCAGCAATCCGCCATCCCACAGGAATCCCCCCTCAAGTGCAGGTGCTATCAGTGCTCCATTTCCTTGAAAGTGGGTCTTTTCAAACAACTGTGGCCATGGCATCAGGGATGTCCCAGCCTACGTTTTCCAACGTATTGTCCAGAGTGTTGTCTGCCCTGCTGAAACACATGCGGAGCTACATCGTTTTCCCTCAGGTGGAGGATTTGCCTACAGTGAAAGGTGACTTCTATGCCCTTGGACATATCCCCAACATCATAGGTGCCATTGATGGGACCCATGTGACTTTGGTCCCCCCCGCCCCCACAGGAGTGAACAGGTGTACAGAAACCGGAAGAGTTATCATTCGATGAATGTACAGATGGTATGTTTGGCAGACCAGTACATCTCCCATGTGAATGCCATGTTCCCTGGCTCAGTGCATGACGCTGCCTACATCCTGTGGAATAGCAGCATCCCTTATGTGATGGGTCAACTCCAGAGGCATCGTGTGTGGCTATTAGGTGAGCCCCTGGAAGCAAGAGAGTTGGAATGGTTGTCTAGGGTTATCCCTACAGGTTAGTGTGTGTCTAACAGTTATCCCTTGACATTTGCAGGTGACTCTGGTTACTCCAACCTGTCATGGCTACTGACCCCAGTGAGGAATCCCAGGACCAGGGCAGAAGAACACTACAATGAGGCCCATGGGCGGACTAGGAGGGTGATCAAGCGGACCTTCGGCCTCCTGAAGGCCAGGTTCAGGTGCCTCCACATGACAGGTGGATCCCTATTCTACTCACCAAACAAGGTGTGCCAGATCATCGTGGCCTGCTGTATGCTTCACAACTTGGCTTTGCGACGACAGGTGCCTTTTCTGCAGGAGGATGGTCCAGATTGCGGGGTTGTGGCAGCTGTGGACCCTGTGGACAGTGATGAGGATGAAGCATAGGAAGAAGACATGCAGAACAGGGACTCAGTGATCCAGCAATATTTCCAGTGAAACACAGGTGAGAATACATTCCTGCCTATTACATGTACTTTTACACTACTGCCTCTCTACTGTCTGTCGTTTTCACCCTGTGTATGGTCACTGAGTTGTCACTTTCCCTTACGGTTTCACAGATGTGGGTCCCAACGTGTGTCATCTGCTTAGATTCCTCATGGACTAGAGCTGTGTGCCATAGGTATGTTGACATTACTATTTCAAGAACATTTTGTCACTGTAATTGCAAATACACTATTTCGAAATCAGACAGACTCCAGATCGTTTTGTGCTTTAGGTGTTTTTATTTAAATGCAAAATACTGGAGGGGGAAGTTAAATGGTGAGGGGTGATGGCGGAGGAGTGTCCATGGCAGAGTCCAGTCTATTAGTCTCACAGGTGCATTGCCCATATGGGCATAGGAAGTGGAACTTGGGCAGTTTAATTATGGACAGGGTGACAAAGTGGGACAGTGGGATGACAATCAGGGTGGTCTCGTTTCTTGGCGGGGGTCTTGGCATCGTGCTCTGTCTTGTTCCTGGATCGCAGGGACCGTTTGCGGGGTGGTTCTCCGTTTGCAGGGGGTGTGGTGGTCCTGTGGCGGGGCTTCCTGTCCACTAGCACTGGCAGAGGTGGTGGGCAGTTCATCGTCCATGCTAGTGTCAGGGGCCCCTTGTAGTGCCACAGTGTCCCTCCTGGTGTTAAGTATTTCCTTCAGCACCCCTACGATGGTGCCCAGGGTGGAGCTGATTGTTCTGAGTTCTTCTCTGAAGCCCATATACTGTTCCTCCTGCATTCGCTGGGTCTCCTGAAACTTGGCCAGTACCGTTGCCATTGTCTCCTGGGAGTGGTGGTATGCTCCCATGATGGAGGAGAGGGCCTCGTGGAGAGTGGGTTCCCTTGGCCTGTCTGCCCCCTGTCGCACAGCAGCCCTCCCAGTTCCCCTGTGTTCCTGGGCCTCCGTCCCCTGGACCGTGTCCTCTCTGCCACTGCCCCCAGGTCCCTGTTGTTGTTGGGGTGGTGGGTTATCCTGGGTTCCCTGTAGTGGTGGACACACAGCTGATTGACGTGTCCTGGGGACGGAGGTATGGGCTCGCTGGGTGGGTGCTGTGCTGGTGTTTCCAGAGGGGGGAAGGTCTGTGGTGGCCTGTGACTGGGTGAGGGGAACCGACTGTCCCGAGGTCCCCGATGGCCGGGGTGGTCATCTACATCCAGCTGAACAGAGGTGCTGTCATCACTGTGGGCCTCTTCTGGAGGTGGAGTGGACATGTCGGGACCCTCCTGTCTGGTGACGTTGGGTAGGGGTCCTGCAGGGGTGGAAAAGCATGATTATTGCATCTGTGTGTGGCATGGTGTGCAATGGGTGGGTGACCGTGTACCCCAGTGCTGGCATTCCTGTGTGGGAGCTTGTGTGATGATGGTTTAGGGGGGTGTATGGGTATGTGCAGTGGGCATGTTTTAGTGATGGGTGTCCAGGCTTTTTTGTTGCATGCAGGGCTTGGTGTTTGGATGTGTGGTTTGCGATATTGGTACATTTGTGAGGAGTTGTAGTGATAGGGGTGAGGGCGAGGGTGGGGGTGTGTGATAGCATGGAGGTAGGGTGGGGGATGTAATAGTTAAGATTTGACTTACCAGAGTCCATTCCTTCACCAACTCCTGCAAGGCCCTCAGGATGCAGAATCGCCAAGACATGCTCCTCTCATGTTGTTAATTGTGGGGGAGGAGGTGGGGGTCCGCCGCCAGTCCGCTGAACCGCCAGGTGGTGTCTTGAGACCACGGAATGCACCTTCCCCCGTAGGTCGTTCCACCTTTTCCTGATGTCCTCCCGATTTCTTGGGTGCTGTCCCACTGCGTTGACCCTGTCCACTATTCTTCACCATAGCTCCATCTTCCTTGCAATTGAGGTGTGCTGCACCTGTGATCCAAATAGCTGTGGCTCTACCCCGACGATTTCCTCCACCATGACCCTGAGCTCCTCCTCCGAGAACCTGGGGTGTCTTTGCGGTGCCATGGGGTGGTGTATGTGATGTGTGGGGTGGTGTGTGTGGTGATAAGTGTGGTGATATGTAGTGGTGTGTTGTGTGAGGTTCGTGGAAGTTGTGTGGGTGATGGTGTTATGTGCCTGTGGATGCTGTTGTACTTGCTGGTGGTGTCTCTCTCTGTGCTTCGTTGTCAATTTTTGTCATAGGGGTTTGTGGGTGATGTGGGTGTGTGTTTTATATTATATTGGGTGTGTGGGAGTGGTGTGTGTATGTGTATCAGGTGTGTGTATTTCGAATTGTCCAATGTGGCTGTGTTTTGTGACAGTGTGTGTATTTTGAGCGCGACGGTGTGTACCGCCTATGGAATACCGCGGTTGAAAGACCGCCGCGTGGATTAGTGTGTCGTGATAGTGTGGGCGTATTTCTGTTGGCGTGACGGTGTCGATTTTGTTATCGCCAGTTTATCACTGACCTTTGGTGTGGCGGACTTGTGTGGGTGTCTGAATTTTGGCGGGTCCCGAGATGTGGGTCATAATAGCTGTGGTGGAATTCCGCAGCGACGGCGGTGTGTTGGCGGTCTTCTGCACGGCTGTAAGCGCCTTTTACCGCCAATGTTGTAATGACCACCTAAGTCTTTTTTTGGCCCTGAGACTTCAGAAAACAGGAGGCAAGCTCAATTCAAGCCCTTGGAGAGCACTTCTCAGAAAAGTCAGGGTCCAGCAAGGCAGCAGTCATTCCCAGCAAAGCACTCCCATTGAGTCCTTTGGGCAGCCAGGCAATTTTTCTTGACAGGTTGCAGGATCTAGTCCAGAAGTGTCTGATTTGGTGGGGTCAGAGACCCAGTTTATATAGACCCATTCAGAATTCAGGTGAGTTGCAAGTGTGACTGAGTATCCTGTGTTTGTGGTTGTTTCGGTGAAATGCACAAGGGAGCTGTCAACGAGCCTAGCCCAGATGTGGATTGGAGACAGACACAGATGGATTTTAAGTGCAGAGAAATGCTCACTTTCTAAAAGTGGCATTTCTAAAATAGTAATATAAAATCCAACCTCACCAATAAGCAGGATTATCTATTATCATTCTGGCCATACTAAACATTACTTGTCTATCCATTTCTGATCAGAATCTACCACTCAAATAGTATGTGAGGGTAGTCCTAATGCTAGCCTATGAAAGGAGCAGACCCCACAGTAGTGGAAAACAAATTTTGGAGTTTTCCACTACCAGGACATATAAAAGCTTAGTAATGAAATGGTAATTGAAATTGTTGTGGAATGTATAGTGGACAGCATGTGTCATCTGAGGATACTGTGTACATTGCATGTTTGTTCTACTTCTACCCAATGCAGTATTTCATGCCATTTTCTCCTCATGTTTTAGCTGCCACTATCACCACAGCACAGAAGTGCATTTTTGATAAGAGGGCAGAGCATTTCCCCCACATCATGGAGGTACAGGCAGGGTACAAGGAGATAGCAAGGAGATATCGGCAAGAAAAATTTTCGGGGGCTTATCTTGCCTTCCCACACGAGGGACCTATGAAACTGGCTGCAAAAGTGCAGAGCACATCGGGCATGACATCAGGGTTCAGGGCTGCCTCAGCTGGTCCAACTCCCTCCACATCAACAGCACCTATGCCTACACAGCCACTGCAACAGCCATCTGCAGCAGCCACATCCTAAATCTTTGAGGCAGACATGAGGATGGGCATGACAGCCATTATGGTGAGGTTGGACAAACTTGAGCGGGACAATCCTCGCAATTTCAAGCTGTTGAAGTATTGCAAAAAAAAAAGCTGGAGAAGCTGTAATTATGTTAATACACAGCCTCCCAGTTTCTTCCCTTCTCCTGTTGTATATTGTAATCAATTTTAGTAGGTTTTAGGGGGGTAGTGATAGGTTCGTTAAATAGATTAGGTTGGTTGTAGGATAAAGTAAGTATAGTTGGGGGGTAGGTTTTAGTATTTTTTTTTGTTTTGGGGGTTGGGCTGGGGGTTATGTATAGGGCTCTATGTTTAAAAAAAATTAAAAGAAATACCAAAAAATAAAGACAATCCATAAAAAACATATATTTGTTTAGGATATGGGTTAAGGTAGTACATCTGTAGCTTTAGTTAATGTTGTCCTACTTGTATCTTGTCTCTTAAGGGGGATGGGCGGACAATGTTTAGTGTGTGGCATTGAATGTTTAAGATACATTTAGATTAAGATAGATAGCTGTAGGGGTGCGTTTAGATAAGTTAGTATAGGTTAGTTTAGTGTTAGATAGTGTATTCATTAGGTTTTAATAAGGTGTTGTTTTTAAGTTCCAATAAATCCTGTTAGTTGTAGACAATTAGGTGTCCGTGTTGATTGAGTGTCTGGGAGCTCTCATGTTAGGGTATGCTTTCTGTATTGATTTACATGTATGACTATGTATATCCAGCTGTCAGATTGGCAGCAATATGACATCAGTTATTCAAAACATTTGTCATCCCCAGTTCCTTACAATTGCATTGTTTATCTACACGGAATATTTGACAGGTAAGAAACTTCAACTGTCATCACTGAGGTCTGTCACAAATAATCTTGTAAAATGTGGCACATATTACTTAAACTTAATCAGGTTATATATCCTGGCACACTGACAGCTGCCCGTCACTGATCAATTTTGCCCATTCTGTTCCACACATATTTGTTGTACTGATGCTCTCATCAGGGAAAATTCCAGACACTTGGTTCTGACCCATACATGCATGGAAATCTGTTCAGTACATGCTTTTAAGACTCTGGGGGTCATTCCTACCCTGGCGGTCTGAGACCGCCAGGGTAGGGGACGGAGGAAGCACCGCCAACAGGCTGGCGGTGCTTCTGGGGCTATTCTGACCGCGGCGGTAAAGCCCGCCGGCTTCCCGCTGCCCCTGTGAATCCTCCACGGCGGCGCTGCAAGCAGCGCCGCCATGGGGATTCCGACCCCCTTCCCGCCAGCCTGGTTCTGGCGGTTTTCACCACCAGAACCTGGCTGGCAGGAACGGGTGTCGTGGGGCCACTGGCATGGGCACTGCACGGGCCCCCTAACAGGACCCCACATTGATTTTCAGTGTCTGCTTGGCAGACACTGAAAATCGCGACGGGTGCAACTGCACCCGTCGCACACCAGCAACTCCGCCGGCTCCATTCGGAGCCGGCTTCCTCGTTGCTGGTGCTTTCCCGCTGGGCGGGCGGGCGGCCTTTTGGCGGTCGCCCGCCAGCCCAGCGGGAAAGACAGAATGACCACCACGGTCTTTTGACCGCGGTACGGTCTTCTGGCGGTTCCCGCCAGGCGGGCGGCGACTGCCGCCCGCCAAGGTAGGAATGACCGCCTCTGTATGTTGGTTGTAGGCCACATTACCACCAGTCACCTTTTTCATGTTAGAGTCTTGGGTCCAGATGTATCAAAGGATTTTGCATTCCAAACGGTGCAAATTGGTAAATTCCACTGTTTGCGAATGCAATATCGCCTTTCACAAAGTATGAAAGGCAGTGCAGTGCAATTTTAGGGATTCGCAATTTTTTGCGATTCCCTAAAATTGTGACTTTAAATAGGCAATCGTAATTTGCGATTCCCTAAACATGAACTCGAAAGTAGCGAATTCCTATTTGCGATTTCCAAAGCACATGTATCAGGCATTTCCTAAATACGAACTGGGCATTTAGGAAATGCATTTACCACAAATTCAGATTTGGTGGTAACCATCGGCAATTTTAAAAATGCATTGAAAGTGCATTTTTAAAAGTGACATGTAGCGCACACATGCCCCTAGGGCATATGTGCACTTTACATGTGCACAATTTCTTGGGGGGTGCATCAAAGGGGGCCTTAGTCCCCCTGCATACTTGGATTTGCATTAACTAATTTGTGAATTCCTTACAGGAATTTGCAACTTGGGAAATGCAAAACCATTCGCACCTATGGGCCTTCAGGCCCGTAGTGCTGAATGGAGTCCATTCCCTAATAGCGATTGTGAATTTTAAGAAATCACTATTAGGGATTCGCTATTTTCTTACATCCCATTTTGCATTTCTCAAATAAAGATTTCTTAAAATTCGCTACTGATCAGTATAGGAAAAGGTGCGGAAGACATTGTGACGCGAAGGGTTAATTAGCTTGAGCAGTGTAGATGAGCGTGATGCCTGCTGAAACCCCCCGAACAACGTGGAAAAGTTCATGATATTATTTTAAAGCTTGTTTGTGTAGAAGACTCCGTCTCAACCTTGAGAACGAGAGTACAGGAAGAAGATGGAATGAAAGCAAAGGCTGGGGAAGGGCAGAGCAGCCAAGTGCTGATAACATAACTAGAAAATGCCTGAAAGAGATAGAATCCAAGCTTCGAGTTATTTAAGAACTGAAGTGCGGGTGAGGGATTTGAAGCTCGCAGATGGGGTTGTGAAAGCTGCCATGGCCCAGCGCTGCCTCCCTGTTTTGCTGTTCAGAGACCGTGATGCTTGTGGGAGAGAGAGGTTCAAGCAGGCGGTAGAGGGCTTCCCAGCATTTCGTGGAATAAGTTAAATTCCACACAGGGATGAAAGGCCTTTGTTTCTCTGCTCTATTATTATGATTGATTATTATAAATAGATGCTTTTCATTGCTATTCTTATTCCGCTATTGTTAATGTGCTAAATGCCTACATTTACCTGAAATTCTAGTAAAGCTAAATTGTATTCATAATTGGCGTGTGGTCCTTCATTCAGCGCCCTTATTGACTTATACCGAACAGGTGTCAACCAGTCACCTGGATAAGACAGCTACTTAAGAAATGCAAACAGGGTCTTTGATACATCTGGCCCTTAGTGTGTGGCTTTGTGCCTGACAGGAAGCCACACATGTAATTAGGTACTGTTCTCATTGACATAGCTTCACACAATGCATACATTTAGATGAGTTGATGGATCACAGTAAAAGATGATGTGATCCATGTGAATATGGAGATATATTTGCATGTGCAAGTGTATTTTCCAGTGCAATACAATGTCCAGTTCACAGACCCCAGGAGAGATCCTGAGCCAGTTGTTGTACATTCAGAGCCCAAGGGTGAGGGAGATGTCATGAGGCATGGGTAGGAGAAGTGTGCAAAACTGAGGTGTCCAAATTGACAAAAGGTAGGAATTGAGATAATGAAAGTCTATAGCAGATACAACAACAGTGGTTGAGTTAAGAGGGCACATTGCGAGCTGTCACAACACTGGCATGATCTTAAGCATAGAACTAAGGAACTATTATCCATGTGGCTCAGACTGGTGCTACCAGGTTGTTTTCCGTGTGAATGTTGTTCCTGCCACGTCTTCATCCTTTGATGTGTGTGGTGCCTCCTGTGCCATGGGTGGTGCTGTTGTTGAGGTTGAGGGGGCCACACACACATCATAGGGTAGAGATGTGGAATCAAAGGTCCCAGCAGCAGCCATTTGTGGGAACACATGAAATATCACTGCAGCAAGGAGGAACTGCTGATTTCTCAACACCGCAGCTACATCATGGTGATAGGCAACCATATTTTCCCTGAGGGAGGCAACTTCCCGCTGTATGGACTCCAGGGCATTTTGTATAGCCCCCAGCCTGTTATCTATCATGCTGCTACCACTATGGGAGGCCAATTGTTGAACCCTGTGCCTCGTGACAACAGCTAGGTCAGCCAGGGACTGCTGGAGTCCACATAGAGGGGAGTGGGTGCTTCTGATGGCAGCTGAGTTGTCCTTATTTGGACTAAGGTACCTCACACTCCATTTAGGCTGCCTGCCATGGTCTTCATCTCCACCCGCACCTGCTTGGCCAGCTCCCACTGGACTCCTACCACTGTCCTATGAGATGTCTGGGTCCTCAGAGTCCAAGGCTGTGGCAGGACAGGTTAGTGCTCTGTGCTGGTGGTTGGGTGGTTCATGTGGAGACCCCGCAATGCTTTGTGTCCTCCCTGTGCCTGGAGGTGGTGTCTGGAGGGAATCTTGGACATCCTGGAGAGTCCCTTCATTGATGGTCGGCAGCTGGCCATGTCATCTGTAAAATTCAGGACAGGCTGATTGGCAGGAGGTAATGAATCATCCTCTGCAATGAGATAGTGAAATGTCAATCTTTGACTGTAGTGGGTGTTGACATGGCTAATCATTTACTTGCTACTGGAGGCTCAGTGACATGTTACAGACCCCAGGTTGTAGGTGTTAATTATGTGTTGCATTGTGCATCACACATGGGGCGGCCTTTAAAGGTATTTTGTCCATTAACGTCACACCACCATATCCCTTGAAGGCCCCTTGCCGCAGCCACTGATACCATGGTAGAGCGTCATTTACCTTCCTATTCACCTAGGTGGAAATTCCCACAGTAGTGTAATGAATGTTGTCACTATATTGGTGCTTTACTGCAGTGGCACTATGAATGATGGCACTAGGGCAGCAAAGCACAGGGAGGTGCATTGCTTACTATGCTTATGTTACTTTGTCATATACTTTTAGAAGGCCCCACAAGTGCTAATTGGATGGCACAGTGCAACCATTATGGATTGTCGGCCCCATTTGTTCGTCCCTCCCTACATTAAGAACATTTCCTTACATACAGCATATCTGCCACAGGCATATGTTGGTGTAAGGATATACAGTGTGGATCAATGCATGCATTTTAAGACTTTGTTAATGTGACATGAGGGGAATGGGCAGCTTGGATCCACATGGGCAACTATTTGTATGATAGTACTGCTGCTTTTCGGGCTAGTGACATTGTGCCTATAATGCAACATTGATGCTACTTGTGCCTGTTCTTATGTATGAAGGTGTCCC
Organism: Pleurodeles waltl; assembly: GCF_031143425.1. NCBI lineage: Eukaryota > Metazoa > Chordata > Amphibia > Caudata > Salamandridae > Pleurodeles > Pleurodeles waltl. The sequence continues at coordinate 1,621,391,107 of NC_090440.1, forward strand.
TTCATGCACAACACCAACCATTCACACAAAACAGACAACCTTGTTACATGGTGAAATTGAAGCTACTTGCACAGTAGCACAAATGATGATCGCAGACATTCCCCATATGTTGTATGAGTTCACTTTTGTGCCCATTACCAAATGATGCATGGAGCTGTGTGAAAGTTGTTGTGGGGCCACCCTTTGCAGGTTGTATTCTATGTGTTGCACACTGAGGCCCTGTTTTTTTCTCAAGTGGCACAGCTCGGTGCAGCCGCAATAATAGTTGCACTGCACTGTGCCACATTTGAAAGGCAGGAATGCGCCTTATTTTCTGGAATAGTGCACACCCTTTGTTTCCCCCAGCACCTGCACAGATTTGATCTCCCTCCACCAACGCTTTCATCCTTGCACCATAGTGCAGGGGTGCCTGCGTTGAGGGGATGGATTGTTTATATGCAGGAAGGTGATGCTTCCTGCATATAAAAAAATTGTTTCAGTTTGGTTTGTAAACTTTATTCGGGAAATACAAAATAGCCATAAAAGTACATAAATAAATCATTATGTACAAGCCCAGTCTTAACATCAACATTCATAAATAATTAAAACAAATAAAACAGAACACAACTGATGCAATTGCTCATATTCGGTCTTTACATATCCAAAAAAATGTATTTTTCTTACATAAATAGCATTCAAAATATATAGCGTCACATTATAACATAGGTAGGGATTGTTTAAATCAGATAAAAATTCTGCTGCAGCCAGTTGAGTTCTTATATTCTTAAAACTTCACACTTGTATAGCGCACTACTCAACCGTTAGGGTCTCAAGCCGATGTATGCATGCCACTGTGGAACCCCTCCTGGCTTTTCCCTGTGAGGCAACCACTCATGGTAAACCCCCAGGGTGAAGCCAGGAATCCAAGCACTGTCAGGGTCATTGTGGAGATTAAGCAAGCTATTGTCCAGAGTGAGACCCATTAATTAGAGTAGGCACTGAGGTTAGAATTATCTGGTCCAAGGGAATTGAGCCCAAGACTCACCAAGGTGGGAATTGAACCCTGGTCGCAAGCCAGATCTTTGCATCAGGGTCTGCTGCTCTGACCATTGTGTCACACTTCTGACCAACGTAAAAAGAGTTTGAGATAAAAGATCCTAAGTTGTACATAAAATTTACAGAACAGCATAAAGTGCAAAGTGCTTTGTTTGTTGGACCCATTACAAGGGCAGCAATATATTTAAGTAGAACAAGACCTCATTTTAGGGATGCACCATTCACAGTCTTAATCTTATCAAAACGAAACGGTGCTGCATGTTAGAGATGCTAGATAAACAACCTTTACAACTTTCCTCGAGAGAAAGGAACTGTTAGAAATGGGGTCTATGGTTGGCAGTCAGGTTACCCCTGTCCAAGCAAGGACCCTCACTCTAGTCAGGGTAAAAGAGAATCACCCTCAGCTAACCCCCGCTCACCCCTTTGGTAGTTTGGCACGAGCAGTAGGCTTAACTTTAGGCTGCTTGGTGTAAAGTATTTGTACCAACACACACAGTAACTTAATGAAAACACTACAAAATGACGCAACACAGGTTTAGAAAAATGGAAAATATTTATCTAAGCAAAACAAGACCAAAACAACAAAAACCCACAATACACAAGTCAAGTTATTAATTAAAAAGTAAAAAGAGTCTTCATGTAATTTTAAAAACAGCGCTAATGCTGTTAGCGTGAAAATGTACCTTGGGCACGTCAAAAATAACCACGCGCGGACCAGTGTTCGTGATGAAGGGCTTGCGATGCGTCGATATCACTCATGAGCGAGACCTTGCGTTGTTTCTCCTTCAGTCGGGTCGGCGTGCATCGTTTCTTCTATCCACAAGTCTGTGGTTTTGGGTGCCCTTCTTATACCCATTTTGCCCTTTGAATTAGGCTTATTTCAAAGCAAAGTCTCTCTTGATTGTGAAATCCTGCCTTGCCTAGGCCAGGCCCCAGACTCACACCAGGGAGCTGGAGACTGCATTGTGTGAGGGCAGGCACAGTACTTTCAGGTGTGAGTGACCATTCCTCCCCTCCCACCTAGCACAGAGGGCCCATCAGGAAATGCAGACTACACCCCAGCTCCCTTTGTGTCACTGTCTAGTGAGAGGTGTAACCAGCCCAACTGTCAAACTGACCCAGACAGGCAATCCACAAACAGGCAGAGTAACAGAAATAGTTTAAGCAAGAAAATGCTCACTTTCTAAAAGTGGCATTTTCAAACACACAATCTCAAAATCAACTTCACTAAAATATGTATTTTTAAATTATGAGCTCAGTGACACCAAACGCCACATGTCTATCCGCTTTCAAAGGGTATCTATACTTTAATCATTTTTAAAGGTAGCCCCCATGTTACCCTTATGAGAGGGACAGGCCTTGCAACAGTGAAAAACGAATTTAGCAGTATTTCACTGTCAGGACATATAAAACACATGACTATGGGGGTCATTACAACCCTGGCGGACGGTGTTAAAGCTGCAGAAATACCGCAAACAGGCCGGCGGACAAAAAAAGGGAATTATGACTCTGGCGGTAACCACCAACAAAGACAGCCACTTTAACACTTCGCCCGCCACGGCGGTACAGACAAACAGTGTGGCAGTCACCGCCAACAGACAGGCGGAAGACAATGTACCGCCCACAGTATCATAACCTACCAATCCGCCACCTTTTCCGGGGCGGATTCTCCGTGGATAAAAACACGGCAGAAACAGCTTTTGCTATGGGAAAACGCTCACCTGAACACACTCCACGAGGAACGACGACTCCATGGAGCCGGAACTCCAAATCCTACCTGCCCTTGTCTTTATGCTCCTCTACGACCAACAGCGACGTAGGCGCAGAGCATACCAGTGACTACTGCATCTACGACACGGGGGAGGCAAAAGTTAGGGGGACACCCACTAAACACCCCCACCCTCGCATATCACAACATACACACCAATGCAGTCAAAAATATCACATTAACAACCCACAATTGCCCCGGAAGAATGCAAAGACAAAGCAAATTGCGGTCAAACTTTGTAATGTGCCAATATACATGTCATACAAAAATATACTGATATATATCTCGAAATCTGTCATAATTATATATACAATACCAGAAGTAGTGCAGATATGTACACAACAATGTCCGTGCACCAACAGTCCAAAAATGCATGGGCGAGGCCCACAATAGATACCTGACCAAAATCCGAGAGAACACTGCCGGGGCATCAGATTGAAACACTACAGGCACCTCAGGGGGAAGGGAAGGGGGGGCACCTCAGCCGGATGACTGCAAAGCCAGATCCACGACGGGGCTCTATGCCCATTGATGTATCCTGGGGAGTGCAAAGCCACAGTCTCTCAAGTCTTTACAGTGGGTGGTTGGCCCACTGTACCATCCTGGGGAGTGCAAACCACAGTCTCTCAGGTCTCTACAGTGGGTGGGTTGCCCACTGTACCATCCTGGGGTGTGCAAAGCCACATTATCGCAAGTAGATGCAGTTCTCAACTGGTACTGGGTGGGACTGGTGCCCAGACTGGATGAGTCTCCCCGTGAAAGTTCCTGTCCTGTCACTGTTCTAGCTGCACATGGGATAAGGATCGACAAAAGAGAGGGATAGGGAGAATTGAAGGTCCAGTGTACGTACTCTAATATGACTAATCTATGCAAAAAGTACACTTGTTCCTATATCTAGGGTGGACGATTAAAGTTCAGGAGCTAGAGCCCTCACACACCCGAAGGGTATCATGCTTCATCATCGGGAAGCTCCTTGTCAGACCGGCAGGTGCAATGTCTGACGGGCTCCCCTTTCGGGGGCTCTTTGCCGGAGATCTTTTTATAGATGATGACTGCCGTTGAATCAAAAAAGGTCAGGCATTTGTTATGGCAGGAGGGTGAAAAAAATGATAATTAAGATTGATTAGGGACCCCTAAACTAATCTGTTTACTAGCACTCAAAGGGGGTCACAATCAAGATTAAAAACATAATTAAGTGGACTATGAGAATAATGCTCAACCACTTTGAAAGCCTGGAGTACTGGGAAATTGTCACCTAACCCCTAGGGTCTGGTCAACATGTTTCACGTAAATGTGGTCGTGAAAGATCCTTTAACGCTTCATCAGGACCTATAACAAACTAGACTTCTCCTGGCTATATATAAAAGGTATCACTAACCAATTATGTGTGTGATAGAAAATAGGTACCAGTCACTTACATTTTGAGTAAACTGTCCCGTCAAGAGTCTCAAACAAAAAAGGTCGCCCTGGAAAAAATAGAAAATAGAAAAACAAACAAGTCTAGAAGCACGGTTAAATGACCATTCACACCCAATGTGGATCTGTGCATAAAGTGATGTCAAGCAAAAGAAAAGCTACGCTTACCCGCCCTCTTCGTATGGGGGGCCCCTTGGGGAGTAGCACGATCCAGCCTATGGCTTCTAGCAGGGGTTAAACGTTATTAACACAATAAAAAAATATCTATATATCTTTTATGCAGTAGAAAGGTCCCTCTAACAAATGATATTAATGCTGACAGTTTATCCTACCATCTACAAACCCATTTTTTACCAACATCAAACTATGGCGCCGTTACATCGACGACATTTTGATAGTATGGCACGGCCCTTTGGAGACCGCTTCTACTTTTACAGAATGGGTCAATACACTCAACCCTTTTTTGAGATTTACATCGACAATGACAACCAATTAGATAAGTTTTTTGGATCTGCTGATCACTATCCAGAATGGTAAATTAATCACCAGCACATACCACAAACCTACAGACCGTAACAGCCTCCTCACATACGACAGCCACCATCCTAAATCTTTATGCGATAACTTACCATTTGGCCAATTCCTGAGACTAAGACGCAACTGCAGCTCAACCCACACTTACAATACTCAGGCTGATGACCTTCAATCCAAGCTGTTAGCTCGCAACTATCCCCGCGATATTGTCAAACAAGCCCGTAAAAGAGCGAGGAATAACAATCGCGAAGCATTACTCACACCGAACACTATGATCAATAGCCAGTCATTGACGTGTGTTACCACCTTCACTCCCTTGTCTAACAAAATCAAGAGATTCATTCTGAAAAGATGGCCAATACTTGGCAGCAGCGGCTGCACGATTCCGAGACCTTTATTTGCATTTAAACGATCACAGAATATCAAGAACTTGATAATTCATACTCGTCCCAGAAACATCATCCAGACCCAGTCGACACTGTGGAATGTCCCGCCAGTGTCAGGACACTATCCCTGTGGACAATGTAATGTTTGTTTTTTGACACAACAGACAAAAACACTTGATTTGACACCCATCGGCCGATGGAACTTGACCAAACATATTAATTGTAACACAAAGAATTGTGTTTACATGATAACATGTCCATGCGGTCTACGATACATCGGAATGACTTCTAGACCTGTTAAGACACGGATTAATGAACACAGGAGTAACATCAGATGTGGCCGCATAACCACCAAATTATGCGCACACTTCCTTGAGAAACCCCATAATCCAGACGACTTGCGCTGGGTTGTTTTGGAATCTCCTAAGTTCATTAATGATGCATCTCAATCATTGTTCAGGCTTGAACAACGATGGGTATTTAAATTACATACTAATACCATCGGGCTGAACGACGACATTCCGTGGGTGTCCTTATCCCGTTAGAAGCTTTAAGGACTCATTTACATTAAGTTCTGGACCATCCGTCTCACAATCATTCAATGCCCCTAACGATGGATAGACCCATGCACTTCTCGATTCATGGACAGTAATTTCTCCTCCTTTCGACTTTTGTTTCATTTCACCACGAACTACTATCTGTGATTATAATAATTTTTGATCCTGACATTGGACCACTTCGTTATGTTTTGAATATTACCTAGGACGAAAGAAATATATCCACTGACTATGTGTTCCCTCTTTACCTCCTTACGTTAATAGAGTTGAGCCTTCCTAACCCTCTTAAGATGGCCGCCACACCATCAGAGAACAATTCTATGTTGCTTACCATTTGGAGACCCCCGAGTCCGGTTTTAGTTTTTTAACAATGATTTATTACCTGTTATCATAATTATCTGTCATTACAATCCTCGATTTTGACCCATGACATAGAACTTATTGTTCTCGCGTTCGTCTAATAAGTAACAAACTTTTTTAACCTTCCATAAGATGGCCGCCGTACTAACTAAGTGAATAGTCGACGCGAGCCCATTATCTGCAGCCCAGCGAGTCCGTTTTTGCTGTCAATGAAGCCAGCGTCCTGACAACACGGAAGCAATCAGCTCCGGCGCTGGGCTTTAAATATCCTGACCCAACCTCGGCTCGATGTCTCCGGGGTGAGCACGCCGAGGGCAGGTCTTCCAAATCGAGGACGCCTTTTTCAAAGTAAGTCCGTTGGGCAAGCTGTCTCGAGGTTTTGTACTGCAGACATTATTTCCTACTGCAAACGAGCATGTCTATATCGGGTGGGTTTTGTCTCCATCGTAATTACGGTCGTATTTTTACACTAAACCAGTAATTTATACTATTCTGATGGTATAGCTGATTCTGCAAACATTTACTGTTGACAAGGAGATATCTATATACATAGAAACTACTATCTTCATTCACAGATGTGTCAGTATATTGCTATTTAACACTGCACTGTACGCTGATGACTGTCAGCATTAATATCATTTGTTAGAGGGACCTTTCTACTGCATAAAAGATATATAGATATTTTTTTATTGTGTTAATAACGTTTAACCCCTGCTAGAAGCCATAGGCTGGAGCGTGCTACTCCCCAAGGGGCCCCCCATACGAAGAGGGCGGGTAAGCATAGCTTTTCTTTTGCTTGACATCACTTTATGCACAGATCCACATTGGGTGTGAATGGTCATTTAACCGTGCTTCTAGACTTGTTTGTTTTTCTATTTTCTATTTTTTCCAGGGCGACCTTTTTTGTTTGAGACTCTTGACGGGACAGTTTACTCAAAATGTAAGTGACTGGTACCTATTTTCTCTCACACACATAATTGGTTAGTGATACCTTTTATATATAGCCAGGAGAAGTCTAGTTTGTTATAGGTCCTGATGAAGCGTTAAAGGATCTTTCACGACCACATTTACGTGAAACATGTTGACCAGACACTAGGGGTCAGGTGACAATTTCCCAGTACTCCAGGCTTTCAAAGTGGTTGAGCATTATTCTCATAGTCCACTTAATTATGTTTTTAATCTTGATCGTGACCCCCTTTGAGTGCTAGTAAACAGATTAGTTTAGGGGTCCCTAATCAATCTTAATTATCATTTTTTTCACTCTCCTGCCATAACAAATGCCTGACCTTTTTTGATTCAACAGCAGTCATCATATATAAAAAGATCTCCGGCAAGGAGCCCCCGAAAGGGGAGCCCGTCAGACATTGCACCAGCCGGTCTGACGAGGAGCTTCCCGATGATGAAGCATGACACCCTTCGGGTGTGTGAGGGCTCTAGCTCCTGAACTTTAATCGTCCACCCTAGATATAGGAACAAGTGTACTTTTTGCATACATGGGATAAGGATGCCTGATGTTGCGGCCTATTCATACCCACACGGTGTTTGCCCTGTTCAGCGGTCTTCACCATAGCAGTCTTTGCCCTGTTCAGCGGTCTTCACCATGGCAGTCTATGCCCTGTTCAGCGGTCTTCACCATGGCGGTCTTTGCCCTGTTCAGCGGTCTTCACCATGGCAGTCTTGGCCTTGTTCAGCGGTGCTTTGCCATGGCGGTCTTTGCCCTGTTCAGCGGTGCTCTGACATGGCAGTCTTTGCCCTGTTCAGCGGTCTTCACCATGGCAGTCTTTGCCCTGTTCAGCGGTCTTCACCATGGCAGTCTTGGCCTTGTTCAGCGGTGCTTTGCCATGGCGGTATATGGACTGTTCAGCGGTGCTCTGACATGGCGGTTCGGATACTGACATTGGTGTGTGACATTACGAACTCCACACTGGACATTGGTGTGTGGCATGATGAACTCCACACTGGACATTGGTGTGCGGCATGACGAACTCCACACTGGACATTGGTGTGTGGCTTGACGTTCCATCATCGCCCAGCGGGGCTGTGGGATCCTGGTCCCTCCTGGGCACTGACTCCGGCGGTGGTCTCCTGACCAATAACGAGACTTGGGCCCTCCTGGGCTGTGACTCTGGCGGTGGTCTCCTGACCAGTAACGAGACTTGGGCCCTCCTGGGCTGTGACTCCGCGGTGGTCTCCTGACCAGTAACGAGACTTGGGCCCTCCTGGGCTGTGACTCTGGCGGTGGTCTCCTGATCAGTAACGAGACTTGGGTCCTCCTGGGCACTGACTCCGGCGGTGGTCTCATGACCAGTAACGAGACTTGGGCCCTCCTGGGCTGTGACTCTGGCGGTGGTCTCCTGACCAGTAACGAGACTTGGGCCCTCCTGGGCTGTGACTCTGGCGGTGGTCTCCTGACCAGTAACGAGACTTGGGCCCTCCTGGGCACTGACTCCGGCGGTGGTCTCCTGACCAGTAACAAGACTTGGGCCCTCCTGGGCACTGGCTCCGGCGGTGGTCTCCTGACCAGTAACGACGGTGCTGGCGGTTGTGTCTGGACCGCCGGAAATGATGGCGCACTTCTCCGCCGTGACACTCACAACAGGCTGGGCAGACTTCCTCTGGGCCTTCCCCACCTTCTTTGGAGTTACAGCTGACTCACCAATCGCCTTCGATCCCATTTCAGTTGTTGTCCCACCAGGAGTCTTGACACGGTCCCGTCGTCCACTCTCCAATTTCAGAGCCTTTACAGGGGGTGGGCTACCAGTGCCTTGGCTCCGGGTCCTACTGCCTGCCCTGGTGAACGGTGCACTCCAAAAACCTGGAACACGCACCACTGGCACTGGAGGCTTTTTGGCTGAGGCGCTACGACGGGACTGATGAACTGGAGGGGGTGGTGGTGGGGGCAAACAGGTCAATTTGACAGAGGGACAGTTTCTGACGGACACTGGGATGGGTAGCTGGAGGGGGTCTGGGAGTGGAGGTAGAGGAGATGATTGTAGGAGGTGTCACTTTAGGTGTTTTGGGTGCAGGTGCAGGTACTGGAGGCTGTCGTGAGGTGGATGGATGTTGGGTGAGTGATTGCCGGCGTTTGGGTACTTTGGGAGGGGGCGTCACAGACACACTGGGAGAGGACACAGGGGACGTGTAAATGGCAGTGGAGGTGGTGAGTGTAGGTGAGCGGCTTGTGGTGCTGGGTGTCCTGGTGCGAGTCCTAGTGCCTGTAGACGTGGTGCATGCAGGTGTGTGTGTAGACGACACTGGGAGGGAGGAGGGAGAAGAGGAGGAGGGGGACACAGTGGAGACAGTGGATGTTGCTGTGTCTGTATGGGTGTGATGCTTGTGTGAGTGCCTATGGTGTGTGTGGTGCCCATGTTTGCTTGAGCTACTTTTGGGTGTTGACTTGTGTGCATGCTGGTCTGTAGGTGTGCTTGGGATGTGCTGGGGTACAGGGGATTGGGTCTGGGTGGAGGAAGTTGGAGGGGGGAGGCTGGACACAGGGACAATAGCTGCCATCAGTGCTGAGGCCAGAGATTGCAGGGTTCGCTGAAGGACAGCCTGACCAGAATGAATGCCTTCCAGGAATGCATTACCGTGTTTCAACTCTCGTTCTACACCCTGGATGGCATTCACAATGGTAGACTGCCCGACAGTGAGTGACCTGAGGAGGTCAATGGCCTCCTCACTAAGGGCAGCAGGGGTGACAGGGACAGGGCCTGAGGTGCCTGGGACGAAGGTGATGCCCACCCTCCTGGGTGAGCGGGCACGGGGAGAACGCTGAGGGGCTGCTGGGAAGGCGGTGCTGGTAGGGGAGGTGGCGGCTGTACCTGTAGAAGTGGGGCGCACAGATGGTGCCGCCACCACAGGGAGCTCACATCGGCAGACGAGTCCGTATCGCTGGTTGGTGAACCTGTGGCCGACGTGAAGCTCCCCTCGCCCTCCGTCCCACTGGTGCATTTAGAGTCTGTGGTGTGGCCCTTCATGGCCATGTGGGATGCAGCTCCCTTGTGCTCCGGTGCCACTGTACCTCCGCCTGATGATGCTGATGTACAAAAGGACAGGGAGAGTAGGACAAGGGGGGGAGACAGAAGAAAGAGAGTTTTAGTGCATGGCATACCGCTACCGTTGGCGGACAAGACAGACGCAGCAGCCCCATGCATTACGCTGTGCTCCTGCCCTCTGCACATGCAATTTCTGGGATATGGCCTACATGGCAATGGTCGAAATCTGCGCACATGGATGGCAAAGGGGCAACTATACATCAACTTGCCTCTGTTCTGAGCTGGGGTAGAGTCCCACATGGCCTACATTACGGAGGCCATGTGGGAAACCGGTCCCAGGATGCTTGTTTCCAGTCCAGGGAGAACCTGGCCTGGCAGTTCGGGCTGGACTGTTCCCATGAGGAACAGGGTCAAGACTGATTTGCATATGGCTGGGTTCAAACTGCGGTGTCATGGTGAGCAAAATAATGGATGGATTAAACCCAGATCTGTGACTGGGGGTGAATGTTTGATTGGTTCCGCATTCCGTCCATCCAGTTACGCTATCCCACAGCGTTTGTGTTTTGCTTTGCTTTTGCCGCCCTAAGTGCGCCGGGTATGCTCAGACGTGGGTCCCGGGCTCACTGTGCCACTGGATTCAAGCTAGCCTGGCTGATGAGGGGTGAAACCCCGAAACCGGTCCCAGGATGCTTGTTTCCGGTCCCGGAAGAACCTGGCCTGGCAGTTCGGGCTGGACTGTTCCCATGAGGAACAGGGTCAAGACTGATTTGCATATGCCTGGGTTCAAACTGGGGTGGCATGGTGAGCAAAATAATGGATGGATTAAACCCAGATCTGTGACTGGGGGTGAATGTTTGATTGGTTCCGCATTCCGTCCATCCAGTTACGCTATCCCACAGCGTTTGTGTTTTGCTTTGCTTTTGCCGCCCTAAGTGCGCCGGGTATGCCCAGACGAGGGTCCCGGGCTCACTGTGCCACTGAATTCAAGCTAGCCTGGCTGATGAGGGGTGAAACCCCGAAACCGGTCCCAGGATGCTTGTTTCCGGTCCAGGGAGAACCTGGCCTGGCAGTTCGGGCTGGACTGTTCCCATGAGGAACAGGGTCAAGACTGATTTGCATATGGCTGGGTTCAAACTGGGGTGGCATGGTGAGCAAAATAATGGATGGATTAAACCCGGATCTGTGACTGGGGGTGAATGTTTGATTGGTTCCGCATTCTGTCCATCCAGTTACATTATCCCACAGCGTTTGTGTTTTGCTTTGCTTTTGCCGCCCTAAGTGCGCCGGGTATGCCCAGACGTGGGTCCCGGGCTCACTGTGCCACTGGATTCAAGCTAGCCTGGCTGATGAGGGGTGAAACCCCAAAACTGGTCCCAGGATGCTTGTTTCCGGTCCAGGGAGAACCTGGCCTGGCAGTTCGGGCCGGACTGTTCCCATGAGGAACAGGGTCAAGACTGATTTGCATATGTCTGGGTTCAAACTGGGGTGGCATGGTGAGCAAAATAATGGATGGATTAAACCCAGATCTGTGACTGGGGGTGAATGTTTGATTGGTTCCGCATTCCGTCCATCCAGTTACGCTATCCCACAGCATTTGTGTTTTGCTTTGCTTTGCTTTGCTTTTGCCACCCTAAGTGCGCCGGGTATGCCCAGACGTGGGTCCCGGGCTCACTGTGCCACTGGATTCAAGCTAGCCTGGCTGATGAGGGGTGAAACCCGAAACCGGTCCCAGGATGCTTGTTTCCGGTCCAGGGAGAACCTGGCCTGGCAGTTCGGGCTGGACTGTTCCCATGAGGAACAGGGTCAAGACTGATTTGCATATGGCTGGGTTCAAACTGGGGTGGCATGGTGAGCAAAATAATGGATGGATTAAACCCAGATCTGTGACTGGGGGTGAATGTTTGATTGGTTCCGCATTCCGTCCATCCAGTTACGCTATCCCACAGCGTTTGTGTTTTGCTCTACATTACGGAGGGGCCTTGCCTACCTAACTCGCCCTGGACTAGGGACATTCACAGCCCACCTCCCCCACCCAGACACCTCCACTGCACGCAAAGTCCACAGAATGAGGTTGTACTCACCCCCTTGTGTCTGCTGTGATGTCCTTAAGCGCCCATCCAACTCCGGGTAGGCCACCGCCAGGATCCGGAACATCAGGGGGGTCATGGTGCGACGGGCACCCCTCCCATGTTGGGAGGCCATCCCCAGCTGAGCCTCTGCCATCTTCTTGCTGCAGCGGCGAATGTCCTCCCATCTCTTACGGCAGTGGGTGCCCCGTCTCTGGTGGGCCCCCAGGGTCCGGACCTCCTTGGCGATGGCACGCCAAATGTCCCTCTTCTGGTGGGCGCTGACCTACATGACATGCACAAGGAAAGAGGAACAGTCATTACCTACTGCACCGTCAATGTGAGTTGCCCCCTCCCAACTCTGGCCATGTGGCCCATTCATCCCCATGCATTTCTGTTGTAAGAACTCTGCCCCCTTCCCTCTCCCACTCAGCCCTGTCCACCCAGGCCTAGCCCATCCAACGTGCTCTCTGTGTACTAACCTGTTGGTCTGGAGGACCGTAGAGTAGCATGTACTGGGGGAGGACCCCATCCACAAGTTTCTCCAACTCCTGTGCAGTGAAGGCAGGGGCCCTTTCCCCAGATGCAGCAGCCATTGTCGCTTCCAGACCGAGGTCACAGCAGCACTAGCAGTGTAGGTCCTCTCCTGTTGAAGGTCAGGTATCTAGTGATTAAACAGATTAAAAATGGTGGTGACGTCCTCGGCGGTGACGTCCTCGGCGGGGCGCATCATCACCGCCAGCGCACCTGTTCATTGGCTCCTGGGACCCATAGGGTCCAATGTTAACCAATGCAGCATTGCGCCGCGCTCTACGACCGCCTACCACGACGGTGTGCAACACCAGCGCAGTTACTCCACAATCCCATTGTCCCAGTTTAGAGGTCAGGCAGCCGCCATTTCAGGGGCCCACATGGCTTCATTTACTACTGCGTCACACATACCGAGGCCTACACTCAAAACATTTCCCGGATGGGTTAATTGTCTGTTGTAGTCTTGTGTGTGACTGTGGGTACATACCTGGAGGAATGCTGACAGTTTCTTCGCTGTTGTCCTTCTTAGGCACCGTCAGTTGGGACATATTGGAAGATGGCGGAATCCGCCGGTGTACCGACCGCTGGTGGACCTGTTGACAATGGAAGAGAGACATTTGATCGTGACCTACCGGTTCGACCGTGCCACAATCCAGGAACTATGTACCCAGTTGGAGCCAGACCTGATGTCACCAATCCGCCATCCGACTGGAATCCCCCCTGACGTTCAGGTGCTGTCAGTGCTCCATTTCCTTGCAAGTGGGTCATTTCAGACAACAGTGGCCATGGCATCAGGGATGTCCCAGCCTATGTTTTCCAACGTGTTGTCCAGAGTGTTGTCTGCCCTGCTGAAACACGTAAGGAGATACATCATTTTCCCTGAGATGGAGGATTTGCCTACAGTGAAAGGTGACTTCTATGCCCTTGGACATATCCTGAACGTCATAGGTGCCATTGATGGGACCCATGTAGCTCTGGTCCCCCCGCAGGAGTGAACAGGAAGAGTTATCATTCGATGAATGTCCAGACAGACCAGTACATCTCGCAGGTAAATGCTATGTTCCCTGGTTCAGTGCATGACGCCTACATCCTGCGGAATAGCAGCATCCCTGATATGATGGGTCAACTCCAGAGGCACCGTGTATGGCTATTGGGGGACTCTGGTTACCCCAACCTGTCCTGGCTATTGACCCCAGTGAGGAATCCCAGGACCAGGGCAGAGGAACGCTACAATGAGGCCCATGGAAGGACTAGGAGGGTGATCGAACGCACCTTCGCCTCCTGAAGGCCAGGTTCAGGTGCCTCCATATGACAGGTGGATCCCTATTCTACTCACCGAAGAAGGTGTGCGACATCATCATCGCCTGCTCCATGCTCCATAATTTGGCTTTGCGACGCCAGGTGCCTTTTCTGCAGGAGGATGATCCAGATGACGGTTTTGTAGCAGCTGTGGAGCCTGTGGACAGTGATGAGGATGAAGCTGATCAAAAAGAAAACGAAAACAGGGAGTCAGTCATACAGCAATATTTCCAGTGAGACACAGGTGAGTACATTTTCAGGTTTAACATAACATTAACTTTCACACGTCTACCTCTATCCTGTACCTACATTTCACTCACTATTTGTTAACTGAGTTGTCCCCTTCCATTTCAGTTTCACTAATGTGGTAACCTACGTGTCAACAGCTTGCACCCTTGAAAGGCTTGTGATGTGTGGCATTGGTATGTTGGCCTTCCAATGGGTAACCATTTTTGACACTGTAATTGACAATACAAAGTTCAAAATCATTGACTGACTCAAGTTTTATTGGTGTTTCAAGGGTGTTTATTTAAGTGCATAACAATGAAGGGGGGTTGTGAAATGGGGATGGATTATGGTGGAAGAATGTCCATGGCAGAGTCCAGTCTATTAGTCTCACAGGTACATTGCACATCTGTCCATTGGAAGTGGAGCTGGGGCAGTTCCGATTTGGACAGGGTAACAAAGTGGTACAGTGGGGGGACAATCAGGGTGGTCTTATTTCCTGGCGGGGGTCTTGGCATCTTGCTCTGTCCTGTTCCTGGATCTCAGGGACCGCTTTCATGGTGGTTGTCCGTCTGCAGGGGGTGGGGTGCTGGTGTGTTGGTCCTGTGGTGGGGCGTCCTGTCCACTAGCGCCGGCAGAGGTGGTGGGCATTTCATCGTCATGGCTAGTGTCAGGGGCCCCTTGGAGTGCCACGGTGTCCCTTAAGGTCTTTTGAATGTCCGTCAGCACCCCTACAATGGTGCCCAGGGCGGAGCCTATGGTCCTGAGCTCCTCCCTGAACCCCAAATACTGCTCCTCCTGCAGACGCAGGGTCTCCTGCAACTTGCCCAGTACCGTTGCCATCGTCTCCTGGGAGTGGTGGTATGCTCCCATGATGGAGGAGAGGGCCTCATTGAGAGTAGGTTCCCTTGGCCTGCCCTCCCTCTGTCGCACAGCAGCCCTCCCAGTTCCCCTGTGTTCCTGTGCCTCCGTCCCCTGGACCGTGTGCCCACTACCACTGCCCCCAGGTCCCTGTTGTTGGGGTGTTGGGTTAGCCTGGGTGCCTTGTAGTGGTGGACACACCGCTGATTGACCTGTCCTGGGTAGGGAGGTATGGGCCCACTGGGTGGGTGCTGTACTGGTGTTACCAGAGGGTGTAAGCTCGGTGTTGGGCAGTGGCTGGGCAAGGGGAACCGACTGTCCTGAGGCCCACGATGGTCCGGGCTGGTCATCAAGATCCAGTAGGGCAGGGCTGCTCTCGTCACTGTGGGCCTCTTCTGGGGGTGGAGTGGTGTTGTCTGGACCCTCTGGTGTGGTGACGTTCCTTCGGGTTCCTGCGGGGGTATGAGTACATGATTATTGCATGTGTGTGTTTCATGGTGTGCAATGGTTGGGTGTGCGTGTACACCTGTGCAGGCATTCCTGTGTGGGGGCTTGTGTGCTGATGGTTGGGGGGTGTTGTGGGTCTGTGCAGTGGGCATGCTTTAGTGATGGGTATCCATGCTTAGTTATGTCATGCAGGTCTTGGGGTTGGGATGGGTGGTTGGTGTCATGGGTAGATTATTGAGGATTTGGGGTGATAGGGGAGGGTGTGAGGGTGTGGGTGTGGGTGTGTGATAGCATGCAGGTAGGGGGGGATATGATAGTTAAGATTTGACTTACCAGTGTCCGTTCCTCCAACGACTCCTGCGAGGCCCTCAGGATGCAAGATGGACAAGACTTGCTCCTCCCATGTTGTTAGTTGTGGGGGAGGAGGTGGGGGTCCGCCTCCAGTCCGCTGTACCGCGATGTGGTGCCTGGATACCATGGAATGCACTTTCCCCCGTAGGTCGTTCCACCTCTTCCTGATGTCCTCCCTATTTCTTGGGTGCTGTCCCACAGCGTTGACCCTGTCCACTATTCTTTGCCATAGCTCCATCTTCCTGGCTATTGATGTGTGCTGTACCTGTGAGCCAAATAGCTGTGGCTCTACCAGGATGATTTCCTCCACCATGACCCTGAGCTCCTCCTCGGAGAAGCGGGGGTGTCTTTGGCGTGACATGGGGTGGTGTGTGTGAGGTGTTGGGTGGTGTATGTGTTTATGAGTGTGGTGAGTGTAGTGGTATGTGGTGTTTTGTACGTGGGTGTTGTGTGGGTGATGGTGTAGTGTGCCTCTGTGTGATGGGGTTCTCTATTCTGTGCTGTCTCTCTCTGGCCTTCTCTCAGAAATTCTGGTTGTAGGGGTTTGTGTGTGATGTGGGTGTGTGTTTTATATTGCGTTGGGTGTGTGGGAGTGGTGTTTGTATGTGTATCAGGTGCGTGTATTTTGAATTGTCCAATGTGGCTGTGTTTTGAAGATGTGTGTGTATTTTGAGCGCTGTGGTTTTTACCGCCAATGGAATACCGCAGTTGAAAGACCGCCGCGTGGATTTGTGGGTCGTAATAGCATGGGCGTGTTTCTGTTGGCGTGGAGGTGGAGGATTTGTTTCCGCATGTTTATCGCTGACCTTTGGTGTGGCGGTATTGTGTGGGTGTCTGAATTTCGGCAGATTCCGTGATGTGTGTCATAATAGCTGTGGCGGAATTCCGCGGCCGCGGCAGTGTATTGGCGGTCTTCTGCACGGCGGTAAGCGCCTTATACCGCCAATGTTGTAATGACCCCCTCTATGTCCTACCTTAACCATACATTGCACCCTGCCCTTGGGGCTACCTAGGGCTTACCTTAGGGGTGTCTTACATGAAAGAAAAGGGAAGGTTTAGGCCTGGCAAGTGGGTACACTTGCCAAGTCGAATTGACAGATAAAAACTGCATATACAGACATTGCAATGGCAGGTCTGAGACATGATTACAAAGCTACTTAGGTGGGTGACACAACCAGTGCTGCAGGCCCACTAGTACGATTTGGTTTACAGGACCTGGCACCTATAGTGCACTGTACTAGGTACTTACTCGTAAATCAAGAATGCCAATCATGATTGAACCAATTACATACACATTTTGTATAGGAGCACTTGCACTTCAGCACTGGTTAGCAGTGGTAAAGTGCCCACATTAACAAAAACAGCAAAAAAAGAGTCCAGCACACATCAAAAACTTGTGAAACAGAGGCAAAAAGTTAAGGGATTCCACATCAAGGATGAAACGTCTAACAGGGACATATAAACACCAACTGTAGATTTCCTCATTTCGGTGGCTCTCCTGCTGTCCAACCTATGTTGCAGGAATGTATCCTTGATTCATTTTTTTGAAAGTGTCAAAACTTGTTCCAGGTCCAATTATATACATATGTTGAACAAGGTATTGAAGGAAAAATCAAAGCAAGCAAGGGGATATGAAAGGCATTGTCCAGTTTTTAACAATCTAAGATAAGTTGTTTAGTAAAAGCAGTTTCGTCTTTGGCCCGATGCTGCACCATAATAGCAGGAGGCTCATCTGCAGCACATCCTCCAAATACTCAAGGCCCTCCTCCTGATGTGTAATCCAATTGGATGCTGCAGTAGCTAAACATAGCAACTGTTTTAAGAAAACTGTTTTCCTCTGTTTGCAGAGGGGTGCTCTTAGTGCATCCCTATATCCTAGCCCCCTAGGTGGGCAAAGGTAAAATTCTGGCCCTAAAGATATCCACCATTACTCTTATAGGACGGCTACCCAGTTTGCTAGCAAATCTATTGATGCCACCTGAGCTCCTACACATTTTATTTCTGCCTGTGGAAATGTGCTGTTCCCAGGACCCTTTACTTGAAAATAGGACCCCCAGATAACTAAAGGAATTAACAGTGGTAATTGGCGTGTTCTGAATAAAAAAGCTTCTTCATTTCTGGGTCTTTTGGCCACAAACCATCGTAAAAGTTTTAGATTTATTAATCATCATACCTTTTAAAGTCATGACTTCCTCAAAACCATTCATTCGTTTCTGGAGTCCCAGTGGAGTCCTAGAGATCAGGACCACATCATCTGCATATAGTAACAGAGGTATAGGGCACCCTGCCAGAGGTGGTGGTTTTGCTTGGATAGTCTGAAAGCAATTATCCACCCCATTAATAAATAAAGAAAATAGCAGTGGGGTGAGGACACAACCTTGGTGAATACCTCTTCCAACCTTAGAAGGAGGGGTGCATTCTCCCCCTAGACCAAAACAGACTTTGCATGTTAGATTTTCATACAGGCTGGCCAGGAAGCCAATGATTTCCTTTTGGGCACCCAATTCCAGCAATATCAGCGACAAATTGGCATGCTCTACTAAATCACATGCACTGCTAAGAGCCACAAAACAGAAGTATAAAGTCCCTGATTTAGCCCTCATATATTTCCCAATCAGCAAGTATAATTTACACATTGCTCAATGGTTCCTAATCCTTTTGTGAAGCCAAATTAGAAAAGAGATAGAATGCTTTTATCCAATACCCACTCGTCAAGCCTTGCCAATAAAATCCTGCTTAATATTTTCATGGACGAGTTCAGTAGCAATATTGGCCGGTAATTTGATTACATGCCCTTTCCAGGCAAAGTGCTGCTTGTGTAGGGGCCATACTTACAAGGTGGTGTTAAGCCATAGTAAGTGGCTTAAGACCTGGTAATGCATATCAGAGTGCATAGCGCCACCAGAGCGTCAATAAAAGTGAGGCTTGGATGACAATAGGGACTTTTGATTCTGGCCCTATGTGTTCATTCAGTGTGTCTCCCCCTTCTGCCCCCCTGCAAATTACCCTGCATTTCTGGTAGTTCATGGTAGTCTGCGCTGTCCTGCGATTTCAGTGACCAGCTCCTCCAGGATGACTGCTGCCACCATCTCCTCCAGCTCATCCAGGTCCTCCTGTGGTGAGGACTTCTACCTCTAGTCTGTAGTGCTGCCTTTCGGTCAGTTTCTCCTTAGTTCTTCGCTTGCAATCGTGCCAGTGCTTCCTGCAATCAGTGCCAGTCCTCTTCACCTCTGCCATGCTACTGGCTGTATCTGCCATATAGCCTTTCTCCTACCTATTGGCAATTTGGAGGTGACGAAGAGCTGGTGTTGGTGCTTTGCCACCTCTCTGACTAAGATGTAATTCTCCTAACTAAAGCGACACTTCCGCTTCCTCTTCTCCTGGGACTTTGCTGGACCCTCTTGGCTGATTGGGATCCCTCCTGGCCTGCATTCTCCATCTTGTCTTCCCAATTTTTTTTTCTTGCTCAAGCGTTTTTTTCCGCTAATGCTCTTAAATATGGTGCGAACACATTTTGTGTAAAAAAAAGTGCCACAAAATGTTCTAACGCCTCTTTTGCAGCATTAGCGTCATTTTTACATACAGCATATCACAGACGTTAGCGTCACTTTTTTTTAACGCTAACCATTCCTTAGCACCATTGTGCGTTATTTTATAAATATGGTGTACAGATGGTGCTAGGGAATGGCATTAGCTTGCTGTCATTTTTTTGACAAACATATGCGTTAGCGCAGTTGTGCTGCATTTTTCTCATATATGGGCCTGAGTTCTTTAGAAAGATTCAGATCAGGGTGTTCTCTGCTGGACAGGATTCTGAACTTGTACTAAAGGGGGACAAATACCCTTGTCCAAAATCAGTATTCACACCCATGCTCTCACTACTCCTCATACAAATAGGGGCATTTAAGCAGTCAGTAATTCATAACCTGGACAATTTGGAGAAAGAGAAAAGGAGACCTTTCATGCGCTTGACAAGACTGGAGAGACAAGCCATTAAAGAACTGAGTGAGGACTCCAGCATTGTCATCAAGCCAGCAGACACGGGGGTCAGACAGTTGTTCATACCAAAGAAGCATACGAGGCAGAATGTCTCCATCTCCTGTCAGAGACGATGGAATTACAAGATATTAGGGAGAGACCGTACTCCAAAACTGCAAAGGGAAATCAAGTTTGTGGAGGAAACTCTTATCAATGATTGGATTGCACAGAGAGAGGCATCTTTCCTGTGTAGGGACAAACCAGTGATCCCCTATTTCTACACACTACCAAATATTAATAAACCTATCAGGCCCCCACCAGGTAGACCAATAGTTTTGGGAATAGGGTCAGAATTAGAGCCTTTATCACAATTTTGTGATTTTGTTTCTGAAACCCCTGGTGGAAGGGATGCTTTCCTATTTGAAGGATACAAGATAGGTACTCAACTTAATCAAGGACATTACATTCAATATACATACAGAATTGATAGTGGGGCTCATTATTGAGTCCCTTTACCCAAATATCCCCCAAGATGAAACTCTGAGGGAAATAGAAAACATTTTATACCAACAAGAATGGGATGATCTGACTCCAAGATCCTTCATCATGACTTTAGCTGAACTGGCACTAACCAAAAGCATTTTTCAGTTTAAAGACACACTGTACCTTCAGTCACATGGCACCTTCATGGGGAGCACCATCACACAGGTCTAACATGTTTGTACATCTCAGAGTTTGAAAGGGGATACATCTACTACTCAACAAATCTCTTCCAAGAGTCCATAAATCTCTGGTGCCACTTTATTGATTATGTTTTGATGATCTGGGAAAGAGACAAGGTGTCATACAGACATTTCTTGGTTGGGTGAATGGCAGATATCCATTATTACACGTCATCTCAACCATTATTAACAAAACCTTCCCATTCCTTGATGCGGAAATAAAAACAGGGATGGAAGGCTGATGTCGGAGGTTTACCACAAACCAACAGGCAGAAATAGTCTATTGTCCTTCCAGAGTTTTCACCCCAAATCTTCAAGAGAGAACCTGCTGTATGGGCAGTTCCTATTGTTATGCAGGGATTGATTGAAGGTCAGTGACTTTGATAAGGAGGCAAATATACTGAGCCAGAAACTCGATGAGCAACATTACCCTAAGGATGTGATCTACATGTCACTCAAAAGAGCATAAAACAATAAAAGGGAAGCGCTGTTCAAAACCAATGACAGACTCCCAACTGATTGGAGTAAATGCCTCACCTCATTCAGCACAGCTTTTAACTTGGTAAAGAAAATCATCAACAGAAATTAGGTATCCTGAATTCTAATGGTCTGAGCTTACAAAATCCTGTGGTCTCTTTTAGGAGGAGTGCGAACATCAAAAGTCTACTAGTCCACATGAGACCAAAAACCCTAGGACCAACAGCAGAACTGAAACTATGGGATCTTCCTCCTATAATGGGCCACAACACAACATTATTGTAAGGCTTGCCCGCCACTAAAACAGTTGATTTAGGGTTGCGATACCCATGGACATTAATGAGGCATACCGCATGCAATTCTGAAAATGTCATATATTTGATGAGGTGTCCATGCAATCTGTTGTACGTGGGTATGGCCACAAGGAGGGTGAAGGTCAGAATAATGAAACACATGAGATCTCAGATGTGGTCAAATAATGACAAAATGACAACACACTGTTCAGAAATGAACCACTAATGGGGAATTTACAATGGGTAGTAATAGACAAACCTACACCGCAAACACAATAAAAGATGTTAAGAACTTCCTATTCAAATGTGAACAAAGATGGGTGTTTAGACTGAAAAGCAGTGAGATTGGCTTTAATGATGAGATCCCGTTGCATCATCTAAATTGTTTCTAAGTATCCGCTATAGGCACAGATAAGTACAAGTGCTCTCTCTTCATTCCTGCTATGAATATATGTCATTTGGGTGAACACATATCTAGCGTAGGAGATACACCAAAATCCGCATTTCACAAACATGTGTGAGCGAAAGAGAGAAAGGTGGATAATCATTGACCATAGGAGGATAAGTACCAATTTAACAATAACATCACCCTGATAATGAGAAGGGACAAGAAGATTTGGGAACACCTTGGCTCATAGCATGAAAGTCAGGGGGCATGGAATGGGAGATGAAAAAAGGGACCTAGGAATTATATTGAGAAGTATTATATTGACAGAGATGGGTAATAGAAGATATTGAAGAGACGGACTATGCTAATTGTGGAATATTTCTGCATAGATGTACAATGAATAGGTGACAGCAGCTCTGACAAAATGAATAGGGTGCAGTACAGTGCCCATTTGGCTCATGTCATGAAAGTTAAGGAATATTGGTAAGAAGATAAATGAAGGAAACTAAGAATTATATTGAAAAGTTTGACATGGACAGAGATGGGTCACTAAAGAAATTGAGGAGGTAGACTACACCCATTGTGGATCATATGTGCATAGATTTACAATGAACCCAGGTGACAAGTGGCACTGAGAAAATAAATAAAGGTGTGGTACACCACTCCTTCACCCAGTAACAAATGGTGAGTGTCTCT
Source organism: Pleurodeles waltl (assembly GCF_031143425.1). Classification (NCBI taxonomy): domain Eukaryota; kingdom Metazoa; phylum Chordata; class Amphibia; order Caudata; family Salamandridae; genus Pleurodeles; species Pleurodeles waltl. The sequence goes on from NC_090440.1 coordinate 1,621,413,492, forward strand.
GATTTGGCTGGGGGGCGGGAACTCCATTTCTGGTGCTTATCACTGAATACAGCATCCCACCTGGCTCATTCACCCAGCAAAACAAGGTGATTGTACCTGATTCTGTAACAAGGCGAGACAATGATCCTCGATGTATAATATTAATATGCCATCCTAAATTATTGCTACATCAACCAGTAAAACATGATGACTGTGCCTAGTTGGTTTAAGGGGCAGGACAACCAGCCCAGAAATTTAGCAAGTCAATACAGCATCTTATGAATACCCGAGCTCCAAAGAAGGCAAATGGGAAGGGCCAGCGACCTCACTCCAGCACTAGACATGATCACATGACCATTCTTCACAAATCATAGTAGACTTAAAAGTAGGGGCCCGATATGCCCTCAACAGCCATCGGTGTGCAGCAAGTGGCTGTGATGGGTGGAGTTGGACCCTTGATGATATAAGTAGGAAGGGGGTAGTGGCACAGTATGACAGACTTGATAATAAAACCCCTCGGGTTAAGCAGTTGCATTGACATTTTCAACGTAATGGTGACTTTGTGATAGCCTAATATAAAGGGCGTGTGGGAGCTGAGATAATGTGTGAAACATTTTTAACCATCGATAGTGCAGAGGACGAGCCACTCTGGGATAATGGGGAAGGAAGTACCGCATCCCAGAGGGCCTTAACATGGGATAATTCAGGGCAGGCTTCAGTCAGCAATGTTTTGTGTAACCGTGATATAACGCCTTTAGTGTTACCAGATGTAAGATCATGGTGAGTAGTAGCGACTCCTTCGGTTCAGTGTTGCCCTGCTTCCATGTATTATCAAGCAAGTTTTTAATTGCCCAATATGTTAGGAAAGCCCCCGTTCGGGTCCCTGTTGATTGTACAAGGTCCTCAAAAGATCTTAGAGTGGAGTCCAAGTAGTATTTGCCTGTGTTCAACACTTCCTATGCCACGCATATCATGGTGTTTCGCAATTATTCGAACCCCCGTAATGGTAATAACGGAACCAAAGGAGAGTACGGTATCAGGGTGCTCCTGTCGTGGACATATCTTTGCCAACACGATCTGGCAGCATCTAGTAGAATGCCCCGGGTTGCGGGCGACTAGTGCTATTCAGCAGCCAAGTAAGTATCGAACATGGAGCCAATGTGTCCATTAGTATTTTACTCTCTGCTGATGGGGCCTCATCGAGCCATACAGCCAGCCATTGAAGCTGGGCGGCAGCATAGTATAGTTCAAGATTAAGCATACCCAGTCCACCCTCCTCCTGTGGATATTGTGTAATGGATGATGCCACTCTGCGTCTGTCCCTACCCCAAAGTAGATCTGTCAATAGCGAATGCAGGGACTTCAAAAACGAGCTCGGTAGGATTAATGGGAGCGCCATAAAATAATATAAGAATCTTGGAAGAATGAGCATTTTGACTATGGCGACACGTCCCATAGGTGACAGAGGGAGCGATACCCAGAAAGGTAGGGAGCCACGGGTTGAACGCAGGACCCCGTCTATGTTACCCTCCCTGAGATCAACAATTGAGTGATAGATCTGTCACCTAAATATTTGAAGGTGGAACAGCACCATGGCAGAGGATAGATTGGTAGGGCTGCCCGGTGTTCCGTAGGTATATAAGAGAGAGGGTAAATACATGATTTGGACCAATTAGTACGGAGGCCAGAAATGGATGCAAAAGTATCAAGGATCGCCATTACCTTGGCCATTGAGGCAGTATGATTACGCAGATATTTGAGGGCATCGTCCGCATATAAGGAGATAATGTTGTAGGTATCGAATTCAGGGATGCCCCACATCTGCGCCTGTGTGCGTAATTTGACAGCCAGTGGCTCCATAGCGATTGCAAATAATAGAGGAGATAAAGGACAGCCCTGTCTAGTTCCTCTTCCTATTGGGAATGAAGCGGAGATGACCTGCCCAGTTTTAACACGGGCAGTGGGTTTGTGTTAAAGCGGCGGTAATACCGCCAACAGGCCGGCGGGAAAAAAATGGAATAACGACCATGGCGGAAACCGCCAACATAGACAGCCACTTTAACACTCCGACCACCATGGCGGTAGAAACAAACAGCTTGGCAGTCACCGTCAACAGACAGGCGGAAGACAATGTACCGCCCACCCTATTATGAGAGGCCAATCTGCCACCTTTTCCGGGGCGGAACAAATGCGAACAAAAAGACAGCGGAAACAGGACTTGGAAGGGAAAACACTCACCTCTCCACACCCCACGAGGAACCAGGACGCCATGGAGCCAGAACTACAAATACTCCCTGCATTGGTATTCCTGCTTCTCTATCAGGAGCAACAAAGATGGCGGCGAAGACCACAGTGAGTACTGCACCTGCAACACAGGGGAGGGAGGAGGGAAAAGAGAGTGACACACACACGCAATACCCCCACCCTCATCCACAACACCATACACAGAAATACATGCTGAAACATTACATTTAGACCCCACGACCCCCCTTCAAGAATGCAAGGACAAAAGGAAATGAATTGAATGATTGTAATCATGAAAAAAACAGTAGTCAAAACTCGAAATACAGTATATCCAATTATGTACACCAACTACACAAGTCCGGATAGTGCACAAATGATTGTCCGTGGACCACTGGGCCCAAAGTGCATGGGCGAGGCCCACACTCAATACCAGACTTCAAACAGAGAGAACACTGCAGGGGCATCAGATCGAAAAGAAGCAGGCACCTCAGGGGGAAGGGAAGGGGGAGCATCTCACCCAGATGAGTGCACAACACCACTGCTCCTCGAGGGGTTCCATGCCCATTGATGTATCCTGGGGAGTGCAAAGCCACAGTCTCTCAAGTCTCTCCAGTAGGTGGTTTGCCCACTGCTGTATCCTGGGGAGTGCAAAGCCACAGTCTCTCAAGTCTTGTCAGGGGATGGTCTGCCCACTGCTTTATCCTGGGGAGTGCAAAGCCGCAGTCTCTCAAGACTCTCCAGTGGGTGGTTTGCCCACTGCTTTATCCTGGGGAGTGCAAAGCCACAGTCTCTCAAGTGTCTCCAGTGGGTGGGTTGCCCACTGCTTTATCCTGGGGAATGCAAAGCCACACTCTCTCCAATATTTTCAGTGGGTGGTTTGCCCACTGCTGTATCCTGGAGAGTGCAAAGCCACAGTCTCTCAGGTGGATGCCTTTCTCCACTGGTTCTGGAGGGGGCTTTGTGCCCAGAGTGCTTCATCCTGCCAAGGACTGAGGTGGTGGATGCCTTTCTCCACTGGTTCTGGAGGGGGCTTCGTGCCCAGAGTGCTTCATCCTGCCAAGGACTGAGGTAGTCGATGCTTTTTTCAGCTGAAGGTGGTGCATTGTAGAAGCTGTCCAGGCTCCGGAAAATGACCACCAGACTCGGTCGACTGACCGCTGGGGATGGCAGCCATGTCTGCGATGGTGCCACTGGCTCACGATGTTGCTTGGCCACTGGCGGTGCTTGTGGCAGTGTCAGTAGCGGCGGGCTTTGTGGCATCGGTGCTGGCGGCAGACGCTGTAGCAGCGGTGCTGGCCTCTGTGGCATCGGTGCTGGCGGCGGCCTCTGTGGCATCTGTGCTGGCGGCAGACTCTGTGGCAGCTGTGCTTGCGGCGGACTCTGTGGCAGCGGTGCTTGTTGCGGCAGACTCTGTGGCAGCGGTTTTGGCGGTGGACTCTGTGGCAGCGGTGCTGGTGGCAGACTCTGTGGCAGCAGTGCTGGTGGCGGGCTCAGTGACTGCGGTGCTGGTGGCGGTGCATGTGGTGGTGCAGGTGGCGGTGCAGGTGGTGGTATTCTCCACCGTACCGGTTGGCATCGATGCGGACAGAAGGTGTGACACTGGTCCCATAGTCGGTGCCACCATGCCCTCTCCTGGCCTGCCCTTGATTTTCTAGCCCTTCCCCACCTTGGATGGTGGCGCAGCTGTCTTGCCACCATCCCCTTTTGTTTTCCCTGAGCCCTTGGTGGCAGGTGTTTTCACCTTCTCCCTCCGGGATGTGGGCAACTTTTTTACTTTCAAAGGTGGCGGAATGTCTCTGCCCTCGCTATGTGGCACACTGGCTGCCCTGGTGCTTGGCGCACTCCAAAAGCCCGCTGTTGCTGGGACCACTGTGCCCGGTGATGTGGTGGCTGAGGTGCTGTGTTGGGACCTGGAAAGGCTGGCCCTAGGGGACGGGGGGGGTGTAGGGGAGAGGCCAATGTTAGACAGGAAAAGTTTTTTAGACACACTGGGACGGGTAGATGGAGGGGGTTTGGGAGTGGAGGAAGAGGTAGTGGTTGTAGGAGGTGTACGAATGCTGTAATTGGGTGAAGGGGCATGGTCTGGAGGCTGTTGTGAGGCGGATGGCTGTTGGGTGGGTGTGTGCCTACGTTTGTGTACTTTGGGAGGTGGCCTCACAGACACACTGGCAGAAGACACAGGGGATGTGTAAATGGTAGTGGGGGTGGTGAGTGCACGTGAGCGGTGTGTGCTGATGGTTGTGCTGGTGATGGAGGTAGTGGCTGAGGATGTAGTGCATGCAGGTGTGAGTGGAGACGAGACTGGGAGGGAGGAGTACGACATGGATGAGGGGGACACAGTGGAGGCAGCGGATGTTGGTATGTCTGCATGGGAATGATGCTTGTGTGAGTGCCTGTGGGATGTGTGGTGCTTATGTTTGCCTGAGCCACCCTTGTGTGATGAGGTGTGTGCATGCTGGTCTGATGGTGTGCTTGGGATAGGCTGAGGTACAGGGGATTTGGGTCTGGGTGGATAAAGTTGGAGGGGGGAGGCTGGACACAGGGACAATGGCTGCCATCAGTGCTGAAGACAGAGCCTGAAATGCTCTCTGTTGGGCTGCCTGGCCAGAATGAATGCCCTCCAGGTATGCATTTGTTTGTTGCAAATGCCTCTCGACACCCTGGATGGCATTCAGAATGGTAGATTGCCCAACAGTGAGGGATCTCAGGAGGTCAATAGCCTCCTCACTGAGGGCAGCAGGACTGCCTGGGGCAGGGCCTGAGGTGCCTGGGGCGAAGGAGATGCCCACCCTCCTGGGTGAGCGGCCACAGGACACACGCTGAGGGGCTGCTGGGAGGGCAGTGCTGGTAGTGGGGTGGCGGCTGTACCTATTGATGCGGGGGCACAGAGGGGCCCACCAATGCAAGGGAGCTCCCATCAGAGGAGGAGTCGCTGTCGCTGAAGTTACCTCCTGTCCCCGCCGTGGAGCTCCACTCACCCTCCGTCCCACTGGTGGCTTCAGACTCCGTTGTCTCACCCTCCAGGGCCAAGTGGGATTCAGCTCCCTCCTGCTCCGGTGCCACTGCTCCTCCGTCTGATGATGCTATTGCACACAAGAACAGGGAGACTACAAAAAGGGTGGGGGAAAGACAGAAGAAAGACATGTTCAGTGGATGCAATACCACTACCATTGGTGAACACTACAAACACAGCAGCCCTCTGCACCATGACATGCACTTAGAGTTCCTAGAGTAATCACATGCCCATGGGGTACAAGGCCTA